>NC_143575.1:25416127-26819961 GCF_048544385.1 Mastigoproctus giganteus
ACCAACCCCTTTATTGGCTATTAAAACATACGTCCCCAAGCTGAATGTAAAGTTTGCTTATGCAAACTTTACATTCAGCTTCCCATTCCTCTCGGCCAGATACAAAACACGGAAATTTGTTTTTCATCTCCTCTGTAAACATGCACTTCCTTTTAGGCATTTTAGGGGAAGTATAGTCTTTATAATATTAATTTTTATAATTGAAATACTGTAATAATAAATATTTTTATTGTAAGTAGTGAAGCGTAAATTTTATTAGATTTAGGTTATGTTTTACATTCACAACTAAACTAATCTAATTGCAGAAAAGTACCTACAGGTATAAAGATGGATAATAAATATTTTTGTAATTAAAGTGAAAAACAGTATTCTAAAAAAAGGTAAACTTTCGTATTAAATAAACTAGTGTCTGCCTCTTGATTGGATCGTTGATAAGTATACCAAATTTAGTGGACAGTACGCAACTTTTGATCAATTTGGTGTGCACACAGCTCAAATCCACGTTTTCATATGCTACAATCAATTTCTAGAGAAAACAGGCCCTCTAACTGTCGATATTTATTTGACATGCTGGAATTCCTGTAATTTATATATCTTTTTCTAGCACACCATCCGATCTTCACGCGTTATCTACTCTCTAAACCAAAATATTGTATTGCTAGACTCTATAAAATTTATATGAGCGTAAATTCTGAAGCAGGCGTGGGTTGGTAACAATCTCAATGCACTAAACTGAGCGTCGTCGGGGTTTTCCGCCTAATTGTCAATACGGAAATTCGAATTGAAGAATCGTCTCCTATTCCGAAAAAGATTCTGTATAACGTAACTCGGTAGTTTTCGTCGAGCTTGCATAAAAAAATGGCGTATAATATAAAAATCGGGACATTTAGACAAATTTATAAAAATCCACCCGGGCAAAAATTTTAGACAAAAAATCCGGACAAATCCGGTTAAAAGAGGACGGATGGTAACCCTAGTTTAGGGCCAAAATCACACTGGCCAACCGGCGTTTCCACATTAAGACTTATGGCCAGTCCGCCTCAGCTGGAAAAGCAATGGCAACTTCGTTTTCGCAATCGGCCTGTGATCTATAATAGTAAATTAGAGGGCGTTGTAACACATTTTGTCTCCCGTGATCCTTTTGCGCGTATGAAGTCGTATCTGTGTCATTATTTACAATGACATCACAACTATGACTTCGTGTAGTTTGTAAAATCACTATGTCTAGCACGGTTGGTATAATAACCGTCTGAACCACACTGGGTGGAAAAGACATGATTTTAAAGCCCAGGAATGAGGAAAGGATTTTTTATGGGTCTTTATGACAACGTCTCTGAGTTAGTCTGTCTTAGGCGAGGGGTTGCGTGATTTTTTTCTCCCGCAAACTCGGTTTCTCGTATAGCAAATCGACCTCAGAAAAAACGCAGTTTACAGACATATTATACACGGAGCAGTATGAACTAGGTTGCTGATGAGACTAATATCCTTCAACAACTGGCACCAACTAATCTGTCTCTCAAAAGCATGCTTCATTGTGTTGCGGACTCGTATACAAATTACATCGGTCGGTCTTTATAATATGCTGATAGAAACATTTCTGATTTCTGCCGTCCAGCAACATACAGATCTGGGCGTTATTTTTGATCAAAAGCTCTCCTTTGTACCGCACATAGACAACTTGCAAATAAAGTTTTGTCGACTCCGGTGGATGATTAAACAACAACTAATGCACGTCCATGACCAGGCTGTTGGGTGCAGATATATTAAGACATGTGTTTATCCGGTAATATTGTATGGCGCCGAAGTCTGGACCTCAACTGCTACGACCCATCTTAGACGGATTTTCGCGGGGGAATTCTGGCTACTGAAGTGGGCCATATGGAAATTTCGGCTTCCCTCTACACCAAGGACCACCTAGATGGCGGCAGCTCTCAACATGAGACGTCTTCCTGCCATCATTCACGAGAGAAGACTCGTCTTTGCCATCAAAATGATGGTCGGCATTATTTCAGTGCCAGATTTCTGGGCTAACTGTGGATGGAGGATCCCGGTCCCAAGCCTTAGGGCTAATCCAATCCTATAGGCCACTCCAAACCGGTTAAAGCTAACTGAGCGGTTCCTACCCGTGCAAATGCTGCAAGACATACAGTCCTTGGACGGCGACCTCTACAAATTCGCAGTCGACAAGGAATATAGGCAGAAAGAACTCGGTCCACTTCCTTCCCAGGACCACGTTAGAGGACAGTAGACCCTGCTCCCGGAGACCTATTCATCACTGCCCTGAATCCATCATCCCAGTGTACAAACTTTTCAGGAGTCATAATGCTCTTTTTTTTTTTTTTTTTTTTTTTTTTTGTGTTTATTGTATTATATGATTTCTTTTATGTAAACCCCTGGCTTGTAGCCGTGAAGGGAGTTGTATACAGCAATGTGCTTTCTGTATATAATAAAGAATTCTTCTACATATCACGATTATAAAATTTCTGTTTCTACTCCGGGACAACCACACAGACATATACAGAGAATACGAGAAACAGCACAGTATTTAGCAGTCACCGACTTAAAGCCTGGTCACTCAAAGCACGTGTACTTATAACCCCTCATGCGTGACCACTCGACTACGGTTCAGCGGGGATGTCCCTTTTCACTTGGCCTGTTAGTCTATATGACGATGCTTAATGGTACAATAATTCTGTCTAGTTTTTTTTTTTTTTTTTTATCGTATATAACCGGACAGTGAGGCACCATCGTGATATCCAAGGCCGAGGTGGAATTCGAACCCGCGACCATTGGGTTGCCATTTAATCTGATGTCGACTCTTCTGGCACAGTCAGAATGAAAGAAGTTGAAAATGCTTTCCGGCAAAACTCACACGAGAAAGATTTCTTCCCTGTGTGCATTGTCTTTATGCATACCATGTTCTCGTTGTGAAAATGCCTTGTCGTTTTTAAGAACGACATTTAAAAACGTCGTTCTTAAAAATCGAGGAAGAACGCTTAATTAAGCCATATTTTGAAGTCTAAAATATCATGCCGTCCACATGGGAAGAGCGATGATTGTCAGATCGGAATAGTCACCTAATTCCAGAACTGTATCATAACTTGAAATTAGAGAATTTCCAATATAATAATTAGATAGACGGAGGAAACTATAATATGCAAGGCAATGTGTGTGTGTATGGTAGAGTACGTTTAGTCAATTATTAATAATATGACAATTATTAATAATTATTAATAATATGACAATTATTAATAATTATTAATAATATGACAATTATTATAAAGTGTGTGCAAATGGTGTATTCTGTGGTCGATTTACCAGTTTTCTGGAGGAAAACTCGAAATTCGCGACGATAACACCATGCAACTCACGTCTGAAAACGACAAACTCAGTCACGTTGTAAAGAGTAGTCAGTAAAAGTTCTTTGATTCACTTCCCGGATTCTAGCCTAAAGTTTTTCATCCGCCTTGGGAAAAACGTGTAATTACACTAGTGTTCAAAGAAAGTGCATCACGCCTTAAAATTGTAATCGTCGTCCGAATAACGTAAATATATGGCAATATTTCTTAAAGATTGCATCAGATAAGATTGACACGCGTAGGTGATGAGGTAATATTGCATCAGCTGTTACTTTCAGCTATATAAGCACGCTCTGCAAGAGTTGCAGTCATTTCTTGCGTGTGTCAGGATGGCGAGTTACGTGCAGTTGACGCCACGAAAAAAAGAGTGCTATTGTTGCTTTATGTGAGGAAGGATGTTCTGTGCATGGATGCTTCAGAGTTTTTTAAAATCCTGCTGCTTACGCCCGGTACATGTTGAACGATTTGATGGAGCACTTCTGGCAGTCGGTTTTGGCTTCTTTGCTTTTTGTTTACGATTGGACTTCGGGGACTTTTCGTCGTTTTCATTTGCAGTATCAACTTCCACGACTCCTTCAAATTCACATTTCTGGGGAGATGTAAGGCTCTGAAGATGTGGGTGGATCTTCTCCGGCTTTTTTGTTCAACTCCATCAAACGCTGTAATTTCTTTCGCTGTTGATATAGCTTAGAGCTCTCCTTTGTACTCAATTTGAAGTGGTTGCCGTGGTCGCATTGCAGGTATACGTGCTCTGTTATAATTAAAAACGAATTTTATTATAATTACAATTATAATAAAAGTAAAGATATTGAGCATAGATTTATACTTTATTACCTTACCAATTAACAACATTCAATTATACGTGAAAATCGGAAGAATATTTTCCACAAGTTAACTGGGCATGATAGTTGGCTGTCCAGAGTGCCTATAATGCGTTTCTTCTGGCAACGGTCGCATTTTCATTGCGTTTTTTGTCAATCGACGAACGCAGTTAGTCCCATCTGAAAACTGCCTGAAGCGCGCCTAAAGAAGTTCCACTTCAAGAAGTCCCATAACATCGACATTCCGAAAAGTACACTTTACAGAAATTCAAGTCCAATGCAACAAGGGTGCTCCTCATCTCGCTTACCAACTGCTGCACTTTCCAATAATATTTGTATTTCATGTAACTATAAATAAATTGCAGAACTATCGAAATTAGGGTACTCAATTTATAAAAATCTTATTATGCAATAAGACATAATAAAGAAACTATTATAAAAATTAAATACTAGAGAATATCAGTAAATTATAAAGAAAACAAATGAAATCTTAGAAATGAATATATAGACAAAAGGGAACCTGACATTAATTATCAATAAGAAACATAAAAAGGGAAGGGTTTTTAAAATGATAAATTCCAAGTAAAGAAGAAAAAGAACAATAATAATATTAGTAGTTATAATTAAAAGCATTTTGTCCAAAATAAAGAAATTTTTGTGATAAAATGAATCATTAAGATTGGTGCAAAAACTACAACTCATGTGAAAACAGAAAACAAATGCATTTTGGAGTGACGTTCATTTAGAATGGAGTTTTTTTATGCTGGTACCAGTTGGACTTCTGAGAAAATGCTTTGCCACACGTTGCACACGTGAAGGGTTTTCCTCTGGTGTGGACTCTTAGGTGTACAGTTAGATTGTAAGACAGAAAAAAGTTTTCTTGCAAAACTCACACGAAAGAGGCTTCTGACCCGTGAGGATTCTCCTGTGGCGCGAATAATTTGCTCGCTGGGAAAATGCCTTCTGACAGAATTCACAAGAATAGGACTTTTCCTTAGAATGCACTCTCTTGTGATATCTCAAACTGGATGAATTATAAAAAGTCTTTGTACATTTTCTCACACGAAAATGGCATTTCCCCAATATGGGTCCGTCTGTGCTTTGAAAGATCTGATGAAGTTGAAAAGGATTTTCCACAATATTCGCATGTGAAAGGCTTTTCTTTAGTGTGAGTTCTAAAATGTCTTAAAAGGCTTGAATTTTGTGAGAATTTTCGATCACAAATATCACATTGGAAAGGCTTCTCACCAGAGTAAAACCTAAGATATTGCTTTAGTGAAAATCTTTTACCACAAATGTTACAACAAAAAGTCTTTTCACCAATGTGGATTCTTTTGTGCAAAATGAGGTGGTGTGAATGTCTGAATGTCTTCCCACAAATTTTACAAGTGAAAAGTCTCTTATAGCTGTGAATGTCCTCATGGATGTGAAGGAGTGATGATGTACGAAATTCTTTGTCGAAAGTTGCACATTTGAAGATTCCGTGGTCCGAATTGAATTTCTTATGCTGACGAAGAGAGGAAAGCTTTGAAAATATCTGGTCGCAATGCTCGGAGATAAGATGACTCCCTTCGTTATCCGTCATTGTGGTACTGAAAGGTGTTCCTAATCATTCACCTGAAAAGATCAAAACATTTTTATAAAACGACAGAAAACTGTAAATTAATTGATAATTACAATACCTGAATATATTGTTCACACTAGGTAAGCAAAAATGGGCACTGAACTATTATATTAAGGTCACTAAAGAGAGAATGTTAAATGTAATAATAATGAGAAAGGTGAAAGATTAGTGTAAGTAAGAATGTTAATAAATAAGATAAAGTAAATGTACCATAAGAACGTTTCACGTAAATCGTATGTGATAAGAAAGAATATTTGTTAGCAATATTAAATGTGCCACAAGAGCATTTTAGGTGAATTACATGTGAGAACGAAAATAAACAGTATGTTAGGAATAGTAAATATACTCAGGGCCTCTGCAAGTGGGTTGGAGAGATAAGCGATAAGGAGAGATAATTTTTTTTTTGACTTATGCAAGTCGAACAACTGTTTAAAAAACTTCTTTATAGCGAAATTTTCTATTTGTCGATATTTTTTGAATTCCCCTTGGTAATTACATTTAAAACAGTTTTTGCAGAACAAAGAAAATTTCCATATAATGAACAGATTAGGAGACAACTGGGAACGCATTGTTCGCACCTCTGGCCTTCAGGCAATTAGTGCTGCTTCTAAGGGCGAACTAGGAGCCAAAGGGATTACCAGTCTGCAACCTATGGGTACTCGTAAAACCTATCGAACTGCCTGTCCCACATACCCAGAATTCGCGCTGGTCATGTGATTGGTTAACGCGTACCAGTATTCAAAGTGGCAGGCAAATTACGGGGGAATGTTACGTGACATCACAATATGTCGCAACCGAAATGACGAAAAAGAAACAACAGAACAGCATTTTTTTTTTAAACTAAAAAAATTAACACCACATACAACCACTAATTCTTCCCCCGCTGTACATTACTAGGCGATTTCACGCGCATTAACAATGAGAACTGCTCGTGTGTGTCAACAGAAATTTTTTTTTTTTTTTTGTTCTTGGGGCTGCTGCCGCCGTCTGTAGGCCAAAATTCTACTAAGACAAAAACCCCTCAATTAAAGTGCAAAGTAGGACAAAACCGCAAGACGTAGTCGAGTGGTCAGGAGCAGGAGTGCATAGCACGCGTTCTTTGAGTGGACCTGGGTTCAAGCCCGTGACTACTAAATACGATAAAATATTTGTATTGACGATTCATTGTAAAACTCTACTGACTTGGTTGTCGTGCCGGAGTATAAACAGAAAATTTATTTAAATAATAATACGAAATGTTTAAACCATAATTTTTATTCTTATTACATTATTTGTCCGAAGGGATTTTGTCCTACTTTGCACTTTAATTGAGGGGATTTCGTCCAAGTTGGTTTTGTTTGGATCCAGCTGCCCTCACACCCCCGCTAGTATAAAGAGAATCTGATAGTAACAACTGTTTAGTATCAGAATCACTCTGTTCTTCGGCCACACCCACAACGGAGATACCCGTGTTCTGGAGCACAGCCAGAATTATATATATGATACTATTTTTAGCAAGGCAATGTATAGCATTCACGGATTCTTCAAAAGATTTATATGAAAATGATAATGGCAACTTTTTAAAACTTAGTGAAACAATTGCTAAATTTGATTCAGTTATGGCAGAAAACATTTGCCGTATTCAGAAATATGAATTGAAAAATATCGTGCATTATTTCGGTGATCAAATACAAAATGAAATTATTGAAATAATTTCACAAAACATTACAGATAAAATACTAGAAATGACTAGAGAAGCTACTTTGAAAATGCTTAAAATGAGTGACACTGATCGTAATGAGTCCGATATTCATGGTTTAACATTATCTGAAAAACTTAGAGTACTTCAAATTTATAGTAAGGTCGCTCATTTCCTGAGGAGAGGAAGAGATTTTGATTGCTGTAGAACGACAGGTTTTTTCGGAAGACGTCACGGTCACCATTCGAGGTAGAACAAGGGTAGCCATTGAGAAACGATTAACTACATCTTTAATGATCGCTTCCAGTGATCTATTAATAACAAATTCATAATAAATCTTAGTAAAACAAAAATGATGACATTTAAAACTCAATTAAAATTAATCAAATACAGCTATCGTTAGTAAAAGAAAACACATATGTAGGAATTCTGATGGACAATAAGTTCATCAAGATACATCCTCATTTGATGTACTTTGCGGAGAAAATTAAAAAGTTCTCGGGAATGATAATTAGAATTTGAAGAGCGGACTGGAGTCTTCTAGAAAAACGATATTTTCACTTTATCAAGCAGTGTTCTTAATTATTGTCACATTACAGCAGGAGCATGGTTTTATAGAACTGGAACAATAAGATTTCGAAACAAGTTACAAATGATAGAAAGGCCGATATTAGTTGTTGTTAATCGTACATGTAGAACAGTACCAACTGCAGCATTGTGAGTATTAGCTGGAACTATGCCACTGGATTTATGTTATATATTTTTCGAGGATTATGTTACAGAATTTAAAGGAACCAAATTTAAATCTATATTTACAGCTTGATTTACAGACCAATCCAAAGATAGAAAATAAAAAAAAAAAAACGTTGGAATGAACTGACTAGGGCAGACAGATGGGGCAGTTCCTCAACGGAAGTCATAACAAGAAGTTTTGTACCAGAAGATACATATTTACTAAAGAAGTCGAGAAGAACGTGGTTTTGTATGGGAATGGAAACTTCATACATTTTAACAGGACATGGGTACCTCAATGAAAAATTATTACAACTAGCAATGCATGATACAGATTAAGGTGCGTGTAGAGCTGTAGAAAACTGAAAGCGCGTACTTTATGACTGTCTGTATTATGCCTTACGATTGCAAATGCAGGGCTGCGTTTCTAATTTATATTCTGGCAGAGTGAGAATCTTCTCCCCACCCGAGCAACTTTTCAGAATTTACAAGAATTTGCTTCGGAAGTGTGAAAAAGAAGAAGATGGTTGCCTGGATTCCGAGAGTAACAATTATCACTGAAATCGGAGTCACCAACATTTCTTTGGTTTCCTATTTAATATATATGTTCTTTTTTTATATATATATGTTTATTTTCTTTTTATATTTTATTTCTTATTTTATATATGTTTTCTTTTTGTTTTTGTATATGTTATTTTTTTAAACACCACGGGAACTTTTTTCTTGTCCTCCTCTGCAGTGAACCCTCAGACGATCTGCCTCACCTTTTAACAAAATCAGTTGGATCAGAGTCTGGAATTTAGACAGTACGAGCTCTATTAGGACTGGCCCACGTTCTCGTGGGGTGAATGAGTACCCAAAATCATCTCTCCAGGTGGCTGATGCTCCTTGATAGCCAAGTAGCCAGAACAACAGAACATACACACAAAGCTAGTTTACTCACATGTCTGGCCCTTATGGGTAAGTGCGAGCAGCACTTACCCATAATTCCTATAAACGTTATCCATAATACACACACGTCTTGCATATTATATGAAAGGAATATTGCAAGTCCACCCAACTGATAAAAGATCTCATTAAAAAAACAAAAATCATTTTTGAGCATTCCCAATTTTTTGACATTAAAAAAAGAAGGGATTATATTATTAATTTTATATTTCTAATATATATATATATATATAACGTTCCGACAAAAAAAAACATTGTTTTTCTTCCGAGGACCAATTTTATGCTTGGAGGTTAATTATACAAAATGTAAAATGTGGCATATTCAGATAACTATTATTAAAATTAATATTAGTTATCTGAATAATTAATTTATTTATTTCGTGACGCTCGCTTAACTGATTGAAAAACAAATTTTCAGTTGGAATTTATTTTTTCCCTTTTTCTTGCTGTGAGTTAAACGCTATAACTACAGTGGATAGTTATTAATATTAATGATTAAAACTATCAGATTTTCGAAAAATATAATATTATACACTGAGAGGAATTTCTCCGTTAGGTGGCGTGGCATCAGTGATTGAATTGTCAGTTATGCAGTTACAGATATAATTTGTACCGGTATTTGTAATTTTCTGCTTTCCTTGGCTTCAATATCTCAAATTAATTTCTGAAGTTTGACCTATAGTTGACAAACAACTTTTTAAAACGTTACAGAAATTCCCTGTTGTATATAAAAGGTAAGACCAGCATTTATTAAAATGAAACGCTTATTTAGAAAGCATTAAGCCTATAACCAGTGGTGGGATTCAAATAATTTAACAACCGGTTCGCTGCCCTAATGACCGTTCTAAGTATAAAAAAACTATATACCGAAAGGTAGTTTATTATTTCATGCAGTTAATACTTAAATAAGAACAATAAAAGAGGCCCACAAAACTAGATTATGTTATAAGAAAGAGTTTTAAAATATTAATGAAAAAATATTAAATAATCTTGACAAAAAACTAAAACTGTTATTTAAGATATTTCCATATTGCTTCTTGATTGGCGTCCTCGCTTGCAATTTTCTACGCTTTTATCCGAGCATCATCGGCTGAGTGATTTATCCTTAACCACTGTAGGAGTAGGATCCCATTCCTTTAGAGGTAGGCCAATTAGACTAATAGTCATTGTGTTTGATATATTAGAAACAGTTAGGCGACTTCTCTTCTCTGAACATATTATGTTCATCTTTGAAAAACCCCTTTCCGCTTCTGCTGAACTTACAGCAATTGTTCTGACAATATTTTTAGCTCTTTGAACGCTTTCAGGAATTGCATAATTCTGGGAATTTTTTAAAACGTTTTCCAAGAAATCTCGATAATCATTAATATCAATTTGGTAATTAAAAATGTCATTAAATACGAGCAATTGTTCTTCAGCTGCTTTCCATGGAACTAGTACTTCAATATTCCAGTAATCTGGCTCCAAAAAATTGAGAAATTGTAATTTATTCCTATCTTGAAATTGGCTGCAACTTGCTTTTAAATGTTCACAATCCATTAGTCATTTTTTTTTTTTTTTCAAATTCGTTACGATGTTTTCTAAAAGTCTTTCCCGAGGAAGCCCGAGACAAATCGATGATTTTCTACAAATTTTATATTTTTCAAGGTTTCTGAAGTAATTAATTCATCAACTTTTTTTTTGTATGGACCCTTTTCCTTTCCAAGCATTTGAAATGCTTTAATAGATCTTATCACGAGTTTTTCAGCCTTTATTATGTCTATATTTCTTGCTTGCAGTGCATTTGAAAGAAGAGAAATTTCGTTTAAAATATCAATCATCAATGCCAAATCAGTTATAAAATATATATTTTCAAGACGGGCAGCCATACCTAAGTACTTTTTATTTGAATAAAAATAGTGATGTAGAGCTGGATAAGCGCGCCACACAGCTAGGGTTGACCTTAAACTACAGGCAGCCCCCATCTTAGTCCCAAAACTCTACCAATTTTTATAATTTCAATTCCAAGTTGTTCGGATATTTTGGAAAGTTCAATTTGGTTCTTATTGGCTTGATGAAAAATAGTATATATCTTATCGATAAATATTTTAAAATGATTTACTTGCTTTGTTTCCTTTATCGAATCATCTAAAACAAGATGGAGGCGATGATTTAAACAGTGCCATATTATTATGTTTGGAAACTCTTTTGCAATCCTAGTGCTCACTCCAGGTTTTCTCCCAAGCATAACGCTGGCATCATCGGAGCAAAATCCTATTAAATTTTTTTCTAGGTAGTTCTTAGTAAGCCCAACATTATTTAAACTTTCCATAACTGAAGAACATATTGTCTCTGCATCTTGTTTTTCCAATTCAACTAATTCAACGAAAATTGTTGGTGATGTAACTGAATCCAAGGCCAATTCTAATACAACAAATTCTGATTTTGGTTTCTTATTGAAAAAAATCTGTCAAACTCTATTGCCTTTTCATCCTTTTAAGAGCTACTGGAAAAAATTTTAAAAATGTTTTATTTTAATATATTATAGAGCAGGAGCGGATGTGCCAATATATTTGATTATTTTTACTGGTTCTGTCCACGTGTGGTCATATCATAAACTTTTATAAACAAAGCACTATGCTTATACCATTGATAAACATCAGTCAGAACATACATTTTCTTCATTTTATCGATACTAAACGAAAATTTCTTGCTGAATTAATAAATGGCATAGAATACCAGGCGCCCACCTTAGAGAGAACCCTGATCACAAGTGCCATTTTTAACAACCGGTTCGCCGAACTCAACAAAAAATTAGGTATCGGTTCTGCCGAACCGGTGCGAACCGGCTGAATCCCACCACTGCCTATAACGTTATATAATTAACAAGAAAAAGTAAAACTTCTCTACTTCAGAGAGAGAGAGAGAGAGAATCAATAGATTTGAGAGTCAAAATAAAGGAACTGAGAGTTAAGGAACGTTATTAAATATCCTTATGCTAAATAATGTCAGAGAAGGAATGTGATACCAAATATATGGAAATAATATTAATAATAATGTGTGTGGTGTAAATGTGTTGTATGCATATTTGTCCTGTTAATAAATAAATAATGTTCAGTTTTTTTAGAAAGTCTCTTTCCCCTTTCTGCCAAAATTCTTAGTCACCAGAAAGTAACTTATGTAATGATAAGTAGTAATTTAAAAGGGTTATTGCGACATCAATGGGGTGTATAGATCCGATTTATAGATTAGATTTTGTTGATGTTTATACACAACGCTCGATTCCAAACTGCAGGTTTTTCATCCCGAAAAGCCTGAGAGTATACGAGATTCGGCCCTACTAATCACTAGACGGACATAGGTTAACCAACCAGGCCAAAAACGCCATAACTAACTACACTGAGGGGGAAAAGAATTGGGAACTCCTTGGTTAAGAAGGGGCCACACCCATACACACAGTGTGGACGTTCCTCCCCAGAGGGCCATAGTACAGTGAGAGGCTCCTGACAGTGTGTGTGTGTGTGTGTGTGTGTGTGTGTGTGTGTGTGTGTGTGTGTGTGTGTGTGTGTGTGTGTGTTCTGTTGTTCTGACCACTTGGCTACCAAGGAACATCATTCACCTGGAGAGATGATTCTGGGTACTTGTTCGCCCCACAGGAAGGTGGGCCAGTCCTAATAACGACGTGCTGTCTCAAATTCGATAACTCTGATCCAACTGATGTTGCTAAAAGGTGAGCCATATCCCTTTGGGGGCACTCTGCAGAGGAGGCTAACAAAACAGTTCCCTTGGTATTAAAAAAAAAAAAAATGTAAAAACAAAAAATATATATATATATAAAATAAGAAATAAAATGAAATAAACATATATAAAAATAAAAAATGACATATAAAAATTAAAAGAATAACAAAAATATTAAATAAAGAAATCAAATAAACATTGGTGACTCCGACTTCAGTGCAAATTGTTACTTTCGGGATCCAGGCAACCATCTATCTGCCTTCTTCTTCTTCTTTTAAACACTTCCGTAGCAAATCCTTGTAAATTCTGAAAAGTTGCTCGAGTGAGGAGAAGATGCTCTTCTCCCGGGATATAAATTATAAAAACAGCTCTGCATTTGCAATCGTAAGTCAGCATGATACGGATGGTCATAAAGTACGTGCTTCCAGTTGTCTACAGCTCTACATGCACCTAAATCTGAATCATGTATAGTCCCGGTTGCAATAATTATCCATTGAGGAACCACGTCCTGTTATGATGAATGATGTTTTCATTCCCAAACAAATCCAACTTCTTGTCGACTTATTTAGTAAATATGTAACTTGAGGTATAAAACTTCTTGTTAGGGCTCCCATTGAGGAACTCTCCCATCTGGTCTTCCATAGATTAATCAGTTCATCCCAACATTTTTTCTTTGCAATCTTACGATTAGAATCAAAGTATAAATTTAGATTTAAAGTTTGTATGTTGCTTTTAATTCTGTAACTTAATCCTTGAAAAATAACATATAAATCCAGTGGGATAGTTCCAGCTAATACTTGCAATGCGGAAGTTGATACTCTTCTAAAAGAACGACTCACCACAACTAATATTGATACTCTCTAACAAGAACGATTCACAATAATAAATTTTGATCTTTGTATCGTTTGTAACTTGTTTTTGCAAATCTTACTATTCGAACTATAAAACCAGGCTCGTGCTGCATACATGACAACAGGTAAGAACACTGCTTCATAATGTAAAAGTATCGATTTTCTAGAAGACACCAGCCCGCTCTTGAAATGCTAATTATCACTCCTGAAAACTTTTTAATTTTCTCCGCAAGGTACTTCAAATGAGGATGAATCTTGCTCAACTTGTTGTCCATCAGAATTCCTACATTTGTGTTTTTTTTTTTTTAACAACGGTAGCCGTATTTGATTAATTTCAATTTCTGGTGGTCTTCTCTGATTTAATTTTAGATATCATCATTTTTGTTTTTCTAGGATTTATTATTAATTGTTTATTACGAGACCACTGGAAAAGATCATTAAAGATGGTTTTGTAGTTTGCCCAATGCTTCCCTTGTTCTACCTTTAACGATGACCTTGACGTCATCTGAAAATCCTATCGTTGTACAACAGTCTTTCTCAACCTGTGTGCCGCGGCAATTTAGTGCGCCGCGAGTTTACTTCAAGTGTATCGCGGAAAATTCAAATAAAAAAAAAAAAGGGGTGGAGGAATCTTTAGAACAGATTTCCACTCCAGAATGCGTGAATCCGTCCCGAATTAGTGGCGTAACATAACCTAACAGTTTTTTTCACTACAGTGTTAATCTTACTAATCATTAACTGGGACGCGCCATCACAACGGAGAAGACAATCCCGCACAGCAGCCCGGATGAACCCTTGTGGACAAGAAGGAAAAGGCTACCTATCTAATTGACGCAGCGGTACCCAACACTGGCAACTTGCAGAAAATCCATGGGGAAAAAATCAGGAAGTACACGAAACTAAGACAGGATCTCAAAGTGATGTGGCATATGCAACAAGTAACGACCAACCCGATCATCATGTCAACTACCGGTGTGGTGCCAAAGACGCTACATAACAGCCTAGCAGCAATAGGTCTGTCAATAGCCCAGCCAACACCTACAAGGAACTTCAGAAAGTCGCAATCCTGAACACCTGTAGGACAGTCAGAGAGTTCCTCGACCAACAGAAACACCAGACATAACAACAACCACCCTGTGTGCTTGGTAGAAATACCTGTCAAAAGGTGCAACCCACAATCAAGGAGAAATAATAATAATAATAATGATCAGTGGCAGATTAAGGATATTTGCTAGGAAAATTATATTTGGGGCCCCCAAAAAATAATAATAAAAAAAAAGAATAAAAAATAAATAAAAGTTAGGTGGCAAATAAACGAAATTTTGTACTTTTGAATTTTTTGCTTAAATTAATCAGGATTTTTATGATGTTTACTGAAAACATTAATGTATTTTAGAACACTATAGGAAAATATCTTGGCTTGGGGCCCCCCAGGCACGTTCCTCATTGCCTTAATGGGTAATCCGCCACTAATAATGATAATATGTTTTGTTATGTTATTATTTGGTTTTTAGGAGCATTAGCAACTAAGGCCATATTGCTCCGGGATATGTGGTGGTCATTCCTTGACCTTTCCGCATCCTCCGTATTTGATGGTGACGGGCTCGAACCCCCGTCTAATCAAGAAGCGTGTGCTACGCACTGCTGCTCCTTCCCACCTGGCTACGGAGGCGCCTATATGTTTTTGTTCTGTGTGGATTTATTCTTTGCTGGACAAAAAACCCAAGGGTTACCGCGAAGAACACCATGCAACCGACTAACTCAGCCACGTGTAAGAAAAAGAAAAGTTTCATCGCCTCATTGATCAAATTTGTAATCATTAATTTTTCTCTCAATGTGGAAATACTGTTTTACCACTATCCTAACTCGTTATCAGTGATGAAAACGAGGGCGTTTCATCAGTGTACATACAACACACAGTTTTTATACTTTCAAGTGTCCTTAGCCGTCATATTGCTACAGTTATACTAAGTGACTGCTAAATACGACTATCATTTGTATCGATGATTTATTGTAAACTCCACTGACCTGGTGGTCTTATCGGAGTATAAACAGGAACATTTTTTAAATACGTTGGAGGTACACATGAAGTTTTTAAAGAAGGAGATATTAGAATTATATCTAATTATAACTGCCAATTAGATGATTTAAGGTATCTGAGAGGGTAGTGGACGAGATGCTGAAAGCTAAAGCATCCAGAGCTCAAAGAATCTATTCAATTATATTAATAACCATAAGTGAACTTTTAGCCCTGAGGGTATCCTTGAATTCACGACAGGTTGCACACGATCTGCACCTCTGGATGCCTTGTTTCTTTTTCTTTCGTGGGTCCAGTATTTTCATCTCTTCAATGAGAAAATAAGTGAAGAAATAAGAACCCAGGAAAGAAAAAGAAACAAGGCATCCAGAGGCGCAGATCGTAACAACCCCTTCCAAACCCCCAGAACCAGCCCGCACACCATAACGGAAGATCAAAGGTCACCAGCAACCCGGAACCAGTGCAGGAGGTCAAAGGTCGGCTTTCAAGCTCCCTGGATCGAGGATAACCTATCACTGTTCCTATTGGCTAATTATAAGAATCCCTGGCCTATAAAAGGTAGTGCTGCCTGAACCTCTTTCTCATTCTTTTCAGGTCTGAGGACGATCAGCAAATAAGAATTGTTTTAATTCATCTTATAAAATAGACTAACAGTAAAGTAACTTAAAATTAGTGTAACTAAGTTCTGCTCATATAATTGTGTAATGGTAACATAGAATTGATCCTTTAATCGTAACTATAATCTTAGAGATGCTCAACTGCAAATTTGTTTTTATAACTTAGAATTTTTTATCTACTCGCTGGCATTATTATTGAAAAGTAGGAATGGGCAATTGTTAATACATCTTTTAACTGATCCTTTGTTAAGAACTGCTCAATGTAAATCTAATTAGTAACCTTCACCTTTTTAATTTTTATCTCTATTTCCCAAACAGCACGGTTTGATGATGGGTATCGGAAATATACCTGAAACGTCACCCAATCGCATATATTAGTTTAGGCTACGCTTAAATAAAATATATATTAATAACTCCAAGTGGAAAAAGAGTGGTTAATTATATATATATTAATAATTCTTAATCACTTTAGCTTTTAAGAGCTAAAGGGATCAATTTTTAATTCGTGCTTTCCACAGCATCAGCTGTATTGCTCGAAGTCCAGGGGTGCGAACAGTGCGTACCCAGATTGTCTTCGTTGTACAGAAACTATTTTCAATGTATTGACCAAGGGGGAGATCAAAAGGGTTCGCTATATGGAAGTTCGTTAAAGAGAGGTCCGACTGTAATACAAAT
Source organism: Mastigoproctus giganteus (assembly GCF_048544385.1). NCBI lineage: Eukaryota > Metazoa > Arthropoda > Arachnida > Uropygi > Thelyphonidae > Mastigoproctus > Mastigoproctus giganteus. Next base: position 25,433,188 of record NC_143575.1, read on the forward strand.
TTGAGATCGCATTTTTGAATTTGAAGAAAACTTAAGACATTACTGCACGTGAACAACTGCTAAACATTTAACGAAGGACAACTGACACCTGGCAAGGGTACTGCAACACCCCAAATAATTTTACAAGAAAAGAGTGCGTGTTCACTTTAAGCAGAACTTCTGATTTCATAACTCAAACTCACCCACACGTATTCCGTAAATGTGGACACACTGTGACATCTGAAGGTGTGTAGGGGCCATTTGTACCGGCATTGGTGACGGATTTTTTTTTTTATTTAAACAAAATTACAAAAAAAAAAAAGTTATGAATATGTAACAAAGTGGTGACTGAATTGTCAACGTAATGTAATGAATAGTCAATCGTATTATTTAATATTTCCTCATATCAATGACCACCATGACGTTCCATTTCCCATTTCTTCTTAACTTGAATGAAGAATATTCAAAAAATGTAATTATCAATTGATTTACACTTTTCTATCATGTTTTTTAAAAGCGTTTTAATCTTTTCAGGTCAATAATTAGGAACGCCTTTGATTACTGTGATGGCTAATAAGAAAGGGACTCGTCTCAACTGCGATCTTTGCGACAAAATATTTTCAACGCTTTCATCTCTGCGTCAGCACAGGAAATTGCATTCAGACCAGAATATCTTTAAATGTGCAACGTGCGACAAGGCATTTCGTACGTCATCCCTGCTTCACAGCCATGAGGATATTCACAGCAATAAGAGGCCTTTCACTTGCGAAACTTGTGAGGAGACATTCAGTCGTTCACACTATCTCACTGTGCACAAAAGAATCCACACAGGGGAAAAACCTTTTTGTTGTGACATTTGTGATAAAAGATTTTCACGAAAGGATCACCTTCAAGTGCATATGAGGATTCACTCTAGCGAGAAGCCTTTTCAGTGTAACATTTGTGATAAAAGATTTTCACGAAAGCAATACCTTGTACGCCACATGAAAATTCACTCTGGTGAGAAGCCTTTTCAATGTGACATTTGTAATAGATGTTTCACCTTACAGTCATCCCTTTTAAGACATGTCAGAACTCACACCAAAGAGAAGCCTTACACGTGCGGATATTGTGGAAAATCGTTTTCGAACTGGTCAACTCTATCCGAACACAAACGGATCCACACTGGGGAAAGACCCTTTTCCTGCGACAAATGCACAAAGACATTTTTCAATTCATCCAGTTTAATAACTCACGAGAGAGTGCATTCTAAGGAAAAGCCGTATTCGTGTGAATTCTGTCAGAAGTCATTTTCACAACGATCAAATTATGTTAGACACACGAGACTCCACACGGGTGAGAAGCCTTTTTTGTGTGAGTTTTGTCCGAAAACGTTTTCACATGCTTCCGCCCTAACTGCGCACATAAGAGTCCACACCGGAGAAAGACCCTTTACTTGTGCAACGTGTGGCAAAGCATTTTCTCAGACATCCTCCTTGTCCCAGCATAGCAAACTCCATTTTAAATAAATGTGTCTTCAAATGCATTTTTTTCAGTATCGAAATCAGTTGTAGTTTTCGTATCAAAATTAATGAATCATTTAAGTGAATAATAGATCAATTAACGAATTCAAAGAACGTTCCCTTTTCATATTTCTTGTTGATATTTTAGTGTAAGTTTCCATCATCTCTACGTATTTTATTATTAAATTCCCAACATTTCATTTGTTTTTTTTTATAATATACTGATATTCTCTAATATTTAACTTTTATAATAGTTTCTTTAAGATTTCTTATTGCGTAATAAAAGGTTTCTTTAAAATGTGAGTACTCTTAATTTCGACACTTCTACATTTTACATAAAGTTACAGGAAGTACGAAAATTATTGGAAACGCAGGCAGAGTTGCAAAACACACACACAAACAGCACAAGTCCAAAATTGTAGATCTTGTTCAGGAAATGGACGTCATTGCACTGAGGGTGAAGAGTCTTGGGCTGAATTTGAAACATTCGCAGGTAGTCATTGCAGACCGGATTGCAAGCCTGTCTGAATTCTCCAGTTTACGATCGTTTGCCGGATCAGTAATCTATGCAGGTGATTGCTCTACCTTTGGAGAGTTGATAAAGCAACCCACAGAGGACGATATCCAGATTCATAGGGGGAGAGACACGCGGACCTGGAGGGTGTGGGTGCCTACAGTACAGCAGGCTCTGGAGAAAAATATCAGTAGGACTGAACATTGATTGGTATTTAGCTTGCTTTTGTGTACTGCTGTTACTGGCTTGTGGATGCGTATGTTATTACTGGTAAGAAGATTGCCTTATAGAAGAGGGATAGGGTCCTTTTCTTAAGCCCCCAGTCGTGGCGGGTGACTCTAGCTATTAGTGTGGATTATATTTTGCTTCGGAGGTAGCTTAATTATCGTTTCATGAATATTTATTTGGAGCAGGTTTTTATTGGGAATATCTTTAAGTAGTTTTTAGGATGCTCCTAGATTTAATCAGAGCTGTATATTCATTTCTTGCTGTTCCGATCGGATGCTTGAGATACTCTACTTCCACTTCCGACAATGTCCGTCTTGCGCGTTGAAAATTTTTTCCGTCGTGTGTAAACCTTCCTGTCTGAGTTATTGGAGTTCGAGGGACCACCAGGATACTGCTCCCAGAGAAAGCTTCTTCCTTTTAACAGAGTTATTTGAGGTTTTGGTGACTAGTCTTACAATTGCCTTTTGATGGTCTGGTCCGGGTCCAGTCCAACTCTGCTGAGAGAGCGGATGGCCATGATCAGTGAATCCTTCTATTAAGATCGGAATACTTCATATTCCGATCTTAATAGAAGGTTCTGCAAATTGAAGTTTATTGGCTGTGCTGTGCACATTTTGAAGGTAAAGAGAGACTCGCATATTTTCTTTCGAGTCTTATGAGGAATTCCTTAATTGCTACTGCGCTCCCTAGTTGAGGGCCTAGAAGCACGTTCCCTGAAGCGTTTAACCAAGGTGCCAATGGGCCAAATGGTTTTGTCTAGTAATCGTGCTTCGCAATTGATAGGGCATGAGATAGTGAAGAAGGAATATGCTGGATGTCTTGTTCGTACTTCTACGTCGATACTCATCCCCTCTACGCACATTTCTTTAATGGCGCTCGGTGTGATACTGGGTTCAATCCGCGAGACAAATAGCTTTGCTGTTGTTTGAACTGAGGTGATGCTGTACCTTTCTGCAAGACAAGGGTGATAATCATATGGCTGGGATGTTGAAGGATGATCAGTAGGATCGCCTTTTGTCCGTATGGCATGTTGTTGCTGATGGCATTTATTATTATCATCAGTTTATTTCTCTTAGGAGAACACCCGGTTACAGCCACTGGCTATGGGGTGTCGTACATACACAACTATGTTACAAAATGTGATACAATTATAAAATACATGATATCTGATTTATAAGTACATTTTATCTGGAATATAAAATATTTGCAAAGGCTTTTACTACTTAACTACTGTAAACTGGTAAGAACATAATAATACTGTGACAATTGAAGCATACCTTCTGCTTAAACACACACAAGTGGGAGTTTCATATTTACATAAACACAAATATTTACAGCCAAACAACGTATAGCACATCAAACAACATGACAACAGGAATGACCGCGATACAGTAAAATAAAAATGTGAAAGTTCAATTTTACAGCAGTCGTCTTCTTCTGTGGGGATTAGAGTTGGGTGGAGTAGGTAGGACAATCCTAACACCTATTTCTTGATGAGGTCGGGTTTCCTAAAGCCCAGTGGCTCGTGCCTGGCCGAACAAAGTGCTGAAACTGTATCCTTACATCTCTATTTGCAAGTAAGAGTTTCTGAGAACTTCCTTTCTGTAGGATTTGCAAGTGCACAGCTTTTCAGGATTGATATTGAGGTTGTTGAATAGCTGGATGGTGTTTGCTGGAAAGAATCTTCCGAGGCTGACCAACTGCGTAAATGCCGCTTTGAGTTGCGGTTCGTTATCTGCCACTCGTCTTGGTTTTTCGCCGGGTATTACAAACCCGGTTTTTCGCCGGGTGATACAATTTGTATTATCCACTCTCGGGCTTTCGGTGCATCCAGTCGTCCCGTTAAAAGCTGAGCGAGGGTCATTATGTTTCTTGACGTGATTATTTGTCTCCAGGGTGTGACCTCTAAATTGGAGAATAGTATAGCTCTTGAGATGGTAAAAGACTTAGCTGAAATTGTGTTCAGCCATCTCAAGAGCCAGTATTCGAGTCCTAGAAAGGCTTTGATACTGCTTTCGGGAGCTGAAGACCAGATTTGTGCCGCGTATAGGGGAATAGGAGTAACACATCTGTTGATGTATTGCTTCATCAGACCGGGGTCTTTAATACCGGTGAGCTCCGGCCTGGTTGCCCAAAGCGCCGCGTATGTTTTATAATTTTCTGTTTATACTCCGGGACGACCAAACGGTCAGAGGCGTTTACAAGATACACAGAATACAAGAAACAGCACCGTATTCAGCAGTCACGGGCTTGAACCCCGGTCATTCAAGGCACGTGAATGACCGGGGTTCATTCAATGAATAGAAAATTACGGATGTATGCGAAGTGCGGGCGGAAGGTCAGGCCTTCGTCCCACTTGAGTCCAAGATCAACGTGTGACGGCGCCTTTTGGACGAGGATGCCGTTTACAAATATTTACATTTTGTTTGGCTTTATTTTATTTGTGAAAGTCATTCGTGCCGTCTTTTTTCCATTCAACTGCAGCCCGATACAATCTAAATACTCTTGAAGTTCTTTTATTTTAGTATTAGCCACTTGGTTGTGGTAGTCAGCTGATATCTGATCTCCTGAGGTAATAAAAAATTTTATATCATCGGCGTATGTGATGAAGTGCTTCTTGTTCTGGGCTAAGAAGGGTTCGAGGGCGATGGCAAAAATTGTGGCAGACAAGACTCCGCCCCTGCGGGACACCTTTATCAACCTCATACGTTGCGCACATGTTTTCGTTTGTCACCGTAATTTGTCAGCGCCGAAAAGTGCTCTTTAATAAATGGAGGGCATTTCCCGTAATGAGAAAGTAGTCCCGCAGAATGACTATGAGAGCTGGGATGGATATGTTATCATACGCGGCTGCCACATCTAAAAAGACTACGTCCAGCTGCTGCTTGTTGTTTAGTGCTTGCTGGATTCTTAGCAGCGTCCCCATGAGGTTGGTGATGGTCGATCTCTGTGGAAGTACTGAGTGCAGGTATTGTGGCGTGTGCTTAAAGCAATGCTCGATAATGGTGTGCAGGATTGTATTTTCAAAGATTTTTTGCAAAGAGCAACCGACAGCGATTGGTCTGAAGTCTTTTACAGATTTTGGTTTTTTTATTTTGGGGATAGGTTTTACAAAATAGCTTTTCCACAGCTTCGGGAAGTTCTCCTCTATCAAAATGCTCTGGAATATGTGTAGTAGTACACATATTCCAGTAGTAGATGATGTAACAGCTACAGATTTTGATCATAAATAGTGGGAAATTATCTGGCCCAATCGTTGCTTTATTGGGAGGCTGTTGATTGCACTTTTTAAGTTGTCTCTGCTAATTAATACTGATTTCCTTTAGATGTTCATTGTTAGTGACAATCCGATTACTATTGATAGATTCCTTAAACCCCTTGATTACATCTTGTATCCTGTTACTGTTTGCTTCGCTGTCAATTTGGTTTTCCTTGAGGGGTGTTCCGAAAGTGGCTTCGGTCCATTCCTTAAAGGATGTCTCAGTCATTTTATGCGCGAGGCTTTTTTTGCTGACAATTCTTTTGCCTTTTTTTAGTTTTGCTTTAGCCATATCTCTGTGTGCCCGTTTCTTCCCCTTCATGAAACGTGCTCTTTCATGTTTGTACCGGGTGTGGTCCTCTGGATGCCCAGTTCTTTTCCATTTCCTGAAAAAGTTTTGCTTATTTTTGAAGAATACTTCCAACTGTGAGTTGAACCAAGGCTTTGCCCTGTCTGATAATTTTATTTCCTTAGATGCTCCTTCTTCAGCCATATGCATGAGTGATTGTGAGAGCGCTGATAAGGCGTCATCAGTGCCCAAAAGGTATAGGTTTTGCCAATTATATGCCATCAGAAATTTCAGAATGACGTCACTTTTTAATATATTTTGATGAGAAAATTATCTTTTTATTACTTTTTGGATGCGGTTCAGTTTGACGGATGTCCCGGATTCTTCTTAAAGTGGTTTCACACGTGAACGGTTGGTGATCCGAAGTGAATTTCATGTAGCTATTCCTCAACTTTATATCTGGGGTATTGTACTTTATGAGATCTAGGCACTGAGTTCCTCTTGTTGCTGGTGTGTTTTCAATTGGATCATGTTTAAAGCTTTCATTGTATCGTCCAACTCGCTTTTTGCCTCCCGATGTTTTGGTAGTGGCATATTTAGGTCCCCCATTATGATTGTGTCTGTGTTCGTGCTCAGATTTGAGGTGAGCCACTTAAGAAGCTCGGCTCTGTTTTCTTTAGTGTGCTCCGGTGGTAGGTATATTACGCATAATTGCAATCTCCTCGTTTCCGTACCAAAAGTGGCAATGATAGCCTCGAAATTTTCCGATTGCGCCGCGAGTTCTTTGACTACTGAGAATCATTTCCTGAAAATAATCATTACACCGCCTCCTCTTTTACCCTCTCTTCCATTTGCGATGCAGTTATAACCGGAGGGGTGTGTAAGGCATCCAGGTGTCTGTTATTATGGAGCCATGTTTCAACTAAGCATATGCAATCATTCTCCGAGTTGAGTAGTAAGATTTGTAGTGCGTGAAGCTTATTCGATATGCTTCTTACGTTTTGCAAGAAGATAATAATCTAGTTCGATTCTTTTGCGATAGACGCGAACGGTGATATTTCAGCAACCCATCCCTGAAAAAAGCCACAAATTCTCATATTTCCAGGAAACACGGTTCATTTGAAAAACAGTCTAACCATCGCCCTCGATAAATTCTGCCAGCATCGCACTGACACGCCATAAACTAATGGCCACATACATAAATCTACCGTTATGACTCTCAGGGACACCGGCAGAACGAATATGTGGACTGCTTCAACCAAGGACATTCCTGTTTGTACACATACTTCACGTTTTATCCAGCACTTTCGATCAAATATTATCTTGCTTAGTTTGGGATACAACGGTATTCCACAATTTTCAGGTATGTAATTAAAGAATTCTGTAAATACTGTTCCTTTCAGGTTAAGCACACATGTGACTCCACTTAACCGCAGACACGTGTCCCTGCTTTTAACCTGTGATTTTAATAATCACCCTACCCCCTATCTTACTACTATCCATGGGGTGGCTCTAAAGCAGAGCAATAAACATATATTATTATTAATAATAATAATAAAAGATTACTTTATGAGTCTGCATATTATTAAGAAGTCTGTACAGGACTCGATTATAAAAACAGAATACAAGTCTACTGAGAAACACATTTTTAGAATAGGATCTTGTCCCTTGTGAACTTGACAGTGATTCGTAGGGCTGTTTATAGGGCGAGAAGACAGTATCAGCGTCCTCAGGATTCGACTCCGCAGGAAGTTAATAGGCTGCGTGAAAATTACTTGACTTCAACTTTCAAAAATAATTACGTGAAAATCCTGGAGAAACGGGAAACTTGGCGGTCACTTGTGCAGGAATTCTGGAATTGTAACCCCTGGCGATTGTTATATAAAATATCTCTGCAGGAACTGAGAACTTTGGAAGTATTTAGCACCATTCAAACAGAAGATGGGGAAACTGTTGTCTGGGGAGATTCTATTAAAGTTGTACTGTATCATCTAATTTATTTTCTGCTGATGATCCTGTTCAAAATAGCAGGTTCATCAGGCCGAGTTGAGAAGAGAAAATTAGCAGTACGTAACTCCAACTGTTGGGTTCAAGATGGAAGATCTCGCTGATATTATTAAGAATTTGAATCGACGAGGTGTCCAGGGATGGATATGATAGAGAATGATTATGCAGTTCGGTTTTATAAGTTGTTTCGGAATATGCTTCTCCCGCTTTATAATAAGTGTCAGGATGAGGGTCTTTTGCCAGCTGAATGAAAGACAGCTTTGTTTAAACTTATAAGGAAACGTGGGAAACCATTAGTAGAACCTAAATCCTGTCGTCCGAGAGCTTTCGTTACTAATCCTGGGAAGATTTTTGAGAAGTTGATGGCAGAGCGCGTTACAGAGCTATTGTTACAATATGGAATGTTATCGCCGAATTAATGCAGGCCTGACGTAGCCCAGTGGTCAGGAGCGAGAGTGCATAGCACGCGTTCCTTCAGTAGTCCGGGGTTCAAGCCCGTGACTGCTAAATACGATAAATATTTGTATTGATGATTTATTGTAAACTCTACTAACACGGTTGTCGTGCCGGAGTATAAACAGAATATTTTTTTTTTAACTGCAGCATTTGACCCGTGCACAGGTGCGTTGTCTTGAAGAAGCAACATAACGCTGGAACGTTTTTCCTTTATCACATCCCTTAAATTGTACAGTAGGCATACATATGACTCCCCAGTGACTGTCTCCTTGTGTTCCAAGTAGTGAATGTAAAAAATTCCATCGTCATCCGAAAAAATGGCGGCCATAATTTTGCTGGCGAAGAAAATTTTCCGAACTTTTTTTGGGTTGAGGAGAACCTTTGTGCTTCCATTGCATTGATACTTGCTTGGTCTCGGGACTAAGTGCGGTTGTGTTAAGTGCTCCTGATTGTCACTCGATTTTTATAGTATAAGTGAATGTTAAAAGGTTCTCACATGTTACAGTGCAACGGTCAAATGGTTCTACCTCTCCCAAGGTGAGTACTTCCCGGATCCGTTTATTCTAACGCTTTCAATTGTGTGTAAGTTTAATTGAACCAGGCACGTTCTGCAGTGGAAGATCTTCGTTTTCAGCAGTTCGGATTTCTGCCTACTGGACTGCAGCCCCAGTCAAGGTCAGAGAGGAGTGATAATTCCCCCCTCACGTAAAGTCTCTTAAAGTGACAGCGTCAGTCACAAAGCCCTTGCACAGTGCCTAATGGAAAAGTCGGCTTCGTGTTCCTGGAAAGCTTTGACGATCCTCCCCCATACAAATTTCTGTTGTCCAAATTGTCGGATTATAGTTCTTCAATAGCCGAGTTGTCTGGTGAATTGACTTTCTCTGAAGTTCCAGACACCAGTGTCAAGGAACCTCTAGCCATGATGGAAAAAACACTGGAAGACAAATTTTCCCCTATAAAAGGACCTTTAAATTCTACTCATAAGTTTAATGACTCTGAAGATTATGAATAAACTGGTAGTGCAGCTATTCTTGACTATCTCTTTGGATTAAAAGCAAATATGCTTTGATGTTTTTATAGAGGGCTCTACTGTGACACCTCTTATGTTTGTTGAGATGTCCAAAAATTGGAACAATATGGAAAGGTTAGTGATAGATCTAACTATAGAGAATGAAAAGTTGAGAACAAAATTAAATGATCTCAAAATTCAGAGGAAACAACAAAATGTCTTGCCAACCGTTCCGGCTCCCACCTATGCGGGTGTGGTTGCCTTAGGCGCTGGCAAACAATTTCAGAGTATTGTTAACTTACCGGATGTTCAAACAAAGCACATACTCATAGTTAAAGCAAATGCAGATAGTAATTGTAAAACTAGTGAGGACGTTAAAGCTGAAATTTCTAAAAGTCTTAAACCTGAATTTAAAAAATTAAAGATTAAATCAATAAGAGAAAAAGGAGTTCTAATCGAAACTGACAACAGCAAGGATCTAAATAAACTTAAATCCTGCCCTAAGTTCAAGGAGTTAAAATTCTCTGTAGATTCCCCTAATAAATTAAATCCCACTGTCATAATATATGACATACCTAAAGATGTCAATGATTCTGATTTTCTGGAGGACTTATTCAATAAAAACCTTGTGGATCATGGGATTTCCCAGGAAGATATCGAGTCTGTTAAGGTTCGTTTTAAAATCAGGTCTCGGAACAAAAACAATTAACATTGGGTCCTTGAGATCCCAAATAAAATTAGGAAAGCGTTTTTGGCTTCAAATTGCAAGGTTTTTGTCGGATGGTCCGTCCATGGTATGAAGGATTTTTTCACAGCATCACGCTGTTTTAAATGTCTTGGCTACGGACACTCGGCTAAAAACTGCCACCAGTCCGAGTTTACCTGCGGACATTGCGGTGACCTGGGTCATCAAATTCAAGACTGTCCTAAAATGGAGGAACCTGTTGTTTGCCCAAATTGTCGGCTTAAGAAGAAGAATGCGGACCATTCCTTCAAGGACGTTAAGTGCCCTGAATTTGTGAAAGCCCAAGAGGTAACAAAAATTCGGACCGACTTTACCTAACTCTGAAATGTCTTGTATATATACTTTACAGTTAAATTGTCAACGATCTTTATCGGTTTTAAGTGATCTTTCTAAGTTAATGGTCCAACACAAATTTCAACTTTTAGGGTTACAAGAACTGTATTCTTATAAGGGTGTGGTCAAGGGCCTCCCTCTCAGCTGTCGCATTATTACTTCAAACCCTGTTACGGTCGGTGACCGTGGTAACGCCACCAGGGTTTGGGCCGCTCTGGTTGTTGCTGACCCCTTCATTACTGTAACAAAAATTTCTAGTCTTTGCACCACACATGCCGCATGCGCATGCTTGGAAGGCTGTTTTGGAAAAATCTATGTGGTTTCTCTGTACGCTCAATGTAGTCAGGCTGGGCAGGCCATAGAGCCATTTCTAAATTACATGGAAGACGTTTTGATCCGTTTAACTGGTTCTCCCATCATTTTTATGATGGATGCTAATGCTCACTCCCAGCTTTGGAATAGCCCTACTACAGACTCTAAAGGTGAGCTTTTGGAGGAGCTTATTCAGTCCAATAACCTCACTCTGTGGAATACCCCAGGCCATCCGCCTACTTTTGTTTCTTCTCTGGGTCAATCTTATATTGACATTACCCTTTCAAACTCTACTCTTGGTCATAGCATTTCCAACTGGCTTAGCCATACTTCGTGGTGCTCGAGCGACCACAATGTCATCACTTTTATGATCAGTCCAAACAACAATCCTAGGGTTGTTAGGTGCTGTTTTGACTTCCCGCGGTTTAAGACAAAAAACATTGATTGGAATATCTTTGATGTAAAGGTTCAAGAGCTTACTTCAGAAGAAATAATCGTCCAACTTGGTTCGCTTCCTGCTGATATACAGGTTTCTAGAGTTCAAGAGATTCTAATCACCGTCTGTGAGTCCACTCTAAAAAAGAAAAAACGAAAAATGAATAGTGTTTCATGGTGGACCCCAAATCTCACAATTCTCAGAAGAAACTTACAAAATGCTCGTCGTAATTTTCAGAGAGCAAAGAGAGCTAACAGGAAGAGAGATGAGATTGACAGACTTGGTGAGTTGTATAAATCCAATAGAAGGAGTTATTTCAATACCATTTTCCAAGAGAAGAAACTTGCCTGGGCAAGGTTTGTTCAGCATAACATAAATGAAGATCCGTGGGGATTACCCTACAAACTTGTTACTAACAAGGTTCATCCCGGCGATGTTCTTTCTTCTATTATTGTAAATGGTAACGAAACCCTGGACTGGAGTTTGTCCATAAATGCTATCTTGGACGGCTTGCTCCATGAGGACACTGCTTCCTGTGAAAACACCATCCAAACTACAATGAGATTAGATCATTTATCTTACCAAGGGCCCCGAACCGAAGCTCCTTTTACAGATACTGAGTTGGAATCTGCTATCTCAACCTTAAGGGATGGTAAATGTCCTGGACAGGATCTCCTTGAGGTTTCTGTACTTAAAAGATTTTGGAAAAATTGTCCATTAATTATATTAAATCTTTTGAATGCTTGTCTGTCGTCAGGATTATTCCCGCTGGCTTGGAAACAGGCTAGACTTAAACTTCTGCTTAAGTCCTTTGACAAACCCTCCAATGATCCGGCCTCTTACAGGCCCATTGCACTGCTGCCCATCCTTGGCAAAGTCTTGGAAAAATTAATTGTTTCTCGTCTTCTAAATTACTATTTAGACAGAAACCTAAGTTCCCCACTTCAATTTGGCTTTACACGTGGAAGGTCTTCTGTTGATGCTATTTGTCAGATCTTGAGTTCTGTTCAAAATTCCAATTCTAAATATGTCCTCGGTCTCTTTGTTGATTTCCAAGGGGCATTTGACACTGTTTGGTGGCCAAGTGTCCTGGCGAGGTCCAGAGAGGCCGGGGTCTCTGCTCCTATTTACCGTCTTCTTTCGAATTACTTTGATTCTCGCAGCATCACAGTTTCCTCAGGATTCTGCTCTGTCTCCAGATCTGTTTCTAGAGGCTGCCCTCAGGGCTCTGTTCTTGGCCCTGTGTGCTGGAATATGGTCCTTGATGGGTGGCTCGCGGTTGATCGAGACAACATCCTTCAGATAGCTTATGCAGACGACGTTGCTGTTCTGATTTTTGGTAATTCCCGCCGGGAGCTAGAGTGCAGAGCAAATGAAGTTCTGGAGGACTTGGATATCTGGTGTCAAACACATAAACTTCAAATCTCGACTAATAAAACAAAACAAATGTTGCTAAAGGGCTCTCTTGATGTGAATAGACCACCTGTTATTAAGTTGAATGGAGTAATGATTAGGAGTACTCGGCAGCATAAATACTTAGGAATTTATCTCGATGACCGTCTTAATTTTAATTACCACGCAAAATATGTACTTCAGAAAATAAAAGCTATGACCTATAAAATTATTAAGATTACCAGGAGTGCTTTTGGTGTAAAGAAATCTTCCATTAAATTATACTACTCTTGTATATTTATACCAATTGTGTGTTATGCTGCTGGAGCCTGGGGATACAGAATCGGTAACTCCCTTGTTCAAAAATATCTTACCCAAGCACAAAGATTCTTTCTTCTCACTGTAAGTAGAGCTTGTCGAACTGTCTCTACAGCTGCTCTCCAGGTCCTCAGTCATCGACTGCCAATCCAATATGAAGTAATGTTACACTATCTTTTATATTGTAGAAGAAAAAATGTTCCTGCGATTGTAAATGGTATAACATATAATACTGACTTGCAAGAAAAGGTAGACATTAAAAGAATGAGAAATGAATGTTGTACAGCATGGCAAAATACCTGGTCTACCTCTGCTTTGGGTAGGGAGACCTTTAAGTTTTTTCCCGAGGTTGTTGATTACGACAAGAAAATGGATTGGTTCAATCCCGGTTTATATGTTACGTTTTTATATACCGGTCATGGAAGTCTTAACTTTAAATTGTTCTCACTAGGATTAAGTAACACTCCTCTCTGTAGTTGTGGTGCTCAAGAAACTGTCGAGCGCCTCGTGTTTCATTGTCCTCTGTACGATGATTTAAGACTGGACTTTCAACTTCTCACAAATGTATTTGACTGCTCCGAACTGCCAAGATTAGTTAACTGTTCCGAATATTATACTGCCTTCTCCACCTATGCAGAGAAATTGTTTAAACGGAGGAAAAGAATTCTTGCTCCTGAGGTTCAGTAAAATGCTAGACTGTTTCTTTGAATTACTCTTACCTGATGTATTGATCAGTCTGCTGGACTCCGATGCCCAGTATTTAGTTATGTACCATCATTGTATATAGTCTTTTATGTACCATCATTGTATATAGTCTTTTTATGTACCACCACTGTATGTAGTCTTTTTATGTACCACCACTGTATATAGTCTTTTTATGTACCACCATTGTAAATAGTCTTTTTATGTATAATTAATCATTGTACTCTTTATGTATAACTAATCATTGTACTTTTATGCACAATTAATCATTATAAATTGTACCCAATGTATAGATTACTTTCAGCGGTGAATAGGGGAAACCCTGGAGCCCGCCAAAAAAATAATAAAATACTTTGAACTTTTGAAAACAAATCCTTTTGGAGGGAGATTCATTCAGAATGCAGTTTCTTATGCTTGTACAAAGATATCATAAAATGTTTTTGTGCATTTGTCACAGAAAGGGGGCCTTTCCCCAGTGTCCATCCTCCTGTGTCTTGTTAGACCTGATGAAGTCGAGAAGGATTTTCCACAAAATCAGCACGTGAAAGGGTTCTCTTTGGTGTGAGTTGTGAAATGTGATAAAAGGGTCGAATTTCTTGAGAATGTTTGATCACAAATATCACATTGAAAAGGCTTCTCACCAGAGTGAATCCACATTTGCACTACAAGGTGCTCCCTTCGTGAAAATCTTTTACCGCAAATGTCACAACAAAAAGACTTTTCCCCTGTGTGGATTCTCTTGTGCCCAATTAGATGGGATGACTGGCTGAATTTGTTCCCACAAGTTTTGCAAGTGAAAGGCCTCTTATTGCTGTGAATGTCCTCATGGCGGTGAAGATCAGATAATGAACGAAATGCTTTTCCACGTCTGAAGATATTCTGGCCAGAATGAATTCTCATGTGCTCACGCAGAGATGAAAGCTTTGAAAATGTCTTGTCGCAAAGATCACAGATGAGATGAGATCGCTTGTTATCAGTCATCTCAGTAATGAAAGGCGTTGCTAATTATTCACCTAAAAAAGATCAAAACCTTTTTGTAAAACATGATAGAAAACTGTAATTCAATTGATAATTACAATTACTCGATATTCTTCGTAAGAAGGAAAGGACAATGAGCCGTCATGGTGTTCACTCATCTCAGGGAATATTAAATAATATCAACTGCTCATTCACTACCTCGTTACATATTCATAGAAAAATGTTTTTTTTTTATTTTCGTTTTATTTTTAATAAGAGAAATACCAAAAATTTTGCCATCACCAAATGCCGAGCACAAATGGCACAATACACAGCTTCAAAAGTGACACTCGGTCCACATTCACGTAATGCTTGTGCCATTGGTTTGGGAGAGTGATGATATCATGTATTGTGCATGTATATATGTATGTTCTTCAGTGGCCAATAGATATAATCCCAAATCCACCTAGTGCCACTGTCAAATTTATACAAACTACATGAATGGCCTGAATGAGTGTTATGTATTGTTTATGCAGTGATGACATAAAAAAAAAACAAATTATGATATTACGGTCTCCTGTGTTCTCTGGTCGATTTGTCTGTTTTCTGGAAAACAGTTTCTCAGGCGTAGACCATCTCGTCTAGGACCGACTAACTCAGCCACCGAGTGAATAAAACCAAATAAAATTTTTCGCGTAACCGACGGGATTTGAACCCAGAAATTTTCAGCAAGTGTGGGAAAGACGGTGACCATACCACTGTGCTACGCGAACACACTGCTCAGATGACATCAGAAGTTCTTAAAATAAAGACGACCAGGGCTGGCGAAACACGGTTAGCCTGATATCAGGGCATAGGGGCGCCAACGTCTGGGTAGCCGAAATTCAATTTTTTTTTTTATGATAAGATTTAATAAAAAACAAAAATAAAAAAACAAACGAACTATTATATGAAGGTCGCTCGATAACTTATTACATCTACCCATGTGTACTGCGTCTGTAAATTGCAAATGTTCTCTGGTGGATTTTCCTGTTTTGGTCGACGAAAAACCCGTTTCTGGGAGGGAGACCAACTTCCTATCTATGCCTGAGACAGACTAACTCAGCCACGGAGTGAAAAAAGCCCATTAAAGTTCTCGCGTCATCGACGGGACTCGAACCGAGCCTTTTCCACCCGATGTGGGGAGGACGGTGATGATACCACTGTGCTACCCACAGAGACAGAACAATAGATAAAGAAAAGTAGTACACTGAAAGGACAGAATTAATGGGATACCTGGTTCCTGGGCAACGCGATGCTGTCACCCCTCTCGCTAGTAGACAAACCCACCGCTTGGAAGGTATATAGGTACACTGCGTTCACGTAGACGGTAATTCCGATTTCGATGTCAATATCGATAAACTTCGTGTGTTAACCGACTTAGGAAAGGGGATGATAGTGGATGCCCGACGTATGGGTCACTCTATCGCGGAGGTGGTCCAGAAATTATACTGTCCCCGTTTCACAGTATCAAGAATGTTCGGGAATACGCCATTACCGGAATAACTCTCACTGTGAACAGCGCTGTGGGCTAAGAAAGGTAGTGGATCAACGTGGCAATCGACATCTTTCGCATTGTTTCAGCCAACCGGAGAGCAACATTGGCATAAATCACCGCCGACTTAAACGAGGAAGGTGCCAGAAACGTCTCCACCAAGATCATCAGGCGATCATTAGCCACAATAGGTTATGGGAGCCGGAGACCCACCAGAGTCCCATTGCTAACATCACGACACAGGTCTCTACCCCTCAACTGGGAGAAAGAACATTATTATTATCTTTATTTTTCTCCTAAGAGACACCTGTTCACGGCTATTAACCACGAGATGCACATTCGTATATACAAATATAAGTTATATACATGATTATCCATTTATAATTTATACATATTATTGTATTAATAAATTATACATTGTCTAATTAATTATATTATACATATCATTGCCTTATTTTTACATGAGACATCGCCACTGGAGCTTGTATGATTGGAGATGGGTTTCCTGGTCCGATTTGATCCATTTCCAGTTATTTCGAGCGGACGGGAGGGTGCGTTTCTGTTGGAAACTGTAACGAAGCTATGCAGCCGTCATGTTAACAACGAACTGTATAGGCAGGTTGACGGTCGATTATGGTCTGGGGCGTGTTCAACTGGCACATGTTGGGATCTCTGGTCTAGACGCATCTCTGAACAGTCCAGGTTATGTGTCCATCCTTGTACACCATCTGCATCCCATCGTGGTCATCGTGCACCCACAGGGCAATGGACACTTCCAGCAGAACAATGCACCTCCTCACAGAGGCGTGGTGGCTAAAATATGGTTCGAAGAACATTCTGTGGATTTGACCACCATCCGTGTGGTGGATATAACCCTGTGGAGCGTATTTGGGATTCTGTGGAAAGGTCCGTTCGAGCTTTGAGTGCTCCACCCACGAATACTACGGAATTATGGACAGCAGTACAGCAAGCATGGATGGAAATACCTGAGGAACGCTTTCGTGAACTAGTGGACTCAATGCTTCGCCGTGTGACTGCCTTTATCTGGGCGGAAGGTGGGTTTACCCATTACTTGGGAGGTATCCCATGATTTTTGTCCACTCAGTTTAGTTTTGTCAAATAAGACTACTCACGTCATAAAGAATGCTTTTATTACGCAATAAGACATATTACAGAAACTATTATAAAAATTAAATATTACAGAATATCAGTAAATTTTAAAGGAAACAAATGAAATCTTAGGCAAGAAATAAAAAACATCAACAAGATGGGAAGTGAGATTAAAATGTCAATGAGGAATATAAAAAGAGAGTTTTCGAATTACTAAATTCCAAGCGAAGACGATGCTGAATAATTACATTATTATTAGTTGTAATAGAAATCGTTTTAACTCAAATAAAGACATTTTTGTAATAAAAATATCATTAAGGTTGGTGCAAAAACTACAACTCATATCTACAGGAAAAAATACAGAAAACAAATGCATTCTGGAGGGATATTTATTTAGAATGGAGTTTCTTATGCCGGGACAGGCTGGATGTCTGAGAAAATTCTTTGCCACAGGTTCCACACGTGAAGGGCTTTTCACTGGTGTGGACTCACTGGTTTGGACTCACAGTGAAGGGTTTTTCACTGGTGTGCGCACTTAGGGCGGAAGACTTAAAATGTTTTCCTGCAAAACTCGCATGAAAACGGCTTCTGACCCGTGTGGATTCGCTTGTGGCTCACGCAATGTGCTCGTTGTCAAAATTCCTTTTGACAGAATTCACAAGAATAGGGCTTTGAGTTAGAATGCTCTCTCTCGTGCCTTCTCAAATTCGATGAATTATGAAATATCTTTACATTTGTCACAGGAAAAGATTATTTCTCCAGTGTGCGTCCTTGTGTGGGCGAAAGACATGATAAGGTCGATAAGGATTTTCCACAATATCCGCACGTGAAAGGCTTTTCTTTGGTGTGACTTCTGAGGTGGCTTAAAAGATGACAATATCGTAAGAATTTTCGATCACAAATATCACGTTGAAAAGGCTTTTCAGCAGAGTGAATCCTCATGTGCAGTATTTGGGATGCAAACTATACTCATTTCTGTTTGCCATTTGCCATCTGGCAAACAGACACAGATAGCTTCAGCTAATTATTGATGGGATATATTGAGCGGAGCTAGCCTTAATGTTCCATTCGATGTATCTATAATTAGCAATATTATCATTTTAATTTTACTATTTTATATTATGTGTTTATTTATAGCGTACAACAAAGAAGTCCAACTTAGGTTACCTAAACTTGGCATTTGAACTAATGAGTATAGTTTGCACCCCTATTATGCTAATTTAGCATAATACATTTATACTAAATTCTCCAATTTATCTAGTTGGTATTACAATTAACTAAAAAAATTGTTATATACAGACAGATGCAATGTACAATCATAAATTTGATGGCATTAATCTGTTCTGTCACTCTTTCTCCTTTTCTGTTTCTTATATTCTTTTACATAACTTCATATATATATATATAGATAATAATAATTTCAATAATCACGTATCGTATAAGAACTGAATTGTCCGTCAATCGCTTGCAAACCTATTGATGACATTTTCAATAAATTCCTTCTTTAATTCCTTCTTTACCGCTTCCTCTTCTAGTTTCTTCCTGTGCACACTAATCATACATAAACCTTATAGGCGAGTTTCTGAGCTAGGGGACACCTAACCATGTTTTCACACGTCGCAAGGTGCTGAAACCTCTTTCAATGGTACAGGTCGTAACAGGTAATGTCGTACCAATAGTTATCGCCGAATTAATAGAAGGGAAATAGTCGCAATATTCCAAAACTTCTGGTAAAGTTTGGGGAATATCAGTCGATGAACCAAAAACAGGAACTCTGTTTTATGGCTGCAATAGATGAAACACGTGTTCTATGGTTACCCCGCCGAGGGCCGAAACCGGCCAACCCGTAATAAAATTTTAAGGCAGACAAAGCGTCCCATGGTCGAGGGTGTAAGGTTACATATCTCAATCACTTTTACGGTTATAATTTGTGGAATTTTTTACTCGATCCCAGGGAGGGGCAAGTCCCCCGTTTGCCCCCTCTGCGGACGCCCATGATCAGAAGCATGTGCAATGTGCCCTCAAGCCACCCATCTTAGAACCTTACCAGTAACCCAATCTGTTTAAGCTTTTAGAGTAACCTCTCTTGACGGACTGAATTAAATACTTTGCTAAAATCCAAATAAGAAGAAAATCTTTATTGTACAGTAAAGATACAATAATGTGCCCACCACAGCCAGGAGGCCAGGGGCTTGACAATGATATAGGGTAATATAAAAATATGTACAGTATAAAAATTTGTGCAGTATAAAATATTACATAACAATTAAAAACGTAGCATTAGCCATTCAATAGATATGAGTATGTACATAGTTGTGAGGCAGACAGTGCACCAAGGTATGTGCACGTTCATATGTACAAAGCACATATTTAAGCATATTCACACAAGTCAGAAAATTTCACAGTGCCAAATTATTGTTCGGTATTGCATTTTCTTGTGAAGACAGTTCGTCGATTTGCCTGCGACGTGCCGTTATGCTCCTCATAGGAGATAGCAGATGGAGATATCAGTATGAGTCGACATCAGGGGCCAAACAAAAGGGGAACAAGTTCGGCCAACGAGCGCCTGTAATTGCGATCGGAAGCGAATTTCTGCAGGTCAACTCCGATCATTAGCAGGGCTTGTACTGTAGGAAGTACTTGTCCAGGTAGGAATCTGTCACTGATCTTCAGCCTGTTCCGTTGTAGCTGAAGAAGAGGGGTGGCTCGTAAGGACGGAAGTGGAACATGCCACTGGCATATATCCCAGAAGTCAGGGGAGTTGATTTTGCCAACCTGCATTTTGACTGTGGTCGCAGTTCTCCTCATGCTGATTATTTGAGGCAGCCGCGGGATTTGGAGTTGGTCGGCCATGCTGGTGGTCCTCTGCTGAGGGGGGAGTCGATGTTTGTGGGTTGCCCACTTCAATATCCAGTATTCACTGGCGAAGATGGGCTTCATGAGAGAAGGTACTGCGGATGCCCATATTTCAGAGGCATACAGAAAGGTAGGATACACAATGGTTTCCAGATATCTGATTGTGGTTCTTGCGTCTGTGTTATGAAGAAGATGTTGACGGGCAATCCAGCGCATTCGGCTGATCTTGCGTAGAACACATTCGATGTGACAGTTGAACCTAAGGTTTGGGTCGAAGGTTACACCGAGATCTTTGTGTTTAGTAACACTTGGAATAACTGCACCCTGCAGTGAGGGTTGTATGGATGTGGGACACTTCTTCAGAGAAAAAACCATAATAACGGATTTTTGGGGGTTCAGTTTGAGACCGAAATGGTTGAGATGGCTAGAGAAAGCTGTGATCTTATTACAGATTTCCGATGTGATCACTCCCCTGTCGGCTGATGGTGGTATTTTCGTTAGGAACTTTATATCGTCGGCGTAGGTAATGACATCATCTCATAAACTATTTGGAAATTGTTCTCTACATCCAGCTCATGAGTAACCGTGTCAAAATATCCTACTAAGTTAGTTAAGATGATTTATGCTAAACAAAGACATATTGTGTGTTGTTCTGAATGCCATTTCTCAAATATGTTACTGGATCAAAACAATGTTACTAGATCTCTTATTCACTGCCTGTAAGATTTTCCCTACAACTGAAGTCAGACTCACCGGCCTATAGTTGCCAACTTCACTCTTAGAAAAGTTTTCGTCAATTTAAACACTAAATCACGTAAAGTACACGTCATTTACAGACGTATTATATACATTGTACGATGGCCTAATTTGCTGATGTGCGTAAAACCCTTGAACCACTACTGGCGCCCACCAACTTGTTTCCATACCGTAATTCACCAATACGAACACGTGACTATTTGTGACGGAGCGGTCAACTCTTTGGGTTGTTGGGATAGCCCTTTTCATCTGGCCACTAAGTCTACACCAGGATGCGTAATGATCGCGCTGTTTTATTATATAACTTTGATAACATATCATTAAGTACAAAAGATCACATATCTTTAATAGGTACAACCGTCACCTAACCCTTCTTGCATATCACAAATATTCCCTCTTTAATATAGAAAAAAATATAAATGTTCTATGATTGAGTGATCGCTATCAATTTCCCCTTAATTTCTACTAACTCTGTAAAATGTAATACTTGTCCTTCCAAGAACTATAACTCCCACATTTACTGTAGTGCCCTCAACGTCTTTCAAACTATCAGGAGTCCGAAGGTATCCCTACTGCTATTTAACACCGTCCACGATAAAAAAAAAAACACAACAAACTTTAGATCCGTCTTCTTTTCTATATCTTCTCTTTCTGTTCCTAGCAAAAAAACCTCCTCATATTGAATTCCCGAAAAGTCCACCCCACAGAAATTCAAGTCGGATGGAAGAAGAATTTTCTCTCTTTCTAACTCTCTCTCTCTCTCTCTCTCTCTCTCTCTCTCTCTCTCTCTATTCTCGAGTAACTCTCAAACTGCTGGAGTTTCCAATAATTTTCGTATTTCACCAACTACAACTAAAAGGTACAACTGTCCAAATGAAACTAAACATTTTATTGGGCAAGAAGATATATTACAGAAACAAAAATAAAAATTAAATATTAGAGAACACCAGTAAATTACAAAGAAAGGAAATTAAATCCCAGAAAATTAAAAAAATACACAGACAAGATGGAACCCGACACTAAAATATAAATAAAAAATATAACGAGAAATATAATAATATAAATATAAATTTCCAATTGAAAGAATTGGAAAATTAAAGTAAATAGTGGCGAAAATATTATTATAATTAGTTGTAATGAAAAGCACTTTGCCTCAAATAACAAATTTTCGTGATAAAAGCATCTTAAGTTTGGTTCCAAAAACGCAACTCATGTGGAGACAGAAAGCAAATGCATTTTGGAGGGACATTTATTCTCAATGGAGTTTCCTATGGCGGGACAAGCTGGACACCTGAGAAAATGCTTTCCCGCACTTTGCGCACGTAAAGGGTTTTTCTCTGGTATGGACTCTTATGTGCCGAGTTAGGTTGGAAGAGTCTGAAAACGTTTTCGGGCAAATTTTACACAAAAAAGGCTTCTGACCCGTGTGGATTTTCGTGTGGCGCACAAAATTCCTTCGGCCTGAAAATATCTTTTCACAGATTTCACAAGAATAGCGCTTTTCTACAGAATGCACTCTCTTGTGAATTCTTAAAGATGTTGTATCACTAAATGTCTTTGTGCATTCGTCACAGGATAAGGGCCTTTCCCCACTGTGGATCCGTCTATGTCTCGTTAGATGTGTTGAAGTCGAGAAGGATTTCCCACAATATCCGCATGTGAAAGGCTTTTCTTTGGTGTGAGTTCGGAGATGTCTTAAAAGGTGTGAATTTCGTGAGAATTTTCGCTCACAAATATCACATTGAAAAGGCTTCTCACCAGAGTGAATCCTCAAGTGGCGTATAAGATAAACATTTTGTGAAAATCTTTTATCGCAAATGTCACAACAAAAAGGCTTTTCCCCAGTGTGGATTCTTTTGTGAACAATGAGACTGGATGAATGGCTGAATGTGTTCCCACAAGTTTCACAAGTGAAAGGCCTATTACTTCTGTGAATATCCTCATGGCTGTGAAGATCCCATGATTTACGAAATACTTTGTCGCAAGTTGCACATCTGAAGATATTGTGGGCACAATGAATTTTCGTATGCTGACGAAGAGATGAAATCGTTGAAAATACCTTTTCGCAATGCTCGCAGATGAGATCACTCCTTTTGTTATCAGTCATCGTGGTAATCAATGGCGTTGCTGAAAAATTGACCTGAAAAAGATCAAAACCTTTTTAATAAAACATGATAGAAAGTGTAAATTAATTGATAATTACAATTACTCAATATTGTTGATATTAGGTAAGAAGAAATAAGCAGTGGACCGTAATGTTGTTCACTCATCTGCAGGAATAGATGAGTGAACACCATGAAATAAATAGTACAATTGACTATTCATTCACTGCTTTTTTTTTTTTTTTTTAATTTGAAATGGCACAGTATTGGTAGCATTTGTGCACCAATTCCGTGCACACATGGCACATTACACAACTTGAGAGATGATACTTTGTCTATATTTACGCAATGCCTTTTGATTCCTCACATGTTTAGTAGTTGTTCACGTGAAATAGTGTCGCAAGCAAGCTTTCTTGAAATGCAAAAACACGATCTCAAATTATTATTTTTAATTTTATTTATTTAATTTTTTTTGCTGCATTCAGTTCCATTGTAATTATCTCGTTGTATGTATTGAGGTTGATGAGACGAAATCTTCTCTGAACAAATCCATGCTCTTCTTTCCACATAACTGCGCTTCGTCAAGATTATCCTTCATTTCTTCATTAAACCCTCATCTCTGGAACAGAAATCAAGCTGACCTTCATTTGTCCTTTCATATACGAAGGGCGTTCAATGAATTTTTGACCTACCTACGAAGGAAATGAGATAGAGATAAAAGTCAGTTTGTGTGTTTTTAATGTAACTTTCCCGAACTTCAATACACTTTTATTCCACTTTGTTGGCAATGAGGAAATGTCAGACAAATTAAATTCTTCGTCCTGTCCACCAAAGAACGCAGAAACAACAGATTTTAGTTCATTATCATCAGCAAAGCAACGTCCACGTACATTTTTCTTGAGTTGTCGAAACAGGAAACAGTTATTGGGAACTAGACCAGGGGATGGGTAAATTCTGTAAAGTCACAGTCTCTCAAACCAGCATATGCAGCATATGACCTGTGCAGAGGTGCTTTGTGTTGAAGAAGCAGCACACCTCTGGAAAGTTTTCTACGTTTTTCCTTTATCACATCCCTTAAATTGTACAGTAGGCATGCATATTACTCCCCAGTGACTGTCAGCTTGTGTTCCAAGTAGTGAATGTAAAAAATTCCATCGTCTTCCGAAAAAATGGTGGCCATAATTTTGCCAGCTCAAGATTGTGTCCGAAATTTTTTTGGGTTGAGGAGAACCTTTGTGCTTCCTTTGCATCGATACTTGCTTGGTTTCAGGATCCCATTGAAGAATCCATGTGTCATGGCCCGCAATAATTTTCGTATTTCACCAACTACAACTAAAAGGTAGAAATGTCCAAATGAAACTAAACTTTTTATTGCGCAAGAAGATATACTACAGAAAGAAAAATAAAAATTAAATATTACAGAATATCAGTAAATTACAGAGAAATTAAATCCCAGAAAAAAAAAAAAAAAAAAAAACCACAGACAAAATGGAACCCGACACTGAATTATCATTAACAAAAATAACAAGAAATATAATAATATAAATATAAATTCAAAGAATTGGAAAATTAAAGTAAATAATGGCGAACAATATTATAAATGCATTTTGGAAGGGACATTCATGTACAATGGAGTTTTTTATGACGGTACCAGCTGAACTTATGAAAAAATGCATTGCCACACGTTGCACACGTGAAGGGTTTTTCTCCGGTGTGGACTCATGTGCGCAGTGAGATCAAAAGACCGTGAAAACGTTTTCAGGCAAAACCCACACAAAAGAGGCTTCTCACCCGAGTGGATTTTCGTGTGGCACACAAAACCTCCTCGGCTTGAAAATGTTTTTTTACAGAATTCGCAAGAATAGGGCTTTTCCTTAGAATGCACTGTCTTGTGATTTCTTAAACATGTTGCATAACTAAATGTCTTTGTGCATTTGTCACAGGAAAAGGCCTTTCCCCAGTGTGGATCCGCCTGTGGTTAGATAGATTTGATGAGGTTGAACATGATTTTCCACAATATTCGCACGTGTAAGGCTTCTCTTTGGTGTGACTTCTGAGATGCCTTAAAAGGGCTGAATTTTGCGAGAATTTTCGCTCACAAATATCACAATGAAAAGGCTTCTCACCAGAGTGAATCCTCATGTGTCGTACAAGGTTTTCCTTTAGTGAAAATCTTTTATGACAAATGTCACAAGAAAAAGGCTTTTCCCCCGTGTGCATTCGTTTGTGCGCATTAAGATGGTGTGAACTTCTTTGTGTTCCCACAAGTTTTGCAAGTGAAAGGCCTCTTATTGCTGTGAATATCCTCATGTTGGCGAAGGAGTGATGTTGTACGAAATGCTTTGTCGCAAGTTGTTTTGAAAATATCTTGTCGCAATGTTCGCAGATGAGATCACTCCTTTTGTTATCAGTCATCGTGGTAATCAATGGCGTTGCTAATTATTGACCTGAAAAAGATCAAACCTTTTACCTTTTTTATAAAACATGATAGAAAGTGTAAATTAATTGATAATTACAATTACTCAATATTGTTGATATTAGGTAAGAAGAAATGAGCACTGGAACGTCTTTGTGTTAACTCATCTGAGGGAATAGCTGAGTGAACACCATGGAATAAATAATACAATTGACTATTCATTCACTACTTTTTTTTTTTTTTTTTAATTTGAAATGGCACAGTATTGGTGCCGTGCACACATGGCACATTACACAACTTGACATGATACTTTGTCTACATTTATGCAATGCCTTTTGATTTCTCATGTTTAGTAGTTGTTCACATAAAATTGTGTCATAAGCTTTCTTGAACTGCAAAAATACGATCTCAAATTTTTATTATTTTTATTTTTTGTAGTAATTATTATTATTTTATTAATTAATTATTATTATGATTATTAATTTTTGCTGCATTCAGTTCCATTGTGATTACCTCGTTGCCTGTATTGAGGTTGGTGAGACGAAATCTTCTCTGAAGAAACCCATGCTCTTATTGTTACATAACTGCGTTCCGTCAAGATGATCCTTTATTTCTTCTTTAACTCCTCATCTCTGGAACAGAAATCAAGCTGACCCTCATTTATCCTTTCATATACCAGAGGTGTTCAATTAATTTTCTACCTACCTACGAAGGAAATGAGATACGGACAAAAGTCAGTTTAAGTGTTCTTAATTTAACTCCCCCGAACTTCAATACACTTTTGTTCCACTTTGTTGGCAATGAGGAAATATCAGACAAATAAAATTATTCGTCCTGTCCACCAAAGAACGCAGAAACATCAGATTTTAGTTCATTATCATCAGCAAAGCAACGTCCACGTACATTTTTCTTGAGTTGTCGAAACAGGAAACAGTTATTGGGAACTAGACCCGGGGATGGGTAAATTCTGTAAAGCCAGTCTCTCAAACCAGCAGCTGCAGCATGTGAACTGTGCACGTGCACAGGTGAGTTATCATGAAGAAGCAGCATACCTCTGGAAAGTTTTACACGTTTTTCCTTTATCACATCCCTGAAATTGTACAGTAGGCATGCATATGACTCACCAGTGACTGTCTGCTTGTGTTCCAAGTAGTGAATGTAAAAAGTTGTTCCATCGTCATCCGAAAAATGGTGGCCATAATTTTGCCAGCTGAAGATTGTGTCCAAAATTTTTTGGGTTGAGGAGAACCTTTGTGCTTCCGTTGCATTAATACTTGTTTGGTCTCAGGATCCCATTGAAGAATCCATGTTCTATCGCCCCTAATAATACTAGAGACGGAAGATGCAGATTTCCTTCCATAAAGCTCTAAATTCTCCTCACAACACCGTATTCTGAATTGTTTCTGCACAGGGATCAGAAATCTGAGGACCCACCTTGCACTAATCT
Organism: Mastigoproctus giganteus; assembly: GCF_048544385.1. Classification (NCBI taxonomy): domain Eukaryota; kingdom Metazoa; phylum Arthropoda; class Arachnida; order Uropygi; family Thelyphonidae; genus Mastigoproctus; species Mastigoproctus giganteus. The sequence goes on from NC_143575.1 coordinate 25,459,847, forward strand.
TAGTCATCCTTTTGCTGACATTGGTATATTTGTGGAATAGTCGCTGTCACAGACCTTCCTGGATATAGATCATCTTTGATGGACTCTCTGTCTCACTTCATTTGTTTTGACCAGAATTTCATCTGGTACTCTGAATGCACTATTGCTGTACATAACCAGCAACCTTTCCTGAATGGCATTTGGCCCATTTCCATCTTTAGTGAGAAACTTGATGACTGAACGATGCTCCAAATTCAGCAGATCCATAATTTGTTATAGATGTCTTCTTTCTGTTACAGCAGCACAATCAGAAAACATAGTGGGATCCAGGCGCGTATTCAGCGTTGGACAGGGGGGGGGGGGGAATATGCTCCTTAACCAAAAATTCGAAATTAAAGAAAAAGAAAGCCGGAGGTGTTCTAAAAAGAAACTCAAAAACCTGTTCGCCCCCCATCTTACGATGATACCTTGGTACACAATGAGTATGATTGAAGTCGAAATATGTAGGAATATGAAAAATCATGAATCGTTGAAATATAACTATGGGAAGTATGTTAGGTAGATGATTTACTGAACGGTTCTCACACATTATGAACTGAGGGGACATGCACATTTCTACAGTTTGTAGAGATCTCTAGTAAATTGAAGATACTCATGTCCCTTGAAGGAAACCCGAGTAGTAACGGGAGTAGGTTTGAACGAAATTGACCCAGGATCATTTGCGAAATGGGGTAGGGGTACACATGGGGGGTGGGGAAAATCGGTTAATATTTTTCTGGTGTTAGTTTGCTTTTCACTCAATAAATGGCGTTAGATGTAATTTCTGAATTTAATTTTGAATTTTTTTTTTTTTTTTGTCTTTGGTCAGAGGTTTGAACTGGCGTTGGTGCTATTAGCGATCAGAGATGTTACCTCGTGCGGGTTCCCCCCGTTAGACTTCGGTTAGATGTAGCATTTCAATCTATCGCTTGTGACATCGTAGTGAATTTTTTGTGAATAATTTCAACGTTACTTTTGTGGCATGGCATTGTGGGTGTTAATAGGGACTGTGTATTTTGGAGATGTTTATGTTGTTGGGGGGGCACCGCCCGCCTCGCCCCGCCACCCGGCCCAGCTTCGGCGACGTGGTACCTTGTGTGCGGTATGAAAAAAATTTTTTTTTTTTTTTCTGGAAGATAAATTCCTTGTTGTTTGCAACTGTTGCTGAGACCTGAAAATAAAATCCGTATTCTTCAAGTTTTTTACTTCCAAAGTTCAATCTGTTCTTGAAAAACTGGAAATTAAACCTCTGTATATGTTGATGTGTAAAACCTATTCCAAAGTAAAATTAACCAGTTGTTGAAAGGTTATTACCTGTTCTTTAAAATCTGAAATTTAATGTGGTGTTTCATTGGAGTTTATCAAGTTTTTCTGCAATGTTGATGTGTAAAATGTATTGCAAAGTAAAATTTTGCAGTTGTTAAAAGGTTATGACCTGTTCTTGAAAAGCTGAAAAGGCTGTGTGTGCGTGCGCTTGAAGTCTTGTCTGAAAGCAATGATTGTAATTTTTTGTAACCTCTGTATATGTTGTTGGTGTGCAAAATTTAAGATTAAGTTGTTAAAAGTTATTTTTCTGCTTCCTTGAAGGCTTGTCTTGTTTTTCTGCACTGATTGTATTTTTTTTTTTTTTTTGTAACGTCTGTATATACTTGATATGTGAAATCTGTTCCAAAGTAAGAGTTAAAATTAAACTCTTAAAGTGGTTGTTTACACTTTTTCCAGAAAGAACCACACAAAAGATTATTTCATTTAAACAGAATACAAATTTACATTGTCACAAGAGATAACTGCAGTTAGCAAAGTAGAAAATTTTGGGAAACACAAGCTATTTACATATTGAAACGACATAATGTAAATTCTTTTTCTTGTTCATTTTTGAATATCATCAGCTTTCATCTTCACAAATCACGTCTGTAGATGCCACCAACTCCAGTTAATGCTGCTGACCGTTTCAACTTGAAAAGAGAAGTACCGAACATCGCTTTTGGGAGGTACCAATCCATTTGGGGAAAGGGGAGGGGGATTTCCTGTCTGAAGTAAACAGAATCATTCGTTTTATGTTCAAGACGTGAATACGATTTCTGATGGATCCAAATTGTGAAAACGTTTTAAAAGTACAAGAAGTGTGTGTGTAAAAACGTTTTAATTGTTGAATCAACTGTATCTGCAAAAGATTTCTGATTGGTTGAAAATAAAACTTGATAATTATTTCCCTTCTTCTGAATGAAATTTATTTTGTTTTTCCCCACGTCCGTTTGTGTTCATTTTTCGCAAACTATTTCTCAGTGACTGCAGTTAGGTTTTCCTTAAGATTGCAATTTTGCCGTTTTAGTTGTTAACACAAGACGTTAATGAGAAAATTAGCAACTTTAAGTTCGACGTTTTAGCTGTCACAACTACAATAAAAGTGTATATTCAGCGACATCAAGTATGTTTATTTAAATGAGTTTAATTGAAAATTACCGACGTGTGTGTGATTGAAAACTTTTTCATGTGTGATTCCACAGTATCTACTACGCACACGAGCGCGTTTCTGTGTATGTTTTCACAATCTCCGGATCGACTTAATGGTAAAAATTCCTAAAGTTAAAATTTTAAGATTGAATTTAAAATCTACTTAAGCTTACTCTTAGTAAACATAGGCTCTGATAGCATTTACAAAAGCCAAAAAAACTATTTAACGACTTAATAAGGGTATAGTCACTAAAGCTTTTGTTTTGGAATCGCTCAGTCAAACTGAATCAAAAACTCACCAGGACTGCTCCACTGTGGAAGCAGAATTGTGCAGTTGCTTCGCAAAGCACAAACACACAAAACGATAATTCACATACATTTCAAAATTTTCGTATTATTCACTGGAAATATATCCATGTCAACTGTATCACAAAGCTACAAGAGGGGGTGCATTGTGAAGCAAACAAGAAAACGCATTTTTCCACAGCTGGATGAAAGCACAACACATATACAACTTCAACCGACAGAAAGAAAGCAGTTTCTTTTTAATTCCCCACTTGTTCACTTGAATATCACTAGCGAAAACACCCCTGTACACGCCGTTTCTACGAATTTGACTGATATCCGCTCAAGAAGAATATAGCTTTGAAGACACCAAAGCGTTCGAGCCTCGTTTCCGGTCAGTTTAAAGAGAACGAAATTACCCGTTATTATCTTCAATTTTATCAACACACACAGAGAGAACGAAGGGTGGAAACCACTGTCCACCCGAACCAAACAAAGTGCGCCCGTCCTGGTGTCACCAACCATCCCACGCAGCCGCACCAACCATCCAACAGCAGGCCAGTGGCTGCTTTTGGATGGTTAGTGGGGCCCCTACCGGGAGCGCTTTGGTCAGTTTGGGTGGACAGCGGGTTCCAACCTTCGGTCTGTGTGTGTTGGATTGGAATGTAGGGGAAAAATCAGAAATGAACTCTAGCTAATGGTCTCTGTATCGTCTCAAGAGGGGGAAGATTTGTTATCCTAAAGAGGGTTTGTGTGGGTGAAGAAAATTTTTCTATCCACCAGTTGGTATTGTTTATTTTCTGTTCCGCTAGGTTTCGCTGTTGCGTTTTATCGATCGACAGTTTTTGTCGATCGGAAGTGACTCATAATTGTAGTGTGTATCTCTATTTCAGTTTCAAGTTATTGCCCATTCCCCTGTACCCTAGAGATGTTGTGCAGTTGGCAGTAGAGCATGCCGTGTTAGTGTCGATTTGGGCCACACGAGTACACCGTCTCTCCCCGCGACAACCCCCATCTACGTTGCCCCGTTTTTGACATTCATGTTGATTTCGGTTTTTCACATCGCATAAGGAGCTAACACTTTTTTGGTAACAGCAGCAAGGAACTTTGTCAAGAAGAAAAGGCTAAGTTAATGTTTTTCACCCGCATAATGTCTAAGTTTTTCACCCCAAACAACAAAGTACTAACTTTAAGTGCAGTCTGTGAATCAGACGGACGACTGATACCTTTGCATTAGTCTCAAACGAGAGCCCACATTCCAAGGAGTCGTTATAATCCAACAAACACGTTATAGGATAATTATTTCTGAAATGATCCTTTTCAATCGTTGGTTTAGTGTCTACAATGTTAACCTTTATATCTATATATCTTTTTTTTTTTTTTTAAATTGTACGATCTTTAAAGGGAAAGCTTGTTTCTAAGAGTAATTTATATTAAATTCACACAACTTCAATGGTCGCAGAAAGTCCGTTGTCTTAGTTATCTTTCAATAAAAATACATAGGTCACAAAACAAGAAAATAATACAGTGTGTGTAAGAAGTCAACATTTGATGTTCCGACATAGCCTGCGCTTTTGAACTATTGTTTTTTGCCACCGTTTGAATTTCTTCAAACTTCAGCAGTCTGCATTCTTGTGTTGTTAAGAAACATATCGGTTTTCAAAAGTAGAGAAAACCAAAGATCAAACTTCTACGTTTTAATTTTGAAAGTTTTTTTTTTTTTTTTTTCAGTTTAAACACAACAAGCATTAAACCAAATTCAAAAAGAGCAAAATGTTTGCACAGTTATTGGCAAGCCCCAACTCCTTCCCGACTATAGAGATTAAGATTCCAAGACACCTCTTCTAACATGTAAATGTGCAATTCTAACTTTTATTCTTGTGGTGAGAACCAAAATGTCTAAGTTAATGCTGGTAATTTCCACTTTAACTTCACATCTTGGGTTAACAAATAAAACCACAAAATTAGAGAGAGGGAACCTGATGGTTAGAACTGTCCACTTAGGATTTTCATTGTAGTTTCAGGATTTTCATTGTGATTTCATAATGTCACAAAGAATTTCTTTCATAATACGCGAACAGGAAGCATACAAACTTTGCACACAAGAACAGTCGACTGAATGTAAGTTCACATTGTCACAGTGTTTTCTGAAAATTTAAAATTTCCAAACTTAGACAACAAATCACACTGTTTACTTTGTGAATCTCTTTAAACACTTAAGTTTATCTTCTTTAGCAGTTAATTTGTAAAGTTTTATTCTGTCAATGCTTCTTGTCCTTAAAAATAAAAAACAACACAGATACATAAAATTTACAAATGCATAGTTTTACCGACTACTTTCTGGAATTTTACCGAAATTCGTAAGAGATTAAATCTTGTAACAAAGCAAAAATCTACTTTGAAGAACAACTGAATTTATCATTCAGAAAAATAATGACTTTTAACTTATTTCTATAATTTATTTGTAAATGAACTGCATTTAATTAAATAATACCGATTTTGTCTTCACAGAACTTTCTAAGCATTGTTCATAAATTCATTTTGTTTGTACGTTAACCGATATAGGCTTAATGATTACTAAATAATCGTTTTCATTTCAAGAAATGCACTTCTTACCTCGTATTTGCACTGGGAAATTATTAAAGCGTTTTAAAATGTGTTTTGTGAAATATATTTCAAAACTCTGAAATTGATTTAAGATAACTCACAGCAATCAGATAGTTAAAAACTCCTTACAAATGGCACCCGTTTTTGAATAAAAGAGAATTTCAGCCACTGACACTACGCCCCCTAACGGACCGATTGATTTCTGAATATTAAGTATATATTATAACTATATTACATTTATATAATATAGTTTGTAAAATATTATTAATATTATTAATTTAGCCGCAATAGCTACAGTTTTTTTTTTTAAACTAACTTCAAGAAAAGGGAAAAAAAGAATGTCTATTTATCTATTATTAATTTTTTGTTTAGTTGGGAGTACTTTCAATATTCTTGTCACGTAATATGCAAGACTGTGTAGGTGGCCCTCGTCGGTGGCACAGTTAGTAGAATTGCCTTCCTCCCGTCCATGATGTGAAGAATATTTATGGGCCCTTTTGACAACGTGGCTGAGTTAGTCGGTCCCAGGCGATGGTACTTTTCTCTCAGCGAACAGAAAATCGGCCACAGATCATACTCACTTTACAGACATTAAACACCGAGCAATATGGCCTTATTTGCCGATATTCCTAATATCCTGTTATCACAATAATTGTATGTGTGTCTGTTTAGCACTAAGGTATGAGGCATAGTATATAGGGTCTGAAAGAACGTTGCATTCTGTGGTCAATTTACCTGTTTGCGAGAAGAAAACACGAAATTCGTGGAGATAACATCATGAACGATATGAAACAGACGAACTCAGTCGCGTTGTAAAAAAAGCGACAGACGGGCCGGAAGTCACGGGATTCGCGCCCAGACCTTTTCTATTCAGCGTCTGGACGACACCATGATTTTATCCACCGTGCTATTCGCACTTAATCAAAAGTCCAGGAAACATTCTGTGGAAATTGTGTTAGGTCACTGAGAGGAGCCAATTGCAACTCCGTTTTTACAATCTGCTGATTCAATGGTAGTAAAATAAAGGGAGCAGTAATACATTTTCTCTCCCATGATCCATTGCGCTTAGGAAATCATAGCTGTGATGTTGCCTACAATGACCTACCACCTATGACTCCGTTTAGAACAGTTGATATAATCACCGTGTTTAGCAAGGGGATATGGAATCACCGTTCTCCCCACACCGGGTGAAAACCCCTGACCTCGAAGCACGTCAATGAATAGAAGAATTTTTAGTGGTATTTTTCATAATGTGGCTTAGTTAGTCGGTCGTAGGCAAGGATAGCATTGTTTTTTTCTTCCGTAAACTCGGTTTTTCCATCCAGAAAACAGAATTAGACCAAAGAACACACCTAATCTGTCTTTCTTTTCTTTCTTTTTTTTTTTTTTTTTTTTATCCTTTCTATTTCTATTCTTTGGGGGAAGGTCTCCCTTTAGATTTATTTACCAAAAATTAGTGGACAGAAATTCAAGTATAGTGCAACAAGCATCCTCTCTTTTGTCACCCACTCAGTAAACTGTACTAATCTGCTATAGTTTTTTTAATATTTATGGTCACTCCTGAAATGTCTTCAAAGGGACCATTTTATGGAGAATATTCGATCACGTGAAAAACGGATCATCCAATAAACGTATTGGATGGAAGTTGCAGAGTTTCTATCATGAAGTAAATGAGGCTCTTCTGTCCATCTCAATCTACACATTTTGATACGAAAGGCTTCAAGATGTCTGTAACTGCAACTTTATGTGGTGGTTATTTACCTTCGGGATTAAAGAACGGTTAGTATCATGGGAAGATGTGATTGGTTCGTTAGTGAGAAGAACATCACCGCAGATTTTTTAGGTTTTATTTGCATATCAAAATTTAATAAATATTGAGCGAGATTGAGGAGTTTTAAATGAATGGCTTCAGTCAATTGTTGGTGTCATCTGTTGTGTGGACTTCTGTTAAAAATTTTATATAATCTGCATAGCACAGTATGTCTGATCTGTTGGCGATGAATGGGATGGCGATGGCTGTGGCGGGTAAGTCGGAAAGTATGCTGCCCTGTGGAACTCCAATGGTTACTTTGCGAGTGAACGTGGACGTGGAGACTTTAAGGTGAAGTATTCTATTGGAAGTATTGTATTAGGCGTCGTTCCTACAACGCCTAATACAATACCAATTAGGCGCCTAATTTGGCGAACTGCGACTAATCAGGTAGGCCTGATTTAAGCCTTTTTTGCATTCCAATTTAATCTTATAATGGTAAATAAATAAATTCTCTGTTTATATGTACTCCGGAACGACAACACGATCAAAGGAGTTCACAACATAAGTGTAAAGTGTTCATTGTCTAAAGGCATCAGGGGTTTCCCGCATCTCCGCGTTGGGTACTCTGTATGTGAAACACAGAAATCTGTGAAGGCCAGAGATTTTTACAAAAGGCGTAAATGTGTTGTTCCGTTGCGTAATGTCGTGTTGTTTCTCTGACCTTTTAGCCGTTGGGCCCCTAGTGGGACCCCCCCCCCATTGTCCACACTTTGCCCAGAGGAGGCAGGCCAGGCAACCGGTAGAGGGATTATTTAAGTACTCTGGCAGGCCCTGTCACCTCATTTCCGAAGATTTCAGTTGAAAGGGCCTATATATTTAAATATATAAAACGTTAGCACTAGAAGTTAAGTTACAGCAGAATGTACATTAAGTTGGGTATTAGTTAAGTTAAATTTTGTTGCTGGCTAGGTTAAAGTTAGATTTATGGGCGTACTCGGTAAGGTAGACTGGAGTAGGGGAAAAGTCTGAAGGCTGGGGGGAATAGGTAGAAATATGGGGACGAAAGGGAAGGCGACTCCCAGAGAGTCAGTGGGGCTAGTCCCACAAGGAGGAAAGAGGGGGAGCCAGAGGACTGCCTCCCCCTGCCAGGGGGATTGGGACTTAAAGCGAACCAGGTTAGGGCCCTCAGTTGAGACCACCAGATGGCTTAAGTGCTGAAAGCTGCATGTCAGTTGGATTTGCTCTAGTTTTTTTACGTTGGTAGTTTGATGTTAGTACACGTCGGTCCCCAGAGGGTCCTGATGGTATTGCAGTCCATTGATATAGCGATTCTCAGAGTGAGATTTAGAAGTCCAGGGTTATTAAATCCCGTGTTGTCACTTTCCAGTCATCTCTCATTGGAGGTATTTATTTGTTGTTCAATTATTTTGGCCCAATTTATCTAAGTACTGTTGTTTGTCCATTTCTGTTCCGTTTAGTCATATAGTCATTCCTTGGCATGCATCAATAAGGTCTATGTCCATGTTATTGCGCTCTGTGGATAGCGATTAGTGTCCTACGTCAAGCGAAAAGCTCTTGCGCTTACTTAGTGAAGGCCTTGTACTCTTCTTTTTACTCAAGGAATTCACAAGACAGAGAATACAAGAAACAGTGCTGTATTTAGCAGTCACGGACTTGAAAGTCGGTCACTCAATGCACTATAATTGTGCACCCTTGCGATAACCACTTGGCTACGGCGGCCTGCGTGCGCTTTATAATTAATATGACGGAAGTTGATGTTTAACATCAAATACCAAATTGATATCAGGAGTTATTGATTAAAATTTTCAGTTGCGGTTTCAGCCTTGAAAAGAAAACTCCTTTCTACAAAATTTTGAAGCGCGGGTGTAATACCACTTATGTGTGAAACAGTGATAAAATCTTCACGAGATTTCATCACTGTTTTACACATACGTGGTATTCCGCCGATTAATTTTATAAGTGTTTTGATTAATATTCCAAGCGATCTGCAAGGTTCCCCTGAATTTTGTGAAGATGGGCACACCACTAAATTTCCAAATAACTCTTCCTGGAATTCTGCAGGTGTCCAGTAATTTTCAAGTGAAAACTTATCAGGAGATAAACAATTATGGGGGAAAGAAGGGGAGTGGGTGGTTTTCTAATGGCAATCACAGTATATTTCGATAAAATGTTCGTTAGGATGAGCACTGAAATAATTGAAAGTGGATGGGAGAATATTCATTTTAGGTGTACCATTTTAAATTTATCAAAGAAAAAAAAAGTTAAAAAGTGGCGGTCTTCAGAAGTTATAAATGTGGATCTTTGATGTCAGAGGATTCAGCCGTAAGGCGAATCCATAATGTACGGAGAAAGGCCCACGGAGAAAAAGTACTGTGGAAAAAAGGTTGTGCTCTAAATATAAAGCAGTATTTTAACATGGACTCAAAAAAAAAAAAGTACTTTTTAAGCGTGTCTGCTTATACGAAATGCGCCTAAATGTATTTTCCTGTAAGTCCGTCCACATGCAATTATCGACTCGAAGTTCACGGATTATCGTGAAATTTTTATTTGGATCTTTTTGAAATATTTGTGGAGTCATTACAAATTTTCCTAAAACCAGACTAATAAGGACTTGTTAGTCCTTTTAAATAAAATTCCAGTTATCTCATAAATAAATGGAAGTGTGTTTCCAGTGTTCGGGTATTACTCAATAAGCAAAAGCCAGATTGTCATTTTGAGCATGCGTTCCGTTAGTCCCTTGAGAAGGTTAAAACGTTAAACGTGCGCAAGCGCATATATTTCTGTATACTGTGCATATGAATAGTTTCAAAAAATTAAAAGTATATGTATAATATTATTTACTTCCATTTTAAATTTTTTAAAAAATTTATTTTAAATTAGTGTGCCGGGAAAAGCAGGAAATTTTATTATTCTGCATGCGTTCCTAATTCTCTTCTACGAGTAAATATCGTTTTGGTGCTTTCGTGTTTTTATTCGAAATTAATAAAGAACATTTCAAATGAATTCTCCAAGAATACGTCAGAGTTCTACCAACAGCGGTGAAAATCGCTTTGGAGAGATGTAAATAACTTGAACTAAAACAAAGAACAAAATTCCGTTCCATGACATCAGCATTTCAGGTTCCCACGGTAGTCATACTAAGAAAATGTGTGAAGCGCGCGACTTAACAGATGTTCTCAAAGAAATTGACCTAGGGATAAGATTCAAAAACTTTTTTTTTTTTTGCTGATGCACTGTAAGCTAATATTTACTTATTATAAATATAATCCTTATTGTAAGGTGCAAAGGTACACGCTTCCACCCAGACTTTGCAAATTTATAATAGCTTACACACTAATCTTGCGATTCCTTGATAGCTTGAGATTTTTTGCATTCACTATTCTGAAAAGATCGGAAAACGATTGAAAGTTTAGAGAAATCTACTGCTGCACCGGGTTGGATTCGAGCAAGAAAGGCGAAGTATCCGTCCCTTGTAAAGATACTTTTGGAATGGCTAATGATGAGCGTGCAAAAAAATGTTTCCGTAAATGGTAATCTTTTATAAGCTAGGGTTGAATCGTTTGCGCATCAAATGGATATTGAAGAATTTAAAAGTTCAGATGGATAGTTCCAGAAATTTTACTGTCGTAGCCTGTCTTTCAAAAAAGTGCGTGGCGAAAGTGCAGCCCTGGACATTGATGCTACAAAGGAATGGAAGGAAAAAAGTTTAAAATATGTTTTCTTGATATTCGACCACAATGACATCTTCGGTGCTGAAGATATTGGACTCTTTTTCAACTTGCTACTGGATAAAACAGTTACCTTTCAAGGCGAGATATGCAGTGGAGGAAAAAGGGCCAAACAACAGATTGCCGTTCTCCTAGCAGCAACATGTCTGACACAGAGAAGCTTTATCCTTTAATCAATGGGAAAGCTCAGAATCCTTGATGCTTCTACGGTTTGAAGACATTGCCAACTATGTATTGAGCAAACCCAAAGGCATGGAGGACATCGCAAATCTGCGAAGAATGGATCAGAGATATAGATCGCAGGATGAATGAGAAGAATAGAAAAATTTTGCTGTTTATGGATAACTGCACCCCTCATTGTCAAGTAAACGACCTACGTGTAATCACTGTCTAGTGCACAGCACCAAATATGACGTCGTTCTTCAGCCATTTCTTCAAGGCGTAATCTAGTGTTTTAAGAAAAACTACCGAAGAATGCTATTAATCGACTCTTCCAATTCAAGAATGTATTTCTTATATGGTCTTAAAAGTTTCTTCTGAAATAAACGGGTTAATTTATACTACACAACTAGGATTAAATTTGACTTCGAACACCAAAACCATAAAATGTCATGAAGTGTTGAACTCTGATATTTGGCTCGCGCATGATTATACAGAGTAGAATTTTCTTCTCTCACGCCATCTATAGAACGGGGGTTAATCGGTATTATTTACATTAAATATTTTTATATTACAGTACAGTATATACAAAAATTTTAAATAAACTTAATATGGACAGTTTATTTATGCTAAATTCTATACCTTCCTGATGGCCTTAACAACTCATATTAGAAAACATATAAGGAATATGAAATATTTAACGAAATAGAATTTTGCAATTTTTTTGTTTTGAGAAAAAAAAAAGATTATTTTTTTATAAAATGCCCTAATACGACATTTTTTAAAATTTATTTTATTTTTTATCCTTGCAAGCCTATGATAAGCCGATCTGTCATACACTAGAAGGATATATTTTAAGAAGACGATTTTGGTAACTCTTACCTATCAAATGTCAAAAAAAGAAGAAAAAAAACCTTTTCTCTTGTGTGGATTCTTTTGTGCTCAGCAAGAGTGCATGTGTTCCACACGGGTGCTTTTGATCATCATTCTTCCAATGGAGATTAGGACGTTCGACTCTTATTATTCTTCGAGATGCAATGTGTATAACAAGATTTCCGGGTAGGTTTAATCATTAACATTGATGTTCCAGAAGATGCCTATGAACTTGTGTGATTGACTAGTGGCTTATATACTAGGACAATAAAATCTCGTGCCCTCAAGACCTATTCTCCGACATGGAGAATAGACTCGGCATCGATTTGATTTGGCGTTGTGTTATTCATCCTGAAATCCTTCTATAAGTTAGACCCCAGAATGCCGCAAAAGTAAGGTTTCTTCACTATAAATCTTGTGCTAAGGCTAGTAGCCTTGTGCTAAGGCTAGTAGCCTTAGCACAAGATTTATAGTGAAGAAACTATAAAAAAAAATTGTGTAGCAATGGTAAACCAACAATACAACGAATGACATAAACTTGGGTTAATAGGAGCAGTTTGCTTTGTACATTCAATAGTGAATAACATTACCATTAGCGTATTACTACATTAGTGAATAACATTAAGGGGTACATGTATCCAACAGGTTTGTGTTCTTCATGACTCAGGCTACATGTATTCAACGATCCAATTCACATATTTTAAGAATACAAGCGTGAAGGTGTCACATATGTGGTAATGCTTCTATGGATTACAGTTGTCTCATTACATTAGCCTCTAATTAGTTAGTGGTGGGGAAAATAACATTACATCAAATACTGTTTTACTGAGGAGGGATGCTTATGTACTAATTTTAGAGTATAAACAAGTAGGACCTACCAGTAAAGAATTGTTTGTTCCACCTCCACTGGTTGTACCTCTCGGGTTCTATTCAGGTCCACAGGTAAAAAGCGGCAGGAACGATGGGTAGAACAAGGTGCAGATGATCCTCCACACGGACGAGGAATCAGGAAGAAGAACCAAGAAGAACGAACAAAAGAGCATCGTTCTTTGTCCCTCACCTGAAATTATAGGTCACCCCCTTTTCGCCAAAACCATGTTCTTATTGGCTAGGAAGCTCATTAGTTGGGGGACAAATTTCTAGGTATCGTTTTGAGACAAGAAACATCCAAAATGAAACTCATCGATGAGAAACACGAATCTCATATCAGGGCGAGGTAAAAGTACCAAATATCCCAGCAGGTGTCCGCTGGGCTGGGAGGCCTGACTTCCTGCACAACAGCTGTTCAATACAATCAACCAGCAGCCATAAGATTCAAATTTCACCTTGAAGTCTATTTTGGAAATACATACTCATTCCTTTCTGAAAAAAACTTTGTCAACAGTTGCTAGAATAACATTAACTCACTGCGATGTGGCCCACTTAACAAGAAACGGATAGTGTTACATTTCCTGTCCTTCACCTAGTAAGTTAAAGAAGACTGATAGTCACAGGATCGAATTACCCACTACAAGTACAGTAGTAACCAAAAGTATGAGGTGACTTGGCTAATTAATAGCCTTTTAAGGTAAGTACTAGTTGAGAATACAGCTATTCTACACATGACCGTCCGAATGTCTTTCCACAAGTCTAACAAATAAAAGGCTTCTTATTGCTGTGAGTATCCCCATGGCAGTGGAGGAATGATGATATACGAAAGCTTTGTCACAAGTTGTACATCTGAAGATATTCGGTTCTGAATGAAATTTCGTGTACTGAGGAAGAGATGGAAGGTTTGAAAAATATCTTCCCACAATGCCTGCAGATGAGTTGAATCCTTTGTTATCAGTCATCCTTTTACTCACAGACGTTCCTAATTATTAACCTGAAAAGATCAAATCCTTTTTATAATACACAAGAAAACACTAAATTAATTGATAATTACAATCAATGTAATAATATTTTTCATACTTGGTAACAAGAAACAAAAAACGAAAATTTTTGCAGTTACCCGATGACGTATACTGCACAGCTGCAGAGATGATATCAGGAATTCTCCTTAAAGTGAATACGACACATTTCTGAAATATATAAATTATTCCAGATGATGCCATACACTTGCCTGATATCCGGTTTTTAAGGGTTACATGTTTAGCAGCTGTTCATGTGGAACACTGTCAAAAGCTTTCTTGAAATCAAAGAATAAGTAAGATATTTAAATTTTTTTGAATTCAGTTCCATTCTGATTATCTCATTGCATTTATTGAGGTTGGTCAGACAAGATAATTCTTTTAACAAATCCAAACTCGCTCTATAGCTCCGTTTCTGTAAAGCGGGAAATTTATTTCTTCTTTAACCACTGAGTCCATTACGCTGGACCCGAAATCAAGCTACATCTGGTTTCGTCCTTTTTATATGCTTTATTAAGGGGATGTTCGCATATCTCTAGAGTCTGTACGGACCTCCCCTGAATTGAAAATTCACTTATTGGTGTTGCTGTTGGTATTAATATAATTGGAAGGAGTATTTCTGCTTCGGGTGCCTTAGCTTTTAGCTTCTTGTCCACTAGCCTCTCAGATATCATAAACTCTTTTAACTCGCAGCTGTAATTAGGTATAATTCTAATATGCCCATTCATAAAAAACGTAATGTGTGAATGCAAAGTACATGTATTCACTGTGTTTGTGCAAAAGTAGATATATGAGAGGAATTTCAGATCTTTCCCCCCTGACACTGATGGGAAAGATCTGAGTTAGAATCCCGTCAATGAGGCAAGCAAATTTTATAGGTCTTTTGCACAATGTTGCTGAGTTAGTCAGTTGCAGGCAAGGGTAGCATGGTTATTGTCCGTGCAGCTGGAGTTTATCGTGCAGAAACCATAAAGCGACTACAGAACACAAAGAATTTACAGAGATATTATTATAATACATCGCAATATGGCCTAAGTTGCTGATGCGTCTAGAACCCTACAACAACAACAACCCTGCCACTCTGAGTTATATATCAATTTTTCTTCAGAAGCCTTAAGCGATTTATTTTTCTTAGCGAATATTAATAGTAATTTCTCTCTTGGTTGAAATTTAGAACAGGGTGCCGCTGGGCGTGGCTGACGAACGGCCGAAGCGAAGGGAGTCATTGCTCTTCCCCTCCTCCTGCGACTTGACGAACAGAAGGTCACGTGGCCGACCTGAACTGAGAAAAATAGTTACAAGTAGAGACAAAGAAACGCTTACAGGGAAAGGTCACGTTTAGACTTTCATTTTTTGTCTAGTGAAAAAATGTTAGGTTAAGTTAAGCGATTAATTCAGGTTGGATTCAAGCAAAAGAAGTGTGGGGTTTTTTTTGGGAGAATAAAAATCGTGTATACAAAAAAAAAAAAAAAAAAAAAATCCTAAACATTTTTTTTTAGGATAATATTGTTTTTTTAATAATCAGTTTTACATGTATATGGTACCTGCAAAGTATGGAATTAGGAATTGTATGAAATGTCAGTTGCTGGCAAGAAAAGAGAGCATACTTGTTACTTTTGAATTGAATTTCTGTACACCATAATTTTCGGGAAATAGATGTGATGGAATTTTCTTCCCTAAAAAGAGAAGTAGAACTAAAAAAAAAACGTTAGTTTTTACTTGGACTGTGTTAAATAGTAAGGGAAGTTTCAGACGTCTGAGTGTTTGAAAGAAGTTTAGCGGCACTAGAACGTATAACTTGTGGCTGACAGAACAGATATTAGAAGATGGTTATCCATAGTAAACATATGTGATCATTTCTAATTAATTAACAATATAACCAGACGAATTATCATATTACCCAATTCTGTTATTAAGCATCCTCATTTAGACTGAGTTCTGAGATAAGGAGTTTTATCCAAATAATCCAGAGGTGACACCACAATCAAAAATAATCACATGTTCCTATCAGTGTATTAAAAAGACTAACCGATTTTAGTGTGTACATGCGTCTGCAACACAACGAAGCATGAGCCAGCAACCAAATCTAAGTGAATGTGAAGGGCAGGGTAGTTAGCATCACTTTTTGTATGGTTTTTAGTTCATCAACAACTTATTCCATATCGCACGGTACTTAATATGTCTGTAAATTGCGTGTGTTCTGTTGGTTATTTGCTGAGCAAAATGAGCAAAATACCCGGGGACAGGCAGAAAAACGTGCTATTCTCGCGCAAGACGGACTAACCCAAGTACGTTTTGAAAAGGTCCATGTAAATTCCCCGCATCATTTGTTGTATGCGAACTCAGGACTTTTCCACCTAGTGTGTGGAGGAAGGTGATTATATCAATCGTGCTACCCGAAGTCATATCATTGTAGATGACGACATAGCTGAATTCATACCCACAAAGAAGAATGAGAGACAAAATAAGTTACTGTTTCTGTTCTACTACCAATTAGCCATAGGGCAATGGTGATAACGAAAATGCCATTGCCTCCTCCCAGCCATTCAACACGAATTTCACATAACGTTTGTTGTATTTCTGGGTAAGTGTGAATAGCATCATGGTTTCTCCCATGTTGAGTGGAAACGATCTGGGTTCGCATGCCCGATTTGTGATATTTGGCGCCCGTATGCAAAAACTCAGCACCCTAAAACTCAATTCTCCAATAAAACTTTTGTATATCACTTAATATTGCGTAGAAAGAAGAACATGAATTACATTTTTAATACAAATGCATGTACTTAAATTATTTATTAAATTACTTCAAAATGAATACTATAAGTATTACAATTTATGTATTACAAACGCTAAGAAAATCTTAAGTTTTATGTTAATAATAACCTTGAAACTTAAGTTAATTAATATTAACTTAAACCATCTTAAGTTTTAAATTAATTTAAATAAATATAGTATTAATATATTATGTGTTAAAATATAAAATTTAATAATAAAAATAATTATATTATTATTAAAACTATTAGAATTTTAGCACTTATATTATGTGCACGTATGAATACAGAGAAATGGTTTCGTCCGTTAGGTGGCGTGGCATCAGTATTTGAATTTTGTGTTCTTCGAGTACAAATATTATTTGTAACGGAATTTCTGATTGCGGTGAATTAGCTTTCTTGAAGTAGTCTCTGACTTTTGAGATTTATTTGACAAAACAATTTTTAAAACATTTTAGGAATTTCCTTGCTGAATATATATCAGGTAAGCCTTGCATTTCTTGAAATTTGAATGCTTATTTACAAAGCATCAAACTCTAACGGTTAAAGATTAAAAGTTTCAGTGCACAGAATCGATATTATTTAATTAAATTCATTGCAAATAATAAACAAAATAAATAAATTAATTAAACGTCATTACTAATCTGATTGATAAGTTCAGTTGTTCAAAATATTTGATTTTTGCTTTATTACATATTTAATCTCTTGCAGATATTTCGCACCAAATCAACCTCACTGTGAGGTATTCGATAGCGTAATCAGCATTAAAAATAAAAAATAAATAAAAATTGTGAATTCGAAAATTTTAATTCTAAAATTCTATTTCTGATTCTACTCTGACAGGTTGTTTTGGATTAAAAACAGAAAATTTATTTTATTATTATATTTAATTTGACAAAAAAGTAAATCCGAGAGACTACGAGTAGACTTTAGAGTCGAAATAAAGGAAATGAGACTTCAGAGAGGTGTTGCAGTGCTAATTCCGCCTTTCCCCTAAATCTATAGTAATTATATTAATTATAATGTCTCATAGTTCCCCTATTTAGTTATTCCCCAAAGATCCATTTATTAACAATTTTAGAGTGATTAAAACTAAGTATTAAAGCAAATTAAATGTCCTTAAATCTTTATATTGGAACCTGTTATAATGGCGAATTAAAATATGGCGAAATTAGCCACAGCAACTTTGTAAAACAAGACTCTACATAAGCATTCTACAGTTGCTGGCCGGCGATGCTATCTTGGGAGCCACTTACCGGGTTAAATTTCTATAAACACAAGAGATGCGCTTAACTTAACATGCAAATAATGACGACAGAAAGAGGGGGGGGGTCAGAGAAAGATATACAGATACACCCGTGTGAACGGATATGGAAGATTCCTCCGAGCATCATAAACTCGGTGAATATGTAAGCTAGAGACTCTTCATTTTCCTAATAAGGAGCTGGTGAAGTGTCTACACGTGTGGCCAGAATGTTTGATACATGGCATGGCGTAATCGAGAGATGATGATCACTTCGCTTCGCTCCTTAAGATGAAGTGTCTTTTTGACGTAGAGTCCGAATGTGCGAGGACGTGGGAGTTCTCCAATAAGAGAAAGAGAATTATCTAAACAATAAGGGAAGACAAGGAGTATTAAAGCGGGTCCTCGGGAGAGAGAAGGGGGAGAGACAGACAACGTGAAGAGCAAAAGCTACTGGAGAAAAGAAGAGGAAAACCAGCGAACGAACGAAGGAGAACCAGCGACCGAGAACGGAAGAGAAATACGGCAATCCCGGTTAAGGTAACGGACGCCCGAAATAACGGAGTATCGAGGAGATTAGCTATTCAAGCGAAAGGAGTATCTTTAGTTGGGTAAGTTAGTTGAAAAGGTATAGTAGGAGAACATGAAAATGAACAGATGGATTCTTTCTAGCCTTTTATAATCTTGTAACTAATAATTGCTGTGTCTAAGAATGATAATTCTAAAGAACATGATCCTATTGCTATCATAATGTTTTGTTGAATTTATATCACTGAAAGGACTAAAATGTGTAAGCTTTACTTGTATTAAACTTTATTATGTTTTGCATTATAGGAGTTTCTCTTAACTGCCAAAACCTCACATTCAACCACTAAAGTAGTAAGGCAAAACGTTAAAACATGATTCGGAGGTAACTGCGGTTATCGAGTAATCAGTTGCATGATTACCCGATAATAATAAGCACAACGCAAAGCCCAAACTGCGGGGAAAAAGGGTAGAAAAGGGGTAAATATCTCCATCTCTCTTCTTCCCTGAGGGTATACGAGGTTTTTGTCCTAACCAAGCCACTAGACGATAAAACAGAATGATATTCCAGATCAGGCGAGATGAACACAGTAAAGCAAATTAAGATGGCAGACCAAAAGAAAAGTGTCGGAAACAACGTAACTACACTTAGAACAAAAAGTATGGGTTATGCCTAGACTAACTAGTTCTGATGCGGCCACACCCTAGTACACACAAGACCTAAGTAAGTAAGTGAAACGAGTATATATATGTGCAGCGTCTGTGTGTGCGAGGTGACAGAGGTTATGAAAGGCACAATTTGAGTACAAGATATGTTTAAAAGTAATTAGTAATTAAAGTAATTAGCAATCAAAGCAATTGGTAATTAAATTAATTAGCAAATTAAATTAATTAAAGGTAATTAATAATTAAAATGAAACTAATTAATATTTAAAATAATTAAAAGTAAGTAGCAATTAAGTAATTAAAAGTGATTAGAAATTAAAGTAATTAAAAGTAATTCTTATTCACAGGCAAATATAGCAGACTTCGGAAGAAAAAGCAGTGTAGCATATGCAAATTGTGATTGGAGAGAAACGACAGTAATTTCTATTAATATTCGCTAAGAAAATTAAATAATTAATTAATTCAAAAAATTAAATAGATCAGTTATACATAAATTTTTTTTAACGAAAAATTGATGTCTAACCCATCGTGGAAGTGTTATTGCTAACACCACGGCACAGGACTCTATGCCTCAGCTGGGAGAAAGAACATCGGAACTGGATCATGGATGATTGAAGACGGGTATTCTGGTGCGATGAGTCCCTTTTCCAGTTTCCACATAATTATGATTTTTTTACTTACAGTCGATATTAATCCCTGAAAGGTTCGGATTACGTGTCCATTCTTGTAGACTATCTGCATCCCTTCATAGTCATTGTGCATCCACAGAGCAATGGACTCTACCAGCTGGACAATGCGCCTCCCCACAGAGCCGTGGTGACTAGAACATGTTCGAAGAGCATTCCGCAGATTTTACGACCATGGAATGGCCTTCCCATTCACCGGACATGAACCCTGTGAAGCATCTTTGGGAGGTCCGTTCGAGCTTTGGATACTCTACCTATAAAGGTGACTGAATTATTGACAGCGGTGCAGCAAGCATGGATGGAAATACCTGTGGACCGCTTTCGTGAACTAGTGGACTCAAGGCTTCGCCGTGTGACTGCGCTTATTCGGGCGAAAGGTGGGCCCACCTGTTACTAGGCAGGTATTCCATGATTTCTGTCCACTCAGTGTATATTGTGTTTGCCTGTCTTTGGTAGTTCGCTGTTTGTTGGACAAAAACACGACCTCCTGAAAAAAAACAAAACAAAAAATAAAACTGAAACCTTGCCTGAGGCGTGCTAACTGAGTCACGTTGTGAAAATTCTCTTAAAATTTCGTCCCCTCATTGATGGGATTTGTTATCTTCAATCTACATACAAAACATGGTTTTTATACTGACAAATACCCTTTTCTGTCATATTTCGACACTTGCACAAAAATACTAACTACGTGGCGTCCACATAATTATGATGTTTTTTACTTACAGTCGATATTAGAATTATACCTAGTTATAACTGCGAGGTAGAAGATTAATGATATCTCAGAGGGTAGTGGACGAGAAGCAGAAAGATAAGGCACCTGGGGTTCAAAGAATTAATTATATTGATACCAACAGAAAAACATAAGTGAACCTTCAGCACTGAGACTATCCTTGAATTCACGAGAGGTCTCTACAGACTATAGAGATGTGCAAACGGCTCCACAGTTCATAATGGAGATGGAAGGAGGAATGCGGGGTCAGCTTTATTTCTCTTCCAGAGAAGTAAATGGAATCAGAGGTTAAAGAAGTAATAAAGGACCACCATTTTATGGGGTCACAGTTACATGGCATCCATTTTTTTCTATTTTTTCTGAGAAGATTTTTTCAGACAAACCTCAACAAATGCAATGGAGTAATCACAACAGAACTGAGTGGCACTACAAAAAAAGAAAATTTGAAATCGTATTCTTTGAGTACAAGAATGTTTTGATACTGTTCTACTTGAACGAATGGTAAACATGTAACATATCAAAACCGGTCAAGTATTGCAACACCTAAAATAACTTACACGTTTTAGAAATCAGTGTCGTATTCACTTTAAGAACTGCTGATATCATCACTCAAACCAATCTCACACACATTGCGCAAAGGTGGAGTAAGTGTCATCTCTGAAGCTGTGCAGTTTACTGTACTGTTGTGCACGGCATTGGATGAAAGCTTTATGATTTACTGATATTCTTCTAATATTTAATTTTTATAATAGTTTCTGTAATATGTCTTATTGTGTAATAAAAGGTTTCTTTATATGTGAGTTCTCTAATTTCGATTCATAAAACGAAACTTTTCGTTTTATGAATATGTAACCAAAGTAGTGAATGAATACGTAATTGTATTCATTCAGTACATTGAATACCTAGATGTGTGAACAGCATGACGTTCCATTGCCCATTTCTTCTTACCTAGTATGAAGCATAATCAGAATTGTAATTATCAATTGATTTACAGTTTTCTATCATGTTTTATAAAAAGTTTTTTTATCTTTTTTTCATGTAAATAATTGAAAACGCCTTAGATTACTGCGATGACTGATAACAAAAAGAGTCAACTTATCTGTGAGCATTGCGACAAAGTATTTTCAAAGGTTTCGACTCTTCATCAGCACAGGAAAATTCATTCGAACCAGAATATCTTTAGATGTGCCACTTGCGACAAAGCATTTCGTACTTCAACACTGCTTCGCCGACATGAGGACATTCACAGCGGTAAGAGGCCTTTCACTTGTGAAACTTGTGGAAAGACATTCAGACAATCATGCCATCTCACTGTGCACAAAAGAATGCACACAGGGGAAAGGCCTTTTTCTTGTGAAACTTGTGATAAAAGATTTTCACGAAAGCATGTCCTTGTAAGCCACATGAGGATTCACTCTGGTGAGAAGCCTTTCCAATGTGATATTTGTGATCGAAAATTCCCACGAAATTCAATCCTTTTAAGACATTTCAGAACTCACACCAAAGAGAAGCCTTTCACATGCGGATATTGTGGAATATCATTATCGACTTCATCAGTTCTATCGGCACACAGAATGCTCCACGCTGGGGAAAGGACTTTTTCCTGTGATATCTGCGGAAGAGCATGTAATACATCATCAGCTTTAAAAAGCCACAAGAGATTGCATTCTAAAGAAAAGATTCTTGCGACTTCTGTGAAAAGACTTTTTCAGGACGAGCAAGATACGTGAGCCACATGAAAATCCACACGAGTGAGAATCCTTTTTCTTGTGAGCTTTGCCGAAAAACCTTTTCATGCTCTTCCAGTCTCTCTATGCACATAAGAGTCCACACCAGAGAAAAACAATTTACATGTGCAACGTGTGGCAAAGCATTTTCTCAGGAATACCACTTGTCTCGGCATCATCTTCACTTGGAATTTATCAATTCAAAAAAATCCTTCCTTTTTTTTTTTTTTCTATTTGCTATTGAAAATTTAGTCTCAGTTGCTATTTTATGTGTATTCTAATATTTCATTTGTTTCTTTTTGTTTTTTTATAATTTACTGATATTCATTAATATTTAATTTTTATAATAGTCTCTGTAATATGTCTTATTGTGTAATAAAAGGTTTCTTTATAATGTGAGTACTCTAATTTCGACAGTTATACAATTTACTTAGAGTTATGTGAAAATTATTGGAAACTCGCACAGTTTGTTAGTTGGTGGGCATAAAGTAATCTCTGTAAAGTAATTTTCCGGAAGTAGATCCGATGGGACTTTTTTTTTCCTAAGAACGGAAGTCGAAGATATGCAAAATCACGGGCTTAATATTAATAATGTGAGGTTTTTTATCTATTAGCTTAGTGCAATATTGTCAGTTAATTGATTCATTTTCATTATTAATCAGTTAAATTCCCTTCTTTAAAAGTGTGGCATTGCGCTAATCACCGATTAGAAATATCAGTTGGTGATACTGTGAAATCCGTTGCAGGTATCGATAGATTTAAAGCATTTATTGATAAACTTTATGTCATGCCATAACGCGTCGCCAAAAAATGCCAGAAAATTGAAGGTGTGTACCCAATCGCTGGACACTGAACTATTAAAAATTGGCAGAATTTTAATCCCACGATCGGTGGCATCGAGCTTCCGGTCTGTTTCAGCTGTTTGGAATAACTATTAGGCGTTAGTTAATCAGTTTGAAGAAGCAAAGAATGACTCGATGCGGGACCAAAAAGAAAGATTTACATATGAAGGATTGCAGAAGAAAATTACGACTACAAACTTTATATTAGACTTAGGTTTAATGTGTGATGCTCTTCAAGAATTATCAGACTTGAGCTTGGACTTGCAGGAGCGCGATATAGATTTGTACAGGGCGAATAAAAGAGAGAAATTGTACAACTTTTTCTTGAAAGACAAACAGTTCCGGGACAGTATTACGGAAATGCCGCCAAAGCTGCCGAAAATCTACAATTTCAAGGAGTTTCACATCATGGAACAGACTACAGAAATTATTCTCCAATCGATCCAGGGGCTTTCTATAGGACTTTGAAACAATCAGTAGAAAGCAGGCTGCTTGATAGTAAAAGTGCTGATTTCGCAGCGTCGGCCCGAGTACTTGATAGGAAACATTGGCCTGAAGATACTAACTGTCAAGTGACATTTGGTGAGAATGAAATTAGAAAATTATCAATTAGGTTTCAGTTATTCATGTTATCCACGTGCATGCTGTGAATGCCATAGATGTTAGATTTTTAGAGATCTAGTAGCTTCAAGAAAACACTACATAATACTGTATTATCAGATTTATTATTAATTAACACATTGCTCTGATTGAGTATCCATATGAGAATGGACAATCCCATATTCCAAGAAAATGACTGCTCCATCAGAAATAATCACATGTTCCTGTCGGTGTATTACAAATGTCGACCAATGTCATGTACATGAGTCCGCAAACAGAGTGATCCACCAGCGTTATCTTAGTGACAGACAACGTAGTTGGCGCGGTTGTAGAGTTTTAGATGCTTCAGGACTTAAGCCATATGGCGCTGTATATAATGTCTGTGAATTGCTTGTGTACCGTGGTCGACTTGCAATTTTGCTCTTCCACGTTTTGAAAAACTGAAAATTTCTTTGCGTCATTGAAAGGTTTCGAACTCGAGTCTTTTCCAACCGGAGTGAGAGGATGGTTGTTGCGCCAACTGTGTTCCCATGCGAGCAAAGCTTACCCATTCCGCGTTGTACCGTTCAATTATGAGGACTGAAAACTTTTAACCTCGTTACCGAAATAAAAATTTTAACTAACTTAGACGTTGTTGTTGCTTGTTACTGGCTCCAATGGATGTAATAATGGGAAAATCAGTGGTTGGATGAAAGATATTGGCTTTTATAATTTACAGCGCTAAGTTTCTCTAAATTTCTTATCAGTGCTTTATGAGTCCAAATGACCATACTTTGGTAGGACATTTTGATCTGATGGCACATTCCTCAGGGATCATTATACAGGGGAGAGGATGATACTAGTTGAGCCAGATTTTGTTGTAAAAATCTCAGTGTCCTCTGCCCGTAAGAGTCATTGATATCGATCCGTTATTCACTAGAATTACGGAATTTCAGGGATTTCGAAAAACAAAGTCATATTTGGGCCACTCAAGAACGATCACATCTACCTATGTCTCTCTTGGGTGCAGCTATTATATTGGCTAAGTTTGGTTAGTTAAGTTTGAACAGCTATTATATTGGCTAAGCATGTAGAAGTAATTAACTTTGCAAGGAGCATGACTCCAGACTCGTTGATCATCTTTTGCAGAGGCTTTGTTTTTAAGTTTTCATAAAGCTGTTGCCTGTGTATTGTATGGGGAAAACGAAGCTTACTATTGAGTCATCTAAGAACCCAATATGCTAGAGCAAGGAATTTCTTGACCGTTACTTGAAGAGCACCAGACCAGATTTCGGAAGCATAGGCCAGAACGGGAAAGATGCACTTTGGAACATGCTTAATGAAGGGTTTTTTTTTTTTTTTTTTTCTGTCTTGAATTGCTGCTGTTTCTTGTTTGATTAACCATTTTGCTTTTTTTATTTTTTGACCAACATAAATAGTGGGCATTAAAGGAAACTTTTTATCGAAAACAGCGCCAAGGTCTTTGTGAGCACAGACATTTGGGATTGGGACATTTGCAATTTTTATTTCTATGTGGTTGGGTTGTTTCTAAAGGAAATAAGTAATTTGAGCAGATTTGCTTGCATTTATAACCAGATTGAGATCTTTCAGATACTTGATGACTGACGTTTGAGATTATAAATAACTTTAAATAATCGGCATATGCCACTAGATTTGGATTTTCTTGTAGAAAGTGGTTGAAGAGATGCTGAAAATATAGTACTAGAGCTGAAAATATAGTACTAACGTTCGACAAAAGAAATACGCTTTCTTCAAAAGAGCAATTTTATGTTTGCATGGTAATTCTATTAAATATAATGTGTGGCGTATATAAAATTGCGATTAGTTTATTGATTTTGGGGCCCTCGCTTATCTGAATGAAAGAAATAAGATGGACTTCCTTTTAATTTACTGAATGAATTCGTTAACTTAAATCAACTTCTGAATTTTGAAATATATTTCAAACTTTAAAACGTTTTAACAATTTCTCAGTTGCATATATCAGGTAAGAAGTGCATTTCTTGAAATGAAAATGCTTCTTTAGAAAGCATTAAGCCTTTAACGTTTAAGACTTAGAAACTTCTTTGTAAACAAGATCGTTATTATTTAATTAAATGCAATTCATTTACAAGGAATTATAGAAATCAGTTAAAAGTCATTACTAATATGAGTGATAAATTCAGTTGTTCTCAAAAGTATTAAATTTTTTGTTTGATACATAAATTAATTTCATACGAATTCCTGTCACCAAACAACCACCCTGTAATGTGTTTGGTACAGTAATCAGCATAACATATACGACAAAAAAAAAAAAAAAACCAACTCTTTGTAAGAGATTATTAAAAAAAAACAAGGAAGAATAATTTTGTAAACAATCTGAACTTTGATTAGCAAACGTCAGTTATATAACTGCTAAGAATCGCAGTAGCTCTGAGAGAGTCAAAATTTTGTGTACAAGGTAGTTTTTAAGAGGTTTGGGTACACCATTCACATATGGGAATTATAATTCATGGCAGGACAGATATTAGATTTCACAG
The DNA here is from genome assembly GCF_048544385.1 of Mastigoproctus giganteus. NCBI lineage: Eukaryota > Metazoa > Arthropoda > Arachnida > Uropygi > Thelyphonidae > Mastigoproctus > Mastigoproctus giganteus. The sequence goes on from NC_143575.1 coordinate 25,485,940, forward strand.
ACTTAGTAGATGTTTGGAGGATTTTACAGCGAACACTCAGTCATAGAATTTTCTTTTCCTTCTATGTGAAAGAGAAAATATATAACACAGTGCTATTATAAAGCATGCTCATGTAGACTGAGTGACCAGATGAGAAGGAACATCCCAATAATCCAAAGGGTTGACCATTTTTGAAGAGGCGTCTTCTGACTGTTACTGCACTTGCTACCACTCCTGTATGTTCTTCCCATTCTCTTTTCAGCTCAGATGAAGAAGCTTTACGCTTTTTAACGCATAAGCGCTTCAAAACGTGGTCCTGTTTTGGTGTAGAGACTCGTTTCCGTCCAGTTCCTTTTTTCCTATTCTTGAGTATTCTTCAATGATGTTCTTCAGTATTTTTGAGTTTGGAAAGAAATCTACTCACTATTGACTGATTACAAGACACTCCATAAGCAGTATGACGAGAAGAACATCCTTCTTCACGTAAAGCAACAACAGCACTCTTACTTCGTGGCGTCAACTGCATGTAATTCGCCATCCTGATACAAGCAAGCAAGGAATGACTGCAGCTCTTGCAGAGCATGCTTATATAGCTGAAAGTAAAACTGATGCAATATTACGTCATCACCTACGCGTGTCAATCTTATCTGATGCAATCTGTAAGAAATATTGCCATATACTTACGTTATTCGGAAGACAAAACCATATTTTAAGTGGTGATGCACTTTCTTGGAACTTCAGACTTTCGTCTCATTTCGTTGAGAGGTCAACATGTCAGCGAACCTTTTGGACAAGTATTTCGTTCGCATATATTGCTATTTTGTTTGGATTTATTTTATTTGTGAAGGTCATTTGCGCAGTCTTGTTTTCATTTAGGCGTAGCTCGATACGGTCTAGATATTTTGGGATTTCTTTTATTTTGGTTGAAGCCACTTGGTTGCAGTGGTCAGCTGATTTCTGATCTTCGGAGGCGATAAAAAAGTTCATATCATCTGCGTATGCGATGAATTACTTCCTGTTCAGAGCTAAGAAGGGTTCTAGCGCTATGACAAAAAATGTGGTTGACTAGACGCCACCCTGAGAGACTCCTTTATCAACCTGATACGTAGCGCACGTTTCCTTTTGTTACTGAAATTTGTCTGCATCGAAGCCTTTCTTTAAAAAATGGAGGGCATTTCCAGTAATGAGGAAGTAGTCGAGCAGAATGACTACGCGATATATGTAGTAATATATTGAAATTTTGAAATTAAATTTCCAGCCTACAGGCCAGTAAGGCTCCTGGAGTTGATGGAATATACCCTATAATCTTAAGGGAGGCGGGAAGTGAATGCATTGAACCATTGAGGCTAATTATGCGAACATCACTAGACTCTGGGGAGATTCCTTTGGATTGGAAAAGTGCCAATGTATCTCGCATACATAAGGGTGGCTCTAAGAGTGAAGTGGGAAAACATCGACCGGCCAGTCTGACTTCACTGGTAGGGAAAATCATGGAGGCAATAATCAAGGGTGGAATTCAGGATCATTTGGATCGAATTGAAATTCTCAAGGATACTTAGCATGGTTTTGTAAAGGGAAAATCACGTTTAACAAATCTGGTTCGCTATTTTGAAAGGGACACTCACGAGCTAGATTTAGGGAATAATTTCGACATTGTTTATTTAGATTTCAGCAAAGCTTTTGACTCAGTCCCACATGAGCGGTTGCTTTATAAGCTGGAACAAGTTGGAATCACTGGGAAAATCCTTAGATGGATAGCAGGATGGCGGCTATTCCTCAGATTGGGTTGATGTAAGAAGTGGGGTTCCCCAAGGATCAGTATTAGGACCACTGTTGTTTTTAATTTTCATAAACGACATCGATGAAGGAACAGAGGGAGTGATGTCTAAATTTCAGATGATGTTAAAATTGGTAGAGTAGTTAATTGCCACTGTCAAGTTGAGCTTCTTCAGGGAGACTTAGATAGACTTCAGGAACGTTTGTGTATCAATGATCAATGCTTAGAAACTTCAGCGTAGACAAAATGTGTGTTATTTCATTGAATGAAGACCAGTTAACTGGTCTGTAATTACTCGTGTCACCATTCGATCCCCCTTTGTGAATTGGGGATACATTTGCACATCTCCAGTCCGTGGGGACCTCCCCTGAATCCAAGGATGCTCTCAGAATTGTGGCTAAGGGTTTGTTACTTCCTTTGCCGCCTCCTTTAACATAACTGGATAGATCCCATCCACCCCAGGTGCCTTTCTTATGTTTAACTTCAACAATTTATCCTCCACTTTGTTCTCAGTTATTACAAAATCATTAAGCACCCTACTACAATTTGATAATCTGCCATTTTGAAACCTTAATAACTCCTCATGTGTGAATGTAGATGCAAAATACTCATTCAGTTTGTTTGCTATCTGAGCAGGATCATCAACAGTCGAACCATCGATATCAAGTGCACCAATCAGATTCATCCCCTTCCTTTTAGAGTTTATATAAGTAAAGAAATCCTTGCTGTTTTTCTTAGCATCTTTTGCCAAGGATTTCTCGTAATCTGCCTTCGCCTGCCTAACCTCCTTTGTGACCTGATTGCAGACTAGCTTATATCTGCTGTAGGCTTCTGAGTCGCTTGATCATTTATATACATCTCATGCATTTTTCTTCTCTGCCACGAGTCTCATTAGTTCATTTAATAACCATTTAGGCCTAAACCGTGAACAATATTTCTTAATAGGTATGAAACTTTTAGAAGCTTCCACGATTAATTCCTTGAATGCTTTCCACTTAGAATTTGCTGTTGGTAACATCATCAGTTTATCCCACTGTACAAAATTTAAAAACTGTCTGAGACCACTGCAGTCACTTTGACGGAAACAAAAACCCTTTCCTTTACCCCTGATGTTAATTATATCTTTAAGTAAATTATATCTTTATGATTGTTTTCTGCAGCAGCATGTTCGAGAGGCAACCAGAGAGGGTAATACTCTTGATCTGGTTATCAGCAGTGATCATTTGTGTATTAAGAATTTGCAGATAAAGGAACTACTAGGTGGCAGTGATCACAGTGTACTGATGTGTACAGTGTACTATAGATCTGTACATCTGAGAGAATAGCAATAAATCTGAGGGAGGGTCAAATTAAAGGAATGGAAATTAAAAAAGGCTATTAAACGCAGTTTAGAGTAAAAGGTATGATTGAAAGGAATTCGTATTCATATACAAAACCAATAATTTGGCAAGTGCACTGAATCTGTTGTTGAAATGAATTATCAAATTCACTTTTAAGAATTGTTGATCGTATCACTCAAACCAATTCCACACGAATAACATATATTGGGCGAACTCTCACCTCTGAAGATATGTAATGAACAGCATCGGTTGAGGGGGAAATATTTTATTTCTTCTTGTTTATGAACATGTAACCAAAATAATGAATGAATAGGCAATCTGTTATTTAATATTCCCGTAGATGAGGAAACAGCTTGACGTTTCACAGACCTTTTCTATGTACAGTATCCAGTATGAAGACTATTCGGGAATTGATTCTAATTATCAATTAATTTGGTGTTTTCTATGTATCATAAAAATGGTTTGATCTTTTCAGGTGAATAATTAGCAATGTATTTATGTCTCACGATGACTGATAAGAGAGGGAGTGATCTCATCTGCGACCATTGTGTGAAGATATTTTCAAAACTTTCGTCTCTTCGTCGGCACAGGAAAATTCATTCGGATCAGAATATCTTCAGATGTGCAACTTGTGACAAAACATTTTGTACAGAATCGCTCCTTCACTGTCATGAGGATATTCTATCAATAACAGACCTTGCACTTGTGACACTTGACGTCGACATCCCGATGGTCATCCTATCTTATCGTGCAAAAAAGTATCCACAGACAGGAAAAGCATTTTCCTTGTAACCTTTCCCATAAAACATTTTCACACCAGACTAGCCTTGTACGCCATATGAGGTGTTAACCTGGCGAGAAGGATCTCCAGGTTAACATTTATGATCGAAAATTCTTGCAAAAATCAGCTATTTTAAGACATCTGAACTCAACGAAGAGCAGCGCTTCACATGCGGATATTGTGGAATACTGTTGCCGAACTCCTCAAATCTACCACCGCAGAAAGAGATCTACACTGAGGAAAGGCCCAATACCACACAAATACAGCTGCAGTTAGGCATTTTATTAATTTTCACATTTAAGACGCCACAAGAGAGTGCATTTTATGGAAAAGCCCTATTTTGTGAATTATTTGAGAAGGCATTTTCACGACGAAAACATTGTATGCGCCACAAGGCAATGCACACACAATTAAGAAATCTTTCTCGTGTGAGTTTTGCTGGAACAAATTTTCAACTTCTTTCACTCTGATTATGCTCAGAAGAGTCCACACCAGAGAAACACTGTTCACATGTGCAATTGCAAAGCAGTTTCACGGATCTTCACCTTCTACAAGCATATGGAACTCCATTCTGAATAAACGTTCCTTCAAAATGCATTTATTTTTTTACAGTTCACATGAATCTCATTTTCCATACCAAATTTAACGATCCGTTTATCACAAAAATTCCGTTATTTTAGGTAAAACGCTTTTCGTTACCACAAAGAATAATACAGGTGTTCGCCAGGGCAGATATTAGATTTCTACAGAGTTTGTAGCCGTTTAGGAGAAAACTACAGTGAACCCTGAGTAATGGAACATTTTTCTTCTATGAGAAAAACATACACTTGAGATATCGCATGAAAGTCTACAAGACGGTTACTCATATTTAAGATATTTGATCTTGTGCACATAACACTATGTTACCAGATAGCATTGTAGTACAATTAAAGGGTGTCCCATATACAGGGTGTCTCAAAAATACACGGCATAACTTTAGGAATGAGTTTCCTCATATGTAGACAATAAAAATATTTTATATCAACATAGTTCCGGAAATGCTTTGTTCCAGAGTTATTAACGGGAATGTCTTACTCCCGCATTTCCTTCATCACAAGGTACTGACAGAATCTGGTGGTTTTCCATTCCGACCATGTACTCTAATCAGGAGCAAGCGGATATGCACTGTCACCTCGCACACACACACACATATATTTCTCGTTGCTCTTACTTAGGTGTTGTGTGTACTAGGGTGTGGCCGCATCAGAACTAGTCAGTCTAGGCATAACCTATACTTTTTGTTCTAAGTGTAGTTACGTTGTTTCCGACACTTTTCTTTTGGTCTGCCATCTTAATTTGTTTTAATGTGTTCATCTCGCCTAATCTGGAATATCGTTCTGTTTTATCGTCTAGTGGCTCGGTTAGGACAAAAAACCTCGTATACCCTCAGGGAAGAAGAGAGATGGAGATATTTACCCCTTTTCTACCTTTTTCCCCGCAGTTTGGGCTTTGCGTTGTGCTTATTATTATCGGGTAATCATGCAACTAATTACCTGATAACCGCGATTAACCTGTAATCATGCTTTAACATTTAGCTTTAGTGGTTACATGTGAGGTTTTGGCAGTCAAGAGAATGAGAAACTCCTATAGTGCAAAACATAATAAAGTTTAATACATGAGAAAGTAAATCTTACATAGTTATAAATTCAATAAATCATTATGATAATAATAAGATCATAGACTTTGGGATTATCATTCTTAAACACAGCAGTTATTAGTTACAAGATTATAAGAGGCTAGAAAGAATCCATCTTTTCATCAGAAACTTACCAGTCTAAGGGATGGCTGGGCGGCGGCTCTTGCCTTCGTTCTACGTGACTGGAACTTCTCTATTCTCTTCTATCCTCTGCAGTATCTTCTTCTCGTCACCTCCTCTTCTCTCGACCTCTCGTTCTGCTTCGGCCTCCCCGTTCTCCGCTCCTCTCTGCTCTTTCTCAGGACTCCGACTCTGTTCCCGTCCTCTCCGACCTCTCCGTTCTGTTCCTCTCGACTCTTTCTCTGGACTCCGACTTCCCGTCCTCCGCGCTTTTCTGGGTCTCGAGGACCTGCTTATATAGCTCTAGTTCTCCCTTATTGTTTATACATTTTCCTTTCTCTTAATGGAGAACTCCCACGTTATGGGACACTTAATCAAAGGAGTCACCATCATCCTTGATTACGCCATGTACCAAACATTCTGGCCAGACGTGTAGACACTTCACCAACTCCTTATTAGGAAAATGAAGAGTCTCTAGCTTGAATACTCACCGAGTTTATGATGCTCGGAGGAATCTTCCATATCCGTTCACACGGGTGTGTGTGTATATCTCTGATTCCCCCCCCCCTTTCTGTCGTCATCATTTGCATGTCAAGCTAAGTGCATCTTTCTGTGTTTATAAAAACGTAACCCGTAGGTGGCTCCCAAGATAGCCGTCGCCGGCAAACAACTGCAGGCTTCTGTAGAGTTTAGATAGGCTTTGTTTTTACATAGTTGCTGTGGCTAATTTCGCCATATTTTAAGTCATTATAACAGGTTCCAATTTAAAGATTTAAAGACATCTAACTTGCTTTAATACTCAGTTTTAATAACTCTAAAATTGTCAATAAATGAGGTTTTGGATAATAACTAAGTAGGGGAATTATGAGAAATTAAAATTAATATATATATTTATTATAGATTTAAAGGAAAAGGCGGAATTAGCACTGCAACATCTTCTACAGCTCCCCCCTTTTTCAGAATTGAGACTGGGGATTTAGAAGAAAATCACTCTTCTCAATTCTGAAAAACCGAATCGGGCCCTAAACTAAGATTCTCAAAGTAAAAGATGGCTTCTTCCTTTACAACTGCCTCTATAAACTAGACTATATATTTTTACAAACACAAAATACTAAAAGGTTAATATCTATGATATTATAATATTATAATACTGGTATAACATGAGTAATATTGTATCATGAATAATAATAAGTTCGTAAATCTTCCTTTGGCTATCTTTACACATTTTCGCGCACGTACAGTTTTATAAGGAACACATCTCTTATCTTCATTATATCTTCTCAAGTGTCCACTGTTCATATAACAAAAACAAGCACAATGTTTCGTTGGTCTGCTAGGCTGTAGTACACTTATGTTTTAAGAATGATGCAGGTCTTTTCCCTAGCATAATCGTCCTTCAAGATTTTGCTCCAAGCATGATACATTGTTCATGTAACAAAATAAACAAAGTTAGCAAATGTTCTTATTAGATTTATATATGTGTTTTTCATAACGCTAATATATAATTAGTGCTAAGATATAGGTACACATAATACTGATCAATAGTAGAAAAGTAACAGAAAAGTAACAATCAAATTATTTTTCCGAGAATTTAAACCTTTAAAAGCATTAATACTTCCATAATTATTTCACAATTACTATTACAAGTATATCACTCTAACATAGTTATTGCATTAAAGTTTCATTTGAATGTCAGTAGAATGTCAACAGAAGTATTCATAAAGTTCAAAGTTCTAAGTGTTTCTTTTAATTCACTCGAAGGTTTTTTTTTTTTTTTTTCACACGGGACAGTGAGTCCCTGCACACACAGTTTAAGTGTTTCCTAAAAATAAAAACATTTCTGAAACTCATTTAGACGTCAGGGAAGAGGAGAAAGGCTTTTCCTCCTCCTTTTCTTCTTATTCTAGGCTGGTGATGCTTACACGATCGTTGTCATTCTCCCTAGAATAAACTTGATAAGTGCGTATTTGATTTGAAGTTTCCATATTGATGCTTCCACACTTCCATAGCTTCCATAACACTGCTCCTAGTGTGATCAAGATCAACACTATAGCTGGAATTCCTAACGTAAGGTATACTGCTTCACGAGACCAATTCCTTTCTAGATGCACCACTAATTTTAACTGTCCCCACTGATTCCATACACGACATTCATAAAAGCCAAATTGTTTTGCTTGGACTGAGTCGATGCTGAGAGTACTGGTTACATCTCGTTGACTCCATACTTCCGAATGAGTGGTTAGTAGTTCATTAGTCATGGTATTTTTCCAGGTCACATTCTGTAGAGGAGGAACATGTTTAAAAACACATTGTAGCCGAACGTCGTCTCCTAAACTTGCTAGATGTGTTTTACAGTTTCCTTCTGGTGATCCTTTTATATAAATCAATGCCTGGTCTTTCACTAAAGGATAGTTTGAGATTTCTGCTGTACAAGTGTAGCGACCTGACGTTTGACGTGTCATCTTAGGAATTGATAAAGTAGAAATGATACTGCTTTGAATAATCTTATCCTCGAAATACCATTTTATTACTGGAAGTGGATTTCCTCTAGCTTCACACTGTAGCAAAACTGGATTTCCTTGGATTGTAGCAATATCGTTCAATTTAGATATGAAAATGGGTCCGTAAGATACTGTCATCACGTAGGAAGCTTGGGCTGTTCCTAGTTCATTTCGAACTAAGCAGGTGAAATTATCGTTATGGTTTGTTCTCATAACACTTTTAATTTCAAGAGAAGCGTTTCCTTGTTTTATTAGCAGTTCTCCGTTTTTAAACCATTTGTAAACGAAAACGTCTGGGTTTGCTCTGGCTTCACATTTTAATTTGAACCGATCATATTCACGTGCGATTTTTGAGGTTGTTTTCATAGTGATTCTTGGCTTATACTTCACTAGGACTGTAATTGAAACCATTAGAGGATGCAAGTAAGTTAGATGATTAGCGACACAGGTAAATGCTTTCTTATCATACTCTGGTGATAGAATGGTTATCCATTTCAAATAAGTGTTCATTCTTATTTTGTCTGACCATAATTCCTGACTGGCTTGTACTGATCCGTTGATGGGATTACCATTAAAATGAATCCATCTCAACATAGCTGGCGGTTTTCCTGCTAAAGATTTGCATGTAAGAATGGCTTGCTCTCCTTCGTTCCCATTAAGGAATGAGCCTTCTCCGATTAGAGGTGGTAGAGGCGTAACATAAATTGTTACCATAGCTGTACTTGATCGGAATTGGCGTCCATCCTTAGTTTGAACGTGACAAAAAATATTTGCCTTCATCTTGCAGCTGCAGTTGGGTGATTTGCAATGCAAAATCATTCTCTCTAGGTGATCCGACGATTTTATAATCAGCAAGCCCTGATGGTCTGAAAAGGTGATCTGTGCTTTTTCCGTTGAAAAACCATTTTACAGTGACTGTGAGATTTGAAACTAATCTGCAGGGGATGATGATAGTTTGACCAGTCATGGCCTCTCTATCTAATGGCTGAAGAATGAAGATACCAGTCTGATAAGGCGTACACCGAATAAGTAGCGTAACTAGTAGGAACATGATCTGGGCTGGAGAAGTCATATTGATGAGTATTCTGGTATGTATTTCTGTCAAAAATAATGTTACCCCCTTTTTTTTTTCCATTCTTTTACATTAAATTTACTTCAAAGACCTAAAATACTAAAATCAGAGTTGAACAATTTTTTTTTTTTTTTTTTTTTGATCGTTCCATTTGATAGGCTCATTTTTTTTTTCAGGAGGAGTGAGAAGACAAATACCAAACTTCTTTTGTTACTGCTTCCTCTTCTTCCCTTCTCTCATATATATTATTATTATTATTATTTTTTTTTTTTTTGATGAGAAAAAAATAAGAAGAATCTTTCACTCAACATCTGAATGTTGATCTTTAGTTTTATTCATCTCTCTAAACTTTAGATATACAAAGTGAGAGAGAATCTACCCTAATTGCTTCTTCCTCCTTCCGATTTTTTACATAATTGGATGATTCTTATAGGAAAACCTGTAACAATGTTATTCTTACTTTCTGTCTGAGATTCAGTTACGCATGATCTATATACTCTCTTACCTTCCTGCAGTCGTTCTCACTGATTTTCCCGTAGTCAGTCCTGCTAATGTAGTCATTCTCTATATAATTTTGAACACTTCCCACACACTTTTTTTACCATAAGAAACATACCTTTTATTGTCTGCCATATTGATCCTAGTATGAGCTTTATATACTAAAAACAAATGCTAAAATTATTCCTACTATTACATAAATCACATAGATAACGTTCTTGGGTAAACAATGTCTACTTCTAATCAAATCCCAACATATAACACAAGATAATCTTCAAAACTCGTCTCTTCCTAATAAATGTATAATTCCTTCAGCAATCTTACCTTTTTGTGAGATAAACAAGAACTTTAAAGGTCCCGGGGTTAATAAGAACTCCTGGGGGACACTCACTTGAAAGGGTTCCTTATCCATGACAAAAGACTTCTCTGCTCCAAATTTTCGTATAATTGCCTCTGTGTGTTGAAGTAAAAACAGAATTCATAGACATTACCTTTAAAACCTTATTTGTTCAAATCAAACGTCTTGCCTCAAAAAGTTCAGAGCAGTGATAGCCACATGTCATTCCTTATAGATAGGTTTTGAGTGATGTGAGTTAGCACGGAGATAAGCGATGATCGTAGTTTATGTAGCATGAAGAAGACAGCTGGAAATTTTTTTTTTTTTTTTTTTTTTCCATACAGTTTAATTGATAATAACTATGTATTTGCTGTCTTGACATTCCTATGTAATGTCAATAACTCCTTAATTCCATATGTAAAAGAGTTATAATTATTAGATAAAGTTGAACCAAAATTCTGATTTATATTGCTCCAAACCTTTATTTGAGAGTAAAAATGAGTTTTCTTTTTAAAACAGCACAAGAAGAAGATCCCCTTATCTTGACCTCAGAATTCAGATGATACCTCTTTTTTTTTTTCTTAACTCTTATTCTTTAGAAACATGATAAAAACAAGTAGTGACTGGGAGGAACCAGCCGTCCCCAGGCTAAATGCTTCTTCTCATCTCCAAAAAGCACGATTATTGTCTTCCTTAGATATCATTCTGAATCGGCTTTCTTGAACTTGAATTTAGACATGCAATAAGAGAGAGAGAAAACAAAAAATAACTAGGGTGGCGCCTATAAAGTCCTAGACTTTTTCCGTCCCTTCTCTCTACCTTTGAATTTTGTATACTCAAAATATATTTTCTGGGGAAGAATATTATTACCTGCTCAGTAACAGTGGTTGTTTAATACTAGTTAATTAAAAGTTCTGGCACTAATCACCCCTTTTTTTTTTTTTTTTTTTTTTTTTTTTTTGATTCCTACGAATAACTTATGCTTTTGCTTGCAACTTACAGTTAGGATAAATCGATTTCTCTTTCCTGTGTCTCTACGTATACCATTTATATACCATTTAATACTCTGTGCTTCTTGGGCTATCCAATAATATAACTGCTGATAAAACTTCATGATAGAGTCGAAAAAAAATCTATCCTTTTCCCATTTTTTTTTTTTTTTTTTTTTTTTTCTCTCAACTCAGGGCATCTAAAAACCTCAGCACTAGATCGTACGCAGTAGTCCCTGTCGGTTGATTGGAGCTTTCCTGGTTTTCTTGAGATTCGGGTTCGAATATAGGTTCTGTTGCCCACTGTACAAGTCGATCATATATACTTGGATTTTCAGGGTGTGGCGGTGCTGCTTCTGCCCTTTCTTCAGAGCAAATTTCAGCTGGCTGAGTTTGAAGTTCAATACTCGTGTTATCAGAGGAGACATTCTGTTCTGTCTCATCGTCGGAAAATTGAATTAGCTCTGGGACAGCTGTCTCATTTTGTGACTGGGGGAGTATTTTCACTTCCTTATGTTCAGGGATAGATACAGAATGAGGCTCGTGATTCCTGTTCCGTAAATTGTATTGATGTGTTGGCTGGGAATGCACTTGCTGTTTTCTGCTTGGCAAAGTGGCATTATCCTCTTGCCTTTGACTCTGTGAGACTATTTGTTGCTCTTGCTTTACCACCGTTGGTTGTTTTTGACTCTTATTAGGTAAATACCTTAACGGGATTGAAACGGGCAGACTTGGCACCTGGTAAACCTCTGGGTCAATCCAGTATTCTTCCTCTGATTCGGATTCAACATATATCTCCTTTGGTTTTGTGTGTTCAGAGGTTTGTTCAGGTAAGGAAGTAGTTTCTGACTGCTCTAAACGTAGTTCTGGAAACGGTTTGCGTTCTATGACTTTAGTTAACCTATCCACGTGAACTAATTGTTTATCCCTAGGGTGATATATGTGCTGAATCTGATAGTTCACTTCAGATGCTTGAGATATAACCCGATATGGTCCACTACTCTGACGAGACAACTTGCGTGTTCTACCTGGTTTAACCGTCGGAGTATAAAGATATACTATGCTTCCAACCCTAATCTGCTTATCTACGGCCTTAGTAGAGCGATATCTTTCTTGGGTTTGTGCAGCGTTTTCCAAATGTTGCTGAACTATTTCATAAGTTCGCTGCATCCTCGCTACCATTTGCTCTGAATAATGCTCCAAAGAGGCATATGTAGGATGGGTTTCTGAAGTCCAAATATGCTGTGGCATTATAAGATCTCTTCCATACATTAGATAATTTGGTGTTTCATGAGTAGCAGAATGTACAGCTGAATGGTATGCTGCTACTGCCAATGGAACACAGATATGCCAGTCTGATTGTGTAGAGTTCACGACATGCGATAGGATTGCTGCCAGAGTTTTATTCAGCCTCTCCACTCTTCCGTTGGTTTGGGGATGAAAAGCAGTGGTTTGAAGCTTCTTAATGCCCAGTTTTTGATAGATTTCTTTCATTAAAGTTGATAGGAAGTTAGTTCCTCTGTCTGTCAGCAGGGTTTGTGGGATTCCATGTCTGGCAACCACATAATTTACAAAAGCTGTAGCTATTTCCTCTGCTTTCTGTGTCTTGAGAGGTATTGCTTCCACATAACGTGTAAAGCAGTCTAATACCATTAATAAATATTTATGTCCATCTAGACTGGTCGGCAATGGACCAAGGATGTCCATGCTCACTGTACACCAGGGAGATGATTGTGTTGGGAGTCGCAGCAAGCGTGCTTTTGCTTTTGGATTATATCCTCTTCTTTCTAAGCATGAAGGGCAAGAACTGACATAAGCTTTAATTTCCTTGTACATATTTGTCCAGAAGAAATTTCTTCGTACTTTCTGTAGAGTTTTGTCAAACGATAGATGGCCACTGGAAGGATTTGTATGACAAGCCTCCAAAATCTGACCTTTTAATGCATGTGGAACCACAACTTGCTCAAATGGCTGTTCTCGAGTCGATTTAGCATCAGGTAAGGAGTAATGATATAATATCCCCTCATTTAGATAATAAGAATCTGGAATCTTAGCTAAAGCTTGGCCATTTCCCTCTAATTGAGTGATTAAGGCGTTTAGACCGTTGTCTTCCCTCTGTAATGTTCTCATTAATTTCTTAGTAGCCTCCTTGGGCATTACTAATGCTTCCAATGTAATTCCGGTCGACATCGTCGCAACTTCTTCAGTTCTGGGTTTCTTTAAGCATTTAGGCTTTGCATCTTCTTCTAACACTGGTCTAGACAAAAAATCTGCGTTTAAATGCATTTTTCCCGGCCGGTGGACCACATCAAACCGGTAATCCTGGATCATTAAGTTCCATCTCGTCAATCTGGGCGTGGGGTTTTTTAATTTCAATAAATAACTTAAGGCTGAATTATCTGTGATGATCGTAAAATAATTCCCATACAAATACGGGCGGAACTGAGATATGGAGTACACCACAGCTAAACTTTCCTTTTCTACAGTGCTATAGGACTTTTCAGCCTGTTTTAAGAGTCGACTTACGTAAGCAATCGGATGTCTCTCCCCATCTTTTGTATTCTGCTCTAGAATTCCCGCGATGGAACTTTCACTCGCATCTGTGGCAAGGAAAAAAGGCTGGGAAAAGTCTGGGTAAATAAGGACCGGCTCTGTTATGAGAGCCATCTTCAATTTCTCAAAGGCGGACTGTGTTGACTCGTCCCACTTAAATGGGGTGTCCTTTTTTGTGAGATCGGTTAATGGCTTGGCCACCTTCGCATAGTCCTGGATAAACTTTCTATAGAATCCTGTCATTCCCAAGAATCTTCTCACCTGCTTCACACTCCTAGGATGAGCGCAATTTTCGATTGCTGAGATGTTCTTTCGATCTGGTCGGATCCCTTCTGAGCTGACTCTATGGCCGAGGTATGTGATTTCTTCTTTTAAGAAATCACATTTGGATGGCTTGAGCTTTAGATCATACTGCCGCAAGCGCTGGAACACCAGCTCCAACCGTTCTATGTGTTCTGAGAACGTTCTACTGCAAACCACCACATCATCCAGGTACCAGAAAATGGACTGCGTTTGGAGACCTTGCAACACGATCGTCATGGCTCTTGAAAAACTAGCCGGCGCCCCCTGGAGGCCAAACGGGAGTTTTTCGCATTCGAATAGTCCTCTTCCCGTTGTAAATGCAGTTTTATGCTTATCAGCGGGATGCACTGGGATTTGCCAATATCCCGATTGCATATCAAGCGCCGAGAAGTAACGAGATCCAGAAAGGAGGTCCAAAATTTGTGAGATTAACGGAAGCGGAAAGCAATCTGTGACCGTTTTAGAATTTAATTTCCTAAAGTCAATACACATCCTCATTGATCCATCCTGTTTTTTCACCATAACGATCGGAGCACTATAGGGTGAAGTACTTGGAGAAATTATGCCTGCATCCAACAACTCATCGATCTGTCGATCGACCTCGTTTTGCAAAGAATATGGTGTTCGATAAGCTCGTTGTGCAACTGGGGTATCATCTGTAAGTTTTATTCTATGATATAGAACTGTAGAACGACCTAATTGGGATGGAGAATTAGCAAAAACGTCTCTATATTTATGTAGCAATTGAGACAACTCCTGTCGCTGTGAATCAGTCAAATGATTCAGCTTAAAGTCACTAATCGACACTGGAGGCAGCTTTTTCCTGTTATCTTGTTTACCTGCAAAATTAACTTCATTCATTTTAATACATTCTATAACAGCAATTCCCATACGTTTTGGTAGATGTAATGGTTCATCAGAAACATTTGCCACTAGGACAGACACCCTTCTGTCCTGAGATACCTGGTCAATTGAAGTCCTCACAGCTACATCGCTCCGGCCTAGATTATAATTCGGCTCTACAATTACTGATTGCCCTGGGAGAAACTTGGAATTGCACTGAACAGTTAGTATAGATTCAGTATTAGGTGGTAGGATATGTTTAGAAGTTAGTTTTCCTACTGTGGGTTTTGTGTCACCTAGGATTTTCTCCCTAACTCCTATTTCTCTCATGCAAATACCAAGTGGTAAAGATTTTAAAATTCTCTTCCCAGAATCTATGACAAAAGAACGACGGCGTAAGATGTCTGAACCCAGGACAATTTCATATCTAGGGCTTAATGTATCTGAGGCTACAAGAACATGTTCTGTAAATGTTTTTCCATCTAATGTTAAGTTTACAGTAATTTTCGAATGCAAGGGTACAATATTTCCCCCGATTCCACAAACAGTAACATCAGGTGGCCTTTGTTTCAAAAATCTGTCATTTTTAATTTTGTGAAAAATATCTGCACTAATTAAAGTTACTGAAGCCCCACTGTCAATTAAAAACGTTGTTGGGATTCCTTGAATAAAGCCTGCCACTAAAGGTAACTCTGTATCGTTCTCAGCTGTGAAAACACCATGCTCTGCCCTATTATACTTACTATGTTTTGGAATCTGTTTGAAAGTTTTTGGTTGTCAACTCGATCTTCTACCAAATTGTCGGTCTGAAGCCACTCCCATGTGATTAATCTGCCTACGATTGAATACCCGAGGTTGTCTATATTCAGTATTATCCCTATATAACACTCCTCTAGGTCTAGCATAATAAGTATTCGATCCTATGTTATTTTGAAAACGATTTCTTACCCTGTTATCAAAAGGCATCCTAACTTGTGGAGCGCTAGTGTAGTCATTTCTGGCTACTGTCGGTCTCCGATAGCCCTGCCGATAAGAGGCCTCTTGACTCGGGGTAAAGCTACGTGGTCTCCCCGTAACATTTTCGCTCCTCTCTCTGTTTATATCTCTTTCCGACGGTCCTAACGCTCTGCTCTGTCTACCGTAATTCGACCCTACTTGGCGGCGCGCAGCTTCTCTGTTTGTAAACAATACGCTGTGCGGAGCGCTCTCGGCAATTGGCCTCACAGCGGTGTCTCGCACATTAGGCAGATAACCCTGCTTACGCTGATTTTGTCTAATTTCTTGTAACTGTTGGTCAATTCCCGCTGCGAAATTCTGAAATTTGCTGGCTAAGGTAGACAAGTTTCTTTCTAAGCTATGTAAATTAGTGTTGTTCGTTGATAATGCTTCTAGTGATTGTTGTAACGAATTTATTTGTTCTTGTTCAGGAGTTAAAATTCGATTGTTAGCAGTTTCGGCCAAATTTATAGTAACGTGTTTAGTTTGAGTTAATCTTTCATTTTGTTCCTCACGAGTCGAAATTTCTAGCGCTAGTTGATAAGTGGCTGGATTTTGACTAAGAACTAAACGTTTCAATCTAGGGTTTAATCCGTTCAAGAATTGTGCCAATAATGTCTGATCTCTTAACGCAACTATTTCTGGTGTTTCATTCTCAGTTTTAAAAGCAACCCTACACAAATTGTTTAAACGAGTGCCAAACTGAATGACTGTTTCGGAAGATTCCTGCCTAGCAGAGCTAAATTTTTGTAATTGTGATATGAGTGGCTGTGAACGTTCAAAACGTGTTATAAATGCCTCTTTAAACTTGTCATAATCCTTTTCGGATCTTAACTCCATCGAGTGAGAGAGAAAATCAGCGGCGGGGCCCTTCAGCCGACTTTTCACCACTGCTATTTTCTCTCTGCCAGACCAGTTTGCAATGCTTGCAGTTTCTTCCAGTGATTCGAAAAAGAACGAGGCCGATGGCCCTTCATCGTCTTTCCCAAAGTACATCGGAACTAAATTAAGAAAACCAGCAATTTGAGGCGGATGCACCCTCACAGGTGTTGCCTCATGTTGTGTGGGAAATAACGGTTCAGAAATTTCTAAATTTGCCCCATCTAAGCTTGGACTTTCCATTTTGCTGTGTAATATTTGTATGTTAAACGCTTATATTAAGTTAATACCAATGCGCCTACCGTACAGGCCCAATTTTCCTCATAAATATACTTACCGTATCATGGCTAAGTGGGCATTTCAAACATTATCAATATTAAATTCAGCTTTCTAAAATTTATATATAGCGCGCAAAAGTTAAGAAAAATAAAATTCAAATAAAGTTACTATATAGAGAAAGATAAGAAATGCAAAAATTTCATCAGCAACAAGCAGCAACTTTTAATTCTCTTCTATTTACTTTTAAAAATATTTATAGCATGTTTATATAGCTATTAGGTTTCTACTTTTTCGTTCATGCGTATATTCCCAAGCCAAAATGTATGCAGCTAACTGCTTTGCTTTATAATATGTTGCTACTTTTTGCTCTGCATTATCAAATAACTGTAATGATAATAATACTGATATTTTACCATCACTAAATAAAAGTAGTACAGTAAAATTCTCTCTGCCAAGAACTCAAAAACACCACCGTCCATTTCATCTTTCTGCTTATTAGTCCTGTAAGCTTAATCAGTTTCTCTTCACTACTCAAAACCATCCTGGGCTTAAGGCACCATGTCACCTCGCACACACACACACATATATTTCTCGTTGCTCTTACTTAGGTGTTGTGTGTACTAGGGTGTGGCCGCATCAGAACTAGTCAGTCTAGGCATAACCTATACTTTTTGTTCTAAGTGTAGTTACGTTGTTTCCGACACTTTTCTTTTGGTCTGCCATCTTAATTTGTTTTAATGTGTTCATCTCGCCTAATCTGGAATATCGTTCTGTTTTATCGTCTAGTGGCTCGGTTAGGACAAAAAACCTCGTATACCCTCAGGGAAGAAGAGAGATGGAGATATTTACCCCTTTTCTACCTTTTTCCCCGCAGTTTGGGCTTTGCGTTGTGCTTATTATTATCGGGTAATCATGCAACTAATTACCTGATAACCGCGATTAACCTGTAATCATGCTTTAACATTTAGCTTTAGTGGTTACATGTGAGGTTTTGGCAGTCAAGAGAATGAGAAACTCCTATAGTGCAAAACATAATAAAGTTTAATACATGAGAAAGTAAATCTTACATAGTTATAAATTCAATAAATCATTATGATAATAATAAGATCATAGACTTTGGGATTATCATTCTTAAACACAGCAGTTATTAGTTACAAGATTATAAGAGGCTAGAAAGAATCCATCTTTTCATCAGAAACTTACCAGTCTAAGGGATGGCTGGGCGGCGGCTCTTGCCTTCGTTCTACGTGACTGGAACTTCTCTATTCTCTTCTATCCTCTGCAGTATCTTCTTCTCGTCACCTCCTCTTCTCTCGACCTCTCGTTCTGCTTCGGCCTCCCCGTTCTCCGCTCCTCTCTGCTCTTTCTCAGGACTCCGACTCTGTTCCCGTCCTCTCCGACCTCTCCGTTCTGTTCCTCTCGACTCTTTCTCTGGACTCCGACTTCCCGTCCTCCGCGCTTTTCTGGGTCTCGAGGACCTGCTTATATAGCTCTGGTTCTCCCTTATTGTTTATACATTTTCCTTTCTCTTAATGGAGAACTCCCACGTTATGGGACACTTAATCAAAGGAGTCACCATCATCCTTGATTACGCCATGTACCAAACATTCTGGCCAGACGTGTAGACACTTCACCAACTCCTTATTAGGAAAATGAAGAGTCTCTAGCTTGAATACTCACCGAGTTTCTGATGCTCGGAGGAATCTTCCATATCCGTTCACACGGGTGTGTGTGTATATCTCTGATTCCCCCCCCCCCTTTCTGTCGTCATCATTTGCATGTCAAGCTAAGTGCATCTTTCTGTGTTTATAAAAACGTAACCCGTAGGTGGCTCCCAAGATAGCCGTCGCCGGCAAACAACTGCAGGCTTCTGTAGAGTTTAGATAGGCTTTGTTTTTACATAGTTGCTGTGGCTAATTTCGCCATATTTTAAGTCATTATAACAGGTTCCAATTTAAAGATTTAAAGACATCTAACTTGCTTTAATACTCAGTTTTAATAACTCTAAAATTGTCAATAAATGAGGTTTTGGATAATAACTAAGTAGGGGAATTATGAGAAATTAAAATTAATATATATATTTATTATAGATTTAAAGGAAAAGGCGGAATTAGCACTGCAACAGCACTCTATATACAGTTTGGCGGACGGCAATGCTCTGGAGGCTCCTCGTTTGTACCAGAAGGGTCCCCAGAACGAAGATGTCCAGACAGGAAAACGTTTGAAGGTAACCATCGCCGTCTTTGTGAACATGGGACCTTTACACCCCGTGCTGCTGACAGAGGACGACCAAGATCTACAACTCCTGAAGTAGAGGAGGAGATTTTGGATGTTGTGCATGCCACTCCTGGAATCAGCACACTCAGAATAGCAATGCAACTGGCTGTTCAACGTTCGACTATTTGGAGAGTGTTGCGAGAACACCAACTGTATACATCTGCAATGGGTACGACGATGCGAACTGGAATTTGGCATCGTCTTCTGAGTCCATGAGACCTCGATGTGAGGCCTGTATTCAGGCAGAAGGTGGACATTTTGAACAATTACTATAAGGTGATGTGAACAGTTAAGTGTCATAGACATACCTTCAAAACTCGGAAACCAAGCATTTCCGAAACTATGTTGATATAAAATATTTTTATTGTCTACATATGAGGAACTCATTCCTGAAGTTATGCCGTGTGTTTTTGAGCCACCCTGTAGACTAACTGGCCTGATGAGAAGGGACATCCCATTAAACCAAGTTGATCACTCCATCAGAAGTCGTGATATGTTCGTACCAGTTTATTAGAAAATCTATCGATGTAATTTGTATACGAGTTTGCAACACAATGAAAGCTTGCGACAGCAGCATGATCTACTGATTGTGAGAGACAGATTAATGCCAGTTGTTGTAGGATGTTAGGCGCATCAGCAACCTAGTTCATATTGCTCCATACATAATATGTCTGTAAATTTGGTTTGTTCTGTGGACAGAGTCGGCTCGTCCATTAGGTGAACGCAGGCAGTCGCCTTGGACGCAAAGGTCCTAGTGGCGCATTCCAATAAAATGTATTTTTTATCGTTAAAATATAATTAATTAAATTAAAAAAACATAATAATTATTTCTAAATAAAGAAATAACATTATATAAATATTTCATCAACGACGATGAGAACGACGTTGCCATTTTCTCCTTCCAGTCACTCAACACAAATTCCAATCACTGTTTCTTTCACCGTGGTGGAAACGGTCTGAGTTCGCAAGCCAATCCGTGATATCTGGCGCCCGTATGGAAAAAGAGACACCCCACCCTTAAATCTCCAATAAAAATTTCGAATATTCACATAACATTTGTGTGTAAAGAAGAACTTGAAAATTATATTTATAATACGTACTTAAATTATTTATTAGAATTCTTGAAAATGATTACCATAAATATAATAATTTATATATTAGTAACACTAAGTAAATCTTAACTTTTAAGTTAATAATAATTAACCTAAAACTTAATTTAATTATTAGTAATTTAAATCCTAAATTTCAAGTTAATAATAATATTATTAAAATATTATTATATTTTAGTATGCATGAAAAGAAATGAATCTGTCCGTTAGGTGGCGCGACGTCAGTATTTGAATTGTCTGTTATGCACATTCGAATATCATTTGTAACGGAATTTGAAATTTTCTGACTGACGCGATTCGTTTTCAACACTTTTTAAAAATATTTTAGGAATTTGTGCCTGTTGCATATATCAGGTAAGACCTGCATTTCTTGAAACGAAAACGCTTATTTACAAAGAATTAAACTCTACAACGGTTAATGCTTAGAAATTTTAGCGTATGCGAAATAGGTATTATTAATTAAATACAGTTCATTTGCGTTTCAAGTATCCAAAGTATTTTTGATTTATTACAGAGTTTAATCTCTTGGAATTTTTCGCACAAAACAACTTCAATATAACGTATTTGATAGCGTAAGCAGCATCGAGCAAATACAATATAGGAAAGAAAAAATATGTGAAAAATTCCCATGACCTGCTGAATACGTTGCTGTTTCCTGTATTCTCTCTATTTGTGAACTCCTCTGACCGTGTGGTCGTCTCGGAGTATAAATAGAAAATTTATTTTATTATTATGATTACATAAAAAAAAAAGTAACACTAATAGACCTGAGAGAGTCAAAATAAAGGAACTGAGACTTCAGGAAGGTTATTAAATACATAATTTGAGTCCAAGTTGTGTTTAAAAGTAATCAGAAGTAATGGTAGCAGGGAAAAGGAGGTGATTGTCCCTCTGTATAAGGCAATGGTCAGGCCACGCCTTGAGTACTGCGTACAGGTCTCGAGGCCTCATTTTAGGAAGGATGTAGATTTGCTTGAGTGTACAGAGAAGGGCTACAAGATTGCTGAGGAGAATGAAAGAATCCTCTTACCAAGAGAGGCTTAAGTTCTGCAAATTGCAGTGGCTGGAGACTATGCACCTGCTCTGTGATCTGATTGAGGTGTATAAGGCCTTGAATGGATTGAGCACGCTGAATTCTGATGGGATCCTTCCACTTGTTCAGATTACGAACCTAAGGGGGCATAAATTCAAATTAAGAAAAGGCAGATGTAGAATAGATGTGCGGAAATTTGTCTTTAGCCAGCGGGTGGTTAATTGCTGGAACAAACTTCCATCTGTCGTTGTAGAAGTTGATAGGTTAAATAAATTTAAGGAAGAACTGGACAGGCATTTGGAGGGAATGGTGTGATTTTTTGGCTGATGCTGCATAAGCTTATACATTTGCTTTCTTGCATCACATGCCACCACTACTATTACTATTACAAAAAAATAAAGAAGAATTCCGGTAAAAAGCAGTGTAATATATGTAAATTGTAATTAGAGAGAAACGAGAGTAATTTCTAATAATAATCGCTAAAAAAATTAAATTGTTAGCTTCTAAAGAAAATTTTATGTATAACCCATTCGGGAAGAGTTATTATTGTTGTTAAGCGGTGTAGACTAGTCAGCAACTTTAGCCCTATTGTGCCGTATATATTATGTTTTCAAATTGTGTGGTCGATTTGCTTGCTTCACGAAAAATGTGAGTTACCGGGATAAATACCGTGCTACACCCACTTCAGACCAACTAACTCAGCTACGTGTGAGAAAGACAAAAATTTCTCCCGTGATTGCTGGGATTCGAAGTCTACAGAAGTGGGTCTTTCCTGGAGTGGACATGATAGTGATTCTACCAACTCACAAAGGATTCTGGAAAGTGTTTATGTGTTAAGGTTCAGATAAAGTAAGGCTATGAGGCGTTAGTATATTGTGTCTACCTGTCTTTGGTTGGTTCGCTGTTCATTGGACAAAAACGTGAGTTCTGAAAAGATCCATTACAAGTATCCATTACTGTCATTTTTCAACAGTTGCACAAAACCCGTAACTACTTGGCGTCCACACATGTTTTCGTACGGGATATTACAATTAAAACTAATGGTAATTGCAAGGTAGAAGATTTTATGATATTTCAGAGCAGTTGACGAGACGTTAAAGGCACTGGCACCCAGGGATCAAAGAATCTATTGAATTATATTAATACCAATAGCAAAACAGATAAGGAACTTCTCATGAATTCGTGGATATCTTCAGGACTGAAGATATCCATGAATTCACGAGAGGTTCCTTATCTGTTCCTTACCTCAAATAATTTACGTTTCATATTCACTTTAAGAAGAACTACTGATATCATCACTCAAACCAATCCCACTAGCATTGCGTAAAAGTGGAGACAGTGTCATTTCGAAAGCTGTGTAATGTGGCATTTGTGTATGGCATTGGGTGAGGGCAAAATTTTTCGTTTTATGAATATGTAACCGTATTATTTATAAGTAAACAGCATAACGTTCCACTGTCCTTTTCGTCTTATCTACTATGAACAATATTTTAAAATGAATTCTAATTATTAACTAATTATTGCTTTCTACAATGTGTTATAAAATGGGTTTAATCTTTTCAGGTGAATAATTTGGAACACCTTTTAGTACCACGATGACTGATAACGAAGGGAATCATCTCATCTGCGGGCATTGTGGGAAGATATTTTCAAAGGTTTCATCTCTCTGTCAGCACAGAAAATGTCATTCGGACCAGAATATCTTCAAATGTGCAACTTGCGGAAAAACATTTCGTACATCATCACTCCTTCACATCCATGAGGATATTCACAGAAATAAGAGGACTTTCACTTGTGAAACATGTGGGAAGGCATTCAAACGTTCACTCAATCTCACTGTGCACAAAAGAATCCACACAGGGGAAAAGCCATTTTGTTGTGACATTTGTGATAAAAGATTTCCTCGAAAGATGAGCCTTGTAGTGCACATGAGGATTCACTCTGGTGAGAAGCCTTTTCAATGTGATATTTGTGATCGAAAATTTTCACGAAATTTAGACCTTTTAACACATCTCAGGACTCACACCAAAGAAAAGCCTTTCACATGCGAATATTGCGGAATATCATTATCGACCTCATCAAGTCTATCGATACACACACGTATCCACACTGGGGACAGGCCCTTTTCCTGTGACACCTGCGCAAAAACATTTCCTACATCATCACATTTAAGCCGTCACAGGAGAGTGCATTCTAAGGAAAAGCCGTATTCTTGTGAATTCTGTCACAAGACGTTTTCACAACGACAAAATTGTGTGAGGCACACGAGAATCCACACTGGTGAGAAGCCGTTTTCATGTGAGTTTTGCCGGAAAACGTTTTCACATTCTTCCTCCCTAACTCTGCACATAAGGGTCCACACGCGAGAAAAACCCTTTACATGTGCAATGTGTGGCAAAGCATTTTCAAGGAAATCCCATTTGTCCGGGCATAGGAAACTGCACTCGAAATAAATGTCTGTTCAAATGCTTTGTTCTCAGTACACGAGTTTTAATTTTCGAAGCAAACTTGATTCTTTTATCACAAAAATTTCTTTATTTGAGGCAACATGTATTTCATCACCAATATTAATGTTCGCCCTTATTCACTTTCATTTATCAGTTTAAACAAACTTGTGTTATTATATTTCTCATTGATATTTTAATCTCAGTTTCCGCCTTGGCTATGTATTTTGTTAATTTTCTAAGATTTCATTTGTTTTCTTTATAATTTACTGATTAACCTTTATAATAGTTTCTGTAATATGTTTTTTTGCGTAATAAAAAATTTCTTTATAACGTGAGTACTCTACTTTCGGCAGTTCTACTTTTTACTTGCTCGAGGAAGAACTAAAGGGAGAAACGAATCTGCTATGAATCACAGCGTAATACAACTGAAACGTGTGCAATGTTTGATTGCACAAGTATCTTTGGCTGTATCGTCTTGGGAACAGAACATAATACAGCCAAAGGAGGATGCCTTTGTGTGTGTTCACTACATGAAGAAATTAGGTTGGGACCCAGCTTTTTGATTGGGGGTTAATGAGAGTTTGAAGAGTAGAGTAGATACCCTGGAAGAATTAATATAGATGTCCCATCATGCTCTCTGCTGCTTAACTCAACGCCTGAGCTCACACTTGTTCATTAGGCAACACGCCAGCAATTTACAAGGTAGAATTCCATAGTCCACAGCAGGTGGTTATTGTCGGTGACACTGTTGTCAGGGAAACATGTTGTGCAAGAAGGACAGGTGGAATACCACCAGGGTGTGGCTCCAAGGACAAAAGCACATAGAAGAGATATTATCTTTTAAATTTGTGCATTTATTGTATCTTTTAGGTGCCAACGTCTAAAACAGCATAAAAAAAGTGATATTACTATAGACTTTGGCAGTAATGATATTAAGAGTAGCAGGTCTGAGGATTTATTTAACAAGTACAGGTAACGTTGGGAAAAAGTCGCGAGTTAGGATTGATTTTGAAAGTGTCTGGAATTCTGCACAAATGCGATACTAGGGAGTACGTCTTCAGGGCCTTTAGGAAACAATTCGACCCTGGCGAGAATGCGCAAGGCTCATTGACAAATTTTTTCTCCACGTTGTCTGTGCTTGATAACAGAAGAAACTGTTTTTACAAGGATCGATACACTTAAATAAAAAGGGTGCAAGTATGTTTGTGATTATTCGAGGCAGTGATAGTTGGGTCGGAAAACGGCTAGATTGGAGGGATACGCAAAAGAATAGATTACATGGAGCTCCAGGCAGAGGAGAAGATGATTCTTGCACAGCTTCTAATGGAAAATGCAGGCAGCCTGGAAAGCAGGGTGTCGGTATTTTAGACCTTGCTGTGAGTCATCATTGAACGAGTGAATACATGGGCTGTGTAACGGTAACTAAAATGAAGGATATGTGCATGCATACATGTACGCTAATATTACTAACATTGCAAAGAAATTTGATGAATTTGAATTATTAAGTCGTTAAATGCAGCCATTGTAGGGATGGTGGAGATATGGTGTGATTCAGAATACAAAATATATATTAGGAAAACTGGGAATTTGAGAGGCAACAAGAGGAAGCAATACTCTGGATTCGTTTATCAGAAGTGATTCTACGTGCATTAAGAATTTGCAGGTAAGTAAAAGATCACTGAGTGACCGCGAACACAGTGGACTAATATAGAATTTGAATAAAGAAATAACTACTGTCAAGGGTAAAGAGAAAGGCTTTTTCTTTCGTAAGGGTGACTACAGTGGTCTCAGAAATTTTGCAAGTCTATGCAGTGGGACCAAACTGATGCTGTTACCAACCCCAAATTCTAAATGGAAAGAACTCAGGGAAGTAATCAAAGAAACTGCTATGGTTTTCCTGTCAACGAAGTAATACAGTTCAAGGCTTAATGGATGACCTAAATGGATGTCACACGAACCATTGAGACACGTGGCAGGTAAGAAAAAGGCATGGAATGCTTATAAATTATCAGGTGATGCAGAAGCCTATGATAGATTTAAATTAGTCTGTAATAAATAAATAAATTTTCTGTTTATACTCCGGGACGACTGTAATCAAGTCAAAAAGAAGATTAGGCAAGCTTAGGCAGAAATCTAGAAGATTTCACTGGTTATATTAAAGTAGAAAGAAGGGGTTGTATCACATTGGGCCACTTGATGTCAATGGGTAAACGGTTGATGACCTTGCTCATCAACCTTTCTAACAAATTTAATAAATAGCGAATTTAATAAACAGATCACGTTCCGTTTTGGAGGTTGCGTATCTCTTTTGCAAAAGAGATAAAAACAAGCCCTATTGTTTTGGACACAGTATTAGTCTTGTGCTCACTTCCTGTTTGTCTCCAATCAAAGGGATGTTCCGACTAATTCGGCTCACCTTTCTTTGTTCTCGGGCGACCCCCCCCCCCTTTGTCGCCTATTCACCGATGGCTCTGCTACCCATTTTAGACCTTCAGATTTCTTTACGGTACTTATAGCTGAGTGTTTATCCATCTATTGGTAGAAATTTCGTGCAGTAATTCTCACGACTCTCCCTTCCCTTCGATTAGCCCGAGAAGCCAGAATTAATCCGCTGTCATCTCATCTGCGAGCATTGCGACAAGACATTTTCAAAGATTTTGCCTTGTTCCCTGTTATGGGCAAGGCTCTATGTTACGAAAGGACTTTTTTCCCCTGTAGAGTTCGGTTTTACAAAGGGTAGAGGAATTGAAGATGCCATTGCTTCTCTTTTAGAGATACGCCGAGAAACCACTACCAAATATCTGCTCGGCCTCTTTGTGGATTTCAATGGGCCTTTGACACCCTTTGGTGGCACAGTTCCCTGGAGACGTGTTACTAGGCCGAAGTGTCTACACCTACATACCGATTGCTTGTGAGCTACTTTTCTCAGCGCTCACTTGTTGTTAAGAGTGGTTCCATTCAAGTTTCAAGAAAAGTTACCAGAGGATGCCCACAGGGGTATATTCTTGGGCCCCTGTGCTGAATTTAGTGTTCGACTCTTGGTTAAAGAATTTTTTTTTTTATACTGCGACTTCAGAATGAGATTAATATTCAACGATCAATGGTATGGCAGCAGAATGGTATAAATGTTTCAGTGTTTATTCTAAAAAATGAAAATTAGTGTGGAGAGAGAAAGGAACCAGTTCAGCTGTCTTGATTTTTTTTTTTCAGTATTGTCGAAAATAGCACTTAGCGATTAATGTATTATTCTGTGTGATTTCTATTGATTAAGAGCTATTTTTAACTCTTTTTTTTTAAGTTGAGGCCACTGTTTACACTAAGTGCCCACTTTATTAGATGCTACCCTCTTTATGAAATGGACCGCATTTTCAGTAATTGCATCGCGTATATTTACCATGCAATAAAAATCAGGTTGGGCAAACGAGTAGGTAGATTGTTGTAGGTTTTGAGAGGCTATCAGCAACTTATGTCATACTGCATCGTATATGTCCGTGCATATAGTTTGTTCTGTAGTCGAGTTTCTCGTCAAGCAAAGGCTGGATGAAAACCCGAGTTTCCTAGGGGAAAAAATTGGATATTTGGCATGTGTATTACAGCACCTGAAATAATGTTTCAGAAAGGTGTGTCGTATTCACTTTAAGAAGACTGTTATTATCATCACTCAAACCAATCTGACATGCATTGCTAAATGAGGAGATAGTATGATCTCTGAAACTGTGTAGTGTGCCATTTTTGCATGGTATTGGGTGACGGAAAAATTTTTCTTATTTCTCTTTTTAAAAACAAAAAAAATTATGAATATGTAAGAAAGTAATGAACGAACAGTCAATCATATTATTTAATATTCCCTTAAATGACTCGATACCATGGCGTTCCACTGCCCATTTCTTCTTATCTATTATGAAGAATATTCAGAAATTGTAATTACCAATTAATTTACAGTTTTCTATCATGTCTTATAGAAGCGTGCAACACAGTGAAAACATGTTCCACCTACGTGATCTAAATGAGAGTGAGGGATTTTAGCAAAGCATTTGACTCGGTCTCTCATCAGAGGTTACTATATAAATTTGAATAGTGGGATTACTGGTAAGGTTCTAAGCTGGATTGCTAGCTGCCTGTAGGGCAGACGGTAGAGGGTTGTGATTAATGGACATTCTTCAGATTGGTGTAAAGTCAGAAGTGGGGTCCCTCAAAGGATCGGTTCTGTTGCTTCAATGACGAAGGGATAGAAGGCGTGATGTAAAAATTTGCAAATGACATATCAAAATTTGCAATTGGCATATTGGCATAGTTGTTAATAATCAGAACCAAGCGCACCCTTTCAGATTGAAAAGAAACGCCTTTGATTCGTACGATGACTGATAACAAAGGGAGTCATCTCATCTGCGTGCATTGCGACAAGACATTTTCAAAGCTTTTGTCTCTTCCACAGCACAGGAAAATTCATTCCGGCCACAATATCTTCAAATGTGCAACTTGCGACGAAGCATTTCGGAATTCATCACTCCTTAGCCAACATGAGGACATTCACAGCGGTAAGGGGCCTTTCACTTGGGAAACTTGTGGGAAGACATTCAGCCAATCACCCAATCTTATTGTGCACAAAAGAATCCACACAGGGGAAAAGACTTTTTGTTGTGACATTTGTGATAAAAGATTTTCACAAAAGCAACACATTGTACGCCACATGAGGATTTCACTCTGGTGAGAAGCCTTTTCAAAGTGACATTTGTGATCGAAAATTCTCACAAAAGTCAGCCCTTTTTTTCACATCTCAGAAGTCACACCAAAGAGAAGCCTTTCACGTGCGGATATTGTGGAAAATGCTTCTCGATTTCGTCAGGTCTATCAACACACAGAAGGATTCACACTGGGGAAAAGCCGTTTTCCTGTGACAAATGTACAAAAACATTTAATAATCTATACTATTTGAGAAGTCACAAGAGAGTGCATTCTAAGGAGAAGCCGTATTGTGAATTCTGTCAGAAGGCATATTCACGGCGAGCAGAGTGTGTGAGCCACACGAAAATTCACACGGGTGAGAAGCCTTTTTCATGCACATTTTGCCGAAAAACGTTTTCACAGTCTTCCAATCTACTTGCACACCTAAGAGTCCACACCAGAGAAAAACCCTTCACATGTGCAACGTGCGGAGAAGCATTTTCTACCATATCGAACTTGTACCAGCATAGGAAACTCCATTCTGAATAAATGTCCCTCCAAAACGAATTTGTTTTCGGTGTTCACATGAGTTGTAGTTTTTGCACCAATCTTAATGATTCATTTAACAAAAAAAAAGTTTATTTGAGGCAAAATGGTTTCCATTGTAACTAATAATATTATTATTGTTCCTGATCGTCTTCACTTGGAATTTACCAATTGAAAAACTCTTTATATTTATTATTGATATTTTAGTCTCAGGTTCCATATTATGTATGTATTTTATTAATTTTATAAGATTTCATTTGTTTTCTTTATACTTTACTGATAATCTCTGATATTTATCTTTGTAAAATTTTCTGTAATATATCCTATTGCATAATAAAAGTTTTCTATATAATTTTAGTTGTCTAATTTGGACAAGTCTACATTTTACTTATAGTCACGTGAAACACGAGAATTATTGGAAATTCCAGCAGGTTGAGGGTTGGTGAGCGAGAAGAGAAAGCATACATCGGACTTGAATTTCTGTACAGTGTACCTTTCTCGAAATCAATATGTTAGGACTTTTTTTTTCCTTAAGAACAGAAGTCATAGAAGAAAATGTGGTTACGTGATTTTTTCTTGGACTGTTTTAAATGGTGAGGAAAGCCTTTGGACTGCTCTAAGTTTTAAAGAAAGACTAGAATACATGTGGGAATTTTAATTCATGACTGGACAGATATTATATTTTACGGAGTTATTAGATATTTAAGGGAAAGTTGAGGCGAACACTGAGTCACAGAAAAAGTTTTCTCCATATGAAAGATGAAATATTGGTGATATGGATGAAATGTTAGATCGCAGTTATATCTGTTTAAGATATTTTGATCTTCTCTACTTAACGCTATATTAATAGAAGTATTATCATATAACACAATGCTGTCTTTAAGGAGCTTCATGTAGACTATGTGGCCAGATGAGAATGGACATCCCAATAATCCAGAGTCGACGCTCCGTCAGAAATAGTTACATACTCGTATCGGTGGATTACAAAGACCAACAAATATAGTGTGTTCAGGAGCCTGCAACACAGTGAAAACATATTCCAGCTGCGTGATCTAAATGAGAGAGGGATTTTAGCAAAGCATTTGACTCGGTCTCTCATCAGAGGTTAGTATATAAATTTGAATAGTGGGATTACTGGTAAGGTTCTAAGCTGGATTCCTAGGTGCCTGCAGGGCAGACGGTAGAGGGTTGTGGTTAATGGACATTCTTCAGATTGGTGTAACGTCAGGAGTGGGGTCCCTGAAAGGATCGGTTCTATCGCTTCAATGACGAAGGGATAGAAGGCGTGATGTCAAAATTTGCAAATGACGTATCAAAATTTGCAATTGGCATAAAATTTGGCATAGTCGTTAATGATCAGAACCAAGCGCACCCCTTCAGATTGAGTTGAACAGACTTTAGAGATGGTCAGAGAAGTGGCGGCTATGTTTTAATGATCCTAAATGCAAGGTTTTAATGATTCTAAATGCACTTGGCGAATGGCAACCCACAAATCAATTATACATACACTCGGTTAGGGTAAATTAAAAACAGTGGAGGAAAAGTGATCTGGGAGTTACAATACGCATACATGAAGGTTTCTGAACAGTGTAAAGCGGCAGCTAAGAAAGCCCGTGGTGTCTTATCGATGATTTATGGAACGTTTCCTGTAGAGATAGGGAAGTAACAATCCAAATCCCACTGTATAAGGCAATTATAAGCCCACATATGGAATACTGTGTTCAAGTATGGAGACCTCATCTCAAAATAGACATTGAGCTTCTTGAGTGAATCCACAGACAGACAATTCCAATGATGAGAACGGTACGACTACCGTATGAAGAAAGACTCCGATTATATGGGCTGCAGAGCTTGGCAACCAGGCAACTCAGAGGTGACCTGACTGAGGTTTAAAACGGTTTAAGAAGGAGTAGTAAAATGAATGAAGGTGGAATTCTCACTATTCTGAAGAATTCCAAAACTAGGGGTCATAAATTAAAATGACAGGGCTTGAGGTTTACATTAGATTGGAGGAAGTGTTTTTCAGCCATCGAGTCGGTGATTGCTGAAACAAGTTGTTATTGCAGGTAGTTGAGGTTGATAGTTTGAATGAACTCAAAGGTCAACTGGATATGTGAGGAGGGAAGCATATGATTTGCATTTTTCGTATCTCCTTATTTTCTTTACTTTTTTTTTTTTTGCCAGTGCAGAAAAGCTTGTGCCTTCCTTGCATCTTCGACGCGATTCAAACCTGGGCCTTTTCTTCCACCCGGTGTGGCCTGATTTCCGCATTAAACTTAATGATTCATTTAAAACGAAAATTCTATTATTTGAAGCAAAAGGCTTTTCACCACTAATAATGATAATACTGTTGGTCATCGTTTTCACTTCGAATTTACCAATTCAAAACATCTTCCCTTTTTTTTTTCTTATTTAAGTTTTAGTCTGAATTTCCATCTTAACTGAGAAGGGAATTTAATTCATTAATTTTCTAAGATATAATTAATTTCTTATTGATATTCTCTCTTATTTTCTATAATATTGCTATCATCTAATAAATGGATTCTTTACAATGTGAGTATTCTAATTTGAACAGTTCTACATTTTACTTATAGAGACATGAAATACGAAAATTATTGGAAACTACAGCCGATTAGCCCACTTCAGGCTATAAGAGAGAGCATATTTGTTACTTTGGACTAGAATGTCTGTAGACTTATTTTCGGAAAATAGATGCGATGGGAGTTTTTTCTCAAAGAAAAAAAAAAAAGAAAAATATTAAAAAAAAAAAAAACACAGAAAAAACGTTATTTACGTGAGTTTTGATTTGAATTGTATTCAATATTAACCATATTAAAGATATTTCATCTTATGTTGACACTATGTTACCACACATATTATCAGATAACATTGTGCTATAGTTAAACTTACTCACATAGGCTGATTGTCCTGATGACAAGAGACATCCTCCATAACCCAAAGAGTTGATAGCTCCATCGGTAACAGTCATATGTACTTATCAGAAACGTTGACCGATGTAGTCAGCATTAGCAGTGGAAAATGATGAAAGAGAGCAAGTTTATACAGCATCACCCAAAAACAAACACCTCATCTCCCATTTAACCTATTCATTTCCTCCAATAGTTTGTCTAGTTCTTCCTTGAATTTATTTCAATTATTAACTTCCACAACAACAGATGGAAGGTTGTTCCAACAATCATCCATGCTTTGACTAAAGGATAGCTTCCGTGTGTCTATTCTGCAACCGTCTTTGCGGTTTAAATTTGTGCCCCTCTTGTGTGTGTGGTCTGTGGTGTTATCTTTTCGAGTTTTTCTCTAGAAAACAGGTAAATCGAGCACAGAATACACCATTTGCATAAATTCTATAATAATGCTTTATACCTTAAGCTTAACAGCTATTCTCTCTCTCTCTCTCACACACACACACACACACACACACACACACACACACACACACACACACACACACACACACACATTGCCTTGCATAGTACACCGAGTAGATAGAAACAGAAATCGTAGTAATACCTACATACCTGGTAATGAGTAAGCCCACCTTCGTCCGAATAAGGGCAGTCACACGGAGAGGCACTGAGTCCACCAATTCACGAAAGCATTCCACAGGTATTTTCATCCATGCTTGCTGCACCGCTGTCCATAATTTCGTGGCATTCCTGTGTGGAGGAGCCAAATCTGGAACGGACCTTTTCACAGCATTCCAAAGATGCAACACAGGGTTCATGCTAGGTTAACAAGGAGGCCATTCCATGGTGGTATAAAATCTGCGGAATGCTCTTCGTACCAATGTCTAGTCGCC
The DNA here is from genome assembly GCF_048544385.1 of Mastigoproctus giganteus. Classification (NCBI taxonomy): domain Eukaryota; kingdom Metazoa; phylum Arthropoda; class Arachnida; order Uropygi; family Thelyphonidae; genus Mastigoproctus; species Mastigoproctus giganteus. Next base: position 25,518,756 of record NC_143575.1, read on the forward strand.
ACTGCTCTGTGGGAAGGCGCATTGTCCTGCTGGAAGAGTCCATTGCCCTGTGGGTGCACGATGATCATGAAATGATGCAGACGGCCTGCAAGGATGGATACATAACCTGGACCGTTCAGAGATGCGTCTAGGCGTACCAGTGGTCCCGATGTGCGCCACCAGTGGAACACGCATCAGACCATTACCGAGCATTCACCTGCTTGAACAGTTATTTGTTGACATGACGGATGCTCAGCTTCGTGCGGTTACCTACCGATACGCGCCCTCCTGTCCGCTCGAAATAACTGGAAACATTAGCATTAGTAGAGGCAAATGATGGAGGACAGCAAGCTTATGCAGCATCAACCAAAAAAAAAAAAAAAAAAAAATCTACTTCTATTTTACTCCTCCGTTTATTCGAATTACCTGTCCAGCTGAGCCTTATATTTATTTAGGCTGTCAACTTCCATAACGCTGGCTAAAGGCAAATTCCCACCCACCTATCCTACATCTCTCTTTCCTCAATCTCAATTTATGCCCTCTCAGGTGCAAGAGGATTATTCTGAGCAAGAGGAAGAATCCCATCAGCATTAGGCATGCTCAAACCATTCAAGGCTTTTTACACCTTTATCATATCACGTCGCCGGTGCCTAGTCTCCAGACACTGTAATTTGCATCTCTTCGTAAGAACAACCCTTTGTTCCATTCACTAATCTCGTTGCCCTTCTCTGTACTCGTTCCAGCAGCTCTACATCCTTCTTGAAATGAGGCTTCCAGACCTGTACGCAGTACTCAAGGCGTGGCCTGACCATTGCCTTATACAAGGGAATAATCACCTCCTTATCCCTGCTAGAAAAATTCCTGTATATCATTGACAAGACAACATGAGCTACTCTTGCAGCCCGTTTGCACTGCTCAGAGAACTTCATATCTGCCTGCACAATTACCCCCAGGTCCTTTTCATTCTCTACCACTGTCAGTGTAGTACCACAGAGTTGATACATTGCTCTGGGGTTGCTGTTTCCCATATGTAGTACTTTACATTTGTCAATGTTAAACTTCATTTTCCACCTCTCAGCCCATCTGCTCAACCTTTCCGGATTCTGTTGCAGCAGCATAGCGTCAGTAGTATCCACAACAACCCTGCCAACCTTTGTATCGTCTACAAACTTGGACATTAAGCTTGATATACCATCATCAATATCATTTATAAATACAGAAAACAATAATGGACCCAACACTGAACCCTGAGGGACTCCACTAATAACAGTTTTTTTTTAAATAAATAAATGCACATGGCATAATACTTTAAGAGTTTTGTATCTATATAATATCGGTGTTTTGATACACCATAGACACTCTTAAAAAAAAACTACAAAGTAGTTGTTGTGGGCATCATTTGCTCTTTCTCATATTGTGCTCTGCCTTCACGATGTCTGGGTGGTGGTACTCACTGAGAATAAGTAACAATAGCCTTCTCTATTAGTGAAGCGTTACTTATTCGAGGTAGTGCAGCATCATGACAACTCGTCGTGAAGGCAGAGCACAATATGAGAAAGAGCAAATGATGCCCACAACAACTACTTTGTAGTTTTTTTTAAGAGTGTCTATGGTGTATCAAAACACCGATATTATATAGATACAAAACTCTTAAAGTATTATGCCATGTGCATTTATTTATTTTAAATATTATCTTATACACCTTTTGGCATCTCTCATTGTGCGATTAACTTCACAACTGGGTCGTCATGTCTGCAATACTAGGGTACCTGCCCACCCACTGATGATAGGCCAATAGCCTTGAAACATGTCTGGGTGGTGGTACTCACTGAGAATAAGTAACAATAGCCTTCTCTATTAGTGAAGCGTTACTTATTCGAGGTAGTGCAGCATCATGGCAACTCTTCGTGAAGGCAGAGCACAATATGAGAAAGAGCAAATGATGCCCACAACAACTACTTTGTAGTTTTTTTTAAGAGTGTTTATGGTGTATCAAAACACCGATATTATACTAATAACAGTGGAGGAAACGGGACTCATCGGAAGAGAAGACCTGTCTCCAATCATCCAAAGTCCAGTGCCGATATTCTTTCGCTCAGTTCCGGCTTAGATTCCTGTGTCGTGGTGTTAGCAATGAGACTCTGGTGGGTCGGCGGCTACCATAACCTACTGCGGCTAATGATCGCCTGATGATCTTGGTGGTGACGTTTCGGGCTCCTCCCTCTTTCAAGTCGGCTTTAATTTGTGCCACTGTGGCTCTCCGGTTGGCTGTAATAATGGGAGAACGTCGACGGCCATGTTCGTCCACCACCTTTCTCCACCCGCCCACAGCGCGGTACCCGATGAGATGTTATTCCGGAAATGGCGTATTCCCGATACACCCTTGATATTGTCAAACGGGAACAGTGCAATTTCTGTACCAATTCTGCGATAGAGTGACCCATGCGTCGGGCACCCACTATCATCCCTCTTTTAAAGTCGGTTAACCCATGACGTTTATCCATACTGACATCAAATTAGCGTCTACGTGAATGCAGTCTAACTATAGACCTGCCAAGCGGTTGGTTCATCCAATAGCGAGGGGAGGGACAGCATCGCGTTGCCCAGGAATCAGGTATCCGATAAACTATGATCTTTCAGTGTAAGTGACAATGAAAGATAGGTTAGTTGGCGTTAGTTGTAGGATTTTTAGGTGCATCAACAACTTACGCCATATTATGCTGTTTATAATGTCTGCAATTTGCGTCTGTGTTCTGTGATTCTTTTGCCTTTTTCTGGAAGAAAAGGACGAGTTTCTGGGGGAAGAGAAACATGCTTATTTTCATGTAATATAGAATAAACGGAGAAACATGGCCTTAGTCGCCAATTATAATAATTTCCTGATTTTAGATGTCATAAAGAAATACATTCCTGAATTAGAAGAGTCGAATAAAATCGCATGAAATTTAGAAATTGAATACAGTTGAGAAAGGCAGGAGGCTAGAGAAACCCTCTTCATAGTCTGAGGATGAGTTTCGGCAAAGTTCTCGAAATTACTTTAATCTTTAGGTATTTAATTAATAGCTAAATAAACTATATTAATATTCACGTGGTATAATAGAAATCTATTATAGAAAATAGGTCATTATAGAAAACTAGGTGTGATTAAAAAACTCTTTAAATAATAGTATTTTATTTTAATTAATAACTGCTTAATTGTAGTGTAAAGCAAGAAAGTAGCATTATATTAAGGAATACAGCAAATGCCACCAAATGTCTGTTACGTTGGAGAGTTTTAAAATATAGCATAAATAAAGATTTTCATATCGAAATATATTGGAATTTGGAAACAGTATTTGACATAAATTATTTTATTTAAATAATTATAAATTAACCAGTCCAGCAGATGGCGTGAAAGAATAGAAGCTTCCTTCTGTTCAGGCAGTCACGAGCTGAATTGTGAATTCAACTTTTATAACGGTTATTTTTGGCCTTGGCTGTTGATGATAATTTTGTTCTCTACAAAGTAGTCTGTCGATATATAAGGATTCTATTTTATTTTGTAAAAAGTTCATTGGGAGGTTGTAATTGCGTGTGTCAGGTAAGAAGTACAATTTATGGAGAGAAAACGTTGATTAGAATTCTTTAAAAGTATCTGTGAATCAATGAAATATTTATGTCTCAACTTCACAAACATTTCAGCACTTAATGCTGAAATGTTTGTGAAGTGCTGACAATACTAATGCAAATTTTGGCTGCCATAATTCTTTATATACAAATTTAAAGTATATGAATCAAAGGATCATAAAACTAAACGTTACACATAGTTTGCACAATTGTTTACGATTTGCATTAGAAGAATTGGACGTAGATATAGAGAATACAAGAATCCCTGGATTAGCGCAAGACTCGAATTAGCGCGGTTTATATTTAGCTACCAATTTTCGATTAGCGCGGTATTTTGGCTTGGGCTAAAGAAACTGAAGGTGGTGATGCTACGAAAATCAGTACTAAGCTACGAATGTAAATACACTGCTAAAGTATGCATAACATTAGAGAACATTAGAGAAACATATCGCTTGTTTTCTTAGTGAGCGCGCTGCCATGTTCACCTTTCTAGCAAAAAAAAGAAAAGGCTCAACCAGGCTATAAGGTTTCCAAAGACAGAATAACACTTTTATTGGGAGGCAATACACAAGGCGATTCGAAATTAAAACTCGTGGTTATCTATAGAAATGAAACTCCCAGATCTTTCGGTAAAGCTTTTAATAAAACAAGCCTACCTGTTGTTTGGCGCTCTAATAGAAAAGCTTGGGTCATGAATTTTTTCATAATTTTGTGTTAATGAGTATGTAACCAAATATTGAATGAATAGACGTGGTACTATTTGATGTTCCCTTCGATCATTGAAAAGCATGACATTCCGTTGCCTTTTGTTGTTGACCAGTGAAAAACATATTTAAAATTATTTAGTTATCAATTGAAATGGGGTTTCTATCATGTATTATGAAATGAGTTTCATCTTTCTGGTGAATAATTAGGAACACCTTTGAGTACCACGATGGCTGATAACAAAGGGAGTCATCTCATCTGCGAGAATTGCGACAAGATATTTTCAAAGCCTTCGTGTCTTTGTCAGCACATGAAAATCCATTCTGGTCAGAAAATCTTCAAATGTGCAACGTGCGACAAGGCATTTCGGACCTCAACACTCCTTCACAGCCATGAGGATATTCACAGCAATAAGAGGAGGAGTTTCACTTGCGAAACTTGTGAGAAGACATTCAGTCGTTCATCCAGTCTCAATTTGCACAAAAGAATCCACAGAGGGGAAAAGCCTTTTCATTGTGACATCTGTGAGCGAAAATTCTCAGATAATTCGGACCTTTTAAGACATCTCAAAGTTCACACCAAAGAGAAGCCTTTCACATGCGGATATTGTGGTAAATCATTTTCGAACTCATCAGATCTATCAACACACGGACGGATCCACACTGGGGAAAGGCCCTTTACCTGTAACATCTGCGCAAAGGCATTTAGAAGTTCATCAAATTTAAGAAGACACAAGAGAGTGCATTCTAAGGAAAAGCCGTATTCGTGTGGATTCTGTGACAAGGCCTTTTCACGACGAGATCAGTGTGTGCGCCACACGAGAATCCACACGGGCGAGAAGCCTTATTCGTGTGAAGTTTGCCGGAAAACATTTTCACGCTCTTCCATCCTAACTGAACACATAAGAGTCCACACCAGAGAAAAGCCCTTCACGTGTGCAACGTGTGGCGAAGCATTTTCTCTGGTGCACCACTTGTACAACCATAGAAAACTCCACTTGAAATAAATATCTCTTCGAATGCATTTGTTTTCAGTATTCAAATATGTTTTTGCATTAAAAGTAATGAAACATTTATTAAAAATTTCTTAATTTGAGGCAAAATGTTTTTCATTAAAAAAAAATTAATATTAATTTAATTTTCGCCATTATTCACTTTAATTTACGAATTCAAATTCTTTCCCTTTTTATATTTCTCAATTTTCTCAATTTGTCTCAAAATGTCTCAATTTTCATGTTTTCTTTGTATTTTATTAATTTTCTAAGATTTCATTTGTTTTATTTATAATTTACTGATATTCTCTAATATGTAATTTTTATAACGGTTTCTGTAATATGTCTTATTGCGCAAAAAAACTTTCTTGATAACGTGAGTAGTCTAATTTGAACAGTTCTACATTTTACTAATAATTACGTGAAATACGAAAATCGTTGAAAGCTCCATCAATTTAACATTTGTTGGCGAGCAGAGAGAGAGAGAATATTTGTTGCATTGGACTTGAATTTCTGTAGAGGGTCCTCTTTGGGAAATCTATATGATGGGACTTGTTTTTCCTGAGAACAGAAGTTGCAGGGGTACAAAAATACAGAAGAAGAGGTAGTTACGTGAGTTTATTTGTTGGACTGTGTTAAACAGTAAGGAACCCCTCCGGACTGTTTTACATTTGAATTATTTTTTTGTGTATTTTTTGTTACTTAATCAAAGATTGGATCGTTCCACAAGCAATCTGATTAAGTATTTAAATCAGAAGGTCCAGTTTCTGAAGTTTCCTTTTCTGTCTCCCAGCCAAGATGGTATCAGCTTAGTGTTTAGGGCAGTGTGTTGTTTTCCTTGAGAAAAACTCCATGGACATGGTAATCAAAGTAAACATAATTTAATTTTCAAAAAATTATTAACATATTACAATATTGTACAGACATACATACAATTCCTTACATATTCTATTCTTATTCTTGTTTCTCTACATTAGCTAATCTGAGTTGACCATTATATGAAAACACCTGACTCATTCTTCTTGACCTAACTAACTACTAACACTTATACATTCACTATACCTATTTCATTTACTTCTGGATCCAATTCCGATTCATATGTTAACAATGAAATATACTATATTCATCTTCCAGCTGTGTTCCCACCACACTGTTACAATATTCAATATTCACTACACTGTTACAATACCAATCTTCAGTACACTAAAGTGCCTACTAGTCATCGGATAAGCCAACAAATCTTCATTAATTAAAACACTATATTCAGAGTTGCTTATTTAACTTAATTATCCATCATTTTAAAACATATTCAGATTCCTTCTTTTTTTACTTTATTGCCCTTCAAACAAATTATAGCTAATTGTATCAATTTCATCTAATACTCATTCCTTCTTTTCCCTATCATTATGCACCAATCATTTTTAACATAACAACCTCTGTTAGTATATCTACCTCAGCGATAATTTATCTTTCACTTTACTTTCTAGTGCTACCCCTATTTCGTTAATTACTCTACTAATTCACTAACAGTCCTTCTTATTAACTTAGTGTACTTAATATATCACTCACCTACTTCTATCCTCTTATCTTCTTCCCCAGGAAGTATCAAGCTTCCATCTTAGGCTCTCTTCTAAGGCTTTCCTTCATCTGCTTTCTCCTGAGTCTGCTTCAGATAATTTTCCGAAACTCTTGGCTGCATGGGTCTGGCGCCCTTTCTCCTGCCTTGAATACACAACTCCTCCTTTACCCCGGATTACCCAGATGTATCTTTCTCCAAGGGATCGTCACCTTCCCCAGTTCACTTAACCGTCTTTCATAACCTTTTGCTTATCATACTTAGCCTTGCCGTTACTTTTCTACTCTTAACTATTTCCCCTTTCTGTCTAGGGCCCTTATTGAACTCCCTACTTTTCTACATGCCCGACTTACTTTTTCTTCACCCCGTCTCCACGATCACTGTTTTAGCCACACTCCCCTCTTACTCTGACCACTTCTCTCTTTTTTTTCCCACTCATCCCCCACTTTTTCTCCGTCGTTTTGAACTCCCCTCATAGGACTCTCCACAAATCCGAAGAATTCTCCTAACTTTCTACCCTTTCTATTTGTTAAAAAATTCCGTAACCCTTTTGCCCCGTGTGCAAACTGGCTTGTTCCCATAAATTTAGTTCTCAGGGTAGCACAATCCTTTCAAGTCTGCCGTCGTCTCCCAGGACAGCCATGTTCCTCTCTTCACATTTGCGAAAATGTTAACAACTTACCAAACAAGTCGCCATAGTGACCTGGTCTTTTTCGACTCAACTCTGGCCCATCGGGACTTATGGCCAGATACCACATAGATCAACCATTTCTTAATCACCGGCATTCCGTTGACCCATTGTTCCTAGTAACCCTTTTCCGCCTGTCCACTAATGACCAGTCCTTCCCTGGTACCGGCAGCTGCCTTTGTTTACTGTCATTTCACCCCTTTTTCTCTCACCCATATACATTTATGTTACTGTCTCTTCCATTTGAGTGCTATCCCATTTACACACCTATAATCGCTTATCTCTAAATCTAGTATTCATCCCATATATGCTTCTCTTAAATGTCAAAATTCCATTCCATATCAAAGATTAAAATTATTCCCAAATTAAAATTTTCCCATAACCTCTAAATCTCCATATTTGTAAGACTGACATCTTACAGGACATCCCAATAATCCAAAGAGTTAGCAGCTCCGTCAGACATACAGAGACATGTTCTTATCAGTGAATTAGAAACATCTACCAATATAGTGTGTTCATGCGTGAGCAACATAATAAAGCATGCGCTATCAGAAAGTGGCAGCCGACCGGGCTAGCCGAGTGGGTAAGGTACCTGCCCGGCAACCCAAAGGTCGCGGGTTCGATTCCCGCCTCGGGCTTGGATCAAAGTACTGCAAAAACCTTGGGAGGTGCAATATGGCCACAGAAGCCGATGCGCCAACAACTACCAAATAAAAAAAAAAAAAAAAAAAAAGAAAGTGGCAGCGAAGCACAGGTTAGTTGGCGCCAGTCGTTGAAGGGTTTTAGGCGCATCAGCAAATTACACCGTACATAATATGTCTGTAAATGACGTGTTCTGTAGGTGATTTGGTGTTTTAATACACGAAACATTTCTACGAGTGAAGTTGGTAACTACAAACCGGTTAGTCTGTTCAGTGGTAGGAAAATTTTTGAGGCAATGATTAAGACTGCAATCCAGGGACATTTAGGTAGTATGGCATTCTGAAGGATGCACAAATTAGCTTTGTTAAAGGTAATAAATAAATAAATAAGATCTCTGTTGCAAAGTTCATCGGTACACGCAGGTACCACGACCCTACAATACTCTTGACGACATCGTGCCAGGGGTTAACAAGCGGCAGAGATAACCTCGCCGGGATTATAAAGATTAAATTATAGGCAGATTATATATATATATATATATAAAAAAAAGTTCTTATAGCAGATAATATTGACTTGGAAGGAAAACCGATGCAAAATAACAAAAATAATACAAATTGTGATAGCAAAAGATATTTTCCTTCAGTCCGGTTTTCCGCGAGTTTCTTGCCCAGCCAGAACGATCTGAGATCAGTTGGTAGTTGTGGAGACCACGTGCAGATCTAGGATGAGCCGTCTATACTTTTTATCATCTATGATTTTAAACAAGTCAGCATGCATCCAGGGTTTCAACTAGATGGAGCTACAGATAAGGGAAGAACCGATCTTTCAAATGTAGCCTCGAAGGAAGAGCAAGAAGCTTGGGAGTGGAGCAGAGAGCTGGTTGGGGAATCCGCCAGCACAAGGTGGCCTAAACGTTGGGTGCTGAGACTCTCCCGGCAATTATTTTTACGGTGAAGATGAGTCTTCTCTCGTGCATTAATGCTGAAACCTGCTTAGATTCAGGGCTTTGGCCATCGCTGCTGTGGTGGGAGATGACACTTCCAGGTTGCTCACTTCAGGAGCCGGTATTCAGCGGCTTTTAGTGGTTTAATTGTGGTGTCTCCAGCTGAGCCCCACAACTCTACTCCATACAGTACACCTCCGAAAATCATCATACTGTTATACATTTTCATCAGGTTTATGTTCTGAATGTGTAGCAAGTGCTGCTTGGCAACCCACCGTTTCCTGTTGAAAATCATGCTTAACTAACTTAGTAGGATATTTTGATAGTTAGTCACGAGCTGGATTTAGGGAACAATTTCGATGTAGTTTATTTTATATTTTTGAATATTTTTATGTTCAGTATATTAATATCGAATATTTGATTTATAAATGAAACTACAAAATCTGAAATTCTGACAAAATTTACTTCTTTATTCTTAGATTAATATATCTGTTACATATCCTTATGATAGTTAATTGTATCATTAGATAAATGTACTACACTTTCATTTCATTACTGTTAAAATACCACTATTTAAGATAACTACGGCTAACGTACTACAAACATATTTTAGTAAACTTTCCTTTGAATGTCAGCCGGCACAAAGTCTTTCCTTCGTATAGCTTTCAACCGTGTATTAGTTAAAACACTGTCCTTCCACGGAAAGCCGAACACGTGTACTTTCGGGCCACTTTCATAATAACCCCGGCATCCAGGGGCGCAACATTTTCCAGGCATTATTAAAAATTTCAAGCACCTTTACGAGATGAAATAGCACCAGACACGTACAAACACAACTCTACTAATAACACGAATCAAAGAAAAACTACTAATGAACAAAGACATTGGTTGTTAGTTCTTCCCTCATCAGCAAGAGTATAATCATACACATTCGAAAGCATTGGAGAGAAAAGAGCAGAAATTTTACAAACCTGTGGGAAGTACTACTCGTCTGAAACTGCCACTAACGAACGTGCAATCAAAAGAATCCACCAGATCAACAGCTGCAGCAGGCATAATTCTTAAAAAATGATGGACTGTTCAAAATCAACGTGAATTGCTGTGGGAACAGGATGCATATTGCGGGAAAGACCCTCATCTCTAATTATGCGAAGCATATGTTCATATGTCCATTGCGTTTTTCGCTGTAATACACTCAGTAATGGAAACTTTTTAACCAAAAGTCTGATGATGTAAAGTTGTTGAAAATGACGAGGAGCCACGGTGAAATTGCCATCCATAAATCATTCTTCAGATTCAGATAAATAAGAAAGACTGTCGTCATAGTGGCATAGTGTTTTGTGGAAGGCGCCACCAGTGGTTTCCCACATCTGCGCAATGGTACTTTGTGAAGGATGTTCTGTGAAGAATGAACTATGTTCTGTTGTTCCGTCTCTGGCTGCTTGGCCACAGGACCCCCTAGGGAAACCCTGCGTTGCCCGCCACCACCACATGGAGGTTGAGCCAGGCTGCCCATTATACTCTGGCTGGGCTCCGACAGGGTTGCCTGAGCTTCCTGACGGAGACCAAGTTAAAAAACAGAAAAAAAAACAGAAATGAAAGCAAGAAGAAGAAGGGAGGACTGAAAGGGGAATGAATTTGGATGGATTGACAGGGGAGAATTAATCTACACTAGTTTAGGCGAAGTAAGGGAAAGCGCCCCTGTGTAATTGCCATTTGCATAGTACTTGAACATCCCGCACTGTTGTCAGTGCCAGCAACCCCGCACCTAGATGGGAGCCAGCAGTATATCCTACCCATCTCGGGTTTGCAACAAAAAGACTGTCGTCATAGTGTGCATAGTGTTAGGGTCAGGCACCACCTGTGAGTTCTCACATCTGCGCCATATGTACGCTGTGAAGAAATACAGAACTACTGTAAATGCCAGAAAAGTGTTGTCTGTTGTACATGACATATTCCGTTAGGTTCTGTTGGGTGGCCTGGCATTTGGCCGCGGGGCCCCTGGTGGGACCTCACGTTGCCCGCACACACCGCTAGGAGGTAGCCAGGCTGCCCTTTATTCTCTAGCTGGTCTCCGCCAGGGTCGCCTGAGCGTCCTGGACGAAGACCAAGTTAAAAAAAAAAAAAAGAGAAGAGAAGAGAAGGCCTGGAGAACAAGAGGAAGGGGGTCTGAATGTGAGGAACAAGCTAAAGTGGACAGATAGAGAAGGCAGTCCACCCGAGTAAGGAGAAATAGGGGATGGGTAGAGGGATCAAAAGTCACAGGGGCAGGAGCCACTGTGCGAGTGCCAAAGGCCAAGCACTCTCTGGGAGTCAGCTTTTCAAGGAGTGCCAACCATGATGATGCCAGCATAGTATTTTAATCTTCAGTCTTACTCTTTTATCAGTTGGGAAAATGCTATCCGACCCCAGTTTGTGTTTGCACTTGAAGGTCGTTGTTCTGAGCAGCTCTAAGTTCAGCAAACTTTGCCCGTCTGATGGTAAAGACAGCTTGTGCGTAACTCGTTAAGGCTTTGTATGTTGTTTCATTCTGAAGCAGGTATGTTTCATGGTTACGAGGGTTATCCTGGATTTCAGTAAAAAATTCGAGCCTACAATCATCGTAAGCAGGGCACTCGTACATGAGATGCCCCCATGACTCCTCTTCGCCACAGTGGCAGAATGGATTGCTTTCAATTCCCACTGCTGTCAATTTCTGTTGAAAGGGCCCATGTCCTGTGATCAGGAATGTAACTTGCAGACCAGGTCAACTGCTTTCTATATCCAGTCAAAAGATTAAGGCATATTCCGACACGGATAATATCTTCTGGTCAACTTGTGTTCTTTGGTTAAAATAAAAATTTTATTAAAAGAAATACTGCATTATTATCTTTGTACCTGCTACTCATGATTCCAGAAATTTTTGAGATTTTGTGAGGTAAAAAAATTATATATTTGGGATTTATAATCACTTACGGAAAAAATATCAGGGAGGAACAGTTTTACAAATTTCGAAAATAACAGAGAAACTCCAATTACAAATTTCTATAAAGTATGGAGCGTTTTGTGATGTCACCCCACTGAGCTTTTTGGCTTGTCCTCCAGTGCTGACCAGTTGGCTTATCCTCCAGTGGTTTATTCTCCACGGCTAGCCGTAGTAGTCGCAGGTTAAAAGAAATAAAAGTGTAATTCAAATTTTGCTATTCAGTTGTTTCGTCTCCACATTGAAAGAGTAACTTTTAATAAATTATTAAAAACAAACGTTACTTTTATGTTTTAATTTCTTTTAATTCAACTGTAACCATTTATTTTATTTTCATAACATTATATGTAATTATTAGTTATTTAAAATATATGTTTTAGAATTCGTCTTTTGTCTCATTTTCAAGATGAGTTTTAGACACAGTAATCAAATTGGGAGGGGTAGTTCTCCTTGTTATTTTTTTTATTAAATAGTTCCCCTTTTTAATTTTTTCAGCGGAACAGTTCCTTGTTAAAATACTTTTTTATACTACAGCAATGTAGATTGTGAGCAAACTCCTGATTAAAATAATGTATTATCGATTTTGTCACTGTTTTTTATTTCAATTTGTGCATGCCTGAATGAAATAATATTTTAAAATGCAGTTCGATAACGAGAAACAATATCTCCGAAGTTGTTTACTGCTGCCCTTGAGGAAGCTTTCGGAAGATTAGACTGGTCGCAGAAAGAAGTCAACGTGAATGGAGAGTACTAAATTATTTACGATTTGTAGATGACATTGTGGTCATAAGCCACAATCCAAAGAATTAGAGGAAAATCTTAATCAGTTATGCAGAGTTAATAAGGATTTTGGACTAACGATGAATATGGCTAAAACAAAAGTAATGATGAACAAGTATGCCACAGAAAGGGATATAATCATTGAAGGAGAAGTAATTGAAAAGGAAGATTCATATACTTATCTTGGACAAGTCATTAGTGATATGATAAATGGCTGCAAGTCAAGAGAAGAATAAATTTCGCAGTGAGGAAATACAGTGACGTACTGAGTAGCAATATCCCAGTTAGACGTAATATAATGAACCAATGTATACTCCCCTCCATGAATTATGGAAGTGAAACTTGGGCACTCACCAAAAGAATGGAAGAAAAGCCGAATACTGCAAAGTGAAAATGGAATGAATTATATTTGGAATCAGATGTTCGATAAGATTGAAAAATTAAATTAATCTTATTCAGCCAAATAACACATGGATTAAAATACAAGGCAGCAAACACAAGTAAAGGACATTCTTTTCAAAACTAAAGAGTTGAAATGGATTTAGACCGGACACATAGCTCGAAGACACGATGACAGATGGACTAAGAAAATAACATAATGGTACCCAAGAGGAGCTAAAAGAAAACCTGGAAGACAAAAATTAGATGGACAGATGAAATTCACGAGTTCGTGGGTAGTAAATGGATGGACATTGCACGAAACAGAAGGAACTGGAAAGTTGTTGGAGAGGCCTTCATCCTGCAGTGGATTTAAAACAGTTCAAGCTCAGAAATTTCGGTAATCGTTTACATTAGCATCGCGCCTCATGGCCAGATAGGAAGTCGCTCTCAGCTCCGACTTGACTGAGCATGCGCGGCGCTCACTGTAATATCCCGTCTGAGAGTCGCCACGTGTGCGCGATGGAGTGCGCATCGCTCGTGATTATTTGGATAATGCTATGATCTGTGAACGCTGCTACTGGTTCAAGTTTTACCATCGTGTTTTCTTCTTGTGGAGCACCTGAGGTGAGATTTTTTGGTTATTTTCAGGGGTGGGTTGCTGAAATATCACCGTTCGGCACCTGTCGCCATTGTCTCCTGGTTAGTCTTAACCGACGCCATACACGTTGAGTTACAGACACAGCCATTGCTAAGACTGTGAGGCGACATCATATTGTGTGTGAGTTGCGTGCATTACTTGGTTGCTACATAAAAATTTGATTATAAAAGTAATATTGAAAAATTGGTAATTATTATCAATTTTTAATTAATTATAACACTGACATTTTGTATTACTTAAAATAATAATAAAATACCAAATAACTATAATTTGTAACTAACTTTATATCGCACATCCGACTGTTGCCGATTAACGTATTATAAGATACCCCCTTTAAGTCTTTCTTTAGGGGGACCACCTTTTTGTCAAAGGGTCCTGTGTGAAAAGCACATTTAATCAGAATGGAGCTGTATACACATTAATTTAAATACGAAGGGACACGTGTTATTATTATTTTATTTATTTATTTTATTTTTATTTATTTAATATATTTTTTCACCATGAAAAATTTATTTTATTTATTTTATTATTATTTTTTTTTTTTGAATTTTTTTTTTTTTTTTTGCACCACGGGAATTTTTTTTTCCTCTTTGGAGTGAGCCTCCACAGAAATCTGGCCCACCTTCCCTTGGTGTGGACATCTGTCCAGGTGACTGATGCTTTTGGGTAGCCAAGTGGCCAGAACATAAGAACAGAATACTCACAAACCTACACTACTTACACTTCTGTCCCTTGTACAGTTGTACTGTCCTTCACAGAGATACGAAGTGGAGATGAACGCACGTTCTAGGAAACGCTGCTTACAAAAACACATGTTAACCTGAGAGAGAGAGAGAGAAAGAAGTAGAAGGGAATCATCAAGAAAGAGAAGAATGATGATATTCAGCTCAGGACCATGAGTATGTATAACCCATGTACTCACCAGATGTGAGCTCCTGGGGATTATGATTATGATTAATAAAGATTACTGAAATTTCGGTTTATACAAATTCCGTATTTTTTAATTAAATGCAATTCATAAATCAGTTCTAGAAATAAAATTAAAAATCATTACTTATCAGAGGGATAAATTCAGTTGTTGTCCAAAGCATCAGATTTTGCATTACTGCATAGTTGTTACATATATTTTGGGTATAGATTGTAAATGTGTATTCGTGCGGTCACGCGTTTTGAAGCTCTGCGCTATGAGCCAAAAATATAGTGTTCGTAACAGCGCACCATGATGAATTAAATACCAGAAGATTCCATTTAATATCAGCGATCCAATGATGGAACTATCGTCCAACTCTCTATTAGAGGTAAAATTTTATTGTCATTTTTCTGTTGCATTTATTGCAGACATCACAAAAGGCTTATCATAACCACAGTAAGCCGTTCTCCGAGTAAGGCTAAACTCTGTATGTAGAAACCTCAGGAGGTCAAGGTTGCCACACAGTAGCGCCGATTTAATCCCTCAATCATTAAGTGGGGTAAATTCCCTAGTGGCCTCCTCCCTGAATGGCCAGCAAGTTCAAATAAGTCCACTGAGCGTCGCCTTAGAAAATCGTCTTAAAGTAACTACTATTCTTAGCTTAAACTTGAAAGTTATTTGAAAGGAGGATATTCTACGTTCACTATACTGTAGAAAAATGTGTGGAATTTAAACATGCCAAGTCCCCATCAGAAGAATACCCTATGCGTCGCAAAAAGCACGTGTAGCCAGTGCCATGTGTCAGCTGCTCGCTCAGCTTAGGGGCTTGTTGTGTTTATAATCTTTCCAAATTATCATTGGCTAAGCGAAAATCCTACTTGTGCCAAGCCTGTAAAACACCTGTAGGTAAAAAGTCGAAATCGAAAGGAATTGAGACCCAACATAATAACTCCGTTAATATAGATAAACCTAAGCCGATGTCAATAACAAACGATGGGAACAGTGAAGTCAGTCCTGCTGTCGTGTTCATCTCAGAGAACTCTGTAAATGAAAAAGAAACTCCGTGTGAGGAGCCAACCATCAGTGAAGATTCTATCCATGGAGACGTACTAATTGGTCAGAAAACAGACGGTTTGATATTGGAGAAAACACCCAGGGTTTATACTAATGACAAAATAGCTGGCGAACACAGTGCACCTGCCATTTCTACACCAAACTCTGCAATGAATTTTAATAGTGGGATACAATCTCCCGTAAATAAGAGTTATGTTGTTAATGCTAATGGCAATCATACAACCCACATTAAGCCAGTTGTCTCCAGAACGCAACTCCACAGAAATCGATGTAGACGACGGCATATTAGTGATAGTATTGTATATGCCAGCCAGCCGTCATAATGAAAACCTGGCTGATGCTGGCTCTAACAGTGAAAAGAGTATTAAATGAATTTCAATATTCAATATTGATATGGCTAAAACAAAACGGAAAAAAGGCAAAAGAATTGTCAACAAAAAAAGCTTCATTCATAAAATGATGGAGAAGTCCTTTAAGGAATGGACTGAAGCCATGTTTTGAACAACTCTCAAGGAAAATGAAATTAACACGATAGCAAACATTAACAGGATGCAAGATGTAATCAATCAAGAAGATTAAACCAACTGACTATATCGTAACTAACAATTAAGAATTTAAGGAAATCAGTATTAGCAGAGACAACTTAAAAAGAGCAATCAACAGCCTCCCAAATAAAGGAAGAATTGGGCCAGATGAATTCCCACTATTTATGATTAAAATCTGTAGCTGTTACGTCGTCGATGTGTTATTACACCCATTTCAGAGAATAATGGTGGAAGAGGATTTCCTGAAGATGTAGAAAAGCTATTATGTAAAACCTATCCCCAAAATTAAAAACCCTAAATCTGTAAAATACTTCAGACTAAAAGATACTCTTTACAAAAAATCTTCGAAAAAACAATCCTGGACATCATCATCCAACATTTCTTTAAACACAGACCAAAATACCTGCACTCAGTACTTCCTCAGAGATCGACCATCACCAACCTAATGGGAACAATGCTAAGGATCCAGCAAGCGCTAAATAAGAAGAGCAACTGAATGTCGTCTTTTAGATGTGGCAGCTGCATATTACAACATATATCACGTAGTCATTCTGCTCGACTACTTCCTCATTACTGGAAATGCCCTCCATTTTTTAAAAGAAAGGCTTCGATGCAGACAAACTTCAGTAACAAACGGAAACGTGCGCTACGTATCAGGTTGATAAAGGAGTCTCTGAAGGTGGCGTCTAGTCAACCACATTTTTTGTCATAGCGCTAGAACTATTCTTAGCTCTGAAGAGGAAGTAATTCATCGCATATCATCAATCAGCTGACCACTGCAACGAAGTGGCTTCAACCAAAATAAAAGAAATCCCAAAATATCTAGACTGTATCGAGCTACACCTAAATGAAAACAAGACTGCGCAAATAACCCTCACAAATAAAATAAATCGAAACAAAATAGCAATATATGAGAACGAAATCCTTGTCCAAAAGGTTCACTGACATGTTGATCGCGTATGCTGTTGATTTGATGTTTGGCGTGCAACGAAAATCAAGGAGAGACATCGACGGTAAAATTAAGATGGTTGTGGATGGTCTCGCCAATTGGGCTACAGATAATAAACTCAGTATAGCTTCTACTAAGACGGTTATGATGCTGACTAAAGGGAAACTTGATTACAATAGGCTTCCTCGTGTACTTATTAATAATAAGCAGATACCTTTGGTCTCTAAGGTCAAGCAACTTGTTGTAATTGTAAGTTGATACTGCAAATGAAAACGATGAAGAGTCCTCGAAGCCCAGTTGAAAACGAAAAGCAAAGAAGCCAAAACCGACTGCCAGAAGTACTCCATCAAATCGTTCAACACGTAATACACAGCCGGAGCAGCAACAGGATTTTAAGAAATATCGAAGCAACCACGCAGAGTGTAAACGTACGTTCCTGAATAATGATTTCGGTTTAGTCTGTTCCGTGTGTTTGGTTCAAGAACGATGTGAAGATTGTACCAGCTCGAGATCACGCTCTTCTTCAAACAGCGTTTCCAAACAGGGGCGGATAATCAAACAGCGTATTCTCACGCTGTTTGATTATCCACAGGCAGAAAGATTATTTTGTCACCCTTTGCATATCCTAGAAATATAGGTAAGTTTTTGTAAAAAAAAATCCCTCCCGTGCTGTTCAGCTTCTGGCACGGCGGGCGACTGCCTTGCTAGCTCGTGCCTTAATCTGGCACTCTTTCCAAATGAAGATATAAGTGAAATGTCGGCCTGTAACAGCTGTCGTGGCTCTCTCTCAAGAACAAAGTGATTTCGGCTCTGTCGAAGTCAAATGGTTTTAAATATCATCCGATGCCACAGCACTTGTCGAAACTAGATTTGGTAACGGAACGTCTCTTATCTCCGAGGCTGTTATTCATGCAGATTTGTCGCCTGCGGCATTCATGCGGTCAATACAGGATCATCGGTCAAGTGATGAATGTTCGACTAAAGAAGTTTCACATAACTTCCGCTATGCGTTCTCGGTGCGCATACACAATTTTTATAGTATGACTGAATGTTTTGCGTTCTTTTCTGGCATCAGTAGAGTTTACTGATGCAGGGTTGTTCCTTGCGGGCTGGTTAACGATAGAATTTCTCCTTTATTTATTTATTTTTAATATTTAATTAATTATTTATTTTTAAAAATGTTTAATTATTTATATTATTTTTTTAAATTTTTAATTATTATTTTTATTTATTTATTTTTAATTTTTAATTATTATTTTTATTATTATTTTTTAATTTTTAATTATTTATTTATTTTTTTCGGGTGGGAATTTTTTTTTTTTGGACAGCCTAGAAGCAGGAGACGCTAGCACCCATCAGACTTGGACTACTGTTGGTGGGTGTGGGATTTTTGTGTTATTTAAACAGACAGTATTAGTAGACCCACGTGCTGTGGACGGACACCGAAATGCGGTAATCCGGGTGGAGCCTGCTCCCTGGTGGCCGAGTGGTCTGCCTACTACTTTTTTGTATGTTTCATTTGGATACAGGAATATTGGTGGAGATGGACATCGGTCTGGGCGTCACCAGAGACAGTTATACATACAGAACGCACGCAGTTTACAGACAATATATAAACGGGTATATGTAAGAAAATTACAGCGAGGGCGCTATCATCGATCTACATACAACGTACACACGGTTTTATACTGACAACTGTTCTTTAGCGTCATATTTCGACAGTTGCACTGAAACAATGGATTCGTTGCATCTACACGTGATGCTATTAGGGACGGGGATATTACAATTACATCTAATTATAAATGCCAGTTAGATTATTTTATGGTAATAAAATAATCTAACTGACATTTTAATGGACGAGAAGCTGAAACCTAAGCCACCCACAGCTCAAACAATCGGTCTAATTATGTTAATACCATCAGCCAAACAGATAAGGAACCTTCAGCCCTGAGGGTTCCCTTCGATGCACGAGAGTTCTCTCTACAGACTGTAGAGAAGTGCAAATCTTTCCACTGTTCATAAAATATGTGGAAGGACGAAGGAGGGTCAGCTTGATTTCTCTTGCAGAGAAATCAACGAAATCTCATGCAAATCAACGAAAGAAAACTGGACATCTGGCAAAGACATAGCAAAACCCCAAATAATTATAATTTTAGAAGAAATGCGTTTCCTATTCACTTTAAGCAGAACTGCTTAAAGTGAATGTGGATTCGTGAATGTGGACAAACTGTCATCATCTCTGAAGCTGTGTAGTGTATCATTTGTGCGCGGCACTGGTGACAGAATTTTTTTTTTAAACAAAAATTCCAAAAAAAAATAAATAAATTTACGAATATGTAACGAAGTAGTAACTGAATAGTCAATGTAATAGTCAATGTAATGTAATGAATAGCCAATAGTATTATTATTATTTAATATTCCCTCAGATGAGTGGACTCCAAGACATTCTATTGCCCACTTCTTAATTAGTATGGAGAATATTCTGAAATTGTAATCATAAATTAATTTAGTTTTCTATCATGTTTTATAAAAACGTTTTAATCTTTTCAGGTGAACAATTCGGAACACCTCTGAGTAGCACGATGTCTAATAAGAAAGGGACTCGTCTCATCTGCGAACATTGTGGGAAGTTACTTTCAACGCTTTGGTCTCTTCGTCGGCACAAGAAAATTCATTCTGGCCAGAATAACTTCAAGTGTGCAACTTGCGACAAAGCATTTCGGACATCATCAAACCTTCACCGCCATGAGGACATTCACAGCAATAAGAGGCCTTTCACTTGCGAAACTTGTGGGAAGACATTCAGCCAATCATTCCATCTCAATATGCACAAAAGAATCCACACTGGAGAAAAGCCTTTTTGTTGTTACATTTGTGATGAAAGATTTTCACGAAAGGAGCACCTTGTAGCTCACATGAGGATTCACTCTAGTGAGAAGCCTTTTCATTGCGATATTTGTGATCGAAAATTCTCACATAATTCAACGCTTTCATCACATCTCAGAAGTCACACCAAAGAGAAGCCTTTCACGTGCGAATATTGTGGAAAATCATTATCGACCTCGTCATGTCTATCAAAGCACAGACGAATCCACACTGGGGAAAGACCCTTTTCCTGTGACATCTGCGCAAAGACATTTAGTAATTCATCACATTTAAGCCGTCACAGGAGAGTGCATTCTAAGGAAAAGCCGTATTCGTGTGAATTCTGTCACAAGACATTTTCACAAAGAACAAGTTGTGTGCGCCACACGAGAATCCACACGGGTGAGAAGCCTTTTTCGTGTAAGTTTTGTCAGAAAAGTTTTACACGATCTTTCATTCTAACTGTGCACGTCAGAGTCCACACCGGAGAAAAACCCTTCACGTGTGCAACTTGCAGAAAAGCATTCTCTCAGTTATCTCACTTGTCCAAGCATAGGAAACTCCACTGTAAATAAATGTCTCTTCAAATGCATTTGTTTTCAATATTGAAATCAGTTGTAGTTTTCACATCAAAATGAATGAATGATTTATCAGAAATTTCTTCATTTGAGGCAAAACTCTTTTCATTACAAAAAATAATAAAATTATTGTTCGCCGTTATTCACTTTAATTAACCAATTCAAAGAACATTTCCTTTCTGTATTCGTCTTGATATTTTAGTCTCAGTTTCCATCTTGTCTTTGTATTTTATTAATTATTAAGATATCATTTGTTTTTTTAATGATTTGCTGATATTCACAAATATTCAACTTTTATAACAGTTTCTGTAGTATGTTTTATTGCATATTAAAAGGTTTCTTTAAAATAAGAGTACTGTAGTTTCGACAATTGTACATTTTACGTATATTTACTGGAAATACGAAAATTATTGGAAAATACAGCAGGTTGACAGTGGGTGAGAAGATTCTGCATATTTGTGCATTGAACTAGAATTTCTGTGCTTTTCTTCAAATCTACGTGATGGGACTTTTTTTTCTTAAGAACGGAGTTAGAAGGTATAGAGAAAAATGGTAGTTATGTGAGGTTTTTTTTTTTTTTTTTTTTGTTAGATTGTGTTAAATAGTGAGGAACACATTCGGACTGCTGTAAATTTGAAAGAGGTCTTGGGGCACCACAACACATGTGAGGATTATAATTCATCGCAGGACAGATATCAGATTTTATAGAATTAGTAAATGGTTATGAGAAATTTACAGCAAACACTCACTCATGGAACATTCGTTTTTTTTTTTTTTTTGGTTATGTGAAATAGGAAATAATAGTAGTGGTAGTGGTTGTAGATGTAGTAGTAGAGTGAGAGGATAGAATTCATGGGAATTCTGTCCGTTGCGTTGCCTGGTTCCTGGTTGCCCAGGAACCAGGCAACGCAACGCTGTCACCTCTCTCGCTAGTGGACGAATCCACCGTTAATATAGGACGATTGTGGGTCCCTCTATCGCGGAGATGATGCAGAAATCAAGATTTGGGTCGAAAGATAAGTTATGCGAGGTGGAGTTAACTGTTTAAGTGTGAGACTTGTGTAGTTTTGACAAGGGTCAAACGTTAGTCGAGAGAGAGATAGAGAGGAAAGGGTGACTGAAGACTGGGGGGTGAGAGAGAATTATGGGCTTAATAGTGAATATAACACCAAAAGTCTGTGGGGCAGACCCATGCCTCACCAGTAGGGGGTAGCAAGGGAGCGGATGAGACGTAGGACCCTCTTCCTCTGCCAGGGGAAAGGAGCATAGGGGTACAGAGGAGTTGTCCCTACCACCCGCAAACGGAAGGGTTGGAAAGTTAACTGGGTGAGGGCACCTGGTTCAAGGCAAATGGCGTTTTGGCAGCAGAACGTGTTTCCCAAGTCTTTGTAAGCTTTGGCTTATTAAAAAAAAATAATAAATAAATAAAATAAAATAACAATATATATCCATTTAACACTGGAATATATTCTTATAAATTAGACTGATTCGGTGAACATTTAATTATACCCGGAAACGAAATATTAAAATAGGATCAGGTATTAACCATTAGGAAGGTGCTTAAGGGCGAGGAAAATTTCTCAGAAGGACGGTGAACTTACCTACTGAAAGAAGGTCAGCTCAGAATTCCTCGAAAAAGTCCGAGCCAGGAGAAATATACGGAGAAACGGAGAAGGTCCAGGACGAAGGACTTAATCGGGGATTATATTAAAATAAGGGGTGGGGAAAATTTAGGACCAAATGGGATATATAAGGATTTGTTGGGCGGGAAACAGGTGAGTTGATGGTTTGGAGAGAGAGTTGGTGGTTTAGAGTGAGTTGGTCGTTTTAGAGTCAGTAGGCCGTTTTAGAGAGTGAGTTGGTCGGTGAGTTTTTTGGAAGTACAGAACAAAGGAATCCCGAAATGAAGAGCATAATGGAAAATCGTCCTAAAACCAAGGAGCTGGACCAACCTGGAGAAGGGGAAAATTAATTGTAAGTACTGTTTATCATTATTATACCTAGCCAAGATATAGTCCCTGGGGAGAAGAGAACAAAATATAAGCCATTCTGTACTCCTACCTGCGAAGGACATGATTAACCAGTAAAGTGGAAGGATAAAACCCAACCGAGGTCTTAAAAGAACTGTAAATTATTCTTCGTGGTAATGGGATTTAGTAAAGAACTTTTGTAACGGTACATCCCTGTGGAGTTTGTCTGTATTGGGTCATTAGTGGAAAATTTGTATGTACATGAGTATAAACCCTTGTATTAAACATGTTACAATTAACTGTGTATTTGTCAGTTTGTCTCACTCTATTCTAGCTAACCAAAAATCCCTGGACTTGTATAAGCAGTGAGAGGCCCAAGGGTTACATATAGTTACCGAAATAATAAATTAACAGTAGGTGGTAAAAATATATATATAAATTAATTAAACAATTACTGTATATATATATATATATATAGTACACAGAGTAAAAGAGTGTACGCCTACATCTTCCTATGCCATTCCTGGGACATGTTCTGCCCGTGTGAGTTGCTCAAGTTCAGATAATGGCTCCCGTTTAGGCCAGTGATTAAATCCAGGTTAAGTTAACGATTTGTTGTGCTTCAGATTGTAGCTGTCAAGTTTTGGTTTGGTTGAGGCATCTAAGGATCTTTATTCTGGATTGGTTTGTAGGAAAATTCCTGCCAGGGTAGTGAGCATGTTCTTCTTCTAGTAAAAAGATCCTGCGCGAACTGCGTTAAGGCTTTATGATTGCCCTCGCTCTCCAAGACATATTGTTCTTGGTTTATTGGCGAGAAACGTATTCTGCTTATTAAGAAGCACTGCAGGTCTTCGTATAGTTGGCAGTGGTGCATGAGGTGCTGCTCCCCTTCTCTGGTTGTCCACAGTGGCAGTCTGCGCACAGTGATATCACACCGTCCTCCACACACCGGGTGGAAAAGAGCCTGGTTAGAATCCCGTCGATAAATGGAGGAACTTTAATGGACTTTTTTCACTCCGTGGTGAGTTAATCGGTATCATGAGTAGATAGCAAGGTTTTTAACAAGAAACTGGGGTTTTTCGTCCAGCAAAACAGACAAATCGACCATAGAACACATGTAATTAACAGACATAAGACACACAGCACGGCAGATGAATTTCATTATTCAAGTGGCCTAAAAATAATAGTTTTTTTTTTTTTTTTTTGTCCACAGTAGCAAAGAAGAGCGTCACTCAATCCGAAACTGCAGAGTTTTGCTCTTATTGCGCCGTGTCCAATAAGTAGGTATTGTATGATAAGAAACACTAGTTGAATATCCTGTATGAATCTCCGGGTGGCCTCCCCTTTTATCGAGGTCGTCCAGTGGTTTTGCCAGGCCGGCTGTAGGTGAGTAGGAAGGCGTTTTTACTGGAGTTACGATCGTTCGCCGGATCAGTTGTCTAGTCAGTCTACTCAGGTGAGTGCTCTGCGTATGGACAGTTGATAACGAAACCCACAGCGGACGAAATCCAGGTCCAGGGGGAGAGCGCCCAAGAGGACCTGGAGAGCGTGGGTGTTTACAGTACAGCAGGCTCTGGAGTTTGTCAGTAGGAATGAACATTGATTGGTCTTTAGCTTCCTTTTGTTTACTGCTGTTACCGGCTTGTGGAACCAGACTCCTGATGCGTATGTTATTGCTGGTAAGAAGATTGCCTTATAGAAAAGGGCTAGGGTCCTTTTCTTAAGCCCCCAGTCGCGGCGAGTAACTGTAGCTATTAGTGTGGAGTGTGTTTTGATTTTGCTTCGGAGGTAAGTAAGATGGGATGTGAATGACAGATTTTTAGCCATCAGAATTCCAAGATATTTAAGTTCGGTGGAAAGCTTAATTATAGTTTCCTGAATCTTTATCTGGGGAGCCCTTCTAATATTGTGAGAGAATCTTTAAGTAGGATGGAGCAGGTTTTTGTTGGGGATATCTTTAAATTGTTTTGGGTGGCCCAGTCTTGTAGGATATTTATAGCTCGGTTTGCAGAGTTCTCTAGGTGAGCTCTTGAGTCCACCGCCAACATTAGGATCAGGTCAGCCGCATAGGCATGTGACCTCGAGGGCGGTCGAGGTTTAGAAAGCTGTCGTGCACCACGTTCCAGAGAATTAGGCCAAGTACTGAGCCTTGTGGGCATCCTCTGTAGAGTGGTAGTGTGACTGAACAGTATGGGGCACTGAGAGGTTCTGTTCTGTTTGCGAGATAAGTTTTTATACAATTGTACAAATTAGCTGGTCAAATCGGCCGAAATGACAAGGAAGTATTTATGATTGGTTGGGACAGCTGCTTTGACGATGTTCTGTAAGGCGTCCACCATGGAGCATCCCTTCCTAAAGTCATACTGAAGGCCAGAGTTTGAGTAATGAATTTCTATTCTATTGCTTAAATTCTAAGCATTTCCCAAACTTTTTTAGTCACCGAACACTTTTCATCTCACAACATATTCACGGAACACAAGTTAGTGGGAGTCAAAGAACTGTGTGCCAATACTTCATCGCATTCGATGCACTGTGCATCAGGAGAATCTTTATTTCCAACACATGTAAAGCTGAAGTTCAAATAACTGTCATCATACTTTCGTTTTGGTCTTTTATTAGTTGGTTCCTGTTTTATCGCTTTGGATTTTTTGGGGAACAAAAGGCTGCGATTGTTCATCCTCTCTTTGAAGTGTGACAATGTTGTGTTCGTTTTCATCAACCACAGTTGCACTACAGAAATACTTGTTTCTCGTTTTAAAGTTCCTTTTTTCAACCACAAATCCATGGTCATTTATTTTAATAATAATATTTCGAAATACTAATAATTATCAAAAAAACAATTATACAAGGAAATGAGTTTAGTTATGGTATCGGTTCGCTTCCTCCTCTCCTTCAACCCGTGTACTCCAGGCTAAATCGCATAAGAATGGCATATTAGATCACCACATTCTACTTTTTCGTAGTTGTCATACCCCTACGCATACTTCTCAATGCAAAGCAGGCTAAAATGAAGTGGTCCGCGGTCTATTTGGTTATTAGTGTATGCCAGCATATTAATAACCGAAAAAAAATTACGTTAAATATTATAATGATACAAAAGTGGTGTACGCTACAAATATGCAAAATTTATTTATTTTATTATGTTTTTAAATTATTAATTGCGATTTTTCCCGGAACACTTGTTCACATCTCACGGAACGCTAGTGTTCCGCGGAACACAGTTTGAGAAAAGCTGGCTTAGAAGATGTTCCAGGAGTTTGCTTAGTACGGATAGAAGATCGATGGGCAGGTATGACTCCGGAGGGTCTTGGGTTTTGTGGGATTCTTGAGAATAAGCATTAATTTTTCAGATCTCCTTACTGCTGGGAAATGGCCTGCTTCAAGGCAGTGGTTGAAGATGTCTAAGATCTCATTTGGGATGGTTTCAACAGCCTTCTCTACGATCTCGGGCTCCAGCATATCTTCTACTGCAGATTTCTTTATTGCTGCAGCGGTGGGTGTCCAGTTCTTCCTTGGTCAAGGGGTTCTCCACTTGGGTCGTGGTGTATGTGCTGTTTTCCTCACATAGTAGTATTTACTCTGGGGTGTTTGGTTGCGTGTGTTGATGGATCATGGCGTCAAAGATGTTATTTATAGATTCGGACAATTCTTTGTATACGTGCTTTTTGGCGTCTTGGTGGCTGTGTTGACTTTTCTCTTGGGGAGTTTGTTTGTGGGCTTTCTGCAGACCACTCCCCAGGGAGCAGAATTTTCAACTGAATTTCTAACTAGGTGCTCCTAGATTTAATAAGAGATGTATATTCATTTCTTGCTGTTCCGTACGGATGCTTGAGATACACTTCCACTTCCGACAATGTCCGTCTAGAGCGTTGAAAATTTTTTCGTCGGGTGTTAACCTCCTGTCGCAGTTTGGAAACACAATTGTTTCCAATTAGAAAATTTGGTTTCATATTTCTGATAAATGTGGAAAGAAAAACCACTTGCTTTATTTTATGCAATCATTTTCTTTCTGTAACTTTCATTAAAATATAAAACTTTAAATGGAGAGTTTATTATTTTTAATATTCCCTTTATATTTTCAATGCAGAGCTCTGTCTCTGTTAGAATCAAATTTTTTATAGATTAATTTTAAAAGTGGAAAAGAATATCTACTGGTTGCGTTTAAATTGCTCCATAAAAAGATCGTTTGATTTTATCTCATGTTCTGGCCACCTTCACAAAGAGATACTAGGTATTGCACTACTTCGAATAAACAACGCTTCTCTAACAGAGGAGACGCCCACCGATGAGTGAGCCAAAAGCTCCGAAACGCGTCTGGGTGGTGGTGCCCACTGAAAATAAATAACAGTAGTCTTTTGATGCTGGTCCGGAATCAAAAAAACTGCTGTTACTACTAATGTTGATGTAAAAGGCCTAAAGGGCGGCAAATTATATCTCGCACCCAGACGGAAAACACCCTTGGCGCACCCCTGTTTCAGTGACGATGAACTAAAAGAAAAAAGGGAGGGAGAGCGCTAGAGGTTGGACAAAGCCAAAGGTGTTTTAAGTTGCACAGTGTAGAATTAAAAATTTTGAGTGTAGGGGGCGGGATAATTTAGGCATAGGTTGAACGCTAATTGGAAAGCTAGAGGAGAGAGGGGAGTCTGGAGACTGGGGGGGGGTTAGAGACAGAAGTATAGGGTCGATGGAGTAGATGGCCCCAAAATTCAGTGAGGCATGCCCATGGCTCACCAGGCGAAGAACGGGAGGTGAGAAGGAAGAGGAAGCGGAGGAACGTCTCCTCCCGCCATGCCGAGAGGAGTGAGTTAAAAGTGGCAGGGCTAGGGTGCTTGCTCAATTGCCCTTATGGGGTTCGGCAGCAAGCTACAGTTTGTCCATGTTCCGGTGCCGAGTCCATCATGAGATCAATTCCGTCCGAGGTTTCCTGTTTCCATGTTGTTGATTCCAGGATCTTTCACAGAGGTGAGTGGCTCCCAGTTTCACTTCGACTGTTATTTTAGGGATGTCACTGTCTGATTTGTGGATTTCTTTGCAGTCGTCGATTATCGAACTTGATGTATGGCAATCAGTGTCTTCTTTTTCGTGAAAATATCCTGAGCACTCTTGAAAAGTGCTCCATATTCCTCCTCAGAGGGGTGATAGTGGGTGGTCGACGCATGGGTCACTTTATCTGGGAGGTGATACAGAAATTGCACTGTCCCCGTTAGACAGTATCAAGAGTGTATCGTGAATACGCCATTTCCAGAATAAGATCTCGCATTGTTTCCGCTGCACCCCATACATTATGATTTTAAAGAAAATATATGAGAACGCTACCTCCTTTATTAGACTAGACAAAGACGGCAGTAAATTTATATTTGAGAAAGGAGTTCGACTAGGAGACACAATATCTACAAAGTTATTTACTGCTGCCCTTGAGGAAGATTTCAGAAGATTAGACTGGTCGCAGAAAGGAGTCAATGTGAACGGAGAGTACCTAAACCATTTACGACTTGCAGATGACATTGTGGTCATAAGCCACGATTCCAAAGAATTAGAGGAAAATCTTAATCAGTCATGTTGAATTAGTAAGGATTTCGGACTAAAGATGAATATAGCTAAAACAAAAGTAATGATGAACAAATTTGCCACAGAAAGGGATATAATCATTGAAGTAGCAGTAATTGAAAAGTTGGAGTCATATACGTATGTGGGACAAGTCATTAGCTGTAATAATGATAAATGGCTGGAAGTCGAGAGAAGAATAAATTTTGGATGGATAGCATTCAGGAAATATAGTCACATACTGAGGACCAATATCCCAATTTGTCTGAAACGTAAAATAATGAACCAATGTATACTCTCCACCATGACTTAGGGAAGTGAAACTTGGGCACTCACCAAAAGAATGGAAAGAAAGCAGAGAGCTACACAGCGAAGAATGGAACAAATTATATTAGGAATCAGATGTTCGATAAGATTGAAAAATTAAATTAATCTTATTCAGCCAAATAACACGTGGATTAAAACACAAGGCAAGCGAACACAAATTAAGGACTTATCAAAACTAAAGAGTTGAAATGAGGTTGGACAGGACACATAGCTCGAAGACATGATGACAGATGGACTAAGAAAATAACAGATTGGTACCCAAGAGGAGCTAAAAGAAAACCTAAAGACAACAATGGAGATGGACAGATGAAATTCACGAGTTCGTGGGAAGTAAATGAATGGCCATTGCACGAAACAGAAGGAACTGGAAAGTTGCTGGAGAGGCCTTCACCCTGCAGCGGATCGATTAACGGTTCAAGCTCAGAAATTTCGGTAATCGTGGCCGCGATTGAGTGTTGACACGCGTGCGCATCGCTCCTGTTCGTTTGGACAAAGCTACGATCTGTGAACGTTGCAACTGGTTCAAGTTTTACCATCGGGTTTTCTTCTTGTGGATCTCACCTGAGGTGAGATTTTTTGGCTTTTTTCAGGGGTGGGTTGCTCAAATATCACCGTTCGCTTCTATCGCCGTTGTCTCTGGGTAAATGACTCTTAACCGACGCCATATCGGTTGCGTTACAGACACGTCCCTTGCCAACACTGTGAGGCGACATTATACTGTGTGTGATTTGTGTGCATTACTCGGTTGATTTGCCTGTTTGCTGGATGAAAATCCTATATTTTCGAGAGAGAGAGAGAAAAAAAGGTAATCCTTTACATTAGCGTCGCGCATCACGGCCAGCTCGCAGGTCACTATCAGCTCCGACTTGAATGAGCATGCGCCGCGATCTCTATTTGCCTATCACTTAGCTCGGAATTTTCTATGTACGGTATCTCACCTGCTATTGTCACGGAGCATGCGCGATGCTCACTGTATCTGCCGGTCTCTCGTACTCATTCTACATTCTCTCTCTCGTCTCTCTCTCTCGTCTCTCTCTCTCTCTCTCTCTCTGTATGTTGGGAAAATAGCTATTTCAACGCGTTTTTAGAAAGTATAAAAAGAATTGTCCTGACTACATAAAAATTTGATTATAAAAATAATATTGAAAATAGATAATTATTATCAATTTGTAATTAATTCTAACACTGACCTTTTGTATTACTTAAAAATAACAAGAAAATAGCAAATGACAATAATTTGTAATTAACTTTATATCGCACATCACAGTGTTACCGATTAATGTATTATAAGACAACTATTTCAGTCTTTCTTCTGTGGGTCCTTTTTGTGAAAGGGTCCTGCGGGAAAAGCACATTTAATCACAATGGGGCTGTGCACACATTAAAAAATATAAGTACGAAGGGACATGCGTTAATGTGTGCGTGTGCAGTCTGTTGTTTCTACGGGTCCCAATGGGACCCGCAGAAACAACAGAATATGAATAAATATGGAAGAAGAAAAGTTGGATATGTGATTGAGTTCGAAGTTAGACAGTAAAAGGATCTTGAGTGCTTGCAGCAAGTGTTCGGGTTGCACTATTGTTGAGTTCCGTTTGAGCGAGAAAGTCAACTGTTTCGCCTTCTCATGATTGATGTGAAGACCGAAACAGGAGAGAACGGCCTCAAGGTTCTGGATTTTCTGAAGGATTGACGCACTGATGTATTCAGCAGTGTCTCGAGGGCTGATGGGAGTAAACAGTTTTATGTCATCAGCAAAGGTGATGATATCAGTTCGGCCCGTCACGAGAACAGTTCAGAACAAGTTTCCAGACAGGACCCCGCCTTGTGGGACTCCAGCTATAATAGTCCTGGTGTAACGCATATTAACATCCTGAACAATAATGTTCTTGTTCTCAAATATTGTCTGAATAAACCAGAGCATGTCGCCACCAATGAGGCAAGGATACTATTCACATAGTAGCCTTGCCAACGCGGAACGGATATGGAATCAAATGTTGCCTGTACGTCGATATATGGTACGGTGATTTCCGAACAGTACTGAAATGCCTCGAGGATCTTGGTAGTGGTGTTGACTAGATTTGAGGCGGTGGATCTTGATTGGGTAGCATAGTGGATGTACGGTAGCTGTTGTGGCATAATTTGGATGGTTAACGTTCCCAGAAGAGATTTCTCAAAGAGCTTTAATAGGCTTGATGTAGAAGAAATTGGATAGAAGTGACTGGGCTGAGAAGCAGAGCGTATTTTCGGCAGCAGTCATACTAAATAGACATGCCACATGGGAAGGAAAATTTTTTGATTAAGGATCTTGTTAAATAACAACAGGATGGGATCAACAACAAATGTACTGAGGAATCTCATCAGTACTGGATGCGGCCGTAGGTGCTAAGCTATTTATTGCGACGATCAGCTGATATTTGGTGAGGTGAACTGAATTCAGTCGATTTGTTTGTTTTTCTGGACGAAAAACCCAGTTTCTGGAGTAAAACCTTGCTATCTACGCCTGAGACCGACTAACTCAGCCACGGAGTGAAAAAAGTCCATTAAAGTTCCTCCCGTCATCGACGGGATTCGAACGCGGGCCTTTTCCATCCGGTGTGGGGAGGACTGTGACGATATCACATTGCTACCACGCAGACGTCTATGAGACACAGAATGGAGAGAGATGAGTCATGGAATGTAATTTATTCTAATGGAATCTAGAAGGCTGAGAGAGGTTTCTGGGGCCACCATCCCAGACCTGGGAGCAATATTCCATGTTACGGAGGATTTGCGATTTGTACACAATGAACAGCTCTTTGGAAGAAAAGTAACTTATTTTTTATTTTAACCTCGAGAGCGGAAAAGAAAGCCCAGTTTTTTACATACAATGGTAGTAATATTTGTAAAGTGCTTATGCCAACAGAGATTACAAATCAGGGATTGACACTGATGGAATTCATACTGGCGATCGATGATCAGATGGATCCGTTCTAGATAGTTTAACAGTTGGTGTTTAACTGACTTCTCCATTACTTTAGAAAGGATAGAAGTAGGTGGACTGGGACGATTTTTAGGAACTAGTTGGATGTAAATCTGAAACATTCAACTGATGCAAATATGAAACATTCAATATGTCCAGGCACAGGAAACACCATTCTGAATCAGTGTCTCTTCAAAATGAATTTCTTTCCAGTTTTTTTGTTCTCAGTTATAGTTTGGGCACCAAGGTTAATAATCCATTCAACACAAAAGTTTCTTTATTTGAGGCAAAACCCTTTTTCATTACTACTAATTCTGTTCGCCGTTTGGGAATTATAATTCATTGTAGAACATATATTAGATTTTTAAGAATTAGTAGATATTTAGAGTAAATCTTAGCGAACACCTATTTAAAATTCAAACTGCTTTTAATAGTAAATCTCAGCTGGACGTCATCTTCCTTGATATTCCATCTGCTTATGATAAGCTCTCAATTTCCGCTCTCATCTACATTCTAGAAAAGTACTTTGGCATAACAGGAAGCCTGCTAAAAACCATCAACCTCATCCTTGCACCAAGACAACTCATCATGAGCTATAAATCCTTCCAACAGGAGTGCATTATAAGTAGAGGAGTACTGCAGTGAGGTATACTGCCGATCTACTGTTCGCCGCTACCCTTGAACCTTCCCTCGCAAGGTACACTGATTTCTCATCATATGCAGACGATCTCAAATTATATACATAACATCTAAAGACGATGAACAAACTCACCTGATAAATCAGGGAGTCTCCGTCCTGATCGACAACCTCGATCAGGACGAAGCCTATTTACTGCAAATTGGTCTGGAACTCCAGGACGACCTGATTGTAGGAAGCCACCGGTATTGCACTACTTCCGGTTGGTGCACGATTTGTTATATGCACATACAGTGATAGTAAACCCGAGCCTGGCTCCTTGCGCCTAGGGACGTCCACCAGGTGGTAGCTCCCAAGATGTTGCCTGCTGCCTGGTGGTGAAGTGGCTTGACACACTTAAACTTTCACTTTTCTTTTATATACTTTTTCACGCCCACTATGTAGAGTTTCTACGCCATCACAATTTATCGAGGTGGAGATGGCTTATTCCTGGGGGCCACCCCGTTTCAAGAACACACATGCACGCGTTAAAGATATGTACAGAGAGCATATAAATATACACTGGTGCTCAAAGAAAGTGCATCACCACTTAAAATAGTAATTGTCTTCCGAATAACGTAAGTATATGGCAATATTTCTTACAGATTGCATCAGAGAAGATTGACACGCGTAGGTGATGACGTAATATTGCATCAGTTTTACTTTCAGCTATATAAGCACGCCCTGCAAGAGCTGCAGTCATTCCTTGCTTGCTTGTATCAGGATGGCGAGTTACGTGCAGTTGACGCCACGAAGAAAGAGTGCTCTTGTTGCTTTACGTAGGAAGGATGTTCTTCCCGTCATATTGCTTATGGAGTGTCTTGTAATCAGTCAATAGTTAGTAGAAATTTTTTTTCCAAACTCAAGAATACTGAAGAACATTATTGAAGAATACTCAAGAATAGGAAAAAAAGGAACCGGACGCAAACGAGTCTCTACACCAAAACAGGACCACGTTTTGAAGCGCTTATGCATTAAAAAGCGTAAAGCTTCTTCATCTGAGCTGAAAAGAGAATGGGAAGAACATACAGGAGTGGTAGCAAGTGCAGTAACAGTCAGAAGAAGCCTCTTCAAAAATGGTCAACGCTTTGGATTACTGGGATGTTCCTTCTCATCTGATCACTCAGTCTACATGAGCATGCTTTATAATAGCACTGTGTTATATATTTCCTCTTTCACATAGAAGGAAAAGAAAATTCTATGACTGAATGTTCGCTGTAAAATTCTCCAAACATCTACTAACTCTGTGAAATCTAATATCTGTCCTGCCATGAATTATAATTCCCATATGTGAATGGTGAACCCAAACCTTTTAAAAACTACCGTCAGTTCGAACGTGTCCCTTACTGTTTCACACAGTCCAAGAAAAAAACTCACGTAACTACCTGTTCTTTGCCTATTTTTCTATACATTCTACTTCTTTTCTTATGGAAAAAAAAAATTCCATCATATAACATTTCAAGGGCGTACACTCTTGTTATAGTGTTACCTTGGCGTGAGTTAGGACGCTTGTAATGGTAGTGCGTCACTATTTACTTCAAGGGTTTTGCCGTTTGGTGTATAGAGTGTGGCTTTGATGACTTGACTAATATAAATACAATAGCTTACGCCGATGACTTATCCATTCTTGTCTACGGAAATTCCAGGAGGGATCTAGAACCTTCTACAAATAATATTCTCTCCAGACTATCCGACTGGGCTACTCAAAACAAGCTCACCATTTCAGTGACAAAAACAAAAATGATGATCTTTAAGGGGAAACTAAATTATGGTAGGCCTCCAGTAATTAAATATCAAGGAAATTCACTTCCTCTAGTGTCCATGATGATTCTCCTAGATGACCGTCTAGCCTTCTCGTCACACTTACAGCATCTCTCTAAAAAGATTAAGAACTTTACATCAGTGCAATTCAAAATTTCTAGACTGAAACACAATACTCTCTGCATCTTGTATTGTACCGTCTTTATCCCAATTCTGTCATATGCCTCCTGTATTTGGTTTCAAAGGAGCCAGCCTTCTCACCGTAAAATCTCAACTGGATACTATACAAAGGTCTTTTCTCTTGGCGCTGCTTCGAACATGCCGTACAGTCTCCACACCGGCGCTACAAGCTATTGCAGGCACTTTAACCGCTGACCTTCATGTTATTTGCAAACGTCTCTGCTATTATATTAGGAAAGGAATACCTATTACCTTCCTTAATATTACTGTCAATCCAACTGCTGACCCAAAGAAAGAAAAAGAGAAATGTTGGAATTTTCTAACCAACTGTTGGCAATCCAGGTGGTCCTTGTCTACTAAAGGTATTGTAACCAAGTGGTTTATACCTGACATCTCATTTACCTCTTCCAACATCGTACAGAAATGGTTCTTCTCGAGTCTCTGCATTTAATAGCAGCTCATGGATCATTGAATGCGAAGCTCTTACAGTTTAATCTGACCACTACAGATTCTTGCTTATGCGGTGGCATCGAGGACTAGCAACGCGTAATTTACTCTTGCCCAATTTACGAAGACCTTCGGCAACAGATCTCGACTACATCTCATCACTTTGCTCCTGGAAATGAACACGATTTAATTACAAATAAGGAAACCCTTGAAATCTTCCAAGAATTTGCAAAAGAAATTTTTAACAGACGGCGCCAGATAACCGGTTTCCCTACTATCAGGATATCTGCCTTATAACTGAATTGTTATTTCACCTACCATCATTGACTGTATACGTTTTTCCTCTCTTCATACGATTCTGGCATCAATTCGACAGAATGTTCTGTTCTGGCATGTGTCACCCTGGCCAAGTCTACCTGAAATTTTATTATGAAACAAGGGATACCAGACTTTACATACTGATTTCTCTAATGACTCGACTGCTGCTGATTGCCACCCCATTACTAAGCTACATGACCCTGCTCAATTCATTATTCCTTGTGGGTTTTTTTTATTCTTTTTTTTTTGAGAATTCTTATTTTTTATTTTTTATTTGGTTACATTCATTGCTTTTTTAATTTATTAATCTATTTATCATTATATATATATATATATTTTATATAGATATATATATATTTAATTTTATTATTATTATTATTTTAGTTATTTTTATTTTATTTTATTTATCTGCTGGTACCACCGGTTTGGGCTCCCAGTGGTACGGGATATATACTGGCATCCACTGGAATTGATTTTACCTTGTCACTTTCGTTTGACAATACGCATATTGTTGTGGCCCCCCTCCTTGTGGCCTGGAAGGGTACGAGGGAGCAGCCATCTTGGTGATCGCTGCTCCCTAGTTGCTAAGTGGCCAGATACAACAAAACAAGAAACACACACTTCGCAGGTATGGCACCATACTTGTATCTGGCCACATCACAGAGCTCTGTACTCATCACAGTGTACCATGGCGGAGTTGAAGCAACGTTTAGGTGCCGCCGTACATAAGACACAACACATGTCCAGACCCTGTCTAAGTGTAACTAATATTTTTTCTTCTTAGTGTAGTTGTGGCATTTTTTGGCTTCCTTATTATTGGATAACTTAACATGTTCGGCTACTGGTATTAACAATTTGCTCTTCTATTTGTCTAGTGGTATTATAGGAAAGAATCTCATAAACCCTCAGAATAGAGAAGGAGAAATTCACTCCCCCTCTCCATCCCACAGTTTGCATTTAAGCGTTGTGATTAACATGAAAGGTATCAGTATTTATGGCCTTCCATGCCGCAATAAACTTTTAACTATCCGTTAACACTAACTCTGTTGCTTTGTGGTTTGAGAGGTTTTGGCAGAAAGAGAGAAACATCTTTAACAAAAATATAACATCATTTATTAACAGAGGGAACATACACACCCCACATTTTCAACATACCTAATTAATATGAGCATAATATGACACTTCATGAGTGTAAGATATCAAAGTGATCTATGATAATAATAATCTGCTGGTGTCTATACTTTAATGCTCTCCTCCAAAATAATTGTCATTATTACTTCAACTTAATGCCATTGGCCATCTAATCCTTTGTCTGGTTTATCTGCTTACTAAATATAAGAAACACAAAACATTGAAAATGTAAACTCTTCCCGTTACGTGTCCATATTATCTTTTGTCGAAACTCGTGGTCTTCTCCACACCTATTCTCACTGTCTGCTCTGTCTGGGACTTCCGAGGTAATTATCATTAATTTAATCATTAATATGGTTATCAGTTAAGATCCCTTCACGACATTTACTTTAATGCAAACATTTTTATACAAGAACTCCATATCTAAAGTATTTGATCAATGCAAACATGAAATCATAAGACATATGTGTTTCACACTTAACTTTCAAATGCTATAATCTAATAGAAAGAAACCATTTTATCACTATTATTCTCGCAGACATTGGCTTTCCTACTCATGAAATACATTTTCATTTACCAGTTTGTGATGGGCGCTGTCCCAATCAGCAAGCGATCCTCGTTTCCTCCATCAGTTAAAACGACTCTAGGCACTGTCTCATCAGAAGGCGACTTCTTCTTCGGGTGGGGCTCACTGGATCTCTTTGTCGAAACTCGTGGTCTTCTCCACACCTATTCTCACTGTCTGCTCTGTCTGGGACTTCCGAGGACCCGTGTTTATGTCCCAAGTTCTCCCAAAATGTTTATCTAACACTTTAAAAGGGGTAACTAGTTATTCCCCCATCACGCAACAAATTGAGTATGCCCACAATGCGTGAAGATACCCTTCCATTTCTCCTTTTTAGGTAAATGTAAAGCGATAGCATACATCTGCGCAGACCTTGCATGGGCTGAGAGGTATTTCAGACATGTATTCACGTGAGAATCACGGTTGCTCACCCCCTCTCTTAGCCCTGCGTTCACATTCCGACCTGAGTGAACCTTCCGATGTTTATAAAATATAACCCTTTGAACCCGTAAGCGCAGAATCGAAATAGCTGTTACTGGATTACAACTGTAGGCTTTTAAGACATCTCTATTGACCAGTTATAGTGAATAATTTCGTACAAAACACACACCCTTTTCTAAATGACATTTAATCCGTTTTTACTTCTTAAGTGAAACTCTAGGTTATTAATAAAGAGAAATTTTGAAAGGTATCCAGGGTGACAAGGATAAGGT
Organism: Mastigoproctus giganteus; assembly: GCF_048544385.1. Classification (NCBI taxonomy): domain Eukaryota; kingdom Metazoa; phylum Arthropoda; class Arachnida; order Uropygi; family Thelyphonidae; genus Mastigoproctus; species Mastigoproctus giganteus. The sequence continues at coordinate 25,556,179 of NC_143575.1, forward strand.
AATTTCAGTCATTACTTAATCAGGTAAGGGGTGTTTCCAATAATTTTCGTATTTCACGTAACTAAAAGTCAAATGTATAACTGTCGAAATTAAAGTACTCACATTATAAAGAAACCATTTATTACATAATAAGACATAATACAGAAATTATTATAAAAGTTAAATATCAGTAATTTATAAATAAAACCAATGAAATGTCAGAAAATTAATAAAATACATGGACAAGTTGGAACCTGACACTAAAATATCAATAAGATAAACAGAAAAGTGAACGTATGTTCAATTGGAAAATTAAAGCAAATAATGGAGAACAATAATAATTATTATTATTTGTAATGAAAGGCATTTTCCCTGAAATAAAGAAATTTTTGAGATAAGTGGATTATTCATTTTTCTGAGAAAACTTATGAGAACACGGAAAACAAATGCATTTTGAGGGACATTTATTCAAAAGGGAGTTTCCTATGGGCCGACAAGTTAGATAGTCTAGAAAATGCTTTGCCCCACGTGGCACATGTAAAGGGTTTTTCTCCGGTGTGGACGCTTATGTGCGTAGTTAGAGAGGAAGCCCATGAAAATGTTTTCCGGCAAAACTCACACAAAAAAGGCTTTTCACCCGTGTGGATTATCCTGTGGAGCAGAGACTGTTGTCGTGAAAATGCCCTTTGACAGAATTCACAGGAATAAGGAACTTAGAATGCACTTTCTTGTGACTTCTTAAATCTGATAATCTAATAAATGTCTTTGTGCATTTGTCACAGGAATACGGTCTTTCTCCAGTGTGGAACATTTTGTGTATCGATAAATTCCATGAAGTCGATAATGATTTACCACAATATGCGCATGTGAAAGGCTTCTCTTTGGTGTGAGTTCTTAGATGGGTTAAAAGGTTTGAATTTTGTGAGAAATTTCGCTTACAAATATCACAATGAAAAGGCTTCTCACCAGAGTGAATCCTCATGTGGCTTACAAGGTTATGCTTTAGTGAAAAACTTGTACCACAAATGTCACAAGAAAATGGCTTTTCCTCAGTGTGAGTTGTGAGATGTGATAAAAGGGATGAATTTCGTGAGAATTTTCGATCACAAATATCACATTGAAAAGACTTCTCACCAGAGTGAATCCTCATGTGCACTACAAGGTTACACTTTTGTGAAAATCTTTTATCACAAATGTCAGAAGAAAAGGGCTTTTCCCCTGTGTGGATTCTTTTGTGCATAATGAATTTTGATAAAAATCTCATCGTCTTCCCACAAGTTTCACAAGTGAAAGGCCTCTTATTTCTGTGAATATCCTCATGGATGTGAAGGAGTGATGATGAACGAAATGGTTTGTCGCAAGTAGCACATCTAAAGGTATTCTGGTCTGAATGAAGTTTCCTGTGCTGCCGAAGAGACGAAAGCTTTGAAAATACCTTCCCGCAATGCTCGCAGATGAGATCACTCCCTTTGTTATCAGTCATCGTACTCATCAAAACTATTCCTATTTATTCACCTAAAATATCAAAACATTTTTATAAAACATTGTAAAAACTGTAAATTAATTGATAATTACAATTTATGAAATTTTGACACTAGAACGTCATGGCGTTCACTCATTTAAGGGGATATTAAACAATATGATTGATTATTCATTCACTAGTTCCTTACATATTCACTAAAAACATTTTTTTGTATGTTTTGTTTTTAAAAACAGAAATAAGAAAAATTTTGCGGTCACCCAATGCCGTGCACAAAGAGCACACTACACAACTACAGAGATGGCGCTGTGTCCACATTTACGTAATGCCTGTGGGATTAGTTTCACTAATGGTATCATCAGTGCTGCTTAAAGTGAATATGATACTCATTTCTGAAACAAGTAAATTATTTGTGGTGGTAGTAGTAATAAAGGAATGTGATGCAAGAAAGCAAGTGTATGAGCTTATGTAGCATTAGCCAAAAAAAAAAACATTTCATACATCCATTCACTCTAAACGTTTGTCCAGTTCCTCCTTGAATTTATTTAAGCTATCGACTTACACAACGACAGATGGAAGTTTGTTCCAGCAATTACCCGCTGGCTAAAAGCAAATTTCTGCACAGCTATTCTACAACTTGCCTTTCCTCAATTTGCATTTATGCCCCCTCAGGTGTGTAATCTGAGCAAGAGGAAGAATCCCATCAACATTCAGCGTTGCAACCCATTCAAGGTCTTACACACCTCAATCAGATCACCTCGCAGGTGCCTAGTCTCCAGACACCTGTTTTGATTCGTTATATGTACAGTAGTTATTCACGTGAAAGTGTCAAAAGCTGTTCTGAAATGCAAAAATGCGATCTCAAATTTTTTTATTATATTTTTTTGTTCCATTCAGTTTCACTGCGTTTACTGAGGTTGGCCACACAAGATGTTCTGTGAATAAATCCGTGCTCTTATTGCCACATTGCTTTCCGCTCAATATGGTTTTTTCTTTCTTCTTTAAGCGCTGATTTCATTATATTCTCTCGTAGAGAAATCAAGCTCACCCTGCGTCGTCCTTCCATATACTTTATGAACTGTGCAGCCATTTGCAGATCTGCCTGCCTGTAGAGACCTCTCATGAACTGTAGGTTACCCCCAGAGCTGAAAATTCACTTATCTGATTTCCTGTTGCTATTAATATAATTGGATACATTATTTGAGCTCTGCATGCGTTAGCTTTCAGCTTCTTGTCCACTACCTTTTCAATTTTCTCAAAAATCATCTAACTCACAGTTATAATAAATTGCACCTACACAGTAATGTGTAGGTGCAATTTATTCGTTGTTTTAGTGCGAATGTCAAGATATGACAGAAAAGCTGGTGTAGACAACCTTTTTGAGTGAAGAGCCATTTTTAATCTAATTAAAAAAAAAAAGAAAGAACCCGAGGAGCCGCACTGAGGAGAATTTTTTTTTAAGAAATGGAATAGAGTGGGAATGTGTTTTTATTAAAAAAGTATATTTTTTGAAATATTATTTATTAATAATATTTCTAATTAATGTGACTTTTGCTGCTGAACTTCTTGAGCGAGTCTGTCAACGTCAAGGAAGTATGCCATAAATTTCATCTTTAAAGCATGCTGAGAGATTCGCATTGTTCAGACGGTTTCTTGATTTATTTTTAATATAGTTCATGTTCGAAAATATTTGCCCGCAGAAATACGTCGAACAAAAAATTGAGAGGAGTCCAAAAACAAATATTTTCAAATTTATATGCGTGTCCGGTAAGCTACACCACGCATCGAACAAAATTTGGTCTTGCTTTTAAAACTCATCTATCGGCATCCATTTATGTAGAATTGCAAGGGCAACCTTTTGCCTCTCGAGATCCTCAAATTCAGTTTCAAGACATTTTAGTCTTGCACTCCACATTTCCTTGATTTTTAAGTCCTCTAACTCGATTTCAAACTTTGCTTCATGTCGGCTAAAAGTTAAAGAGCAGCAGTTACATGCTCAAAGAGCCGCAGGTTGCCGACCCCTGCACCTGCAGTAAAGGATAATGGTCACTACAAAAACTGTGTTTTGAATGTACATCAATGATTACGCCCTCGATGGTGGAACATTATTATAACATGGAGTGAAAAAATACTGATTTCAAATTCCATCAACGAGGCGATTAAATTTTAAGGCTTTTTCACAACGTAGCCGAGTTAGTCGCTCTCAAGCACGATTTGAGTTCTTTTTTTTTTCTTTTCACAAGCTCGGTTTTTTGTCCAACAAACTGCAATGCAACCAAAGAAAGGCAGTCACAATATACTAACTCCTGATTGCCTTACTTCTTTCAGGAACCCTACTGAGTAGCACAGTTGGTAGAATCGCTGTCATCACCACACCGGTACGAAAGATCTCAGTTCGAATCCCGTCAACCAACGGCGAAATATTTATGGGTCTTTTTCACACGTGGCTCAGTTAGTTCGGTCTTACGCGAGGATGGCATGGTTTTTATCTCCGTAACTCTTGGATTTTTCGTCCAGCCAAGAAAAAATCGACCACTGAACACAGGAAGTTTCAGACATAATATACAGGGTGCCATATGTACTAAGTTGCCGATAAGAAATCTTCTAGATTCCTCTAGAATCCTTCTACAACAACAAGTTCATTTTGCAAGTTAATTTTTTGAGAGTATTAATTTAAATTAGTCCTGTGTTTAATAAGCTTCCTTAAGTCTTAGTTCCCTTTTTTCGACTTTCTCAGTTGAACACCAGTTTTACTTTTTGTCAAGATAATTTATAACGGGATTATTCTAATTTATGCTCATGTCCAACATTATAAAGATTTCTCACATACAGAAATCTTTTTTCTGTATGTGAGAAAAAAAGATTTTTCTTTTCTTTTTTATTGTATTCGTTCCAATACGTTATAGTGAGGTTGTTCGGCACAAGAATAAACCATGTAAAAAAAAACAAAAGTACTTTGGACAACAACTGAATTTATCAATCAGTTAGTAATGACTTCTAAAGTTATTTTTTTAACTTATTTGTAAATACAAATATTTAATGTATTTAATACCGATTTTGGATACACTGAAATTTCTAGGCTTAACCGTTATAGGGTTTAATGTTTTGAAAATAAGCTTTTTCATTTCAAGAAATGCAAGTTTTACCTGATATATGTAACTGGGGTATACTTAAATACTTTAAAGATTATTTTGTCAAAAGCCAAATGATTTAAGATAAGGAACTCTCAAAAAGAAGAGAATTTCAAATTCCGTTAAAAAATAACCGTATACATAAATAACGGACATTTTAATCACTGATGCCACGCCACCTAACGGACGAATTCGTTTGTATGTATTGATAATGTTATATTTATCGCGAAATTATAATAGTAATATTTTATTATTAATTTTTTAAAGCTATACTTACAATTATTAACTCACTTCAGGAAAAAGAGTCATGTTGTTTTGTCGGAAAGTTAAAATACAAAAATGTTACTTATTTGTATTCCTGGAAAGCTATTTCTCTCATTTTGAACTAATGAAAAATTAAATATTTTATATTGTTAATTATATCTATATGTTATTTTATTGAAATAATAAAATCATACCTTCTAGTAACGAATGGGCCTGGAGTACTGGGGTCCATAGTTTATAACGGACAACTAACTTACGTATATTATCATACCTTCTATTTATCTCTTATATGAGAGATAAATAGAAGGTATAACTCTTATTTGAGAGGCAATGACTGGAATGCTTCCAGTCATTGTCTCTCAAACGTAAAACGAATAAAATAATTTATTGAATTCTTTCAGTCATAGAGACATGACAGATTTGATGCACAACAGAATCTAAGACGAAAGCTCCAACTCGACCCCGAAACACATAAAACCAACTGAGCAAGACCATGAGTGTGAGAAGAAATTGTGTCAGAATCAATAAAATGAATAATCAAAACGGAAAACTGTTTATGAGATTAAATAATTAAAATCACGATTATAAAATTTGGATGAACACATTGAACATACAAATTAAACGAAATTTATTGTCTTTTCCTTAAAGTGGGCAACGCTTTTTCGACTGAAGGTCGTTTTCACAGGTCGGTAATTATACAAGTATAGTACAAGTAATTATACAAGTGTAGGAAAGCAAATGAAAAATTTACATATGAACATATATACACAACAGCATGTTATCAGGTTAAATTATTCTCCAGGGAGCAGTCCTTTTACAGTGCTGGAGTCATCTAAGCAGGAGCAGAAAGTTTGAACAATGTAGTGAGGGATCCATGGGAGTGATGGACAGGTCCTTGGGAGCAGGTTCTAATGTCTTGTGACGTGGTCCTGAGAAGGAAGTCGATGGAGTAAGTTCTGCCTGTATTTTTTATCCAATGTGAACTTGTAGAGGTCGCCATCCAAGGAATATACGTACTACAACATTTGCACGGGTAAGAACCGATCGGATAGCTTTAACTGGTTTTGGGTGGCCTGAAGGACTGGATTGGCCCGAAGGCTTGGGACTGGAATCCTCCAACCGCAGTTAGCCAGAAGTCTGGGTCCGAAATAATACCAACCATCATTTTTACAGCAAAGACGAGTCTTCTCTCATGGATAATGGCAGAAAGACGTCTGATGTTTAGAGATGCTGCCATCTGGGTGGTCTTCGTGCAGGGGGAAGCCGGATTTCCATATGGCCCACTTCAATAGCCAAAATCCGTCGTAGATGCATTGCGGCAGTTGAGGTCCAGACTTCTGCTCCATAAAGAATGACCGGATAGACACTTATCTTAATATACCTGCACCCATGGCCTGGTCATGGACGTGCATAAGTTGTTGCTTAAGCATCCACCGGAGTCGACAGAATTTTTTTTGCAGGGGGTCTATGTGTTGTAGAAATTAGAGCTTCTGGTCAAAGATAACGCCCAGGTCGGTGTGTTGCTGAAGAGCAGAAATCGCGGATCCTCTTATATTGGGTTGCACCATCTTTGGGTTCCGTTTGAGCGAGAAAGTCAACTGTTTCGACTTCTCAGGATTGATGTGAAGGCCGAAACCGGAGAGGAAGGCCTCGAGGTTCTGGATTTTATGTACGATTAAGACATTTGTGTAGTCAGCAGTGTCTCCGGGGTTGATAGCAGTGAACAGCTTTATATCATCAGCGAAGGTGATAATATCAGTTCGGCCCGTCACGAAAGGTAGAAGAACAGCTGAGAACAAAATACCAGAGAGGACCCCACCTTGTGCGACTCCAGCTGTAATTGTTCTGGTGTAGCGCCGATTGGCATCGCTAACAATAATAGTCCTATTCTCAAGCATTGTCTGAATGAACCAAAGCACGTCTCTGCCAATGAGGTAATATTCACGTAATAGCCTTACCAATGCGTGAACGGGTACGGAATCAATGCTGCCTGGACGTCGATATAATAACAGTGATTTCCGAACCGTGCTCAACTGCCTCGAGGATCTTGGTAGTGGAGCTAACTAGATTTGTAGCTGTGGATCTTGACCGGGTGGCATAGTGGATCTGCAGTGGCTGATGTGGCATTATTTGAGTGGTTAAGGTTTTCAGAAGAGATTTCTCAAATAGCTTTAATAGGCTTGATGCAGAAGAAATAGGACGGAAGTGACTGGGCTGAGAAGCAGAGCGTATTTTTGGCAACGGTCTTACTAGATAGACGTGCCATATAGGAGGGAAGAATTTTTGATGAAGGATTTTGTTGAATAACGACAGAATGGGATCAACAATAAATGTACTGAGGCATTTCAGCATAAACTGATGTATGTTTAAAATTTTGTTTAAGATTTATGTTTTATGTTTAAAATTTTGTTTCAGATTTATGTTTTATGTTTAAAATTTTGTTTAAGATTTAGTTTTATGTTTAAAATTTTGTTTAAGATTTATGTTTTATGTTTAAAATTTTGTTTAAGATTTATGTTGTATGTTTAAAATTTTCGCTTCATTAAATAGGAATACATGACCTTCATTGACGGCATGAAAAGCCAATTGCGATGCGGATGCGCGGATCGAAGCAGCGTGTTGTTTCACGCTTAAATCTGAAGTACACTGACTCGACCCTTGCTACAATGAATCGCAATGACTACAAGAAATATTGTATACAAAATCATTTACTTGTACTAAGAAAGAAGGAAGAACTGTATGATTTCTCAATATATTATGGAGCTTCCGCATAAAGCTGGCTACAGTTTTGAATTCTGTATCTTTAAAGGATTTATTGAGTTGCTTATACCATTGTTCGACGTATGGTATAGAAAAAGTATTTTTTATGATTTTATTAATAGGTATCGTATTTTCTGACTTATTTTAGCTTGTAATCTGTTTTTTTTAATATTTAGCGAGCATTCTACGCAAAAGATTGAGGTAATCTCTTAATCTTTTAAATATATTGTTACAATGTAGAAGTTATTGAGCCCTGTAGCTCTGTGTTTTATTTTTTATTTAAGTAAAAACCCCTCACTCACAAGGTAAATAGACCATAGATAACGGCTCGAAATCTGAGATTACATTCACACATGAGGAATTCTTTAGGGGATGTACTCACAGGGTACATCCCCTAAAGAATTCCTCAATAATCGAGAGCTAAATGATTCTGTAATAATTGTAAGGAAAGTGGAAGAGAATTTTTGAAGTTTAACATAAGAAACGCACTTTGGATGAATGGAATGTATTTAATTATATTAAGGGAGGCAGCGAAGGAAAGAAGCAAACCCTTAACCATAAATATGAGAGCATCCTTGGATTCATGACATGTTTCCGCACTGGACTGGATAGGTGCGAATGTATCCCCAATTCTCAAAGCGGGATCAAAGGATGAATGGTTATAAACTGTTCTGCCAAATTTCGTGAAAATTCCTGAATACAAATCCAATGCGGCGAAGAAATTCAGTTGGGTTTTTCACAACGTAGCTGAGTTAGTCAGTCTCAGACGAGGGTATATATATATATATTTTTTTTCTTTTCCAAAGCTTGTATTTTTTTCCAGCAAATAACAAACAGAGCCAAGAATACAGGTAAACACAACATAATAAAACGTCAGACTTACTCGCTCTGAGCCCTAACACATTAAACACACTAACTTCTATTTTCTTAGAAGGTATTATTAAGCAATTAGCTCTTTTCTTAGCCAAAATGAATAGTACTTTCTCGCTTTTCTCTCCAATTATTATTGGCATATGTTACATTTCTTTTTTCTCGAGTCTGATTTCTTTATCTGCATGGGGAAAATAATTACTTTTAAACATACCTTGTACACAAAAATGCATCTTTCCCATTCTGGCCTATGCTTCCGAAATCTGGTCTGGTGCTGCTCAAGTGACCGTCAAGAATTCCTTGCTCTAGCATATTGGGTTCTTAGATGACTCAATAGTAAGCTTCGTTTTCCCCATACAATATACAGGCAACAGCTTTATGAAAACTTAAAAACAAAGCCTTTGCAAAAGATGATCAACGAGTCTGGAGTCATACTCCTTTCAAAGTTAATTACTTCTACATGCTTAGCCAATATAATAGCTGTTCAAACTTAACTAACCAAACTTGGCCAATATAATAGCTGCTCCCAAGAGAGAAAATTCAAGAAACAAACAATTCAAATCCAACCTCTCCAGGTTCAAACAAATGAATAGAATGTCCCCCAATGCATTCCTTCACCTCATAAATCATCACAACATTGATTGCAAAGGTTACTCAACTCTGAAGCCTATAGGAGTCAGAAATCCGATAAAATTAAGAGAAATAAAAACAGCAGCCTGCTTCAACCTAGTAACTGCAACTGAAAGACAAATGTGCTTTTCTGTAATTTTTTTTCTCGCCCTTAGCCATGTGCTGTAATGGGCTTGCTGTATTTGCAATAAATGAATATTTATTTATTTCCCTAGCCAAATCACATTCCATACACTCTCATTAGGCTTTCATTAGTTTGTGGTTTTGCAGTTTGCGAGAAAAATGACAGCAAAAGAATCCAACAAAGAGTGCACCAAAACGTTTTTAACGGAACTAAAGGAAACATCAGCTGAAAGTTGCCAGTTGTTTATGTAGAAGGTATTATGTCAAGAGCTCGCAGGTTTAAATAGCATAAAAGATTTTTATAAGAAGCGAGAATGCAGATGACAATGAAAGACCAGACCGTTCGGTATCCATGAAAACTAATGAAAATATGAGCCAGGTAAGGACATTGATTATTTGTGAATACTAAAAGATAGTCAATTTAACGTAAGACAAAACAATCTCCCACACCAAAAGAAGCAAGAATGTAGTTTCGAATGTAACTAACTTTTTCTTATTAGTTGCTGAACCCTAAAGTGTCAGCGCAAGTACCACAACAGTTTATGATGTCCATCCTGCCCACATCGGCTAGAAACTGCCCGGTTTCGAATACCGTCAGTAATTCAAGCTGATTGGTCTCAGGAGTGGATAGCAAGTTCTTTCCTCGGCAAATCACGTGTTTGGTCCAGCAAAACAGGCAAACCAGCCAGAAAACTTAGATATTACTTGAGCAGCATGGTGCATAAGTAAATCGTGTTATTTGGAGATAACAGAGCATTGAAACTTAGGTTGGTTTAAATAGTGGAGCCTAACGTTTCGTCGTAATTTCTTCTCGCTTCTTCACTGACAGCAAAGACAATAAGTAAGGTTTTTTTTTTAGAAATTAAATTTAGAAATTTAATTTTTAGAAATTAATTCTACTATAGTTGTTAAGAAATTAGAATTCCATAATAATAACCGTTTATGTACGTACTTGCTTTGTAGTCACTGAAAAAGTGGTAAGAAAATACCAGAAAATTTTTGACTCTATTATGCACATATCATCTAAACAGGAAATGAACATTAAAGCAACATAGGTTTCAATGCTTTATCATGTTCAAATGAGCAGAGACCAGTTTAAATGTTCATATGGCCAGAGAGCATACGCAATTTATATACATAGATACACATAGGTAGATGTGATCGTTCTTGCGTGGCCCAAATATAACTTTTGTTTTTTGAAATCCCTGAAATTCCGTGATTCTAGTGAATAACGGATCGATATCAAGGACTCTTACGGGCAGAGGACACTGGGATTTTTACAACAAAATCTGGCTCAACTACTATCATCCTCTCTCCTGTATAATGATCCCTGAGGAATGTGCCATCAGGTCAAAATGTCCTATCAAAGTATGATCATTTGGACTCATAAAGCACTGATAAGAAATTTAGAGAAACTTAGCGCTGTAAATTATAGAAGCCAATATCTTTCATCCTACCACTGATTTTCCCATTATTACATCCATTGGAGCCAGTAACAAGCAAAAACAACGTCTAAGTTAGTTAAAATTGTTATTTCGGTAACGAGGTTAAAAGTTTTCAGTCCTCATAATTGAATGATACAACGCGGAATGGCTAAGCTTTGCTCGCATGGGAGCACAGTTGGCGCAACAACCATCCTCTCACTCCGGTTAGAAAAGACTCGAGTTCCAGACCTCTTAATGACGCAAAGAAATGTTATCAGTTTTTCAAAACGTGGAAGTACAAAATTGCAAGTCGACCACGGTACACACGCAATTCACAGACATTATATACAGCGCCATATGGCTTAAGTCCTGAAGCATCTAAAACTCTACAACCGGCGCCAACTACGTTGTCTGTCACTAAGATAACGCTGGTGGATCACTCTAATTGTTTGCGGACTCATGTACATGACATTGGTCGACATTTGTAATACACCAACAGGAACATGTGACTATTTCTGATGGAGGGTCATTTTCTTGGAATATCGGAATGTCCATTCTCATCTGGATACTCAATCAGAGCAATGTGTTAATTAATAATAAATCTGATAATACAGTGTTATGTAGTGTTTTCCTGAAGCTACTAAATTTCTAAAAATCTAACATCCATGGCATTCACAGCATGCACGGAATTCATGGCTGCTGCCATGAATTCCGTGCATGCTGTGAATGCCATGAAAGTTTCTCCCATATATTCTGAAGCCCCAAAACCTCTTTTCACCACTGAGCAGTCTGGACGCCACCCTTACTATTGAACACAGTCCAAAGCTAATGTAACGAACTTTCTCTCCGTGCTTTTTTCTTTTATATACCTTCTACTTCTGATAGTTTATAATTCATAGTCTGCGCCGGTAGCACAGTGGTATTGTCACCGTCCTTCCCACACCGGGTGGAAAAGGCCGGGATTCCAATCTCGTCGATGACGCAAGGAACTTTAATGGACTTTTTTTCACTCCGTGGCTGAGTTAGTTGGTCTCAGGCAAGGTTTTCGCCCAGAGAAACAGAAAAATTGACCATAGAATACACGCAATTTACAGACATAAGACACTCAGCACGGCACATCAGTTTGATTATTCGGGCGGCCTAAAAATAATAGGTTAGGTAGTAGTTTATAATTCACAGAATATGAACTATCAGAAGTAGAAGGTACAGTATATAAAAAAATAAAAAAAACACGGAAGGAAAGTTAAAACAAGAAGGAAAGTTCTAACCTGCATCCACCCAGTAATCCATCTTAAAATCTGATCAGTAATCCCAACTTGTTCAACTTATATGGTAACCCCTCATGAGTGACTGAGACAAAATGCTTTGCTAAAATCCAAATAAATGAGGGTCTGAGACAAAACGCTTTGCTAAAATTCAAATAAACTATGTCGAAATTGTCCCCTATATCCAACCCATCAGCAACTGTGTCAAAATAGCCTACTAAGTTAGTTAAACATGATTTTCAAAGCCACGTTGTGCGTCCTACATCTATCTAAATCTCTCTGATTGCGCTCTTAATCATTGCCTCTAAGATTTTTCCTACCACTGAAGTCAAACTAACCGGTCTGTAGTTACCAATTTCACTCTTAGAAATGCTGTCTTGTATTAAAACTACAAATCACCAACAGAAGACTCGAAATCCCTGAAATGTCATTTACAGATATATTATATACGATGCAAGATGGCCTAATTTGCTGATGCGCCTAAAACCCTTCAACGACTGGCGCCAGCTAACCTGTGCTTCGCTGTCACTTTCTGATAGTACATGCTTTATTATGTTGCTCACGCATGGACACACTACATTGGTAGGTGTTTCTAATTCACTGAAGTTGATCGAACCAGGCACGTTCTGTAGTGGAAGATCGTCATTTTCAGCAGTTCGGATTTCTGCCTGCTGGATTGCAGCCCCAGTCAAGGTCGGAGAAGATTGATAAATCCCCCCTCAGGTGAAGTCTCTTAAAGTGACGTCTCGCCGTAGGGCGAAGCGACATACGGCGTCAGTCACAAAGCCCTTGCACAGTGCCTAATGGAAAAGGCGGGCTTGGTGTTCCTGGAAAGCTTTGACGATCCTCCCCCATACAAATTTCTGTCGTCCAAAATGTCGGATTATAGTGCTTCAATAGCAGAGTTGTCTGGTGAATTGACTTTCTCTGAAGTTCCAGACACCAGTTTCAAGGAACCTCTAGCTGTGATGGAAAAAACACTGGAAGACAAATTTCCCCCTATAAAAGGACCTTTAAATTCTACTCATACGTTTAATGATTCTCAAGATTGTGAACAAACTGGTAGTGCCGCTATTCTTGACAATCTTTTTGGATTAAAAGTAAATATGGTTGATGTTTTTATAGAGGGCTCTACTGTGACACCTCTTATGTTTGTTGAGATGTCCAAAAATTGGAACAATATGGAAAGGTTAGTGATAGATCTAACTATAGAGAATGAAAAGTTGAGAACAAAATTAAATGATCTTAAAATTCAGAGGAAACAACAAAATGTCTTGCCAACCGTTCCGGCTCCCACCTATGCGGGTGTGGTTGCCTTAGGCGCTGGCAAACAATCTCAGAGCGAAGTTAACTTACCGGATGTTCAAACAAAGTACGTACTCATAGTTAAAGCAAATGCAGATAGTAATTGTAAAACTAATGAGGAAGTCAAAGCTGAAATTTCTAAGTCTTAAACCTAAATTTAAAAAATTAAAGATTAAATCAATAAGAAAAATAAGAGAAAAGGGAGTTCTAATCGAAACTGACAACAGCAAGGATCTAAATAAACTTAAATCCTGCCCTAAGTTCAAGGAGTTAAAATTCACTATGGATTCACCTAAAAAATTAAATCCAACTGTCATAATATATGACATACCTAAAGATGTCAATGACTCTGATTTTCTGGAGGACTTATTCAATAAAAACCTCGTGGATCATGGGATTTCCCAGGAAGATTTCGAGTCTGTTAAGGTTCGTTTTAAAATCAGGTCTCGGAACAAAAACAATCAACATTGGTTCTTGAGATCCCAAATAAAATTAGGAAAGTGTTTTTGGCTTCAAATTGCAAGGTTTTTGTTGGATGGCCCGTCCATGATATGGATTTTTTCACAGCATCACGCTGTTTTAAATGTCTTGGCTACGGACACTCGGCTGAAAACTGCCACCAGTCCGAGTTTACCTGCGGACATTGCGGTGACCTGGGTCATCAAATTCAAGACTGTTCTAAAATGGAGGAACCTGTTGTTTGCCCAAATTGTCGGCTTAAGAAGAGGAATGCGGACCATTCCTTCAAGGACATTAAGTGCCTTGAATTTGTGAAAGCCCAAGAGGTAACAAAAATTCGGACCGACTTTACCTAACTCTGGAATGTCTTGTGTATATACTTTACAGTTAAATTGTCAACGATCTTTATTGGTTTTAAGTGATCTTTCTAAGTTAATGGTCCAACACAAATTTCAACTTTTAGGGTTACAAGAACTGTATTCTTATAAGGGTGTGGTCAAGGGCCTCCCTCTTAGCTGTCACATTATTTCTTCAAACCCTGTTACGGTCGTTGACCGTGGTAACGCCACCAGGGTTTGGACCGCTCTGGTGGTTGCTGATGCCCTCATTACTGTAACAAAAATTTCTAGTCTTTGCACCACACATGCCGCATGTGCATGCTTGGAAGGTTGTTTTGGAAAAATTTATGTGGTTTCTCTGTACGCTCAATCTAGTCAGGCTGGGCAGGCCATAGAGCCATTTCTAAATTACATGGAAGATGTTTTGATCCGTTTCCCGTCATTTTTATGATGGATGCTAATGCTCACTCCCAGCTTTGGAATGGGGTAATCCCCATGAATCTTCATTTATAATAGCCCTACTACAGACTCTAAAGGTTAGCTTTTGGAGGAGCTTATTCGGTCCAATAACCTCACTCTGTGGAATACCCCAGACCATCCGCCTACTTTTGTTTCTTCTCAGGGTCAATCTTATATTGACATTACCCTTTCAAAGTCTACTCTTGGTTATGGCATTTCCCACTGGCTTAGCCGTACTTCGTGGTTCTCGAGCGACCACAATGTCATCACTTTTATGATCAGTCTAAGCAACAATCCTAGGGTTGTTAGGTGCTGTTTTGACTTCCCGCGGTTTAAGAAAAACACATTGATTGGAATATCTTTGATGTAAAGGTTCATGAGCTTATTTCAGAAGAAATAATCGTCCAACTTGGCTCGCTTCCTGCTAATATGCAGGTTTCTAGGGTTCAAGAGATTCTAATCACCGTCTGTGAGTCCACTCTAAAAAAGAAAAAAACGAAAAATGAATAGTGTTTCATGGTGGACCCCAAATCTCACAATTCTCAGAAGAAACTTAAAAAATGCTCGTCGTAATTTTCAGAAAGCAAAGAGAGCTAACAGGCCCAAAGATGAGATTGACAGACTTGGTGAGTTGTATAAATCCAATAGAAGGAGTTATTTCAATACCATTTTCCAAGAGAAGAAACTTGCCTGGGCACGGTTTGTTCAGCATAACATAAATGAAGATCCGTGGGGATTACCCTACAAACTTGTTACTAACAAGGTTCATCTCGGCGATGTTCTTTCTTCTATTATTGTAAATGGTAATGAAACTTTGAACTGGAGTTTGTCCATAAATGCTATCTTGGACGGCTTGCTCCATGAAGACACTGCTTCCTGTGAAAACACCATCCAAACTACAATGAGATTAGATCATTTATCTTACCAAGGGCCCCGAACCGAAGCTCCTTTTACGGATACTGAGTTGGAATCTGCTATCTCAACCTTAAGGGATGGTAAATGTCCTGGACAGGATCTCCTTGAGGTTTCTGTACTTAAAAGATTTTGGAAAAATTGCCCATTAATTATATCAAATCTTTTGAATGCTTGTCTGTCTTCGGGATTATTTCCGCTGGCTTGGAAACAGGCTAGACTTAAATTTCTGCTTAAGTCCTTTGACAAACCCTCCAATGATCCGGCCTCTTACAAGCCCATTGCACTGCTGCCCATCCTTGGCAAAGTCTTGGAAAAATTAATTTCTCGTCTTCTAAATTACTATTTAAACAGAAACCTAAGTTCCCTACTTCAATTTGACTTTACACGTGGAAGGTCTTCTGTTGATGCTATTTGTCAGGTTTTGAGTTCTGTTCAAAATTCCAATTCTAAATATGTCCTCGGTCTCTTTGTTGATTTCCAAGGGGCATTCGACACTGTTTGATGGCCGAGTGTCTTGGCGAGGTCCAGAGAGGCCGGGGTCTCTGCTCCTATTTACCGTCTCCTTTCGAATTACTTTAATTCTCGCAGCATCACAGTTTCCTCAGGATTCTGCTCTATCGCCAGATCTGTTTCTAGGGGCTGCCGTCAGGGCTCTGTTCTTGGCCCGGTGTGCTGGAACATGGTCCTTGATGGGTGGCTCTCGGTTGTTCTAGACGACATCCTTCAGATAGCTTACGCAGACGACCTTGCTATTCTGATTTTTGGTAATTCCCGCCGGGAGCTAGAGTGCAGAGCAAATGAAGTTCTAGAGGACTTGAATATCTGGTTTCAAACACATGAACTTCAAATCTCGACTAATAAAACAAAACAAATGTTGCTAAAAGGTTCTCTTGCTGCGAATAGACCATCTGTTATTAAGTTGAATGGAGAAATGATTAGGAGTACTAGGCAGCATAAATACTTAGGTATTTATTTTGATGACCATCTTAATTTTAATTACCACGCAAAATATGTACTTCAGAAAATAAAAGCTATGACCTATAAAATTATTAAGATTAACAGGAGTACTTTTGGTGTAAAGAAATCTTCCATTAAATTATACTACTCTTGTATATTTATACCAATTGTGTGTTATGCTGCTGGGGCCTGGGGATACAGAATCGGTAATTCCCTTGTTCAAAAATATCTTACCCAAGCACAAAGATTCTTTCTTCTCGCTGTAAGTAGAGCTTGTCGAACTGTCTCTACAGCTGCTCACCAGGTCCTCAGTCATCGACTGCCAATCCAATATGAAGTAATGTTACATTATCTTTTATATTGTAGAGAAAAAATGTTCCTGCTATTGTAAATGGTATAACATATAATACTGACCTGCAAGAAAATGTAGACATTAAAAGAATGAGAAATGAATGTTGTAGAGCGTGGCAAAATACCTGGTCTACCTCTACTTTGGGCAGGGAGGCCTTTAAGTTTTTTCCCGAGGTTGTTGATTACGACAAGAAAATGGACTGGTTCAATTCTTGTTTATACGCTACGTTTTTATATACCGGTCATGGCAGTCTTAACTTTAACTTGTTCTCACTAGGATTAAGTAACGCTCCTCTCTGTAGTTGTGGTGCTCAAGAAACTGTTGAGCACCTCGTCTTTCACTGTCCTCTGTACGATAATTTAAGACTGGACTTTCAACTTCTCACAAATGTATTTGACTGCTCCGAACTGCCAAGATTGGTTAACTGTTCTGAATATTATACTGCCTTCTCCACCTATGCAGAGAAACTGTTTAAACGGAGGAAAAGAATTCTTGCTCCTGAGGTTCAGTAAAATGCTAGACTGTTTCTTTGGATTACTCTTACCTGATGTATTGATCAGTCTGCTGGACTCCGAAGCCCAGTATTTATTTATGTATCATCATTGTATATAGTCTTTTTATGTATAATTAATCATTATAAATTGTACACAATGTATAGATTACTTTCAGCGGTGAATAGGGGAAACCCTGGAGCCCTCCAAAAAATAATAAAATACTTTGACTTGACTTGACTTGTTTCTAATTCACTGATAAGAACATGTCAGTAAACATGACGGAGCGGCTAACTCTTTGGATTATTGGGATGTCCTGTAAGATGTCAGTCTTACAAATATGGAGATTTAGAGGTTATGGCAAAATTTGTAATTGGGGAATAATGTAATCTTTGATATGGAATGGAATTTTGACATTTAAGAGAAGCAAAATGGGATGAATACTAGATTTAGAGATAAGCGATTATAGGTGTGTAAATGGACAGCACTCAAATGGAAGAGAAAGTAACATAAATGTATATGAATGAGAGAAAAAGGGGTGAAATGACAGTAAACAAAAGCAGCTGCCGGTACCAGGGAAGGAGTGGTCATTAGTGGACAGGCGGAAAAGAGTTACTATAAACAGAACAATTGGTCAATGAAATGCTGGTGACTAAGAAACGGTTGACCTATGTGGCATCTGGCCATAAGTCCCGATGGGCCAGTGTTGAGTCGAAAAAGACCAGGTCACTGTGGGGACTTGTTTGGTAAGTTGTCAACATTTTCGCAAATGTAAAGAGAGGAACATGGCTGTCCTGGGAGACGACGGCTGACATGAAAGGATTGTGCTACCCTGAGAACTACACGAGAAAATTATTGGAACAAGCCTTGGTTTGCACACTGGGCAAAAGGGTTACGGAATTTTTTAACAAATAGAAAGGGTAGAAAGTTAGAATTCTTGGGATTGGTGGAGGGTCCGATGAGGGGAGGTGCAAAACGACGGAGAAAAAGTAGGGGAGGATGGGGAAAAAAAAGAGAGAAGTGGTCAGAGTAAGAGGGAAGTGTGGCTAAAACACTGATCGTGGAGACGGGGTGAAGAAAAAGTAAGTCGGGCATGTAGAAATGTAGGGAGTGCGAAAAGGGCCCTAGACAGAAAGGGGAAATAGTTAAGAGTAGAAAAGAAAAGGCAAGACTAAGTATGATAAGAAAAAGGTTATGAAAGACGGTTAAGTGAACCGGGAAAGGTAACGACCCCTTGGAGAAAGATACATCGGAGTAAAGGAGGAGTTGTGTATTCAAGGCAGGAGAAAGGGCGGCAGACTCTTGGCTGCTTGGCCGGAAAATTATCTGAAGCAGATGAAAGAAAGCCTTAGAAGAGAGCCTGGAGAGTCTAAGATGGAAGCTTGAAACCTCCTGGAGAAGAAGAGAAAAGGATAGAAGTAGGGAGCGATATATTAAGTACACTAATTTAACAAGAAAAACTGTTAGTGAAACAGTATTTGTAATTAATGAAAAGGGGGTAGCACTAGAAAGTAAAGTGAAAGATAAATTATCTCTGAGGTAGATATACTAACAGAGGTTATTATGTTAAAAAGGGTTAGTGCATAATGCTAGGGAAACGAAGGAATTAGTATTAGATGAAATTGATACAAATAGCTATAATGTGTTTGAATGGCAGCAAAGTAAAAAAAGAAGGATTCTGAATATGTTTTAAAATGATGGATAATTAAGTTAAATATGCACCACTGAATATAGTGTTCTAATTTATGAAGATTTGTTGGTTTATCCGATGACTAGTAATAAGTAGATACTTTAGGGTAATGAAGATTGGTATTGTAAGTGTAGTGCAGATTGAATATTGTAACAGTGTGGTGGGAACACAGCTGAAAGATGAATGTAGTATATTTCATTGTTAACATATGAATCAGAATTGGATCCAGAAGTAAATGAAATAGGTATAGTGAATGTGCAAGTGTTAGTAGTTAGTTAGGACAAAAAGAATGAGTCAAGTGTTTCATATAATGGTCAACGAAGATTAGCTAATGTAGAGAAACAAGAATAAGAACAGTATATGTAAGGAATTGTATGCATGTCTGTACAGTATTGTAATATGTTAATATTTTTTTGAAAATTAAATTATGTTTACTTTGATTACCATGTCCATGGAGTTTTTTCTCAAGGAAAATAACACACTGCCCTAAACAATAAGCTGATACCATCTTGGCTGGGGAGACAGAAAAGGAAACTTCAGAAACTGGAACTTCTGATTTAAATACTTAGTCAGATTGCTTGTGCAACGATCCAATCTTTGATTAAGTAACAAAAAATACACAAAAAAATAATTCAAATGTAGAGCAGTCCGGAGGGGTTCCTTACTGTTTAACACAGTCCAACAAATAAGCTCACGTATCTACCTTTTCTTCTGTATTTTTGTACCCCTGCTACTTCTGTTCTTAGGAAAAACATGTCCCATCATATAGATTTCACAAAGAGTACTCTCCACAGAAATTCAAGTCCAATGCAACAAATATTTTCTCTCTCTCTCTCTCTCTCTCTCTCTCTCTGTTCGCCACCAAATGTTAAATTGATGGAGTTTTCAACGATTTTCGCATTTCACGTAATTATAAGTAAAATGTAGAACTGTTCAAATTAGACTACTCACATTATGAAGAAAGCTTTTATTGCGCAATAAGACATATTACAGAAACCCTTTTAAAAATTATAAAGTTAATCAGTAAATTATAAAGAAAACAAATGAAATCTTAGAAAATTAATAAAAATACAAAGAAAAGATGAAAATTGAGACTAAAATATCAATAAGAAATATAAAAAGGGAAAGAATTTGAATTAGTTAATTAAAATGAATAATGACGAAAATTAAATGAATATTAGTTTTTTTTTGTAATGAAAAACATTTTGTCTAAAATAAAGAAATTTTTCATAAATGTTTCATTACTTTTGATGCAAAAACATATTTGAATACTGAAAACAAATGCATTCGATGAGATATTTATTTCAAATGGAGTTTTCTATGCCTGTACAAGTGGGACTCCTGAGAAAATGCTTTGCCACACGTTGCACACGTGAAGGGTTTTTCTCTGGTGTGGACTCTTATGTGGTTAGTTAGGACGGAAGAGTATGAAAATGTTTTCTGGCAAAATTCACACGAAAAAGGCTTCTCACCCGTGTGGATTCTCGTGTGGACCACACACTGATCTCGTCGTGAAAAGGCCTTGTCACAGAATCCACACGAATACGGCTTTTCCTTAGAATGCACTCTCTTGTGTCGTCTTAAATTTGATGAACCTTTAAATGTCTTTGCGCAGATGTCACAGGTAAAGGGCCTTTCCCCAGTGTGGATCCGCCTGTGTGTTGATAGATCTGATAAGTGCGAAAACGATTTACCACAATATCCGCATGTGAAAGGCTTCTCTTTGGTGTGAGTCCTGAGATGTTTTAAAAGGGCCCATTTATTTGAGAATTTTCGTTCACAAATGTCACAATGAAAAGGCTTTTCCCCTGTGTGGATTCTTTTGTGCACATTGAGACTGTATGAACAACTGAATGTCTCCTCACACGTTTCGCAAGTGAAAGTCCTCCTCTTATTGCTGTGAATGTCTTCATGGCGGTGAAGGAGTGATGAGGTCCGAAATGCCTTGTCGCACGTTGCACATTTGAAGATTTTCTGGCCAGAATGGATTTTCCTGTGCTGACGAAGAGACGAAAGCTTTGGAAATATCTTGTCGCATTTCTCGCAGATGAGATGACTCCCTTTGTTATCAGCCATCGTGGTACTCAAAGATGTTCCTAATTATTCACCTGAAAAGATGAAACTCATTTTATAATACATGACAGAAAACCGATTTCAATTGATAACTAAATAATTTTAAATATGTTTTTTACTGGTCAACAACAAAAGGCAACGGAATGACATGCTTTTCAATGATCGAAGGGAACATCAAATAGTACCACGTCTATTCATTCACTATTTGTTTACATACTCATTAACACAAAATTATGAAAAAAATCATGACCCAAGCTTTTCTATTAGAGCGCCAAACAACAGGTAAGCTTGCTTTATTAAAACCTTTACCGAAAGATTTGGGAGTTTCATTTCTATAGATAACCATGGGTTTTAATTTCAAATCGCCTTCTGCATTGCCTCCCAATAAAAGTGTTATTCTGTCTTTGGAAACTTTATAGCCTGGTTGAGCCTTTTCTTTTTTTGCTAGAAAGGTGAATATGGCAGCGCGCTCACTAAGAAAACAAGCGATGTGTTTCTATAATGTTCTCTAATGTTATGCATACTTTAGCAGTGTATTTACATTCGTAGCTTAGTACTGTCTTTCGTAGCATCACCAGCTTCAGTTTCTTTAGGCCAAGCCAAAATACTGCGCTAATCGAAAATTGGTAGCTAAATATAAACCGCGCTAATCGAAAATTGGTAGCTAAATATAAACCGCGCTAATTCGAGTCTTGCGCTAATCGATGAATTCTTGTATTCTCTATATCTACATCCAATTCTTCTAATGCAAATCGTAAACAATTGTCGAAAATATGTGCGTAACGGTTAGATTTTACGATCCTTTGATTCATATACTTTAAATGTGTATATAAAGAATGATGGCAGCCAAAATTTGCATTAGTATTGTCAGCACTTAATGCTGAAATGTTTGAAGTTGAGACATAAATATTTCATTGATTCACAGATACTTCTAAAGAATTTTAATCAACGTTTTCTCTCCATAAATTGTACTTCTTACCTGACACACGCAATTACAACCTCCCAATGGACTTTTTACAAAACAAAATAGAATCCTAATATATCAACAGGCTACTTTGTAGAGAACAAAATTATCATCGACAGCCAAGAACAAAAATAACCATTATAAAAGCTCGTGATTTACAATTCAGCTCGTGACTGCCTGAACAGAAGGAACCTTCTATTCTTTCACGCCATCTGCTGGACTGGTTAATTTATAATTATTTAAATAAAATAATTTATGTCAAATACTGTTTCCAAATTCCAATAAATTTCGATATGAAAATCTTTATTTATGCTATATTTTAAAACTCTCTAACGTAACAGAAATTTGGTGGCATTTGCTGTATTCCTTAATATAATGCTACTTTCTTGCTTTCCACTACAATTAAGCAGTTATTAATTAAAATAAAATAGTATTATTTAAATAGAGTTTTTTAATCACACCTAGTTTTCTATAATGACCTATTTTCTATAATGGATTTCTATTATACCACGTGAATATTAAGATAGTTTATTTAGCTATTAACTAAATACCTAAAGATTAAGGTAAGGTTTCGAGAACTTTGCCGAAACCCATCCTCAGTCTATGAAGAGGCTTTTTCTAGCCTCCTGCCTTTCTCAACTGTATTCGATTTCTAAATTTCATGCGTTTTTATTCGACTCTTCTAATTCAGGAATGTATTTCTTTATGACATCTACAATCAGGAAATTATTATAATTGTCGACTAAGGCCATTTTGCTCCGTTTATTCTATATTATATGAAAATAAGCATGTTCCTCCTCCTCGGAAACTCGGCCTTTTCTTACAGCAAAAGGCAAAAGAATCACAGAACACAGACGCAAATTGCAGACATTATGAACAGCGTAATATGGCATAAGTTGTTGATGCACCTAAAATCCTACAACTAGAGCCAACTAAACTATCTTTCACTGTCACTTACACTGAAAGGTCATAATTCTTTGGATACCTGATTCCTGGGCAACGCGATACTGTCACTCCCCTCGCTATTGGATGAACACACTGCTTGGCTGGTCTATAGTTAGACTGCATTCACGTATACCCTAATTCGATGTCAGTATGGATAAACGTCATGGGTTAACCGACTTTGAAAGAGGGATGATAGTGGGTGCCCGGCGCATGGGTCACTCTATCGCAGAAGTGGTACATAAATTGCACTGTCCCCGTTGGACAATATCAAGGGTGTATCGGGAATACGCCATTTCCGGAATAACATCTCATCGGGTACCGGGCTGTGGGCGGGCGGAGAAAGGTGGCGCACGAACATGGCCGTCGACGTCTGTGTCTCATCATTTCAGCCAACCGGAGACCCACAGTGGCACAAATTACAGCCGACTCCAAAGAGGGAGGTGCCCGAAACGTCACCACCAAGATCATCAGGCGATCATTAGCCACAGTAGGTTAAGGTAACCCCCGACCCACCAGAGTCCCCTTGCTACCACTACGACACAGGACTCTACGCCAGAACTGAGCGAAAGAACATCGGCACTGGACCTTGGATGATCGGAGACAGGTCTTCTCTTCCGATGAGTCCCGTTTCCTCCACTAATGTCATTAGTGGAGTCCCTCAGGGTTCAGTGTTGGGTCCATTATTGTTTTCTGTATTTATAAATGATAGTAATGATGGTATATCAAGCTTAATGTCCAAGTTTGCAGACGATACAAAGGTTGGTAGGGTTGGATACTACTGACGCTATGCTGCTGCAACATAGTCTGGAAAGGTTGAGTAGATAGGCTGGGAGGTAGAAAATGAAGTTTAACATTGACAAATGTAAAGTACTACATATGGGAAACAGCAACCCCAGAGCAAAGTGTCAACTCTGTGGTACTACACTGACAATGGTAGAGAATGAAAAGGACCTGGGCGTAATTGTGCAGGCAGATATGAAGTTCTCTGAGCAGTGCAGACGGGCTGCAAGAGTAGCTCATGTTGTCTTGTCAATGATATACAGGAATATTTCTAGCAGGGATAAGGAGGTGATTATTCCCTTGTATAAGGCAATGGTCAGGCCACGCCTTGAGTACTGCGTACAGGTCTGGAGGCCTCATTTTAAGAAGGATGTAGAGCTGCTGGAACGAGTACAGAGAAGGGCAACAAGATTAGTGAATGGAACAAAGGGTTGCTCTTACGAAGAAATGCTTAAGTTTTGCAAATTACAGTGTCTGGAGACTAGGCACCGGCGAGGTGATCTGATAGAGGTATATAAAGCTTTGAATGGTTTGAGCATGCTCAATGCTGATGGGATTTTTCCTCTTGCTCAGAATAATCACCTGAGAGGGCATAAATTCAAATCGAGGAAAGACAGATGTAGGATAGATAGGCTGGAATTTGCCTTTAGCCAGCGTTGTGGACGTTGATAGCCCAAATAAATTTAAGGCTCAGCTGGACAGGTATTTCGAACAAACGGAGGGGTGAAATAGAAGTAGATTTTTTTTTTGGCTGATGCTGCATAAGCTTGCTTTCTTGCATCATGTGCCTCTACTAATGCTAATGTGTTTCCAGTTATTTCGAGCGGACAGGAGGGCGCGTATCGGTCGGAAACCGCACGAAGCTGAGCAACCGTCATGTCAACAAAGAACTGTTCAAGCAGGTGAATGCTCGGTAATGGTCTGGGGCGTGTTCCACTGGTGGCGCACATCGGGACCCCTGGTACACCTAGATGCATCTCTGAACGGCCCAGGTTACGTGTCCTTCCTTGCAGGCCGTCTGCATCCTTTCATGATCATCGTGCACCCACAAGGCAATGGATTATTCCAGCAGGACAATGCGCCTCCCCACAGAGCAGTGGCGACTAGACCATGGTTCGAAGAGCATTCCGCAGATTTTACCACCATGGAAAGGCCTCCTTGTTCACCTGACATGAACCCTGTGTTGCATCTTTGGGATGCTGTGGAAAGGTCCGTTCGAGATTGGGATCCTCCACACAGGAATGCCACGGAATTATGGACAGCGGTGCAGCAAACCTGGATGAAAATACCAGTGGAGCGCTTTCGTGAAATGGTGGACTCTATGCATTCTATCTACTCGGTGTACTCTGCAAGGCAATGTGTGTGTGTGTGTGTGTGAGAGAGAGAGAGTAGCTGTTAAGCGTAAGGTATAAAGCATTATTATAGAATTAATGCAAATGGTGTATTCTGTGGTCGATTTACCTGTTTTCTAGAGAAAAACTCGAAATTCGAAAATACAACAAAAGAGAGGTACAAATTTAAACCGTAAAGACGGTGGCAGAATAGACACACGGAAGCTATCCTTTAGACAAAGCATGGATGATTGTTTGAACAACCTTCCATCTGTTGTTGTGGAAGTTGATAATTTAAATAAATTGAAGGAAGAAGTAGACAAACTATTGGAGGAAATGAATAGGTTAAATGGGAGATGAGGTGTTTGGTTTTGGCTGATGAACTTGCTCTCTTTCATCATTTTCCACTGCTAATGCTGACTACGTCGGTCGATGTTTCTGATAAGTACATACGAGTATGACTGTTTCCGATGAAGTGATCAACTCTTTGGGTTATGGAGGATGTCTCTTCTCATCTGGACAATCAGCCTATATGAGTAAGCTTAACTATAGCACAATGTTTTCTGATAATATGTGTGGTAACATAGTGTCAACGTAAGATGAAATATCTTTAATATGGTTAATATTGAACACAGTTCAAATCAAAACTCACGTAAATAACTTTTTTTACGTTTTTTTTTTTTTTTTCTTTTTCTGTTTTTGTTCTTTGAGAAAAAACTGCCATCGCATCTATTTTCCAAAAATAAGTCTACAGACATTCTAATCCAAAGTAACAAATATGCTCTCTCTTCCCACCCACCAATCCCTGAAGTGTGCTAATCGGCTGTAGTTTCCAATAATTTTCGTATTTCATGTCTCTATAAGTAAAATGTAGAACTGTTCAAATTAGAGTGCTCACATTGTAAAGAAGCCATTTATTAGAGGATAGCAAATATTATAGAAAATAAGAGAGAATATCAATAAGAAACTAATCATATCTTAGAAAATTAATGAATTAAATTCCCTTCTCAGATAAGATGGAAATTGAGGCTAAAACGTAAATAAGAAAAAAAAAAGGGAAGATGTTTTGAATTGGTAAATTCGAAGTGAAAACGATGACGAACAGTATTATCATTATTAGTGGTGAAAAGCCTTTTGTTACAAATAATAGAATTTTCGTTTTAAATGAATTATTAAGTTTAATGCGGAAATCAGGCCACACCGGGTGGAAAAGGCCCGGGTTCGAACCCCGTCGATGACACAAGGAAACCAGATGCTTTTCTACACTGGAAAAAAAAAAAAAATTAAAAATAAGGAGATAAGAAAAATGCAAATTATATGTTTCCCTCCTCACATATCCAGTTAACCTTTGAGTTCATTCAAACTATCAGCCTCAACTACCTGAGATATCAACTTGTTTCATCAATGTCTGAAAAACACTTCCTCCGATCTAATCTAAACCTCAAGCCCTGTCATTTTAATATATGACCCCTTGTTTTGGAATTCTTCAGAATAGTGAGAATTCCACCTTCATTCGTTTTACTACTCCTTCTTAAAGCGTTTTAAACCTCAATCAGGTCACCTCTGAGGTGCCTGGTTGCCAAGTTCTGCAGCCCATATAATCGGAGTCTCTCCTCATACGGTAGTCCTACCGTTCTCATCATTGGAATTGTCTGTCTGTGGACCCACTCAAGAAGCTCAATGTCTATTTTCAGATGAGGTTTCCATACTTGAACACAGTATTCCATATGTGGGCTTACAATTGCCTTATACAGTGGGATTTGGATTGTTACTTCCTTATCTCTACAGCAAACGTTCGATAAATCATCGATAGGACACCATGAGCTTTCCTAGCTGCCGCTTTACATTGTTCAGAAACCTTCATATATGCGTATTGTACCTCCCAGATCACTTTTCTTCCACTGTTTTTAATTTACCCTAACCAAGTGTATGTATAATCGATTTGTGGGTTGCCATTCTCCAAGTGCATTTTGGATCATTAAAACAGAGCCGCCACTTCTCTGACCATCTCTGAAGTCTGTTCAACTCAATCTGAAGGGGTGCGCTTGGTTCTGATCATTAACGACTATGCCAAATTTTATGCCAATTGCAAATTTTGATACGTCATTTGCAAATTTTCACATCACGCCTTCTATACCTTCGTCATTGAAGCGATATAACCGATCCTTTGAGGGACCCCACTCCTGATGTTACACCAATATGAAGAATGTCCATTAATCACAACCCTCTACCGTCTGCCCTGCAGTCAGCTAGCAATCCAGCTTAGAACCTTACCAGTAATCCCACTATTCAAATTTATATAGTAACCTCTGATGAGAGACCGAGTCAAATGCTTTGCTAAAATCCCTCACTCTTATTTAGATCACGTAGCTGGAACATGTTTTCACTGTGTTGCACGCTTCTGAACCCACTATATTTGTTGGTCTCTGTAATCCACCGATACGAGTATGTACCGGTAACTATTTCTGACAGAGCGTCGACTCTGGATTATTGGGATTCCATTCTCATCTGGCCACACAGTCTACATGAAGCTCCTTAAAGACAGCACTGTGTTATATGATAATACTTCTGTTAATATAGCGTTAAGTAGACAAGATCAAAATATCTTAAACAGATATAACTGCCTTCTAAAATTTCTTGCATATCACCAATATTTCATCTTTCATATAGAAAAAAAATGTTCTGTGACTCAGTGTTCGCCTTAACTTTCTCCTAAATATCTAGTAACTCTGTAAAATATAATATCTGTCCTATCATGAATTAAAATTCCCACATGTATTATAATCTTTCTTTCAAACTTAGAGCAGTCCAAAGGCTTTCCTCACCATTTAAAACAGTCCAAGAAAAAATCACGTAACCACATTTTCTTCTATGACTTCTGTTCTTAAGAAAAAAAAAAGTTCTAACTTATTGATTTCGAGAAAAGTACACTGTACAGAAATTCAAGTCCGATGTATGCTTTCTCTTCTCGCTCACCAACTCTCAACCTGCTGGAATTTCCAATAATTCTCGTGTTTCACGTGACTATAAGTAAAATGTAGACTTCCCCAAATTAGACAACTCAAATTATATAGAAAACGTTTATTAAGCAATAAGACATATTAGAGAAAATTTTACAAAGTTAAATATCAGAGATTATCAGTAAATTATAAAGAAAACAAATGAAATCTTATAAAATTAATAAAATACATACATAATATGGAACCTGAGTCTAAAATATCAATAAGAAATATAAAGAGTTTTTCAATTGGTAAATTCCAAGTGAAGACGACCAGGAACAATAATATTATTATTACTTACAATGAAAACTATTTTGCCTCAAATAATTTTTTTTTTTTTTTGTTAAATGAATCATTAAGATTGCTACAAAAACTACAACTCATGTGAACACAGAAAACAAATTCGTTTTGGAGGGACATTTATTCAGAATGGAGTTTCCTATGCTGGTACAAGTTCGATATGGTAGAAAATGCTTCTCCGCATGTTGCACATGTGAAGAGTTTTTCTCTGATGTGGACTCTTAGGTGTGCAAGTAGATTGGAAGACTGTGAAATCGTTTTTCGGCAAAATGTGCATGAAAAAGGCTTCTCACCCGTGTGAATTTTCGTGTGGCTCACACACTCTGCTCGCCGTGAAAATGCCTTCTGACAGAATTCACAAGAATACGGCTTCTCCTTAGAATGCACTCTCTTGTGACTTCTCAAATACTATAGATTATAAAATGTTTTTGTACATTTGTCACAGGAAAACGGCTTTTCCCCAGTGTGAATCCTCCTTCTGTGTGTTGATAGACCTGATGAAGTCGAGAAGGATTTTCCACAATATCCGCATGTGAAATGCTTCTCTTTGGTGTGACTTCTGAGATGTGATAAAAGGGCGGAATTTTGAGAGATTTTGGATCACAAATATCATATTGAAAAGGCTTCTCACAAGAGTGAAATCCTCATGTGGGGTACAAGGCGTTGCTTTTGTGAAAATCTTTTATCACAAATGTCACAAGAAAAAGGCTTTTCCCTTGTGTGGATTCTTTTGTGCACAATAACACTGAATGATTGGCTGAATGTCTTCCCACAAGTTTCCCAAGTGAAAGGCCTCTTACCACTGTGAATATCCTCATGTTGGCTAAGCAGTGATGAAGTATGAAATGCTTCGTCGCAAGTTGCACATTTGAAGATATTTTGGCCAGAATGAATTTTCCTGTGCCGTCGAAGAGACAAAATCTTTTATTATTATTATTAGCCATAGGGTGCAAGGAAGCCTGATGCTTATGCTGCACCAGCCGAAACAAAATTTCCGAGTTACCCTGAGAGTGAGAGAGATAGAGAGAGAAAGAGCAAAAAAGAGTCAGAAGTAGAAAGTAGAAAGGAATCACCAAGAAAGAGAAGAATGATGATATCCAGCTGAGGACCCTGGGTGTGCCAAGCCCATACTCACCAGATGTGAGCCCCTGTGGTAATTTTGAAAATGTCTTGTCGCAATGCTCGCAGATGAGATCACTCTCTTTGTTATCTGCCATCGTAGGAATCAAAGGCGTTTCTATTTATTGACCTGAAAAATCAGGTCAATGTTTTATGTTTTATGAAAAGATCAAAACCTTTTCATAAAACATGATAGAAAACTGTAAATTAATTGGTAATTACAATTTCTGAATATTCTTCATATTCAGATCCATTTCATATCCATTTCTTCATAAGAAAAAATGGGCAGTGGAACGCCATGGTATCGAGTCATTGAAGGGAATATTAAATAATATGATTGACTGTTCGTTCATTACTTTCTTACATATTCATAAATTTTACAATAAATTTTTTGTTTTTAAAAAGAAAAATTTTGCCGTAAACCAATACCATGCAAAAATGGCACACTACACAGTTTCAGAGATCATACTATCTCCTCATTTAGCAATGCATGTGAGATTGGTTTGACTGATGATAATAACAGTCTTCTTAAAGTGAATACGACACACCTTTCTGAAACATAAAAATTATTTCAGGTGCTGTAATACACATGCCAAATATCCAATTTTTACCCTAGGAAACTCGGGTTTTCATCCAGCCATTGCTGGACGAGAAAATCGACTACAGAACAAACTCTATATGCACGGACATATACGATGCATTATGACATAAGTTGCTCATAGCCTCTCGAAACCTACAACAACCTACCTACTCGTTTCCCCAACCCGATTTTTATTGCATGAGAAAAATTCGCGATGCAATTACTGAAAGTGCGATCCATTTCATAAAGAGGGTAGCATCTAATAAAGTGGGCACTTAGTGTAAACAGTGGCCCCAACTTAAAAAAAAGAGTTAAAAATAGCTCTTAATCAATAGAAATCACACAGAATAATACATTAATCGCTTCAGTGCTATTTTCCACAATACTGAGAACAAATCAAGACAGCTGAACTGGTTCCTTTCTCTCTCCACACTAATTTTCATTTTTTAGAATAAACACAGAAACATTTATACCATTCTACTGCCATACCACTGATCGTTGAATATTAATCTTATTCTGAAGTCGCAGTATAAAAAAAAATTCTTTAACCAAGAGTCGAACACTAAATTCCAGCACAGGGGCCCAAGAATATACCCTTGTGGGCATCCTCTGGTAACTTTTCTTGAAACTAGAATGGAACCACTCTTAACAACAAGTGAGCGCTGAGAAAAGTAGCTCACCAGCAATCGGTATGTAGGTGTAGACACTTCGGCCTCCTAAAACCTCTCAGGGAACTGTGTCACCAAAGGGTGTCAAAAGCCTTTTGAAGTCCACAAAGAGGCCGAGCAGATATTAGGTAGTGGTTTCTCGATCTATCTCTAAAAGAGAAGCAATGGCATCTTCAGTTCCTCTACCCTTTGTAAAACCGAACTATACAGGGGGAGGAAAAAGTCCTTTCGTTACATAGAGCCTTGCCCACAACAGGGAACAAGGAACTTTCCAAATTGCAGGGGAAATGCAATTTGGAAAGCAACTTTCCAAATTGCAGGGGAAATGCCATGATTAAGACAACATTATTCAACAACAGTTGAATAATGTTGTAGTAACTACAGGAACCGTATTCCATACACTCTTAAGTACTTCCACCTCAATGCCGAACAACTTGGACATTTGTTCGGGCAAATGTCCAAGACATTTTCCCGAACGTATGGACTGAATAGCAATATCAATCTCCTCAAAAGTGAAAGGAAGTTCATCAGGCGAGCCCGAATAACAAGCATTTTTCAATCTGATGTCTATCACTTTTGGATCCGTACATACTTCTTCTTGATAAATAATAACATCCAGGATCCTATTCATGGTGGTTTCTCAAGATATGGTTTCTTGATCATCAGAAGTTGTAACCGATGAAAACATTTCACCAGTTGGAATTTTATTGTTTAGTCATCTGTAAACGAGCCCCCAGGGAGAACTGTTACACTGAGTGCTCACCAGTTGCTCCCAAGCAGCTTTTCTCTTCTTTTAGATTTCGTGATGATAGTTTCTAGGGGTTGTTTGTATCTCTTTTGCAAAAGAACAACCTCCAAAACGGAACGTGATCTGTTTATTTAATTCGCTATTTATTAAATTTGTCAGCAAGGTTGATGAGCAAGGTCATCAACCGTTTACTCATTGACATCAAGTGGCCCAAAGTGATACAACCCCTTCTTTCTACTTTAATATAACCAGTGAAATCTTCCAGATTTTTGCCTAAGCTTGCCTAGTCTTCTTTGTGACTTGATTACAGACTAATTTAAATCTATCATAGGCTTCTGTATCACCTGATAATTTATATGCATTCCATGCCCTTTTCTTCTCTGCCACGTGTCTCAATGGTTCGTGTGACATCCATTTAAGTCATCCATTAAGCCTTGAACTGTATTACTTCGTTGGCAGGAAAAGTCTAGCAGTTTATTTGATTACTTCCCTGAGTGCTTTCCATTTAGAATTTGCTGTTGGTAACAGCATCAGTTTGGTCCCACTGCATAGACTTGAAAAATTTCTGAGACCATTGTAGTCATCCTTACCAAAGAAAAAGCCTTTCTCTTTACCCTTGACAGTAGTTATTTCTTTATTTAAATTCCATATTAGTCCACTGCGTTCACTGTCATCCAGTGGGTCTTTTACCTTCAAATTCTTAATGCACGTAAAATCACTTCTGATAAACGAATCCAGAGTATTGCTTCCTCTTGTTGCGTCTCACATTCCCAGTTTTCCTAATATATATTTTGTATTCTGAATGACACCATATCTCCATTATCCATACAATGACTGCATTTAACGACTTAATAATTCAAATTCATCAAATTTCTTTGCAATGTTAGTAACATTAGTTACTAACATTGCAAAAACACGTACTCCCTCGTATCGCGTTTGTGCAGAATTCCAGACACTTTCGAATTCAATCCTAACTCGCGACTTTTTCCCAACGTTGCCCTGTACTCGTTAAATAAATCCTCAGACCTGCTACTCTTAATATCATTACTGCCAAAGTCTACAGTAATATCACCTTTTTTGATGCGGTTGTAAACGTTGGCACCTAAAAGATACAATAAAGGTACAAATTTAAAAGATAATATCTGTTTTATGTGCTTTTGTCCTTGGAGCCACACCCCAGTGGTATTCCACCTGTCCTTCTTGCATGTTTCCCCTGACAACAGTGTCACCGACAATAACCACCTCCTGTGGACTAGCGAATTCTGCCTTGTAAACTGCTGGCGTGTTGCCTGATGAACAAGTGTGAGCTCAGGCGTTGAGTTGGGCAGCAGAGCATGATGGGACACCTATATTAATTCTTCCAGGGTATCTACTCTACTCTTCAAACTCTCATTAACCCCCAATCAAAAAGCTGGGTCCCAACCTAATTTCTTCATGTAGTGAACACACACAAAGGCATCCTCCTTTGGCTGTATTATGTCCTGTTCCCAAGACGATACAGCCAAAGTTACTTGTGCAATCAAACATTGCACACGTTTCACGTTGTATTAGGCTGTGATTCGTAGGAAAATCGTTTCTCCCTTTAGTTCTTCCTCGAGACACGAGACAAGTAAAAAGTAGAACTGCCGAAAGTAGAGTACTCACGTTATAAAGAAACCTTTTATTACGCAAAAAAACATATTACAGAAACTATTATAAAAGTTAATCAGTAAATTTATAAAGAAAACAAATGAAACCTTAGAAAATTAATAAAATACATAGACAAGGTGGCAACTGAGATTAAAATATCAATGAGAAATATAATAACAGAAGTTTGTTTAAACTGATAAATGAAAGTGAATAAGGACGAACATTAATATTGGTGATGAGATGCATGTTGCCTCAAATAAAGAAATTTTTGTGGTAAAAGAATCAAGTTTGCTTCAAAAATTAAAACTCGTGTACTGAGAACAAAGCATTTGAACAGACATTTATTTAGAGTGCAGTTTCCTATGCCCGGACAAAAGGGATTTCATTGAAAATGCTTTGCCACACATTGCACATGTAAAGGGTGTTTCTCTGGTGTGGACCCTTATGTGCACAGTTAGGGTGGAAGAACGTGAAAACGTTTTTCGGCAAAACTCACATGAAAACGTCTTCTCACCAGTGTGCATTCTCGTGTGTCTCACACAATTTTGTCGTTGTGAAAACGTCTTATGACAGAATTCACAAGAATACGGCTTTTCCTTAGAATGCACTCTCCTGTGATAGCTTAAATGTGATGATGTACGAAATGTTTCTGCGCAGGTGTCACAGGAAAAGGGCCTTTCCCCAGTGTGGATACGTATGTGTATCGATAGACTTGATGAGGTCGAAAATGATATTCCGCAATATCCGCATGTGAAAGGCTTTTCTTTGGTGTGAGTCCTCAGATGTGTTAAAAGGTCTGAATTTCGTGAAAAATTTCGATCACAAATATCACATTTATAAGGCTTCTCACCAGAGTGAATCCTCATGTGCACTACAAGGCCCTTCTTTTCAGAAAATCTTTTATCACAAATATCACATTGAAAAGGCTTCTCACCAGAGTGAATCCTCATGTGCACTACAAGGCTCTTCTTTTGAGAAAATCTTTTTTCACAAATATCACATTGAAAAGGCTTCTCACCAGAGTGAATCCTCATGTGCACTACAAGGCTCATCTTTTGAGAAAATCTTTTATCACAAATGTCACAACAAAATGGCTTTTCCCCTGTGTGCATTCTTTTGTGCACAGTGAGATTGGGTGAATGCTTGAATGCCTTCCCACAAGTTTTACAAGTGAAAGTCCTCTTGTTTCTGTGAATATCCTCATGGATGTGAAGGAGTGATGATGTACGAAATGTTTCGCCGCAAGTTGCACATTTGAAGATATTCTGGTCCGAATGACATTTTCTGTGCTGACGGAGAGACGAAACCTTTGAAAATATCTTCCCACAATGCCCGCAGATGAGACGATTCCCTTCGTTATCAGTCATCGTGGTACTAAAAGGTGTTCCAAATTATTCACCTGAAAAGATTAAACCCATTTTATAACACATTGTAGAAAGCAATAATTAGTTAATAATTAGAATTCATTTTAAAATATTGTTCATAGTAGATAAGACGAAAAGGACAGTGGAACGTTATGCTGTTTACTTATAAATAATACGGTTACATATTCATAAAACGAAAAATTTTGCCCTTATCCAATGCTATGCACAAATGCCACATCACACAGCTTCCGAAATGACACTGTCTCCACTTTTACGCAATGCTAGTGGGATTGGTTTGAGTGATGATATCAGTAGTTCTTCTTAAAGTGAATATGAAACGTAAATTATTTGAGGTATTGCAATACACTTGCTACATGTCCGGTTTTGATGGGTTACATGTTCAGTAGTCACTCAAATAGAAAACAGTATCAGAAGCACATTCTCGAATTCCAAGAATACGACCTCAACTATTTTTTTTTTCTTGTAGCTTTCAGTTCCATCGTGATTACCTTACTGCATTTATTGAGGTTTGTCTGAAAAAATCTTTTCTGTATAAATGCAAACTCTTATTGCCATGTAACTGCGATCCCTTAAGATGGTCCTTTGTTTATTCTTTAACCTCTGATTCCATTATTTTCTCTGCACAACAAATCAAGTTGACCCGGGTTCGCCGTTCCATAGACTTTATGAACTGTGGAGGCATTTGCATATCTCTACAGCATGTAGAAACCTCTCGTGAATTAATGGATATCTTCAGTCCTGAAGATATCCAGGAATTCATGAGAAGTTCCTTATCTGTTTTGCTATTGGTATTAATATAATTCAATAGATTCTTTGATCCCTGAGTGCCAATGCCTTTAACGTCTCGTCAACTGCTCTGAAATATCATAAAATTTTCTACCTTGCAATTACCATTAGATATACTTGTAATATCCCGTACGAAAACATGTGTGGACGCCAAGTAGTTAGGGATTTTGTGCAACTAATGAAAAATGACAGTAATGGATACTTGTAATGGATCTTTTCAGAACTCATGTTTTTGTGCAATGAACAGCGAACCAACCCAAGACAGGTAGACACAATATACTAACGCCTCATAGCCTTACTTTATCTGACGCCTTAACACATAAACACCTTCCAGGATCCTTTGTGAGTTGGTAGAATCACTATCATGTCCACTCCAGGAAAGACCCACTTCTGTAGACTTCGAACCCAGCAATCACGGGAGAAACTTTTATGTCTTTCTCATACGTGGCTGAGTTAGTTGGTCTCAAGTGGGTGTAGTACGGTATTTATCCCGGTAACTTTTCGTGAAGCAAACAGCAAATCGACCACACAATTTTAAAACATAATATATACGGCGCAATAGGGCTAAAGTTGCTGACTAGTCTACAACCGTTTAACAACAACAATAACCCTTCCACAATGGGTTATATATCAAATTTTCTTTAGAAGCTAGCAATTTAATTTAATTTTTTTAGCGATTATTATTAGAAATTACTCTCGTTTCTCTCTAATTACAATTTACATATATTACACTGCTTTTTCGCCGGAAGTCATCTTTATTTGTTTGTCAATAAGCATTACTTCTAATTACACAACTTGGACTCAAATTGTGTATTTAATTAATAACCTTCCTGAAGTCTAAGTTCCTTTATTTTGACTCTCTCAGGTCTATTAGTGTTACTTTTTGTCAAATTAATCATAATAACAAAATAAATTTTCTATTTATACTCCGAGACAACCACACGGGCAGAGGAGTTCACAAATAGAGAGAATACAAGAAACAGCAACGTATTCAGCAGGTCATGGGAATTTTTCACATATTTTTTCATTCCTATATTGTATTTGTTCAATGCTGCTTACGCTATCAAATACGTTATATTGAAGTTGTTTTGTGCAAAAAATTCCAAGAGATTAATCTCTGTAATAAATCAAAGATACTTTGGATACTTTAAATACAAATGAATTGTATTTAATTAATAATACCTATTTCGCATACGCTACAATTTCTAAGCATTAACCGTTATAGAGTTTAATTCTTTGTAAATAAGCATTTTCATTTCAAGAAATGCAGGTCTTACCTGATATATGCAACAGGCACAAATTCCTAAAATATTTTTAAAAAGTGTTTTGTCAAATATATATCAAAATTCAGACACTGAATAAGAACACGAATCGCGTCAGTCAGAAAATATCAAATTCCGTTACAAATGATATTCGAATGTGCATAACAGACAATTCAAATACTGACGTCACGCCATCTAACGGACAGACTCATTTCTTTTTATGCATACTGAAATATAATAATATTTTGATAATATTATTATTAACTTGAAACTTAACAGATATTTATTTAAAGTATACCCAGTAAAATAAAATAAAATAAAATATTTTATTTTATTTTATTTTATTTTATTTTATTTTATTTTACTGGGTATACTTTAAATAAATATCTGTTAAACTATGGACCCCAGTACTCCAGGCCCATTTGTCACAACTTGAAACTTAAGAAGGTTTAAATTACTAATAATTAAATTAAGTTTTAGGTTAATTATTATTAACTTAAAAGTTAATATTTACTTAGGGTTACCAATACAGTATATAAATTATTATATTTATGGTAATCATTTTCAAAAATTCTAATAAATAATTTAAGTACGTATTATAAATATAATTTTCATGTTCTTCTTTACACACAAATGTTATGTGAGTATTCGAAATTTTTATTGGAGATTTAAGGGTTGGGTGCCTCTTTTTCCATACGGGCGCCAGATATTACGCATTGGCTTGCGAACTCAGACTGTTTCCACCACGGTGAAAGAAACAGTGATTGGAATTTGTGTTGAGTGACTGGAAGGAGCCCATGGCAACGTCATTCTCATCGTTGTTGATGAAATATTTACATAATGTTATTTCTTTATTTAGAAATAATTATTATCTTTTTTAATTTAATTAATTATTTTTTTGACGATAAAAAAATACATTTTATTGGAATGCGCCACTAGGACCTTTGCGTTCTAGGCGACTGCCTATGTTCGCTTAATGGACGTGCCGACTCTGTCCACAGAACAAACCAAATTTACAGACATATTATGCATGGAGCAATATGAATTAAGTTGCTCATGCCTAACATCCTACAACAACTGGCATTAATCTGTCTCTCACAATCAGTAGATCACGCTGCTATTGCATGCTTTCACTGTGTTGCAAACTCGTATACAAATTACATCGATCGGTTTTCTGATACACTGGTACGAACATATCGCGACTTCTGATGGAGTGACCAACTTCTAGGTTTAATGGGATGTTCCTTCTCATCTGGCCAGTTAGTCTACAGGGTATCTCAAAAATACACGGCATAACTTCAGGAATGAGTTCCTCATATTTAGACAATAAAAATATTTTATATTGACATAGTTTCGGAAATGCTTGATTTCCGAGTTTTGAAGGTCTGTCTATGACACTTAACTGTTCACATCACCTTATAGTAATTGTTCAAAATATCCACCTTCTGCCTGAATACAGGCCTCACATCGACGTCTCATGGACTCCGAAAACAATGCCAAATTCTCGTTTGCATCGTCTAACCGTTGCAGATGGTAAGGATACAGTTGGTGTTTTCGAAAACTCTCCAAATAGTCGAACATTGAACAGCCAGTTGCATTGCTATTCTGCGTGTGCTGATTTCAGGAGTGGCATGCTCAACATCGAAAATCTCCTCCTCTACTTCAGGAGACGTAGATTTTGGTCGTCCTCTGTCGGCAGCACGAGGTGTAAAGGTCCCATGTTCACAAAGACGACGATGGTTACCTTCAAACGTTTTCCTGTCTGGACATCTTCGTTCTGGGGACCTTTCGTGGTACAAACGACGAGCCTCCAGGCATTGCCGTCCGCCAAACCGTACATAAAGTGCATATCCACTTGCTCCTGATTAGAGTACATGGTCGGAATGGAAAACCACCAGATTCTGTCACTACCTTGTGATGTAGGAAATCACCTGCGGGAGGTAAGACATTCCGGTTAATAACTAGGGAACCAAGCATTTCCGGAACTATGTTCATATAAAATATTTTTATTGTCTACATATGAGGAACTCATTCCTGAAATTATGCCGTGTGTTTTTGAGACACCCTGTATATGGCGATGCTTAATTGTACTACAATGCTATCTGGTAACATAGTGTTATGTGCACAAGATCAAATATCTTTAATATGAGTGACCGTCTTGTAAACGTTTATGGGATATCTCAAGTATATCTTTTTCTCATAGAAGAAAAATGTTCCATTACTCAGGGTTCACTGTAGTTTTCTCCTAAACGGCCAGAAACTGTAGAAATCTAATATCTACCCTAGCGAACACCAGTATTATTCTTTGTGATAACGAAAAGCGTTTTTACCTAAAATAACGGAATTTTTGTGATAAATGGATCGTTTGGTATGCAAACTAAGATTCATGTGAACTGTAAAAAAATAAATGCATTTTGAAGGAACGTTTATTCAGAATGGAGTTCCATATGCTTGTAGAAGGTGAACATCCGAGAAACTGTTTTGCTATTGCACATGTGAACAGTGTTTCTCTAGTGTGGACTCTTCTGAGCACTGGTGTGGACTCTTTTTTGTATATGAATATGAATTCCTTTCAATCATACTTTTACCCTAAACTGCGTTTAATAGCCTTTCTTAATTTCCATTCCTTTAATTTGACCCTCCCTCAGATTTATTGCCATTCTCTCAGATGTACAGTGTTATCACTTTTTTTTTATCAAGATAACTGATGATTATTAATCTATAGTACATTGTACACTGTGTACATCAGTACACTGTGATCACTGCCACCTAGTGGTTCTTTTATCTGCAAATTCTTAATACACGAAAGATCGCCGCTGATAACCAGGCCAAGAGTATTACCCTCTCTGGCTGCCACTCGAACATGCTGCTGCAGAAAAGAATCATAAAGATATAATTTACTTAAAGATATAATTAACATCAGGGGTAAAGGAAGGTGTTTTTGCTTCCGTCAAGGTGACTGCAGTGGTCTCAGATAGTTTTTAAATTCTGTACAGTGGGATCAACTGATGAAGTTACCAACAGCAAATTCTAAGTGGGAAGCATTCAAGGAATTAATCGTGGAAAAAACCGACTAAAAGTTTCATACCTATTAAGAAATATTGTTCAAGGTTTAGGCCTAAATGGTTATTAAATGAACTAATGAGACTCGTGGAAGAGAAGAAAAATGCATGGGATGCATATAAATTATCAAGCGACTCAGAAGCCTATGGCAGATATAATAAATAAATAAATTTTCTGTTTATACTCCGGCACGACAACCAAGTCAGTAGAGTTTACAATAAATCGTCAATACAAATATTTATCGTATTTAGTAGTCACGGGCTTGAAGCCGGGTCTACTCAATGAACGCGTGCTATGCACACTCGCTCCTGACCACTGGGCTACGTCAGGCCTTGTCTGTAATCAGGTCACAAAGGAGGTTAGTCAGGCGAATGCAGATTACGAGAAATCTTTGGCAAAGGATGCTGAGAAAAACAGCAAGGATTTCTTTACTTATATAAACTCTAAAAGGAAGGGAATGAATCTGATGGGTCCACTTGATATCGATGGGTCGACTGTTGATGATTCTACTCAGATAGCAAACAAACTGAATGAGAATTTTGCATCTACATTCACACATGGAACCACCATGTGTGAATTCTAAGGCAACACTTTACAGACGAACGGGTCATCAGCTGTTCTTTCCGAACGTCTTGCCCACCCCGATCACCGGACCTCATCTCATGCGACTTCTGGTTGTGGGGTTTTTTAAAGAGTCAGGTGTATTGGGAAGGATGTCAAACTCCGGTAGATCTGAAGGACAGCATTAGACGTCATGTGCTGGCTATTCCAGTTGACATTTTACGTTCTGCTGTAGAAAATGCTGTTCTTCGAATAGAAACTGTTGTTGACCAAAATGGAGGTCACATTGAACAATTGTAGCACTGCTCAAGTGATTTGTATTGCCACAGCATGATATAGTGACAAATTTTGTAACTAATATTTTTTACCAATAAATGGCGAGCGCATTCTTTGTTTTACCTGTTGTCCATATTTCTCTTCAGTACGAGCCTTAGAACTCTCTCCTGAGCCCTCTACATAGGGATACTTTAAATTTAACAACCCTGTATAAGCACGCTCTGCAAGGGTTGTAGTCATTCCTTGCTTGTGTCAGGATGGCAAGCACGTGCAGTTTGACGCCACGAAGAAAGAGTTCTATTGTTGCTTTCCGTCATATTGCGTATAGAGTGTCTTGCAATTAGTCGACAGTGAGCAGAATTCTTTCCAAACTGAAGAATACTGGTTCCTCTGATAGAAAAAAAGGAACCGGACGCAAACGAGTCTACGCCAAAACAGGACCTCGTTTTGAAGCGCTTTCGCCTTAAAAACCGTAAAGCTTCTTCATCTGAGCTGAAAAGAGAATGGGAAGAACATACAGGAGTGGTAGCAAATGATGTAGCAGTCGGAAGATGCCTCTTCAAAAATGAATTTGTAGCCGCGTTGTCCTAAGAAGAAGCCCCTACATACACAAAAGATGAAAAAAGCCCGATTAATTTGTGTAAGCAGCATGTCAAATGGAGCCCCCGAGCAGTGGAAGTCAGTTATTTTCTCGGATGAGAAGAAATTCAAACTGCATGGCTCTGATGGGAGACAAACGATTCGCCGTAGACGTGATGAAGAATACCATCCAGACTGTATGGTGTTTACAGTGAAATTCCCTACCAGCCAAATGATATGGGGGTGCATTTTGTATCGCGGAGTAGGTGCAGTTTATAAACGTTTATAAAACCAGCAGTTTATAAAAGGTTCCGTAAATGCCAATGGATACCTGGCTATTATTGGAAGGCAAATTGCTGCTAACCATTAGAGACCATTTCAACCTGCCAAGTAACTGCATCTTTCAGGACGACTCTGCTCCTTGTCATCGGGCGAAAAGTGTAAGTAGGCACTCCTGTAGTTACTTTTGCTTCATTTCTGCGTTGGAAGTTCGACAGTAATGTGTTTATATTTGTTACAGGTGAAAAAATGGTTGGAAGAACGGTCCATTACAACTCTTAACGGGCCAGGAAACAGCTCGGACCTGAATCCTACAGAGAACTGTTGGCGTCGTGTGTAATCTGCAGTTGCCAGAAAGAAACCAAAGACCCTTCGTGAACTTCGTAATTCGTGTTTGGAACCACGAACTATCAGTTGATTATCTTCAGAAATTGATCTTGTCAATGCCTCGATGTTGTGCTGCTGTCATCAGGACCAGAGGCGGTTCAACTGAATATTAGTTTGCGCCTGGTGAACTTTTCATTTTGTTTTCCATTTAAAATGATAAACTGAAGCAAATTGAGGGCTTCTGATAACATTTCAGCCATAATCGTCGTGTTTACCAAAACTGTTGTATAAAGGTTGCAAATGCTCATTTTGGAATATTTTGAGAGCACCTGTCAAATATTACTTAACTTTGACTTAACTATTAAAAAATCTTTTGTTTATATTTCTATTTGTGATGCTAGTCATTACTGTAACATACCATCGCGAAAAAGGGTTAGGAATATGAAATTCCTAGTTGAAATTCCTAGGTGATACACTTTCTTTGAACACCAGTGTATACGGCATATACATTAAAAATAATAATGTTATAAGTATTGCAGACATAAAATATACGGTGCAATATGGCCAAGTTGCTGATGCGTCTAGAACCCTAAAAAAAAAAAACAACAATAACTCTTCTTTTATGGGTTATACATCAATTTTTCTTTAGAACTTGGCATTAAGCAATTTAATTTTCTAACGAGAATTAATAGTACTTACTGTTTCTACTCTGCAATTACGATTTGCTTATGATGCACAGCTTTTTCTCACGGAGGATGCTTTTATTTATCTGCTTGTGAATATGAATTACTTTTAATCATGCCTTGCTATTGTTGTTGTTGTTGGGTTTTAGGGGCATCAGCGACTAAGACCATATGGCTCAGTGTACACTGACTGTAAGTTGCGTGTTTTGAGGTCGATTTTCTGTTTGCTGGACGAAAAACCCGAGTCTATGAGAGAAAAAAACATTGATACCTTGGCCTGAAAGCGGCTAACGCAGCCACGATGTGAAAAATGTCCATAAAATTTTGTCATGCCATCGACATAAGGCAAGTTTTTCCACACTGCATTAGGAGGGCGATGATCCTACCAACTGTGCTAACCACCACGCCAGCATGCCTTGCAATCAGAATCTACGTTTAATAACCTTCCTCAACACGTTGGTTGTCGGGTCTCATTAAACTCGTTAGACTTTCCAATGATTCTTAGTCATTTTCTTGTAGCTCTGATGCTAAAGTTAATTCAAGGGCCAGATGGAACCTCCAGAATGTCTTTTTTTTTTTTTTTTTTCCATCATTTGTGAAAACCTTAGTCTGTCTTTTCATTTGAAGGATGGAAAAGATAATGGAAATGGCCATTTATTTTATATTAAAAAATCTAAACGAACAGGATTTACTTTTGTTGTACATAAAAACAGACAAATTTATAATTTATTTTGACTGAAAAAAACGTGAAATAAGACTTAAAATTTTATTTATTTCCAGTGTCTTTTAATGAAGCACAGTATACATAATGTAGGATTCCTTTTACAATTTCCCCAAAAGGTAGTCTCCTTTTTAAATTTTTTTTGTTGTTTCACGTCTTCCAAAATTCTTTTTCAGTTCGCTGTTTTCAATTTCTAGAATCCATGGCTTTATGATCGTCTAACGAGTGTTTGCTGACACTGGAACAATGCTTTGAGTGAAGCCGTTGTGGTTACTCTACATAAATATTTCACGACTGATTGTCTGAATTCAGATATTTGTTGATCTTTTTTTATAATTTTTCTATAGATTGACAAGGGCATTTACACCAGCAGTATTTAGAATAAACTGAAATGCAACGTTATGGTACCACTAATTGTTCTTTGAAGAGGCGAGACGTAGCTAGTCATTTTACCCGAAATGTCTATACTTTGTTTTTCAGAATTATAGGAGAAAATCATTTCTGGTTTCTTTATTTCTTCATTGTTGCGATTATTCTTTCCATTTCTTACTATCTTCAAATCATGTTTTGTTGAAAGAATAAGCACTTCCCGTTTGTCTTTCCTTTTTGCCATAATTTCTGTTCCATAATTTGTCCAAAGCCTTTGATTTCACCTTCTTTTTTTAATTTTGCTGTCATCCGCTCTTTTGAATTACCTTTTCGATTTTTGCGAAGAGTTCCCAGAAGGTGCATTTGCTTTTCGAGTGCTGCTTTTACAAGAAAGATGGATGTGTGAATTTGTCTGGGCAATTGACAAATATTTAAACCTTGTTTAAATATTTTTCTGAAAGATCCCATACTATTTGAGTTCTGTGTCAAGCTGCCTGAGTTGGTTGGCCTCGTTCTTCAGATGCTTCTTTCCCAAATGGAAACTACAGTATATGTCTAGCGGCTTGGATCGATAACTTATATACATTATATTAAAACTACACTTGTGCACCTTACCAGGATTATACAGACGGAATATGAAGCGACCACGCTAGGGAATCATTGTTTCATCCACTGCAATCATTTCTCCTGGAATCTCGGCTGCAGTGAAATTTCTTTCAAGCTGTGATAGCGAATCCTTAACCAGCTTAGATTGTAAAAAGAAAACTTTTACGGTGTGAGTCGTCAACTTTCTGCCAAGTTCTGGGTGGCAGTGCTGTACCCTAACTATCTGAAGCTTCACTTTGGATGAAAGAACGCAGTTAATTATCATCATCTGATGTTGTTGAGTCATCAGAACTTGAATATTAGAACCTATACTTATCTGAGCTAGCATCAACTAATATATCACTTTCTTGGTCACTTCCCTACTACATGATGATCCTTAACTTCAGCAGAAACATGCTGAGATTTCTGGAAAAAACCTGAGATGGATTGCTGGTGGCTTTAGGGTAGAAAGCAGAGGGTTATGATTAATGGATATTCTTCAGATCGGTATAACGTCAGAAGTGGGGTCCCTCAAGGACCAACGTTGTTTCTCATTTTCATAAATGACATCGACTAAGGAATAGAAAGCTTGATGTCAAAATTTGCAGAATACTTAAAGATTGATACAGTCGTTAATGATCAGTACCAAGCAGCGCTCCTTCAGGATAACTTGAACAGACTTCGATCATGGACACAGAAGTGGCAGCTATGTTTTTATTAAGCAAAATACAAGATCTTACATTTAGGGTGTAGCAACCCCAAAATAAATTATTCACCTGGTGGTGTTGAATTAAAAACAGTGGAGGAAGAAAGGGATCTGAGAGTTATGATATGGACAGATATGAAGTTTACTAAACAGTGTAAACAGGAAGCCAGGAAAGCCCATAGTGTCCCATCGATGACTTATCGAATGTTATCCTGTAGAGATAGGGAAGTCATAATCGCACTGTATAAGGCAATTGTAAGACCAGATTTGGAATACTGTGCTCAAGTATGGAGACCTCATCTCA
Source organism: Mastigoproctus giganteus (assembly GCF_048544385.1). NCBI lineage: Eukaryota > Metazoa > Arthropoda > Arachnida > Uropygi > Thelyphonidae > Mastigoproctus > Mastigoproctus giganteus. Next base: position 25,601,093 of record NC_143575.1, read on the forward strand.
AAAATGACATTGCACTTCTTGAGAGGATCCGAAGACCGTCAACTGGAATGATGATATCGGCAAAAGGACGACCATACGAGGAAAGACTTTGATTATGTGAGCTGAACAACTTGGCAACTAGGCACCTCAGAGATGACCTCATCGAGGTTTATGAGGTTCTGAGAGGGGTTAATAAAATAAATGAAGGTGGAATTTTCACTGTTATAAAGAATTCCAGGGTTGTGTTGTGGAATTCTTTATAACAGAATTTTTTTTTTTTTCTTGAAAAAGAAATTGGGCTTTTTGAAAGGGTTGAAACACGGGCAACTGGAATGGTGAGAACAGGAAAAGGATGACCGCACGAGGAAAGATTCCAATTATGTGGGCTACTTAGCCTGGACTGAGAAGGGACCTGACTGGGGTTCATAAGGTTCTGAGAGTGGTTAATAAAATGAATGAAGGTGAAAATATCACTGTTATATATTGCATAAATTCAAATTACAGGGGTTGAGGTTTAGATTAGATTGTAGGAAGTTTTTTTAGTCAGCAAGCCGTTGCTTGCTGGAACAAGTTGCCCTCGCGTAATTGAGGCTGACCTTTTGATGAAATTCAAAGGTCAACTGGATAGTTATATAATTCGCATTTTCCTATCTACTTTGTGTTTTTTTTTTTTTTTTTTTTCCCTAGTGCAGCAAAAGCCTGTGGCTTCCTTGTTCTATGTGGCGACTACTATTACTATTACTATTTATTTATTTACTACTCGTTATTTTATGATATCTTTCAATAATATTTTTATCTGAAAAAAAATCCTACTGCTGAAAAGTAAAAAAATAGCAGTTAGTGATATAAACTTGAAAGTGTATTCATTATCATCATATATGATAAAAAAAATAAAAAAATCACAGTGAAGCTAAAATATTTATATTATTCATATTATGAACGGTTTCATAGGAATAATTAAACTGACGCCACGCCACCTAACGGACGGATTCATTTCTGTGTACTGATAATGTTGATAGTTTTAATATAATTAATACTGTAATATAAAATTATATAATATAATTATATTGTAATAATATTGTAATATTGTAATATTGTAATATAATTAATACTGTAATATAAAAATATTTAATGTAAATAATACCGATTAACCCGTTCTATAGATGGCGTGAGAGAAGAAAATTCTACTCTGTACAATCATGCGCGAGCCAAATATCAGAGTTCAACACTTCATGACATTTTATGGTTTCGGTGTTTGAAGTCAAATTTAATCCCAGTTGTATAGTATCAATTAACCCGTTTATTTCAGAAGAAATTTTTAAGACCATATAAGAAATACATTCTTGAATTGGAAGAGTCGATTAATAGCATTCTTCGGTAGTTTTTTCTTAAAACACTAGATTACGCCTTGAAGAAATGGCTGAAGAACGACGTCATATTTGGTGCTGTGCACTAGACAGTGATTACACGTTGGTCGTTTACTTGACTATGAGGGGTGCAGTTATCCATAAACAGCAAATTTTTCTATTGTTCTCACTCATCCTGCGATCTATATCTCTGATCCATTCTTCGCAGATTTGCGATGTCCTCCATGCCTTTGGGTTTGTTCAATACATAGTTGGCAATGTCTTCAAACCGTAGAAGCATCAAGGCTTCTGAGCTTTCCCATTGACTAAAGGCGGAAGCTTCTCTGTGTCAGACATGATGTTGCTAGGAGAACGGCAATCTGTTGTTGGGGCCCTTTTTCCTCCACTGCATACCTCGCCTTGAAAGGTAACTGTTTTATCCAGTAGCAAGTTTAAAAAGAGTCCAATATCTTCAGCACTGAAGATATCATTGTGGTCGTATATCAGCAAAACATATTTTAAACTTTTTTCCTTCCATTCCTTTGTAGCGTCAATGTCCAGGGCTGCACTTTCGCCACGCATTTTTTTTGAAAGACAGGCCATGACAGTCAAATTTCTGGAACTATCCATCTGAACTTTTAAATTCTTCAATATCCATTTGACGCACAAACGATTGAACCCTTTAGCTTATAAAAGATTACCATTTACGGAAACGTTTTTTTGCACGCATCATCATTAGCCATTCCAAAAGTATCTTTTCAAGGGACGGATACTTCGCCTTTCTTGCTCGAATCCAACCCGGTGTAGCAGTAGGTTTCTCTGAACTTTCGATAGTTTTCCGATCTTTTCAGAATAGTGAATGCAAAAAATCTCAAGCTACCAAGGAATTGCAAGATTAGTGTGTAAGCTATTATAAATTTGCAAAGTCTGGGTAGAAGCGTGTACCTTTGCACCTTACAATAAGGATTATATTTATAATAAGTAAATATTAGTTTACACAGCATCAGCAAAAAAAAAAAAAAAAAAACTTTTGAATCGTATCCCTAGGACTTATTCTTTGAGAACATCTGTTAGGTCACGCGCTTCACATACTTTCTTAGTATGACCACCGTGGGAAAATGATATGCTGATGTCATGTTTCTAGTTCAAGTTATTTATATCTCTCCAAAGCGATCTTCACATATCACGTTAAGTTTTCCCTTGAAACCGTTGTTCCTGGAACTCTAACTGACGTATTCTTGGAGGATTCATTTAAAATATTCGTTATTAATTTTGAATAAAAACACGAAAGCACCAAAACGATATTTACTAGTAGAGGAGAATTAGGAACGCATACAGAATAATAAAATTTCCTGCTTTTCCCGGCACACTAATTTAAAATAATTTTTTTAAAAAATTGACAATGGAAGTAAATAAAATTATACATATACTGTACTTTTAATTTTTTGAAACTATTCATATGCACAGTATGCAGAAATATATGCGCTTGCGCATGTTTAACGTTTTAACCTTCTCAAGGAACTAACAGAACCCATGCTCAAAGTGACAATCTGGCTTTTGCTTATTCAGTAATACCCGAACACTAGAAACACACTTCCATTTATTTATGAGATAACTGGAAATTTTATTTAAATCTTCATTTAAATAAAATGATAATTTAAAATATAATTATAATTTAAATTTTAAATTTTAAATTTTAAATTTTAATTTTAAAATTTAAATTTAAAATTATAATTTAAATTATAGTATAATTTAAATAAAATACCATCAGAAATTTGTAATGACTCCACAAATATTTCTAAAAGATTCAAATAAAAATTTCACGATAATCCGTCAACTTCGAGTCGATTATTGCATGTGGACGGACTTACAGGAAAATACATTTAGGCGCATTTCATATAAGCAGACAAGCTTATACCAAAAAAGTACTTTTTTTTTGAGTCCATGTTAAACTACTGCTTTATATTTAGAGCACAACCTTTTTTCCACCGGACGTTTTCTCCGTGAACCTTTCTTCTTGGGCCTTTCTCCATACAATACATTATGGATTCGCCTTACGGCTGAATCCTCTGACATCAAAGAAGATCCATATTTATAACTTCTGAAGACCGCCACTTTTTAACTTTTTTTTCCCTTTGATAAATTTAAAATGGTACACCTAAAATGAATATTCTCCCATCCACTTTCAATTATTTCAGTGCTCATCCTAACGAACATTTTATCGAAATGTACTGTGATGGCCATTAGAAAACCACCCACTCCCCTTCTTTCCCCCATAATTGTTTATCTCTTGATAAGTTTTCCCTTGAAAATTACTGGACACCTGCAGAATTCCAGGAAGAGTTACTCGGAAATTTAGTGGTGTGCTCATCTTCACAAAATTCAGGGGACCCTTGCAGATCGCTTGGAATATTAATCAAAACACTTATAAAATTAATCGGCGGAATACCACGTATGTGTAAAACAGTGATAAAATCTCGTGGAGATTTTATCACTGTTTTACACATAAGTGGTATTACACCCGCGCTTCAAAAATTTGTAGTAAGGAGTTTTCTTTTCAAGGCTGAAACCTCAACTGAAAATTTTATTCAATAACTCCTGATATCAATTTGGTATTTGATGTTAAACATCAACTTCCGTCATATTAATTATAAACCGCACGCAGGCCGCCATAGCCAAGTGGTTATCGCAAGGGTACACAATTACAGTGCATTGAGTGACCGACTTTCAAGTCCGTGACTGCTAAATACAGCACTGTTTCTTGTATTCTCTGTCTTGTGAACTCCTTGAGTAAAAAGAAGAGTACAAGGCCTTCACTAAGTAAACGCAAGAGCTTTTCGTTTGACGTAGGACACTAATCGCTATCCACAGAGCGCAATAACATGGACATGGACCTTATTGATGCATGCCAAGGAATGACTATATGACTAAACGGAACAGAAATGGACAAACAACAGTACTTAGATAAATTGGGCCAAAATAATTGACCAACAAATAAATACCCCCAATGAGAGATGAGTGGAAAGTGACAACACGGGATTTGACCACCCTGGACTTGAAATCTCACTCTGAGAATCGCTATATCAATGGACTGCAATACCATCAGGACCCTCTGGGGACCGATGTGTACTAACATCAAACTACCAACGTGAAACAACTAGAGCAAATGCAACTGACATGCAGCTTTCAGCACTTAAGCCATCTGGTGGTCTCAACTGAGTGCCCTAACCTGGTGCGCTTTAAGTCCCAATCCCCTGGTAGGGGGAGGCAGTCCTCTGGCTCCCCCTCTTTCCTCCTTGTGGGGCTAGACCCCACTGACTCTCTGGGAGTCGCCTTCCCTTTCGCCCCCATATTTCTACCTATTTCCCCCAGCCTTCAGACTTTTCCCCTACTCCAATCTACCTTACCGAGTACGCCCATAAATCTAACTTTAACCTAGCTAGCAACAAAATTTACACTAATACCCAACTTAATGTACATTCTGCTGTAACTTAACTTCTAGTGCTATATATATATATATATATATATATATATATATATAGACCGTTGCCACTGAAATCTTCGGAAATGAGGTGACAGGGCCTGCCAGAGTACTTAAATAATCTTCTACTGGTTGCCTGACCTGCCTCCTCTGGGCTAAGTGTGGACAATGGGGGGGGGGGGTTCCACTAGGGACCCAACGGCTAAAAGGTCAGAGAAACAACACGACATTATGCAACGGAACAATACATTTACGCCTTTTGTAAAAATCTCTGGCCTTCACAGATTTCTGTGTTTCACATACAGAATACCCAACGCGGAGATGCGGGAAACCCCTTATGCCCTTAGACAGTGAACACTTTACACTTATGTTGTGAACTCCTTTGATCGTGTCGTCGTCCCGGAGTACATATAAACAGAAAATTTATTTATTTGCCGTTATAAGATTAAATTGGAATGCAGAAAGGCTTAAACCAGCCTACCTGATTAGTCGTAGTTCGCCAAATACAATACTTCCAATAGAATACTTCACCTGAAAGTCTACAAGTCCACGTTCACTCGCAAGTAACCATTGGAGTCCCACAGGGCAGCATACTTTCCGACTTACCCGCCACAGCCATCGCCATCCCATTCATCGCCAACAGATCAGACATACTGTGCTATGTGGATGATATAAAATTTTTAACAGAAGTCCACACAACAGATGACCACCAACAATTCACTGAAGCCATTCATTTAAAACTCCTCAATCTCGCTCAATATTTATTAAATTTTGATATGCAAATAAAACCTAAAAAATCTGCGATGATGATCTTCTCATTAACGAACCAACCACATCTTCCCGTGATACTAACCGTTCTTTAATCCCGAAGGTAAATAACCACCACATAAAGCTGCAGTTACAGACATCTTGAAGCCTTTCATATCAAAATGTGTAGATTGAGATGGACAGAAGAGCTTAATTTATTTCATGATAAAAACTCTGCAACTTCCATCCAATACGTTTATTGGATGATCCGTTTTTCATGTGATCGAATATTCTCCATAAAATGGCCCCTTTGAAGACATTTCAGGAGTGACCATAAATATTAAAAAAACTATAGCAGATTAGTACAGTTTACTGAGTGGGTGACAAAAGAGAGGATGCTTGTTGCACTATACTTGAATTTCTGTCCACTAATTTTCGGTAAATAAATGTGAAGGGAGTCCTTCCCCCAAAGAATAGAAATAGAAAGGATAAAAAAAAAAAAAAGAAAAGAAAGACAGATTAGGCATGTTCTGTGGTCTAATTCTGTTTTTTGGATGAAAAAACCGAGTTTACGGAAGAAAAAAACAATGCTGTCCTTGCCTACGACCGACTAACTCAGCCACATTATGAAAAATACCACTAAAAATTCTTCGATTCATTGACGTGCTTCGAGCTCAGGTGTTTTCACACGGTGTGGGGAGGACGGTGATTCCATACCCCCCCCTGCTAAACACAGTGATTATACCAATTGTTCTACACGGAGTTATAGGTGGGACGTCATTGTAGGCAACATCACAGCTATGATTTCATACGCGCAATGGATCATGGGAGACAAAATGTATTACTGCTCCCTTTATTTTACTACCATTGAAGCAGCCGATTGTAAAAACGGAGTTGCAACTGGCTCCTCTCAGTCACCTAACACAAATTCCACAGAATGTTTCCTGGACTTTTGATTAAGTGCGAATAGCACGGTGGATAAAATCATGGTGTTGTCCAGACGCTGAATAGAAAAGGTCTGGGCGCGAATCCCGTGACTTCCGGACCTTCTGTCGCTTTTTTTACAACGCGACTGAGTTCGTCTGTTTCATACCGTTCATGGTGTTATCTCCCCGAATTTCGTGTTTTCTTCGCGCAAACAGGTAAATTGACCACAGAATACAACGTTCTTTCAGACCCTTCATACTATGCCTCATACCTTAGTGCTAAACAGACACACATACAATTATTGTTATAACAGGATTTTAGGAGCATCGGCAAATAAGGCCATATTGCTCGGTGTTTAATGTCTGTAAATTGGGTATGTTCTGCGGCCGATTTTCTGTTCGCTGAGAGAAAAGTACCATCGCCTGAGACCGACTAACTCAGCCACGTTGTGAAAAGGGCCCATAAATATTCTTCACATCATGGGCCGGACTCGAACTCGCTTCTTTTCCACCTGGTGGGGAGGAAGGCGATTCTACTAACTGTGCTACCGACGAGGGCCACCTACACAGTCTTGCATATTACGTGACAAGAATATTGAAAGTACTCCCAACTAAACAAAAAATTAATAATAGATAAATAGACGTTCTTTTTTTCCCTTTTATTGAAGTGAGTTTAAAAAAAAACTGTATCTATAGCGGCTAAATTAATAATATTTTTAAAACTATATATCTATAAATATAATATAGATATAATATATACTTAATATACAGAAATTAATCGGTCCGTTAGGGGGCGTAGTGTCAGTGGCTGAAATTCTCTTTTACTCAAACGGATGCCATTTGTAAGGAGTTTTTAACTATCTGATTGCTGTGAGTTATCTTAAATCAATTTCAGAGTTTTGAAATATATTTCACAAAACACATTTTAAAACGCTTTAACAATTTCCCAGTGCATATATCAGGTAAGAAGTGCATTTCTTGAAATAAAAACGATTATTTAGGAATCATTAAGCCTATATCGGTTAACGTACAAACAAATTGAATTTATGAACAATGCTTAGAAAGTTCTGTGTAGACAAAATCGGTATTATTTAATTAAATGCAGTTCATTTACAAATAAATTATAGAAATAAGTTAAGAGTCATTATTTTTCTGAATGATAAATTCAGTTGTTCTTCAAAGTAGATTTTTGCTTTGTTACAAGATTTAATCTCTTACGAATTTCTCTGACGAAGCATCATGTAAAGAATATGAAAAAAATAAATAAATTGTAAGAGATTGTTAAAAAACGAAGTAATGATGACGTTGGAAGCAAACTGAATTTAGATCAGTAACCCTCGATTATATAATTAACTTGGGAAAAAAGAGAAACTGCTGGAATTTCCGATAGCAGAAAATCTCAGAGAGTCGAAATAAAGGAAATGAGACTGAATGAGTACAAGGTGTGATTAAAAGGAATTCGTATTCATACGCAGATAAAGAGCAGTCTCAGGAGAAAAAGAAATGATAACATGCAAATCTTAAAGCAGTAAGGACTAATAATTCTCGCAAAAAATAGGTTATTTTATGATATCTCAGAAACTAGTGGACGGGAATATAAAAACTAAGCACCTTGAGCTCAAATAATCGATCCAGTTATATTAATACCAACAGCAAAATAGATAAGTGAAATTCAACCCTGGGTATATTTTTGAATTCAGGGGAGAGCCCTAAACACACTTTTGAGATGTACAATTGCTTCCCCTATTCATCAAATATACGGAGCTTTGAACAAGGACTCCAAGGACCATCTTGGCAGGAACGCAGTTATGTGACAATGAAAGCATGGAATTATTAATAAACCTTGTCATACTAAGTTGAATAAAGACTAAGGTCCAATTCAATTCCAATCACATTGGAACTGAATGCATTCAAAAAATTAAACATTTACATGTTTCAGAAATTAGACTTTTCTTAACTTTCAGAAGAATTGCTGATGTCATTACTCAAATCAATCAGATATGCATTATGTAAATATGGTTGACACTCATTTCTGAAGCTATGTAGTGTGAAATTCATGAAGGGCATTGGATGACTGCGAAATTTAATTTTTTCCGTGTTTATTAATATGTAACTAAAGAGTGAATAAAAAGCCAATCGTATTATTTAATGTTTCTTAGATCTGAACAGCATGACGTCCCACTGCCCTTTTCTTGTTACTTATTATGAAGATTATTGGTAAATTAATTCCAGTTATCAATTAACGTAATGTTTCCATAATGTATTATAAAAAGGGTTTTATCTTTTCAGGTGAATAACTAGGAACACTGTTCAATTTTACAATGGCTGACAACAAAGCAAGTCATATCTGCGAGCATTGCGGGAAAACATTTTCAAAGGTTTCGTCTCTTCGTCATCACAAGAAAATTCATTCTGGCAAGAATATCTTCAAATGTGCAACTTGCGACAAAGCATTTCGTACATCAAGACTCCTTCACTGCCATGAGGATATTCACAGAAATAAGAGGCCTTTCACTTGTGAAACTTGTGGGAAGACATTCAGCCAATCATCCAGTCTCGTTCTGCATAAAAGAATTCACACAGGGGAAAAGCCTTTTTGGTGTGAAATTTGTGATAAAAGATTTTCACTAAAGCATGTTCTTGTAAGCCACATGAGGATTCACTCTGGTGAGAAGCCTTTCCAATGTGATATTTGTGATCGAAAATGCTCATATAATTCAGTCCTTTCATCACATCTCAGATCTCACACTAAAGAGAAGCCTTTCACATGCGAATATTGTGGAAAATCCTTTTCGACTTCATCAGAGCTGTCAAGGCACAGACGGATCCACACTGGGGAAAGGTCCTTTTCCTGTGACACCTGTGAAAAGACATTTAATAATTCAGCTGGTTTGAGAAATCACAAGAGAGTCCATTCTAAGGAAAAGCCCTATTCTTGTGAATTCTGTCACAAGGCATTTTTACAACGAACAAATTGTGTGCGCCACTAGAATCCACACTGGTGAGAAGCCTTTTTCGTGTGAGTTTTGCCAGAACACATTTTCATACTCTTCCAATCTAACTGTGCACGTAAGAGCTCACACCAGAGAAAAGCCCTTTGCTTGTGCAACGTGTGGCAAAGCATTCTCTGAACCACCCAAGTTATTCAGGCATAGGAAACTCCATTCTGAATAAGTGTCCCTTCAAAATGCATTTGTTTTCAATGTTCACATAAATTTTAGTTTGTAAGAAATTTATTGATCCATTTAACACAAAAATTCCTTTATTTGAGGCAAAAAAATTTTCTTCTTACAAATAACATTATTGTTCTTCATTCTTTATCTTGTATTTCCCGATTTGACTTTGAATTTCTCAATTTAAAGACCCTTTCATTTTGTTTCGTTTCCATTTTGTGTAGGTATTTTATTAACTTTGTACGTATAATTTGTTTCTTTATAATTTATCGATATTCTGTAATATTTAATTTCTGTAACACTGTATATAGTAGTAATTTGTATTATGTAATAAATGGTTTCTTCTTTATGATGTGATTACTCTCAATTTGGACAGTGTTGCTTTTTGCTTACAGTGTCGTGAAAGAAGAAAATTATTGGAAACCAGCAGATTGGTGTAGGTGACTGAGAAGAGAGAGAATACTTGTTGCATTGGGCTTGAATTTCTGGAGACTAATTTCCAAAGAACAAAAATAGATGGGACAAAAAAAAAAAGGGAGAAACGTTTGTGGGCACTCTAATACGTGTACGTGTATAGTGTCTGTGACAAACAAAAAAAAACGTGAATAGTGTCTGTGAATCGCATTAGTTCTCTCATCGATTTGCCTGGTTTGCTGGACGAAAAATCCCAATTTTTCTCGATGGGAACCTTTCTATCTACGCCTGAGACCGACTAACTTAGCCACTGAATGATAAAAGTCCATAAAAGTTACAAGCGTCATCGACGAGATTTGAACCAGGTCCTTTTCCACTCTGTGTGAGGAGGGTGGTGACGATACCACTGTGCTACCCGCGCAGCAGTCAATATGTGGAACTCTTCTTCATGGCAGGACAGATATTAGATTTGTACAGAGTTCTTAACTGTTTAAGGCCATCGTCGATGGCATACTAGGTAGAATCGTCATCCTCTCTACTCCCGGTGGAAAACACTTCAGTTCCAGTCCCATCGATGACACCCAGAATTTTTATGTCGATCTCAGGCAAGGGTATTTTCCACCCTATGTGGGGAGGACGATGATTATACTAACTGCTACACACGGCGTTGACACCAGACATGCCGGTATAAGTACGACGGATAATTCTACACTGCTAGAGTGTTCATGCAAAGTAGTGTTTGGTGTTTGCCAAGTACAATATTACAGTCAATAGTCTGACAGATGGGCCAAGCAGATGAAAGGCAGCGCCTTAGAACCATTGGTGTGAAAAAGTACACTGAGTGGACAGAAATCATGGTACACCTACCTAGTAACGGGTAAGATCGCCTTTAGCCCGTATAAGGGCAGTCACTCGGCGAGGTATTGAGTCCACTAGTTCACGAAAGCGTTCCACAGGTATTTCCATCCATGCTTGTTGCATCGCTGTCCATAATTCCGTCACATTCCTGGATGGAGGATCCAAAGCTCGAACGGACCTTTCCACAGCATTCCAAAGATGTTCCACAGGGTTCATGTCCGGTGAACGGGTAGCCCATTCTAGGTTGGTAAAATCTGCGGAATGCTCTTTGAACCATTTTCTAGTCATCACGGCTCTGTGGGGAGGCGCATTGGCCTGCTGGAAGAGTCCATTGCCCTGTGGGTGCACGATGACCATGAAGGGATGCAGGTTGTCTGCAAGGATGGACACGTAACCTGGGCCATTCAGAGATGCGTCTAGACGTACTAGGGATCCCAACGTGTGCCAGTTGAACACCCCAGACTATTACCGACCGTCCATCTGCCTGAACAGTTCCTTGGTGACATGAAGGGTGTAGAGTTTCGTGCGATTTCCGTCATATACTCACCCTCCAGTCCTCTCGAAATAACTAGAAACGGGACTCATCGGACCAGCATACCCGTCTCGAATCATCCAAGGTCCAGTGTCGATAATATTTCCCCCAGTTGAGGCGTAGCGTCCTATGTCGTGGTGTTAGCAATAGGACTCTAGTAGGTTAGTGGCTCACGTAACCTATTGCGGCTAATAATCGCTTATGGTCTTGGTGGAGACGTTTCTGGCACCTCTCTCACTGAAGTCGGCGATAATTTGTGCCACTCTCGTTCTCCGGTTGGCTGAAACAATGCGAGACAGACGTCGACGGCCAAGTTTATCCACCACCTTTCTCAGCCCACAGCGCTGTTCGCAATGAGATGTTATTCCTGGAATGGCGTGTTCCCGATACATTTGATACTGTCGAATGGGGACAGTGAAATTTCTGTACTACCTCCGCGATAGAGTGACCCATGCGTCGGGCACCCACTATCATCCCTATTTCAAAGTCGGTTAACTCACGACATTAATCCATAGTGACATCGAATTACCGTCTACGTGAATTCAGTGATGCAGTGTACCTATATATCTGCCAAGCGGTGGGTTCGTCCACTAGCGAGAGGGGTGACAGCGTCGCGTTGGCCATGAACCAGGTATCCCATGAATTTTGTCCTTTCAGTGTATATTGGATTGCAAAATGTTTGTTGTTGTCAGTAGTACACAGCCAGCTACTGGCACAGTGGCCACTTGTCATCAAAGAAATAGAAAAATGATTCTGATGTACAGAATCTCGGTTCCAGTAGCATGGTAAGAACTGTTTTAACAGCAAGGCAAGATAAATATATATGAAGTCTGTTCAATAAAGAATCATTATAATTAATTTTCCAACATATCTTTAGTAATCATCCATATTTTGATTGTACTTTGTAACGTGGTCCTCATTTTGAAATGCACTTTCTCCAGCGTTTCTCTCATTCTTCGCCCGCATGGGTAGGCACAGTTTGTAGCACAACCTGAGACTCATCGACAGCCTGGGCCTGAGCGCTTGCCATTTTACAATTTTGTCTTTGAATTTTCGGAAGTTTCTTCCAAGAACAAGGTGGTCATGTTATTTCTGGCCAAGTGTTCCAACCGTTTGAAATCGCTATTTCTTTTATACAGTGTCCCTGCTCCTCTCACTATGACTTTGGTTAAAAACCCATGGACTAAAAGGCGAAATCGAGCTATTTTACTCAATAATACGCAATATTTTACCTAAATAGACTTCAGGGATGGTCAGAAAAGCGGCAACTATGCTTTAATTCAGTAAAGTGCAAGGTCTTACACCCTGGAAACAGTAACCCCAAAATAACTTATACTTTTAGTAGAGTTGAACTAAAGTCAGTAGTAGAAGAACGGTTCTTGGGAGTTACAATATGGTCACACATGAATTTCACCGAGAATTGTAGACAGGTTTCAAGGAAGTCCCATGGTGTCCTTTCAATGATTTATCGAGCATTGCTAGTAGAGATAAGGACATCATAATCCCATTATATAAGGCTTTTGTTAGACCACACTTGGAATACTGTGTTCAAGTGTACACGGTATTCCAAGATTTTATTAGTACGATAATTAAATCGATAATAATAAAAAAATATATTAATATGATAAAATCGATCTTATTAATTTTCATTGTTAATCAATTAAATTTGAAAGTATTTGCAATTCTGCCCGGATACAATAGGAGGGAATATATGATGAGAGCCTTGTCAATCAATTCGCCCCTGGAGGGATTGTGCAAGGCCATGGGGTAGGACTTTTCTTCGTGTGTTCTCTGCTTGTTAACAGGAGAGACTGCTTCTACAGGGATGGGATACACTTAAACAGAAAGGATGCAAAAATATTTGCTGATGCTATTCACATAGTGTTAGGTGGGTCGGTAAACTGCTAGCTTTGGGGGAGGATTCACAGAGTAGTAGATTAACAGTAGCTGCAGGCAGAAGTGAAAGTGATTCTTGCACTGCTTCTATTGGAATAAGAAGCAGCCTGGAAAGGAAGGTGCTTGGGGTTTGGGGTGTACAATGTGTACAGAAAGGATAAACAGGATCGGAAGGGAAGAGGGTTTATGCTGTGAGTTAAGAAGCACATAAAATCTAAGGCAGTGCATCCAGTTGACATGGGTGGACCGTGCAATGTTGAGTCAGTTTGGTCGACATAAGTTTAGGGAAAGAAAAAATGAGAATAGGAGAGTGTTATCGTTCGTGGTAGTCGTCAGAGTCTTTAGGTCTATAACACACTCCTCTCATTTTTGCTTTCCCTGTACCTGTACAATTGATGATGAGATTGTGTCAATCACAATATCTTATAATGGATGATTGTTTTCTACAGCACCATGTTCGAAAACCAACCAGAATGAATACCACTCTGGATCTGATTATCATATCCAGAGTATTACTCTGGAAAGGAAGCACTAGGTGGCAGTGATCACAACTGCTGACCTGGGATTTACTGAAAGATGTAACTACCATCAGGGGTAAAGGGAACAGTGTTTGCTTTTACAGAGGTAACTAGTGGTCTCAGATAGTTTTTAAATTCTATACAGTGAAAACAACTAATGATGTTGCCAACAGCAAATTCCAAATGGGAATCGTTCAAGAAATTAATCTTGGAAGTTGCTAGGCCTCTCATACCAACTAACAAATCCCGTTCAAGGTTTAGGCCTAAATGGATATCACATGAACTAATGAGACTCGCGGCAGAAAAGAAAAATGCAGGGGTTGCATATCTGATACAGACTATTTTAGATATAATAGGGTCTGTAATCAAATCACAAAGGATGTTGGGCAAGCGAAGGCAGCTACGAGAAATTCTTGACAAAGAATACAAAGAAAAACAGCAAAGAATTCATTCTTTATTTATGTAAACTGTAGAAGGATGAGAATGAATCAGAGTGGTCCACTTGATATCGATGGTTCGACTGCTCATGATCCTGATCACGTAGGTGACAAATTGAATGAGTATTTTGCAATTACCTTCCCACATGAGAAATTCTGTAAGGAAGTGGATGCTAGAAGCTTATGAAACTCTAACAGGGAGCTAAATGACTGAAAGAAAAATGGAGAAAAAATTGTTGAAGTTAGAAAAGCACTTGGGGAGGATGGGATCCATACAGTTATATTAATGGAGACAGCAAAGAAAGTAAGCAAACCTTTAACCATCCTTGGACTCAGAGGGATGGGGGTTCCCAAGGAATGGAGATCTGCAAATGTATCTCCAATTCACGAAGGGGGAGGGATCGAAGGTTGACACGAGTAGTTACAGATATATTAGTTTAACTTCTGTTCCAGGAAAATAATGAAGTCACTAGTTAAAGAACCATGGCAGGATGAACAAGACTGCAGTTACAGTTCAGACACAGCATGGGTTTGTTAAGAGGATGTCTTGTCTGACCAATCTGATTGGAACTACGATGTGGTCACAAAGGAACTGGATGCAGAAAATAATTTTGATATCATAAACTTGGATTTCAGGAAAGCTTTTGATACTGTTGCACATCTAAGGCTGCTGTACAAATTGGAAAGGTATGGCATTAAGGGCAAGTTCCTGCTATGGATAAAGGGATGGTTGAGTGGGAGAAGACAGAGAGTGGTAATAAATGGACATCACTCTTCATAGTTTAATGTTATTAGTGAATCCCGCAGAGTTCTGTTCAGAGCCCATTGTTGTTTTCTGTATTTATCAATGATATTGATGAAGGTATATCAGACTTAATGTCCAAGTTTTCAGACCATACGACGATCGTCTGAAAACGAAAATCGTCTGATCGTCTGAAAAGATCGTCCCTCTGTATAAGGCAATGGGCAGGCCACGCCTTGAGTACTGCGTACAGGTCTGGAGGCCTCATTTTAGGAAGGATGTAGATTTGCTTGAGCGTGTACAGAGAAGGGCAACAAGATTGGTGGGGGGAATGAAGGGATCCTCTTACCAAGACAGGCTTAAGTTCTGCAAATTGCAGTGGTTGGAGACTAAGCACCTGCGCGGTGATCTGATTGAGATGTATAAATCTTTGAATGGGTTAAGCATTCTGAATTCTGAAGGGATTCTTCCACTTGTTCAGATTGCGAATCTAAGGGGGCATAAATTCAAATTAAGGAAAGACAGATGTAGAATAGATGTGCGGAAATTTGCCTTTAGCCAGCGGGTGGTTAATTGCTGGAGCAAACTTCCATCTGTCGTTGTGGAAGTTGATAGATTAAATAAATTTAAGGAGGAACTGGACAAACATTTAGAGGGAATGGTTGTGTGATTTTTTTTTTTTTTTTTTTTTTGGCTGATGCTGCATAAGCTCATACACTTGCTTTCTTGCATCGCATGCCACTACTAATACTACTACTACTCTTTCGGATTTTTGTTAAGCAAACGGGAGAATCACCGGTTTCCTCGACGATTACAGGAGAATACACCATTTGCAGACACTTTATACAGCAGGCCCATAACACAGCGCTTAACAGACAAACACACTTGCCTCCCATGTTCTATGAAGAGAATGCTGAAAGTGCACCGAATTCAAAAAAGGTGTCAGTAAAAAATTCATTTTCGTGAATTCAGAAATATATAAGCATTAAAAAATAAGGGATACTTGAATTATATTATTATTAGGATAATTATAATTTTGTTTTTCTAATTATTTGCATATGCATAAGGCTGACACAAGTAATTATAGACCTGTTAGTTTAACTTCTGTTCCAGGTAAATTAATGGAGGCACTGGTTAAAGAAGCACTGCAGGATCATCTAGACAAGAATTCAGTTATAGCTCAGACGCAGCATGGTTTTGTTAAGGGCAGGTCTTGCCTGACCAATTTGATTGGATACTATGATGTAGTCACAAAAGAACTGGATGCAGGGAATAACTTTGATATTATATATTTGGATCTTAGAAAGGCTTTTGATACTGTTGCACATGGAAGACTGCTGCACAAATTGGAGCAGTGTGGCATTGGAGGCAAATTGCTGCTATGGATAAGGGGATGGTTGAGTGGCAGAAGACAGAGAGTGGTAATCAATGGACACTGCTCAACGTGGACTAATGTTATTAGTGGAGTTCCTCAAGGTTCAGTGTTGGGTCCGTTGTTGTTTTCGGTGTTTATGAATGATATTGATGATGGGATATCAAGTTTAATGTCCAAGTTTGCAGATGATACAAAGGTTGGCAGGGTCGTTAAGGACAATACTGACGCTATGCTGCTGCAACAGGATCTGGAAAGGTTGAACAGATGGGCTGAGAGGTGGCAAATGAGGTTTAACATCGACAAATGTAAAGTGCTGCATATGGGAAACAGTAACCCCAGAGCAACGTATCAACTCTGCGGTACTACACTGACAGTGGTGGAGAATGAAAAGGACCTGGGGGTAATTGTGCAGGCAGATATGAAGTTCTCTGAGCAGTGCAGACGAGCTGCAAGAGTAGCTCATGGTGTCTTGTCAATGATATACAGGAATTTTTCTAGCAGGGATAAGGAGGTGATTATTCCATTGTATAAGGCAATGGTAAGGCCACATCTTGAGTACTGTATACAGGTCTGGAGGCCTCATTTCAAGAAGGATGTAGAGCTGCTGGAACGGGTACAGAGAAGGGCAACAAGATTAGTAAATGGAACAAAGGGTTGCTCTTACGAAGAAAGGCTTAAGTTTTGCAAATTACAGAGTCTGGAGACTAGGTACCGGCGAGGTGATCTGATAGAGGTGTATAAGGCTTTGAATGGTTTGAGCATGCTCAATGCCAATGGGGATTCTTCATCTTTCTCAGAATAATCACCTCAGAGGGCATAAATTCAAATTGAGGAAGGACGGATGTCGGATAGATGTGCGGAAATTTGCCTTTGGCCAGCGGGTGGTTGGTTGGTGGAACCGACTTCCATCACTGGTTGTTGAAGTTGATAGCCTAAACAAATTTAAAGCTCAACTGGACAGGTATTTCGAACGAACGGAGGGGTGAAATGGGAGTGGGTTTTTTTTTTTTTTTTGTTTTTTTTGGATGATGCTGAATAAGCTTGCTTTCTTGCATCATATGCCTCTGCTAATGCTAATGCTAATGCTTATATATATTTCATAAAATATAATATATACATAATTAAGACTACAAAAAACATCTTATTTTTTAGTATATAAAATTACGATTAGTTTATTGATTGTATGCTTGGTTATGTGATTGAAAAAAAATCAGTTAGACTTTCTTGTTTTCATGAAGTGAGTTTGAAAAATTTTATATATAGCGGTTAGTTTAATATTATTATTAAAATATCACAGTGTCACAAGATATATTAACAGTATCAAAATACAGAAAACAATACGTTCATTAAGTGACGTAATAGTAATGGTAATAGAGGCCAGTGATGCAAGAAAGCAAGCGTATGAGCTTATGTAGCATCAGCCAAAAAAAAAAAAAAAAAAATCACACAACCATTCCCTATCTAAAAGTTAGTCCAGTTCCTCCTTGAATTTATTTAACCTATCAACTTCCACAACGACAGATGGAAGTTTGTTCCAGCAATTAACCACCCGCTAGCTAAAGGCAAATTTCCACACATCTATTCTACGCTGTCTTTCCTCAATTTGAATTTATGTCCCCTTAGGTTCGTAATCTGAGCAAGTGGAAGAACCCCATTAGAATTCAGCTTGCTCAACCCATTCAAGGCCTTATACGCTTCAATCAGGTCACCTCGCAGGTGCCTAGTCTCCAGCTGCTGCAATTTGCGGAACTTAAGACTCTCTTGGTAAGAGGATCCCTTCATTCCCCTCACCAATCTAGTTGCCCTTCTTTGTACACGCTCAAGCAAATCGATATCCTTCCTAAAATGAGGCCTCCACCTGTACGCAGTAAGCAACCCGTGGCCTCACCATTGCCTCATACAAAGGGATAATTACTTCCTTTTCCCTACTAGCAAAATTCCTGTATATCATTGACAAAACCCCATGATCTGCTCGTGCAACCTGTCTGCATTGCTCAGAAAACTTGATATCTGACTGCATAATTACTCGCAGGTCTTTTTCATTTTCTCCCACCCTAAGTGTAGTACTGTACCACACTGCTGGTACGTTACTCTGAGGTTACTTCTACCCATATGCAGTACTTTGCATTTGTCAAGGTTAAACTTCAGTTGCCACTTCTCAACCCATCTGCCCAAATTTTCTAGATTCTGTTGAAGTAGCACACTGCCATCACTGTCATTGACAACTCTGCCAACCTTTGTATCATCTGCAAACTTCGACACTAAGCCTGATATACCTTCATCAATATCATTGATAAATATACAAAACAACAGTGGGCCCAACACCGAACCCTGTGCGACTCCACTAATTACATTAGTCCAGCATCCATTGATTACCACTCTCTGTCTTCTCCCTCTCAACCACCCTTTTATCCATTGGAGCAATTACCGTTAATACCAATTTGTACAGTAGTCCAAATTGATATTAACGGTAATTGGAGTTCTGCTCCAATTTGTACAGTAGTCTTCCATGCGCAACAGTGTTAAAAGCTTTCCTGAAATCCAAGTATATGATATCAAAATTATTTTTTGCATCCAGTTCCTTTGTAACCACATCATAATATCCAATCAAATTTGTCAGACAAGACTTTCCCTTAACAAACCCATGCTGTGTCTGAATGATTACTACAGTCTTGTCTAGATGATCCTGCAATGCATCTTTAACCAGTGACTCCATTATTTTACCCGGAACAGAAGTTAAACTAACTGGTCTGTAATTACTCGTGTCATCCTTCGATCCCCATTTGTGAATTGGGGATACATTTGCACATCTCCAGTCCGTGGGGGCTTCCCCTGAGTTCAAGGATGCTCTCATAATTATATAACACCACATAACGTGGTGTTAGAATCGAAATTCTCTTTTACGCAGATATGTATATCAGTTGTAATGAATTTGTAATTTACCTCTTACCATGGGCGGCTATTTTCTTTAGTTTTTGAATTTTGAAATATATTTGTAAAAACACTAAAACTATCAGAATTTCGCCAACATATACGGTATTATAGTTTCAATACATAGAAAGGAATTATCTGTCCGTTAGGTGGCGTGACGGTCAGTCACTGAATTGTCTGTTATGGATGTTATGGAGTTGTGTGTGTTATTTGTAATTCTCTGTTTGCTGTTAGTTCGTTTTCGTAAATCAGTTCCTGAGTTTTGACATATATTTCACAAAACACGTCTTAAAATACTTTAGGAATTTCCCTCTTGCACATATCAGGTAAGAATTGCATTTCTTGAAATAAAAACGCGTATTTAGAAAGCGTTAAGCCTATACATTTAGAAATTATTTAGTATTATTTATTTATTATATATTTATAAATTATTTAGCGTATTTAGAAAGCGTTAAGCCTATAACGCTTAAAGTGCAAACAGATATGAGCAATGTTTAGAAATGTCAGAAATTCGTAAGGGTTCCTATACGAATTTCTCTGACCTTTCAAAAAAAAAAAAGGAAAAATTGGAAGTATGCCTGACTCTGACTAAATAACATCGAGAAAAAGCCAATTAAATTTCGTCTACTAACTGATGGAATTTTCGCTTCACTCAATGTGGCAGAGTCAGTTTATAACTAGTATAAGGCCGCGAGGGCGCCATCATTGATGTACATATAAAATACATAACTTTTATATAGACAAATATAATTTACTGTCACATTTCGAAAGGTGTCAACAAACGTAGAATATTTTTACATCCATATATTACCGTTTTATGGACATGGACATCATTAGAATTTGGTGATTTTATGATATTTGAGAGCATAGTGGAAGAAAAGCAAAAACACATCTGGGGTTGAAAGAATCTATCCAATTATTAATCTATCCTTGGGGTTAATTGGATAGATTCCTGGAGATTAATTGGATAGATTCCTGGAGATTAATTGGATACGAAACCCCCAAGACTGAAGGTAATAAATGTTCAGTCCTTGGGGGTGTCATTAAATTCAGATGCGGCCCCCTACAGGCGCTGGAGATTTGCAAATATCTCTCCTGTATGAAAGGACGAAGCCAGAGAGAACTTAATTTCTGATTTAGAGAAGATAATGGAGTTCGTGGTTGAAGAAGACATAAAAAGTCAGGGCGCATTCAGGGGCGATCGAGAGGTATGGTCGCACAGGGTGCCAAATTTTAGGGGCGGCAAAATGCCTCCTAAATCTCATGTCGAGGTCTTCCGAAGGTCGCGATATATATTCGTTGATACGATTTATATTATAATAAATAACATTATTATATTGCAAAATGTGGTTAATTTATTTATTTCCTAAATAATATATTTGATTCTATATAATACATAAAATTAATAGGAAGTTGGACAGGGCGCTGATAGACCTGGGGCCGGCTCTGAATAAAATACCACCTTGAAAGGAATGCAGATATATGGCAATAACAGCATGACATTTTTTTAAAGGGGATTTTGTCATATCAACCTAAGCGAATACTATGATGTCATCATAATGGAACTGAACGTAAAAATAACATCACTTTCCTGGATTACAAGAAAGATTTTGGCACTGCTGCACATTGACACTGTTCAGTCAGCTACTGAAATGAGTACCTGACTGAACATTGCCAGGTACTCAAACAGCTCTGTAGCTGGCGCCATCTATCGACATAGATCTGTACAGGTATTACCATGGAACCCAGACGTAAGTTTTTCTTCCCCCCCGTTATATTAATTAAAGTTCCACGTAAGTGATGTATTGTTTATTTGCAGTTTATGTACACTATTTTGGAAATAAAATAACTATTCGTACATTTTTTCCCCCTTTTTTAATGCGGAGAATTAGTTGTGAGTTTGGAGTCGAATAGTGATCGATGTTGAATATCTAAGGAATGCTAAGACTTGCGTTGAAGAAAGATGGAACGATAATTCAGAAGAATGCTGACATTGGAAATATCTATAGAAGAAGCATGCAGCAGAAACTGAATGTCTCTTGACAGGCAATGGAGTGTACATAAACTTGTAATTGAGAGGTTGTTAACTTCACTGTTATATCTTGGATGGTGTCTCAGAGTTTAAGAGCGTTTTGGGCACACCACCAGATGTTGGAACCAACTTCCACAGTAGAACAGACAGTAGCTTTTAGATGAAACATTGCACCGAGAGCTAATGCAAAAACATCGTTTGTTTGTTCACTTTTTTATTTAGAAGCAGGGACAGATTTATGCAGAGGTATATAAGGTTCTAGCCGAGAGGTGGCCGTCAGATGGAAGCCCAAAGAAATGGTTCGAAGGAGCCCACCTATTTGACTTTATGCCCTAAATCAGTCCTGCGAATAGGCAATAATGTCTTTCTGGACATACCTCATATTTATATGAAAGAACGAAGCAGGATCAGCTTGATTTCTGTTCCAGAGAATATAATCGAGTCAGTGGTTGAAGAAGAAGAAGAAATAAACGACTATCTTGATGAATTCAGTTATACGGCAATAAGAGCATGGATTTGTTAAAAGAAGATCACGTCAAACCAACCTCAAAACATACAATGAGATAATCACGATGGAACTGAATGAAAGAAAAAAAAAATTGAGGTCGAATTCTTGGATTTAAAAAAAAAAAACTTCGGACAGTGTTCCACATGACGACTGCTAAACAAATAATGCATCAAAACCGCACATCTGCCAAGTGTATTAAAACATCTAAAATAATTCAAACGTTTCAGTAATGAGTGTGAACGTTTCAGTAATACTTTAAGAAGAATTGTTGATATCATCGCTCAAACCAAACCAATCTGACACGCATTGGGTAAATGGGGTGACTGTGGTGTGCCATGCGGGCACGGCTCCTAGTGGCAGCAAAACTTTTCGTTTTCTGAATATATGAATATGTAACCAAAGCAGTGAATGAATAGCCAATGGTATTATTTAATATATGGTATTATTTAATATTCCCTTAGATCAATGGTTTTCAACCGGGGTGCTGCAATAACATTCCAGGGGCGCCATAATTTGGGTTTAAGTTACTTAAACTTATTATTTTTTAAAATTTATATATTTAATTCATTATAAAAAGGTGTACGGTACCTTTTTAATTTTGCGATGATCTATACATTTGTGTTCAAAGGATGTGCATCAACTCTTAAAATTGTAATTGTCGTCTGAATAACGTAAGTATATGGTAATATATCTTACGGATTGCATCAGATAAGATTGACACGCGTAGGTGGTGATATAATATTGCATCAGCTGTTACTTTCAGCTATATAAGCACACTCTGCAAGAGTCAGCAGTTGTAGTCATTCCTTGCTTCTGTCAGGATGGAGAGTTACGTGCAGTTGATGCCCAAAGAAAGAGTGCTATTATTGCTTTATGAGGAAGGATGTTCTTCCCGTCATATTGCTTATAGTGTCTTGTAATCAGTCGACAGCGAGTAGATTTCTTTCCAAACTCAAGAATACTGGTTCTGCTGATATGAAAAAAGGAACCGGACGCAAATGAGTCTCTATGCCAAAACGGGACCACGTTTTGAAGCGCTTATGCCTTAAAAACCGGAAAAGCTTCTTCGTCTGAACTGAAAAGAGAATGGGAAAAACGTACAGGAGTGGTAGCAAGTGTAGTAACAGTCAGAAGACGCCTCCTCAAAAATGGACTTGTAGCCCGTCGTCCTAAGAAGAAGCACACCTCCTCACGCAAAAATATGAAAAAGGCCCGATTAATTTGGTGTAAGGAGCATGTCAAATGGACCCCCCCCCCCGAGCATTGGAAGTCAGTTATTTTCTCGGATGAGAAGAAATTCAACCTGCATGGCTCTGATAGGAGACAAACGATTCGCCGTAGACGTGGTGAAGAATACCATCCAGACTGTATGATGTCTACAGTGAAATTCCCTACCGACCAAATGATATGGGGGTGTATTTCGTATCGCGGAGTAAGTCACCTGCAGTTTATAAAAGGTTCCGTAAATGCCAGCGGATACCTGGCTATAAAGGCCTCCGTAGCCGAGTGGTCAGGAGCGGGAGCGCGGTAGTACAAGCTCTTTGAGTAGATCGGGATTCAAGCTGCTGAATACGGTTGATCTGCCAACCCGCACTGGACCAACGTGGCAGATTATGGTCCATTTCCCTCAGCATGAATTGTTGAGGAGGCTTCCATCCTGCAGTGGGTTGATAATGGCTGCACTTTACCTTTTTTTTTTTTTTTTACCTGGCTATATTGGAAGGCAAATTGCTGCCAACCATTAGAGACCATTTCAACCTGCCAAGTAACTGCATCTTTCAGGAAGACTCTGCCCCTTGTCATCGGGCGAAAAGTGTAAGCAGGCACTTCTGTAGTTAAAAAAAACCTCAGGCCGCCGTAGCCTAGTGGTCAGACGCGCGGGTGCATAAGTACACGTCTCTTGAGTGACCGGGGTTCAAGCCCGTGACTGCTGAATACGGTGCTGTTTCTTCTATCTTGTGAATTCCTCTGACCGTTTGGTCGTACAGGAGTATAAACAGAAAATTTATTTATTTCTGCATTAGAAGTTCGACAGTAATGTGTTTACATTTGTTAGAGCTGCAAAAAAAGGTTGGAAGAACGTCCATTACAACTCTTTGCTTGCCAGGAAAAAGCCCAGACCTGAATCTTATAGAGAACTGTTGGCATCGTGTGGAATCTGCAGTTGCCAGAAAGAAACCAAAGACCCTTCGTGAACTTCATAATTCGTGTTTGGAACCGCGAACTAGCGAGAGTGCATAGCACGCGTTCCTTGAGTGGACCGGGGTTCAAGCCCGTGACTACTAAATACGATAAATATTTGTATTGACGATTTATTGTAAACTCTACTGACTTGGTTGTCGTGCCGGAGTATAAAAACAGAAACTATCAGTTGATTATCTTCAGAAATTGATCTTGTCAATGCCTCGATGGTGTGCTGCTGTCATCAGGGTCAGAGGCGGTTCAACTCAATATTAGTTGGCAACTGGTGAACTTTTCATTTTGTTTTCCATTTAAAATGATAAACTGAAGCAAATTGAGGGCTTCTGATAACATTTCAGCCATAATGGTCGTGTTTTTCAAAACTTGTATAAAGGTTGCAAATACTCTTTTGTAATATTTTGAGAGCACCTGTCAAATATTATTTAGCTTTGCCTTAACTATTAATAAATATCTTTTGTTTATATTTCTATTTGTGATGCTAGTCATTAATGTAACGTACCATCGCGAAAAAGGGTTAGAAATGTAAAATTCTTCCTAGGTGATGCACTTTCTTTGAACACCAGAGTAATTGATGTTTATTTAGTACCGCTATATAAAAATAAAATGCTTATATGTAATATACATAATACAAATTATATATATATATAATTTGTATTATGAATTATAATTTTGTTTATAGTTATATTATTGTGTTAACTATCATATAACATTTTTTTAATATTATATATATATATATATATAGAGGATGTCACAGGAGGAAAGGTCAATATTCCAGGAGGTGAAAGGATAAGTCATTTTAAGCCAAAATTTAATACTAACATATGCCCTATTCCGAATGGTTTCCGAGATAAAGCTACTTTAATGTACATTTGTTTTTAAATTGGCGGGCAATCTTTTCCTTCCCTTCCATCAGACTGCGCCATTTAATTGTCAGTTATCAGTTGATTGTGTTGACTGTAGAAGTGAATGAGACTGCGAGTGAATCAGTGAGTAGCGTCAGTTATCAGTTCTGTAGAAGTGTTTGCTAAAAATGGTGTATATTTTTACTAATGCCGACTATGCAGATAAGCTGTATGTTTACTGCTTCTACGATGGGGAACACTACATGAAGAGAACTTGTACCCATTTCACCGGAAACTTGAGTAGGGGTGCCACAAAATAAAACAAGTTACTTGGGGATGCCGTTATTAAAAAAAGGTCGAAAACCACTGCCTTAGATGTTGCACAGTCTCTTTCTTGTTATCTTGAATCAGGAATATTCATGTATTAATTCTAATTAATAATTAATTTAATATTTCTCTAAATGTATTGAAATGTA
Organism: Mastigoproctus giganteus; assembly: GCF_048544385.1. Taxonomy (NCBI): domain Eukaryota; kingdom Metazoa; phylum Arthropoda; class Arachnida; order Uropygi; family Thelyphonidae; genus Mastigoproctus; species Mastigoproctus giganteus. The sequence goes on from NC_143575.1 coordinate 25,626,508, forward strand.
TTGTAAATGGGGTTTGATTTTTTCAGGTGAATGATAAGGAACGCCTTTGATTACTATAATGGCTGATAACAAAGGCAGTCGTTTCATTTCTGAGCATTGCAAAAAGATATTTCCAAAGAGTTCGTCTCTCCGGCAGCACAAGAAAATTCATTGTGACCAGAATATCTTCAGTTGTGCAACTTGCGACAAATCATTTCGTACATCAAGACTCCTTCACTGCCATGAGGATATTCACAGAAATAAGAGAAATTTCATTTGTGTAACTTGTGAGAAGACTTTCCGATGTGCACACCATCTTATTGTGCACAAAAGAATCCACACGGGGGAAAAGCCCTTTTCTTGTGACATTTGTGACAAAAGATTTTCACGAAAGCATACCCTTGTACGGCACATGAGGATTCACTCTGGTGAGAAGCCTTTCCAATGCGATATTTGTGATCGAAAATTCTCACGAAATTCAGCCCTTTTAAGACATCTCAGAAGTCACACCAAAGAGAAGCCTTTCACATGCGAATATTGTGGAAAATCATTATCGACTTCAACAAATCTATCAAGGCACAGGCAGATCCACACTGGGGAAAGGCCCTTTTCCTGTGATACCTGTGCAAAGACATTTAGTAATTCATCAAATTTAAGACGACACAAGAGAGCGCATTCTAACGAAAAGCCATATTCTTGTGAATTCTGTCACAAGGCATTTTTAGAACGAGCAAAGTGTGTGCGTCACAAAAGAATCCACACTGGCGAGAAACCTTTTTCGTGTGGGGTTTGCCGAAAAACATTTTCAGAGTCTTCACACGTAACTGTCCACTTAAGAGTCCACACCAGAGAAAAACCGTTTACGTGTGCAACGTGTGGCGAAGCATTTTCTTACAAATCCGTCTTGTCCCGGCATAGGAAACTTCATTCTGAATAAATGTCAGTTCACATGAGTCTCAGTTGTGTACCAAAACTTAATGATCCATTTATCACAAAATTTCCTTTTTATGAAGCAAAAAGCCTTTTGTTATTGCAAATAACATTCTTGTTCTTCAACGTCTTTACTTGGCAATTACCAATTTAAAGACTTCTTGTTTTTATATTTCTTAATGACATTTTAGTTTTTTTTTTCTGTTCCTACCTTGTCTAGGTATTTATTAATTTTGTAAGGTTTAATTTGTTTCTTTATAATTTACTGATATTCTGTAATATTTCATTTCTATAATATTTTAATATTTCTGTAATATTTCTTATTTGTAATATATGTTTCTTTATGGTGTGAGTACTCTTAATTTGCTTATAGTGACATGAAGTACGAAAATTATTGGAAACTATAGAAGAAATAGGAGTGAGAACCGAGAGATCGACAGAGAAGCCCCGCCTTCCCTAAAAGAGGGCGAGTGCAGTCACAGAGAAATCCCACGCCAACATAGTGCGGTCAGCGATGAAATCCAACCCCAAAGGGGTTTGCAGTGATCTCGAGGTTTCACGCGTGAGAGTGAAAAAGACCGGGTTGAGGCGTAGCCAAGATGAGTGGACAGGACAGTAACCGGTGGGATGGCAGGAGTGGATACAGCGACCAGAAGGAATCTTCTTCACTTGAATAGAGGTGTACAAATTTGTAGGAAGGCCCTGAAAGCTTCCTTGTTTACAATCAAGGAATAGAGCGAATTAAGTCTGGTGGGTTGATCTGAAGGAGGAGCTGTTGTCTGAAGTCAAGGTAATCTACGCAGTCCTGTTAGTGTAGGAGATTAGCCCATTCTTCCTACTTGTCGCAGTTACAAATATCCTCAAAAATGCCAAACTGTTTTAGGCGGGCCTTGATGGAGCCGTAGCCGTTCAGCAATAATATACTTTCCAGGTTCGGAGTAAACAACGCCAGGGTTGTTTGGTTAAGAATCTAACGCCAGGTATGGTAGTTTAGTCTTTATTTCCATAGGACCAGCTGGACTAAAAAAAAATATATATATATATATAAATAAACAATTATATTAGGGTCACATGGAAATTTGCTTTTACCTACCCATGTGTATTGTGTCTGTAAATTGCGTGTTCTCTGGTTGATTAGCGTGTTTTGCTGGCATATAACCCCAGGGGGCAAAAATCTTGTTATCTGACTGAGAGATCAACTAACTCAGCCACGGAGTGAAGAAAAAAAAAAAAATTGTGTGTGTGTGTTTGTGCGTGTTACCGAACACGCATAGCGGAAGTTAAATAAAACTTCTTTAGGCAAACATTTATCACTTGACCCAGGATCCCGTATGAATGCCGCAGGCGACGAATCTGCATGAATGGGAGCCCGGAGATATAGACGTTTCGTTACCAAATCTAGTTTCGGCAAGGGCTGTGGCATCAGATGATCACTTTGGCCTTGAGAGAGCCACGACAGTTGTTACAGGCCGACTTACATCGTCATTTGGAAATGCTGTTTGAAGAAGAGCGTGATCTCGAGTTGCTACAATCTTCACATTGTTCTTGAACCAAACACACGGAACAGTCTGAACCGAAATCCTTATCCAAGAATGTACGTTTAAACTGCGCGTGGATGCTTCGGTGTTTCGTAAAATCCTGGTGCTGCTCCGGCTGTGCATTACGCCCGCTACGTGTTGAATGATTTGATGGAGTACTTCTGGCAGTCGGTTTTGGCTTCGAGGACTCTTCATCGTTTTCATATGCAGGAACTTCCATGACTCCTTCCAAATTCACTTCTGGGGAGATTTAAGACTCTGAAGATGTGGATGGACTTTCTCCGGCTTCTTTGTTCAACTCCATCGCACACCGTACTTTCTAAATGGCTTAAATAAATAAATAAATAAATCTCTCCTTTGTACCAAAAGGAGGTGGTTTCGGTGGTCGCATTGTATGCATTCGTGCCCTGTACATCTTACAACGCTCACTATTAGTCTTCAACATGTTGAATTATAAATTTTTTTCCGGCGAAATTTTTTATTAAATATGGTGGAGAATGAGGCAATGAAGTAGGTGTACTGATTGGATCTTATTTATTTATTTATTCATTTTATTACATATGCTTCACCTCTGAACAGCCTTCAGCTAGGAGGGTGCCTATATACAGTTATACATTATAAGTTAGAGAGCAAACATAGAAATCGTACATCTAAAGTGAGCAAATAAAGCAGATATAAATATATACAATGACACAAGCAAAAGATAGAGATAGAAAAAATCTTGCGTCGCTCGTACCTGGTATGGAGTGGTACAATGGTGGGGGGGGGGATGAATCATTTCGTGTAGCATTTTCTTGGCGATTTTTGTCAATCTACGGGCGCATTGCACGTACAGCGAACCCCCGCTTTACGATGCTTAGATCGCCAATATGGCTGCCTTACAGTACGGACGTGTTGTTTATCGCTCTGCAATAATTTGTCTGAAATATGTGTTTTAAATGTAATACAGTTAAAAATTATTGGTTTTAGCTGTAGATCAACCAACAGTGGACTCATAGGGTGACTTTTCTAACTTTCTAGGGAAATATAATGAGACTTTTACGTTCTTTATCTATTTCCTTTCTTGTGAGACAAGTCACCATGCTGCTCACAACGAGGTAATGGAAAGTGCTCCGATATAACGCGGCTGCCACGTTCAAATCTGATTCTTGACTTGGGAGGATTCGCCAGTTAGTGCTCTCTGGGCTGCAAGAGTGCCCACCATTTTGTGTTATTTCTATGTTTGCAGAACTAAATGTACCATGTGTGCAGTGTCCGCCCCCATAGACATTCCATGGAAGAGACAGATTTAATTATTGTTCCTGGAGTAAAACTGATTTCACCAGCGTGTTTAGCGCCTCCGAAAACCTTAAGAGGAAGTAACCCCGTTTTTCTAGGAACACTTTCACACCTAGGTGTTTCTCCCTCCCACCTACAGCTGACAGAGGGGATAGCCAAAAATTCCCATAATCAACTGTGTACCTTCAAATTAAGCCACGGACTTGTGGTAGGCATCATTTTCAGTAGCCTATCTTATTAGCCTATCATACACCCGATAATCTGAACTGTACCGGTTATCCGAATTTCGTGAAATGGAGGGAAGAACAGGAAAACAATGATCTCCAGGGCCAGAGTGACGACCCTGTTATTGTGGAACCCCAGGACCAAGAGGAGGACCTTTCTGGATCCCAACTCAACAAGCGGAAAAATCGCAATTAGCTGATCCCCAAGTTTGGGCGGGAAACACGTTCCCAGACAGAGACTAAAGAACAGTCTGAAATAGCTGCTTCACAAAAAGATCCGAAAGAAGGCAAACAGCAGGATTCACCCCTCGACCTTGCCATTCCAGAGGGTACTATATATGAAAAGACGCTCTTCCTCAAAACCGCACTTGAGAACATTTTCAAAGAAAACTCAGAGTGTCAGCAGTACTCAGATCTGAGATTGTCACAATCTTCCACAAGATGGAGACAATCCTACACGATGAACATCTTGACAAAGAGAGAGCAACCACCCGGCTACAGGCCTATATGGAATGCGGAGCAAGTCAAATGCCACAGCGCGCCTCGACATATTCGGATGCGCTGAGGAACCAACCTGCGACAACAATGGCTATCAGAAACACCACCAACACCAAGTCCACACCCAGGAAGACGCTGTTCCCTACACTACATTTTGTGGTTCTTAAACCAACCACTACTGACACTCTTAAAACTAGCGAAGAGGTCAAAAAGAAAGTCATTGACTCTCTGACGCAAGAATTCAAAATAGCCAAGATTAGAGCCATCAGGAAAACGCGTAACACGGCTAATAATCGAGACGGAAACAAAAGACGATGCCAACTTGATCATATGCCAAGATACCAACGGTCGGACTCTCTGCTGAGCTGCCTAGAGAAAAAGGCCCCTCAATTGTTATATTCGGCATAGACCCGGATCTAACCCCCACTTCCATCTGCGAGGAGATATACACAAGAAAGCTCCAACACCTACCAGACAGAGACCACGCAAGTCTACTGGCGCTTAAACACCAAACCAAGAGCGGGAATGGCAGCACAATAAACTGGGTGGTCGGACTGGCCCCCGAGGCATGGAGGGTGATGCTGATTTTCAGGGAATTACCCTGAATGTGGATTACAGAAGGTCTTTGGATAGAGTACCTTTAATTAGGTACATCTTGGTTTTGGTAGAGGAGATAGCTTGTGTGTTTCAGCCCAATTTGAGAGCGCAGTCAGGACATGATTGGCCTGCAGCAACTGAAGGGCGTCCCTAGAGGATCCCTCAAGAATAATGACGAGGTCATCCATATAAGCAACCATGGTAGTTTGCTGGAAGGAGTTGCAAAGCCTGAGCCCAGATTTATGAAACATACAGCTGGGCCCAGGCTTGAACCTTGAGGACAGCCTCTCAATTGGCCTGGTTATTCTGTGGAAGAGGGTTTCGGTAGCAAGTTTCCGTTCTGTAAAGTAGCTGTGAGGCCATTGTAGATTTCTGGTGTACAACCTGTTTGGCTAATCCTTGTGATGACGCTTGGCCACCAGACTGAGTCAAATGGCTACGTTGAAGTCGATGAAGATTGCCAGTACCTATTTAGATTCTGAATCTTCTTTCTTCCTGCTGAGCTGCAGTAGTGCATTTTTTGTGGGGTAATCCAGGATAAAGGACTCCCTACCCCTAACCAGTATGGCTTGGAGACATACTGGTTAGGGGTAGGGAGTCCTTTATCCCGGCACCATGTCAAGAGTATGGATAAAAGTAGCCATTTCTGAACCTTCCCCCGGATTGGTAGAAGTGCAATGGGGCTGTAGGCAGCTGCTCTTTGATTTGAAGGGATGGGCTCTTTAGGAATCATCCGGAAATTCGCCTGCTTCCGGATGACATCAGTAGAAAAGTTCCATAAGAATTTCTGGGGCTATCGACCAGAGATGCTTGACCACTTCACCTTCAATCAGGTCAAGGCATGATGATGATGCCAACTACATGAAGTAATAGCTGTGACGTCATTTTAAATGACATCATAGCTGTGACTTCGAAGGCACAAAGGATAATGGCACAAAAAATATGTTTTTTGGATTGAGACGCCCGTTGCAAGAACAAAGTTGCAATTGTTCCCAATCAGCTATTTTCACAAAAATTTCACACGATTTTCACGAAATGTCTATTGGACTTTTGAGTAAGTGCGGTAGCACAGAGGATATAATCATAGTTTCCCCTCTAGCTGGGTGGAAATGTTTTGGTTCGAATCCCGTAAAGGAATCTAAGAACATTTGTGGCCTTTTTTTGATTGAGTTCTTCGTCCTCAGAGTACACTGTTTGCCAGTGCTCTACACTAATACCTTACATTTGACACACACACACACACACCTTACATATTATGTGAAACTATATAATATCGGTGTAAATACACCACAGAAAACTCTTAAACGAAAAAACTACATTTGTAGTATGAAAGGGCATAATTTTATCTGTATCTCATATAGTGCTCATCCTTCACAACGAGTTGCCATATATTGCACTACCTTGAATAAGTAACGCTTCACTAAAAGAGAAGACTACTGTTACTTATTCTCAGTAGGCACCACCACCCAGACGCATCGGTGGGTGGGCAGGTACCCTGGTATTGCAGACACGACAATCCAGTTGTGAAGATAATCCCACAATATGAGAGATGCCAAAAGGTGTACATAATAAAGTTTAAGTCAAAGTCAATGCAACAAGGCATCGTACCGATGAAGGGCCAGTAAGCCTTGAAACGGTGCCGTCTGGGTGGTGGTGGTGCCCACTGAGAATAAGTAACAATAGTCTTCTCTTTTAGTGAAGCATTACTTATTCGAGGTAGTGCAATACATGGCAACTCGTTGTGAAGGATGAGCACAATATGAGATACAGATAAAATGATGCCCTTTCACACTAAAAACGCAGTTTTTTCGTTTAAGAGTTTTCTATGGTGTATTTACATACACCAATATTATATAGATTACTCATACTCTTAAACATGATGCCTTGTTGCATTGACTTTGACTTGAATAATATTATGGGAAAAGAATATTGCAAGTGTACCCAACTGATAAAAGATCTCAGAAATAAAAATAAAAAAACTTGCTTTTTCAAACATTCAATTTATGCATTTAAAAAATTTAATGATGCTAGGGGTCGAGAGATTAATGCCAGATTTTGTTGTAATAATCCCATTCACCTCTACAAATAAGAGTAAATAAAATCGCCCTTGATGCCGATCCCATTCGCTAGTATGACATTTAAAGAAGCCTTCTTCCTTAAGGACTTTTAGGGATAAAAAAAAGATAAAATAATAATGATATTATTATTATTTATAGTTTTCAAAATAAAAAAAAAATCTAAATTCTATTTGGTTAAATGTCTGATATTCCTTGAAAATATGTTCCCCAATATATTGTCAAGGTCATCAGAAATCAATATATTTTACCATAATAAACCGCCCATATTAATTTTTTTAAAAAATATATATGTACTGTACTATAAAAATATTTAATATTAAATAATACAAACTGAACCATCCAGTAGATGGCGTGAGAGAACGAAATTCTACTCTATTGAAGCAGGTGCGAGCGAAATATCAGAGGTCAACATTTATTGACGTTTTTTGGTTTTGAAGTCTGAAAACAAAGTTATTACCAATCACGTGGTATTATATGGCGTTTATTTTCATAAAACAGTTTTCATCAAAAGCTAAAAAAATTTCCAAACTGCGTATGTCACATAAGAAATACATTCTTGAAGTTGAAGAGTCGATTAAAAACGCTTGAAATTTAAGAAAACTCCATTTAGATAATAGTATTTTAATTAATAAATATTTAATTTTAGTGTAAAAGAAGAAAGTATCATTATACTTTCTTCGAAAAATAGCAAATACTATCATATTTCCTTTCTATTACGTTGGCGAATACTAGAATTTAGCATATATAAAGATTTTCATAATACGTTGGATTACCCCAGGGGCTCACATCTGGTGAGTATGGGCTTGGCACACCCAGGGTCCTGAGCTGGATATCATCATTCTTCTCTTTCTTGGTGGGTGATTTCTTTCTACTTCTGACTTGCTTTCCCTCTCTCTCAGGGTAACTCGGAAATTTTTTTGGCTGGTGCAGCATAAGCCTCAGGCTTCCTTGCATCATATGGCTAATAATAATAATAATAGTCCACAAAATATTTAATGCAAATATTCAAAAATTAACCAATCTAAATAGATGGCATGAAAGAATGAAATTTCGTTCTGTTCATGCAGGCACGATCTGAATTGCGAACTTAATTTTTATAACGGTATATTTTAGCTTTTGCTGTGGAAGATAATTTTGTTAACCTAATCAAAGTTGTCTATCAATGTATTAGAATTTCACACGGGCTATATAGTATCGAGACACTTCAGCCGAGGAGTGGGACATGACCAAGTGCTCCAAAATCTGAAAAAAAAAAAAAAAAAAAAAAAAAATCTGAAATAGTTCATTGAAGGAGGAGAACCTCGTTCAATGAACTATTTCAGATTTTGGACAACTCCATTCGCAAGAAGACAAATATGCGAAAACAAGCATTTCATCAAAAGTTAACAGTGACTCTAAGGTAGGCTTAATGATGGATTTTTTCAAATGGTCATCCATATATTATTATTATTATTATTATTATTATTAATATCCATATGATGCAAGGAAGCCTGAGGCTTATGCTGCACCAGGAAAAAAAAAAAAAAAAGTTCCCGAGTAACCCAGAGAGAGAGAGAGAGAGAGAGAGAGAGAGAGAGAGAGAGAGAGAGAGAGTTAAAAGTAGAAGGGAATCACCAGGAAAGAGAAGAATGATGATATCCGGCTCAGGACCCTGGGTGTGCCAAGCCCATACTCACCAGATGTGAGCCCCCGGGGTTAAATATGACTGCACTCGCAAGGGGGAAGGAGTTTTTCACTTGTATAACTATTTTTAACGATGGAGAGGCTGGGGATGTTGAAAAATGTGTCGTTACAAAATAAAATTGACTATTTAATTTCTTTGATAAGATTTAATTATTTTTTTTATAAACTCTTCAAAGGATTGATAGAAAGCTGACTAAAATCTGGCAACTCTAAATTTATTTCTTTGGGTTAAACTGCAGTTTATGGTGTTTACCCATGAATCTGTGCGACAAGGACTGACGAGCTGGCCTAGCTCCTTCTACCTGATACTTTCCTCGCACTGATTGGACGATATATTCCTGTGCGTAACTTCATTAACTGTTTTAAATCAGTGCCAAAGGGGGGGGGAGGACCACGGAACAATTGTCTCCCCTTTGGCGCTGGTTTTAAATTGAGAACAGATCGTCCAGTCACTGCTGCGAGGAAAGTCATCGGATAGGAGCTACGCAGCTCTTCACTCCTTGTCGCACAGATCCACGGGTAAGCACCATAACCTGAATTTAACCTTTCTTTGATATGTTGAGTACTTTAGAATGATAATAAAGACAGCTTTAAAAAAGAAAATAATCATCAGTTTTTTTATGGATCTTGGCATGTTATAGAACCAATCTCGGATTCAATTAGTATGGAGCGGTGACATTTTCTGACGTCATATTTTGTGTAGGGGTCTCTCTGTTTTGCACAAAAATGAGAGGTGGGCAAAATTAGACAAAAGTCTCCTGGTGTCGTATATAGGAAGGCCGCAAACATTTATTAAATAATTGTAGGTGAAATTATATTCAAATATTGTAAAACTAAGGTAAGCGTAATTTTTTAACGCTTGTAATATTTTCACAAAATAAATTAAAATTTAATAATAAAATGAATAAAAGATGAATGAATCTCATTAGTGTAAATTACATAAATTTTAAATATCTGATGATGGGGACAGTAGATTTTGTCAAAAGATGGATTGACAGGATTTGGATTTTGTTGTGGGTGTAATGAGGGATAGGGATCAGGATATAAGGCTACCGTTCTTAATTGCGTTTATTATATTCACTTTAACATCCATTTTCCTATGGGCAGGAACCTCCTTCATTTTACCCAAAATGCGGATCATCGTCATCCAACTCATTTTCCCTACCTTCTTTCAAAATGAGAATCGAATTGTTTTTAAATGTTTCTTTTTTTGCAAATCAGTGTTGGGGCATCTGTTCTTTCTTCACCTTCAATTTCTTCCGTCGGAGGCCTAACATTAGGAGCTGTCCTGAAAATAAAAAATTATAATCAAAGGGATGAATATTTTTAATTAATAAATTCATAGGACACGGAAAACCGATTTACTGAATTGTTCGAAATTTCACTTACTCTGTGCATTAAACATAAAAGAAATTAGGAACGCCATCTTCTTGTAGTACGTGTAAGTTTTCCATGTTCGTTCTGATCCTGACTTAGTTTGCTTCCGGTTAGCTAATTTTCGAGCGAACGAGTTTCTTAAATCATTCTTTTTTTTTTTTTTTTTTTTTTGTAAATATTTTGGAGAGTATTCAATGTTGCCAACCAAATCTCCAAACCTTTCTCTACAGAGTAATGAGGTAGAAACGAAAAAGTTTAAACGTGCAAAACCGCAAAAAAAAAAAAAGCAAGCACGATGAATAAAAAATAACCCTGTACCTAACTGATGAAACATATATAAATGCAGCATTCAGTAGACTTAGAGCTAGAAACTATAATTATTATTACTTTTTTCTGTCAGAAAAAAGTAATAATGATTATATATCGGTTTTTCAGTCAGACTAGTGCCGCCATCTGACGCTTAAAATTTCAACTAGTCTGTGTTCTGGGGAAAGGCACTTGCGTATAACGGAAGTAGAAAGAGTGTATGGCCAACTTTCTTTAACAGTGAACAACGAGTTCCTTAAATAGCAATCTTTCATCCACCCTACACACTTGCTGTCCATCGATTACAACAGCAACTGAAAACACGTACACAGTCACAAAATAATAACGGAGAATTCACTCCCTAGAGTGGAGGGGGTGAATTCGACGTTGCCTGCCAACACTAAAAAATCGGTTGTACTGAATAAGCCAGCTATGGTCATATATGCAACTGATTTCTGAGAGGGATAAATACAGTAAATATTTTACTACGCGACATCTCGAAAAATGTTCTAGCATAAAATTGCTAAAATGCTTCGCCTTATAGCAAAATGCATTTTCACTATCTGTTTAAAGAACATTGCAAAAATAAATAATTGGCGTTATCATTAAAGGCTCAGACCATACCAATCGAGGTATGACACTTTTAACTTAAAATCTCTTCTATCAAAATTTAATAGTTTGAAACCGTAAATCTTAAATCTAATTATTTGGTCTTCAAAATACTAGACTGTCCCATTAGCTGGAGTCCGTCAGGCACACTTCTAATATGTAAGCTGATATTTATCAAGACATTTTAAACTATGCTCATATTTCCTCCGACTTCCAGGAAGAAATAACAGCAGTTGGCTTTGACTGGAAGAAGCACAGATGGTCTTCTGTGTAGATTCATGGCTACTGACTTAAACACACCAAAACACCCTAAGTGATTTCTCTCTGACACTTCTCCCGTGCAACTGCTTCCCTTTTCAATAACTATGAAACGTGCTCCTTGGTAATATCTTCATATCTCTGCAATAAAAGCAACAGCTACAGTAGAAAAAAAAACATTCAAAGCTTTGACCAGCGAACAGATGTCTTCAACTTAAAAGAAATCATCACTACAAATACTGCGGTAAAGGACTAATTCAAGGATTACAGAAATTTCTTGAATTAAAAAAAAAAAAAAAAAATTGACGCCATCCCCCATGGGAGTGATGTGAAGAGTACGCTGTATTAAACTGGAGAATCACAAGCTATATATCAATTTCCACGTGCACTTTTAAGTAAATATACAGTAGCATTATTCTCACATAATAGTGTATAAAATATATTGTTATAAAATATACTACCAACCTTGAGGACAGTATAGTAGTTATAATCTCCGTCCTCTCACACCGGGTGAAAAGGGTCTGAGTTTGAATAACATCCATACGTAGCTGAGTTTGAATAACATCCATGAATACACTACGTAGCTGAGTAAATCATTGTAATTTTTTCCTCTAGAAATACGAGTTTTTCGTCTAGCAAATACAATCCAATTACAGATGCAATATACTAAAGCCTCACTGTTTGTGCTTTGGCGCTTAACACACATACATGTCCAAGCATATCAGCAAATGCAATCAGTACGAGAGGCGGTCAGTAAGTATTTACCAACTAGAAATATTTGAATTAGAAATTTGAAACTTGGCTGGCAATATTATCTTTCTCTAGCAATATCACCTTATGGAGTTACATTTTTTTCAATCTGTGGATAATCTCTTTCAGATCTCTTGAATGGAACTCCTCGTGAGCAGAAAACCAGGCTTCTACTTCATTAATTACCTCCTCATCAGTCTAAAAGTTGCGGCCCCATAATAATTTTTTGATTTTAGGGAATAGGAAGAAGTCTGAAGGTCGGGGGAATATTGGGGGAGTGATACAGATTTTCAAAGCCTTTTTTAACATTATTATGTTAAAAAAGCCCAGCTGCAGATGGATACACTGAAGCCATGAAGCTATGCTCCAGATTGTAAACTATTTCCAGATAACCTATTACATCTAAATGTTATTATTAGCCTAAAAACTAAAAACATCTAAAAACTAAATAATAAACAGTAATGTGTAAAAAATAAACGACCCGCGTGTTTCCCTTCTTCACCTAGAAACGATGCAGTTGATCTTTAAATTACCCGAAGATGTCAGCCTCGATAACCTGTGGAGGCAACTTAATTCAGTAATGAACAACTCTCTGGCTAAAAGTAAACTTCCAACAACCAAGTTTAAATCTTTTCTTGTAATCTGAATATATGTTCTACTTCTGGTACCATAACAGTGAAAATTTTACCTTCGTTTATTTTATCCCCATCTCTCATAGCCTTATAGACATCAATGAGATCCCTCTCTAAGATGCCTTGTTGCCAAGTTCACATATTCGAAGTTTCTCTTCGCATGGGTGCCCTTTTTCAGATCTCAATAAGGAGGATGCTGGTCTTTGGACATTTTCAAGAAGCTCAATTTCTTTTTTATAGATACGATCTCCATACTTGGACACAGTATTCCAAATGCAGTCTTACACTTGCCTTACACAGCGGGATTATGACCTTTTTTCTATACCCCATGTGTAAGACCTTGTATTCTGCTGCACAAAAACATAGCTGCTACTTTTCTGACCATCTTCGAAACTTATCCAAGTCGTCCTGAAGAAGCGTTGCTTGGGACAGATCATTAATCACTCTCCCAATCTTCACATCATCTGAAAATTTTGACATCACGCCCTGTATCCCTTTGTTGACGTAATTTATGAAAATTAGAAACAACGGTGGTGCCAGAACCGATCCTTTGAGAAGATCTCACTTCTAACGTTAGACCAATCTAAAGAGCAACCATCAATTAATCCTCTGTCTGCTGCCCTTTAACTACCCTGTGATCCGCCTTAGAATCTTAACCATTATTCCAACGTATTCCAGCCTATACAGTAAACTCCTATGAGTGACGTAATTAAAGGATCTGTCAAAAATCCTAACAAACAAGGAGGAAATTGTTTCCTACACACAGCTCATGATTAACTGCCAAAATAGCTAACCAGATCAGCGAAACATGATTTTTCCTTAACAAAACCGTGTGTATATATCCTTCCGAATTCCATTTCTGTCGAAATGTTCCTGTATTGGTCTCTGTCGTCATTGATTGCCTCCATGATTTTCCGTACTACTTAAGTCATACTGGCTGGTCTGCACTTACCCACACTTCATTCTTAGAACCCCTTTATGTGCTGGCGATACATTGACACTTTTCCAATCCAGAGGAATTTCTCCCAAGTCAATGATGCTCTCATTATTAACCTTAATGGTTTAATGCACTTTTTCCCGGCCTCCCTCAAAATTAATATATACCATAAATTCCCGAAACCTTAGGTGCCTTAAGCTCGACAGTTTTCTTAATAAACAATCATCTGTAATTTCAGTATCGCTAATTTCATACTGCTTAGCCTCATTCGCACGGCCTCTCCTCACCATGAAGTTCCCATCTAATTTGTTTTCTTCTTCCTATTCACATACAAGGGAAACTCCTTTTATCCGTTCTTTGCTCTCTTAGACAGTGATTTCTTATACTCATACTTCGACGACCTAAACCTTTCTGTGGTGATATTACAGATCTTTATCAACTAGAAGTTGATAAAGACCTCAGTACTTTTTATCGCTTTATAACCCTTTCATACCATCTTTTTCTGCTCTGTTTGGCTGACCAACTCTGTATTCATCTATTTCGCTGTCCTCTTCATGCCATGCTATCTTAATGGTATTTCTGCATTTGGCTTCTATGACCATTGCTTTAGAAATGTTGCATAGTTTAAATGTTCACCAGTCACTCTTAGATCTGCCCAGTTGATAGAAGCTAGGCAGCATCTTAAACTATCATAGTCCCTTTACTAAAATTAAACCCCATACCTTGACCGTTAACAACAGCAACGTCTTCGTCCTCCAAATAAAGTTGGTTGGTTATGTAGTTTTTAATGGTATTGACAGCTAATGGAGCAAGCTAAATTAAAAATCGATATTTTTAATTTAGTTTGTTGTGGTAACCTATAAACTGGTTACCACAACAAAAGAAGTAAATATATATCAAAAAATATAAAAACGCAAATTAAAATACATGTGTGTATGAAATAACTGTAAAAAATTTAAAAATGTCAGACATATCTCTGTCATCTAAAACCAGGCTGCATGTAAGCGGTTCAGCCAGACTATTAAAAGCCATAAAACATAAATGCTGTGCATTTGTAAAATAATTTCGCTGTTTTCATAAACGGGAGATCGTCCATTCTCAGCAGAAAGGAGTGTCAGATGACCGTGTCCTATGCGGAACCCACCAAGAACAACTTTCTGTGTTTGGACTCTACAAACGCTGGATTGTCATTACTTGATTATAGGCTTAATTTCGTTCAGTTTAATTTTGGCTGTGTCTATACCAACCAAATATCTTGCCACTGGGTGTATAGTTTATTACATATTACTTGCCTAGTCTGTATATGGGATTGACAGACAATAGTTATTCAAGAGGATTGCTGATAGCGATATCAGCTAGTTTGTTTCCTTTGATCCCGATGTGGCTCGAGAACCAGAAGAAGTGGATGTCAAATTCAAGTTCAAAAAGAGAATAAAGCATCTACTGAATCCAGGTCAGAACTGGATGAGAATTATATCTTACTAATGGTCAAGCCTGCAACACGCTACACAAATCACTGTATATTATAAAGCTTTAGTAATGACTAACTTGTATATGATCTAGTGCTAGTTCTATTACACGCAACTCTGCTGTATACGAACTGCTCTCTGGTGGAATTTGGTTGAATACCATTTTGTGTTCTATTCTTCCTAATACATTATATATACCAAAGTGAAACCCATCGTCCCCGCTGATCAACCGCTAACTCTGACACTATCTTGAAATCTTCTGTCTGATCAACGATCGCCAATATTGATTCCATCAGCAGCTGAATCCCATATACGATTCTGACTTCGGGCCATTAATGTAGACGGGCAAGAAGTCAAAATAATGTGCTCGATGTGCTGCAAAGAGTTAATGGTAGCCTTTCTCCAGATCTTGGAGAAGTTACCATTTGGAAACTGAACATGGCAGGGTAGAAGGAATTGCCTTGGTGACAGGGCAACCTCATGGCTTAAAAACTGATATCCACGTGTTGATCGTCGATACGGATTTCAATTTAAAAGGGTATTGCAAGCAAAACTGCTTTCGTCGAAAATGAAAGAGATGGTGCCCTCGGAATCTTAGCATAGTTGGTAGAAATGAACTGCGGATGGAAATGAACTGCGCTTGAATCCCGAGAATGATACGAGGAATCTTTATGAGCCCTTTTCACAATGTGGCTGAGTTAGTCGGACTCTGTGGATGATCTAACCACAGAAGTGCGCGCTATCTCTATATTAGAAGCATAAACCGAGGAACAGTAATCTATAGAATCTACATTTCTAACGTCCTTCTCCACCTATATTAAAACCATAATCTAGTTTAGAACGAAGGGCTCGGTAGAGACAAAGTAGGACACATCGATCACCACTCCACAAAGTTGAGGAAAGGGCATCAAGGATGGTAATTCCTTTGGTATAATTCTGGGTCAGGATGAAGATTCCGTTTGCGACAAAAGGGGACATAGTCCGCCTTCCGAGACAAAAATCAGAAAGCAATAGTCAATTAGTCCAAAGTGCAAAATGATTAACGGCTTTTTACAGCTGTCTTTCAGTGACTCTCATGCACGAAAGTCAAAATATATCCAATTAACAACTGCATGATCGCTTCCTGATAATGGTTCCTGTATTGTGACCCTACGATGTGATTTTGTTCGTGGATAATGATCAAGTTTACCCATAGTATTTTCTCTAACATGCTAATGAAAATAATCATCTAGTTCTACTTCAAAATTTTTTTTCTCCCAATGATAACTTTCACACCCACTTAATCCAATCAATAAGGGACAAACTGAAGGCGCTTCACAGTCTTCTAGTCTGTTCCATATCCAACTCTAATTTTACCTTTGCATCCAATAACTTCACACCACACAGGGCTTTACCAGATTCAGAACTTGTGTATGCTAGCATATAAAATATGCTGGAAAGCATAAGTTCGAAATCTGGGAGAGATTTCGTCTCATCCAAACTGCTTTTGATAAAAAAAAAAAAAAAAAACATGACCACCATTTCCATCTTATCTATTCTTCGTAATACATTATACATACCAAAGTGAAACCCATCGTCACCGCTGATCAACCGCTAACTCTGACACTATCTTGAAATCTTCTGTCTGATCAACGATCGCCAATATTGATTCCATCAGTGTCGATCCACTGGAGATATTCTGGCTTATATTGCTTATCTTCATACAAATTCGATGGGAGAAGATTGGTTAAGCCCAGCAGTTTCTCTTGACATTTTCAAGGCTTTTAATAGTGTTCGGTATAAAGGTCCAAACAGAAAGAAAATATATAAATAAAAATAATATAAAAGCAAACAAAATTGATAAAAGTGTAAATATTTTTAGTATGTGTGATTAATAACTAAAATATTTCTTTAATGTCAGGGCTGTTTAAAAAGTAGTGCCAGCGCTCCTGTGTACATGTCATCATACGTAGGAATCAGAATGGTACGGTTGTTTTGAACTATGTTTACGTTGTTCTGAATGACAAAGAAAAAAATCGAAAAAGAAAAAAAAAAGAAATTCAGGCAAGAACCTGAGAATGTGAAAGTGATTCTCATCGTTGTATTTGACTTGGATTGGGTCATTCCACCTCGTGCTGTTTCACAAGTTAACAGTGTAAGCTGCGTATCATATCACCACAAGAGAAGTATTTGCACCCAGCAAAAACGATTCCATTTCCATCACATCTTCGCACTCTTCAACAAAAGATTAGCTATTTGAAATCAGACGCCCCCTGCATATTTGAGATCGACTTCACCCGGAAATTACTTTGAGAGAATATAACAATCAAATACTTATAAATAAAGCTCTGTTTTTGTAACTCCCTGTTTCCACTACTTTTTAAACAACCCTCATATGAAATAAACCTCTTTGTTCTTTCTGCTCTCAAAGGATTGTTCTTTTAATTTGTCTGATACTAACAAACTCTTTCTTTCTTTTCAATAAATTTTATTTGAGACTATTTTGAAAATCGCGACCTACATATAAATCGCAATTTCCAGTTTACGCATCAGTGTTCTAGAACATGATTCGTCAAATTTCAGAATTAATATTCTAATAAGAGAAATGTAAAGCACATGTATGCGACATAAGAATTTACTTAGGAAATATGTTCATACAATTACGGAAAATAAAATCCAAATATTTCATCGGGATGTTCTGCTTAAGGAGACAAGTCAATCAAGAATAAGTTATGAAACAGCTGCCATATTCCTAGAAATACGAGTTCACTGTTGAGTAAGCACAACCGCTACACTGTGCACTTACGAACGTCCCGGATTACAAAGCCAAAAGCAACAGAGAAATACAGGTACTGTGTAAAAAAGTAAAATTAACTTTTTAATATTATTTGGCACTTAAAAAATTGGTACCGCTGTGTTGTAATATTTTGTTTGGGAGAGCAAACAATTGCTTAAGTTATTATTAAAGAGGAATCAGAGACGTTTGATTTTGTAGAAGTCTTTCAGGTAAGAGTGATGACGTAAGCATCGTTATGGTGATAGATGATAGGTAAAGAGATGTATAAGGCAGAAACATCCTTTATACTCGTTTATGGTACATAAATATATACTTTGCATATGTGATTAGAGCACGTTACTTCGACTTTATAATTTATAAATAAAAAGTATTAAAGAGTAAAGTCTTAAACAACGTGATAATTAACAAGAAATATTTATAAAAACAAATACTGGTGTCTATATTCTTGCATCTCAAATAGCTTTGATTGCTGAAGTTTTCACTGAATATATCAGCACTTCTTTTCGATGCAGTACAAGTTGTACAAAGGTTGAACTAAGGTACAAGTTTGTACTAAGGGTGAACCTATAAGGAACCCCATCTTGGGTCACAAGTGGGTCCACTGTGCAGTCTTCGAAATATATTTTCTGTCTACAAGCCATGTATATTCCTTAGCTGGATCTACTGTTTGTGGGATGAAAATCCCGAACTTCGTCAGTAAATAAATATGTAACCCTCGTGTGTGACCGACTCTCAGTCGAGATGCGGAAATAATTCACATTTACACAACCAGTGCACTATCCGTTGCCCTACCTACAAACACAAGGTACCACTTGTCAACAGAACAGGAAACAGCGGCCACGATTACATATGTATACATTCCGTTGGTTGTGACGTAGTAGAATTTCATGGAAATGCCTGTATTTAATTGGAAGAAGGGGATTGTGGTGTGTTAATAAGCACCAAAGCAACGAATGCTACTCGTGTCTGTAATCCCTCATATTACGGTCGGTTTGTCTCTGTGCTGAAAAGTAAACGCCAAGCGTTTGGAGATAAAATCATGTCCCTCCACCTCGGCCGGGACCGATTAATTAGGTCACATTGTTTAACTGGAAAAATAAATTTATTCTTTCATAATCAGTAAAATTATTAAAATTAAAATACACATAAGTTAAATAAAAAATCGAAAGATTTATTACCTTATCATGTGATTTTTGATTAAAGGAATTTTGAGAATGCCAAATATACGAATAACGTCAACTAAAATCGAAAATTCAGTAGAAAAGTAGCCCAATACACGATTGTCCAAAATAAAAATTGATAGGTATCCACGTTTAAAGCCTAATTTATTTCTCCATCCTTCCACTAGATGTCACTACCGCACTTTCAGGTGTGCTGCTCAACATCGATGCATTATAAAATTACCGTTACTAACTGCTAATATGCGATTTGTAAAGATACTCTAATCCACGTGGGATAAGAAATGAAGAAAGTGTTATACCATGATGCTAGTTTTTGGGTTTCAGGATTACTATTACCTTGCTTGCGCAGACAGATCGAACTTTCTAGTAACTGGCCGTCATTTCTTCGTGTGTAGGCACCGATTGGGGCACAGTTCAACATCCTTTGGCTGCGATTTTTATCGTGGTCTCTTCATGAACAATGTCTGATACAGCTATCAGTTCAGCCTATTTTTCGTCCTTGTCTTTAGGTGAAAACAAAGAAAACAGGCAAGATTATTTTCTCCTACCCATTGTGGGACTCACTAGAACACTTTCCCAGTGTTTGAAGGTCACTGCCAACACCTGACCAAATGGGTGGCATCTCTTCACAGACTAGAAACTACGTTTTCTCAATCTGTCTGTGTATTTTATACCTTTTTCTCTACAAGCATTAATATTTCGAAAGAATTCTAATTTACTTGCAAGATGGCACCGGATACTGTCCCTTAATGAAATGATGTTTCTTGAAAGCAACATCTCATGACTTTGAACTGTCTCAAGACTTCGCCTTACCTGCTCGCTCTCATTTGCCTTGGATTGAACAAAATTCCATTGTTAATCCACACAGCCATGATTGATAACAAATACATTACACGTCCGGTTCCTGTTTTTTTAAGGTTTCAGCATTTTTTTCCCTTCCAATCCTCTCTTCCAAAAGAGGTTTGGAAGGACACCTCAATCAGATCTCCCTGTAGGTGTTCTCTAGTTTCCAGACGCTACAATTTGCAGAATTGAACCTTCCTTAGAAAGAGCATCCTTTTGCTTCCCTAACCAATTTTGTTGATTTTCTCTGCATACGTTCGAATAGATCTGCGTCCTTCATTAAATGAGGACTCCAGACCTGTATGCAGTACTCAAGATGTGACCTGACTACAATGGGATAATTACCTCTTTATTCTGCTGGAAAAATTCCGGTATATCATTGACAAAACCCCGTGAACTCTAAGCAGTGCAGACAGGCTGTCTTGGCAGCCTGTCTGCACTGCTTAGAGTAGTTCGTACATCACTGCACAATTACCTCCAGGTCTTTTTAATTTTAATTGCCACATCTGTAGCTCATTTTGTGTAATCTGTGCAGATTACATTTTACCACTTCTTACCTCATCTGCGTAATCTTGTTGCAGTAGTGACTAATGTGAATAACTACCCTGCCAACCTTCGTATCATCTGCAAACTTAGATATTAAGCCTGATATGCCTTGATGTTTATCGCGCACCAGCGACTAAGGCTATATTGCGCCATAATAATGTGTGTAAATTACGTGTGTCCTGTGGTGGATTTTCTATTTTCTGGACGAAGCAACCCGATTTCCGGAAGAAAAACCATTCTACCTTCGCCTGAGACCGACTAACTCAGTCACGTTGTCAAAAAAATCCCCATAAAAGTTCTTCGCGTCATTGACGGGATTCGAACTCAGGTCTTTTACACTCGGTGTGGGGAGGACGTGATTATACTAACTGTGCTACTAGGGCAACTTGAGCAGGTGCGTCGACAGTTAATCCATTCATATCAGACCAATGTGATTCCACCCCTTCCTTCTACTGTTTATATAAGTAAAGAAGCCTTTGCATTCTTTGCAAGACACTTTTCAAAATCTGCCTTAGGTTGCTTAATGTCCTTTGTGACTAAAAGATTAAAAGAAGTTTTTGATTTATAACAATAAAAACTAGTGTATGCTGACTGGTCGGAAATGATAGATGGTGGCACAGGAAACACAAGTTTTTACTGCACGCAAAGGTCTCAAAGTGTATTTGTTTGTGTAGGACAACTTAGTTAAAACAATGCAGTGTACTTGTACTACAGTCAACTTGACGCCCTCATTGCTATCTGTTCTCGTATATCGTGCGGAAAAAGCTTGGGTTCGATACCTGTCGAAACGAGGATACCTTTATGGACTCTTTCACATCGCGTTTCAATTAGCCGGGTGAGTTGCTGTGTTTAGCTTATGTCAGGTCAGTTTTCTTTTACTGGATGAAAAACAAGAGTGCTAGTCGTGTCAGCTCGATCACACACAATTCATATCTGCTCTGATACCCCAAATAAATACTTGTTATCCACATTGTATATCCGCTTAAGGTTAGCCATGAAAAATGTTCAAATTAAAACCCGTTCGATCTGTAATACTGCTCTGTGGGATACGTCAAATGGATGCGTGTATCTTAAATCAGCACGTCGACATGCGAGAAAATTTATTTTGTGTGACACTTGTTAGGAAATCTTAACTAGTTTATATTATTTTATTGGCAAACTGTGAGTACAGTTCAATTATTCAAATATTATTAGTTGCAGTGTTTGTTGGTTGGTGTGGGTATTAAACTCCAAAACTACTATGGCAATGAGGTGTCTGTGGTATCGTCTATTCTTCGGTCGCTTTGCCTATCTTCTGGATGAAAAACCACAGTTTCAGGAAAGTAAAACTATGCAATTCTCGCCGGAGGTCGACTAATTCTAGCACGTTTTGAAAAAAAGTTGATGTTTCGCTTGTCAAAATGGGAATCAACGTTTTGCAGGTAGCATAGTGACTATAATAACCTCCCCTTTTTCGCTCCACACCGGGTGAAAAAGGAAAGCGTTCGAATCCTGTTCGCGAGGAATTTTTATAGGCTGTTTTTCATTCCGTGGCTGAGTTAGTCGGTTTCTAGTGGTTAGTAAGGTTCCTTCCCTTCGGAAACTCGGGTTTTTCATCCAGAAAAACAGGCAGACCGACCAGAGAACACACGAAATTTACAGACTTACTGCACATTGGGTAGCTAAGGAAATTGCCGGGTGGCCCTATTATGAAAACTTTTGGACATAATAGGGGATTAACCTATTAAGTCGTTAAGTACCTTTGCTCCTTTCATTTACAAGTTTTCCTCAACCAGACTTCCTGGTTAGCGAAATCCTTCAAAATCCTCAGGACAGTGTGCTTGGGAAAGCAAGATTTTACCCGCTCTAGTAATATTACCCAAGAAAACGAGATGATATTACGAGAGCTTAGTTCGTAGAATAAAAACTGGATAATTTTAAAATTTCTGAAATAATCTCATAAACCGAATAAATTTAACCGTCGGCTATCATGAACAGTTAATCAGCACACGTACAGATATGATATCTTATCTTTTCTGTGGTAAGCGAGACCTGCAGTTATCATACAATAGAACCGGTTTTAACAACCAAAATCATTATAAGTATTTTTACGTTTTGTTTTCTGACATTACAGTTTGTTCATTTGTTTTATGTTTTCTATTTGTAGGTTATTTTACTTTGGAACTGTCCTTGCATTTAGTTAAAAACGCCTGTTAATTACCACCTCTGAAGATATTTTTATCTATCCTATAACCTACCAATGGAAACCCCACAACAAAAGGAATCCGAAAACGTCTCCAAGAGAAAGATTCTTGTGGATATTTTAGTGATCTTCTTGGGAATCAGTTCGTGGATTGAATTGAACGGTCTGTGGGTGGAATTACCAGTATTAGTACAAAAACTACCAGAAAAATGGGATTTGGCCTCTTACATTGTAATCATCAGCCAAGTAGCAAATCTTGGCCCATTAATATATAGTGGTGCAAGACGTGTTTGGTCTCAAAAGGTAAGTGACACTTTATGTTCTGCAACCTCAGAAGAAGTAAACAATTTAGTTAATGTATCAATTATTGGTGTTTTAACATTATTTGGCAGGGTTTTGCATAGGGAATATTTTCTTAGGCTCAAAAATTTTTAACATGAATTTTTCTTATATCATGCAGGTTACAAAAATTTAAATTTTTATCTGTAATTTTATTTGCAGTTTTAATAGTTTTTGCTTTCTCTCCTGATTACTTAGTGGCGTACCTATGGAAAAAGGGGAACTCTTTTTAAAATAAATTCCATGTTGGTTCTAGCAATTAAGAATTCATCATATTTTAAACGTGCTCTTAAGTTGCAAGTTAGGACTTACACTCTTGGAGAACAGCAACCCCCAAAAGGGGCGAATTTAATGGTGGAGTTGAATTTAAAACAGTACCGGAAGAAAGGGATCTGGGAGTTATAATACAAGGCAGATATGAAGTTCTCTGAGGCGTCCAGGAAAGCTCATGGTGACCTGTCGATGATTTATCGAACAATATCCTGTAGAGATGGACAGGTCTTAGTTCCACTGTATATGCAATTGTAAGACAATACTGGGAATACTGCGTCCAAGAATGGAGACGTCACTTAAAAAAAAAAAAAAAAAAAGACGCTTTCTTGAAAGGGTCTAAAGACGGGCAACTCGCACAGTGGGATCAGCAAAAAGGAAGACCGTACAAGGAAAGACTTCAATTATGTGGGCTACAGAGCTTGGCAATGGCACCTCAGAGGTGACCTGACTGAGGTTTATGAGGCCCTGAGAGGGGTTATTAAAATGAATGAAGGAAAATTTTTCAGTGTTATATAGAATTCCAGAACTAGGACCATAAATTCAAATTACTGGGTAAGAGATTTAGACTAGATCGCAGGAAGTTTTCTTTTCGCCACCGAGTCGTTGATTGCTGGAACGAGTTGCATCCGCAGGTAGTTGAAGCTGACAGTTTGAAGAAATACAAACATCAACTGGATCGTTACCTATATGAGGATTATTATTGTCGTAGAGGGTTTTTAGGAGCATCAGCGACTAAGGCCATATTGCTCCGTATGTAAATTGCATGTGTTCTGAGGTTGATTTTCTGTTTGCTGGACGAAAAACCGGAGTTTAAGGGAGAAAAAACCATGCTACCCTTGGGTGAGACCGACTAACTCAGCCACGTTGTTAAAAAGGCCCATAAAAATTTTTCACGTCATCGACAGGGCTTTTTCACCCGGTGTGGGGATGGACGGTGATGCTATATGAGGAGGGAAGTGCGTAATTTGTATTTTCTAATATACTTTTGTTTTTTTGGCCGGTGCAGGAAAAGCTTGTTGTTTCCTTACACTATATAGCTAATACTAATACAAATAGTAAGTTTTTACATTTGGCTTATATTTTAATTTGTAACGATAGTACTATAGCATTATATTATGCGAGGTTAACACATCTTGGATTCAAACATAGTCTCAAACTTCCTCTTGAAAGAGGAGTCCACTTGATCAAGCAAATTCTTGAATCAAGGTTTTATGAAGTCCCTTCCCTCAGCCGGTCGAAATAATTAACCAAAACACAATCCTCGACTTTTACCTTTAAGAAAAAGGAGGAGGAGATGGCAAGTTTGCAATGACTTCGAGGAGACTGCGAAAAATCTTGCTTCTTTCTACAGTGTTCCTAAATTATGTATACATATTTAGATATCCATAAAAATACAAATGCAAGACATTTACACTGAGTGGAGAGAAATCATGTGATACCTACCAAGTAACGGGTAGGCCCACCTTTCGCCCGGATAAGGGCAGTCACACGACGAGGCATTGAGTCCAGTAGTTCACGAAAGCATTCCACAGGTATTTCCATCCATGCTTGCTGCACCGCTGCCATAATTCCGTCGCATTCCTGGGTGGAGGATCCAAAGGAGGATTCTTTCCACAGCGTCCCAAAGATGCTCTACAGGGTTCATGTCCAGTGAACGGGGAGGCCATTCCATGGTGGTAAAATCTGTGAATGCCCTTCGAAGTATTTCTAATCACCACGGCTCTGTGGGGAGGCGCACTGTGTTGCTGGAGAGTCCGTTGCCCTGTGGGTGCATGACGACCATGAAGGGATGCAAATGGTCTGCAAGGATGGACACGTAACCTGGACCGTTTAGAGATGCTTCTAGATGTACCAGAGGTCCCAACGTGTGCCAGTTGAACATGCCACAGACCATTACCGACCGTCCCCTAACTGAAAAGTTCCTTGTTGACATGATGGGTGTATAGCTTCGTGCGGTTTCCGCCAGATACGTACTCTCCTGTCCGCTCGAAATAACTGGAAATGGGACTCATCGGACCAGGAAACCCGTCTCTAAGGTCCAGTGCCAATGTTCTTTCGCCCAGTTAAGGCGTAGAGTCCTGTGTCATGATGTTAGCAATGGGACTCTGGTGGGTCGGCGCCTCCCATAACCCACTGCGGCTAATGATCGATTGATGGTCTTGGTGGAGCCGTTACTGGCACCTTCCTGTTGAAGTCGGCGGTGATTTGTGCCCCTATCGCTCTCCGGTTGGATGAAACAATGCGAAACAGACGTCGACAGCCACGTTCATCCACTCTTTCTCTGCCCAGGTGCAGTCCACGATGAGATACTATACCAGAAATGACGTATTCTCCATACACTTTTGATACTGTCGAACGGGGATAGTGCAATTTCTGTACCACCTCCGCGATAGTGACCCGTGCGTCTGGCACCCATTATCATCCCCCTTTCAAAGTCGAAAAACTCATGACGTTTATCCATACTGACATCGATTACCGTCTACATGAATGCAGTGATGCAGTGTACCTATATACCTGCCAAACGGTGGGTTCGGCCACTAGCGAGAAGGGTAACAGCGTCGCGTTGGCCAGGAACCAGGTATCCCAGGAACGCTGTCCTTTCAGTGTAAAGGTAATAGACAATCATTCAGAGAAATGGTGTTAGCGTTCTCTTTAGCGCTGTTAGGGTATGTGAAGATATGTGTTGGTTTTTAGTGTTGTTGGAGATGAAGTTTGTTTGGAGTTCGAACAACGTACAGTCTTAAATGCTACTAACAAATTAATAATGCAAAAGAGCTATAAAGAGACGTTGATAAAATTAATTTGGGACTGATAAGAAAAACTTATTACTGTAATTTTTTTGTTTTAAAAATTTTCAAAACATTTGGAACATTGTGGATGTCTTTCAAGTCAACTGATGATGAATCTGCTCGGAGGGTACTACAGGCTTTCGCATAATCCGCAAGGTCTAAAACAAATATTGTTTTACAAACTGCTGTTTGTAAATCAGTATTTGTTGTATTTTGTAAATATATAGAGATTCCGAAATGAAAACGGATCTATTCCAGATTTCATTTGGTCAGATGAATCTTCTTTCAAACTGAATAGTGCCAATCAGTTTGGTTGTTAAACTACTAGCGACGACAGTGGTCTTATCTTCCAGAGGAATCATTTTCTTACTTATCTCCAGAAGGATCGTGCACAACCACATTACCTCCGTAGTACGAGATATTTTCGGGATGTTATTTCATCTGTAAGATGGGGTAGGACCTAGACGAAGTACGGAATATCCACTCCGGATTCCCCTGCCCTCACACTACTGGACTTTTACATGCGGTTCCTTATAATATAAAGAACACTGTTATGGAACTGTTCAGGGGAGGCATGAAGCTAAACTGGTCTGTCTAGCACTACAGATTTGCCAAGAAGTGTGTCCATGTTATGCATCGTTGTTAATGCTGATGGTAAGTATTTGAACATTTGTAAAATTTAAGGCGAATTTTTTAAATTTCGTTAAGAATGGAATATATCGGTATGATTTCATACTACATCACTATGTTGCAGTTTAACTGATAAACGAATATTTCAACCTGTAGTCTTAAAATCCTTTTTTCTAGGTACTGGAGATACCAGTGATCCACTTGACTCTTGCTGTTGGAACCTTCGCCACCATTCTGTTGACTCTATTCTGGGACCGAACCACTTGGATTGGGGGAAGTGAACATAGCACAGCTCTATTCAGCCTCGCATTTAGCCTTTCCTTTGTGGACTGCACCACTTCAGTACTTTACCTTCCCTTCATGGCCAACTATCGGGAAAAGTACATCATCTCGTACCTGATAGGCGAAGGCATGAGTGGCTTGCTCCCAAGCATCATGGCTTTAATCCAGGGAGTGGGTGGAAACTCCGAGTGCAGAAATGTTAGCACCAATGGCCTGAACTTTACGATCCAAGAAGTTACGCCAGAACCCAGATTTCCTGTTGAAGGATTCTTCAGTTTCCTCGCAACCATGATGTTCCTTAGCTGGGTGGCTTTTGTTCTGTTGAACGTACTGCCACAGGTCCGAACAGAACTCGTAGACATACGAATGGTGAGCATATCATTTTTATTTCTTTGTTAAGCAGCAGTGTTTACCGTTGCTTTGGTGTTATTTTTTATTTCTTGTGTGGAGCTGGTCCTAAGCCAAACTATGGCAACCCCCCCCCCCGTGTGTTTGTGAAGTTACTGTACCCAACAAAGCCGATTAGTGCAGTAGTGAATATGTTTGTGCGGTATACTGTAGGGTTATATTGTTCGTGTTGAGCTATCGGCAGCTTAGCCCAACAGGGTGCAGTGTGTGCATCCTACTGGTTACCGTCCTGGCAAGGTGGAAGCAAGCCGTCTACTATCTTTACATTCGTGTATGATTCTCTTAGCTGTGTTACTTGTTTGTAACCTGTAATCGGAGCGATTGTTACGTCTTTACACTTATATGTAAGAAAGGCACAGCCACTACAGGCAAGTTTAATATGTCACGTACATTTTGTCCCAACTGTAATCTTTTCAGGCGTTGTAACACTTCTTTCTGCCAACAACTTCGTAATGTCTTCAAACTCTTTAACCAACCTGTAATTTCTGCCTCGTTGGACATTCCCTGCTGTTCTAGCGTTTTAGACACATCAGCAACTTAGGCTGCTTTGCTGGATGAAAAACCCGAGTTTCCGGAAGAAAAAACACAATACTCTTGATTGAGACCGACTAACTTAGCTATGTTGCGAAAAAGGCCCATATAAATTCCTTGAGTCATTCATGGGATTCGAACTCGAATCTTTTCCACCCGGTATGGGAAGAACGGTGATTATACCAACTGCGCTACCCACGAGGGCGTTCTCTGTTGTAAAAATCTTTTTGGAAGCCGACACGCTGCTCTCAGTAACACAACTAATTTGATAAACCTTTTTCACACAAAACACACGCTGTTCAGTAGGGAAAATTGTTCAAAACTGTCCCAGTTTTCTGCTGAAGACCAGTAATAATCTTGAAGGTTTTTCAAGTTCTGTAACACCAAATTAATGAAGTTATATTTATTCAACTTAAATAGGCTATATTTATTTAAGTTAAAAACTTAAATAAATATAACCAATCAGAACAGAACCTCTTTTTTATGATTCTGCATATTTATATGTTTAAAGATGATATACTGTGTCCTTTCTTCAAGAATGAGATGGAATTACCAGAGCTTTACTCTGGTAATTCCATCAAGTATTTCGCCGCAACAAGTATTTCCTGATGACGAGGACCGGCGATTCTTTTGTGTGATGTAGACGCCACACTTCTATCCCTGCTTACGTTGGTTTACATCTGGGTGGTCACCTCCAGTATACAAAGTGCAGTGTTGCTGATCTTGTACATGGGAAAATCTCCAAGATTACTAACAGTCCCGCCAAAGTGAAGGTGCAAACAGAGAATTGAGCTGTCGCAGAACGACAGGACTTTGCCGAAATTCGGGCCACTTAACTCACAAGTGGGACCTGACTGTCAGTTCCATCAGAGGTTTAGACTTCTAGGTAGTAGTCACGGATATTTTATCAGGTATGGAACAATGTCTGTGACAAGCTTAGCGAAACAGTGTCGCCATATATTTGTCAAACGGGTAATTGCAATCGTTTGGCTAGCCCTAGCTGGCAGAACAGTAATTACGACCACTGTTCTTCCACACCGAGTGGGGAAAAATGCTAAGTTTCGAATCTGACGGCAGAACTTTTATGAAATTTTTTACACCTCGGCTGAAAGTTACAGGATAAAGTAACACGTTTCTCTCCCGGAATTTTGGGTTTTTCATCCTTCAAAAGAACAAATCTAACCGGAGAATGTGCTCGGCTTACATTCACGATGTATTGACGCATCACAGTCTTAGTTGCCTTGCCGCTAACTATAAAACAATTCAAATCTAAGACAATCCAACACTTATTGTTCTGTAATGGATAAGGTGGGAGGTTGTACAGCTAAAAATGAGATGAAAGGTATTATAGGTGAATTTTAAATAAAATATCTCCAAATGCGCTAAGAAAAATAATAAAATTCGATTGATCATTTTTAAAAATAAATATAAATGTTTTATAACTTGAGTAAATACAAATAACAAAATACTCTCAACATTTAGAGTAAATTTTCTTACACTAAATTTAAGTATTCCCTAAAATTTGGGGAGTACCATAGTTGGTCGGGCATAGTATTCTTTTAACATTTAAGAAATTTCCTGCCATATAAATAATCCAACTAAATCAACAACTAGAATGTTACATGATAACGCCTACTATTCAAACATCATTAGTTCTCCACGTATCAGGTACAAAGTACAAATGTTTTATCGCACAAAGTACGGTCTGCTCTCTAAACACCAAATGAAAGACAACGATAGATGACAGCGTGCAGATCCGAATTAACGGCAAAAGCTGGACAAAATTAGAATGCGCATGACCACCATACTCTCATTCTTTATTAATTTTTGTACTAACGTTTTTCGACTGAAGAAAGGCAACCTATGCCTGAAATCTATCGATGTATGTTTATTTTATGTCTTCAATTTTAATAAACCGTTCTAAGTTTTAACAAGTGTAAAAATGGCTGAACAGTGTGTAAGAACTTTGAGAAAATGTACAATAAATGCTAAAAAAACATTAGAGGAAAGATCTAATAGACTAAGAGAGACTCTACGACTACGAAAATGGACAGAAAACATTGAAGAAAGAGAAGCAAGATTGGAAATGAGAAGACGCCGTAGGACTAATCAAATAGAAGTACCGGATGCGAATAATCAACAAGCTGTAATTAATGTAGAAGAGCATGACATATGAAATACTGTTACAACTGTGAGTATTGCAATGCAAGATACTGGGGACATGAGTTAAATACATCGAATAAATACACTAAATGCTGTCATGATGGTTTCACTTGGCCCACTGTCTGAAATACCTACTCTATTACGAGAGCTGCTTACAGGGGATACACGTGAACTAAATAACTACAGAGAACATATACGAGAGTACAACTCAGCAATGGCGTTGGCATCAATGGGCGCAGAGATTAAATCACCGCCCGGAAATGGACCATACTGTTTTAGAATACACGGTTAGATTTAGCATTTGGTCTCACCGCTATATCCAAACGAGGCAAATCAGCCAGGATATGGACAACTTTATATTTTCGATTCTGCAGAAGCAACAACAAAGCGGCTTGAAAAACAATCAGACCAAGGGTGTATAGCCGAAGTAATGCAACAATTGGACGAGATGCTGCGACAAGTTAACCCATTTGCTGAGTCATATAAACAAATGTATCAACTAATCCAGGCCAATCCAACAATGAATGTGCGCATGGCATTTATAGAAGATCCGGATTTAAATAAGAGACGATATAATGAACCTACATCCAAAACGGAGGTAGCTTCAATATTTGTTAGAGAAGACGGGGAACCACCTGCAAATAGAAACATACATCCCACAGGTGACTGCTATAGAATTATGTCACCGCTAAACAAGAATTGTGAAAACTGAATGATCTAAATTAAACTATTTACGCCATAATCAGAAAGATGGCGTACGTTACGCCGGGTACGTCTAGTCTAAAATAATCAGTATTAAAAAAAAAATCATCCTTAAATTCACGGGCCTATACATTATGACCAACCCCTTGTCTCCACGAGTGTACGCATCTCACAATACCCATGAGTGACGTTACCGACCGGCGAAGCATATATAGTGACGGCACGGTAGTGCATCTCAGATCGTCATTACGAAGCCCGTGCAATGGGGAAAGGAAAGGAAATGACAGAGTTTGAATGGATAATAGCTTACCGCGCTAGGAAGGCGTGGTAAGCATCTCAGCAATCGCAGGCATTGTCAGCTGTTCGAGGGCCGCTGTAGTGAAGGTGTGACCTGAACAGTCTGAAGAGGGGATATAACTACCCAACGTGCCAGGTCGGGGAGCCCACCACTGGATGACAGGCGAGGTGAACGGTAGTTCGCATGTGTTTTCTAAAAAAAACAGGAGGCTTACGATCCCTCAATAAACGGCAGAGAACAACTAGGGCGTAGAGAGAAACACGTTTCCGAGCATATCATCATACAGCAGACGCTCTTGCGGATAGAAATACGGAATAAGCAACCTATTCATGTGTCCATATTGGCTGACCACCATCGATACCTCTACTTGTATTGGGCACGGAACACTGTTCCTGGACATTGGACGACTGGAAAAGAGTTGCCTGGTCTGACAAATCAAGATTCCAGCTCCATCATGCTGATGGACGGGTGCGTATTGGATGACGAGCAGACGAACAGCTGCGATAACACTGTATGGATGAACGAAATCAGACCATCGGTGGGGTATCATGGTTTAGAGGATGTTTTCATGGACATCATCGGATCCCCTCAACCCTTGAGCACACTCTCACCTCCAGATCCTATCTCGGCATTGTTTCGGACCACGTTCTGCCTATATAGTGATCCTGTATCCAGATGGTACTGAACTCTTTCAAAAATAGTTCAGTGACAATGGCCCGGTTTCACAAGGCTCTCATTGACCAGGAAAAAAATGTCCAAATTCCAAAGCATTTCGGGTACTCCCCTGGCCTCCAAATTCTTTATAATGATTATCCTATTTCACAGAATTGATTAAAAATTCTCTCTCTATGTGTGTGCATGTTTTATTACATGGTTCTCTAACAAAAATAACAGCAACATGTAAGAGTCGACTACTATTTGGAATGAAATAAACCGGAAGTTATGTAGAACTATTTAGTGCTGCCATCTACTGTATGAAAGCTGTACTTTTAGGCAAAGTGTTCTTTCTGTAGTATATTGAAATAGCACTTCCTTCATATTGCATCAAGGAAGGAAATGTTCCCCTTTAATAGACATGAGTGATTGGTACACAGTGTTCTGAAATTCAGTAAAGTGTTAGCTTTTAAAAACTAATCAGATTCATGTAGCTATCGCACTGAACTGATTTAAGAAAAAAAAAAAAAAAAACTGATTATCTTGATGGTAGCTTGGTGTTGATAACTATGGCAGATATCATTCTGCATGAGAAATTCGGTTTTTTTTTGTTTTTTTTTAACATGACTGAATCACCAATGATAAAATGATAAAGTTGTAAATTGCATCGCTGCAATATCATAATAATTACTGTTCTGGTCTTTCAAATTGATCCGCCATTACGCCATCTGGTGAGCGTCGAGGAAGTATTTCATAAGAGCTACAGCAAACCAGGAAAAGCTAAAATTTATTTATTTTATTATTATTTTTTGCACTATCTTTAGGGATCAGTTCTCTTTGTTAAACAACGATCATAAATTACAAATGAAACAGTTATAATTTTTTTTTCTTTTCCAGACTCCTACAGAAAATACTCACTTACATGAAAAAAGTCGACGTGCTGATCCAACAACACCCCCACCTGACATGCAGCCAGGAGGATTCAGGTATAGCTATTCTCTTAGTCCGGAGAGAGTCAAATTTACTGTACCTATTTTTATTCTCCTGACAGTTCAAGGTTTTGCATGTGCTCTCAGCAATGGTGTGTTGCCTTCTATACAGGTGAGTCGATGGGCTTTGTTGAATACAGACCAGTCCCCTCCCCCTTTTTAATGTATATTTTAATTCGGGAGGGGAGGAGGAAAAATATTAGCTAGAGGAGGTGGAGGATAATAAACTGCGTTACCAAAAGTATCCGAACTTACCTGGAATCTGGAAAAAATTAACATTACCTGTGTGTTTGGAACATGTATAAAAGCAACTGCGTTCTTACAAAATGTCACAATTGATCTGCCCAAGTATACTATGTTTGTCAATTGCATGTGTTCTCTGATCCATTTGTTTCTTTTGCTGGACTAAAAACCCAAGTTTCCAGGGAGTGGGGAGTTAAAACCTTGCTATTTACGCCTGAAACCGATTAACTCAGCCAAGGAGTGCCGTTGTTGGACGAAAAACCAGAGTTTCCGGGAGAAAAAACCATGCTAACCTCGCCGGAGACCGACTAACTCAGCCACGTTTTGAAAAAGGCCTATAAAACTTCCTCTCATCATCGATGGGACTCGAACTCGGGTCTTTTCCACTTGGTGTGAGCAGGACAGCGATCCTACCAACTGTGCTACCCACGAGGGACCCACGGAGTGCATACATGCTACAAGCGAATCAGTGAAATACAGCACACACTGTTTTCTTTATTTGTTTATTAATTGTACTAGGCAGTCACAGCCAGTTTTCCCAGCAATTCCATCACCTATACAACATATACAACCACTGAACAAGTTGATGTGCAATTATCTTGGAGTCACTCGTTGAGCGTCGGTTCGTTCTCCATATCACAATGCAATACCATGAAGGTATCTGAAAAAAGTCCCAACATAAGCTTGTGATGACCTCCAAAGATCCGGATGATGCTTCTAGGTCTACCACGAAGAGTCGAAATCAGTAATAGAAGTCCAATCCAGGAAGTAAAAGTCTAAACGAGGAGCTGTGGTCACAATGAAGACGTCAACTTTGTTCTGTTAACAGTAGAGAGTAACACTTAGAGCAATCTCCATGCACAGTCCCTGTAAATACAATAACACCACAGCAGCACAGGTCATCCATCCAGGAACCAACTACAATGCAATCCAGCAGGCTGGTGGTGGTGGATCCCTCCACTGGAGACCCAAAAGTGTCTGAATTGCTTGATACGCCAATGATATGCCATTTCTGATGGTGATATCATTTTATCACAGGTCTCCTGCTGAAAGACTATGCTCCATGCAGGCGCCTTGAGTCTGATGTTGGTAGTATAATATCATAATTCTTTACAATTCAAGCATTACACTCCACGAATACTGATAAACACCATAAGCCTATAACTTCAGCTGTATAAATAGCACAATCAGCCCATTTAGATCAATCAGAACAATATATGGCACAGTAAGCAATTGAAGTTATACTACCATTGAAATTATACTTATGTAGACCTAACCCAATGATCCAGGTATGATAATTTTTTATTTCCAGCAGAATCATTCACCTAATTAGTTTCATGAGTCAATGGAAGAGACATCTGGAGGATGTCTCTTAAGGTTTTTAGAAGTTGTAGTGTTCACAAGGTAGACTCACTGATAACTAGAACGGCGCCACTCATCCTGCCTCCATCCTGTCTATAATAATTATTATTATAGTCGGATTATAATATAATCCGATTATAATATAGAACAGATTATGTTATAATCCGTTCTAATGTAGCACGTAATGTCCTTTTTAATCGTCATTCAGTATCTGGCACGTGCTCCTCCAACTGCAACAAGATCCCTTTCTTCTGAATAATTGGACTGCAAAGTTCCGAAGTGCATAAAAATCTTCTTTTATATTAACAGTTGTTCACATCTGAGACTAAGGAATTAGGAGCTTCTTCGATTAATTTTTCCTTCATGTCACAATACTCAACACATTCATAGAAAAAGTGGTTCCAACATTTCGGAAGTCCACAATTATATAGAGTACGCTCAGTGATTCCCAATTCCCTCAGTTTTGCAAAAAAAAAACACGAAACGAACCATGTCCGGTCAAAAGATAAGTTGTATGGAAATTAGGATTACACCAAATTGCCAACTGTTTATCATTAGCAATTACCAACGGAAATTTTTTTTTTTTTTTTTTTTTTTTGTTACGGCTCCTTTCACACAATTTCTCCAACGTTCTTGCCACCACCGTTTTACGAATTCTGTCCATTAACTTCCTTTCCTCTTTGTAACTCGCATCACAATCTATTTCAAATGATAAACAGTTATATGGAAGCCCCTTTCTTAGATTTGACAGAAACTCATTGACAGAAACACCAGGTGTAAATCCAATGATAGCCCTGTTAAAACCTATGGTACATCAGTAGAAGCAGTTCGACAGGCCATAAGCATCTTCAGCAGGATAGAGCTCTAAATTGAAAAGATCTTAAGCACATTGGATTTTTCGGCATGCAGCTTGCCCCAGCAGTTGCAGCATACACTGAGTTGTCGCAATATTAGGTACATTTACCCTTTTCATAAAACGGAGCGTTCCTTCTTATCATGCGATATAAAGCCAGTGGGCAGATATGTAGGGATGCTGCGTGTGTGCAATTCAAATCGAGATTATTGTTCTGTTCAGGTTAGGCGAAAAATAAGTGACTCTGAATGTGGCATAATAATCAGCGCCAAACAAGCCGGTATGGCTACCTCAGAAACTGCAACCCTGTTGGGGATTTCGTGTGCGACTGCGTCTGCGATGTATCGAGGGGTACAATAACCAAATTAAAGGCAAGTTTACAAGGTACATCAACGCTAGAGAATTGGAAAAATGTTTTCTGGTCTGACGATGCTCGATTCTTGTTGTTTCATGCCATTGGGGACCAGAATATGATGAAAACAGCTTGAGTCCATGGATCCATCCTGCCAGCTACCAACAATGCAGGTTGGTGCTGGCGATATAATGGTGTGGGGAGTGTTTTCGTAGTTCCAGAAACCTGTGGCATCCAAATGTTGGATGCCACAGGTTATAAATAAATAAACCTTCTGTTTATACTCCTGGACGACCCCACGGTCAGAGGTGTTCAAAAGATAGAATACAAGAAACAACACTGTATTTAGTAGTCACGGGCTTGAACCCCGGTCACTTCAAAGCACATGTACTTATGCACCCTGACACTGACCACTCGGCTACTGCGGCCCTTCTGGAAATTGTAGCCGATCAGGCGTGTTTCTCCATGTGTGTAGCGTATATTCATCAACAAATATTATTTCAACAGGATAATGCGCATGTTACAAGACCAGAATTGTGCAGAACTGTTACCAGGAACATGAGAGAGAGAATTCAGCTTACTGTGGCAGCCTCTCCAGTCATCACATGGAGATCCAGAGCAACTGTGGAATGTGGTAGAACGAACTCTTCGGAGTAGACATTCGCAATCATCCAATTTACAATCATTGTAGGAAGGAATCGAATCAAACGACCTGCATCCTTGTGGCACGCTTTTGACACTTCGTTTAGTCCATGCCAGGCTGTTTTTGATAAAGGGGAAACCTACTGGCTTTTAGGCAGCTATACCTAACCATACTAAAATGGATAACATTTACCATCTGATTTACTGATTTACTGATTTCCAATATCTGTTTCCAATAGACACGGGTTTGTCACGTACAGAAACCACATTTGGTTACTGTACATTATGTAATTATGTCCCAACGATAAAATTTACAGAAAAAAAACTAAGAATTCAGTACATGTGTTAACAACTAGTTAACCTTTTCTAAATCATGGTCCTAGATTTGTTTTTCAAAATCTTAGACAAAATGTTAATTTCTAATTTTTAAATCAGAGTGTATTTCTTCTTTCTTTTTTAGACGTATTCAACTCTGCCGTATGGAAATACAGCATATCATCTGGCTACTGCTTTATCTACTGTAGCTAACCCTGTAGCATGTTTTATTGCCATGTTTGTATCTGCGAAAAGATTGTCCACTATTCTGGGATTTACTTTTGGTGGAACTGCATGGGCAGCTTATATTTTGACGACTGCTATAATGAGCCCAAATCCACCTCTTCGTGACGATACGTGGGGTGCTCTTCTTGTGGTAAGTATATATTGATAGCTATCTAATAATTCGGATATTGATAGAAGAATAACAGAGTGTGGCTGGAATCGGTTCACGCACCCTTATCAATAAATAGATATTTATTCTTCTTTATAAATCTAAGAAATATCAATTTAGGTGTGTGTCAAGCGCCAAATACACTCACACCTCATAAAAAAAAAAAGAAATGTCATGTTAGGGTTACTCGAGAAACCCTCGTCCACCCATGTGCATTATGTCCATAAATTGCGTGCATTCTTTAGTCAGTTTGCCTGCTTTGTTGGATGAAAAACTCGAATTTCCGAAAACATCTCGCTTGAGATTGACTAACTCAGCCACAGTGTCAAAATGTCCATAAAACGTTCCTCGTGTCAATGAAGGGATTCGAAACCGGGCCTTTTCCATTTAGCGTGAGGAGGATGGTGCCACCCGCGAGGATACAGACTCCTCATAACCTTTATTGCCGTGGCGCTTAACACACACATAAACGATACTACAAGTAACCTTACAATTCTCGCTTGAGACCGACTGACTCGGAAAACGTGAAAAAAAAAAGCGCATCAAAATTAAAAATACGAAAAATACACCCTAACAAGAAGGTTTGCTAAGGTCTATCTAAGAAACACCAACACTGGTGGATTGGAAAAATGTTGCCTGGTCTGACGAATTCCAGTTCCTGCTCATTCATGCTAATGGCGGATTCAAGGACAAGGAAAACAACCATGGACTTATCCTACCAGGTATCAATAATGCAGGCTGGTGGTCCTAATAAAAATCAAAAATTTCTATATACAAGTTCTGTTTGACTAAAGGATTTTCGATGTTGACAGCTACTATCATTGCCGGTAGAGGGCAGGAGTAGACATACTGTTCTGCATAACTTATACGTCAACATTTTCGGAATGAGGAGGGGAATGCCAGAGGTGAAGTAAACTCTGGTAGTGAGCTAGATGATTTTGTAATAACTGAGAGGAAAGCGGAGGAGAAATTGTTGAGGATAAACATAAAAAAGGCACCCGGGGTGGATGGGATCTATCCAGTTATATTGAAGGAGGTAGCAAAGGAAGTAAGCAAACCCTTAGCCATAATTATGAGAGCTTCTTTGGACTCAAGGAAGGTACCCATAGACTGGAGATGAGCAAATGTGACCCCGATTCACAAAGGAGGATCAAAGGCTGACACAAGTAATTATCGACCTGTGAATTTAACTTCTGTTCCAGGAAAATTAATGGAGGCACTGGTTAAAGAAGCAATGCAGGATCATCTAGACAACACTTCAGTTATAGCTCGGACACAGCATGGTTTTGTTAAGGGAAAGTCTTGCCTGACCAATTTGATTGGATACTATGATGCGGTCACAAAGGAACTGGATGCAGGGAATAATTTTGATCTCATACATTTGGATTTTAGAAAGGCTTTTGATACTGTTGCACATGGAAGACTGCTGCACAAATTGGAGCAGTGTGGCATTAGAGGCAAATTGCTGCTATGGATAAAGGGATAGTTGAGTGGAAGAAGACAGAGAGTGGTTATCAATGGACACTGCTCATCGTGGACTAATGTTATTAGTGGAGTCCCTCAGAGTTCAGTGTTGGGTCCATTGTTGTTTTCGTATTTATAAATGATATTGATGATGGTATATCAAGCTTAATGTCCAAGTTTGCAGACGATACAAAGGTTGGCAGGGTTGTTAAGGACACTACTGACAGTATGCTGCTGCAACAGGATCCGGAAAGATTGAGCAGATGGGCTGAGAGGAGGAAAATGTAGTTTAACTTTGACAAATGTAAATTACTACATATGGGAAACAGTAATCCCAGAGCGACGTATTAACTCTGTGGTACTACACTGACAGTAGCAGAGAATGAAAAGGACCTGGGAGTAATTGTGCAGGCAGATATGAAATTTTCTGAGCAGTGCAGACGCCCTGCAAGAGTAGCTCATGGTGTCTTGTCAATGATATACAGGAATTTTTCGAGCAGGGATAAGGATGTGATTATTCCATTGTATAAGGCAATGGTCAGGCCACACCTTGAGTACTGTATACAGGTCTGGAGGCCTCATTTCAAGAAGGATGTAGAGTTGCTGGAACGAGTACAGAGAAGGGCAACAAGATTAGTGAATGAAACAAAGGGTTGCCCTTACAAAGAAAGGCTTAAGTTTTGCAAATTACAGTGTCTGGAGACTAGGCACCGGCGAGGTGATCTGATAGAGGTGTATAAAGCCTTGAATGGTTTGGGCATGCTCAATGCTGATTGGATTCTTCCTCTTTCTCAGAATAATCACCTGAGAGGGCATAAATTCAAATTGAGAAAAGACAGATGTAGGATAGACGTGAAGAAATTTGCCTTTAGCCAGCAGCCAGATTGGTGGAACAGACTTCCATCCCTTGTTGTGGAAGTTGATAGCCGAAATAAATTTAAGGCTCAGCTGGACAGGTATTTCGAACGAAAGGAGGGGTGAAATGGGAGTGCTTTTTTTTTTTTTTTTTTTTTTTGCTGGTTGATGCTGCATAAGCTTGCTTTCTTGCATCATATACCTCTACTAATGCTAACTGAATGCATTTATATTTGAATTTTTGCAAATCTAGATGTCATCAGAAAATAGCAAGAACAATAACTGTGTAATAAAAGTATTTATTATTATTGTTGTTGATTATGATAATAAATAACTGATATGACAATTAAGTTTTTTTTTTTTTAGCTCTTGCATTGTAATATACACATTTTTAGAAATATCTAATCACCACCTGCCGGGATTTCATTAAACTTTTGTATATAAAATACAAAATAAATAACTCTTAAAACACACTAAAATAGCCCTGTAAAAGAAAGCCTATCAAGTATTTTATTTATACCTCTTGAAAGAGCATGAGAAAAATTGATATACGGAATACGTTTCTCCAACTTTACACAAACTGCACCGCCAAAAGTTTATTCCGCCATTTATTTAAAAAAGATGAGATACGTTCATAACAGCTTGTTTCAGTATTACTGGTCTCTCATCAGATAGCAGGTGGCCTCTAGCGACAATACTAGGATAACATTTTTTAAAAATAAGTCTAAACGTTTTGTAAAGAGCAGTGTGTGATGTTCTAACTTTATAGTCACCGCTGTGATGTGATGTATGAAGTTAGAACATCAAAACCTAAACCTGTAGGCTATTTTTTAAAGCCTAATTCTATAAAGGATGTGAAATTTGGAAGTTGTAAGCGTTTTATAAGAATTTTATATCGCGAAATTTTATTTATGGAACAAGTGCCTCCAATTTTACAAATGCGTTTTTACTTCTTGCATTTGGTTTCAAACTGGAAAATGAAACTTCCTTAGTTTTGAATGTGGACTGTACAATCTAAAATACTTTATATTTAACCAAAAGTACTGGGACACTAAGGAATACGCATATTTTATGGAAACAGTTACAAAAGGTACAGCAGTGTTAAGTATTGCTGAGATCACTGTATAATTTATTAAATTCTAGTTGTTATTGTAGTAGGGTTTTAGGAGCATTAGCAACTAAGGCCATATTTCCCCGTGTAAATTGCGTGTGTTCTGAGGTCGATTTTCTTTTTGCCGGACGAAAAACCAGAGTTTTGGGGAGAAAAAGCCATGCTCCCTCACCTGAGACCGACTAACTCAGCCACGTTGTGAAAAAGGCCCATAAAAATTCCTTACGTCATCGACGGGACTCGAACTCACGTCTTTTCCACCCGGTGTGGCGAGGACGGCGATTCTACCAACTGTGCGACCCACGAGGGCTAAATTCTTGCTGTAAATCACTGTTTTTCTCTTAGTGTCCCAGAACCTTTGGTAATATTGCAGTAATTCTGCACAGCCAAAATACTTATGACTCATTTTTGAATTTCTTACAGGTAGTGGCTTGGGTGTCTTTTGTCGGACTAATGACCTATGCTAAGGCTTCACTTGCGACAATACTTCGTACAGAAGGAGGACACAGAGCTCTTTTTTGGTGTGGTGTGGTCACTCAAATCGGATCGGCAAGTGGAGCAGTGACTATGTTTTTTTTGGTGAATAAAGCTAATATATTCAAGAGTTACAGTCCATGCTTCAGCTAGGAGTAAAAATATAGTTTTATACAGAATTTTGATTCTGTGGAAGTGTAGCCACATCAAATGAGCCTACAGTCTCGGACATAATAAGAACCCTGTATAATTTGAATGTGCAGCTTTGCCCAGAAGGAAAAAGACATGGATCAAGAAACGTTTAAAAAAACGTTCAGAAATCGGTCAATAGAATAAGTCTGGGATAAGTATGTAAATACGGTTTTGTACTTTTTTTTTTTCTTTAATATGAAAACAAGCAAGAATAATGAAAATGCAGTATTTAATTCGCGTTTCTTTGAAATAAAACATGTTACATTTTAATTCAAATGGAATTATTTCAGATTCATATCAGCTTACCTGATATCAGTAAACAGATGTTAGGGCCATTTGTATAATGTGACTTTTATGACGGGGGGTGTCTGAAATTTAAAACTTTTAACACATTATTAAAAATTTCGCATATCAGCTGCTAAAGCTAACTGATAATTAATATTTAATTGATCTAATTAGAAATAATATGTAATTCTAATTAATGTAATTTCATCCTGCTTTGTACAGATGTCGTGGAATGGGGTCCTAAAACCCCACGACATCTTAACACTTCGGTACTTAGGTACCCAAGTGTTTCCATTATTCTGTTTACTACCTAAAGAATCTAACAAAAGATTTGGTTGGGTACCCTATTGGGTCATGCCTTCTTTTCTTTTTTTTTTCAGACAGAAAAAAATAGGGGTTCTGCATCACAGAAATGGTTATTTCGTTCGTTTTTTGAACAGTTCATTAAGTAGCAGTTTATAACATCAAGACTTTATGGATGCTTACGTCACTCTTACATATCAAAAAGATTATAGGTAATTAAATTATTTATAACGAATTATAATTAGTAATTAATAACTTAAGCGTTTCACAAAGATAATAAATTATCGTCTTGAATTCACTGAAAAAATTAGTGATACCATTGTTATAAATAAAATAAACCACTGCATTGGCACATGGTGGCAGTTTGTATCGATACATGGACAGCATCTCATACGTATCCAGCTGTAAACAAGCTTTGCATGTAGTGAACATTTTTTGTTTTTGTTTTCAACTACACGATCCTTGATGTGTTGTCTCAGTTATGGTACGTTTCCATCCAGATACATGCATCAGCACAAGTCGCACAACCTGTATAGGTGCATAAGGTATGAACCTATTTACATGAATAATAAAAGTTCCGATACAAATATATCAATCTCTGGCTAAAACAAAAATTCACATGTTAAGCTGGCAAATGTAATCGGACGACAAAAGTTTCATGTTTTTCATTGCATCTACATTACTTCTGTGAAATCGCATCAAAGAAAATGTAGAATTTAATTATATACAGAATGTTATTAATGTTACTGTTTCGCAAGAAGTTCTCCAAGGCTTACCCTTTGTTCCGCTTTTCTTTATTGTTTACATTAATGATCTATCAACTTTATTTCAGTCTGTTAATGTTGAGTGGAAACTCTATGCAGGTGATATTAAA
This sequence comes from Mastigoproctus giganteus, assembly GCF_048544385.1. Classification (NCBI taxonomy): domain Eukaryota; kingdom Metazoa; phylum Arthropoda; class Arachnida; order Uropygi; family Thelyphonidae; genus Mastigoproctus; species Mastigoproctus giganteus. The sequence goes on from NC_143575.1 coordinate 25,668,956, forward strand.
CCTTACAACGTTATCTATTCTTCAACTGACAGTGACGAACTTCAGTCCTTTAACTGTCCCCAGACAGTTAGACCCTCCGTCTTTACTGATTATCATATTGGAAACTCTCTTAATTGCGAGTACTGATACAGTCAAGGACTTAGGTGTCCTATTCTGATCTGACCTTCATTCCTCTTGCCATGTCGTTCATATAATATCTCAGACTTCGAAACTTCTTGGTTTAATTAAGCGTTCTTCCTCAATTTTTAAGAATGACAAAGTTATTTTCTACAAGCAGTTCTTTCTACAAAGAATGACAAAAAACTTTTCTACAAGCAGCTTTTACTTCCCAAATTTTGATTATTGTGATAATATTTGGTCTCCACAACACGAATATCTATCTTTCTCACACACTTTAGCGAATTAAAATCAAATTAATTAAATTCTTATAATTTCGGAATCGACTAGCCTTTCACCATCAAAACTAGAGCTCTTCGCCGTCGCTTCAGGGTCATTCCACTTCACTACACACGTTAACTCCATAGGTCTCTTTTTGTCTACAATATCATTAACTCCATCAATTCTTCAACTCTTCTTGAACAAATACCTTTCAGTATATTCCGCTTTAATTCTTATTATAAAACTAATTTCTCAATGTCTATCCCTCGTACTCAACACCTACTTGGTAGTCCTCTTGATAGTCGTATTCATAAAAACAAGCAAATGTATTTACAATGATAAAAAGAAGAATAAAATTTTATGAAAATATTTATATTCAAAGCGAAAATGGAACACACAGTTCAAAATCAGATAGAACGTAAATTAATACAATAGTAGTAGTAGTAGTAGTAGTAGCAAGTGTATGAGCTTATGCAGAATAAGCCAAAACAAAAAAAAAAAAAAAAATCACACCATTCCCTCCAAATGCCTGTCCAGTTCCTCCTTAAATTTATTCAACCTATCCAACTTCCACAAGGACAGATGGAAGTTTGTTCCAGCAATTAACCACCCGCTGGCTAAAGGCAAATTTCCACACATCTGTTCTACATCTGTCCTTTCTAATTTAAATTTATGCCCCCTTAGGTTCGTAATCTGAACAAGTGGAAGGATCCCATCAGAATTCAGCGTGCTCAACCCATTCAAGGCCTTATACACCTCAATCAGATCACCGCGCAGGTACCTAGTCTCCAGCCACTGCAATTTGCAGAAGTTAAGCCTCTCTTGGTAAGAGGATCCCTTCATTCCCCTCACCAATCTTGTTGCCCTTCTCTGTACACGCTCAAGCAAATCTACATCCTTTCTAAAATGAGGCCTCCAGACCTGTACGCAGTACTCAAGGCGTGGCTGACCATTGCTTTATACAGAGGGACAATCACCTCCTTTTCCCTGCTAGCAAAATTCCTATATATCATTGACAAAACCCCATGACCTGCCCTGGCAGCCTGTCTGCACTGCTCAGAAAACTTCATATCTGACTGCACAATTGCTCCCAGGTCTTTTTCATTTTCTACCACCTTAAGTGTAGTACCACATAGTTGGTACGTTCCTCTGGGGTTACTTCTACCCATATGCAGTACTTTTTATTTGTCAAGGTTAAACTTCAGTTGCCACTTCTTAGCCCATCTACCCAAATTATCTAGATCCTGTTGCAGTAGCACACTGCCATTGATGTCATTAACAACCCTGCCAACCTTTGTATCATCTGCAAACTTCGACATTAAGCCTGATATACCTTCATCAATATCATTGATAAATATACAAAACAACAGTGGACCCAACACCGAACCCTGTGGGACTCCACTAATAATATTAGTCCACGAAGAGCAGCACCCATTGATTACCACCCTCTGTCTTCTCCCACTTAACCATCCTTTTATCCATTGTAGCAAATTACCCTTAATACCATTCTGCTCCAATTTGTACAATAGTCTTCCATGCGCAACAGTGTCAAAAGCTTTCCTGAAATCCAAATATATGATATCAAAATTATTTTTCGCATCCAGTTCCTTTGTAACCACATCATAATATCCTATCAAATTTGTCAGACAAGACTTTCCCTTAACAAACCCATGCTGTGTCTGAATTATTGCTGCAGTCTTGTCTAGATGATCCTGCAATGCATCTTTAACCAGTGACTCCATTATTTTACCCGGAACAGAAGTTAAACTAACTGGTCTGTAATTACTCGTGTGACCCTTCGATCCCCCTTTGTGAATTGTGGATACATTTGCACATCTCCAGTGCGTGGGAACCTCCCCTTAGTCCAAGGATCCTCTCATAATTATGGCTAAGGATTTGCTTAATTGCTTTGCCGCCTCCTTTAATATAACTGGATAGATCCCAGCCACCCCAGGTGCTTTTCTTACGTTTAACTTCAACAATTTCTCCTCCACTTTGCTCTCAGTTATTACAAAATCATTAAGTATCCTGCTACAATTTGATAACCTTCTGCCATTTTCAAACCTTAATAATTCCTCATGTGTGAATGTAGATGCAAAATACTCATTCAGTTTGTTTGCTATCTGAGTAGGATCATCAACAGTCGAATCATCGATGTCAAGTGGACCAGATTCATCTCCTTCCTTTTAGAGTTTATGTAAGTAAAGAAATCCTTGCTGTTTTTCTTAGCATCTTTTGCCAAGGATTTCTCGTAATCTGCTTTCGCCTGCCTAACCTCCTTTGTGATCTGATTACAGACTAGCTTATATCTGCCATAGGCTTCTGAGTCAGTGGTGTTAAATAATGAACTTTAATTAATGTCTTAATTGTAATACCATTCTGGATGAAGTTCTGGATTGTATGATTAAATTCTTGTTTAGAAAAGTTCTGTACATACAAATGAAGTTAGTTAATGTATTCTGTGCGTTATATTTCAGGCGCGTTAGCAAATAGTAAAAATTCATGATTTATAACAAAAAAAAAAAAAAAAAAAAAAAGAGCAAAAAGCAAAGACTTTTACGAGCGAATCTAGAAATTTTCCGTCCTGCTCATCCGCCACATTGCTCATGCTTTCCTCCAATTAGCGTGTGGCAACAAACATAATATCCCGCTCTTCAGATAAATGTGTGGTATATGTGATATGTATGGAAGAAAATGAATAATAACTACTAGGTTTCTATTTATGGGATTTTAATGAAATTTGGAAAACTCGAAAAATCGTTGTAAAAGAGCGAAATATAAAATATCATGAAAATCCATTCACTGAGAGTTGATTTATTACATGCGGATGGTTGAATGGAGACAGTGAAGACAACAGGCGCATTATGCATGCATCTTTAACGCTCATAAAAAAGGGCAGTCCGAATTATAAAGGTGTCGAATTAAAAAAAAAAAAAAAAAAAAAAAGTTCTGTTTATACACCAGCACGACCGCTAAGTCAAAGAGTTTATAATTAATCATTTGAAAAACGAACACAATCGTTAATCGTACTTAGCAGTCACGCGAGTTTGAACTATGATCCACTGTGATGTACGTGCTACTGCACTCTCACGACTGATCATTCAGCAACTGATTTTTGTACTATGATTCCTTTTATCACACGAAGCGAAAGATAAACTGGGGAAATTCCTTTCTATTCTCGAAAAAGCTAAGTAAATGTAGAAACTGTGCATGCATGCATGCATGCATCAGTTCTGCGACTTTCTTGTATGTGATAAATCACCATATAGAAAATGAATCCAAAAAGTCAAAACGAGAAACATCTCGTACAATTTGTATGGGCATTTAGAAGAGCTGATGTACCGCGACTTGCCAGTTTGACATATGCGAAACTATACATTCGATGTGTACATGACTCGTATTTCATACATGTATCCAGATGTAAAGCAGCTTTAAATCTCGTGTAATGTACAGTTGTCTTAGTAGTAAGGTTTTAGGAGCACCAGCGACTAAGGCCATATTGTTCCGTGTATACTGTCTGTAAATTGCGTGTTCTGTGTATTTCCACTCACACCGGGTGGAAAAGACCTGAGTTCGAGTCCAATCGATGATGTGAGGAATTGTTATGGGCCTTTTTTCACAACGTGGCTGAGTTAGTCGGTGTCAGGTTAGGGTAGCACTGTTTTTCCTCCCAGAAACTCGGGTTTTTCGTCCAGCAAACAGAAAATCGACTACAGAACACACGCAATTTACATTCAGTAGATACGGAGCAATATGGCCTTAGTTGCTAATGCTCCTAAAAATCCAATAACAATATCTACGCTGCTATTTATATAAATCTTCCCGTTACCAATGCTAGAATATGCTTCACCAATTTTGATTCGAAAAGGATCTACAAATTTTCAACTAGAAGCTGTTAAAACTTCTTTAACAGTAGACCACGCAAAAACCGTCCACATAAAATATTGTTCTATCTATATTCAAAGATGTCATTTAGTCCATTAGGCGAAGGATGTTCAAGAAGTAATGGAAACTACTTCTGCGCTGATTAGAGGAATGAATGCGAAATATGGTGGATGCGCAAAAACCAAATGGTCTCTGTTCATACAAAAAGCCATTGCTTTTTTCTCATTAACCTGTCACATTGATCAAATGCGATACCTAAATTTTCCTCTATTTATTTTATTTCTCTTTTCACAGGATAGCAGATAAGTATTTAAGTACATCAGTTATCCATATTAATTAATTTGGAATCGGCTTTGAAAAATTATCTTTACAGGAAGAGTATTTTAAAAAATAATTATAGTAAATTGATATGATTATGCAAAAAAAGTAATTAAAAATAACAATCAACAGAATATTTTTCTCTTATGAAACTTAACACTAAGTATGGCCACAATTCAATGTTTGTTGATAAAATGTTCATAAATGAAATTTAAATGAGAATTTTAAATGAAATACAAATTAAAAATTATGCATTTACAGTTTATAGTTGCATAAGCTTTAGAAAATAATTAAGCGAATGTAATATGGAATTCATAAAAACGAACTTTCTACTTTTAAAAGTTGGCAGTAGGAGTTGGAAAAGAGATTAAAATTTGCTAAAAGGAAATAAAAAAATGAAAAAAAATGGCAATTTCCAGCTGTGATGCCATGTGGCGTTGTCAGGGAAACAATATGCAATGCTTGGCTGATTCTCAATCGAAATGAATACGAAAATAACAAAAAAGGAAATGTTTTTTTTTCTTTTTTCTTTTTTTTTTTTTAATAGCCAGCATTTTACAAGCCGGTTTTATAAGGTATTGGTAATACTGTGTTTGCATCAGCGAGATATGTGGTTAAGTTTTTTAATGTGATCCGAGCGATCGTTACAATTATCATTTTTTTAACAAATAGTTTTGACAATTCAATCGTAAGCGTGAATATTAAAATCGTGTAAAAAAAACATATTTGACTCTCCAGAATAAATGGGAAATATGGCGGATGAATTAATACAGGGTGTTCACTAGCCTTCTTTACAAAACTAAAACGCAATTGTGTGAGTAGAGTACTTGATAAAAATCTGAAACCACTTCCGGGTGATAGAAGATATCTGCAAGTTTTTATTCGTCGAAAATTTGGACGTTGCAGCAGATGGCAGCATGATCACAAAAGTGTAATCATGGCGTAATTTAACAACAATATTCCATTCTCTTGATTTGTCGTCGATCGACAGCTTCTGTACGAGCTATAACTTGTAAGGTGTCATCCTCACGTGGCGAATGACATGTTACACACTGCTGATATTGGCATGCTAAACTCATGACTTTCACGGACGTCTCTGGGTTTTGTGCAAAACTTCCTCGAACTATCCCCACTCTGCCCTCACTGACTTTTGTTCAGTAGTGGTACGAAAAATTCATAAAGGCTCATGATTGCAATCATGCTTCCATATATTTCAGCGCGAATATTTTATGATTGGTGAATAAAAACTTAAAGATATCCTCTATCGCCTGGAAGTAATTTCAGATTTGTATTATGAACTATCATCAATTAATAAGTCATTATTATAATTATATAATAATTACACTAATTATTCTACATTAATATGCATATAACTGTATGCACTGTTATTAAGACATTGCGACTGGAGATATAAAAACTGAACTACATTTATAAATTAAAAACATCGTTTATAACTTTTTCTACTTTAAAATGGAGGGATTAAAAAAGCTCTTTCCTCTGCCTGATTTTTAAAAGACATCCAGTTATAGAAATGGGATTAGAAATGTGAAGTCTTCCAACTTATTATGTATATAACTGACATAATTATTAAATTTACAGTAAAATAAGGTTAAAATTTGAGAGAGATAGATGGCGTTCCAATGTTACACGCACACCGTTAGGCCTATTTTGTAAATCGTTTGGCGTACAAGTTCTAATTGTCACACAACATTGCTACATCATTGCACCATTTTAAGAACATTTTATTAAAACTACTTTCAAAAGATTGGCAGTGGCGACGTACAGGTAATATAATGTACCAGTTGTTACTTAATCCAATCTGGCAGCTGTCAGTCTTCAATATGACGTCATGTTTACGTCATCTTATTCTTAGCGTTTTCATTATCTGGTTACCGTGCATGAACTGGGCAGTTATCGCAGTCTACATTCACTATCATCTCTTTATCGCCGTTTTACTTCCCCGAAACATTAGTGTACTCACAAAACAGGTTAACGTATCAGACTCGTTATGATTACAGAATTATGCAGTTTATCTTTGACAGCTTGTTGGATAATCCTCTTTTGTTCAGAATTACTGGATGCATGACAAAAATTCATTAGTTGGACCAATTCTTGAAAAGTGGAATGATAACAAATCCACTGTTATCTGAACAGTTTAGTTTGATGAACTGGAAAGGTTGAGTCAATGTCCAATTATTTCATGTGATCTCTTTGTATATTCGAAAAGTCCCTACCCATTAAAGAGAGCTGAGATCGATGTTCACCGTGGTGGAATATATTTCTGGATTACAGTTTTAAGAAATCAGTTCTAATATTTAATTCTAAATATCAAATGATAAACAGGATATTGCACAGTCCAAGTGAATTGAGTCAAAACCATCACCAGGCAATATAATGGATAGAATTCCGTATTTGTCAAAAAATTGCTATTATCGATCTTGTGTAGGTAAAGCATTAGCGATAATGGACAGAAAAGAATTTCTTTGAGCAGTGAAATACCACCTCGTAACAAACTCGAGTGATGTTTCGCAAGTCGATGTTGCAGATAACAGATGAAGGCAAGGTAGTTCTCATGGCAACAGTGACCCAGTATAGAAGTCAATAAATCACCTCCTGTGTGAAGATCATTTATAACGGTCGGTCAAAATAAAGAAATCCCAAAGTACGCACATACATGAAGGGGGAAGAGAGCTCCTTAACTAATCACAGTTAATGTACATTTATCCAGTTCTAATGACCCACTACAAAGTCACAGCTTTGAAAGAGTTTCTTTAATGAGTTGAAGGAGACTTTAAATCCCAACTACTTGATATAGTCAGAAATTAGGTTTTAATCATGTGTTCAATGATTAATGCTCATCAGCCCCTGGTGCTTAATGGTTAAGATGAAATTTTAAAAAATATAGTAATAAGTATTAAACAATTTTAAATTGCATTTTTAATTCAGATTATTATTCAGAAAATATCAAAGCGAATTTTCTGCTATTGCTATGGTAATGCTATAGCAGCACGGTTACATATCGCTACAAATGGAGATCCATGTGATTAGACCTGTGCTCTGAGCATTTTTAGGAGCATCCTTTATAAAAATCAAATTTTCAGTGGAACTCCAATACCCTTAAAATTACGAAAAACCCAACCCAACTCTTAGAATATTTAATGGGTAGTCGGTGACACTAACTGGCTTCCCTTTCTTGGTTGAGTTATTCTAAATTAAGGACAGAAAACAGTTTGGCCCACTTTTCAGCATAGAGCACAGTTTAAAATTACTAAAAAGCGGGTTTAGCGACCTCAGGAACTTGATGCAAAAAACTTATTTAGCCCATCAGCTTTTCGTTAAGGGTTTTCAATGATGTTACCAAAGCTATCTTACAGCGAACAAACATGGTTGAGTTCCTCACTTTAATTAATAATCTTAAAAAGAAACAATACAAAAAATTAAAAAGGCATCTAACATAATACATTACAATAATTTTAAAGCAATAAGAAATTTAAAGAAATTATTTCTCTAATCACGACTTTAAACGAGTAATCTGCATGTGATCAAGGGATCGGTATAGGTCTCGGAAGTTGATGTTTATCATTCAGGTAAATATCGCGGAGTAACACCATTTTTTAATTGTAGTTATACCTAAATCAAAAACTTATCAACAAAAACCATACGGACTATGAAAACAATATTGAATATGAAGCGTTAATTCAGCAAAATTTTAATGGATTCTGATCATAATATAGACAGCCTACTGAGCAAGACAAAAACGCAAATTCATGTAATAGTTCATCTGCAAGTAATTTTTTAAATTATTATAAGAACTTATATTCCAAATGAGATGACAGAAATAATCCGCAGCATACCTTTTACCTGAAGAAAATTGATTCTCTTCCTAAGTGGGACATTGACTAAACAGATTAAAACGAGTTATCTCATAAGCCTCTATGCGCTATGAGTATGGATCCTATCTGATTCCAATTGTGTTTTGAAGCATTCCTTTGCTGTGTTGTGCGATCTGACCAGCTTCTGCATGTAATCATTCCATTTAATACAGGTAAAATACCAGCTGGTATTGTACCTGCATTAAATGAATACTTATTTTCATAGAATGATAGAGTATTCTTATACCAATTTACAAAAAAAAGGAGATAAAACAGAACCAGCAAACTACCGTCCTACTATCTGCACAAGCAATAGTTTAGCGAAAATAAGAGAGAAACATCATAATTTAATCAAATAACAGCATTCTTTATTCCAAACACGAAGAGAATCATGCTTTATATGTGGTAGTCCACTCTCGCAAATCATTAAAATATTTATTATCAGAACAGCTTTAGATAGCAAATTTCAAAAACATGTTATATATTTGGACATTTCTAAAGCAATTGATTCTGACAATCATAACATTCTATTCGTAAAATAACGTCACTGCGTGGTACAAGGACTTGTATTAAGCTAGCTAGGAAGATTTCTATTAAATTAAACACTAGTATTAAATTATAAAATTATAGCACTTTACCTTTATACAACGTGAACGTGGAGTTCATGAAGGATCATCCTTGGGACCATTATCGTTTTCAATTTACCCAAATAACACAGAAATTGAAATAAAACACCACGAAATAAAAATGCTAACTTTCGCCTATGACGTAACAATTTATACTCCTATCGATTCAAAAAATTTATCTTGGAAGCTATTAGGCTTTACATACCAACTAAGAAATATTGTTCAAGGTTTAGGCCTAAATGGATGTCAGATGAACTAATGAGACGTGGCAGAGAAGAACAATGCATGGGATACATATAAATTAATGGGTGACATGGAAGCCTATGATAGATATAAGCTGGTCTGTAACCAAGTCACAAAGGAGATTAGGCAGGCAAAGGCAGATTATGAGAAATCCTTGGCAAAGAATGCAAAGAAAAACAACAAAGAGTTCTTTACCTGTGTAAACTCTAGAAGGAAAGGGATGAATCAGATTGGTCCACCGGATATTGATGGTTCAACTGTGGATGATCCTGCTCAGGGCTAACAAACTAAATGAGTATTTTGCATCTACATTCACCCATGAGGAGTTATTCAGGGAGGGGGAATGCCAGAGGTGAGTTAAACTCTGGCAGTGAGCTGGATGATTTTGTAATAACTGAGAGGAAAGTGGAGGAGAAATTGCTAAAGATAAACATAAAAAAGGCACGCGGGGTGGACGGTACTATCCAGTTATATTAAAGGAGGCAGCAAAGGAAGTAAGAAAACCCTTAGCCATAATTATGGCTAATTATGAGAGCTTCTTTGGACTCAGCAGAGGTACCCATGTACTGGAGATGTGCAAATGTGACACCAATTCACAAAGGAGGATCAAAAGGCAACACAAGTAATTATAGACCTGTTAGTTTAACTTCTGTACCAGGAAAATTAATGGAGGCACTGGTTAAAGAAGCACTGCAGGATCATCTAGACAAGACTTCAGTTATAGCTCAGACACAGCATGGTTTTGTTAAGGGAAAGTCTTGCCTAACCAATTTGATTGGATACTATGATGCAGTCACAAAGGAACTGGATGCAGGGAATAACTTTGATATCATATATTTGGATCTTAGAAAGGCTTTTGATACTGTTGCACATGGAAGACTGCTGCACAAATTGCAGCAATGTGGCATTGGAGGCAAATTGCTGCTATGGATAAAGGGATGGTTGAGTGGGATAAGACAGAGAGTGGTAATCAATGGACACTGCTCATCGTGGACTAATGTTATTAGTGGAGTCTCTCAGGGTTCAGTATTGGATCCATTGTTATTTTCTGTATTTATAAATGATATTGATGATGGTATATCAAGCTTAATGTCCAAGTTTACAGACGATACGAAGGTTGGTAGGGTTGTTAAGAACGCTAATGACAGTATGCTGCTTCAACAGGATCTAGAAAAGTTCAGCAGATGGGCTGAGAGATGGCAAATGAAGTTTAACATTGACAAATGTAAAGTACTACATATGGGAAACAGCAACCCCAGAGTGCGTATCAACTCTGTGGTACTACACTGACAGTGGTAGAGAATGAAAAGGACCTGGGGGTAATTGTGCAGGTAGATATGAAGTTTTCTGAGCAGTGCAGGTGATCTGCAAGAGTAGCTCGTGGTGTCTTGTCAATAATATACAGGAATTTTTCTAGCAGGGATAAGGAGGTGATTATCCCCTTATATAAGGCAATGGTCAGGCCACACCTTGAGTATACAGGTCTGGAGGCCTAATTTTAAGAAGGATGTAGAGCTGTTTGGAACGAGTACAGAGAAGGGCAACAAGATTAGTGAATGAAACAAAGGGTTGCTCTTATGAAGAAAGGCTTAAATTTTGCAAATTACAGTGTCTGGAGACTAGGCACCTGCGAGGTGATCTGATTGAGGTGTATAAAGCCTTGAATGGGTTGAGCATGCTCAATCCTGATGGAATTCTTCCCCTTGCTCAGAATAATCATTTGAGAGGGCATAAATTCAAATTGAGGAAAGACAGATGTAGGATAGATGTCCGGTAGTTTGCCTTTAGCCAGCGGGTAGTTGGTTGGTGGAACAGACTTCCATCCTTTGTTGTGGAAGTTGATAGCTTAAATAAATTTAAGGCTGAGCTGGGCAGATACTTGGAACGAACGGAGGGGTGAAATGGGAGCGTGTTTTTTTTTTTTTTTTTTTGGCTGATGCTGCATAAGCTTGCTTCTTGCATCATATGCCTATACTAATGCTAATGCTTCTATAAACGACTGCTTATTTAATAATAAATAACTATTTGCTGTTATAAGACAAATGGTGACCTAAGGTTAAAACCTCTCAAATGCGCCAAAGCAACTAAACCAGTGTATTGTGTCTATAACTGCGTGTATATTCTTCGGCCTATTTGATTTTTGCCGTGCGAATAACTCCAGTTTTCGGTAGAAAAAATCATGCAACCTTCTCCTGACAACGACTAACTCAGTTACCTTGTGAAAAAAGCCCATCAAAATTCCTCGTGTTATTGACGCGTTCGAACTCAGGCCTTTTCAACCCCCTGTGGAAGGACAGCGATTATAACCGCTATGCTATCAGCGAGGTTACTAGTGTTGTGCACCCATTAACCACAGCAAGGTATCATATACAGTATTTAAATACTGTAAATACATATACAGTATTTTCCTAAAGATTTCGTGGTATCGTATCAGACCATTCCCATTTTTTTAAGGGGTAGTCCTCTGTAAAAGTAATTATTTCGCCACTTATAAGTCATTTGGAGAGGTCTGAATTTGATTTCCGTCGATGATTGGAGGAATTTCTTAACTCCTCTTCAATAGAGGCCGATTTCAGGCGAAAGGAGTATGGGTTTTTTCCAGCCACTCATTCCGAGTTTATCAGCCAGCACAATATGCAAATCGGCCGGTGTTCCCACACAATAATTTAATAATTTTTCTGATAAGAGATCAGTTTTTATTTGTACTGGCTAGGATTGCATTGTTTTTTTTTTTTTTGTCCCCGGGGAAAACTCGGGTTTTTTCATCCAGAAAAAGAAGCAAATTAACCTCAGTATATACCCACGTTACAGACAGAATACACTGACCACTCATGGTCTCAGCTGCTTTGGCGCCTAATCCACAATCACTCAATATTTAACAGTGTCTGAAGAAAATTTCTTAAAACACTGGAGGTGTTAAAACAAGCAGACACGATATAGTGAGTCTTGCTATCTGAACTTTGAACTTGCTCAATGCGATCCAATGATCTGATGTAATAAGCAGCTGAGAGAAAGGTGTAGCGTAAATGAAAGCAACTTCATTTTTTGACCTGCTGAATGTTAGATAAGTGAATAGACGCACACGACGGAAAAAATGGGCACACGTACTTTGATCGTCTCATCTGGTTGCCTGCGTAGGTGTGTGCACTTCGTAATTACCTGCGATTTGAATTTTCGGGTGGCTGAGTAATGCTCTGAAGTGAAGTACAGCTGGAGTCTTCTCTGGGGGTCTTCTACATGGTTCAGGTCACAGCATAATTCGGTTTCCTTTGCCTTCATTAAGTACTACGCTATTGGTATGTATATCTTCGCTAATAAAGATTTATTCAGTTAATTTATTTGGCCAGTTCAGTTCTTACTGTACGAATATGCATTTCTAATTTTGATGGTGATGAGATGCATTTAGATTACGGAAGTGTTATAGATGCAAATGAAACTTTCCCATTAAGAGAAACGACAAAGCCTGTTATTTCCATATCCATGTGATTCTGAGTAGAATATGAAGTAACTACACATCAGGAGACCGGTAGGTAATTGATTACAGAAGTCCCGACTGTTGAGTGATTGATTACCATCTGTAATCAAGCAATAAACAGTCATTATGGAGCTAATCTGGCCTAAATAAAGGCTGCTGAAAAGCTGAATATATTGTGAAATCATTGTGAATGTGGATAGCAATCCCTTAGCAACAATCTCTAACATGCTGTGTTTGGCACTATAATGAATAAAAATATATTTCAATAAAACCGATTTCTTCAATGGCCATTTTACCTTACACAGAAATAGAATTACGTATAAACTGTCTAAAGTAGTAGTGTTTTAGGAGCATCAGCGACTAATGCCATATTGCTCCATGTATACCGACTGTAAATTGGGGGTGTTCTGTGGTCGATTTTCTGTTTGCCGGAATAAAACCCCGAGTTTCCGGGAGAAAAAACCATGCTACCCTCGCCTGAGACCGACGACCTCAGCCACGTTGCGAAAAGGCCTATAAAAATTATTCACATCATCGACGAGATACGAACACAGGTCTTTTTCAACCGGTGTGAGGAGGAGGGCGATTCTACCAACTGTGCTACCACGAGGGCAACTGTATACAGAATTACCTAACGCATATGGAGAGTAATAAATAAATCTTTATTGTAGTATATAAAAATACACATTGCAATTTATATACAAATAAACTATGGGTGTACATGGACAGCTATTTATAATCCTCTAAAGAGGACTCAGAGGATTACATGAGGTATACATAGGAAGCATTACATGTGGATTTTCAAGCAGTTCTATTATAGATGCAAAACCTTTATTACATAAAGCAGATAATGTTAAAATGTTGTGGGATTTGCAAATATAAACTGAGAAGTAACTGGGAGATAATACCCCAGACAGCGCTGTTGTTGAGAATAAATAAGTTACACTAATCGACGTGGCAATCCCAGGAGACAGAATTGATGAAAACGAAACGGAAAATTAAAAATATCGGGATCAACGTCTTTGGGAGAAGAAAGCAACTGTTATTCCAGCAGTGATTGGTGCACTGGGTGCAATTCAGGAAGTTTGAGGAAACATCTATATGAAACTGGAATAGTCAGGATAAAGCTTGGCAGTTACAAAATACGACACTACTCGAAACATGCTACATTTTACGACGCTACCTCGCTGATTCTTACGAAGGGGGATTCAAAACAGATTTGTATTCATCTAGTAGTTGTGATAGAAAGATGAATTTTTGTTTAATACCTTGAAAAATCTGTAGCAAACACACAAATCTTAGTTTCGATCTGACAAACTTTTTTTTTTTTTTCTTTGCAGTGCTAAATGAAGTAAGGTGCCACAATGGATAAAGTGGAATACGGATCAGTGATTCCGCGCCTCTTCCTTCAAGGGAAAACGACCAAAACGCTCCACGACGAAATGGTCGCTGTTTATGGAGAACACTGCCCAGGTTACACTGTTGCACATTGGTATGAACAACTCAAATATTGAAGAACCTCAGTGCATGATGAAGAAATCCCAGAATACCCATAAGTGCTGTAATGGAAGTGAGCGTTGCAAACCCTGAGGCATTAATCTTGGAAGATAGTAGTATTGGCGTCAAAGAACTAGCTGCGGAGCTCCAAATCAGTGTAAGGTCTGTGGAAACTGGAATAGTCAGGATAAAGCTTGGCAGTTACAAAATACGACACTACTCGAAACATGCTACATTTTACGACGCTACCTCGCTGATTCTTACGAAGGGGGATTCAAAACAGATTTGTATTCATCTAGTAGTTGTGATAGAAAGATGAATTTTTGTTTAATACCTTGAAAAATCTGTAGCAAACACACAAATCTTAGTTTCGATCTGACAAACTTTTTTTTTTTTTTCTTTGCAGTGCTAAATGAAGTAAGGTGCCACAATGGATAAAGTGGAATACGGATCAGTGATTCCGCGCCTCTTCCTTCAAGGGAAAACGACCAAAACGCTCCACGACGAAATGGTCGCTGTTTATGGAGAACACTGCCCAGGTTACACTGTTGCACATTGGTATGAACAACTCAAATATTGAAGAACCTCAGTGCATGATGAAGAAATCCCAGAATACCCATAAGTGCTGTAATGGAAGTGAGCGTTGCAAACCCTGAGGCATTAATCTTGGAAGATAGTAGTATTGGCGTCAAAGAACTAGCTGCGGAGCTCCAAATCAGTGTAAGGTCTGTGGAGAACATCATCCAAAAACAGTTGCATATGAGTAAATTGCCTGCTAGATAGGTTCCCAGACTTCTGACCCGATACTAGAAGAAGGAAAGGGCACAATACGCACATTAAATGTTGTCGATGTGGCAGGAAAAGCAAGAGGAGTTTTTTTCATGGCTAGTCACCACGGATGAAACTTGGATCCATCGCTATGATCCCGAAACTAAACAAATATCAAAACAATGGAAGCATGCAGAATCACCAACTTCCCAAAAAGACAAAGGTGCAACCAAGTGCTGGCAAGGCGATGCTGTCAGCTTTTTAAGATCAGCAGGGTGTAATACTGATAGATTACCTTCAGAATGGCTGTACTGTGACGGAGAATTATTATTCCAACCTCCTCATAAAGCTATATGCTGCTATAAAAAAAAAAAAAAAAAAAAAACAGGAATAGCTATCAAAAGATGTGCGCCTGCTTCAAGACAATGCCCCTGCGCATTGTCATGGAGCAGCTGCTGCAGTGAGCTGTACCCACGAATGTGGGTTTGAAATATTGCTTTCTTTCTTCATGGAAAACACTTTGCTGCTAATGATAAGGTGATTTCTGCTGTCGAGTAATGTTTGAAGGACAGTCAGAGGACTTACACAAAACTGGACTCTGGAAGTGTATTGAGGGGTCGCAAAATTTTGCCTGGTGACTATGTTGAAAAAGTGCGATATACAGTATTTGTTCCAACCTTCTATTACAACTACTTCTGCATGAATATAAATATTTTTTTTGAACCCTACTCTAATTGCAACATCCGGTGAATTGCGTTTACCGTGCACAATGAGACAAATAATAAAATAAAATAAACCACGAATTTGATTCCCTCCTCATATAGGTTAAAAATTTTTTTTTTTTCAAAAAATTATTATATTAGGGTCACCGTAATTAATTACATATACCCATATATCAGAGGATCCCAAACTTTTTCGGTTCACGGCGCACTTAGCGTTTCAGTAAATTTTTAACGACGCCCCTAGGCTAGGCCAAAAGAAATACCTAACAGTTCCGTTTATTAAATAGAGAGAGAGAGAGAGAGAGAGAGAGAGAGAGAGAGAGATAATCTTTAATGCCCTTCACGGCCAAAAAGCCAGGGGTTTACATTTTTACAGAATCCCGAAACGTCCGGGAAAATAGAACAATTAATTTACAAAAACAGGTAATTTTACAAAAGTTAGGTCCAAACAACTTAATAAGTAATATTGAAACTGTGAACTACCTCGAGCTAGTAGTTCGCTCAGTGTCCGACAGATGCCCAATCTGAAGAATAACCATTAATCATAACTCCCTGCCTCCTGCCCTGCAGCTACCCTGAGATCCAGCTTAGAAATAAAAATGTCACCCTCGTTCACTTTACTTTGACCTCTTTAGGCGCATCAGCGACTTAGACTATATTTCACCATATGTATTATGTCTGTAAATTGCAAGTATTCTCTAGTCAATTTGCCTGTTTGCTGGATGAACAATCCGAGTTTACAGGATAAAAACCATACTATCCTCATCTGAAACCAACTAACTCAGCCAAAATGTGAAAAAAAAAGCACATATGTTAGATTCTATTAGCATTTTGGCCGTGAAGACGTTTCTCCTTTCATTAATAAAGGAAGACATCGTTCTGAATGACAAGGCAGCTACCATTTCTGTGGTGGTGATCCTGGGACTGTGGTGGAGTTTGGCATTTGCCTACTTCAGTAGTCAATGCTCAAAGTTCAAAACAGTACTGAACTGGGGTACAGCTTTAGATCGACACGTTCCACATCGGTAACTTAACTGGTCACTGCTTTGTGGGAGAATGGAACACTATGTCCGTTACAGTTTGTCGTTCATTGGTGGAAATCCTCCCCAGCAGGGCAAGGTAGGCTTTCCACCTGAAGTGACGTCAATATGAAACCAATGTGTCTCCAAACCTTTTAGACAGTAGTATACGTGTGAACCAAATCTATTTACAAATAGATATTGCTATCTTGCTATCTTTCTTGAAAACAAACTAGTCAGTTTAAGAATCAATAACAAACGGGACACATATGGTTTTGATCTACTCAAGACTGCTGGCTATTATACAGGGTGGTCATAATTAAAATTCTCTTAACTCTTGAGGCCTTTGAAAAACGTTACCGCTGATGGCAACCGTTTCTCGTAATAAAATATAGCGTCTAGTTCGATAATTTGATTTTTGGCGAATAGCACCAGGGTAGCTAAGGAAATGTGGCACTGGTATATACACCGGTGTTCAAAGAAAGTGCATCACCCCTTAAAATTGTAATTGTCGTCCGAATAACGTAAGCATATGGCAATATTTCTTACAGATTGCATCAGATAAGATTGACACGCGTAGGTGATGAAGTAATATTGCATCAGCTGTTACTTTCAGCTATATAAGCACGCTCTGCAAGAGTTGCAGTCATTCCTTGCTTGTGTCAGGATGGCGAATTACGTGCAGTTGACGCCACGAAGAAAGAGTGTTATTGTTGCTTTACGTGAGGAAGGATGTTCATACCGTCATATTGCTTATAAAGTGTCTTGTAATCAGTCGACAGTGAGTAGATTTCTTTCCAAACTCAAAAAATACTGTTTCTGATGAAAAAAATGTACCGGACGCAAACGAGTCTCTACGCCGAAATAGGACTGCGTTTTGAAGTGCTTATGCCTTAAAAATCGTAAAGCTTCATCGTCTGAACTGAAAAGAGAATGGGAAAAACATACAGGAGTGGTAGCTAGTGCAGTAACAGTCAGAAAACGCCTCTTCAAAAATGGACTTGTAGCCCGTCGTCCTAAGAAGAAGCCCCCTCCTCACACAAAAAATGAAAAAGACCCGGTTAATTTGGTGTAAAGAGCATGTCAAATGGACCCCCCAGCAGTGGAAGTCAGTTATTTTCTTGGATGTGAAGAAATTCAACCTGCATGGCTCTGATGGGAGACAAACGATTCGCCGTAGACGTGGTGAAGAATACCATCCAGACTGTAGGGCGTCTATAGTGAAATTCCATACCAGCCAAATGATACGGGGGTGCATTTCGTATCGCGGAGTAGGTCACCTGCAGTTTATAAAAGGTTCCGTAAATGCCAAGGGATACCTGGCTATATTGGAAGGCAAATTGCTGTCAACCATTAGAGACCATTTCAACCTGCCAAGTAACTGCATCTTTCAGGACGATTCTGCTCCTTGTCATCGGGCGAAAAGTGTAAGTAGGCACTCCTGTAGTTACTTTAGCTTCATTTCTGCTTTAGAAGTTCGACAGTAATGTGTTTTCATTTGGTTGGTAGAACGGTCCATTACAACTCTTAGCTGGTCAGGAAACAGCTCGGACCTGAATCCTATAGAGAACTGTTGGCGTCGTGTAGAATCTGCAGTTGTCAGAAAGAAACCAAAGCCCCTTCGTGAACTTCGTAATTCGTGTTTGGAACCACGAACTATCAGTTGCTTACCTTCAGAAATTGATCTTGTCAATGCCTCGACGGTGTTGAACCGCCTCTTTAGTTTGCAACTGGTGAACTTTTCATTTTGTTTTCCATTTAAAATGATAAACTGAAACAAACTGAGGGCTTCTGATAACATTTCAGCCATAATTGTTGTGTTTATCAAAACTATTTTATTAAGGTTGCAAATGCTCGTTTTGGAATATTTTGAGAGCACCTGTCAAATATTACTTGTTTATATTTCTATTTGTGATGCTAGTCAGTAATGTAACATACCATTGCGAAAAAGGGTTAGAAATGTGAAATTCCTACGTGATGCACTTCCTTTGAACACTAGCATATATTGTGTGTTTAAGTGCATGATTATTTTGTCGGTTTGCCTGTTTTGCTGGATGAAAAACAAAATCCTCCAGAAACCCATAATTGTTCTATGAGAAGAATAGTAGCATACCACGAGTATTTGAGGTTAATACAAAGAGGATATATTTAACCCATAAAAATAAAGCACTGCAGTCATATATTATTAATAATTAATTTTTGTGTACTCCATATTAAACCGTTATAAATCGTATGTTTTTAAAATAGTCTTCAGAATGGGAGTGACACGATATTTCTTTTGCTTTAGTTTTCCGTTAGTGAAGCGGCGATCAGAAATTTGCTTCGCGCAATCTTATTTATGCATATGTTTTTGTTATTAGCATAGCAGTATATTCTAAATTTCATTCGCTCTTTATTTGAAAATTGACTGGCTTTACGTAAAGGCATGTTGACAAATACAAACATCAAGTACGGATTTACTTCGATGGTCATAGCAGGAGAAGAAAGAACGTAATGTGTCATATGTATAGAAGTTCTTTCCCGTGAATATAAATTCTAAACACGATCCGTAAGAACTGTGTGCATTTTTCTGGGTGCAATATGAAAACAGAATTCAATTGGTGTCATAAATTTCCAGCTGGGAATTTGCTTTCCTGGATTTCGATTGACTTGCATCGCGAAGCCTTACTAAATTGTCAAAATGTGCCACACTCTCAAAAAGGTTGGGAACCGTTGTTCTACGGCGAACGTTACATCGTTTTATCTTTCGTAAACTCATCTTTCAGTCCATAAAACAAGTAAAACCGAGTGAAGTATTCACGCAATCACAGACACAATATAGTACCGCCTCGTAGCCTGAGTTGCTTTGGCGCTTAACGCACACTTAATACCAAATATTCAAAAATAAACATAAGACCGAAAAAAGCTAAAATTTCTCTGTAAAGCATTTTAAAATCGTTTGTGACCTATTTGGGTATCGCAATCTCTGGATTGTACCACTGTATTAAAGTGCTAGCAATTACCCTAAATAACAATGAAAATCTTGGATATATTTAGATTTTTCTCTCTCTATCAAATTATAGTGGAGAAATCTTTGCTGTTTTCTACTCATTCTGTTTTAGAATTCGGCCGCTATTTTTGAATCTTATTTCTGAAATAAGGTATTGATTTCAAATAAATCACGAGGAAAAGAGGGTCGAGGAGCCAGCCTGTCTTTCTTCTTAAGCGAATTCTTTGAGCACTTGTTTCTAGTCTCCGCGTTTTCTGGGTCAGGCAGATAAGAGCATTCTTTCAATACAGTTGCATAATATTATTCTATTTTCAACTTGCAACTCAGCGAAACTATTCAATTCTTTTTTTTTTTATTTTTGCTTAATTTTTGTTTCAGTCCACACTTTGTTTCTTAAATCACTTCTTAAAAATAATGTCGCCATACGATCAATAATGACGTCACAGATACGAATGTATTTGTGAATTTCTATGAGAACATTTATTCACTATGGCCCTAAATCTTTTGTCCAAGATAATTTTGCGATTCCGGGTAATTCAGGTGACATTATGTTCTGAATTAATGTGTCATTATCAATTATACACAGAATTGGTGCAGCCTACCAAAATATAATAATCAAAATAGCTTTATTTAATAAGGAAAACATTCACCATGAAGGATGGTTCGCTTTGCAAGACATGCCGTTATGCTTCTTGGATCCAGTCAAAAAGATGCTTGATATCCTCTTGAGTAATATCCCTCCATACTTGAGGTAAGAGTTCACCTTAAAACTATTCTCCGTGCCAACTTAGCACGATAGTATCGCCGTTTGGAAGAGGTCTGAGAATTTGTCAAGTCCTCTTCATTAAGCTGATGACCTTCGGCTTAGGTAGGTAGCATTAGAAATGTGCGTAATGTCCCTTTCAATCGAGACTGTAGTTAGCCGGTATCAGGCTGAGGTAGAATTTCACTCCCCGTGAGTTATTTCGGGTTTTTCATCTAGCATAACATGCAAATTGGCATATGAATATGCAATTCTATACAATTCCCCAGTGCCGTTAAAAATAATAATTTAAATGTTTTTACATTGAAATTGTTGTTTGTAGCCGTTGAAGTATGGTTATGCGTCCTATTATGTCTAAAGCATGCTCAACAGGAGAAAAATCAGGTGACTAGCAAACCAGGGACCTGTTTGCTAGTCACCTGATTTTGACAGAACTGAGAAACTGTCCGACAATAAAAACAGTACTGGACCTAGCACTGTCCTGTTGGAATAAAGGGTTGTGCAACAGCTGAAGAAATGGCAAAGGAAAGCTAGGTCTAAGTCAGATCCTTGAGGATGTCACAGACATTCTCTAAGATATGCCAGACAAGCTGTACTTGCTACCTGGGAATCTAAAACGCTGATGGAACTGATATTCGGGTGACACTCAAGTCAAGTGGACCCAATTTCGGCGAAGTCCGGACGGTCGTTGACAGCCAAATCTTCTGCTTGCACCTTCACGATGGTGGGACTGTTAATAATCCTGGGTATAACCTCCATGCACAAGCACATGGTGGGTAACCACCCAGGTGTGAACCAACGTAAGCAGGGGTCGAAGTGTGGCGCCCACACCACATGGAGAAATGCCGCCCCTCTATGTTACCAGGCAGTACTAGGTGGTAGATGACTCTCATCAACCGATGCAATACCACCACTTTGCTTATTGGAGGCTTGAAGTGGTGGAACCCATGTTTAGTCTCCAGAGCTAAGTTCCGGTCAACCCTTCCCCATCTCTTCCATCATGCAGTATGATTGATAACTTTTGAGGTTATGATGAACATCGTGGCGAGATCCAATCTTCCTTACATTTCGAGGGTACAGCTCTAAAACGGTGTTCGCAGGCCGGCCACTAGTTAGTACACTGGACCGAACCTATTGGTAACTCTTTAGGAGGCTTCCAGATCAGCTAGTGTATATAATCTTGCTACCTCTACTCTGCCAGATAGTGACTGGAGGGAGTCCGAGTAGTGTGTATGCGGGGGGCATTGTCGAGGCCACGTTATGTCAAGGATCTGGGTATATTCTTACCATGTGTACGCCATACCCAAAAGTTTCATTACTTCATACAGCATGTCCACCCACTTTTTCTCACCATTGAATACACCATTAATTATCAAACTAACAGAGTAAGCTTTTCTGCAAAAAGATCTAAACCTCCCAAACACTTCCTAATTCATTTCACAAATATACGTTGTCTCAATTCTAATCTCAACGATGTACATTTCCACTTGCAGTCTGCCAAACCCAATGTACTTTTTCTGACAGAATCTCAGTTATCGGTTGATTCAACTACTGTTCATCTCAGATGCCCAAATTATTCGCTGTATGATTCCTTTCGCCTCAGCGGTGGTACTTGTGCACATGTCCGTTCCGATATTCCATGTCAGAAACTTGGTAATTTGGAATCTCCTCTTTTCAATCTTCTCTGGCTTAAAATCTCTCTACCTCACTGTATCAAATTCATCTGTTGCCTCTACCGTTCTCCCAACTCCACTAATCACTTGGAGCTCTTTGACTTCCTCTCTTTGCAACTTGACTTCCTCTCTTTGCAACTTGACTTTCTCCAGTCCAACTTTCCTAACAGTGAAGTAATTTTCTTGGTGATTTTAATGTTTACAACTCCAGTTGGCTTCCGTTTTCTAGTCACACCGACCCAACTGGTCGAGATGCTGAGGTTTTTGCAATTACTAATGACCTTACACAGATTGTTCATTTACCTACAAGAATACCGGACAAGCCTAATCATACAGCCAACACGCTTGATTTTTTTCTCACAAACAACCCTTCTAAGTACACGGTCGAAGTGAGAGGTCCTTTAGGCACCTCAGATCACAACTTGGCGATTGTCTCTTCTCCAATGGAGCCTTTATCTCATGGCTATTCCCAACCTCGTATTGTTTGGCATTACAAGAATGCAAAATAGGATGACCTGCGAGATTTCTTTTCTTCTTTTCCTTGGTCGGATTACTGTTTCAAAACTTCTGATGTCAACGTTTTCTCAGATTGTGTCAGTGAGATTATTCTTGCAGGAATGGAATCCTTTATCCCAAACTCCACTTTAAAATCTCGTCCTTTATCTAAACCATGGTTTTCCAATAAATGTGCTAAGGCTGTTCAAGAGAAGAACTTTGCATATCGTAATTGGATTCTTTCTAATTCTTCAGTTTCATTTTCTGCCTACACCAAAGCTCCCAACAATTGTAAGGCAGTTATTAATCAGTCCAAACAAGAGTTTGAACAGGCTAAGAGCAGAAAACTTGCTTCTTGCCCTAATGGTAGCCGAGCATTCTAGTCTCTTGTCAAAGCTATTGGCCGCAACTTTTGCCCATCTCTGCTCCCAGCTCTGTAAAAACCAGATGGTTCTGTTGTCACTTCAGCCAAGGATAAAGCTGACCTGCTAGCATCCCATTTTTCTTCGACCTCATGTATTAATGATATCGGTAAAACACCTCCCAACATTCCCAACACGCTCCGTTCAATGCCTCCTGTGGTCTTCCGTTAAAAGGATATCAGAAGGATTTTGAATCTTGATGCTAAGAAAGCTCCAGGTCTTGATAGTATTTCTCCACTTGTTCTCAAAACCTGTGCTCCTGAACTTACTGCTGTTCTTTGCCGCATTTTTTTCACTTTCTTATTCCAAAGGTGTTTTCCCTTCTGCTTGGAAATTTGCTCATATCCAGCCAGTTCCTAAAAAGGGTGACAAACCCTCCCATCAATTTTCGTCCCATTGCAATTACTTCTACTCTTTTTAAAGTAATGGAGAAATCAATTAACCGCCAACTCTAAAACTACCTAGAAACCTTCCGTCTGATCTACGATCGCCAGTATGGATTACGCCAGTGTCGATCCACTGGGATATTCTGGCTCATGTCACCCATTTATGGACTAATTCAATGGAAAAGTTCGGTAAAACTCAAGCAGTTGCTCTCGACATCTCAAAGGCTTGAAGGCATAAATGTCTTCTAAACAAGCTTCCGTCTTATGGTTTGCCTACTGTTTTTTGTAATTGGTTATCCAGTTTTCTCTCTGATCGCTCACTGAGGGTGATGGTAGATGGCTCTCTGTCTTCTAACTTTTCCACTAATGCCGGTGTCCCCCAAGGTTCAGTTCTTTCCCCCACTCTTTTCCTCTTGTATATTAATGACCTTCTTCCATTGACTGGAAATCACATTCATAGTTTTGCCGATGATAGCACATTGCATTCCACTTTCCATTTTGAGAAACCTTGCCTTGCTCAATCAGCTTCAACTTTTCGAAAATCTGCTACCAATTCCTTAAATGCCGATCTCCAGGTAATTCTCCAGTTGGGCAAAGACAACTTAGTTGATTTCAATCCATCTAAAACGTAGTCTTGTCTTATATCTCGCAAAAAGGATTCTTCTGCTCCTATGCTTATCTTTGGTGACACTCCGATTTCTAGGCAAAATGATATATCTTTTTTAGGAATTACCCTGACTTCTAATCTCTCTTGGCACAAGCACATTACAAATATTGCTTCTTCTGCATCTAAAAAACTTGGTTTTCTCTTTCGCTCTCGGCGTTACTTTTCTTCCAAACAGTTGTTCACTCTGTACAAATCGCAAATCCGCTCTACCATGGAATATTGTTCCCACATCTGGGGTGCTGTCCCCAAAACCTCTCTCAGGCTTCTTGATTCCATTCAGAAGAGGGCAGTTAGGTTAATTAATGATTCATCTCTAGCAGAGTCTCTCCACTCGCTTTCCCATAGACGTACTGTTTCTGCTGCATGCCTCTTATACAGATATTTCCACGGGCACTGTTCTTCTGAATTGGCTTTTATAATTCCAGCTCTCTCTTTCAAAACACTCCAAACACGTGCCGCAACCAGTCAACATCCATTTACTGTCCAACTCCAAACTCACAGAACCAACTTTTCATCTTCGTCGTTTATTCATTCAACTTCCTTCATACGTATTTCCTGGATATTACAGTCTACAGAAGTTCAAGTCCAATGTCAACAAATATCTTCTTTCGTCTTCTCAACCTCCAACTCAAGCACAGTACTAAGTACTATAGGTTCTAATACCTCTCGTGTTTGGGGTTTACATAAAAAAAAAAAAAAAGTAAAGTTTCAACCTAATGTAAACCTGAGAGATTACTTTTAACAAAAACCAATATCGAACGACTATAGATGGCATCCAATATCATAATTCTTTGTGTTGGATTTTTAAGCCTTCTCTGAATAACCAGGAATCCACTTTTAGCAGGCAACGTCACACATGGATCCTTCTGTCATTGCTCCTCCAAAGAGAACCTTGACTCACTAAAGCAATCCGACGCAATGAAGGACATAAATATATCCTGCTCCTACTGTTCGAATACCTCGTAGCCAAGTTGTCAATCACGTAAGAAAACGCGCTGGAGTAACGGTGATTCAAGCCCACGTGACTACTATGTACCTTATCTTCTCTATTTTGTGAACTCCTCCGACGTTTTGTGGAAATTCTGGAACATAAAAAGAAAATTTATTTACTAATGGTGCTTCTTAGTACTGAATATCCCAAAGATGAATTATTGTCAAAAATGACAGCTGCAATCCATCTCACAGAGGTAAATCTATCAAGCACAGTTGACTGAAAAATTTTCCGTTCCTCACGCGATGTGTTCTGTTCGTTCTAGAATTTGGACGATTGCGTTTTTTGCTATCCACCGATGCTGACATCAACTGTCCTAGAATCTCATCCAGCACGAACAGCAATTCCCAGAAGGATTATCAAGCCTCACGAGGTTCGACTATCCGATTCGTTTAAACTCATTCAATTAGGTAAGGTGCGGCTATTAAATAACGAGACTGCACACGCAGCCACTATACACTAAGAGCCAACTGTAAAACAAAGGCACAGTAGTTGTCCTTGAACATTTCCCTGGTTATCTGCCAAGTCACGTTCCAACACGCTCATTCGCTTTGCAGTGAGACTGGCTTTCATTACCTTGTGTTTTTGCAGTTTGACATGACAGACAAAATAATCGAACAACGAATCAACCTAAAATTTTTAACAAAACACCAAGTGAAAGTTATGAGTTGTTACGTCAAATTTATAATAAATAAATAAATTTTCTGTTTATACTCCGGGACGACCAAACGGTCAGAGGATAGACAGAATACAAGAAACAGCACCGTATTCAGTAGTCACGGGCTTGAACCCCGGTCACTCAAGGCACGTATACTTATGCACCAGCGCGCCTGACCACTAGGCTACGGCGGCCTTACTATGGGGAATACACTATTGTCAAGAGCTTGGGTGTCCGAATGGCATAAAATATTTTTAGAAAGGAAGAGAGAATGTGGAAGATGAACAACCAGGCCGTCCGGTATCTATGAAAACTGACGAAAATGTGGACCGGAGAAGGATATTTTATTAGAAATGATCGTCGTTTAACCATTACAATGGTTCATTCAGAACTCAACATGGCCAAAGAAACAAACAAATTTTAACTGAAAATTCAGGCATGAGAAAAGTGTGTGCCAAGACGGTGCCAAAGGTTTTGAATGAAGGTCAAAGAATTAGAAGACTCCAAGTTTGTAAATATGTTTTGAAAAAAAAATTGAAAAAAAAAAAAAAAATTGAAGAAGATCCCGACTTTCTGAGTACCTACTGTAATTACTTGCGATTAAAGTTGGCTGTTTCAGTACGACCCAGAAACTAAAAGACAGTCAACGCAACGAAAGACAAAATAATCTCCCAGACCAAAAAAATATATAAAAACCATGCTTCTTGTTTTCTTTGATATTAAAGGAATTATTATAACCTAGCCACGTTGTGAAAAAGACTCATAAAAACTTCTCGCGTCATTGATGGGATTGGAACTCAGGTGTTTCCACGTGGTGTGGAGTGGTGATTGTTGGTATAATCAACAGTAAATGGTGATTATACCAACAATCATTATTAAATAAAGATTATACCAACAATCATTATTAAATAAAGATTATACCAACAATCATTTTAAATATTTCATACCAACAATGAAATATTAAATAAAGCTGATAGTCGATTTGCATAACGGCCAATGTTTTAAAAAAAAATAAATGAAAAATCAAAAGAAAAAAATGTAAAAGTGAAGCGGTATACGTGGTCATAATCCAAACGCTCGCTAACAGAAGAAGAAAAAAAAACTTTTATCAGCATGCAATGTTCATAAAAGTTTTTTCAACATTAACTAATATAACATAACTTAACCGCGCTGCACTCTTCAAATACGAGTAGATGAAGGGATTTTTCTCAGTTCGTTGTTATTCCGATACACGAAAAATTATTGTAAAAAAATATGTATCATTAATTTTTTTTAAAACAGAGATTGTAAAATATACCATGGAAAATTCTGCAGATAATACAGTATTACTAGCCAAACTGATATCAGTAATGTTAATATTAAATACAGAAATAATTAAGAAACTGTTAAGTTTGTTTAAAATTTTAAAAACCTCACACTTCAGAATAAATTTACTCTTATAATTTTCAAAAAAAAATGATGATAAAGATTCCCTCAGTGTATATACTTTTGGAAGAAATTTTTAACACATTTTAATCAGTAAAATGTATATTAAAAATATTTTCAAGCAAACTTAAAGCTTTTCGAGACTCGTCTCAAATTTCTTCACGAAAGGCTGCTCTAGAGACCACACACATAAAGAAAATAGAGAAAAAGATATTTTCCCCTTATCGCAGATGCAGATAGCATCAAGGCAATGACTAAGTTGCCAACTAAACGTATCAATAGCTATTCTACAAGGTCGCTAAGTGTAAAGTTCCATTTTTACACTTTGAGCTGTACCTTAGAAATGCCTGAGAAAACTATGCGCGTTTCGCGGGCAAAGCATTGAAATACAATCGTTAATTTAGCAATACAATGAACATAATCATAAATTGTACTCTAAGTTTAAAAAAAAAAAATTAAACTTAATTTAGGTGTTTGATTGATGTCACAAAATCGAATTTTCGACGAAATCGCAAGGTGTTACTGCATCATGCTGTTTTATACATAGAATAACAAATATATATATTTCAAACATACATTTGCTATTCTAGGAAAATACAACTCTTCTTTTTTTTTTTTTTGGAAGAGCTGCACCTCTTTTTTATTGGCTTTTACAATATGTTCCATTCTATTGGTGAACATATGACGAGGAAATAGTCAGGAACTTTTGGTATGGCATATTCCTATATTATATACATTTTTGTATTTATACTCTAGGACTGGTCAGAAAGTTTACAATATATACTTTATCCTAACAAGTATCAGGACAAATTACGTTTGTTAAAACAGAAGTTTTAATGAAAATTAAAAGGCTAAAGTTTCATTTTGGTCTCCGATGACAGCATCAACGCGTCATGGAACACTATGGCTCGGTTCCTTGGGGCAGGTAGCAAGAATTTTTGTCCATTCTACCTTTACTATAATCGTCAATTCAGCTGTAGAAGAGAGACATGTTGTTCGCGCCATGATCTAGCGTTCTGTTACATCCCAAAGGCATTCGATCGAACTTAGATTAGGACTCTGGGCCAGCCAGGCAAGTTGGACTTCATTTCCCTCGAACCAAGTTTATACACTTGTCACTTAATGGAATGGCGCATTATCATGCTGGAACATGGAGGGCCCATTTACAAAGAACTTCTGGTAGCAAAAACCATCAGTATACGACTCGTCATTGATAGTTTTTACCACTAAAACCAAAGATTCGAATCCGAACCAAGACAAGTCCCACACCATGACTTTGCCTCCTCCGAACTTCATTGTAGGACCGATAAATTGCGGTATAGTATATGTTTGTCAGGCATTCTCGATACCCACACTCGAACGTCTGTTCTGAAGACTCGTCACTCCACAGGACCTGTTTCCACTGCTCTATGGACCAAGAACAATGAAATAGGTACCACTGTAAATGGTATCAGGAATTCACTGGTAGTAGTAGTAGTAGTAGTAGTAGTAGTAGTAGTGGCACTTGATGCAAGAAAGCAAGTGTAGGAGCTTATGCAGCATCAGCCAAAAAAAAAAAAAAAAAAAAATCACACCATACCCTCCAATTGCCTGTCCAGTTCCTCCTTAAATTTATTTAACCTATCAACTTCCACAACGACAGATGGAAGTTTGTTCCAGCAATTAACCACCCGCTGGCTAAAGGCAAATTTCCGCACATCTATTCTACATCTATCCTTTCTTAATTTGAACTTATGTCCCCGTAGGTTCGTATTCTGAACAAGTGGGAGGATCCCATCAGAATTCAGCGTGCTCAACCCATTCAAGGCCTTATAGACCTCAATCAGATCACCGCGCAGGTGCCTAGTCTCCAGCCACTGCAATTTGCAGAACTTAAGCCTCTCTTGGTAAGAGGATCCCTTCATTCCCCTCACCAATCGTGTTGCTCTTCTCTGTACACGCTCAAGCAAATCTACATCCTTCCTAAAATGAGGCCTCCAGACCTGTACGCAGTACTCAAGGCGTGGCCTGACCATTGCCTTATACAGAGGGACAATCACCTCCTTTTCCCTGCTAGCAAAATTCCTATATATCATTGACAAAACCCCATGACCTGCCCTAGCAGCCTGTCTACATTGCTCAGAAAACTTCATATCTGACTGCACAATTACTCCCAGGTCTTTTTCATTTTCTACCACCTTAAGTGTAGTACCACACAGTTGGTACGTTTCTCTGGGGTTACTTCTACCCATATGCAGTACTTTGCATTTGTCAAGGTTAAACTTCAGTTGCCACTTCTTAGCCCATCTGCCCAAATTATCTAGATCCTGTTGCAGTAGCACACTGCCATTACTGTCATTAACAACCCTGCCAACCTTCGTGTCATCTGCAAACTTCGACATTAAGCCTGATATACCTTCATCAATATCATTGATAAATACACAAAACAACAGTGGACCCAACACCGAACCCTGTGGGACTCCACTAATAACATTAGTCCACGAAGAGCAGCACCCATTGATTACCACCCTCTGTCTTCTCCCACTTAACCATCCTTTTATCCATTGTAGCAACTTACCCTTAATACCATTCTGCTCCAATTTGGTATGATGTGGGATTTATGAACAGAAGCTCTGCCATGAAAACCCAAGCCGCGTAGCGCCATACAGACCGTAGATACAAATATGGACATTCTTGTGAACATTTGGAACTGCATTGTAACGTTACCCGTCGCTTGGATCACTTTTTTCAGGATCAGCGATTTCTGTCTGTCAGGGTTTTTTTTTTTTTTTTTTGTCCCGCTTGACTATCTGCGCATGCCTACATCGCCCTCCTTCTTCCATTTCTTCACTGCATCGGCTACTATTTAGTTTGCGAGGTTCAAATGCGTAGCTACAGTAAACCACACATTTCAATCTGGATATAGCATCTAACGAACAGGTACTCTGAAACTTATGCACCCTACCGCCACTCATTCTGCTTGTTTGTGATATCGTTCTAATGCCTGCACTCTTTTAAACGTATTTCTGTTTTGCAAAACGTCATTCGCACTGCTCACTAAATTGGAAGGGGTGTCCGAATATTTTTGATAGGGCGATGTACATATCAGAACTTAGTTTATTTGAGATAAGCAATGCAAGTAAGCCGTCAAAAAAAAAAAAAAAAAAACACTGAGGAAAAAAAACATGTTGATTTGAGAAGGCGCCGAAGCAGTTATATCATATGTATTTGTACGCTAAGTTCAAATGAAAATGCCTGCAGTTAAACTGTAAATGATAAAGGTATAGACAATATATAAACGATTCTTTGAACACACACTCTTTTTGTTGTTTATGTATGTCACTACCAGAGAACACTTCTGGCGCAGTGCTCCAATCACAGAAGACTAGTTTGGACACACATATTAACCATTACCTCATCCTACTCGCAGAATTTTAAATTTATAAACCAGTAACAGAAACTCTGTAAATTGCAAAAACAAAGGGTGAAGATCCGTTTCGTAAAGTGATGACGAATACCTCGTTTATTACAGCTTCCTTTAAAAAGATCTCGGAAAAGTGAATGGTGTAAGTGTTGATTAACAGCCTCTCGTCTTCCACTGGTAAAAAAAAGAGGGTCACATTAATCCCGGTCTCACTTCGCGGCTTCTAAGAAAAGGAGGTGTCAACTTAAGATTGATGTCGAATTCCAGGTCGGCTGGTTAGCTAACTGGGACTGAAAGTTTTGAAGGATAGAAATTCGAACGACAACCCTTCCTTTTTAATTAAGAACTAAAAACAGAGCTATTAATATTTTTACTATAAAAAGGCTTAATATGATGATAAGTTCTCGCGTAATAAATCACCACTAGTGCTTCAATAAAAATAAGGAAGAAGACACCCACGCATACCTCTAGAGACTGCGGAACTATGGAACATGAAACCAAGTCAGAACAAACAGAAAACAGAAAATTATTTTAAAAATGCAATACCTTGCTTAAAGTAGTGGACACTCTTCAAGTATGACAGATTACTAGTTATAAATGCTTCTGAATAGCTTCTAGAAATTACAGAAGCGAAATTCATGACAAATGGGTGATAAAACAAATTTTCCAGGAAATGGGTGGGGAGGTAATTAACCACAAAACAACTAAGGCCATGGTTAGTTCTTTCTTTTTCTTTTTTTAATTTCTTGTATTCTAAACGGGCTTTTGCTTCGGAGTCTTAAGATTTTTAAAAAAAAAAAAAAAAAAAAACAACCAACAAAAAACTAAAACTGAGAAAAGATATTAGGTTACCAGCCTACAAAATATTTTTTCTATAAAATATATTTTAGTCTTAGAATATTTATACATAATTAACCGTCTACTGCTTTCCTATGCAGGCACGATTAGTATAAATAAAAAGATTGTCTCTTCGTTGACAATTTAGATATTCTTCACAATATATATTTTATTTTTAATTCAATATTATTATATACAACTATCAATAAGAGTGATTTTAAATTTTCGACTCAAAGGTAAACCGTAGTTTGCAAATAAATATAATAAACTGAAACACTAATAATATGCACTGTAATGTAAAATAATAATAATAATAATGTCATTTACAGCAATTTTTTAAAATTAATAACATGATCTACGTAAAAGTCAGGAAATTTTAGAAACCATCCCCCCCCCCCACAAGAAGGATAATTATTCATACAATATTCACGTATGTATTCTTCCGCGGTTTAGTCTATTTTACATTCAACTGTAATTAGTTATCACTTCTTGGTGAAGGTCAGGAGAAAGGTCAGTTTTGGTGTCTGCGTACCTGATCAGCGATAACCCCAACATGACTCAAAGTTTTTTCGTACATAAAGAAATCAGTGTTCGGTAGGGTCCACCATATTTTAATCTAGATAAGAAAAGAGTACTCTTATTCATTAAGTCATTCCAATTTTCTATTTCATAACAGGAAATCGGTACAGTTAAATGGTACCTGTTGAATTCCATTTGAGCCAAAAATAGATTTATGGCTATTGTGTAAAGGATACTTATGAAATATAAAATAGCAGCTAATACAGTATTGCCATATGCGAGGTCTGTACCAAGCACATTAATTTATGTGTACAATCGCTTGTATTTTGAAAAAATAAAGTTGTACTGTTTTCACACAGAAATAAAAAGCAAATAAACTTTTACAGATTGCATCAGTAAATTTTATCATAAAATTTTATCTTCGATTTATTAATGGGTCCATTTAATTCGGTATTTAAGCCTTTTCATCATTAAATTTATAAAATATGAATGAAATTAATTAAAGTAGAACTTTATGTAACGAATGTCATTAAGCCTCACCTCTATTACGAATTGATTTAGACTGTTGCAACATGTGTGGGGGATACAATGGTTTATAATTTAAGAATAAAATTAAAAATTAAGGTAAAAACAGTGTAGTGTAAATATTTGATTTACTTACAGCATCAAAGAAGACTTCACAAAAGCTGAATGGTTGAAATATTACACCGGTACTAATAAACACTTTAACGCTGCTGGTAATGGAAGTTTAGCGTGTGAAGTAGAAGTGACGTCATAGCGATATGGAAGAGTGCTCCAGAAATAAGCTACTTTGATCATAGAGAAACTCTGTGCTGTTGACATTACGCTCTTCTTGTGGAAATTTCCAACTCATAATGCCTTATTCTTATGATCATAAATCGGCAGAACCTGTTCGCTCTTGTAAAATATCTTTCTAATTCAAAGTACATGTTTATGTTCGTACGAGCTTACTAACTTAAATACAAACAACAACAAGAAAACACCATCTGGTTTTTGCAGCAGGAACTTCAGGAAAATCATATAAAAAAACCAAAACTAATTATTGTAGAAATTTCAAATAATTTCTGATTAAACATTATAAGCACTAGGTGAAAATATTCGTTTATATACCGAATATGTTACCTACCGTAATACAAAATCAAAATATATATAAAAAAAACAGCTTTTTGTTATTGTTTTCTATTCAAACCATGTTTAAACAATTTAAGTTTGATAAATACTGAAACTGTCATTTTAGAAATATTGATTTTACCAAGTCGAGATGTGGAAAACACCTATGTAATATGCTACAAATAAAAATTACTTTTTAACAAATCATCTACAGTTGCATTTCAAAAATATCCATCATAATATGTTGTAATATACAATGAGTGATCACTGAATTATGACCACCTACCTACAATACCGTGTCAGACTACCTTTCGCACGGATAATAGCCACTATTTACCTAGGAATTGACTCCACTAGAAGTCCGAAGACGTCCATAGGTATCTGCAGCCATGTTGCCAGCAAGGCTCTCCACAGTATCAGAACCGATAACTGTTGCGTGCCCATACGTCTCACTTCCCGTTTCCAAACATCCCACAGGTGTTCAATTGGATTGAGGTCAAGCGAATTTGGAGGCCAATCAAGATGGGTAATATCTTCACTATGTTCCTCGAACCACTTGTGCATAGTGCGGCCCGATTACATGGCGCATTATTGTCTTGAAAGATCCCGTTTCTGTCCAGAGAAAATGCAACATGGCAGGATGCACATGGTCTCCTAAGAGCTACCGCTAGACCTCCCCAGTGAAACGTGGATCCATACGTACCAGGGGTCCCAGTTCTTGCTAGCAAAACACGCCTCTTATTAAGCAATTACTGCAACCTACCTGGATAGTGGGCATCATGCACGATGGGTCCATGGACATGTGTTGCTTGCCAGGAGCAGCAGTGGTAGCACACGCTTCTTGATTAGACCGAGGTTCGAGCCCGTGCCCACCAAATACGGAGGATGCGGAAAGGTCAGGGAATAACCACCGCATATCTCCGGAGCAATATGGCCTTAGTTGCTCATGCTCCTAAAAAAAAAAAAAATAATAATAAATAAATAAACGTGTGGTTTGCACCACACACGAAGGCGTCCGTCGGCGTGTTGCACCAGATATTTGGACTCATATGACAAGCACACTTGTTTCCAGTCCTCTATTGTCCAACCAGCATGTTGTTGACACAACAGCATTCGACGTCGACAATGATCAGCGGTGAGGAGAGGGTGTCTCTTGGGTCGTCTTGCTGTGGAATCTCATAAGTCTGAGTGTGCTGCACATCGTCATTTGGGATATTGTTTTGCCATTCGTCATATTGTATTGTGATGTAGCACAGTGATCTGCTGTTGAGCCCATACAAAGCACTGCAGCTTTCACTTACCATGAACATCCACTTTCCATAATCCTTTACTGTTCTGTTGGCAGGAGGTTCGATACCATCCTTTGTGCACCTTATCACGTGGACCCGTGATATCTTTACTACATTCCCTAACTGCTAATTTATTACTTTGACACGACAAGATGCAAGTTGATACGAAGCTGTTCGACTTCTTATACTGCTAGCTATGCTGCATAGTCTATTATGGATGAAGTTATCATAATTCAATGATCACTGAGTGTAATTTGCAATGGAACTGTTTCTTATATAACAGGAACAGAAACCATTTCCAGGTATTCCAGGGGTTTGATGAGGACTTTAAACATCGCTGCTTTCTATTGTAGAAGTTTCATTATGCAAGCAATGTCATTCCAAATAAATATCGTTCAATTCGCTTCAATAAAAGACATAAATGAAAATATGCTCAAATAAAATGAAATAAAATGTAAATAAGGCAAAACTGTGAACTACAAACACAAGAAAAGTGAAAAAATCTGTGGCCATTACTTATGACTTTGATTTTAAAGTCATAATTAATGGTCAAAGTTTGAACTAAATTTCGGGTCGGACCAGTACATGGAATAGTAGCCTGTCCAAATTTTACACGAAAAATATGCATCCGCTCTATCGCATCCGTCTGAAAGCACATTACTGTGTTCTTGGTAGTACGTAATCAACATTTTATCTGGAACGCCCACTGTATGTAAACATCCTCTGTGATGTGTTGAGTGGAATGTTTTACCTCGACATTGGAGTAACTTTGACAGGAAGAGAATGCCAGAACCGTAAATGCTGTTTAAGTGTAACTGCAGAAACCTTCCTGTACTTGTGATGGTTTTTAATTCAACTTCCTTGATTCTGTATAACTCATTAAGCAAAAACGCTCCAAAGCTGTAATACAAGCAAAGAGCGAGAAATACGACTGTATATGCACAATTCAAAGAGGAGTAAATTATTTCTACTTACGTGCATGCAGTACTTCCGTAACACGAAGAAATTTGTGTCAAAATCTGTAAATTAGATCCTTAAGTTTACCTTTAAGAGAAATGAATAAATAATATAATTCTTCATACCAGTGCATTTAATATGTTAGAATACTTAATTCAAGCTGAAAATCGCCTTTAATTATAAGATTATATAATTCATTGCAGTCAACTCTGTGATCAAGTAATAAGTTCTTATTAATTCATATCTGATTTGCAAAATCAAATGGCCAAAAAGCACGCCACCAGCCGATTTTACTCTTTAGTGAAGATCAATTCCTCTCCCTTACCCATCATCTATTCTAGAGTCGAGTAGGCCCAGTATCAGGGACATGTTAACGCGGAAATCTGGAAGTGGAAACATTCTGTGCTAGCTCTCAAGGGCGGAAAAATGAACACAGGCCTATTAATTTTTGGAGAAGAACTGCAATAGAATGAACATTGGGATCTTTTTTTTATGCTTAGGGAAAGAAGCACCCCCCCATATTTTTGTTGCTTGCATACAGGCGGTTAAAAGCCTTGACAGTATCCTAACCCAGTGTAAAACAACTATGCTGGGGGGATACAAAATAACTATTCGAAACCATCAATTAGCGTCCGGAAGGGTTTTTGATTAAAAAATATATACTGTATGTAATTAAACAAATGAAAATGTAATATTCGATATCTTTATAAGAATAAGAACATTCGGTACAAATGTTAACTTAAACGTTAGAATTTCAAATAATAATAATTTTTTTTTAGAAAGATTAAGAATAATTATAACCAATGAGAAAATGCTTCATGGATAACCCTCGTTTGTAGGTTTAATATTCGACCCCAAAAACACTTGAATATTCTATGCTTTCATTACAAGGGGCTAGGTACGATGATCCTCTAGATTCTCTTAGAGTCAGCCTTGCTTTTGGACTATTCATAACAAGCATCCTTAATAAATGAGAAAGAGTAAACAACTGTGTTAGCACCTTCTTCCCAGTTGTCAGGTGGTGGATACTGGTCTCACTGCCTTTGCTATAGTTTTTTTTGAGAATTTTTCACCTATTGGCACTTAGGCCACTGTGGGTCATTTATAATGGCCATCTAATTCGTACGATTTATTCTGTGCAAATCTTTAAAAAATGTATATTCATGACCCAACTGCACGCTGTGCAGACTGAGAAAACAGGAATAATTCAAGGGGACTCTACTCACTCCGCCTGAGATCAGTAAATTGCACCCCCGACTGAAGAGGACTGTAAGAAATTCTGCAGTATCCGATGGATTTCGAACCCAGGCCTCTCCAAACGAGTGAAAAGTAGTGAAACTACTTTACTGTCACGAACAACGCTACAGTTCTGATCCAAGTAAAACTATTATATTTAGGCCACCCGAATAATTAAATTCATCTGCCGTGCTGTGTCTTATGTTTGTTAATTGCGTGTGTTCTATGGTCGATTTGTCTGTTTGCTGGATAAAAAACCCCAGTTTCTTGGGGGGGGGCGAACCTTGTTGTTTACGCCTGAAACCGACTAACTCAGCCACGGAGTGAATAAAGTCCATTAAAGTTCCTCGCGTCATCGACGGGATTCGAACCAGGGCCTTTTCCACCCGGTGTGGGGAGGACGGTGACGATACCACTGCTACCCGCGCAGACAATCGAAGTAAAACTGCCATCTATTTCATGAGAACGTTTCGGACTTGAGTATGTTTGTCAGACGAAAATTGCCCTCATGGGTAGCACGGTTAATAGAATCGCCGTCCTCCCGACACCGGGTGGAAAAAGACCTGAGTTTGAGTCCAGTCGATGATGTGAGGAATTGTTATAGACCTTTTTCATAACGTGGCTGAGTTAGTGGATCTCAGGCGAGGGTAGCATGTTTATTTCTCCCGGAGACTTAGGTTTTTTTTTCCATCAAACAGAAAATCGTGGTCGATTTTCTGTTTGATAGAAAATGAACACAAGAAATTACAGATAGTATATACGGAGCAATATAGATTTAGTCGCTGATGCTCACAAAACTTTACAACAACAGCAACAGACATAAATTCGACATAAAGAAAACAATTGTTATTTTATTTATATTCTATTTTATTTTATATTTTTATTGTTACTAAGAAGAATATGCCTATTAATAGTTCTCGCTGTATATTTGATGTTAAATTCGTGATAATCTAACATAAATACAGTTATCTATAATCTTTATTTTACATGTTTATTGTAGATAAATATTTCCTTATCGCTTTCTAAACTTAATCTTACAAGCATGTGACACAAAATCTTTTACTTATGTTAAAGATAACTGGACAAAGTTTTAATGTAGGAAAAGCTTCCAACCAAGCCAGTTCAGTTTATTTCAAGGACAACTAGTATTTTTGAATTTCTGGCACGAAATGTGTAAAGTCCTGTGCTAGATCCTGATTACAGATGTTAATAGTTGCGCGATTAGGGAAACTGTTTTATTCGATTTTTAAATTCTGTCTTTGAATGAAAAAGGGTCTATTTGATTAATTTTGTAGTTACAGGGAAGCGGAAAAAGAAGGTTGGTTTGGAACAGGATGAGCTTCGATTTCACTTGACATTATCATTGTCTTATGAAGAACCCCGAGATCAGTTATAATCCTTTGGCAGTCCAATGGCTTGAAATGTTGAACAATAGAATCTGTTGAACAGAACACAGCATTTAAATTAATGTGAGATAGCCGTTGACCTGAGATAGCTGATGACTATTATGATGTGTCAGAGGGCCCGGGCTGTAATCATTATGGGAACCAAGTAAGGGTTGCATTGGTCATTACCACTCCGTCTTCAAATTTGTTAGGCATGGAATCAAGCCGTTTACAGTTTCTATTTGTAACTCTAAACGACATACTTTACCGTTACAAACCGATTAGAGTTTCTTAACCTGAGGCACTAATTGCCACAGGTTAAACCGCTGATGTACTGCCTTATTAAAATTTAACAAATAAACATTTCTAATTTCAGTTCACTAGTTTCGAGTATCAAATTACATCTTCATGAAAATTATTTAGCTGTTATTACAGTAATGAATGGCGCATATTTTCTATAATTCTGCTGAGGAGAGTCGTTCTGAATCTAGCCCATTTGAATAAATTATATACATAATTAATTTACATAAATTATTCTTAGGAACTGTCACCACCACTTGGACGTCACACAAAAATGAAGTGGCCAACTTGCAAAACTGCCATAAGTAGCTGTCATACTTTTTATTCGATTTCGTAATAAAAAAAAGTAATATATTTAATTTCTATTAATATCATAAACTCCATACCCATTGATAAACTTTCTAATAATGAATTGCTCATGTCTCTAGGTGGTGATCTATCGGAGGAAATAAACTAAAACATACGATACACTAAAAAGAAAATAACATAAGACAATAATAATACGATTAATATAGGATGGTATGATATTATAGCTATGAAATGATGACGTTTAACTAAACACACTCACACACACACACATCTGTCCAGGATGCACAACGTAGTTGAAATGCATCCGTAGCCGAGTGAGCGGGAGTGCAGTAGCACATGCTCTTTGAGTAGACCGGGGTTCAAGCCCCTGACTGCTGAATACGGTCGATCTGCCAACTCGCACTGGACCAGCGTGGCAGATTATGGTCCATTTCCCTCAGCATGAATTGTTGAGTAGGCTTCCATCCTGCAGTGGGTTGATAAGGCTGCACTTTACTTTACTTTTACACCAAACGGTTGCAACTGCAGACAGGGTAATTTCCTAAGTACTTCGGGAAGTACCTCACTCAGTTCCTGCGCATAACCATAAGAAGGACTTTAAAAAATAAAAAAATATGTTCATAAATCTTTACCACTCGTGAGTAACGTTTTTTCTCTGTCAAGTGCGGAAGAAACTTCTAAGTATGTTTTCCCATTGCCGCCATGGTAGTATATCTTCGAGGTTGAAATGCAGTTCATACAGCTGGCAAAAAAGTATCCATAAAAAGTGAAATTATTCGTAATGCTGATTCTACGAAAATTTCTACCCAATCATTGAGCTCCTTTCTGAAAGATCTGCTTTCTTTGACTCTTTAAATAATGGATCATTCAAAATTTACGTGAATGAAAAAGAGGAGTCAGATGGTCCATATTTTTTTTCGACAACGGAAGTATCGGAGCAGATAAAAATTCTGAAAGGATCCAGATGAAAGTTCCTATTTCCCCCACGAGCACATGGGAAAAATAAATATTAACTAAAAATTAATATTCAACAAAAAAAAATTGCTTTAAATAAATTCTATTATAAAGATATTAGGCAGAAATTTCATATTAGTATTATGAGTATTATAGTGGTATAATACTCATCCACTATTCATGGGTTAATCTTAATATGACAGTTTTTTTTTTTTTTTTTTTTGCCATGAAGGCAGCCCTCTATCAGACAGAGAATATAGAGCTTTTTCCCATAGAGACTTCCCCGTTTAGTTATTTCGGATTTTTCAGCCCTCATAATACGCAAATCAGCCCATCAAGACGCACTTCTACAGATATAATACACTTACGATTAGAGGTGTGTGTACCTGTATAATAATATATGCCTGTCAAAACGCATGGAAATTTTATGGGAATTTTTGGCAATGTGGCGGAGTTAGTTAGTTTCGGACGAGAGTTGCGTGACTGTTTTTCTTCCCGAAACTCAGATTAGCATTAGCATTAGTAGAGGCATATTACGCAAGAAAGCAAGCTTCAGCCCAAAAAATAAAATAATAAAATAAATAAACTCTCCCATTTCACCCTCCGTTCGTTCCAAATACCTATCCAGCTCAGCCTTAAATTTATTTAGGCTATCAACTTCCACAACAAAAGATGGAAGTCTGTTCCACCAATCAACTACCTGCTGGTTAAAGGCAAACTTCCGCACGTCTATCCTACAACTGTCTTTCCTCAATTTGAATTTATGCCCTCTCAGGTGATTATTCTGAGCAAGAGGAAGAATCCCATCAGCATTGAGCATGCTCAAACCATTCAAGGCTTTATACACCAAAATCAGATCACCTCGCAGGTGCCTAGTCTCCAGACACTGTAATCTGCAAAACTTAAGCCTTTCTTCGTAAGAGCAACCCTTCGTTTCATTCAATAATCTTGTTGCCCTTCTCTGTACTCGTTCCAACAGCTCTACATCCTTCTTGAAATGAGGCCTCCAGACCTGTATACAGTACTCAAGGTGTTGCCTGACCATTGCTTTATACAAGGGGATAATCACCTCCTTATCCCTGCTAGAAAAATTCCTGTATATCATTGACAAGACACCATGCGCTACTCTTGCAGACCGTCTGCACTATTCAGAAAACTTCATATCTGCCTGCACAATTACCCCCAGGTTCTTTTCATTCTCTACCACTGTCAGTGTAGTACCACAGAATTGATACATTACTCTGGGGTTACTGCTTCCCATATGTAGTACTTTACTTCTGTCAATGTTAAACTTCATTTGCCACCTCTCAGCCCATCTGCTCAACTTTTCTAGATCCTGTTGCAGCAGCGTACTGTCATTAGTGTCCTTTTCAACCCTGCCAACCTTCGTATCGTCTGCAAACTTGAACATTAAGCCTGATATACCACATCAATATCATTTATAAATATAGAAAAGAACAATGGACCCAAAACTAAGCCCTGAGGGACTCCACTAATAACATTAGTTCACGAAGAGCAGTGTCCTTTGATTACTTCTCTCTCTGTCTTCGCCCACTCAACCATCTCTTTATCCCCAGCAGCAATTTGCTTCCAATGCCACACTGCTCCAATTTGTGCAGCAGTCTTCCATGTGCAATAGTATCAAAAGAGTTCCTAAGATCTAAATATATGATATCAAAGTTATTCCCTGCATCCAGTACCACATCAGACTATACGAGATCTCATACATTCAGTTTAATAAGTAAACTGACCATACCATTACATAATTTAGAGATACGATACAGTAACGCCTGGTGAACTTAGAAGCACAAATTTTAAACAGCCCAACCCAATTCACCGACACCATAAAAAATAATAATAAATGCAGTTAATCCTTGCTCTTCGCCGAAGACCATGAGGCGACGTATATCCTGTCTCTAAAACTAAATTCCTGAAGTAAAGTAAATGCTATCTTGCAACTCATTTTCGTTTCACCTCTAAAAGGTATTTGGCCGTACCCCCAGCAGAACACTCAGATTAACAGTTAGAAATACAGGGGCTCACATCTGGTGAGTATGGGATAGGCACACCCAGGGTCCTGAGCTGGATATCATCATTCTTCTCTTTCTTGGTGAATCCCTTCTACTTCTGTCTCTCTCAGGGTAACTCGAAAATTTTTTTGGCTGGTGCAGCATAAGCCTCAGGCTTCCTTGCACTATATGGCTAATAATAATAATTATTATAATAGATTTATGTCAACTGTTCAAAGGTACATGCTTACCTAAATTATGTAAATGTTTTTACGTTTCTTTATTTTATTTCTATATGCAAAGCAGTGAGGCTATATGGCGCCCGAGGGCAATGTAGTTTATTTATGCCCTCTTGGTTAAATTATTTAAATACAATATGAAAATGATAATAATTATTACTGTTTTAATTACAAAAGAACAGTTTACAAATATAGAACAAGGTCACATAATGAAAGGGAAAAAATTAATATACAGTACTCATTTTGACTAAAGAAATATTGCAACAATAAAGTTTAATAAATTCTATAAATAAAAAAAATCTAAAAATTAATTTACCTGGCCATTAATTAATTCTGAAAACAGCCGATAACTCACTAAAAATGAATACTCTCTAGAGCAGTAATGAACAAAACGCTACCAGCGATCTAATTCCAGAAACAAAAAATATATTAAAACCGACGAATAATTATTATATTCCTATAAAAATATTATTAAACAATTTAAGTTACATTGCTGATGATAAAATTGATACTTTAATTAAAACAATATAAATCAGAGAAATCTTTCCTCTCTCATAAAAATAATTATCTCGGTAT
This sequence comes from Mastigoproctus giganteus, assembly GCF_048544385.1. Taxonomy (NCBI): domain Eukaryota; kingdom Metazoa; phylum Arthropoda; class Arachnida; order Uropygi; family Thelyphonidae; genus Mastigoproctus; species Mastigoproctus giganteus. The sequence goes on from NC_143575.1 coordinate 25,711,372, forward strand.
TTGGTTTTATTGTTTTGGTTTAGGCTCCGGATAATAACAAAAAAGCAACGTAAATATACGCACTTTTAACTTTTTCAAAAACTTAATTTTTCCCCTTGAATTGGCTCTCTTGCTTCTCTCCACTTACTACAGCCAGATCACTAAGTTAATATTATCCCACCATTGCTCATAGATAGGAGAGAATTAACTTTGACTAGTGGCGCTCCCTTAGACCGGCACCCAGTGAAAAATTCTCTCCGTATACTTCATCTCTATGCTACTAATTTGTACACTGTGTATACCTAACAGAATGATGCGATGATCAACCAATATGTATAAATATGTATAAGGCAATATGTATAAAGCATATTCATACAGTAGTATAATACGCTGCCCTACCATTAATATTCGGACACCTGCATATACATAACCTTTAATTACAGGAAAAATAATAATCTGTGCTGAAAACTTTAGTCTTTATGACAGTCTCTAGTCTCCATGGAATACTTTCCGCCAGTTTTTTGTAAATCTCCTCCGATATTTTCCACTATTCGGCCTTCAAAGCAGCGACCAGTTCAGCTGCGTTTTTTGGGCAGTCTTTCCTCACCCGCACCCATATGATCAAATTCATCCCAAGAGGTTTTCTATTGGATTGCGGCCAGAGATCTAGGTTGGCCAGTTCAACTTTTCGACGCTCGTGCCCTTAAACCAGTCCGTCACAACGCTAGTACGTAGTATGACATGGAGCATTGTCCTGTTGGTGCAGGTATTGGCCTTCCTCAACGTGCTGCATGACGTAGGTAACGCATTATTATCCGCAATGTCTAAATAGACCTCAGCATTGATGGTTTTTGTCAAAAACGACCAATGGTTCCAGGCTAAACCATGTGAAACAGCATCAGATCGTCGTGCCGCTCTCGCGAAACTTCACTGTCAGGATGATACAGCCTGGCATGTAACTTTCTCCAGGTACCTGCCACATCCAAGCACGACCATCAGACTGGTAGACCACTACCGTGACTGGTCGCTCGAATCCCAGCTTTCCATTGGTCTACAGTTGAAAACGGCAGGCCTTGCACGAAGCCTGACAATGTCTGCGTGATTAGATGCTTGAGAATGGCGATCGTGATAACCCATATCATGCAGGTCATGCGCACTGTACTAGTGCTAACACGTGTTCCAATCGTTCCCCCAGGGCCTGTATGTGTGTGTGTGTTGCGACAACGTCGACCTGCCTTTCTAACGGCGATTCTTTTCAAGGCTCTACTGACACATTCCTCCAGGTTCGGAGGTTTTCCGGGGCTGTTTCATGATGGCTTCAGCACCAGTTCGCTTCCATTTGCAGATCACATCACCAATCGTCGACCTAGGGATATTTAGTGCTGTTGAAATGTCACGTGCAGGCCAATTGCTTCTGAGACACCTTATTATTATTCTCCACTGGAGGTCTGCCAACTCCATCAATCGCGGCATCTTGCATTCATAATCATACCGCTGTCTCCTTGAAGGCCTATGAACATATTTCGGGGCACACTCTAATAATATGGCCAACTGTCAACGAAGAGGTGTCTGGATATTAATGACAGTGTCATAATATTCAAAATATTATACTAGCAAAGACATAACTCCACATAAGCTCTTAGTCTTGCCGTTCGTGGACATCCTCGGGAGGTTAGCACAGCGAATGGTGAGGCCTCTGTAATAATAACAGTAATAAGTAGTAGTAATAGTAGAAAAAGAAGAAATAAAAATAAAAATTATAAATAAAAAAAAAAAAAAAAGAGCTTCATGAAAGTTTATGTTCGCGATAATATTAATAAAACTGTAGGACTTCCGTTCTTGTTTCTAAGGGATTAAGCAAACCGAGATTTACTCTGGTAAAAAAGTAGTTCTCCTATAAGGTCAGGTTTTCTAATATCGTCTTATAAGGTCTCGTTTATAAGGCATTAGTTTTCTTATTTGTCATATGCAGTGCAATCATAACTAGTTACTCTTGAGTACATTACGAATAAAAGACATTTATTGAGACGTCAATTAACAGAACTAACTGGGTTAAGTTGTGTTAAAATTTTAGCCGGGACAACTAACGCTATAGAGCACGGATCTATCCAGTCAGTAAATTGCGTGCGTAATCAGGGGCGGCAAGACGGGGAGGTGAAGGAGAGCCAATTTTCCCAGGGTCGTACATCGTAGAGGAGGGTTAACATTGGGGGGGGGGCGGTGAGAAATAATTGTAGGTGAAAGGCAGACCCAGTAACTTTATTTATCCCGGGATGCCAAGTTGGCTCTTGATTACCTTATGGTGTGTTTTTTCTGTCAGTCAGCCTGTTTGCATGATGAAAAAATTCGGAAGGGGAAGGGGTTGGAACATCACGCAGTCCACGCGCTTGACCGACTAACTCCGTGACTATGTGAAAAAAAAATCCATAACCGTTCCTCAAATCCATAACCGTTCCTCCGTACCGAAGGGAAATATTTCTCAACGTCAGCTAGAGACGGAGCCCGGTCATCGAACCCAAGTCTTCTAAACGTGGTGTGGGAGAGCAGCAAGGCTGTCCAGTTGGCTATCGCCCAAGTTCGCCACTGTAATTCGGGGATTGATGAGTTTCAATAATCGATTTGGATTCCTCTTTTTTTTTTCTTGTTTAATTTCTCTACCCCGTATTCGGTCGCAAGACTGATACCATTAACAGCTTTCTTTAATTTTTGAATGACATCTGTTTCTTCATTGAATAACACTACATGTTTACGTTTCATACATATTTTTACAATACAGTAGACAACGTGACGTATACACTTTCGCTCAGCCACAAAAATTGTAAATACAGTACTGACAAGGCGTTGCTAACATTGGTTTGGTTGGATGCATCACAATGGGACAGTTGTGGAACGCTCGAAAGTGTATTTTTTGTTGACACGATGTGTTAATTCTATAACCATTTGTCTGTTGTTTGATGAAAAACCTGAGTTTCTTTGGGGGGGGAGGACAATGTGAACTCTTACCTGGACCTACTTTGCTGTACAGTATTTCAATAACAGTTACATTATAAACGTTAACTGAGAATTTTAATTTTGTCACCTGATATTATTAAACTATAGTAACTTCAAAGTTTTAATCAGTTGTTTAAATATGCTATGGAAAAACATTTTAACTCATCCGAAATTAACGCTTGTATGCACAGTACATGATGGTGGTGCTATTTGCTAGTCCATGACTGGCGCGGATAATCGAAGCTTCTTATAATCGACCCAGGGTATCTCAAAAGAGAAGAATTTTCGTGATATCTCGTGAGAGACGTCTCTAATTTTCTTTAGAGAAGAGAATTAGAGACTTTATTCATTATTTTTTCCCCCGCATGCAAATCTGAGTTTGCTCCTTCAATTACAGAACAACAGTGTTCTACAGGACAACAGTATTCTCTGTTACTGGTATTAATAATAATAAAATAAGTAATTTCAATAGTCTCCACTGAATAGAATGCTCAACTCCTTGTAGTAATTGTTGTCCTGATAAATAACATTAGCAAATTAATTTTTGGTTACGAGCAATCTAAAAATATGCATTTGCCAACTAAAAATTTCCGTATTTGAAAATATGACAACCGTGAAGGCACTGCTGGCTTTAGCGTACATAATTATAGGTTCAGTCAAGAGTTTTTACAGCTTTAGAATTATTCTAAGCTTATGAAAACCTTTGAAAAAGTCTAGTCACTGTATTCATAATATGATAAGTGGTTAATTCTGAAAAATGAATAATTCTGGTCACTTTATTCGTTTTATATATACACAAAAAAATAAATAATAAATAAAATAATAATAACTCCGCCATTATGGATATGATATTTTATCTTTAGAGTCCTTATCGTATTGGTAATCTACTCATGTGAGGGGGAAAAATAAATAAATAAACAACATTCATTATGTTTACGTTCAATACTTGTCAAAGTAATAAACACGTTTCACGTTTTTCAAGGGCTTTTGGCAAGCCACAAAACTGAAAGGTGAAAGGGCGACCTCTGGCTACTAATTATAAAAAATAGCATCACCGAATATATTTTAAAGCTTATCTTTAAATACCATAAATTATAATATATAAACATCAAGAAAAATCATTTTGAAATGAATTTAGTTCACATGATGATTGATTTATTTTGTAGCTTTAAAAGTGAAACAAAAATATTATCATTGTGTTCGATAAATATGTACACGTAGCAGTGATGATATTACTGCGGCCTAGAACTGTCGCTTGCGAAAATATTTAGAAATGTTTTTTTTTTTTTCTTTCCTGATAAAATATTATATTTCATTATTCTTTTAGCCTTAATTACCTAAATTTATTGTAAACCTCTAGAAATCTTTGGAAGGAAATATGTCAATATGTCTATGCATTCTGTGAGAAAGTGGATTAGATTGTTAAATTAAAATTAGATTTGAAGGTTTTATCTGCTTTATCGTTTACTAGAATTTTTCGATTGTCATTTCAATATATAGCGATTTTTACGTTTGAGATAATATAATCACGTTTTCTAAGCGTATTTCTTTTATTTTAATACTGTATATCTTTTGTATCTGCTTTTCTTTTATCTTCTATAAGGATCATATATACGTAGTTACAGTCCTTATGGGATCATCAATCCACTGCCGTTAGAAAAAATTAAATAACCTACATTCCCACTGACGTTTAAGTTTAATATTTCCCAAACTAATACATTTCACGTCTTTCAAGCGCAAATCTGAATAATTTTGGTCTATATTGAAATTATGGCAATATTCTGTAAGACAAGGATCAAAGTAAAATCAAATCTTTTCCATTTCCTCATTGTTTATAGAGTTCAAAATTAAAAAAAAAAAATAATTAATTTGGCACAAAAAAGAAAAAAAAGTGTTAATAAAGCGGTTTATTTAAAATTTTTAAAATTATTGGGCACTGCTTAACTTTAAAATGGCATTATTCTCCCAGAAGGGGCTTTGTGTAAGCAAATCTAAATTTTTATGTAGAAAGAGGAGGTGTAAAGAGAGAGAACAAAATAGGTTGGTGAAGGCGTCTGTCTGGCGGTTGACGGTGGCCGCTCTATTCCAACAACCGGTGAAGTAACCACGTGGTTCGCAGAGGTAGGTCATACACATTCCCCAAACCCCTCGTCCATGTGATTAGGTGCTGAATGAACCCGGCAATCTGGGAAGAAGACAAATGATAATCACAATAGTTCGGTTCATGCTAGATGTGAAAAACAGTTAACTGGCCATATCCGACTGAGTCAAATTTCTTGCCTAACGACTGAAATAGAAACACATGACAAACCAATTAAAATTTAAATTATGCCGTCGTTAATCATTTTTTAATCAGTAAAATCTTGAATAGAGAATACATTTTGCTGTCCAGTGAAATAATATGTACTCTGGTTTTTCACGAAAGAGCATCTGCTCTTTCGTGAAAGAACACTTCTGTATAGAGATGATCGAAGCAAACCTACCCCCTTTATCAAGGGATGTATTTATAAATTGTACGTCCTAAACAGAATAACTGTATACAATAATGATATCTAAGAGGGAAGGGTATAAGAAAGGATATTTTTACAAGAAGTCCGAAACACCGATTTCCAAACTGTCAAATTTCGGAACCAAAGAACTGTCTTATTTGCCTGCTCCTTACTACATTGAAACATTCAAAGTTATGTTAAATTTACCCTAAATAAAATTCATAATTTTTTCGTTTTTCATTGATTTCTGTTTTAAAAATATTTCTTCCCCCCCCCCCTTCCACCTTATCATAATCATGATAACCTTCAAACTCAAACCCCTGCGGGTGCAGGGATGTAGGATGCTTCCGTTAGCCTTCGCTGCTGTTCGTGTTACCTGATAGCTGTTCTGGTAAATCTGATTTTTTTTTTTTTTTTCAATATGGTATATGTATTAATTAATTCGCAATCATTCCCTTGAAGGTTAAGACCTTCATGACAAAACTTCTAATTAACATCAGACTGCTGCGACAGCTGTTAGTGTTAAGCATACTTTCTGGTTTTATGCAATAATCTGAATCAAAGTACACTTTGGGTAACAGCTTGAAAACCCTAAAGTCTTCCTTTTATTTTGAAAATAATATGATAAGTTTATGAAATCATCAGCAATTAAAAGTTATAGTGATGTTATGACACTTGATTACTTCGACGTAGAGATAGCATTTTTATCCCAGAGGGTTCATTCCGGAACCGGAAGCCATTCTGATGTCATCGCATCGCTCCATAGTCGACGCCCAGTGTCTAATAGTTGAGCCGTACACTGGTTTTGCTAAGGGCGAAGTATTGTTGTTTCATTGGACTCTCTTTGGTAAGTTTTGGGAGCTAAATTTTTGGCATGTTATATAAAGTATTCTATCTGAATGCTGACTGGGACTTGGATTACATTATACTTCATAGTAAATGTACTGTAAGTACTTCTAAAATTCATCCTCTTTCTCTGTCTTGACAATAAATTTCAATATGGCGGCACTATGCGGCACTGAGCAGTTCATTAAACTATCTTAGGTAAACTATAAAAGTTGTTAGAATGGACGGTTGCATGTGATATACTTTGGCTTTGATGCAGCCCATGATTGTTCTAGCTTATCAAAATCAATGGATTATTATTAATGAAAACTTAAAAAAAAAAGTAAGCCACAAATAGTTCAAACTATAGTTTGGAATTTTTAAAAGGTATGTATGAAAATTGTAGTTTATTCAGTGTTGTACCTTCCATAATATTCACGAAAACATCTGATTAAAGCAAAGCTTATGATTTTCATCATCCTCCCTCCACAGATACAATGTACACCATTCCATTCCATGTGTTGTGAGATCGTACTATTGCAAGGAATTAGAGCGTAAACAGTGTTAGTACGAATTTCACATGCAAAGATGCATATACAAACTTCGCCTAAATGTGTTACAAATCTTAAACGAACAAATTACTAAGTGGATGTTTAGTTTGAATACCATAACATTGTTTTATATTGTGATGTATTTATGCATACAGTTCTTCCATTAATTCCAGTGCTTGCAAGTTATAATAACGATAGTTTGCATTCTAGTAACAGCTGTAAACTAGCAGCAAGTTGACATTGTACTCTATTATAGTTGCAAGTAATTCAGATACGTTACTTTGCTTATTAACGGTACCATTTTTGACCCATTTAATTTTATACTGTGTAGTTAGTGTATACTTTTATGAATATGATAATTGTACAGCCTTAAAGTAAAATTGTACTCTCCAAAATATCAGTAATGGAAGTGCTTATATAAAACTAAAAATGTAAATGTTTTTTTATTGTATGTTGGGAAAATAAAAGGCCAGTTTATAAAATAGATTATTTTATGGTCGAGGCTTGTTTGAATTAACTATAATCATTGGTTTGCCCAAGTGGTTTGCCCAAGCCTATGTATTTAAATTATTTCATTTAAATAAAAACGATTCAATATGAGAAGGCAACTATTAGAAATTTTATAATCATTACAGTGAGACCTTTTTTTTTTTATAGATTAGGATTGCCCAACTTGCAGGCAATATGTGGCTACCAAGACTTTCTAGAAACCCTTTAAAAAAGTTTTTACTTTTTTGCTGGATGTTGAATTCAAGCAAAGTTCCACTTGTTGTTGTTGTTGGTATGAAAATTTCACGACACAAGGGCAACTGTGGCCAATATGTTTCTGTCAGCGTCATTACGTTCGATTCCCGCCTCAGGCTTGGATCAAAGTACTGCAAAAACCTTGGGAGGTGCAATATGGCCACAGAAGCCGATGCGCCAACAACTACCAAATCAAAAAAAATCATTACATTCATTTTAGCAAAGTTCCACTTATATGACAAATTCTGTAAGTGATGATATTTATGGGAATTCAGAGCTGACCTTAGGTATTTTTGGATACTATGGGATGATATATTCTAGCACCTCATAAATGGTATGTAGATACAAATTAATAAATGGAAGGACAGCCTTACTGCTTTGGTGCTAAGTATGTTACCTGAATTGCTGATACTGTTGGACAGCCCTGTACATATATTAATGTGTATATGATTTTGAGGTGCTAGGCTTGAGTTATGTGTGAAATTGAAAAAAAGGTTATGTTGCTTTGCCTCCTCTCATAACATAAGTCTGAAACTTTAGAAATCATTAAAGGATTAGCTAATAAAGTCTTTCTGCCATATAATTATGTGGTACCTTTTTATAAAAGGGACTAAAAAAGTGTTTAAAACTTGTTAGGTCATAGGATGGCGCAGGTAAATTCCAAGTTTACATTTTTTCGGCAAGTGACTACCCATATTCAAAATTAATGTTATTTACGCTGATAAAGCAATATGTAGAGTGATATTGAAATTGTGGATGCACCTTTTGTAGGCATGACTTCTGCTTTTTATTTGCTAGTTTATCAGGTTTGTACTAAGTGTAAAAAATATTAATTAATACTGAAGCTGCCAAAATTTTTTTCACTTATATCATTCTTATAAACCACTGTCCCTGGTTTTTCATTCCAGAAGACACTTGTCGAGAAGGCATATAACAGGTTTAACTGAAATAGTTTGCTACTTCTCCATTCTAATGAGTACGTAGTGTTCCCAAATAAGATGCACTACATTATAAAACTGATTTGTGCATATGTCATGTCAAGTCAGTTTACTCATATAATGTACAATTTTGATTTGGCATTTATCTATAATTAGAAAATCTGTAATCATTGATGCTTTCAATATTTATTAATCTGAGTGCCATGTATGTATGTGCTGGTTGACTGTCAGGCTCTAAGTGAAGATAGTGAGCACCAGTTTTGTCCATGTAAATTCATATGCCTAATGATCTCTTGTAAGCTGGAATTTCTACAAAAATTGGATGTCTTAATCCCCCTCATACTTTGTAATAACTATTTCAGAAACAGGATGTATACTTCAACCTAGGTCTCTTTTCATTATGGAATTACTGTGCTTCTTAAATTCAACAGAACATCAATATATCTGGTTTTTGAAAAAGTCATGTTCTGTAGAACCTGTAGTATAAGGCAAAGTCACGTATAGACAAACTCTCTCATCCAAGCCTAGTTCACAATCTAACCAGTATGTGTGTGTGTGTATATATATATATATATATATATATATATATATATATATATATATATTCTTTTACTTTATTCAGATTTTGCATATTTGCCATTCCTTTATTCAACCTCTTTCTAAAATTGCCCTCCCATATCTGAATATAGTATTATTTATTTGTACAGTTTATTTTTGTTTGCTTCCTTAGTCCCATTTCATGCACTAGGTTTTTTAAATTCTTTCACATTTTTATATATATGAAAGCAGTGAGGATAAAAATGGGGTGAAAAGTTAATTAAGTGATAGTTGAGAAATGAAAGTAATATGACAGTCGAAGTTCTTCTGCTTTACATTCCTATTTACTCACTTATTTTTAAATTTCCTTTTCTTCCACAAATATGGATAAGTATAGAAATGCAGTTTTTTGATACGTGATCAGGTTAGCATTAGCATTAGTAGAGGCATTTGATGCAAGAAAGCAAGCTCATGCAGCATCAGCCAAAAAAAAAAAAAAAAAAAAAACACTTCCACTTCACCCCTCTGTTCGTTCAAAATACCTGTCCAGCTGAGCCTTAAACTTATTTAGGCTATCAACTTCCACGACAAGGGATGGAAGTCTGTTCCACCAACCAACCACTCGCTGGCTAAAGGCAAATTTCCGCACGTCTATCCTACATCTGTCTTTCCTCAATTTGAATTTATGCCCTCTCAGGTGATTATTCTGAGCGAGAGGAAGAATCCCATCAGCATTGAGCATGCTTAAACCATTCAATGCTTTATACACCTCTATCAGATCACCTCGCTGGTGCCTAGTCTCCAGACACTGTAATTTTTAAAAACTTAAGCCTTTCTTCGTAAGAGCACCCCTTTGTTCCATTCACTAATCTTGTTGCCCTTCTCTGTACTCATTCCAGCAGCTCTACATCCTTCTTGAAATGAGGCCTCCAGACCTGTATATAGTACTCTAGGTGTGGCCTAACCATTGCCTTATACAAGGGAATAATCACCTCCTTATCCCTGCTAGAAAAATTCCTATATATCATTGACAATACACCATGAGCTACTCTTTCAGCCCATCTGCACTGCTCAGAGAACTTCATATCTGCCTGCACAACCACTCCCAGGTCCCTTTCATTCTCTACCACTGTCAGTGTAGTACCAGAGCATTGATACATTGCTCTGGGGTTGCTGTTTCCCATGTGTAGTACTTTACATTTGTCAATGTTAAACTTCATTTGCCACCTCTCAGCCCATCTGCTCAACCTTTCCAGATCCTGCTGCAGCAGCATAGTGTCAGTAGTGTCTTTGACAACCCTACCTACCTTTTGTATCGTCTGCAAACTTCGACATTAAGCTTGATATACCATCATCAATATCATTTATGAATACAGAAAACAATATTGGACCCAACACTGAGCCCTGAGGGACTCCACTAATAACATTAGTCCACGATGAGCAGTGTCCATTGATAACCACTCTCTGTCTTCTTCCACTCAACTATCCCTTTATCCATAGCAGCAATTTGCCTCTAATGCCACACTGCTCCAATTTGTGCAGCAGTCTTCCATGTGCAACAGTATCAAAAGCCTTTCTAAAATCCAAATGTATGAGATCAAAATTATTCCCTGCATCCAGTTCCTTTGTGACCGCATCATAGTATCCAATCAAATTGGTCAGGCAAGACTTTCCCTTAACAAAACCATGCTGTGTCCGAGCTATAACTGAAGTGTTGTCTAGATGATCCTGCATTGCTTCTTTAACTAGTGCCTCCATTAATTTTCCTGGAACAGAAGTTAAACTCACAGGTCTATAATTGCTTGTGTCAGCCTTTGATCCTCCTTTGTGAATTGGGGTCACATTTGCACATCTCCAGTCTGCGGGTACCTCCCCTAAGTCCAAGGAAGCTCTCATAATTATGGCTAAGGGTGTGCTTACTTCCTCTGCTGCCTCCTTTAATATAACTGGATAGATCCCATCCATCCCAGGTGCCTTTCTTGTGTTTGTCTTCAACAGTTTCTCCTCTACTTTACTCTTAGTTATTACAAAATTCTCTAGCTTACTGCTAGAGTTGAATACACCTCTGGCTTTCCCCTCGCTAAATAACTCCTCATGTGTGAATGTCGATGCAAAATATTCATTTAGTTTGTTAGCTACCTGAGCAGGATCATCAACAGTTGACCCATCGATATCAAGTGGACCAATCTGATTCATCCCCTTCCTTCTAGAGTTTACATAAGTAAAGAACTCTTTGCTGTTTTTCTTTGCATCCCTTGCCAAAGATTTCTCGTACTCTGCCTTCGCCTGCCTAACCTCCTTTGTAACTTGGTTACAGATCAACTTGTATCTATCATAGGCTTCTGTGTCATGTGTTAATTTGTATGTATCCCATGCATGTTTCTTCTCTGCCATATGCCTCATCAGTTCATCTGACATCCATTTTGGCCTAAACCTTGAACAATATTTCTTAGTTGGTATGTAAAGCCTAGTAGCTTCCAAGATAAGTTCTTTGAATGCTTCCCATTTTGCATTTGCTGTTGGTAACATCATCAGTTGGTCCCACTGTATAGAATTTAAATACTGTCTCAGTCCATCGTAGTCGCCTTTACGAAAGCAATAACCCTTCCCTTTACCCCTAATGGTAGTTACCTCTTTGAGTAAATCCCACTTCAGCACACTGTGATCACTGCCACCTAGTGGTTCATTTATCTGCAGATTCTTAATGCATGAAGAATCACTGCTGATAATCAAATCAAGAGTATTCCTCCCTCTAGTTGCCTCCCAAACATGTTGATGTAGAAAACAATCATCCAATAAATCCACAAAAGCCTTGCTAGTGTGTGAGTGACCAGCCCCCAAACTCCAGTCAATATCTGGGAAATTAAAATCTCCCATTATAAGACTCTCTGATTTACTGACCCACTCTATTTCCCTGTACAGTTTCTTATTATACTCATCAGAGTCATTAGGCCTATAGCACACTCCTACTCTCAATTTTGATCTCCCAATGCTTATGTCACACCAAATTGACTCGACACTGCACTGTCCTGCGATGTCCACTGACTTCACTTCCTTGGATTTTATGTATTTCTTAACTAATAGCATAACCCCTCCTCCCTTCCTATCCAGTCTATCCTTTCTGTAGACGTTGTACTCCCCAAATTCCAGTTCTGCATTCCTTATATCTGTGTGACACCAAGTCTCTGATATCCCAACAATATCTGCCTTTGATGTTTTGAGCAATACCTGAAATTCATGAAATTTATTTACTAAACTAGTGGCATTGGTGTACACGCAAGTATACATGCACCTATTTCTATTCTTAGCTACCCTAACACAACCCGTGTGTTTACTTGTACCGCAATGGCTCCCAGCAGTCTCTGAAATATCCTGAATCTTGTTTTTCAGGCTTCTGCTCATTCCAATAGAAGCAGTGCAAGAATCTCTTTCACCTCTGCCAGTGGCTACTGTTAATCTATTCGTCTTTGTATCCCCCCAAGCTAGCAGTTTTCCGACCCACCTAACACTGCCTCGATAGCATCAGCAAATATTCTTGCACCCTTTCTATTTAAGTGTATCTCATCCCTGTAGAAGCAATCTCTCCTGTTAACAAGTACAGTCCAGGCTGAAAAAAATTCTACCCCTTGAGCCTTGCACAATCTTTCCAGGGCCGAATTGATCGACAAGGCTCTCATCATATACTCCCTCCTATCGTGTCTGGGCAGAATTGCAGACACTTTCAAATTCAACCCTATTTCACGGCTTTTTTTCAACAGTGACCTGTACTTGTTAAGCAATTCTGCCAGTCTCCTACTCTTGATATCATTAGTGCCAACTTGTACAACTATATCACCTTTTGTGCCCTTAGATGATATCTGCTCTACAACTCTACAACGTCATCAACCTTTGCCCCAGGCAGACATACCCTGGTCCTGTTCCAGGTGCAGTCCCCTGATGAAATACCTGATTACGTATCAATATATATTTTTAGCTTGCATGAGATTTTAAATTTTGTAATATTCTTTTTTTTTTTAGACCTTTAACCAAATTATCCTACCCTTTTCTGATGCTTGCTGTTACTTCATATATTAAACTAATCATTTTTGCTTTAAAGTTCCCTTCTCTCTAATTGGCTATCCAATTTTCGGCCTATAATTTTATTTAATTCATTATATCATATAGGATATTCACATCCTTTCTCTTTCTTCCGCCTTCAACATTTCCAATTTCTGCTATCCTATTAGTTTTGGCATTTTGTGTAATGTCTCCATCTTCGCATTTTTAGGGTCCGTATTCTAATAAAGGACCCTTATAATGTCACTCGGTTGTCTGTTCTTCCGTCTATCGCAGCATTGTATTTCTGGAACCACTCAACCTATTGACTTGAAATTTTGCATGGGTTTGTACATCATGTGGGCCAACATAATGCCGTATTGATCGTTGTTGACAAAAATTTGCCTGAGAAATGGTGGGGGGGGGGAACATAAATGTTATCCACAACCTATAGCTTATTATACACCATTGGAAAGAGCTCCACGAGTGGGTTTAAAATACTTTTAAAATTAAAAGTGGCGGTGCCAGACAGGAAAATGTAATTTTGTGGCCCCCCCTTATTTCTGTCGCTAGTGAAACTAAAAATTTAAAAATCATATTAGCTATGCATTATTCAATGCTTACCAAGGGAAAGCTATTCCAATTGAAATCTATCATTTACTTTTTGTGTTAAAATTAAAAAAACAATTTTTTATTGCACTTCAATAGCACACTTCTTTGTACTAATTAATTCTCCTTTTGGTGACAAAAAGGTTGCAAATAGTTAATAAGTCTATAAAGGTCATTTATAGATTTTGTGACGAGAAGTATTTTTTAACAATTTTCAAAGCTGGAGTTGTCCTGGTAAGGAGGTACTCAGAGAGCCAGGGTTGATGTGGTGGTGGGGAGGCACCTGCATGGCCCTCACCTGCTTGTCACTTCTCCCCCAAAACTAATCGCATCTCCAGAAAGAAGTCTGAGTCGCTTCTCCCACCCTTTTCATTCACAACAACTGGAAAGACTCGGTCAATGTTTTCGTTAGTTCCTCAGGCCAAGACTGGGTACTAGAAACTTTACCATAAAGCTCTATTTGAGATACTACACTAACAACCATTCATGACTAGGGACCCTTCATTCTGAGTGCCCGGCACTCAGTAGTTGACTGATTTATTCAATAGATTTATTACTTCTATCTCATATATGAGATAGAAGGAATAAATCTATTGAAAAGTGTGAAGATCGAGCTGTAGATTACACAAAATGCCTCCATCTTCACACTTTTCAATAGATTTATTACCACTATCTTATAATATATATATATATATATATATAATAATATAATATATAAAAGATTGTATTAAAGAGTAAAAACAGAAAACATCAGAGAGTTAAATAAACTGGATATGGCAAATGCATATATAATTTGCATATGATGAAATGTGCAGATGTATAACGAAAAAGGAATAGTATAAATTTTCTAAAAGCATTGATCAGTTTTTCCTTAAAGGTTGGCACCAGCACTATATTTTTAGTTGATATCTGCCATGATTCCCAACTACAGATGGTCAAAACTAATTTACTTTTCATTGCTATTTTTGTGGCTTGAATTGTGCATGCACTGTTTTATTTTTTTGTGGAAGTAATCCTTGATGATAGCTGATAAAAGAGAAAACCAGTGCAAGTGGTGATTTTACTTGTAAACAATACAAAACTGTTATTAAAAGTATAACAACTATCATCATTATGCATTAGGTAAGAATTAATGAGTTTGTTGCTATACAATCACTAATAAGTGAATATAGGAATGGAATAATTATAGAAAGGGTGTGTCTCAAAACCCATACTCGGTATTATGTTTTCTTATGTCCGATATTAATATGGAATGGGCAAGAGGTATTTTTCAGTTTTTGTGCCTTGGGTTAGACTGGTACATGCCATTTTTGCTGATTGAAAACTGAACACAGTTTTATTTCCTTCCCAGTAGATTTTCCAGAAACCAGTCACCTTTTACCTACACATCAAATTCAAAAAACATGGTATTATATTCATTACATTTTTCACAGTATGCCCAGTTGACATACATTAAACCCCCGTATCTGCGGGGGGGATACGTTCCAAGACCTACTGTGGATGGCTGAAACCGCGAATATCTGCCGACCCCATATATAACATGATTTTCTTGTACATACATACGTATAATAAAGTTTAATTGATAAATTAAACACACAGAAAGACATTACCAACATTAAATACGGTAATGATAAAGTACAGCAGACTCTCGATTTACCAGGAAGCGGATTAACCGGGACACTTCAAGACTCCAAATTAAAAAAATAAAAAATCAACCAGAAAACATAAAATTCAAGTAATAACTGAAATAGGTATAAACAGATATTATGCAAATTTCTGTAAATATTATTTTTTTGTGTAAATATCTTATTGCTTATTTTTGTAAATAAGCGATAGATATTTACAAATTTTTTTTTATTTGTATCGTAAAATTACAAATTTACAATTTTTGTAAATAAGCAACAAGAACCAGCGTTATAAGTCGTCATTCGGAGATTACCTTTTTTATTAATGATTAGAGAGACCAAATGTTTAGTTTTAGTGCGTCACACTGCAGGACAAATTTTGTTTCGTTATATCAGGGATGTCGGAATTTTTTTTTATAGTAATTATTTAAAAAAAACTTTTTTTTTTTTAGAAATTGCGAAAATGATGGGTTGCTTTCAAATTAAACAAAAACGTGAAATTATTTAAAAGTTTGAAAATGGTGCATCTGTTAAATAATATTTTCAAATAATATTGTGGTGTTGATGTGTCAACACTTTTGATTCCTTCTGTTACACTTGTGGAAATTTTGCAGCACAAAAAAATCATTTTCATTGATGTTTACAGAAGTGCATATTATAATTACCCTAGTGTTGGAATTGGTGACCAAGACAAATCATAGTCTTGCATCACATTTGCTAACCATGCCAAAAAGGACTAATCACACACCTGACTCCTCTGTGGCAATATGGTGGTTTTGCCACTTGTTACTAGCTGATATGGAAGGAGGAGTTTTTTTTTTTTTTTTTACTGTGAGTTATTCTGAGTTTTACAGTCCAAATAATATACAAAATCAGTCCTTGAACATATCTATACAGATGTAATATGCAATGATACGCTATGGCAGTGGTTTTCAACCTTTTTTTTAATAAAGACACCCCATAATACAAATTATTATATATAATAATTTTTTCTTTATATAGAGGTATTAAATAAACATCAATTATAGCTCACCACAAAATTGAAGATACCGTACACCTTTTTATAATGAAATAATTATATACATTTAAAAAAAAAGTTTAAGTAACTTAAACCCAAATTACCTGGCACCCCTGGATTGTTGTTGCGGCACCCCGATTGAAAACCACTGCGTTATGGTCTAAGTTGCTGATATGCATTTAAAAAAAACTAAACTAAGCAAGGATGTCTTGAATAAGCCACTTTTCTTTCCAAGCAGAGTGCTTCTGCCACCACAACATATAAAATTGGAACTAATTAAACTGTTTAAAACCATAGATGGAAGGAAGCTGAACCTCAGAATTTCAAAATTTCCTGATATAAGTGATGATAAACTTGGTTAGTGTTTTTGATAGACATAAATCAGTTCCCCCCCCCAAGTTGATAACTTCTGTCCCCTAGAAAGGGAGGCATGGTTAGCATTCAAGAATGCTGTGAAAAACTTTTAGGCATTCATAAATTGCAAGACTGTTTTGACAAGATTGTCAATAGCATGCTCTATAGTTTTAATAAATTAAGTTGCAACATGAGTGCAAACGTTGATTTTCTGCACATCCACCTTTATTATTAGCTATATAGTGCCAGGAAGTCTGAGGCTTATGCTGCACTAGCCAAAAAAAAAAAAAAAAAAACCGAGAGAGAAGTAGAAGGGAATCACCAAGAAAGAGAAGAATGATGATATCTATCTCAGGACCCTAGGTGTGCCAAGCCCATACTCACCAGATGTGAGCCACAGTGGGCGAACCGTTTCATTGAGATAGCAGAACTATAAGGAAAAAGAATACCAAGGTAAATGGTATGAGGCAATAATGGCAGGCTACTGTTGGCATTTGAAATGGCCAACAGTAAACAAATACATATATTTTTTTTTTTAATCCAAAAAAAAAAAAAAAAATTGCCTTAAGTAAATTTTTACTTGCTTCTGAAACCAACAGTTCTGTGGAAAATGAACACCAAAACTTTTACTCCAAAACAGCCTTACAAAGAATTTTTGACAACTATAATTCTTTTCCAATTTAAAAATAATGATGCAAATGGAGAGGGGAGAACTTTAACTTACCTGAGTAATACTGAAATTTTCATTTTTTAAAATTTGTAGAAGTATTTGCCTATTGGTTGATGCCATATGTGCCCAGTCGAAGGTTAAATATGCTTTCTGACTCTCCATTAAGAACTGTGATTCCAATTTAAAACATTCTAGGAATGGAGAATTAAGTTTTAAATTACATCAGTTCAATCCCCAACACATTTTCTAAGGCCATGCCCTAGTCAAGATTTTTATTTATTTAGCTAGTTTTTATTCTCAGTGATAAATTTTATTTGTTCCAGCATATTAAGTTAGCTTTTGAAGTACTAAAAAGCATCTAAAATCTTAAGGTGGACTTAAATGTGGAATATAAAATCTTGAACTTGAATTTAAGGCAAGTGCTTTAGGTTATTGGTATATTTACAGTTTATTACACCTGTATGTTGACACAAATGTACATTGTTACTCTCCTTTTAAAACCATTTTTACTTTTTTAAAACTTTTCACAATTTACTGTGCAGTGTAACAGAATGTCATAATGAAAACTTGAAGGAGCAGAAATAATTGAATTAAAAAGTAGGCATTGATTCTGAATGTAGATTTTACTGTAATACAGTAATACCCTGCAGTTACGCGATGGGTGGGTCCGACGAAAATCGCTTAAGTTGAATTCGCGTAAGTCAGGGTACAACTTTGCCTATAAATACATATAAATTTTGTTTAATTGGGACCAAAGACTAACAAAAACATAGTTTAAAAGAAAAATATTTAATAAAATTGCAGTTATTTATACATATTAATACAAATTATGTATTAAAAAAATAAATGAGTTACATAAAAAAAAAAGTGTCGATGGCTTCATAAAATCTAACAAATTCGTCTGACGACACAGCGCCTTCTTTTTTTTTCATGCAGAATTTCTTCGTAGCAAGCTAATAATTTTTTTATTCCTTGCTTTGTAGCTATAACGCATTCTTTGTTGGAGTCTGTTTTCTAAAATTTTTAAGCCCTTTTCAATTGAGCTGAGACCTTCTGTCAAGCTTGCAATTGTCATGTGCTTTTCTGGTGGAACTGGGTCTGAAGTGTCGGATAATTCAGTGACATTTTGCTCACGCATCTCTATTAGCTCATTCATTGTCAGCTCCTGACTATGTGAATCCAACAGCTCTTTGACATCATCACCATTGACTTCCAAATCTAATTGCCTGGCAAGATTAACAACTTCTTCTATCATATGAGCGACATGATCAGTTTCTGGCGTTGTTTTCGTCTCGTTTTTGAAAAAAAATGGACAGTTTCTTCCAGACACCATTCAATGTTTTTTTTGTGAATTTCATCCCAAGATTCTTAAATGATTCTTACGGCATCTAAAACATTGAATTGTTTCCAAAAGTCTTTAACAGATATCTCACTATTTTGTCTCATAGCTTCATTCAGACGTGCAAATGAACGCCTCGTGTAGTAGGCCTTGAATGTTTTGATGACTCCCTGGTCCATTGGTTGAAGCAAGCAGGTTGTGTTTGGAGGCAAAAACACAACTTTCACACGTCGGTCGAAATTAATTAGGGTGGCAGGAGGGTGACCGGGTGCATTGTTAATAAGAAGGATCAATTTAAATGGAATCTGTTTAGACTTGCAATAATGTTCGACTTCGGGTATGAAGTGGTGACCAAACCAGTCCTCAAAAAAGGAAGCTGTCAGCCAAGCTTTATGATTTGACTTCCAAATCACTGGTAAGCTAATTTTAGATATATTTTTTAAAATTCTTGAGTTTTCGAAGCGATAAATTAAGAGGTTTAAATTGCAGTCACCAGCTGCATTCCCGCCGAGCATCATTGTCAATCGGTCTTTGGAAATCTTAAATCCTGGAAAGTTTTTTTTTTTTTTTTTTATTCGTGATTTTTTTATTCGTGAAAATAATGTAATTTCCGACAACAGTTGAGCACGAATTCGAACGCACACATATAAATATGACAGTTGGAATGCAAATTCTTGTATATGTCTGCAGGTCATGCGGCAGCAAAGTTGAATTTTGTTCATCTTTCGCTCTCACTCTCTGCCATCACAGCATATATCGATAGCATATGAAAAATGACCTTGAAGATAGTGGGTGGCAGTGTTGCCAAATGAAAAAATCAAGAACCGCATAACTCAGAGTTCGCGTAAGTCGGGGTATTACTGTACATCACTATGCAAGATTGTAAAAGATGATTTTAAATAAGATGGAGATTGACTTATATGGTAATTATATGATTAAGCATAAATTTTTGAAGCTAAAAATAGAGGTCAACTTATGTTGGAATATATGGTAATTTCTTTATTGTGGTGTGTATGTTAAATGTAATATAAAATCAAAGTTTCAGTTGAGGGATAAAAATAAATAAGCAAGGTATGACAGATGCATCAAAATGCTCAAAGCAGCAGTAAAGGAAGGAAAAGTATATGTAAGAATAGATAAGTCTGATAAAGTTTGCCCAGATGGAAGTGAAAAGTACAAAAAGTGCCAATGACTAGAAGGGTAAGGATAGTAGAAAAAAGTATTGTGGGTTTGTAAAAGGCAAAAGAACGTTAATATCCTAAAATTATGATGAATTAAGACAATTATGGGCTGAACTTCAAAGCCAATTAGAGGTGAGGAAGGAACTGTAAAGTAAAATGATTAATACCAAATGATTAAACAAATAAAATAAAAAATAAAAGGTGCTAAAGCCGTCATCAGATATAGGTGGGTAAATTTAGTTATAGGTTGAAAACAGGGATAGCAAAAATGCAAAATCTGATGTCAGCTGAAGTAAATATTGATACATGGTCAGGTATTTCATCAGGGGACTACACCTAATCATGTATCAGGAACTGCATTTCTATACTTATCCATAACAGTGGAAGAGAGGTGAAATAAAGTCAATAAACCAAAAAGAATAAAATTAGCACACTCTCTTACAGTATGGACAAGGTAATCCCAACACAATGTCAATGATATTAAAAAAATTTAAAGGTGAAAATAAGGATAAATATAATTGTTTTCAGAGTGAGAAAAAGGTTTTTGAATTATATGTAGAATTTTTTAGTAATTTGGGAAAAATATATTAGTGTTGGAATTTAGTAGAAATTAGAATTAAAATTATTTAGAACAAGCATATGGTTATAGGATGAGGTATTAAATTGAGGATGGGATAAAGGAGTAGTTAAAGACGAAAATAGCGATAGAATGAGAGATAGTGATACGACCATTCCAACTATCCTCATTTTATTGCTATTTTCGTCTTTATTTAACTACTCCTTTATCCCTTCCCCATCCTCAATTTAATACCTCACCTTATACCATATGTTTGTTCTAAATAATTTTAATTCTTCTAATTTCTACTAAATTCCAACACCAATATATTTTTCCAAATTTACTTAAAATTCTACATATAATTCAAAACCTTTTTCCCACTCTGAAAACACTTAATTGTATTTTATTTTAGCTTTATCCTTATTTTCATCTTAAATTTTTTATATCATTGACACTGTGTTGGGACTATCTTGTCCATACTGTAAGAGAATGTGCTAATTTTATTCTTTTTGGTTTATTGGCTTTATTTCACCTCTCTTCCACTGTTATGGATAAGTATAGAAATGCAGTTCCTGATACATGATCAGGTGTAGTCCCCTGATGAAATACCTGACCATGTATCAATATTTACTTCAGCTGACATCAGATTTTGCATTTTTGCTATCCCTGTTTTCAGCCTATAATTAAATTTGCCAGCTTTACCACCTTTTATTTTATTTGTTTAATCATTTGGTATTAATTATTTTACTTTACAGTTCCTTCACCTGTAATTAATTGGCTTTGCAATTCAGCCCATAATTATCTTAATTCATTATAACTTTTTAGGATATTAACATTTTCATCTTTTACAAACCTACAATACTTTTTTATTTTCTATTATTCTTACCCTTCTAATCCTTGGCATTTTGTATACTTTTCACCTCAATCTATGCAAACTTTATCAGACTTATCTATTCTTATATACTTAATAGCATTAAGAAAATAAGTAAGGGTAGAAGGTGGAGAGTAATTGTAGTGAAAAGGAAGGTAATGTTAATTATGGATCAGGGACACTATAAGCATACGTACCCTACAGCCATAATGTATATATATTGGTATGAAGCAAGTGTAAAGAAGCTTTTATGTTTAATACTATTGAATCTACGGTGTACACGAGAAGTGAACTAGAAGAAATGGATAAGAAATGTAGCGATATATGGTAGGATGAAGTGACCAAGTACAATATGAAAAAGGAACAAATAGTTGGCAAAAATAAGATATGAAAAAGCAGCAGATAGTTGGCTAAATAAGACTACACTGCAGTGTTTTTCACAATTTCAGTGTCTTCGTCAGAAGTCATCCACCAAAATTACGAGAAACATGGCAATGTTCTTGCTTCTGTTTCCGACGTGCTCTGTATGCTATGGTACGCGTGTGCTATAGCACATGTTAAGAACGAAATTTGAAATTGTGCCAAGAATAAATCCTAATAAATTGTGCCAATCAATGTAATTATAATTATTAGTAGGGCATACAGGTCATGGATGACCTTACAGAAGCAAGCAAAAAGAATTGAAAAACTGAAGTAATGATATCGAAATGTAGGAATAGGCAAGAAGGGAACTTACCGTTACCTACTACTTCTAGTCGCATAGCTCCCTGAGGAGCTGTTGTGGCCACCAACAAATTCCTCCAGCTGCATCGATCATGTGCTATATGAGTAGCATCGCAAAGTATCATGCCTAGAAGTTCACTGATCCCATCCTTCCACCTAGTTGCAGGTCTTCCTCTGCACCTCTTCCCCTCGGTTTTTTCTTCCATTATATTCTTCAACAGAAAGTTTTCCCTTCTTACTATATGACCAAAAAACTTGTTTTCTTTTGTCGATGCTATGAAGAAGAATTTTAGTCCTGCCAATTTTATTCAATACCCACTCATTTGTTCTTCGATCCAAGTAAGAAATACGCAGTATTCTCCTGTAACACCACATTTCAAATGCCTCAATTTTCTTCTTGTCAACTCTTTTCAGATTCCATCCTTGACATCCATAAGTGGCAACTGGAAAAATTAACGAATCAATGATTCTCAGCTTCGTCTTTAGGGGCAGATCATGATCTCTCCATAATTTTATCAGATCAGCAACCAACGTTTTAGCAATTGTCTGTCATCTCTTTACATCATTTGAGCAGTCACTATTTTTATTTATTCTTGACACTAAGTAATCAACTTCTTCGATATCTTGCCCATTAACCTTCACTTTATTGAAATCGAGATTATCACCGATACCTTGGTGATATCACCACCATTACCTTATATGACTGAAAATGGCCAAGATGGCAGCATGCCTGTATGTATAGGTTCACTAGAGGTTCCTAGTATTAGAAATCGGCAAAAAATAAAAAATAAAAATTTTAAAAATTTAATGGTATAGTGTCTCTAAGCTAGCTGGATCTATAAATTGAAACAATATACGTGGATGTTTTTTTTTTACATAGTTTTTTTGTTTAAATACATGATGCACAAACTGCCCAGGATAGTTTGAGAGTTTTAATAGCTTAAAAAGTAGCAGTGAAAAGCAGCGAAACTGAAAAATAATTAGGTAAAGGAAGATGGTAGCATCCCGCATATTGCATTTGTAAAACTAATGGTTCACAGGGCATAAGAAGTAGGGACAAGTAAAGGAGAAAGATGAATGAAGTAGGGGTAAGTAGATGGGTTCGTGGTTGCAAATCCCGTTCCTATAGTTAGGACCCTGAACGAATGTCTGGGAGTGTGTACATCAAGTATTTAAAGTCAGTTGTGTGAGTAAAGATAATAACATGGTAGATAATGAAAATTAAAACAAGTATAAATATATACATAGTTAATACACTGTGATTGGCCAATTGATGGGTACAGGTTTTCTAAGTTGTAAGACACCACAGAGGCCAGTGCATTTATATTCTATGTACAAACTTGGTGGACATGGGTTATTTTCATCAATTATAGCTGATTATGTTGTCTGTATTGATGGCAGAGTTTTTTATGTTTAACAGTGTTAAGGGCTTTCTTTACATTAGTGGTAGCAGAGATATGCTGTAGGAAAAAGGTTGTTTATCAATTTTTTATATAGCATCCTGATGCTGTTGATGGTTATTTCCTTATTGCTGCAGATGCTTGCTATCTTAATGCTTTGTGATAGCATAACATTGGCATGCACTCCTTTAGATATATTGGAATGCCACTGTTTGAGGTTGACTTTTAAAATTAAATGCATCACGTTTGTTGTACAAGTTGATGGTAGCTTTGCTGTTTATTACAGTAATTTCGAGATCCAGGAAATTGGCTGTGGTATCATTGTTTGTTTTTTCCAGTTTGAGCTCATTGGAGTATAAGCGTCTATATTCCATGATTAAGTTTGGGCATTCTTATATACTTAATTATTTTTATAATACATAAAATATATATTTATTTCATAATACATAAAAAAATATGTATTATTAAATAAATGTAAACTTACTAACTCTGTGCAGCCATTCGCAAGATAGGCAAGTAATTTCGTACAAATTACTTACACAAATAACACATACACACACAGTGGCAGACAAAAGAACTGCATCATCTGAATTTTGCAAATAATGTTTTGTGATGCATTGTGAGTTGCAGAAATGTTCGAAATGCACTTGTTAGATGGGATATATATCTCTGTGAATGAAATCCAATAAAAAGACTCCACCTGATATATCTAATTGCCGTAAATATCATCCCAAAGGGTAAAATACGAAATTAGTTTAATGGAAATATGAGAAATCATGCAAATGGCAATCACGACAACCAAACATAAATTTTATTGCATTTTATGTGTACAAACTGAAATGACAACATAATAGTATTACGTACTGTAAATCAGAAAAATAAGTCCTCAATATTTTGTTGTTCCTCCTCGAGCTGCATTTACAGCCTTACAACGATCTGGTATAGAATTAATAGACTTTTTGATATACGGTTGCCCAATTTCATGGCACCACACCCTTACAATGCTCTCCTGCAGCTGAATCTTATTTGTTGGTTCCTTCTGAGCAATTTTAGACGACATTATGTACCAGAAAATTTCAATATGGTTCAAATCTGACTGTTGCTGGGCCAGTCCAACACTAATGCCAGCATTTCTGAGGTATGACTGCACCTTAAGGGAGAAAAACATTGGTGTAAGTATGTTTTAAGCCTTATGAGACAAGACAAACTCATCATTAAATCTAAATAGCATAAAACTTACCAATTTTGTTTTGTGGCAAGGTGCTGGCTGAGTCCTATTGAAAAATTCAGTTTTGGATGTCTGTGTGGTGATCTCTAGTAATGGGTTTTGGGCACTCCTCCAAGATAGTGTAGGTTTCTTCATTCACCGTTCTGTTAATAAACTTAACTCATCCCACCCCTTTGCTTGTTATGCATCCCCAGACCATCTGACCAGCAGGGAACTTTACAGTCTGTGTTATGCAGTCAGGATGGTATGCCTCCAATTTTCGTCTTCTGACATATCGCTTCCCATCCGAGCCATGCAGATTGAATTTCGATTCGTCAGAAAAGATGACATGTACCATTGCTCTTTTATCCACGAAACATGTTTTAGCCCAAGCAAGTCACTTCCTTATTTGTTTGGTCAACAAAGGCTTCTTGGACCGATATGCATGCAGACCACATTCCAAAAGCAGTTTTGGATAGTTCATGCACTTGTTTCAACACCAGAGGCCATCTCAAAGTCCAGTTTTAGATCTGGAGCATTAGCATGGTAATTACAAAGGCATAGCCATTTTAAATACTGATCTTGGGAAGGTGTAGTCACTCTCTTATGATCTGATCCAGGTCTTCTCTTCACATCACTGGTTTCACACTTTAATTTCAGCACTCATGATACTGTTGATGCCCTATTTTGTCAGCTATAGCACACGCAGAGCAACAGCTACACTTTTTTTTTTTTTTTCTTGGTGTCAACTGAACATATGGAGCCATGCTTACACATGCACAAAACAGGATACTAATGAGCTTGTATACCCTTCCAATGCCGTATTTATAGAAACAGCTGATGCAATACCTTGCAATTACTATCTGATGCAATAGAAGCATTATCTGATGCAAACGGCATCTCCGTAGCCAGGTGGGCAGGAGCAGCAGCAGTGCATAGCACACACTTCTTGATTAGACAAGAGTTCGTGACCACCAAATACGGAGGTTGCGGAAAGGTCAGGGAATGACCACCGCATATCCCCAGAGCAATATGGCCTTAGTTGCTAATGCTCCTAAAAAAAACCAAATAACAAACAAACCTCTGATGCAATACCTTTGATTTGCAACAAACAAAATGACTATCAAACAATATCTTATGTTTCACTACAAATTTTACTTTTTTTTCAAGGTGGTGCTTTTTTTTTTTTTTTTTTGTCCACCACTATATCATGTGTTCTGGATTAATTTTAACAAAATGAAATTCACTAAGGATAAAGTTGGACGAGTATTGAAGCTTACTGTGAAAAAAGTAGTAGAATTGCTGGTACAAAAAATGTAGATGTTGATACATTATAAGTAAAGTGGATTTTTTTAATAAATCATTGCTGTTAGGACATAAATTGAGACTACTTCTTTTTGCATGGACCGTGGAATTTTTTAAAAGTTCACAATTTGGGTTTCCCATTCTAGTCGGGGAAAGAGTTGCTGGGTTAATGACATCTTTATCTCTACCAGCAAAGAAGTTCCTGCATATTCCTAACAAATACACTCTGTTGGAAATGTGCCAACAAATCAGCCAAAAAATAAAATAATAATAATAATAAAATAAACTGCCCATTTGATTCCCTCCTCTTGTAGTTGCCTATTCAGCTAACCTTTGAATTTCCCCAAGCTGTCAGGTTCCATCACCCATGGAGATAGATTATTCTAGTAATCAACTTTCTGGCTAAAAGAAAACTTGCTGCATTCTAGTCTAAATTTCTTTTTCCCCATAATTTGAAATTATGGTTCAGGAATCATTTACAACAATGAATTTCATTCCCATTCATTTTACTTTCACTTTTCAGAACCTTACACACCTCAATCAGGTCTCCTCTAAGGTATCTAATTTCCAATCTGTAGCCACACATGTTTATAGTCTTTCCTCACATGGGCAGTTTTTGCTGATTACACTAAGTGCATTG
Organism: Mastigoproctus giganteus; assembly: GCF_048544385.1. Classification (NCBI taxonomy): domain Eukaryota; kingdom Metazoa; phylum Arthropoda; class Arachnida; order Uropygi; family Thelyphonidae; genus Mastigoproctus; species Mastigoproctus giganteus. The sequence goes on from NC_143575.1 coordinate 25,737,959, forward strand.
TCTGTCTTTGAAAACCCTTTTAATAAGCTTTTTTTTTTTTTTGCATTCTGTATACTTATATACATTATTCCAAGTGTGGTCTTACAATTGCCTCATACAATGGGATTATGATCTCCCTGTCTCTGCAAGCAAATGATTTAGTAATCATAAGTAAGATAACATTTGACCATCCTTACTGATCTGTCTTAATTTCCCATTCCTCAAAAATATTAAAAATTCTCTCAGAATGCATTAAAGCAAAAGCGAAGGAGTGTGAATTCATAGAAGATCAGTTCGAATTCAGAGAAGGTCGTGGGGCCAGAGAGGTAATAGAAATATTAAGAACACTAGCAGAAAGAAGCATGGAAATGGGAAAAAATCTGACAATCTGTTTTGTTGATCTCAAAGGCTTTTGACAGAGTGAATTGGGTTAAACTGATGGCAATCTTAGGAAAGATTGGCCTAGATAAAAAATTTAAAACTAATTTGGAAGTTTACATGGGACAGACAGCTGTGATTCAGATTGATGGCGAATCGGAAGTAGACATTGGTAGGGGTGTAATAATGAGGAGGAATTACAGAGCTTGGATATCTGGAACAGCAAAGTAAAGGAGTACAATATGAAGATTACCAGCAAGAAAACCAAGATAATGTTAATTTCGAAGTGGCCAGGAAGAAGAATCAATGTAACATTAGATGGAATAAGATTTGGACAGAAGATACTTCGGAAGCATAATAACAGAAAATGGGAAAAGCCCAGAGGAAATAAAAACAAGAATTACAATGGGCAAAGAGGTATTTATTAATAGAAAAGAACTATTGAGAAGAAATTTCAAGAAGGAATTAAGAAAGCAAATGGTAAAATTATTAATATGAACTGTTGTACTATATGGCTCAAAGACATGGACTCTGGGAAGAGAGGAGATCAGATGGCTAGAAGCTTTCAAGATGTAGGTGTGGAGGAGAATGGAAAGGGTGAAATGGATGGACAGAGTGAGTAACAAGGAAGTATTGTGGAAAGTAGGAGAGGAGAGAATGCTCATAAAAGAACTAAGAAGAAGAAAAAGAACTTTATAGGACACATTTTGATAAGAGAAAGCATGTTGAGGAAAGTGATTGATGGGAAAATGTGTGGGAAGAGAGCTGATGGAAGAAGGAGAATTGGAATGATGGATTGGATGGGAAGAGGGAATTAAAAGGAAAGTATAAGATATAGAAGCATGGTGTCAATGGAGCCCTGAACCTGCCTGAGGGCAGCGAACTTGAAGAAGACTTGGAGAACTTCATGTCTATCCATATTGTAACTCCCAAAACTTTCTTCCTCTGCTGTTTTTAGTTCAACCCCATCAAGTATACAAATTATTTTTGGATTGCTATTCCCCAAGTGTTAATACCTTGCAATTTACTGCATTAAATGATAGCTGCGACTTTTCTGATCATCCTTGGAGTCTGAGTTGTCCTGAAAAAGCTCTGCTTGTCGTTGATCATTAATTAACTATCAATTAATTAATCTACCAATCTTAACATTGCGCCTATTCCTTCATAAATGTAATTTTAAGAAAATCATAAATAGCAGTGGTCCTATTACCAATCTGAAGAATAACTATTAATCATAACCCTTTGCTTCCTGCCATCCATCTAAGGATTTTCCTTGTGATTCCGATATTTTTCAGTTTATACAGTAACCTCTTATGCAGGACTGAGTCAAATGCTTTGAAATACAAGTAAGCAGTGTTAAAGTTATTTCCTTTATCCAACTTATCAGTGACTGTCAAAAGAGCTAACCAGGTTAGTTAAACATGATTTTCCCTCTACAAAACCATGCTGTGCATTGCTCTTAGAATAATATTTCTGAATCATTTGTTTTAAATGATTCAGTATTACTCTTGATCATTGCTTCTGTGATTTTTTTTTCCCCTAATACTGAAGTCAGACTGACCAATCAATAGTTACCTACTTCACTGTTGTGTTGGCACTTCATTCAATTCAAGGGAATTTCACCTGAGCATTGCCAGTGATATGCCATAGTGATTAACCTTAATGATTCAGTGCACTCTCTTGACAACACCCCCCCCCCCCAAAAAAAAAATTCTTGTTTATACTTCACAACCACTAGGTCAGAGGAGTTTACAAAAGATCATGAAGACAATTGTTAATCATTTAGCAGTCATGGCTTGAACCATGGTCCATTCAAAGAGCATGTGCTACCACACTTTGTATGACCACTCTGCTACATCCATCTTGTCAACTCCAGAATCCTTATTTGCCTTTGCCCTTTAGGCACAGTTTTATCTAATAAATCTGAAATTTCAATATCACTAATTTCGTGCTTCCCAGGTTCACGTTCACTGTTTTCTTCGCTATGATTATTCTTTCATCTGTAAACATCATTGCAAAGTACCTATTCAATTCATCTGCAACATCAGCTTGGCTAATTGAAATTTTCTCTCTACCATTACACAAATGTCTAATCTGATTAGTTTTTTCTTCTTTGTATTCACTTAAGCCATCAGTTCGCAAACTCCTGGGGGTTTGCGAAAGTGTTCTAGGTGGTTCACACTAAAAATTCTGTAATGCTGTCTGCTTAGATTTACATAGGTTTATATATTATTGTAAACTACAAAATATAACTAACAGTAAACAAAGTAAAATTAAATAAGAAGTAAAGAATTGTGAAGGAAAGAAACCACATCTTCCACAATTCCTTATAGTTTACTGTCTTATAGTATATCATGTTAAGGGCAGGTCTTGCCTGACCAATTTGATTGGATACTATGATGTAGTCACAAAAGAACTGGATGCAGGGAATAACTTTGATATTATATATTTGGATCTTAGAAAGGCTTTTGATACTGTTGCACATGGAAGACTGCTGCACAAATTGGAGCAGTGTGGCATTGGAGGCAAATTGCTGCTATGGATAAGGGGATGGTTCAGTGGCAGAAGACAGAGAGTGGTAATCAATGGACACTGCTCAACGTGGACTAATGTTATTAGTGGAGTTCCTCAAGGTTCAGTGTTGGGTCCATTGTTGTTTTCGGTGTTTATGAATGATATTGATGATGGGATATCAAGTTTAATGTCTAAGTTTGCAGATGATACAAAGGTTGGCAGGGTTGTTAAGGACACTACTGACGCTATGCTGCTGCAACAGGATCTGGAAAGGTTGAACAGATGGGCTGAGAGGTGGCAAATGAAGTTTAACATTGACAAATGTAAAGTACTACATATGGGTAACAGTAACCCCAGAGCAATGTATCAACTCTGCGGTACTACACTGACAGTGGTGGAGAATGAAAAGGACCTGGGGGTAATTGTGCAGGCAGATATGAAGTTCTCTGAGCAGTGCAGACGAGCTGCAAGAGTAGCTCATGGTGTCTTGTCAATGATATACAGGAATTTTTCTAGCAGGGATAAGGAGGTGATCATTCCCTTGTATAAGGCAATGGTTAGGCCACATCTTGAGTACTGTATACAGGTCTGGAGGCCTCATTTCAAGAAGGATGTAGAGCTGCTGGAACGGGTACAGAGAAGGGCAACAAGATTAGTAAATGGAACAAAGGGTTGCTCTTACGAAGAAAGGCTTAAGTTTTGCAAATTACAGAGTCTGGAGACTAGGCACCGGCGAGGTGATCTGATAGAGGTGTATAAGGCTTTGAATGGTTTGAGCATGCTCAATGCCAATGGAATTCTTCATCTTGCTCAGAATAATCACCTCAGAGGGCATAAATTCAAATTGAGGAAGGACGGATGTCGGATAGATGTGCGGAAATTTGCCTTTGGCCAGCGGGTGGTTGGTTGGTGGAACCGACTTCCATCACTTGTTGTTGAACTTGAAAGCCTAAACAAATCTAAAGCTCAACTGGACAGGTATTTCGAACGAACGGAGGGGTGAAATGGGAGTTGTGTGTTTTTTTTTTTTTTTTTTGGCTGATGCTGAATAAGCTTGCTTTCTTGCATCATATGCCTCTACTAATGCTAATGTTAAATAAATGTTTTTCACACTAATTTTTTTTTTTAATTCTCAAGGACTGTTATGTCTAGGTACTTTTTTTTTTTTAGAACCTATAGTACTTAGTACCATGCATGGGTTGGTTGAAATGATGAAAGAAGATACTTGTTGACATTAGACTTGAACTTCTGTACATGTAATCTTCAGGAAATACATATGAAGGAAGGTTGTTCCAGAAAACAGAAGTTGAATGAATTTGAGGAAGAAGAGAAGTTGGTTCTGTGAGTTTGAACTTGGATAGTAAAAGGATGTTGACTGGATGTGGCACGTGTTTAGGACTGCTTTGAAAGAGAGAGCGGGAATTATAAAGTCAATTCAGAAGAACGCTGCCCATGGAAGTATCCATAGAAAAGGCATGCAACAGGAACAGAAAGTCTATAAGACAGTGGAGAGACTGTTAGAGATGAGACATTAATTAACCTAACTGCCCTCTTTTTAAGGGAATCTAGAAGCCTGAGAGAGGTTTTGGGGGTAAAGTGTGTTAGCTGTCTAATGGCACCAGGGGTTCCCTCACCTCTGCAGTGGGTACTCTGTGCAGGCCAGAGATTTAAGTGTGTGAAATATGGTTACGTCGTGTAGTGTTCTGTTCTTTCTCTGACTATTTAGCTGTTGGGCCCCTAGTGTGGGCAACTCACCGTTGCTCACTTAGCCATGAGGAGGCAGGTCAGGTACACCCAGTAGATATTTGGTACTCTGGCAGGCCCTGCCATATAGTTTCTGAAAATTTCAGTGGCAAGGGCCTTAAAAATGGGGCTGAACGTTGGAAGTTAGAAAAGGCCAAAATGGAATTTTAAGTGAAGGTAAGATTAAATTTTTTGGCTTTGACTAAATTGTACAACATTAATTGCCGCCTCTGTAGCCAGGTGGGCAAGAGCAGCAGTGCATAGCACACGCTTCTTGATTAGACTGGGGTTTGAGCCTGTGCCCACCAATTACGAACGATGCGAAAAGGTCAGGGAATGACCACCGCATATCCCCGGAGCAATATGGCCTTAGTTGCTAATGCTTCTAAAAACCAAATAACAAACAAACAAATAGCAACCTTAATTTTGGGGCATACTCGGTTGGTTTAGTTAGAGTAGTGGGCGGGGGGAGAGACTTAAGGCTGCTTAGGGCATACTGCCCCAGATGTGGGAATAATATTCCATGGTAGGCCAGATTTGCGATTTCTACAGAGTCAACAACTGTTTGGAAGAAAAGTAACACCGAGAATGAAAGAGAAAACCAGTTTTTTAGATGCAGAGAATGCAATATTTCTAATGTGGTTTATGCTAAGAGATTAGAAGTCAGGGTAATCTCCAAGATCTTGCCTAGAAATCGGAGTGTCATCGAAGATAAGCATAGGAGCAGAAGAATCGTTTGTGACATATAAGATAGGACTGACTTTTAGAAGGATTGAAATTAAGCTATCTTTGCCCCACTGTAGAATTACCTGGAGATCAGCATTTGAGGATTTGGCAGTGGATACGTGACTTCTTCCGGTCAGTGGAAGAAGGTCATTAATATATACAAGAGGAAAAGAGGGGAGAAAGAACTGAACGTTGGAGAACACCAGCATTAGTGGAGAAGTTAGAAGACAGAGCTGTCTGCCATCACTCACAGTGAATGGTCAGAGAGAACTGGATACCCAATTACAAAGAACAGTGGCAAGCAATAGGATGGAAGCTTGTTTAGAAGACCTTTTATGCCAAACACAAAAAAAAAAAGCCTTTGAAAAGTCAAGAGCAATTGCTTGAGTTTCGCCAAGCTTTTCCAATGAATTTTTCCATAGATGGTTAACATAAGCTAGAGTATCACCAGTGGAACAACACTGACGAATCCATACTGATGATCATTGATTAGATGAAAGATTTCCAGATAGTTTAAGAGTTGGCCGTTAATCGATTTCTCCATTACTTTGGAAAGAGTAGAAGTAATGGCAATGGGATAATATTTGTCACCCTTTTTAGGAACTGGCTGGATATGAGGAAATTTCCAAGAAGGAAAAACACCTTTGGGAAAAAAAGACAACACAAAACAGGAGTAAGTTCAGAGGCACAGGTTTTGAGAACAAGTGGAGAAATACCATCAGGACCTGGAGCTTTCTTAGCATCAGATTCATCAAATTCTTCCTGATTCTTTTGATGGAAGACCACAGGTGGTGTTGAATGGGGTGTACTGGGAATTGTTTGATGTCATTTACCAAGATCATCAATACATGAGTTGGAAGCAAAATAGGATGCTAGCAGGTCAGCTTTATCTTTGTGGCAACAGTACCATCTGGTTTTAACAGAGGTGGTAACAGAGATGGGCAAAAATTGTGGCTAATAGCTTTGGCAAGAGACCAGAATGCTTGGCTACCACTTGGACAAGAAGCAAGTTTTCTATTCTTTATCTAGTTTGGACTGAATAATAACTGCTTTACAAAGTAGAAATGATACTTAATAATAATTTTTATTATTATGTAATGTTGCTTATAAAAACATAGTACTGGAAATATTTTATAATAAAAATTCAGAAAAATTATACAATTTCAGAGAATATAGGCTTAGTTTTTCGCTTCAAAAATATTACATTGAAAGGAGTTCGCGATAAAAAATATTACATTGAAAGGGGTTAAAGTGTGTTTAGGGTCTGACGGCACCAGGGGTCTCCCCCATTTCCATGTAGTATACATTGACGTGTGTTACAGTACACTGTAAAGGCCAGAGATTTAAAAGTATATGGATATTGTTAAGTGTAGTGTCGTGTATCGTTCACTTGGCCATTTAGCCGTTGGACTCCTATTGGAGCTCACCGTTGCCCACACTTGGCCCCGTGGAGGCAGATCAGGTACACCAGTATTTTAAGTAAGTACTCTGGCAGCCTGCCACCTAGTTTCCTGAGATTTCAGTGGCTAGGATCTAAAAATAAAAAAAAAAAAACTCTGTAGGATTGACTTGTACAATAGAATTTGAAAGTTTTAAATTTAGACTGTGTGAGGTTACGCTGTGAAAGTGAACAGAGTAGGGGAGAGACTGAAGGCTGGGGGAAGAAAAAACAGGAAGTAAGGGATTGATAGAAGAGGTGATCCCTGTGATCAGTGGGGCAGGCCCATGTCCCACCAGGAGAAAAATGGGGGAGGAGACAGTGAAACATCTCCTCCCCTCCCTGGGGAAGTGGAAAGAAAGTACTGTGCAAGGGAGCACAGGTATAAGATCTCCTGTGGCATTGGCAGCAGAGTTGCAATGAAGCCAAGTCCATGGTAGGTCTTCTATTTAAGTTATAGTTTTTCTAAACAGACGTGAACTTCTAGTGTTGTGAGTCATTCCTGGGACAAGTCTCGTCCTTGCAGTTGAGGTTGCACTTGCAGTCTTTCATCAAGTTTTTTGTTATAATCTTCTTTCATTTCAAGGAGAAGTCCTGGTTGCTGATATGTTTTGTCTTTGGGTTGTCATAGTCAGGCGGCATTTCCTCTTTTCCTCAGTGTATAGAAATTTGTGCCCTGCTTGCGAAGAGGTCCTGGGCAAATTATGACAATGCTTTATAATCTTCTTCCGTTTCAAGGAGGAGAAATTCTTGTCCTCTTGGAAGATATCTCACATTTGTAATCAGAATAAATCTTAGGTCTTCGTAGATGGGACAGTCAAACATAAGATGGTGCCAGTCTTCTATCTCTCCGCAAGTGCAATGTGGGTTTTCTGCAAGTCTGAAACCAGCTGGCTTTGCGTTGAAGGGGCCATGCCCTGTTATTTAAGTACATTGTATGAAGTCCTGGGAAGAACCATGATGGTGATTTCAGGTATACTCTATTTGTCTGTGGAAAAAACTTGAGTGATATCTCTCCTTTGGTGGTACCAGCTCATCTGTTTTGCCATTCCTGTAGCAAGTGGTTCTGTAGGCATAGAAAGAGGTTTGCGAGTCAAAAGAGGTTGGGAACTGCTGACTTAAGCGAAAAATTCCTTGTGCCCATTCTTTGCTCTCTTAGCTAGCAATTTCTGATCATCTGCCTTTGCTATCCTAACTTATTCTGTGGTCCTATTACAGGTCAGATTGTGGTTTTATAGGATTTGGTAATTTTTATCACTGTTACTTTTCCACACCATTGTTTTCTGCTCTGTTAAACTCAATAGTTCATTATTCATACATCTCAGAATCCTTGTTGCATTTTGTTAATGGTACATGCTTTCAAGGCCACATTCTGCGATTATAGATTTAAAAGGTATATCATAATTCTAATGTATTTATGTTCTGTAAGCTATCTTCCAAATTGGTAGAGTCCATTTAGCACTTTAAGCTTTCATAATCTTTCATCCTGAAATTAAAACTCAATTCCTTTGCCTATAATAGCTGCCATCTCTCTCCTCCTCATCATCCAACTTGACTCTGTGATCACTTGATGCTAATGGTTCCTATACTGTTAGCCCTATGTTGTCACCTAGTTCAAAGTGATTATCAGGCAAGAATATTATAGAAGCACTTCTTTGAATGCATTTATTTGAAATATATTTAAAATTCTGTTATGTTGCAATTCCAGCTCTTTCCTACTGAATAGTGAGATTTCAGACCGATCCCAGCAGAACTGCAAATCAGACCCAGTACAGAATGCCAGATCTCCATTAAATTTATTTGCAATGAATACAAGCAGGAGAAAAGTTTCTTCATTCATAATCTCATCTTTCATTCACAGTCCTATTGGAGAAGACCATTACCAAGTTGCAATTTGAGTTACTTAGAAGATAGCTAACATTAATAGCTTGATTTGAATGGTTGATGAGGATACCATCAAAAGTATTAGCATGGTTAGAATTACTTAGCATTAGTAGAGGCATATGATGCAAGAAAGCAAGCTTATTCAGCATCAGCCAAAAAAAAAAAAAAAAAAAAAACACACAACTCCCATTTCACCCCTCCGTTCGTTCGAAATACCTGTCCAGTTGAGCTTTAAATTTGTTTAGGCTTTCAAGTTCAACAACAAGTGATGGAAGTCGGTTCCACCAACCAACCACCCGCTGGCCAAAGGCAAATTTCCGCACATCTATCCGACATCCGTCCTTCCTCAATTTGAATTTATGCCCTCTGAGGTGATTATTCTGAGCAAGATGAAGAATTCCATTGGCATTGAGCATGCTCAAACCATTCAAAGCCTTATACACCTCTATCAGATCACCTCGCCGGTGCCTAGTCTCCAGACTCTGTAATTTGCAAAACTTAAGCCTTTCTTCGTAAGAGCAACCCTTTGTTCCATTTACTAATCTTGTTGCCCTTCTCTGTACCCGTTCCAGCAGCTCTACATCCTTCTTGAAATGAGGCCTCCAGACCTGTATACAGTACTCAAGATGTGGCCTAACCATTGCCTTATACAAGGGAATAATCACCTCCTTATCCCTGCTAGAAAAATTCCTGTATATCATTGACAAGACACCATGAGCTACTCTTGCAGCTCGTCTGCACTGCTCAGAGAACTTCATATCTGCCTGCACAATTACCCCCAGGTCCTTTTCATTCTCCACCACTGTGAGTGTAGTACCGCAGAGTTGATACGTTGCTCTGGGGTTACTGTTTCCCATATGTAGTACTTTACATTTGTCAATGTTAAACTTCATTTGCCACCTCTCAGCCCATCTGTTCAACCTTTCCAGATCCTGTTGCAGCAGCATAGCGTCAGTAGTGTCCTTAACAACCCTGCCAACCTTTGTATCATCTGCAAACTTGGACATTAAACTTGATATCCCATCATCAATATCATTCATAAACACTGAGAACAACAACGGACCCAACACTGAACCCTGAGGAACTCCACTAATAACATTAGTCCACGTTGAACAGTGTCCATTGATTACCACTCTCTGTCTTCTGCCACTCAACCATCCCTTTATCCATAGCAGCAATTTGCCTCCAGTGCCACACTGCTCCAATTTGTGCCGCAGTCTTCCATGTGCAACAGTATCAAAAGCCTTTCTAAGATCCAAATATATAATATCAAAGTTATTCCCTGCATCCAGTTCTTTTGTGACTACATCATAGTATCCAATCAAATTGGTCAGGCAAGACCTGCCCTTAACAAAACCATGCTGCGTCTGAGCTATAACTGAATTCTTGTCTAGATGATCCTGCAGTGCTTCTTTAACCAGTGCCTCCATTAATTTACCTGGAACAGAAGTTAAACTAACAGGTCTATAATTACTTGTGTCAGCCTTTGATCCTCCTTTGTGAATTGGGGTTACATTTGCACATCTCCAGTCTATGGGTACCTCCCCTGAGTCCAAAGAAGCTCTCATAATTATGGCTAGGGGTTTGCTTACTTCCTTTGCTGCCTCCTTTAATATAACTGGATAGATCCCATCCACCCCAGGTGCCTTTTTTATGTTTATCCTCAACAATCTCTCCTCCACTTTCTTCTCAGTTATTACAAAATCATCCAGCTCACTGCCAATGTTTACTTTACCTACATCATTCTCCTTCCTGAATAACTCCTCATGCGTGAATGTAGATGCAAAATACTCGTTTAGATTGTTAGCCACCTGAGCAGGATCCTCAACTGTTGAACCATCAATATCCAGTGGACCAATCTGATTCATCCCTTTCCTTCTTGAGTTTAAATATGTAAAGAACTCTTTTCTGTTTTTCTTTGCATCCTTTGCCAAGGATTTTTCGTAGTCTGCCTTTGCCTACCTAATCTCCTTTGTGACTTGGTTACAGACCAACTTATATCTATCATAGGCTTCCATGTCACCCATTAATTTGTATGTATCCCATGCATTTTTCTTCTCTGCCACCTGTCTCATTAGTTCATCTGACAACCATTTAGGCCTAAACCTTGAACAATATTTCTTAGTTGGTATGTAAAGCCTGGTAGCCTCCAAGATTAGTTCCTTGAATGCTTCCCATTTTGAGTTTGCTGTTGGTAACATCATCAGTTGGTCCCACTGTATAGAATTTAAATACTGTCTCAGACCATCATAGTCGCCTTTACGAAAACAAAAACCCTTCCCTTTACCTCTGATGGTAGTTACCTCCTTGAGTAAATCCCACTTCAACACACTGTGATCACTGCCACCTAGTGGTTCATTTATCTGCAGATTCTTAATGCATGAAGAATCACTACTGATAATCAGATCAAGAGTATTGCTCCCTCTTGTTGCCTCACGAACATGCTGATGTAGAAAACAATCATCCAATAAATCCACAAAAGCCTTGCTAGTGTGTGAGTGACCAACCCACAAATTCCAGTCAATATCTGGGAAATTAAAATCCCCCATTATAAGACTCTCTGATTTACTGGCCCACTCTATTTCCCTGTACAATATCTTATTATACTCATCAGAGTCATTAGGCCTATAGCACACTCCTACTCCCAATTTTGATTTCCCTATGCTTATGTCACACCAAACTGACTCGACACTGCCCTGTCCATCGATGTCGACTGGCTTCACTTCCTTGGACTTTGTGTTTCTTAACTAATAGCATAACCCCTCCTCCCCTCCTGTCCTGTCTATCCTTTCTATACACATTGTATTCCCCAAATTCCAGTTCCGCATTACTTATATCTGTGTGACACCACGTCTCTGATATCCCAACAATATCTGCCTTTGATGTTTTGAGCAATACCTCAAATTCATCAAATTTATTTACCAAACTCCTAGCATTGGTGTACACGCAGGTATACATGCACCTGTTTCTATTCTTAGCTACCCTAACACAACCCATGTGTTTACTTGTACCGCAATGACTCCCAACAGTCTCTGAAATATCCTGAATCTTGTTTTTCAGGCTTCTGCTCATTTCAATAGAAGCAGTGCAAGAATCACTTCCACCTCTGCCAGTGGCTACTGTTAATCTATTAGTCCTTGTATCCCCCCCAACTAGCAGTTTTCCGACCCACCTAACACTGCCTCGATAGCATCAGCAAAAATTCTTGCACCCTTTCTATTTAAGTGTATCCCATCCCTGTATAAGCAATCTCTCCTGTTAACAAGTACAGTCCAGGCTGAAAAAAAATTCTACCCCTTGAGCCTTGCACAATCCCTCCAGGGCCGAATTGATCGACAAGGCTCTCATCATATACTCCCTCCTATCGTGTCTGGGCAGAATTGCAGACACTTTCAAATTCAACCCTATTTCACGGCTTTTTTTCAACAGTGACCTGTACTTGCTAAGTAATTCCGCCGGTCTCCTACTCTTAATATCATTAGTGCCAACGTGTACAACTATATCACCTTTTGTGCCCTTAAAAGATGATAACCGCTCTACAACGTTATCAACCTTTGCCCCTGGCAGACATACCGTGGTCCTATTCCACCTACTTGATATTCTAGTAAATGAGCAAACCTTGTAAATTGGCAGTTCCAAATGGTAGAGATACTGAGGCTTTTCTTATTAGTTAAGTAGCAAAACCTCATTACCTCTAATATGGTTGGCATTAGTTGAAGCATATGATGCAAGAAAGCAAGCTTATCAACCAAAAAAAAAAAAAAAAAACCTTCCCATTTCACCCATCTGGTCACTCCAAATGTTTGTCTAGTTCAGCCTTAAATTTATTTAAGCTATCAACTTCCACAACAACAGATGGAAGTGTGTTCTAACAATCAACTACCTACTGGCTAAAGGCAAACTTCTGCACATATATTCTACAACTGACTTTTCTCAATTTTTTAGGGAAGGATGTTAGGTGGTTTCTATACTAAATTATAATGTATCTAAATTACCACTCTTGTGCTACGTGGAGTTTTAATATATTTTATTTAGGTGTTACCTAAACTAATATACAATGAGTAATGTTTCAGGTGTCTTGCTGATACCCATCATCAGACCTTGCTACTGACTGATACCTCCTGCTGGATGCTCAGACCTAAATGGGCCTTTGATGATGGGTATCGGCAAGATACCTGAAACGTTACTTATTGTATATTAGTTTAGGTAACACCTAAATAAAATATGTTAAAACTCCACATGGTATGAGTGGTAATTTAGATATATACTGTATTATAATTTAAACTCATTACCTCTACCATAGAGTTGTGAACATTAGAATTAGTGAGGAAAATCATTGCACTATAGGAAATTTTGAATTGGAGGAAATCATGTTTTAAAGAAAGTCAGAGGTCAGCATTTGAATTAAAGAGTAATAAAGACAAGAAATGAATTTTGACAGGAAAAGAGATTGAGACAAAGATCAGAAAGAGAGTTCCAGTTTAGGAAATTGCTGATAACTATAGAGTGAATATTATCTGGACAAATGAGATAAGTAGTGGTTGAAGCAGCAAATGATTTAAATTGTCAGAAAAGGAAGTAGAGATTGGCAGATTGTACATGATTTGATAGCTAAGTTCCAGAACTGAGTCAGTTTGACAAAAGCCAGATATTAGAATGAAAAAAGCTTTTGATATTTTTTGTAGTATTCCTTTGAGTAACTATATATTTGTAGAGCTGTTAGAAACATTTTTTAAATTTCACATTTCGTTTAATATGAACAGTAGAAGTAGATAGGATAAATTCAAGGAAGAACTAGATGAACTGTTAGAGGGAATGGGCAGGTTATATGGGAAGTGGTGTTTTTTTTTTTTTTTTTTTTTAATTGTGCTCCTGTTCTTGCATAATTTTGATTTTGGGGAAAAAGTAGTATTCTGGTGTAGCTAAACAAAAATTGAGTAGTGCTAGTTTAGTTCCATAATCCTATCCTTTCCTTCTTGAAAATCAGTGCAGAGTGCAACAGGAACCAGCTCCATTTTTCTTTCATATTTAGTCAGTTCTTTTACCCAAACAATCCAAAATGTGTGCATGGCATTCCTTATTCATTGTCTCTTACCTGGTGTAACAAATGCTTTGTAAAATATTTCTTTGCTATTGAAGAAATTGATAGGTGTTTTTTTTTCTTGAAAATGAAATTTATCTCAGAGTGCATATTGATTGCCATTTTGTGGCTTGTCAGTTATAAGATTGAGTGTGGTGGGATTATCATCAACAGCATGAATGGGGTCCTTGACATACTGAGTCTCAGCAGGTTTGTTCATCAGTGGAACAAATTTGGTATGTACTTTCCATTTGCCCAGTTCATCTGTCAGAATTGCACACATTTTCTCTGTTGATTGCTAGTCTGAGATGTAAAGTTGTTCTTCCTTCATTCAAAGACTCATTTGATCAGTTGCAATCAATGTACAAACTTTTTCTACTATGTCTGAGGCACAAGTGTTGGTGGTCCAGATCCTCCGAGCCATCTTGAAACCTTACAAACCAATGAAAACATGCAAGACAGAGCATCATCATATTCTTGTTTACCGATTTGTAAGTTTCAATCACCAACTCCAGTATGCAAATGACCTTGTAACGTGATGCAGTTGTACAGTCTGTAGCATTTTTTTTTTTTTTTTTAGGTTCTGCACCCAAGGTTACTAACAGCCAAGTCAGTGTTCGGGCAGTGCTATACGAACATTCAAAATGCCATTCAGAGTGCCAACTCAGCGTTCTGATGGGCATCTGAGAGCTTGAGGTGTAGGGTAAATGCCCTCAAAGAAATTGAGGGTCCCATCAAGTTCTCAGCTGCCCAGCTCAATGACAGCTCACTCCTGTGCATCAGGCAAAACAGAGGCAATCTCCAAGGCAGAATGTGCTGGTCCCAAAGGAACTAGTTATTGTTGGTGACTCTATTGTCAGGGAGACTGGGAATATACTATGCAAGAAGGATAGGTGGAACAGAACCAGGGTATGTCTGCCAGGGGCAAAAGTTGATGACGTTGCAGAGCAGATATCTTTTAAGGGCACAAAAGGTGATGTTGTTGTACACGTTGGAACCAATTACATTAAGAGTAAGAGATCTGCAGATTTACTCAACAAGTAAAGGTCAGTGTTGAAAAAAAGTTGGAGTTAGGGATGAATGTGAAAGTGTCTGCAATTCTGCCCAGACACAATAGGAGGGAGTATATGATGAGAGCCTTGTCGATCAATTTGCCCCTGGAGAGATTGTGCAAGGCTCAAGGGGTAGAATTTTTTCAGCCCAGTCTGTGCTTGTTGACAGGAGAGACTGCTTCTGCAGGAATGGGGTACACTTGAATAGAGAAAGGGTGCAAGAATATTTGCTGATGCTATTGAGGCAGTGTTAGGTGGGTCTTGGAGGGATGCACAGACTAAAAGGTTAACAGTGGCCGCAGGCAGAGGCAAAAGTGATTCTTGCACTGCTTCTATTAGAATGAGCAGCAGCCTGGAAAGCAAAGTAATGGAGTTTTCCAGGACTGTTGGGAGTCATAGTGAAACAAGTAAATACCTGGGCTATGTTAGGGTAACTAAGAGTAGGAACAGGTGCATGTATACCTGCATGTACAACAATGCTAAGAGTATAGTTAATAAATTTGATGAGCTTGAAGTGCTAGTCAAGATATCAAAGGCAGATATTGTTGGGATATCAGACAAGCAGTGCAGAATTGGAATTTGGGGAGTACAATGTGTACAGGAAGGATAGACAGGACAGGAAGGGAGGGGGGGTTATGCTGTTAGTTAAGAAACACACAATATAAGGAAGTGCATCCAATTGATGTTGGTGGACAATGTAGTGTTGAGTCTGTTTGGTGTAAAATAAGCACTGGCAAAGGAAAAATGAGAGTAGGTGTGTGTTATAGGTCTAATGAATCTGATGAGTATAATGAGCACTTGTGCAGAGAAATAGTGGGCCAGTAAATCAGAATGTCTTATAATGGGGATTTTAACTTTCCAGATATTGACAGGAACTTGTCGGTTCCAAGACTTTTGTGGATTTATTGGATGACATGTTTTCTACAGCAACGTGTTCGAGAGGCAACCAGAGAGAGTAATACTCTTGATCTGATTATCAGCAGTGATTATTCATACATTAAGAATCTGTAGATAAAGGAACCACTGGATGACAGTGATCACAGTGTACTGATGTGGGAATTACTTAAAGATGTAACTACCATCAAGGTTAAAGGCTTTTGCTTTCGTAAAGGTGACTACAGTGGTCTCAGACAGTTTTTAAATTCTGTAATGAGGGATCAAATAATGATGTTACCAACATTGAATTCTAAATGGGAAGCCTTCAGGGACTTAATTTTTGGAGGCTACTACGCTTTTCATTCCAACTAAGAAATACTGTTCAAAGTTTATGCCTAAATGGATGTCAGATGAATTAATGAGGCCCATGGCAGAGAAGAAGAATGTATGGAATGCATATAAAGTATCAGGTGACACAGAAGCCTATGGCAGGTATAAACTAGTCTGTAATCAAGTCACAAAGGAGATTAGGCAGGCAGAGGCAGATTACGAGAAATCTTTGGCAAAGGATGCAAAGAAAAACAGGAAAAATGGTTCTTTACTTATGTAAACTCTAGAAGGAAAGGGATGAATGAGATTGGACCACTTAACATAGATGGCTTGACTATTGATGATCATGCTGAGGTAGCTGATAAACTGAATGAGTATTTTGCATCTACATTCACACATGAGGAGTCATTCAATGAGGGGAGTGCCAGAAGTTTATCAAATGCTAAAAGGGAGCTAAGTGATTTTGTAATAACTGAGAGCGAAGTGGAGGAAAAATTGTTGAATTTAAACATAAAGAAGGCACTTGGGGTGGATGGAATCTATCCAGTTATATTAAAGGAGGCAGCAAAGGAAGTAAACATACCCTTAGCCATAATTATGAGAGCTTCCTTGGTATCAGGGGAGTTCCCTGTGGACTGGAGGTGTGCAAATGTATCACCAATTCACAAAGGGAGTTCAAAATGTGACAAGTAACTACAGACCTGTTAGTTTAACTTATGTTCCAGGGAAAATAATGGAATTACTGGTTAAAGAAGCATTGCAGGATCATCTAGACAAGACTGCAGTAATGGTTAACACACCATGGGTTCGTTAAAGGGAGGTCTTGTCTGACCAATTTGATTGGATACTATGATTTGGTCACAAAGGAACTGAATGCCAAAAATAATTTTGATATCATATACTTGGATTTCAGGAAAGCTTTTGATACTGTTGCACATGGAAGACTGCCGTACAAATTGGAGAGGTATGGCATTAAGGGTAAGTTGTTACAATAGATAAAGGGATGGTTGAGTGGGAGAAGACAGAGTGGTAAATCAATGGACACTGCTCTTCATGGACAAATGTTGTTAGTGGAATTCCCTGTGGTTTGGTGTTGTGCCCATTGTTGTTTTGTATATTTATCAATGATATTGAAGATATTGATCAGGTTTAATGTCCAAGTTTGCAGATGATACAAAAGTTGGCAGGGTTGTTAACGACAGTAAAGACAGTATGCTACTCCAACTGGATCCAGATAAGTTGAAAATGAGCTGAGAAGTGACAACTGAAGTTTAGCATTGACAAATGCAAAGTACTGTATATGGGTAATGCTAAGCAAAGAGAAACGTACTAACTGTGTGGTACTACACTCAGGGAAGTGGAAAGTGAAAAAGACCTGGAGGTAATTGTGCAGTTAAATGTGAAGTTTGCTGAGAGTGTAGACAGGCTACCAGGGCATGTCATGGAGTAATGTCAATGATTTATAGGAATTTTGCTAGCAGAGACAGTGAGGTGATTATTCTGTTATACAAGGTCAGGCCACACGTAGAGTACTGTGTATGGGTCTGGAGGCCTCACTTTAGGAAGGATGTGGAGTTGCTAGAACGAGTACAAAGAAGGGCAACAAGATTGGTGAGGGGAACAAAGGGGTGCTCTTACCAAGAAAGGCTTAAGTTCTGCAAATTGTAGTGCCTGAAGAGTAGGCACCTGAGAGGCGATCTGGTTGAGGTGTATAAGGCTTTGAATGGGTTGAGCAAGCTGAATGTTGATGGGATTCTTCCTCTTGCTCAGACTAAGAGTCTGAGGGGCACAGTTTCAAATTGAGGAAAGATAGATATGTGGAAATTTGCCTTTAGCCAGTGGGTAGTTGATTGGTGGAACAGGCTTCCATCTTTTGTTGTGGAAGCTAATAGCCTAAATAAATTTAAGGCTGAACTGGACAGGCATTTGGAACAAATGGAGGGGTGAAATGGGAGTGTTTGTTTTGGCTGATGCTGCATAAGCTTGCTTTCCTGCATCGTATGCCTCTACTAATGCTAATACCACATATAGCCCGTACTGTTCTACACGCAATGTACAAACATTGTGTTAAACTGGACAGATGTGTAATAACATAATGAATTAAACTACATGGGCATCTATCATTCTCAAAATGGATTTCATTCAGATCAGATTGATTATCAGCACTTGTGTATTTAAAAATTATTAAATCACAAATTGAGAAATTGTCGTTGGGAGGTCTATCAAATGTTGCAGCATTTTAAGTACTTATTTTTCTATATGAAATTCACTGAACAAAGCTTTTGCAAAAAGTTCCCCTGTTATTACACTACTTTAAAACAAATGACATTGCCAAATGGTTTTATCTGTTTCTCCCCCCTCCCCATTTAAAAAACCACGTGATGTAGTAGTAGTAGTGGCATGTGATGCAAGAAAGCAAGTGTATGAGCTTATGCAGCATTAACCAAAAAAAAAAAAAAATTTTACAAAATACAGTGGACTCCCGCTAATCCGAACACGTTTCTGTCGGCGGAGAGGAAATTTTTTAGTTCGCAAAATATACGTTTTTTGTATTTTCCAGTTAAATTTAAATGGCATTAATGGTACACAAACATTTAGAATTCCACAAAACAATTGTATTTTATTGTAGTACTGTACTAATACAAAATTAATAAATCAGTGTTTGACATGGCCTATTAAAATTACAGATCTATACTTACACACCAAAACAGGAACAAAAGTCATTTTTCAGAAGTAACAAACTCTGTTAGTTTCTTTTGACGTAACGATGAAAATCGGCTAGATGATGCTATGTTTCGCCACCGCTTCATAAACATGTAGTCTGCCGGTGTAGCGCTGGGAGGTTGTTCTAAGTAGCATAAAGCGAGGTCAAAGGCCTCTGTCGCGTCTGTGTGCGACACAAGTTGTTCCGCAGAAACACCGGGCTCGTCATCACTCCCGTCATCATTCTGCTTGGAGTCTTCTTGGGTGACAGCTGCCACGATGTCCTCATCCGACAGGTTTTCATGACCTATTCCATCCGCTGCAATCCACTCGTTAACGTCAGATTCTATTGCTTCCTCGCACCCGGGAATTTCCTGTATGAGCTGAATTAATTGTTCTATGTCATTGTTTTCGTCAGAGCTATCGACAAAGCTGAGAGAGGGCCATAATTTCTTCCATGATCTTTGTATGGACTGCTCGGTTACACCCTCCCACGACTCAGCAACCCAATATACAACATCTCTTAAGTTCACTTGTTTCATTTTCTCATGTAAAGAAAGTGAATTGGTGTTATCTTCTATCAAGGACCTAAGATATTTCTTTCTGTATGCAAGCTTGATAGACTGTAACACCCCCTGGTCCATGGGCTGTAATAACGGTGTTACATTAAGCGGTAAAAAAGCTGCCTTTATATCCCCTGATGTCAACTCGGAAATGTATGGGTGGGACGGTGCATTGTCTATGAGGAGAATGGCACGAGGTGGCAAATCATTTTCATTGCTGAAACGTTTCACTGCTGGGACAAATTGATTATGAAACCACTCAATGAAAAGTTGTCTGTTCATCCAAGCTTTTTTTTTTGACTTTTATAATGAACTGGAAGATTGTTAATGTTCATATTTTTAAAAGCCCTCGGCTTCGCTGATTTACCGATCATCATCAAAGGTAGCTTGTGATTTCCTGAAGCATTACTACAAGCTATCAACGTCACTCGCTCCTTATTCATTTTAAAACCTGGGGCACGCATTTCTTGTTGAGTTGAGATGCTAGACTTTTTGTGGGCAAAGCCTTAAAATTTAAACTTGTCTCATCAGCGTTATATATCTGCTGAGGTGAATAATGTGATACCAAATCAGCGAACTCACCAAAATATTTCTCTGCTGCAGCATGATCAGCTGATAATTGCTCCCCGGTGATCGTTAGCTGGCGAATCCCATGGTGCTTCTTCCAGTGATCAAACCAACCGGTACTTGCACTAAATGATTCATCACCTTTCATTAGTTTGTTGAGATGAATGGCCTTTTCTCTAACAAGAGGTTCACTCAGGGGTGTTCCCCTTCCTCTTTCCTGAGTGAACCACGTGAATAAGGCTTCATCAAGCTTGTCAAACGTTGAGGGCCTTACTGTTTGTCGATTTTCAACTGATTTTTCTGAAGTAAAGGTACAAAACTGCTCGATCTTTGCGCGGTTTTTTTCCAGTCAGTTACTGTAGCCTTGCCTACTCCAAACTCTATTGCTAATTTCGTTGCACTTTCCCCTTGTCCAGCCTTTTCAAAACTTCCAGCTTATCTTTCAATGTACACGTGTGTTTCCGTTTCGTGGCCATTGTGGCAGCAGACTAAACTAAACTATAAAATGTAATGTAGAGCGAAGATATAAACATTCACGTTTAATGCACAATGTCGCGTGCAATTAGTCATAGCATGGAGGGGGGGTTTGCTTCCGGTGTGTTATGCTCGCGTACAAACGCTAGTAGACTTACTACACATTCATTCCTTAATAAACCAGACCTGTTTTACTGCTTGCTTCTGTATTATTGCAGTTATTCGGCTAATCCGAACAGGGCTCGGTCCCAATTAGTTCGGACTAGCGGGAATCTAGTGTAATTCCCTCTAAATGTTTGTTCAGTTCCTCCTTAAATTTAACCTTTCAACTTCCACAACAACAGATGGAAGTTTGTTCCAGCAATTAACCACCCGTTGGCTAAAGGCAAATTTCCGCACATCTATTCTGCATCTGTCTTTTGTCAGTTTGAATTTATGCTCCCTTAAGTTTGTAATCTGAAAAAGTGGAAGAATCCCATCAGAATTCAGTGTGCTCAACCCATTTAAGGCCTTATACAATCAATCACTGCACAGGTGCCTAGTCTCCAGCCATTGCAATTTGCAGAACTTAAGCCTCTCTTGGCAAGAGGATCCCTTCATTCCCCTCACCAATCTTGTTGCCCTTCTCTGTACATGCCCAAGCAAATCTACATCCTTCCTAAAATGAGGCCTCCAGACCTGTATGCAGTACTCAAGGCCTGGCCTGACCATTGCCTTATACAGAGGGACAATCACCTCCTTTTCCCTGCTAGCAAAATTTTGTATAGCATTGACAAAACTCCATGACCTGCCCTGGCAGCCTGTCTGCATTGCTCAGAAAACTTCATATCTGACTGCACAATTATTCCCATGTCTGAGTAGGGATCAGCAAGGTCCTTAAAGAGGCTATCATAGAAGTGTCCCATCATTTTAAATAAATGATGGATTAGTCATTTGTTTTAAAGTAGCACAATATCTGGGCAACCTGTTTCAATGTGTTGTTCCTTTGGTTTTCAGATGCATCAGCAACTTAGGCCATATTGAGCCTGCGTGTTCACTGGCCAAATTGCATGTTGTGTGGGCTGAAAAACCTGTAATAGCTTGTGGGAGAAAGCCTTACCTCTTCCTTCTCCAGTTGAAATCAGCCAACCACATCACTGATTACTCTAGTATACAATGTGATTGAAACTCAGACCTCTCCAAATGAGTGACAGTGATTTTATACTACCTTCTACTGCAAGTTCAGCAAATGCATATATACTCTTTTGTTGTTGTTATGAAGGCAAATTTTGTTGGTCATTAACTGTTTAATGTGTTTGAGGAGGTTCAGTTTATGAAAATGTATTAGGCTAAAAAAATGAATTCTCTGTGTTTGCCATGTATTGGTATTATTTGGCTTTCCAGTTTCAATTCTGGATCTCAGGTTACTGTGAGCTATAAAAAAAAAAAAAAAAAAAAAAAATGCAGCCATTATCAATCCACTGCAAGATGGAAGCCTCCTCAACAATTCATGCTGAGGGAAATGGACCATAATCTGCCATGCTGGTCCAATGTGGGTTGGCAGATCGACTGTATTTAGCAGTCAGGGGCTTGAACCCCGGTCTACTCAAAGAGCGTGTGCCGCTGCACTCCCGCTCCTGACCACTCGGCTACGGAGGCCTTGAGCTATAAAACTATTGCATTAATTAGACACTTTAAATTCTGCTCGCTGCAGGGACACGTGAAGGGTAAAACAGTCTTCCCAACCTCATAATTTCAGTAAGGCCAAATAACATTAGCTGTTTTGTAATTTTGAAACTAACTTTGTATAGTTAATTTAAAAAAGTGGTGCTGTGCTTTATGGTTTTTTGTATTTTATTTTACTGCATAAAATAACATCTAGATGAAATACAAAATCAGTATCATACAGAAAAGAAATACTGTACTAAAGTTTGGTTTATTTAAATTTTTTGGTATCAAATATTGTAATTAGTTGATTTAGCAGCACTCTGCTACTGAATTGAGAAAGTGTATTGTTTGTTCATCTAGTTTCAAAAAATGTGTTTGTGCCTGCAAGAACATCACATGCAGCATTCTACATGTACACACTGAAACAAATGGCATCCAATGCAACATTTTCAACACTCGTTAGGCTGCCACATGGAAATGCACTGGTTACATTCTAGCATGTTACAAATGGTATTTTGAATTCTCATGTAGTGTTAACCTTCAAGTGCATTCAGAGGAATTTAATTTATGCAGAGGAACTGCGCTTAGAAATTCAACATATTCATCTCATAAGTTTGATGTGAATATCAGTTCCATTAGCATTTTTAGACTCCCAAGTAGCAGCCCTAGCTATCATCACAGGAAGAATACTAACCACCAACCATTTACTGTTGGCCAACTTCAGGGATTGCAGTGCCCACAGTCAGTTATATTGGATGATGTTTACTACTGATGATGCTTACTAACAGTGAGAACATACTTAGTCAGACCTTGTGTGTGCTCCTTATGCGCTAATGATGAACACTGGAATGACTGCTGTTTTTGCTAATCTCAAATGCAAGGCTATAAAACTTAAAATAAAAGGGAAAGTTTATATAGGAATATATCATCTGCTATAAAATAGAATTGGAGGCAGTGCTTTCAGTTGCTGTGGGTGGCCAGTGTAATGTTCTGTCAGTTTGGTGTGACATTAAGTTTTGAGGGGGGGAAATGAGACTAGGAGTATGTTATGGGCCAAATAACTGTGTTGGTATAGTAAACATGTACAGACAAATAGTTGTTCAGCAAATCAGAATGGCTTTTAAATGGAGTATTTTAATTTTCCACATATTGATTAGAACTTAGTCAATCACACAATAGCAGAACTTTAAATTTGGTTGAGGTTTTTTTTTTTTTTTTTTTTTTTACACAAAGTTAGAGGGGCAACAAGAGAAAGCAATACTCTTGATCTAGTTAGCAGAAGTGACTCTTCATGCATTAAGAATCTTCTAGAAATAAACGAGGAGGTACCTTTTATTCAGTCCGTAGGATTTCTTCTTTACCAAATCTCCTTATACAAAAATTATGAAATGATACTTTGAAACAAAATTACATAATTTAAAACTCATAATGTGTTCCTCACTATTGGCACATGGACAGTCCAACACCCCAGGATCACAGCGGTGAACCCTAACCTGATCCCAGAAATATTATCCCGGGGTGTTGTACTGTCTGTGTCAATAGTGAGGAACACGTTGAGTTTTAAATTATGTAATTTTGTTTCAAAGTATTGTTTCGTAATTTATTCGTATGAGATTTGGTAAAGAAGAAATCCTGCGGACTGAATAAAAGGTAACTCCTTGTTTCTAAAATATTAATAGAACGTAGGAAAAATTGAGCATATGTAAGCTCGCATTTATGTATTAAGAATCCTTCAGGTAAAGGAACCACTAGATGACAGTGATCACAGCATATTGATATGGGATTTACTTTAAAATATGACTACTGTCAAAGGAAAAGGGGTGAAATTTTGCTTTTGCAAAGGCAAATACTGTGGTCTTTGAGAGTTATAAATTCTTTTCAGTGGAACCAACTGATTTAGTTAATACTAAATGGGAAGTTATTGTAGAGGCTACTAGGATCTCTTATACCAGCTAAGAGATTGTTCAAGATGTATACCTAAATGGATGTCATACAAACTGATGAGACAAGTCACAGAGGATAAAAATGTAAGGGACAATTATAAATTATCAGGGGGATATAGAAACCTACAGTAAATACAAACTAGTCTTCAACGAAGTCACTGTAAAGTGGTTAGGCAAGCAAAGGCAGATTATGAGAAATCTTTGGCTAAGAATATGAAGAAAAGTAGTAACGAATTCTTTGCTAATATTAATACTAGAAGGAAAGGGATAAAGCATAGTGGTCCACTACATATGAATGGCATAACTATTGGTGATCCTGTTCAGGTTTCTGTAAAACTGAATAAATATTTTGCATCTATATTCACCTGCAAATAACTTTTTATAGGGATGGAGATATCAGAAGTATATTAAGTTATAACTGAGTTAAATGACTGAACTGATACACAATGAAGGAAACTGGATAAAAAAAATAATTTGGACATCATATACTTTGATTTCACTAAAGCTTTTGATACTGTTCCACATGAAAAACTGCTGTACAAATTGGAACACTGGCATTAGGGTTAGGTTTTTTCCTGTGGAAAAAGGGATTGTTGAGTGGAAGAAGATAATGGTTATTAATAAACACTACTCTCCTTGGAGTAATGTTAGTAGTGGTGTCTCTCAGGGTTCAATGCTGGGCCCCTTATTGTGTTTCAGTATTTTTTTTTTTATTGATACTGATAAAGTCATCAAGTTTAATATTGAAGTTTGCTGATGATACAAAGATTGGTAGGATGGGTTAATGACTGGAATTGGGGTGTGCTACTACAAGAACTAGAGAAATTATGCCGGTTGGTTGAGAAATGGCAGTTGAGGTTTAACATTGATAAATGTAAGGACATATAATTAATTTCAGAATAACATTCCAATTTAGGTGATTCACACTGAAGGTAATAGAGAACAAAAAAAAAAAGTCTGGGAGTAATTGTACAGTGTTGACATGAAGTTCTCTGATTGGGGTTGACAGACTTATTATAGCTCATGGGGATGCTATCAATATACAGGAAGTTTGCCAGCAGGGACAATGCTTATCTTTTTGTATAAGACAGTTGTTAGGCTATATCTTGAATATTGAGTGCAAGGTTGGAGGTCTCGTTTTAGGAAGGATGTGGACCTCTTGGAAAAGCTTAGACATCAACTTATAATTTATACATCACTTAACTTGGAAGAGCAATAAGATTAGTCTGGGACAAAAAAGTATCCTTACCAAGAAAGACTTCAGTTCTGAAAAATTGTAGAACTTGTAAACTAGGCACCTGTGAGGAGACCTGATTAAATGGGTAATCTAAATGCTGATTGGCATCCTTGCTCTCTTGGACAATGCATAAGGAGATGTAAAACTGAAAAAAGGTTGGTTGCAAGATAAATATACCAAAATTTTCTTTTAGCTAAAAGTAATTAAGTATTGGAACAAACTTCCATCTTGAGTTGTGGAAGTGTGCAGTTTGGATAAATTTAAGGAAGGTTTAAGCAATTATTGTTGAGGATGTGCAGTTTTTTTTTTTTTTTTTTGTTAACTGATGTTGTGTAACTTTTTCTTTACATTATTTTCCAATACTAATACTGAAATATATTGCATGGATCACCACAAACATTCTGTTGATTTCATCAAGTTCTTAGCATATGGGATAGAGGGTGTTTCAGAAGTTTATACAGGAAGTTTTAGGACATTCTAGGATGAAAATTAGAAAAATGTTATATCATGTCAAATCCTGAATGCTTAATAGAGCTATGACTGTTTGAATTTAAGTATTATTTTTTACCATTTAAAATGTCATAGCTATTTTAAAATTGAAACACCTATAGCATCACCATATCATTGAAAATCTGACATGTTTGACTTTTTATTTTTTTTTTTACTCTTTCCTTATTGTTCACTCTAGAATATGCCCCAGAATTTGTTTCATGTATTTCTGAAATATCCTGTGTATATAGTGACAGTGCTGTTCACATTATGAAAATATATATATATGAATACAGCAGTTCACAAAAACTGGTTATATGATTTGTTGAGAGATTTAATCTTCTAACATCTTCTGCAGAAGTCCCAGGATCAAGTGTGTACAAGACTAATTCCTCCTCTTGTGATAACATAATTTTTTTTGGTACAGACACCACAAGAAGGAATTTCTTCCATTTGGGAAGATTTGCTTGTTTATTGCAGCAGTACTTCCATTTTATTGACTGCTGTAGGTGCTCTGTTATATGAACCAAAGTGAGTGCAGCATTTTCAATTAGCCAGTGGGTGGTTAATTGCTGACAGTAATGGCAGTGTGTTACTGCAACAGGATCTAGATAATTTGGGCAGATGGGCTAAGAAGTGGCAACTGAAGCTTAACCTTGACAAATGCAAAGTACTGCATATGAGTAGAAGTAACCCCAGAGAAATGTACCAACTGTGTGGTACTACACTTAAGGTGGTAGAAAATGAAAAAACCTGGGAGTAATTGTGCAGTCAGATATGGTGCCTCCGTAGCCAGGTGGGTAGGAGTGCAGTGTGTAGCACACGCTTCTTGATTAGACTGGGGTTCGAGCCCATGCCCACCAAATACGGAGGATGCAGAAAGGTCAGGGAATGAACACTGCATATCTCCCGAGCAATATGGCCTTAGTTGCTAATGCTCCTAAAAACCAAATAACAAGCAGTTAGATATGAAGTTTTCTGAGCAATGCAGACAGGCTGCCAGGGCAGGTCATGGGGTTTTGTCAATGATATATATAGGAATTTTTCTAGCAGGGAAAAGGAGGTGATTGTCCCTCTGTATAAGGCAATGGTCAGGCCATGCCTTGAGTACTGCATACAGGTCTGAAGGCCTCATTTTAGGAAAGATGTAGATTTGCTTGAGCATGTAGGCAACAAGATTGGTGAGGGGAATGAAGGGATCCTCTTACCAAGAGAGGCTTAAGTTCTGTAAATTGCAGTGGCTGGTGACTAGGCACCTGTGCAGTGATCTGATTGAGGTGTATAAAGCCTTGAATGGGTTGAGCACACTGAATTCTGATGGGATCCTTCCACTTGTTCAGATTACGAACCTAAGGGGGCATAAATTGAAATTAAGAAAAGACAGATGTAGAATAGATGTGCGGAAATTTGCCTTTAGCCAGCGGGTGGTTAATTGCTGGAACAAACTTCCATCTGTCGTTGTGGAAGTTGATAGTTTAAATAAATTTAAGGAGGAACTGGACAGGCATTTGTAGGAAATGGTGTGTGTTTTTTTTTTTTTGGCTGATGCTGCGTGAGCTCATACACTTGCTTTCTTGCATCACATGCTACTACTACTACTTGCACGTTAAGTGCATAGCCCATTATTAGGTTTCTTTCTTTTTTTTTTTTTTTCTGATAAATTGTGCCAGTAAAATGGTTTACAGTGAAATTATAAACTCTTCTGGCCTTGAACCATCCAGAATATAAGTAAAAATTTATTTTCACTAATTGAGTGCAAAAGTCTGGTATACCAGACTGTTGCATTTGGCTTTAGACAGGATGGTAATTGCTTTAAGTATCTTAGAAATCAGTTTCAAGTTTATCTAATGTTAAAGTTTAACTCATTTTCATTGGGCCATAGATAAATATAATTTCAATATATGAAGTAATATGAAGGAATGAAGACCACCCGAAAAAAAGCACAGTTGGCTTCAAGAATGTTGCTCAATTTCTGAGGGAACAAGGAAAATTTCAAGACAGTATTGTTGAAAATGCAATAATCATACCCAACTGTGGATAATGCAGTTTTATGTATGTGCACAAGTTTTGCAGTCCACTCTCCTTCCCACCATATGTTCTTCAGTTTAGTCCTTGAACAAAATACAATAGTTACTGTTCCCACCTGTTGGAGATCATGGCGGTGTCTCTGTTGTTTAATGCAAAGGGGAGATTTGTTTACACTTTACACTGGTGTTTTCCAAACTTTTGCCACTTGAGTCTCTTGGAATTAGACTTATATTCTTGGCTCACCTAAAGAGTGATTTCCATTGAATTCAGTGGAACTAATTTATGCCACACTTGAAAAAGTTATTGCAAACCAAGGTGGGGGTCACAGTCTAGGAACCATTGTAGTCTATCCTCTCAGTAATTCACTAGTCATTACCATATAAACAGTGTTACACATGTGGTGTTTGTGTATTTTTTTTATTATATTTTGAAGATTGTTTTGCTTTAGCAAATGAAGGGATGACTTAGGAGAGTTCACATTGTGTTGTATATCTTGTTCCAAATTTGTTTTTGTATATCTTGTTCCATGACCGTGCCATTTTTAAAAATTTTTTTTATTGTATTGTCAGCCTTATCATTGTTTTTATGTTGTATGAATGGAAAATGAAGTTTACTGGTTTTTTTTTTTTTTCTTCATATCTCTTATTGACACTTGTTTTACCCTAATCCTTTATTTCTTATGGAACCTTTATTCCTGCCAACCACACGTTTGCCAGACGTGGTACATTTCGGGGATGTGTTTAGTATTAGTAGTGGTAAATGATGCAAGAAAGCAAGCTTATACAGCATCAGCAGAAAAAACCTTCTCATTTCACCTATCAGTTCCCTCCAATAGTTTGTCTAGTTCTTCCTTGAAATTGTTTAAACTATCCACTTCTGCAACAACAGATGGAAGTTTGTTCCAGCAATAAACCATCTGCAGTAATCAAAATGTGGTCTGACCATTGCCTTATACAATATGATAAGGCAATTTTCTGTATTGAGAGCAATGCCTCAGCTGTGCTCCACCCATGAAAGACTGCATGTCTGAGAGATTTCTGCTCATAGAAATGTTAAGGATACAGTCATTTGATGTGGACTGAACAAGTTCGCCTGTGACAAGTAGTGCAGGAAAAGGATCCTAATGCTAGCATGTGATCTGCTCCCTGTCAAGTAGTGTACAGTGGAAAACTGTTAGGTCCCACTACCTGTGAACCCCATATCCTCTTATCTAGATGTATGGAGAACTGGTTCATGTGGTATCTGATCATGGATTTTTATTTTATTGATTTATTATTGCTATTTTGTTATTAGCATTATATATTGTGTTACTCAATGTCACTGTTTTGCATATCCATGTGAGACCCTTGGCAGCATGCCGTGATGTGTATATTGTATTGTATCTTTACGTACAAATAGAGATTTAATTATAATCACCTCCTTATGCCTGCTAACAAAATCCGTGTATAACATTGAAAAATCCTCGAGCTGTCCTGGCAGCCTGTCTGTCCTACTCAGAGAACTTTATATCTAACTGCACAATTACTCCCAGGTCTCTTTCATTTTCCTCCACCCTGAGATGTATCCCTTGCATGGAGAAAACAGTTGGTGAGGAATTACTATGCCCAATAAATTTAAATTTATTGGGCATTTATTCTAAGAAATCTGGTGAATATATAAACATTTACTTTCTGTATTAATATTCTATTTTATTATAACAAAGTACCCATTATTATTTGCATAAATTAAATAATTTACAAAATAATGAAAAATGTTTTTCTTTTTCCACAATTTGTATCCTTATGTGATCTCGGTGTAGCAAACTTAGGGAAAGGTACATATCAGAATAGAAACCCTATTTTTTTTTATTTTAAATTTGCAGTTTGTGTAACTGTTTTACTGCAGATGCATGAAATAAATTTTCTAAAAGAAGAATGAAGCACTTTTAACTTACATAAGTCTAAATATTTTATTTCAATCAGAAATTTATATACAGATGGAAAGCAGTTTTGTGGTATGCTTCTGCTGCTTCATCAGTGACTACAAAGACAGCAAATAAATTCAGAAAATAGACTTAAATTGTTACAAGTTACCTTACATAAAGCTAAGGTTAGACTTTAATTGAATACATTTTAAGAATTTGTTTGAATTAAATTTGAGCCAGACTTCTTTTGGACTTTTCTAATATTAATTGATTCCCTAATACTCAAATGTCAGATCTTTCACCTGGTCTCTTTCAGACTTAAAGCCCTCTAAAGCTGCTTTCCTTGAAAGAATTATGGATTTCAGGAAACTGTTTTACCCCTTAATTGCTGTTTTATGGTTCAGGGTCCCATTGTATCAATATCCAAAAATGGGAGTTGAACTTCCATAGTAAACTTCACAAATTTGTCTATCATTTGCGAAGGCATTAATTGGATCTGTAGTCCTTTATCTTTCCAATTGAAAAAAATGCAGCTGAAATAGCAGATCCTTGTTCAAAATCATCTAAAATTTTATTTGTCATTAGTGGGGAAATGGGACCGCTTATACTTATCTACTGGTTATCTGCTCAATTTAATTAAAACAAGTTAGTTGATGTATGCACTGTTACATTTCAGGTGTGTTTGCTAACATGCCTGAAATTTAATGCATTGCATATATTAGCTAATTAGTAATAAATGATTTATTAAAAAAAATAATAAAATAGCTGTTTGTTTGAATCTAATGAGAAACATGCACCCAACCTTATCTTTTAATAAATTATTACCTCTCCTCAACAGGCAGAGGGATAGTATTTTGTCAGGTTTGTTCTAAATAAGTGAACTGCTGAAAAAAAAAAAAAAAAATTCCAGTCATATCAACATAAGCACCTCTCTCTCTCTCTCTCTCTCTCTCTCTCTCTCTCGATTGAAGAATAAAGGTAAAATGTTTGTTTCTCTTGACTTAGTTAGTTAGTTAGTTAGTTATTTGGTTTTTAGGAGCATTAGCAACTAAGGCCATATTGCTCCGGGATATGCGGTGGTCATTCCCTGAATGACCTTTCCGCATCCTCCGTATTTGGTGGTGACGGGCTCGAACCCCGGTCTAATCAAGAAGCGTGTGCTACGCACTGCTGCTCCTTCCCACCTGGCTACGGAGGCGCCTCTTGACTTAGATTGCATCTACTTCTGTGAGGCACCATTTGAAAATGCAAATTAATTTTTTACCAATAACTGTACTTTATTTAAAAAAAAAAAAAAAAAGTCTTCTGTAATCTAGCACTTACCCTATCTATATCAGATTTTTTATACCCTGCTGCTCAATCAACTCTTGGTTGCTGTTATTTGCTATTTTTTGATAAATTTTTCAGTCTTCCAAAAGCACAAAAATGGTGATGTGGGCATACCCATTGATGTCCAGTTTCCTCTCCACCCATCACCAACTGTCATATGCCATTCTTCCCTGATAATATCTGTAAAGATATTTTCTTTGACAGCTGTGTGAAGATTATCCTCCTGAAGTTTCCCTTCTTCACAGTAATAATTTGTCTATTGGTACACTTGTGTGCATGGCACACAGCTGTTGATGTACACATTTTCCATATGTCAATGAATTTTTACTGGTGAGATGTCCCCTACTGTAAGAAACTGAATAACACTGTTGTGCTAGCTTGGACGCACCTGTCACTGTGAAAACCATATTGTCTCTATTGTACAATGTACATAGGACAACCAGCATGCTGTATTGTTAGTTATTAGAATTTTCATCAATCCCTAAATAAAAGATGGTTGTTTCAATCAACCTTGATGTCTAGAAAGTGGTATCAATCAGCTAGTTTCTATATGGCACCAGCCATCCAGAAACTAGGTGATTTTTTTTTTCATTCTGATACATTATCTGATACAGAAATTTTTCATTTGATATTGTTAGCATCACATTACACTGTCCCGTAGCATCTTTTTGCTGAAAGATCATCCTTTGCTCATTTTTGCTGAAAGATCATCCTTTTCTCCACTTCTGCTGGCTTAAAACATTTATTTGCCATCAGTGGTATGCTAAAATGAGGTCATTTTTAATTATATTTGTAAGAATATTTAATTTTTTTCATTTTAATGCATAAATAACATCTTTTGAGAGCACATACATATCTTTTTGTTTTGCTTCTGATGCACATAAATCCCTGTTTTGCTATTCAGAGAGCACTGATCCATTAAACAGAAGAAATGTCACATATATTTCTGCATCAATGCATACTCTTTTATATATATCTATCTATCTAAAGCACATATTGTCACAAAAATGCCTTATAGTAATAAATAAATTGGCAGCAAAAAGAAAGACAAAAGAGGTTGCATTGAAAAATATGAAAATTACTCTATCGTACTTTGCTACTCCAGTGCAACCACAGAGATCAGAGGAGTTTACTGCCAGTTATTTGGACAAGAATTTCATTAACCACGTATAGCATTCACATAAATTCAAACTGTAGTCAGTTAAAATATGTATTACTTGAAGTAATGGTAAAGATGTTAATAATTGGTTAAGATTTGTTTTCAAAAGAATATTTGACATATCCTTGTTGGCATATTATAATTATCTTAAGGAGAGTTTTGGTATGATATTAAAAAATGATCTACCCAAACATTATCATTCTATAAGCATGGTAAGTATGGGGGTAGAAGTTTCTTACCATCAGTGATGCATATTCAGAACCAGTTGTTTTGAATTTGTCACTGAATTTTTTTACTCATCTATTAATTATTTTATTTTTATATATACACTGGTGTTCAAAGAAAGTGCATCACCTAGAAATTTCACATTTCTAACCCTTTTTTGCAATGGTATGTTACATTAATGACTAGCATCACAAATAGAAATATAAACAAAAGATATTTATTAATAATTAAGG
The DNA here is from genome assembly GCF_048544385.1 of Mastigoproctus giganteus. Classification (NCBI taxonomy): domain Eukaryota; kingdom Metazoa; phylum Arthropoda; class Arachnida; order Uropygi; family Thelyphonidae; genus Mastigoproctus; species Mastigoproctus giganteus. Next base: position 25,770,459 of record NC_143575.1, read on the forward strand.
CAAAGCTAAGTAATATTTGATAGGCACTCTCAAAATATGATGTTCTGAAAATGGACTGTGAGACACAGTTTTGCATAGCATTTCATTGGGGATGTTGGCTACCTGCTGTTTTTAATGCTTGCTTACATATCAGCAAGCATCTATATGTCTCCATGGTAAACTCTCTTTCAGGTATCCCCATAGCCAGAAATAACAGGGATTGAGTTCTGCTGATCGGGCTGACCAGAATTCTCTAGTCTCTAGAAATGATGCGATCATTTCTGAATATTGAATGGAGCAGTTCCTTCACTTGTCAACCAATGTGGGGAGGGGCACCATCTTGCAGGAACACTGCGGTCTCCAAGCAGTACCATACACTAGTTGCTGTACACCTTACGGCAGCGATTTCCAAACTGGGAGGCGCAAAAAGTTTAACAGAAATGTAATTTTCATAACATAACATATATAAATAAAAAAGTATATACATATAAATAAACTTTCATAACATTAAATTTTATAACCTATTTTTTAAAGCATTTACCTCCACCTATCTCACTCTAACTTTGAGATAAACATTTATTTGGAAAAAAATATATTATATTTTGCTGAAATGGATTGTTGAATTATGGTTGATATAATGTAATATATATATAATTTAGTGCGTACTATGTATGACATATATAGGTAGATTGCATTGTATAGCATTAGCTGCATGGTTGAAAATATGGTTTCAGCGGTGTGCGATTGTTTTTGGCGTGATTACTTACTGATAATAATCGTTAATAATTTAGAAGTTGTATTTTTTAAGAATATAAATTTAATCTTAATATTTTTAGATGAATGGATAAATTTTTGACTGCTTACAAGAGAAAATCCACTAATAATGAAGATACTGATGCTGATACAAGTAAAGGTAGTGGGAATACAAGCAACAGGGAACAAGGAGGTAGAACTCCCAAGACAAGAAAATAAGATTCATCCTATTTATCATTAGGATTCACAAGTGTTATTATAGATGGCTTGGAAAAACTAATGTGTTTGTTTGGTACGAAAGTTTTGGTTGCATATAGTATGAGACCAGGCAAATTAAAATGGCACCTTAAAACTATGCATTATGAATACGTTGGTAAGCCCATAGAATTTTTCAAAGAAAATTAGATGAGTTTAATAAACAAAAGCAAACGTTCAAAAAAAAAGTTTCTGTTCCATCAAATGTATTGCAAGCGTCGTACCAAGTTTCTTACAGAATCGCGAAATGTAAAAAACCACACACAATAGGAGAAACTGTAGTTTTGCCAGCAGCTTTGATATGGTTAAAATAATATTCAGCGAATCATATGCAAAACAGTTGTGACAAATACCACTTGCTGATAATACAGTTGGCAGAAGAATTGATGATATATCTGAAGATCTTTGCGATCAGTTAGTTTCTAGACTGCGTACTTCAAAATTCGCCGTACAAGTAGATGAGGCAACTGATGTAGCCAAAGATGCTCATTTAATTGCATATGTTTGATATGTTGCAGAAACTAATATAATGGAAGATATATTATTTTGCAACCCTTTGAAATTTTTAATATAATTGACACTTTTTTGATGAGAATGACATAAAGTGGAATAACTGCATTGGACTCTGTACTGACGGAGCACAGTCAATGTCAGAACACAAGGCAGGTCTTCAAGCATTAGTTAAAAAGAAAGCACCCAAAGTTATCTGGATGCACTGCATGCTTCACAGAGCAGCTCTTGTGTCAAAAAATACAAGCGAGGAACTTAAAACTTTTTTACAAAAGTTACGAAAGTTATAAACTACATAAAAAAGAGTCCTTTAAAAGTTAGGTTGTTTGCAAAGCTGTGTGAAGATATGGAAGCTAATTATACCTCACTTCTATACTATTGTGAAGTGTGCTGGCTATCTCGTGCAAAAGTGATTCAAATGGTGTTTGAACTCAAAGAATAGATTGCAATTTTTCTTGATGAAAATCATAATGAAGAGGCAAATTTATTTAGGAATGATAACTTTATTGTTAAACTTGCCTATTTGGTTGAAATTTTTGGAAAATTGAATGTTTTGAATAAATCAGTGCAAGGACCACAAATGCATTCACTGATTCAAAAAGACAAAGTTGAAAGCATTCATAAAAAATTGGAGCTATGGAAATCAAATTTACAAAAAAAATGCTTTCGACGTGTTTCCACTTTTAAATGATTTCTGCGCCAGAGTTAATATTGAAGCAAACAAAAATCTATTTACTGAACACTTGATGGTTTGCTAATGCACTTTTCACATTATTTCGAAGATCTTGATTTTACAAAGTTCGCGTAGATACAGAATCCATTTGTCGATGAACAAGATGATGAATTTGGATTGACAACTATTGAAAAGGAAAAATTGATAGAATTATCACGCGATACTTCATTGAAACAAAAATTTCAGAGCGAAACCCTAATTCAATTTTGGTTGAATCAAAGTGAAGAATATAATACTTTGTCAAGCAAAGCAATGCAAGTACTGCTGCCATTCGTAACATCATATTTATGCGAAACAGGATTTTCTGCATTAGCTGCAATGAAATCCAAATATCGAGCCCATTTAGTAGTAGAAAAAGAGCTACGAGTAGCACTCTCCTCAATGACACCTAGATTTGATAAACTTTGTGCTAATAAACAAGCACGTCCATCACATTAAAAACAAATTAATTTAAAAATGAGTGTGTGTGTGTGTGTGTGTGTGTGTGTGTGTGTGTGTATATATATATATATATAGTAAAACCTTGTTATTATTCTGTCAATTACGTTTTTTTTCATTTTTGTATTAATACATTTTTTACCATTTAAAAATGTCTATTATTTTATGAAATAAAGTGGGGGGGGAGGTGCTAAGATTAGATTTTTTTTCAAAGGGGGCATAGTAACAAAGTTTGGAAACCACTGCCTTATGGGGCCATGAGGTGTAGACTCTTCAAAGAAAAATGGTCTGATTATAAACTCTGCTGTGAATCCATGCCATACTGTAACATATAGACTTTGTAGTGGTCTTTCCTGCACAGCAGATGGAAGAGAATATTTCGCAGTCTTTTGCATTTACAGCCCCATGAAGAGTGAAATGTGCCTCATCAGACCACAAGATCATTCGAGCCCATGTATCAAGTTCCATATGAGCCAGAAATCATAGAGCAACGTCTATTCGTTGTTGCAACATACACCTCCCATTTCACCCATACATCCTTTCCAAATGCCTGTCGAGCTCAGCCTTAAATTTATTTGAGCTATCAACTTCCACAACAAAAGATGGAAGTCTGTTCCACCAATCATCTACCCACTGGCTAAAGGCAAATTTCCGCACACCTATTGTGTCTACTCTCCAGGTGCTGCAATTTGCAGAACTTAAGCCTTTCTTGGTAAGGCCACCTCTTTGTTCCCCTCACCCTTCTTTGTACTTGTTCTAGAAACTCTACATCTTTCCTAAAATGAGGCCTCCAGACCGGTACACAGTACTCTAGGTGTGGCCTGACCGTTGCCTTGTATAACGGGATAATCACCTCCCTGTCCCTGCTAGCAAAATTCCTACATATCATTGACAAGACTTCATGATCTGCCCGTCTGCACTGCTGAGCAAACTTCATATTTGACTGCACAGTTACCCCCAGATCTTTCACTTTCCACTTCCTTGAGTAGTACCACACAGTTGGTACGTTTCTCTTGGTTTATTGCTACCCATATGCAGTACAGTAAACCCTAAATTTAATGGAGTAATAGGGGAGAAGGGGTATCCATTATTGCCGAAAGTCTGTTAAATCAAATGTATCCTGGAAGGTAGGGAATTTTTTATTGTTCTTAATGTAAAAAAAAAAAGCTTTAAAACAATATACAGTACTGTAAAATATAAAATTGTGTTGCAATTTGGCCTTTGATTTATGGATATCAGAAACAGTTTGTTTTTTTTATGTCGTAAATTTCACAAACACTTGCTACTGAGACTTGGACGACTGAGACAAACACGTGCTACTGAAATTAGGACGCCTTGTCCTAATTTCTCAATTAGCTCTAATTTCTGTGCCACAGTTAAGTTCACATGCTTTCTTTTAACTCCTCTATCACTTGATGCCATTTTAAATTGTAAGGATTGCAAAATTATTTAATAAATAAAGTCAATTCAGAAATCACTGAAACACTCTGTATACAACCTGACTGCACGATAGCTTAAGGCAGACTGAGACTGAAACAAAGCAAGTCGGTAGACCTGAAGTTTAGTGTCCCGAGTCACGTTCAGCTTGCAAGTCACTGCCTGCTCTTATCTGTAATCTTGGAAAACAGCTATTTGAACATGTTTTCAGAAAGAATAAAAAACAATTTTCTGAATTTGATTATAAAAGTAGATAATTAACAACACAATAATGGAAATAGGTAATTATTATTAATTTTTAATTCTCCTTACTGTTATTCTCCTCAGGTGAAGCATTACTTATTCGAAGTAGTGCAATATCATGGCAACTGATTGTGAAGGTATTCACAATATGAGATATAACTTAAAATAATGCCGTTTTGCTAACATTCTGTTAATTTGGCTATGTATTATTGATGCTTTCGCACTATACTTATACATAGTCTAGACTTTTTCCATAGCTTTGAGACTTCAGCCCTAAATGCTTTATATATTTATTTTTAATGAATAATAACACAAGTTTTGCCTAACCATAAAAAAAATATGGTCGAGATTAATATGTACATTACTGTATTATTATTTTCTGGTCCGTGAAATCCATTATATCGGGGTCCCTTGAATGGAGGGTTTACTGTACTTTGCATTTGTCAATGTTAAACTTCAGTTGCCACTTCTCAGACCAGTTGCCAAACTTAACTAGATCCAGTTCGAGTAGCATACTGTCCTTACTGTCGTTAACAACCCTGCCAACCTTTGTATCATCTGCAAACTTGGACATTAAGCCTGATATAACTTATATATATATATATATATATTTTTTTTTTTTTTTTTGTCTTTGCAACACTTAGTTCTGTAACATCAAACTGTTATAATCATAATTACAGGAGCAGTAGTGTTTTTTTTCTCTTGAAATTACAACAACTCTTCTTCTCAGTTGTAATTTCAGTTCTATTTCAACAACGATAAATTAAATAAATAAATAATCTTAAAGCAATTGTGCACCAGTGGAGGTGGCTGTAATGGATAGTTATTTAATGACAAATTTAGTAGAAGCAATGAGCAGCATACCAGACGTAAATGTTTAACATGCTAACCATGATTATATTAGCTATTTAATCATGGTTTAATATTCTTTAAACCTTTCCCCCCCCCATGCCGCCACTCCCAGATTAAAATTTGACATGCTGGAACAAGCATTTATTTTGCTTACATTATTGCACGTTTTGTCGGTAATTATTATATGACTGTAGTCTCCTTTATTTACCTCATTCTAACTTCTCCCCAAAAATTACTTTGTGATATATTTCAGATTATGTAACTTGTCTAAAAGGTTTTGGAAATTAGTGAAAGGGTAGCACATAGATTATACAGTAGTATGATCTACTTACTACCCTTTCATTCCAGTCATACATTGTGCCTGTCACCACCAAATACGGAGGATGCGTAAAGATCAGGGAATGACCACTGCATATCCCAGAGCAGTATGGCCTTGGTTGCTAATTCTCCTAAAAACCAAATAACAACAACATTATTTACATTGTTAGCATTTTGATATGCTTTCACAGTTCAGATTTTTTAGTCATTCCTTGTAATATAAACATACATTTTTGGATTTTAATGTGAATGCAAAATTGATATTTATTATGGATATCAATCAGGAACATTGTTTTCTAGATTTCCAAAGATGTTTGTGCAAGGTGTTTAGTTTTAATCATGAGGTATTAATAAAGGTGAATTGCTACAATTAAAATAGCATGCTTTTGATATGAATATAACTGGTGCACACAGCTCATTGTATATAGTTAATGACAAGTGTAGAATGCACTTAAAATGCTTGCTACCATTTAACTTGATACTTCTATCAAGTTTTTTTTATCCATGTGATAAGGTTATAAGTAGCTCTATAACCAGAAATTGTCAGAGCTCACTATTGTTACTGCATTATAAATGTCAAGGGCTGTGCTAGTCAGATCTGTAGTGAGATGATCATCTGGCATGCAACTTCAGATTTCATTCATATCTATTGCTTCAGGTTTCTTTAAACAAGTTAATGTATGCAGTGTGTTACATTTTGGGTATTATAGCAAATAATTTTTTTATTAAAAAAAAAAAAAGTGAGCAAAGAACAACAACTTTGGTGCAGAAACTGAGAATTTAATTTATGCACATTTGTCATATTTCCCATTCATTCCTCCAATAAGTGCATGGCAACAAACATATCCAGTGCTTCAGCTACAACATACAGTAGATGGATAGCGTATATGGTATGTATGAAAAAAAAAGTATAATTTACAGATTTCTATTGGTTCAATTTTAATGAAATTTAGAATGACTCAACGAATCTTTAAGTTATTACATAAGGACAGACAGCTATTACCCGATGAAGACAATAGATGCATTATGAAGGTATGCTAATATGCCTAAAAATCACACATATCGGGAGATTAATCATACATTAGTATCAGTAGTGGCAAAATAATGTAAGGAAACGAGCTTGTACAGCATCAGCTGTGGAAAAAAAAAAAAAAAATCTCTTGCCAACTTTACAACTTAATTTACCTGTCACTTTTCAACAGCCCTTTTCCAGTTTAAATTTATGTCCCCTTGTGATGAGTGTTTGTTGTCCAAGATAGAGTAAAGGTGCCATCAGAATTTAGTTTATTCAACCCATTCAAATCTTTAAATACTTCATGTCTCCTCACAGGTGCCTAGTTTTCAGCTGCTACAGTGCATATAGCTCAAGTCCTTCTTGGCATAAGTAGTGCCTTTTTGTGGTCCTGGCTATTCTTACTGCTATTCTCTGCACCTTTTTAAAATAGATCCACATGCTTCCTAAAATGAAGTTTCCATACTTGGAATCCTTGTTTTAGTAAGGATATATATCTGTTGCAACCTAACCATTCCTTTTTACAATGGGATAATCACCTCTTTGTCCCTACTGTCAAAATTCTTGTCATTACAGATAATTCCCATGTGCTCTCCTAGCAGCCTGTCTATACTGCTGATCAAACTTCATGTCAGACTTCAATTATCCCTAGGTCTTTTTCTCTGTCAACTATTTTGACTTTGGTACCACTCAAATGAAATGTTTGCTCCTTTGTGTAATAAAGCCTTACTGATTCATTATGGCACACCTGTCATTACTATGTCAGTTAACTGTATGTATTGTTTTTCACTTATGTTATTACTGCATGTGGTAGCTGGAAATAAAAACATGTACATTCCTTTGGAACTCTAAAATGAATGCCAAACAGTATTCCTCCAAGATTTTGATTTCCTGTGATAAAGAGCTATAAATAAATATACCACAGACCACAAAATAAAATTTGATTACTGGTAACATTTAGTCTTGAAATAATTGTAAAATTAGGAAAATATATATCTGCTTATCCCTTAAAAGCTAATATTAATCTCTGTTATAGGGGCATCCATTGCTTAAATCCTCTTAGTCCCAAGAGAAGCCTGTGACACTATGCAAACTATTAAGTGTGTGGTAGTTGGTGATGGAGCCGTTGGGAAGACCTGTTTGCTCATTTCTTATACAACTAACAAGTTTCCTTCAGAGTATGTTCCCACAGTGAGTATTTTGCTTAATATTTTGTATAATGAATTATTCATATAATCAGAACGGCAGTTTTGTATGCCATGTTTTGTATGTACTAGGTGTGGCAATAAAGTTCCTGGACTAGTGCTGTTGCAGTCATGTTCGATGAGTTTGAAAATAAATTATAAGTGGTATGTTTTAGTTCTAACTTCCTCCAACAGCTGGTGTTACAGAGATTGCCCAGTAGGTTAACTGTCATGTTGCAGTAACAACCAGTTTTGTTAGTAGCATTAATGTTCCGTGTCACAATTTTGCAATAGGGCAATGAATGAATATCAAGTTTTGTTTTAAATTGGGAAAATCTGCAAACAGAAAAGTATGAAATTTTAAAAACTGTTCATGATGATGAAAAAGTTCTACGTGTGCATTTGAGTGGTATAACTGGTTCAAAGACATATGAGAATTTTTGCGATCCCCCAAGAAGTGGAATCTGTCGACCTCTTAAAACGAGACAGGTTCAGAAAATTGTGGCAAGAAATCATCATTTGACCCTCCGAATGATGACTGAGATGGATATGAATAAGGTGATTAGTCAAATTCTGCATGAAGATTTAGGGAAAAGGCAAGTCTATGCCACACATCCACAAGCAATGAGGATTGTCATCATGCAAAGATTTCATTCAGGCTTGTCAAGACAATCCTAATATTCTCAACTGTATTGTCACTGGAGATGATTGTTGGATGTTTTAGTATGACCCAGGGATGAAGCATCAGAGCATGAAGTGGACTTCAAAATCATCATCCAAGGCCAAAAAAGTTTCATTTACAGAAGTCCAAGATCAAGACGATGCTGATCTGTTTTTCAACAAATGGGGCGTGATTCACAAGGAATTTGTACCTGAAGGAGTGAGTCAATGCTGCATTCTACATATAGGTGCTTCAAAGAGACTATTGAAGTGAATTTCCTGGGTGAGGCTGTAATTTCTAGAGAAAGGCAGCTGGTTTTTGTTGTAGGACAGTGCCCCTGCACTTGTTGTGAAGACATTTCTGATGAAACATTGCATTATACAGATCAACCCTCCAACCTACTCTCTCAGAGTCTAGCAGCAGATTTCTTTCTCTTTGCTAAGGTGAAAACTGCCCCCCAAAGGAAAGATTTCAGGATGTTGAGGACATAAAGAAAAACATAACTGCCAAACTGAACATCATCTCTTTGTATGCCATTGCTGACTCTTTCCAGAAACTTTTAGAATAGTGTAATAAGTGCATTCAGTCAGATGGTGATTACTTTGAATAGAAATAAAACCATATTTGAGCTCCTTCACTTTGTGTTCTTTTCAAGTTGTGGTAGTAACTACCTTTTATCTCAATTTTCAGTGTACTTTAAACTACAGTCTTTCATGTAATAGTACCCTTGCACATATTCAAGATCTATGAATATAAATGTAATAATATAAAAAAATATAACATAATAAAAGTATGGTTTTGGCATGCTTGGCATTTGTGTATTGGTGTTAGAATAAGGAAACCTTCACATTCAATTATAAAAACAGGCTTTAGAGTTTCTGCATTAGTAGTAAATGGAACGCATTACTTTCTTTCATACATATAACACTGCCAGTGACGTGCAAATTTATAATTTAAGTGGTGAAGAGTATATCCATTTTAAAATTTTTTTTTTTTTTTTTGCTGTTCAGTGCAAAACTCTGCTGCTTTGTGTAATATTAAAATATAATCAATAATGGTAGTTCTTTATTATTATTTTAGATTTAAAATCTAAACATTTTTAAATTCTGATTTTCATACACTGCTTCAGAAGCTTATCACTACCTGGTGTGAATATTTTTGAATAAAATTTTTTTCTGGTCATTAATATTACAACTATTTTAAACAAATTTTTAATGTCACTGTTTCTGAAAAAATTTAAGTGGTTTCTGATAATTGTTATTTGCATAGTCTTCTAATAACTTTCTGAAATAAGGGGGTGGAGGAAGAAACAGAAAGTGAAGACCATATACAGGCAGTTCCCAGGTTTACGAGTTTTTTTTTTTTTTTTCAAGTATCAACAAAATTGAAAATATGAACTATTAAAAAAAAAAATTTGTAAATACTGCATTTCAAACTGTGTGTGTAGCTATACAATACAGTGTACCCCGCTTTACGATATTAATATGTTCCAGAGACGCCATCGCATCGTAAAAATATTGTAATGTGAACCCAATAACAGTTTTTTTTTTTTTTTAGTTATTCATTCCAAGATCTCGGAAGTTGAAATTTTCGCTATATAACTAATCTATTTATCTCACTGATGATACAGAGCAGTCTCGTCAACGTAAAAAATTTGCAGTGTTGAATAGCTGCCTTCATCAATAATTTTTTTCCAACACATCACAATTTCTCTGCAACTGCAGAATCGGCACTGGTGACTTGACCACATACTTTATTGTTGTGGAAACAAGTGCGATGCTTGAATCTATTAAACCACCCATTGCTTGCCACCAACTTGGGTTTGGGTTCGCCATACTTATCCTTTAATATTTTTATAAATTCTTGTTGCTTCTGCTTGAATGGTCATTAGACTCAGGGTCACTTGCTTCTGAATATGATTTTCGAGCCATATTATTAACAGCTGTTCCATCTTCGATATAGCACCTGAACACTGTTTTGTGATGACTGTTGATCTTAAGTGTGTTGATTCTTTGACATGTTCCTTTATACGCACACTGTCCTTTAAAATAGTATTCACTGTTGAAGCAGCTAGACCTAATTCCCTTGCAATAGATGACAAACTTTGTCCTGCTTTGTACTTCTTAATCGTTTTCATCTTCATTTCTAAATCTGTTTTGTTTTGTTTCCTGGCACTACCACCACTTGCACTTTTCATTTGTCGCTTTCCCTTCATCATTGTAATATGTAAATAGGAATGAAGAGAAGTTTCTGAAAATTCGTATTTTATATGATTGAAGATTTCAGTGAACGGGAGCACATTTCACCATAATAGCGTAAAAACCCACACAATTGCAGTTATCGGTATTATTGCAAATGCAATAAGGTAGAGTTTACTACCTATTTATAATTAGATGCGTGAACAGAAAAGCCCAATAAACCGGAAAGTGCAAATTGTTTTATGGTTGTGATCTCCAGAAACGTGCTTTAGAAAAATATCACAAAGGCATTCAAAATTGATTCTTATAACGGTAACATATGATAATGAAGAAAGGGTAGTGCAATTTCCATTATAAATATGACCATTTAGAGTGATAAATAGCTTAGTAATATAGCAAAATTTTCAAATTTTTTTTTTTTGTTTGCAAGGTCGGGAGAAACTTATGTAAGGTCAAATTTCCATAAGTAGAGTATTAAGTAAGTCGGGGAGATCCTGTATTAGACTTATAACCTGCAAAAAAATAACATATTAGGAAATTTTATATTAATTTTTATTTATTTTTTTTTATGAAAACCCCAAACACGAGAAGTATTAGAACCTATAGTACTTAGTAGTGTGCTTGGGTCGGAGGTTGAGAAGACGAAAGAAGATATTTGTTGACATTAGACTTGAACTTCTATAGACTTTAATTTTCAGGAAATACAGGAAGGTTCATTCAACTGCCATTTTCTGGAACAACCTTCCTTTTCAGGAAGGTTGTTCAGAAAATGGCAGTTGAATGAACAAATGAGGAAAATGAAAAGTTGGTTCTGTGAGTTTGAAGTTGGACAGTAAATGGATGTTGACTGGTTGTGGCGCGTGTTTGGACTGTTTTGAAAGAGAGAGCGGGAATTATAGAAGCCAATTCAGAAGAACAGTGCCCATGGAAGTATCTGTAGAAAGGGCATGTAGCAGAAACAGTAAGTCTATGAGACAGCGAGTGGAGAGACTCTGTTAGAGATGAGTCATTAGTTAACTAACTGCCCTCTTCTGAATAGAATCTAGAAACCTGAGAGAAGCTTTGGGGGCCCCGCCCCAGATGTGGGAACAATATTCCGGTAGGGCGGATTTGTGATTTTTACAGAGTGAACATCTTTTTGGAAGAAAAGTAACGCAGAGAGCGAAAAATAAAACCAAGTTTTTTTAGATGCAGAGGAAGCAATATTTGTAATGTGCTTGTGCCAAGAGAGATTATAAGTCAGGGTAATCCCAAAAGAGATATCAACTTGCCTAGAAATTGGAGTGTCACCAAAGGTAAGCATAGGAGCAGAAGAATCCTTTTTGCGAGATATAAGACAAGACTGAGATTTAGAAGGATTGAAATCAACTAAGTTGTCTTTGCCCCACTGGAGAATTACCTGGAGATCGGCATTTAAGGAATTGGTGGTGGATATTCGAGAAGTTGAAGCTGATTGAGCAAGGCAAGGTTTCTCAAAATGGAAAGTGGAATGCAATGTGCTATCATCGGCAAAACTGTGGATAGGATTTCCAGTCAATGAAAGAACTGAACTTTTGGGGACACCAGCATTAGTGGAGAAGAGAGAAGACAAAGAGCCATCTACCATCACCCTCAGTGAGTGATCAGAGAGAAAACTGGATAACAAATTACCAAAAACAGTTGGCAAACCATAAGATGGTAACTTGTTTAGAAGAACTTTATGCCAAACACAATCGAAAGCCTTTGAGATGTCAAGAGCAACTGCTTGTGTTTCACTGAACTTTTCCTTGAATTTGTCCATAAATGAGTAACATAAGCCAGAATATCAGCAGTGGATCGACACTGATGTAATCTATACTGGCGATTGTTGATCAGACGGAAGGTTTCTAGGTTGTTTAAGAGTTGGCAGTTAATTGATTTCTCCATTACTTTAGTAAGAGTAGAAGTAATTGCAATGGGATGATAATTGGATGGAAGGGATTTGTCACCCTTTTAAGGAACTAGCTGGATATGAGCAAGTTTCCAAGCAAAAGGGAAAACACCTTTGGAATGAGAAAGTGAAAAAAGGCGGCAAAGAACAGAGTAAGTTCAGGAGCACAGGTTTTGAGAACAAGTGGAGAAATACCATCGGGACCTGAAGCTTTCTTAGCATCAAGATTCGTCAAAATCCTTCTGACATCCTTTTGACGGAAGACCACAGGAGGCATTGAATGGAGTGTGTTAGGAATGGTGGGAGGTCATTAATACAAGAGTCGGAAGAAAAATGGGATGCTAGCAGGTCAGCTTTATCCTTGGCTGAAGTGACAACAGAACCATCTCGTTTGGACAGAGGTGGGAGCAGAGATGTTTTCTACTCTTAGCCTGTTCAAAATCGAGTATGGTGTGATTAATAACTGCTTCACAATTGTTGCAAGCTTTGGTGTAGGCAGAAAATGAAACTGAAGAATTGGAAACAAGCCAATTACGATATGCAACATTCTTCTCCTGAATGGCATTAGGACATTTATTGGAAAACCAAGGTTTAGGTAAATGACGAGATTTTAAAGTGGAATGTGGGATAAAGGATTCCATTCCTACAGGAATAATTTCACTGACACGATCTGAGCAAACTTTGACATCAGAAGTTTTGAAACAGTAGTCCGACCAAGGAAAAGAAAAATCTTGCAGATTATCCCATTTTGCATTCTTGTAATGCCATACGACACGAGGTTGGGGATAGCCATAAGATAAAGGCTCCATTGGAGAAGACACAATCACCAAGTTGTGATCTGAAATGATGTAAGTAATAATGCAATAGTTCTTTTAAATTAAATTGCTCAATAATATTAATATTTATGGTACATAGTATATAAAATTATATATGAACAATTAAATTGGAGAGAGAAAAAAAAAAGAATAAATCATTCATAATATATCTAAAAAAAAAAAATTTTTTTTTCTTTTTGGTAACTGGCTGTGTGAAAACAGGAATGAACAGATTCTGGTCTGTCATGTATTCTATCTTCTCCACTAATGCTAGTGTCCCCAAAAGTTCAGTGGATATAATTACTGTTGTCCCCAAAGAGGGTGGAAAAGGCCTACGTTCAGATCTTGTCAATGATGCAAGGAATTATTGGCTTTTTTCAAAACATGGCTGAGTTAATCGGCCTCATGCAAGGGTTGCATGGTATATTGTTTGACAAATAAACAACAACAACAATACTTGCAGAACATAATATACTGCCAAAATCCCAACTATCACAGTTGTGGTAACAAGCTGCACTTGCAAACACTTCTCTTTTCAACCATTCTTTCATGCGAGGATGGTAGTGATATCACACATTTACCCGATATATGGCCCACTCACAATTTCTATCATATTTTCATTAATATTGGCTCACTGACAAAAGAATTGAGACCTGCTGCTCTAGATGCCCATTATTTCCTGAGCTTGGCACATAGTATGTTGTCTATGCACCATAAAAATTTAGATCAAATCTTTATTTCTTTATTACCTTTAAGGGATCTGGATATGAATATACATTTTGTAAAAATAATTTTAATAAAGAGTAAATGAAAATGCAGATGATTTCATATGCATAACCATGAGCTACTTAAATTACATGGTAGTTTTAAATTTCCAGTAGTGAATGCAATCCTAAAGTGTTTTTTTTTTTTTTTTTTTTAGTAGTAATTTTTAGAAAACTTATGATCTTCTTTCAGTTTTATAAAACTGAAAGATTATTTTTAGTGTTAATTCACTTTAATTCTGGAGCACAGAGTTAAAACTTCATAATCAGAAGTGCATTGTGGCCTTAAATACTAAAGCTCTGTATAATAATAACAAAACATTAATGTCATAATTGGAGGATTTGGAAATCTATTTTTTTCTACATTTTGTGTATGACAATGCAGTATTTTATTTATTTTTTTTAAATGTGTTAAATCCAGAAAACTATTCATATGTTGTAAGCAAATGTGTGCAGTTTTTAAAGATATCACTTTGTGGAATAGTGTTGTGTGCAATTCAAATTACTCGAAAATATGGTGCATGTGATAATTTAGCAGATAATGCTACTTAGGGAGGGAAAAAACTAAAAGCAATTACTTTGAGTTCACATTACTTTTTGATATTATTGTATTAAATTATTTACATTCAAAAACTGGACTTGACCTGTGAACCACAATTACTGAAGACCCAACCCAGTTTGGGACTCTCCCCTACACCATTACAGAATCCCTTGACTGTTGGATTTAGATACCCCAAAAGTACAGGCTCCTTTGGCTGTTGCTGTATGTGTACAGGTCCATTTGTCATCATATGTGCAAGGGTCAATTCATCATGCATTGTCAGGTATTTTGAGCATTTTACCACCCTGCCACTCTTTCCCAGTTTTGCAGGACCCTTTTCTCCATTTTTGTTTAGACAGAGCTGTCCACATTGAATTCTACATCCACCTGGTTTGCCATTGCTAGTCTGTTGCACATCATAACCTGGAGTAATGATTGGATGTGCCTGCTGCCAAGTATATATAATCAGCTGCTGTTAGATTTTTGTGATCACATCCCATTTTTCACATGTTAACATCACCTTCAAGATAATTCCTCATTAAAAATTAACGAGTTTGCTGTTTTTGTCACAGATGTTGATTTAGCTGTGATCACTTACAATACTAGACTCGCAGCACATATCCATGACTGTAGATTGGTTGAGAAGCAATTTGCATAAATTTCATTACCTAATATTTCCATTATTCTTACAGTCACTTCTATAAAGTTATATAGAAGTGGTATTGTATACCAAGATAGTATTCTCTTTTGGTGTTCAGTTTTTTAATGATTTTTTTATTCTTTCTGCATTGTATTTGTAGGTGTTTGATAACTATGCAGTAACTGTGATGATTGGAGGAGAACCTTACACATTAGGTTTGTTTGATACAGCTGGACAAGAAGATTATGATAGATTACGACCTCTTAGTTATCCTCAGACAGATGTATTTCTTGTCTGTTTCTCTGTTGTGTCACCATCATCATTTGAAAACGTAAAAGAAAAGGTAACTTTTGAAGTTTATGGATGTAATGAAATTCTACATTAAAATTTGTTTGTTAAATTTGAGTGACATGACTTGTTTAAATAAAAACTTAATGGGGAGTTGTACTGCACTAGGCGAGATATAATAATAATTCCTATAAGGAAATTTATCATGGGGTGACATTGTTTTGAAACCTCAACAAACTAGACAAATTGTGTGGAGTTGTCATATTTTTGGAACATCCCAAAAATTTGTTATTTTCATTAACAAAATGCAAACTTTAATTTTAATCTAAATGTCATTGCTAAAAATTTTCACTTCCATAATTTAAGTTTACTGTGGTAAAAACTTTGTTTTCACTTATGTGACCTAGTCTAACTTGTTTTGGATGTGTAAAATACAATTCTGAATCAAGATAATGTTTATTGTGCAGCACCTGCCATTACCTGGAGGTTACAGTGTAGGTGCTAATAGATTGCAAAATACAATAGAAGTTAAATAATTTCTTCAGTGTATTTATACAGGAAAACAGATCACACTTAAAATCAGTCAATCACTAACCAAAAATACAAAAATCAAAATATCTTTACAGTTCTCTGAACATGAATTGTATTTATGAATTTTAGTATGAGGAGTAATTTAAATAATGAATGAGGGAGAGACCATGTTACAGCCATATGGAGATAAGAGACTGTGAATCTCTCCTGACTGAAGTTATTCATAATTTTCAGTCAAGATCTCCACAATGACTGCTCCTTGTTGGAGCTAGGCAGCCATGTAGAGACTCTTTGGTTTGTTCCAGTCATGAGAGAGAGAGAGAGAGAGAGAGAGAGAGAGAGAGAGAGAGAGAGAGAGAGAGAGAGAGAGAGAGAGAGAACTGGGCCTTCTGATGGGGTGTGACTGGCTTATTGTGCAAGTCTGTCTTGGATGCATTGCAATCTTTTAAGAGATGGAGAGGCTAGGAGCTAGGGTGATGGGGTTGAGATCTGAATGCCATGATGGATGGCAACTGAGATTGGGAAAGAGAGATCTGGATATATCTGCCCGTGTTTGTGTTGAAGCCTGTTTTGTGTTGGATGACTCAGGCCTCTGTGAATTCTTTCCTGGTACCATTGTGAACTACCTAAAGGATCTTGGGGCTGTTGCAGTCTGAAAGTGAGGTCCTTACTGATGCTGTGGAATGCTGCACCACCACCACCACCAGGTGACTTTGAAATACTGAACAACGTTGGTGTATTATAGTATAACTACAACAGTCCTGCACCTCCTTGGAGAGTGGGGCTGTCCATGGCATGTTTCACTTTTTAACGTTACATGTGAACTGGGCTTTGACATTGTCATTTGGAAATCCTGAATGTGGAATTCCCGGGGTTGGTATTGGAAGGTGAAATGATGGAGGTCAGTCACCCTATAAGTTGTGGGGTGTTCTTGAATTGCTTGATGGTTTTCTTAACTGTGTAATTGATGAAGTCAGGTTTGGGGCTGGTTGTTAAGGAGATATTCTTGAATGAGGAGACCTTGGAGTCCAGTTCCTAGAGACTGCATGTATTAAGGTCCTTCAGAGTCGGGATCTTGATCCTGGCCTTGACATGGGAGGGGGAATTATTTGGTTTACGGAAAACTGCATGAAAGGTGGTGCCTTCTTTATCAGAATGAAAAGGAGAAGGAGGCTGTGAAGGTTGTTATATGGGAAAGAAGGTTTCAAGGTTTTCCCTGCCATGGCACTAAATGTTGAATAAAGCATCAACATATTGAACACCATAACCTGAAGGTGTGTTAGAAGGAGGAAATGATGTCTTCCAAGTCCACTATGAGTAAGGGATTGGCGGATTTCCTGAATGTTGAGGCCTTTGGTTTGGAGAAAATTTTCCTAGGAAATAGGCCTGCTCTGCAGAGAGGTTGATCAGACCTAAGATATTTTTGTTAGAAAGGGAGTGTAGGGAATGCCTTGTGGATGGGTGTCAAGGTGTGTTAGGGTGTCACCTACAGAAGTGGTTACTAGCCATTTTTCCTTTAGCAGCCACTCTCTCCATGCACAACACCAGTTGTCTTTCCCATTCTTTTATGTAAATACTGATTATAATTCTCATATTTCTTGAATTTTTTTAATGCAGGTTAAATAGTATATATTGAATACAAAAGCTACTATTTGATCATTTTTAATTAATTTTTAGCAGCAATTACTAAATTTTACATTTAATATTACAGGAATATGATACAAATATTAAGAAACATTGAGAGATTTGTTAGTGATGAACATGACACGGTTTAATCTCTTCTGGGTTTAATCCCAGAAGAGATGGATTTACGGAGGTGCAACAACTGAGCACCAGGTCCCTAGACTACTAAATGTGGAATTGAATCTTGGGCATGTCAGTAGATAAGCAGGTCTCCTTTCATACCTTGCAGCTTTGTATGACTTTTGGTCATGAGCATTTGCATGGCTTAAAATGCATTCTTGCATTGATAGGAAGTTGAAGGGTAGCAAAAATATCTGAAACAAAAGCACCTCCCTGCCCACTACACTTTACCACGACTAACAATATTGACACTTGGCACAATTGGATCCATTAACTCATGCTGCTGTTGCCTGCCACATTCTTGTTTTATCATCAGCATATAACAATTAAGAACGGGAATTTGTCAGGGCATGCAACCTTTTCACATTCCTCAAATGTCCATTGTCCTGTGTTTTTGTTCTTGCTATATCCATGGCTGTTTTTAGCTGAAAGGAGCAGAAACCAGTGAGGTCATCTGCTGGTATACATCATCTCTGACAGATCTATATTATTGTGAGTTTTGATATATTCCTTTCGTACATCTGTTGTCCTGTGCTGCCATTTAACCAGTTGTGGCCTCTGTTTCATTGTACAATTCTTTTCAGCCTTGTTTGTCCTCTCGTATCAACAGTCTGTCTCCTACTACAGGACTGCTATTGACTGGGTGATTTTTGGTTGCTGGACCATTCTTGGTACACTCTGCGCGCTCTTGTGTGTTTGTAAATACCCCAGGGCTGTAGTGTCTGTTATTCTTACACTGACACATCTGATACCAACTATCATATCTCAGAATCACTTAGTTTTGTTGTGTGTGCATAGACTAACTTTTATGATGAACTCGAAAGGAGTTCATGAAAACTTCATTGTAACTTTAAATACAAAGGGTACTAGGAAAGTTTTGCAATATGACGCAACAATGAATCACAGGAAGCTGCTTGTTGCTGCATGTTGAGACATGTTCATACGTGCATAGTAGACGCCGCGCCAAGTCGATGGGCTCAGTTATTCATTAGTAGTGAGAGTGTAAAGTGCTTGCGATGGCATCGTGGTCACGAAATGAGATAAGGACAGTTTTGCGGTATAATTTCGTGCGTGGTTTAACCATAGACCAGTGCTTAGAAGAAATGACTCTTGCACTAGATGATGATTGTCCACATCGTACAACGATATTCAGGTGGTATAGAGAATTCCAAAGGGGAAATTTCACTCTGGAGGATTCTGAGAGGCCGGGAAGGCCACGAACGTCAGTTACGGAGGAAAACGTTACTGCTGTGAGGAAAATGCTTGACGAAAACAGGCGAGTGACCTACCAACAGATAGAGGATACTTTGGGCCTAAATGCACCAGCAATTCGTTCGATTCTGCAAGATCATTTGCACGTGAAGAAACTTTGTTCTCTCTGGGTGTCGCATCAACTGACTGAAGAGCAGATGACCCGACGTGTGACTTGGTGCCGGGAGATGTTAAAAAAGTTTGATAAGGGACAATCTCGGTATGTGAACAACATCGTGACAGGTGACGAGACTTGGCTGTACTATTACGATCTGCCGACCAAGGCTCAAAACAAAGTTTGGGTCTTTGATGATGACGACACACCCGTAATTGTCAGAGAATCCCGATCTGTAAAGAAGAAAATGATAGCTGTATTTTTCAAATCGAGTGGAATTGTGGAACGTGTCGTTTTGGACACGCAGAAGACAGTCACGGCTAAGTGGTATACTGAACAATGCCTGCCTAAAGTCATTGGATCTATGAAGAACCTGCGGCCAAAGTCAAGAATGGACACCTGGTACCTCCATCACGATAATGCTCCAGCTTACCGCGCCAAAGCCTGCACCGAATATTTGACCACGACAGGACTGAAACTTCTCGAGCACCCTCCCTACAGGCCAGACCTTGCTCCCTGCGACTTTGCACTGTTCCCGCATGTAAACATGAAGCTAAAAGGGAGGCGGTTTTCCAGTGATGAGGACCTTCTACGGGCTTGGGACAACGAGTGTGCTTTACTCCCTAGTGAAACTTGGCAGAACTGGTTTAAAGACTGGTTTCGGAGGATGGAGAGGTGTATTGAATGTAGAGGAAATTACTCTGAAAAAATTAAATAAACAAAGCTGTATTGCAAAACTTTCCTAGTACCCTTTGTAGATGTAATATACATTATGTGGAGGAGAGAGCTAGCAAAATGTAAACAAAAGGTGACTTCTGTCTGTTAACTATGTTAAACATAATTAACAGATTCATCTGTTTTTAATTAATCATTCATCCAAATTACTCCCCCCCCCCCATCATAAATAAAGTTCATTTTGTATGGTACACCATTCTTGGCATCCATTTAATTACACAAGAGGCTGGTAGGATGGAACAAAGAAAAATGGACATTGAAAAAGAATACATTTTTTATGGTGCAGTGATTTAAAAAAAAAAAACACAGGAAATGAATTCATGGTGAATAACATGAGGTGCTTGAAACAAAACTTTGAGTGGTACCAACAAATGTGTGCATCAAATTTGCCAATATCAGGTCCAATTTTGTAAGAAAAGGCTAATTACCTAGCTCAGCAACATGGGATTAGCAACTTCAAATTCAGCATTGGCTCTAAAGATTTAAGGACAGAAATAATTTGGTTTTGAAAAATGTTTGTGGTGAGTCTGGATCAGTTGACAAAGAAAGGGCTACAGACTGGTTATGTTCTGTAAGGTCCATCCTTGAAAAATAGGACGTAAAGAATATTTTTGATTTTGAAGGGACAGGTGTATTTTATAATTTGCTGTTCAAGGAGAATCTTGTATTGGTTAAAAAATTAAGCAAACAAGGAGTCTCTGTTCTTTTACATTGCAATGCAGTTGGCAGTAGCTTGTGATTGGCAAATTTTCCAAGCCAAGTTTTTTTAAAGAAGTTAACCAACTTTCATGCAGTTATGAGGCAGTAGAAGTGCTTGGCTTATGGTCAAAATTTTTCATTCTTGGCTATCAAAAGTGGACAGAAGAATGGCTTCAGAAAAAAAAAAGGAACATTTTGACAATTCTGGATCATTGCACATCACATTCTGCTTGGACTCTTAAGTTGACAAATATATGGCTGCCATTATTATGGATTCTTAAGGACTCTAAATTATGGACTTTTAAGTTGACGAATATTTACCTCCCAGTAGCACCAGTTTTATGCAGCCACTGGATCAAGGCATTATTTATAACTTCAAGAGAGCATATAGAGCACACCTGATAACATACTTGGTCTGCAACCTAGAGGGAGCAATTTTCAGGAAAAGTGGAATGACTTCGATACTATCTGTAATGGTGCACTATAGCCTCAGCAGCTCGTGTGCCATCAAACCCTCATCTCACACACACACACACACACACACACACACACACACACACACACACACTATCTGTAATCTTATTATTGCTTGGGACAGTATTGCATCAAGTATAATAATCAACTGCTTCAGAAAGAGTGCCTTTGGATAGAATATTATTGAAAAACATTGTCTATCAGATGAATGTGATAGCAATGTTGAGGAATGGGGGGATTTGAAGGAGCATGTGGATTTTGTTGGCAAATTTGAGGACTTTATTAAAGTGGATGCATCAAGCAAAATGAAGTTTTTGTTATCAACAATGAAAGTGAAGAAGCACATATGCTTCTTTCTAAAAAAAAAATGCCAAAAATGTGTTTGAACATAATAGTGTGTTGCCTGCAGTAATGTTAATAAGACAAAAAACTGTGGAAACAAAATTGGATTCCTTCTTTAAGTCAGATTAATTTATTAAAAAGTTGATTTTCATATATTAAGATTATAATTCTTCTTTTACTAGTTTGTGATAATTTCTTATGCACTGTACTCTTTCAATTTCTGTTTCTTCTATCTTAGTTTATCTTGCAGTAAAATCCGAACAAAATGTCTGTTATTCTTATCGTTATACAAGGCTTGTGTTATTGTTATATTGTTATTTTTATTAATTTAATTTATATTATTATTTCTTATTATTCTTAGGTATATGTACAAAAAAAGTGCTAATTTAATTTTGACGCTTTTAGCGGAATTTTGACGCTTTTAGCTTTTTACTACAAACCTCGTTATTACAGAACATAAAAATTTATGTTCCTTGAATTTTGTATTAACAATTATTGTCTTTGAAGTAACTTTTTATGCAGCAGGATACTCAAGTTATCTTTATTTATGATGCAGGTTTTGAAGACCGCAGCTCTTATAGACCTGCATCCATTTGAAGCAAAACCAGCTTCTAAAAACAGTTTTTCACCTTAGACACTTTGGCACAGTTCCATTCATTCTACACAAACTCATTATTCATCCTCAGATTAATCTTCTTTTGTGAGCCTTTGTTCAGATTCAGAAGTATGCACTCTATTACATCTTTCATGATAGCATCTAAAACTTGTAATTATGCCTTGGTCTAATGGTTGAATCTTTATAATAGAGTTGTTTGACGATAATAAAGTACTCAAACCTACATTGGTATAATTATAATGCTTATTTCTGAATTGGAAATATGTGCATATCATCATCATCAGCCATTTTCAATCCACTGCAGGATGAAGGCCTCTCCAGCAACTTTCCAGTTCCTTCTGTTTTGAGCACTGGACATCCATTTACTACCCACAAACTCATGTTCATCTATCCATCTCCGCCTTTGTCTTCCAGGTTTTCTTCTAGCTCCTCTTGGATACCATTCTGTTATTTTCTTAGTCCATCTGTCGTCATGTCTTCGAGCTATGTGTCCTGCCCAAGACCATTTTAGTTCTTTAGTTTTGATAAGAATGTCCTTTACTTGAGTTTGTTGCCTAATCCATGTGTTTCTCTTCTTATCTAACAGTCTGATTCCCAATATGATTCGTTCCATTCTTCGCTGTGTAGTTCTCAGCTTCTCTTCCATTCTTTTGGTGAGTGCCCAAGTTTCACTTCCATAAGTCATGGTGGGGAGTATACATTGGTTCATTATTTTATGTTTCAGACAAACTGGGATATTGCTCTTCAGTATGTGACTATATTTCCTGAATGCTATCCATCCAGAATTTATTCTTCTCTTGACTTCCAGCCATTTATCATTATTACAGCTAATAACTTGTCCCAGATAAGTATATGACTCCACCTTTTCAATTACTGCTCCTTCAATCATTATTTCCCTTTCTGTGGCATACTTGTTCATCATTACTTTTGTTTTAGCCATATTCATCTTTAGTCCAAAATCCTTACTAGCTGTGCATAACTGATTAAGATTTTCCTCTAATTCTTTGGGATCATGGCTTATGACCACAATGTCAACTGCAAATCGTAAATGGTTTAGGTACTCTCCGTTCACATTGACTCCTTTCTGCGACCAGTCTAATCTTCTGAAAGCTTCCTCAAGGGCAGCAGTAAACAGCTTCGGAGATATTGTGTCTCCTTGTCGAACTCCTTTCTCAATTTTAAATTTCCTACTGTCTTTGTCTAGTCTAATAAAGGAGGTAGCACTCTTGTATATTTTCTTCAAAATCATAATATATGGGGTATCAATGCCTTGTCTTTCCAGTGCCCGAAATATTGCCTTATGCTGTATGGAGTCAAATGCCTTTTCATAATCCACAAATGCCAGGCATAATAGTGTTTTATATTCATTTGTTTTCTCCATTAGCTGTGATATTACGTGAAGGTGATCCATAGTTGAGAATCCTGTCCTAAAGCAAGCTTGCTCTGTTGGTTGATTCTCATCAAGTATTCTTTCTAATCTGTTAGTAATGACCCTTGTGAACAACTTGTAGATGTGGGATAACAAGCTAATTGGTCTATAATTTCCAATTTCTGATTTATCTCCTTTCTTATGCAGCAAAACTATTATTGCATTATTCTAATTGCAAAACTAATTGCATTATTCCACTGCTTAGGCGTCACACCTTTTATAATGCACTTTGTGAAGAGCCTTGCCAGTTTTTGTGTTATGTCTCTTCCTCCCAATTTTAACAACTCTACAGTAACTTCATCTTCCCCCGGGGCTTTCTGATTCTTCATTTTCTTCAATGCATGTTCTACCTCATCAGGAAGAATATTGGGTATGTCGTATGTGTTGCTACTTTGCAATCCATTTCCCCACTGCTGGCATCATTCCCCTGCTCCTTGTATAATTCTCTATAGTAGTCTTCTGCTATTTGAATTATGCCTTCTCTGCTGTTTATAAGTACACCATCGCTATTCTTCAGTTTCAGTATCATTTGTCTTTCTGTATTACTGCTCATGGCTGCTGATTTAAATCCTTTGTTTTCCCTTAATGCTTGTTCTACTTTTCTTGTGTTAAATCTTCTTATGTCCTCTCTGAGTCTCTTTCTAATGGCTTTGCATAACTCAGTATACTCAATTTTCTCCCTGTCAGTGTTTTTCCTTGCTTTTCATTTGTCGTCTTCGGTTCATCATGACAAGTGTTTCTTGACTAATTTTTTCTTCTTTGGATTTCTTTTTCCCTATAGGTTTCTTGGGCTTTATCACTTTCAAAAAGTTGTAATATTCCTCATCGATATCTTGGTCCTCAGCAGTCTGCAGAAGCTCATACTTGTTCTTAAGTTCCAGTACATACTGCTTTTTCTCCTCTTCTGTTATCTCAAAGACCTTTGTATTATTTACTCGAGTCAGTTTTTTCCTTTCCTTTCCTACATCTATATCAAGTGTACATCTTACCATTCTGTGATCACTTCTAACATTTACCTTATTCAGGACGGTAACATCATTCACAATATATCTTCTGTTAGTGAGGATGAAGTCGATTTCATTAGTAGTTAATCCATTTGGACTCTTCCATGTCCACTTTCTGTTCACCCTTTTCTTGAAAAAAGTGTTCATTACTGACAGTCCTTGAGATTCTGCAAATTCCACAAGTCTTTCACCTCTTTCATTTCTTTCACCAATTCCAAAATTTCCTATAGTTCCCCTTTCTGTGCTGTTTTGTCTTTTTTCAACCTTAGCATTGAAGTCCCCCATAATAATAGTGTAGTGGGTTTTCTGCTCATCTAGAAAACTCAATTTCGGTGTACATTTCTTCAACTTCTTCATCATCATGGCTCGATGTTGGTGCATAAATCATTATAATCTTTAGCTTGTACCTCTTAGAAATCTTGAGTATTAGTCTTGACACTCTTGGTGATGTACTTTTGAATTCCAAAATGTTGTTTTTAAAATCTTTATGGACCAGAAACCCAACTCCACCTTCACTCCTTTCACTGTTTCCATTGGTGTACAGCAGATTTCCACGTGATAAACTTGTGATTCATTTCTTCTTGTTTCAGCCAAACCGATGATATTCCAATTCACATTTTCTAATTCCTTTTCCAGCTCTAATATCCTGTCTTCACCGATGAGTGTTCTTACGTTATAACAGGCCAAGTTCAGTTTCCGTGCATGGCAGCCTGGTCGTACCCAGAGATTCTTAGCACCCTCTGCTTCCACTCTAATCCTCTCGCTGCCGTAAGAGGGAGAGTGAAAGCTGCTGGGGACTGAGGGCCATTTGTTTCGTCGTGCTTTAGGAAGGTGGGGCCAGCATCTTAGCAACTGCAGGGATTGTTGACTGTTTGAGGGCTACTACCATAGTGGTGTGGTGGGAATGAGGGACACACAATCCTTTGTGCCGGAATGGAGAGACCACTCATTGACAGTTGAGGTGAACAGCAATTGGCATGTGCTGTCCAGAACAAAAGTGACAACTTCTTATGACTGAAGTGACCTTTTGTTGATGGTGATATTGCAAAGCAGCTGTCACAGAACTGGTTAAAAAAAAAAAAAAAAAAAAAATTAACATTTGACTCCATTATATACATATTTCCAATTCAGAAATGAATATAATTATACTAACTTAGCTCTGAGTGCTTATTATCTTCAGTCAGCACAGTTTACCTAAGCAACATCAACTCAAGGAAATCTCTCTCTCAGGTACTCAATTTTTTTTTGGCTGGTGTAGTGTAAGCCTCGGGCTTCCTTGCACCATATGGCTAATAATAATACCTTTAAAACAGTTCATTTGGAGAAAATCTAATTTCATTATAGCTAATGTAGAGAGATCATGGTGTTCTTTACAAATGTTAAGTTTCAATAAAACTTTTCTTCATTTTGCAGCCATTCTTCAATTAAAATTCTACTAACCATTCACTGATAATGAGGCTTTTCAGATTTCCCTAATGAGTGGTTTCCTTTTGTTGGTGCTGTTTGCTTACTTTACCCCCTTCACACCTAACAACTTAAACAGTCTTGGAAGGTAAAAAGGCTTGGAAAAAAGTCTTGTAATAAACCAGTCCTCATTCATCAACACTGTAAATGTTAATAAAGAATAACCACTTTGATGTGACCACAACTTATGTCTACTTAGTAATGACTGAATCAGCTAGTTCCTGGATCAAAGATTTTGAATCTTAAGGCTAACCCAAGATCTCAAACTTTTGCCTCTGGAATTGATTGAATCACTGTAATAGGTTTGACTTTTGGCTGCTGAGAACCACTGCAAGAGAGCCTCTTTGAAATCAGAATACAAGGCATGGTAAATCTTTTTCCTTGTAGTACCTTCAGATATGACTAGTTGGACAAAATTTGAAATCTTTTTAAATTACACTCATGAGCCTAAACATTATGACCACCCGTCTCCATGAGTGGATAAATCCTACAGCACCCAGGAGTAACATCAACTGGTGCAGAATATATAGTGATGGCATAGATAGTGCTTATCAGTATAAAGCCTTTACAATGGGAAAAGGGAGGGTCTGATGGAATTTCAGACCCTCCCTTTTCTCCCAAGTCCCTTTCTTCCAAAGTGGAAGAAAGGGACTTGGGATACGGTCAGACATGAAGTTCTCTGAGCATTGTAGACAGGTTGCAAGGAAGGCCCACGGTATCCTATCAATGATTTATTGAACATTTGCTAGTGGAGATAAGGACGTCATAATCCCATTATATAAGGCTATTGTTAGACCACACTTGGAATACTGTGTTCAGGTGTGCAGACCACACCTAAAAAAAGACATCCAGCTTCTTCAAAGGGTCCAGAGACGAGTAACTTGCCTTGTGAGATCGGCAAAAGGGCATCCTTTATGAGGACAGACTTCAAATATGTGGATTTGCACAGCTTGGAAACTAGGCACCTTAGATGCGACTCGATTGAGGTGTTTAAGGCTCTGGGAAGCAATAGTAAAATGAATGAGAATGAAATTTCATAGTTATAATGA
This sequence comes from Mastigoproctus giganteus, assembly GCF_048544385.1. Classification (NCBI taxonomy): domain Eukaryota; kingdom Metazoa; phylum Arthropoda; class Arachnida; order Uropygi; family Thelyphonidae; genus Mastigoproctus; species Mastigoproctus giganteus. Next base: position 25,797,501 of record NC_143575.1, read on the forward strand.
TTCTAGAACTAGGTGCCATAAATTCAAGTTATGGGGAGAGATGTTTAGACTGGATTGCAGGAAGTTTTATTTTAGCCAGAGAGTTATAAATTACTGGAATAAGTTTTGAGGCTGATAGTTTGGGGAAATTCAAAAGTCAGATAGGTAGTTACCTACCTACGGGAGGAAGGAAATGCACAAGTTGTCTATTTCCTATTCTCTTATTACAGTCAGTCCTCGTATAACACGTGTTTACACTACACGAATTTGATCATACACGATTTATAAATGGGGGAACGATATCTTATATAACACGAACCGAATTCGCTTATGCACAATTCGCCTTTGTGTTTACAAAAAATGGCAGTCGAACGCAGAATCAACCCAACCGAACGCAACACTATAGGAATGAAGAGAAGATTCTGAAAATGTATTTATGTTTTTATATCAGTGAAGGGGAAACACATTTCACCATAATAATGTAAAAACCAACACAATTCCAGCTATCAGTATAATCGCAAATGCAATTAGATCAAGTTTACTACCAGTTTATAACAGATTCCATTAGCAGAAACGTAACTGGAAATTGTTTTTATTGTTTTATGGTAGTAACCCCTAGAAATGTGCTTTAGTAAAATGTGAGGTGTTAATCTCTGCCTTTACGGTGTTGTTTATTCAGTTGCTACACGTGCGCAGCTTTGCTTATGTGTACCAAGCGTGCCTCCTCGTTTTGTAATTGTGCTTTATTCCCTAAAAATGAGTAAAATACTTAAAAGGTGTGAAAAGGAAGTGTCCTGGTGAAGACACTACAGATTCAGAGAGAAAAAGAAAAGCAATATCGACAAACAGAGGCGGACTGAGTCAAAAATTCTTACGCAGGAAAATTTGTAGTGGCCTCATACTATGGTTTATGGCCAAAATCGCACCGGCCTTGGCCCACTGGGGTTTCCCCAGTAAATTTTATGGCCAGTCCGCCTCTGTCGATAGAGAAAAAATATGAAACGCTTCAAGCGAAATGAAAGACCATGTGATATTGCACGTGCTACAGACGTAAATGAGGCGACGCCGAGAATTACAAAGAATGCAGAGAAAATAAAAACAACTCAAAGTGTAATTAAAATCCATTTAGATCAAGACACAAAGAATTGGAAGAGATGGAACGGCTGTCATCTGTTTGGATAGAAAATCAAACAAAAAACAAGTTTGCTTACGATAGAAGCAAAAGAATTAGCAATATTTTATTATGTAATAGTCGTAATAAAATACGTATTTTTTTACAATTATTTATTGTGTTTGGTAATGTTTTGATTACAAATGTGTGTTCGATCTTGGGTGGTTGGCACCTAACCCTATTTTTCCCATAGGGCCTGTTGTTTATATTGCACGATTTTGCATTGCATGAGGGTTTCTAGGAACACAACTATCATGCTATACGGGGACTGACTGTATTTATTAATTATTTATTCTATTTGTTTTTTATTTTATTTTATTTATTTTATTTTTTTTTTGGCTGGTGCAGTCTTGGGTTTCCTTGTCAATGTGGTCAATACTAATACTAGAAATTGTCTCTAAATAATAAATTTAGACCATTGCCACTTGACTATGCTGAGGCCGAAAAGGGTGAAATATCACTAATATGATATGATAAACCAACCACAAAAGAAAAATAGATATAGAACAAACAAAGCAGAAAACAATAATGACCATTGTATCCAATCTTGTAAGAGGGGGACACTAGATACAACAGCTGTGAATGTTGCTGCATTTCGAATTTAATGCAAATTATCACAATACACACAGGTAGTTCCCAACTTTAGGAGTTAATTTGTTCCTAGGGCGTGCTCATAAAGCGGGAATTTATTTAACATAGACCTAATGTTAAAAATAGGGGTTATGTTCTCAACAATTAAATTATTTAGCTAATTAGTTTGTTTAAACAATGATTGATTTATCCAAAGAAATGAAAATGTAGCCTGTAAAATCAAGCAAATTATAATAAAGAGATTATTTATGACTTACAAATGTTAAAGAATATTTATTCTTCATCGACTGAATGCACACTCGTTATTGGCTCTGCACTCATTGGTTTGTTGCACAAGGAGTCATCTTCTACAGAAATGCTTCAAGAGGTGCTTGTTTCCAGGATAATCTTCTCTTTTCTTTGTAAATTTCAAAAGCATGCATAAATAAGTATTTTTTTAACGGAACGCACAAATTGCAACTAGCATGATTTATGCGGAGTAACAAGTGTACAAAGCTTTAAAAAAAAAAGGAATGAAGAGAAGATTCTGAAAATTTGTTTTTTATATGATTGAAGATTTCAGTAAAGGGGAAACACATTTCACCATAATAATGTAAAAAACCACAATTCCAGCTATCGGTATTTTTGCAAATGCAATAACATAGAGTTTACTACCTGTTTATAATTGCTTGCAGTAACAGAAAAGCCCAATAAATCGGAAAGTACAAATTGTTTTATGGTCCAGAAATGTGTTTTAGAAAAATATCGCAAAGGCTTTCAAAATTGATTCTTATAACGGAACTTTTGATAACGAAAGTGTAGTGCATTTTAATGATTTGATTAGTTATAATACAATTTATACTATAAAAACGACCTTTCAGAGTTTTATATAGCAAAAATTTCAACTTCTGAGGTCATGGAACGAATTACCAAAAAACTATGTGTTATTGGGTTCACATTACTATATTTTCACGATACAATGGTGTCTCTGGAACAGATTAAATATTGTAAAGCGGGGAACACTGTATTGTATAGCCATGCGCATGCTTTGAAATGTGGTATTTATGAATGTTTAACATTCGCTTTTTTTTTTGCATTTAATGTTCATATTTTTGATTTTGTTGATACTTGGAAAAAAAAAAACTCTTAAACCCAGGAACTCGGGAAGTGTGTGTGTGTGTAACAGATAATTAATAAAAAAAAATAAATAACTGCTTATGCCAATAGCAAGGCAAAACTGTAGAGCGAAAAAGTAACAAAAATTAAATCAACAGGGAGGGGGAAGTGAAAGTAACTAGACTGAAACTGTAGCCGAAAGTCTAGTAGTTTGTTTCTACTTATTTTAGTAGTTCGATTTAGTCCTGTTTTGGTGATATTTCATGTCTCTCAAAACTGTTACCTTATGGGGGGGGGGGTTGCCACTAAATTTCTATATAATTGGCTTTATATTCTAAATTTAAATGGATTTATTATTAATTGTATTTAACTGAACTTCTAAATTATTTGGAGACTTTAGACTACAATTTCAGTCTAGTTAATTTACTTCCCCTTCCCTGTTGATTTAATTTTTGTTACCTTTTTGCCCTATAGTTTTGCCATGCTACTGGTATATGTAGTTATTTATTTTTATATTAATTATATGTTATGTAGTGTGTGTGTGTGTGTACACTGTCGGGGTGGTTCCCAGGCATATGCCCATCTCCACCTAACTCTTTTAATACAGAAAATCTGTAAAGTGGGCCTGATAGATAAGATAGCTAAGAAATAGAATATCCAAAACAAGAGAAATTTTGAGATAGTTACAATTTTAAACAAAAAAAAAAAAAAAAAAAAAAATTGTATAGGAAAGATTAAAATGTATTGAAGAAATGTTTGTGTGTAGTGTGTTGTTAATGTCAGGTCACTTTGCCATCAGAAAGCAGCTGCAATCTGATGCCCATCCCTGGCACGTGGAGCCGGACCTGTTTCTACTATTATTAGCTGTAGTGCCAAAGCACAATTCAACACCCAACAGAGGAAGTGCAATACTATTGGGTACCAACTGTCCAGTCTTGAGCTGCCCAAACCCAAGAACTGGACAACAAAAAAAAAAAAAAAAAAACCCACTGTAGTGGTACTTGCTTATAAGACCCAGACCTGACGTATAGCTTCCAGGTCTGAAGCTCCCAAGCCCAGATGCGATCAAACAATACTCGCATTATAAGCAGCCAGCTCAACGTCTGAAAGGTTCCTTATGATTAATCTCCTTGGAAACACTGCAGCAGCAAAAACTTGCAGTGCCTGAAAGTTAGATATCCCATTCACAAGCTCCTGCACATTGTTCTCGGCAAGGTCAGGAATCTGTTCGTAAAGACGATGCCTTTCAACATCATAATATGGACAATAGAACAGTGTATGCATGTATCTGTTATGTACTGGGCATCATGTGGAGGATGTGCATTTTGCTTCTTCTAATGATAGCTTTATATTTATTTTATTTTCTTATTTTATTCTAACTTATAGCTATTATTCAAAAAAAAAAAAAAAAAAATATATATATATATATATATATATATATAATTTTTTTTTTTTTTGAATAATGGCTATAAGTTAGAATGAAATAATAAAATAAATATAAAGCTATCATTAGAAGCAGCAAAATGCACATCTTGCACTAATATATATATATATATATATATATATATATATATATATATATATATATATATATATATATATATATATATAATCTGTATTAGGCGAAGAATTATTTCTAAATTTTAACATTATAGATAACTTTAGGTTGTTAATGAAATCAGCACCGATTAATGCCATCTATGTGAAAGATTGTGCATTACATCGGTCTGTATTGATATGTTCTAGATATGATAGAATATAGTAGTGTAAAAATATATCGGATTAGCAATGAGGTAGAAGGTAGAGCGAGATAAGGTGTGGTCTGCGAAATTTCCCGCCTTCTATTTGTTTTATAGGTAGCAATTTTTATTTTAATGTACCATCAACACAGGGTAACGTTAGTGCGACTGTGCTATAAAAATCGCTACCTATAAAACAAATAGAAGGCGAAAAATTTTCCCCTTTCTATTCTATGACCTCCACCGGAGTACAACATTAAGTAAGTAGGAATTTTACATTATTGGATACTTACCCATTGGGCTCTGTGTACTCTATCACAGTTTGCTGAAGAGATCGTAAAAAATAAAAATTAAAACTAATTAATACTATAAGTAGATATGCAAACAATTAAGAAATTTTAAAAAATTCAAAAACTTAAATCTAAAAACTAAAATTATAGAAGGAACTTTAGAAATTAAACAAAAGAAAAGGAACTTAAAATAGCAAAACTGTGATAGGTACAAACAGAAATGAGTAAGTATGAGGCATTACATCGAAAGGGCTGTCAATCCACTCAAAGCCCCCAACGAAGTAGGGGATTGATGGCCACGTGATGGAATGCAAAAATGTATTATAGTAAAAATATATAATAGTAATAAAATAGAAGTATACTGTTAATAATAACTAGTAATTACCTTTTGCTACAGATAAAAAAATTTTCATCAATAATTTGTCATGAAAATTCATTATCATTAAGATGACCTAAATAAGGCTAGCTTAATGACCAGAATTGTATGAACACTAATGCCTATATGTAAAAACCACCAATAATAGGTAACAATCAAAAATTCAAACAATTAGAAACGAATATATACTGGCACGTATAATGTTCAATTGGCCAATACGACAAAAAACAATGGCATTAACGATGCACAAAAGAATACTTATATATATATATATATATATATATAAGTATGCTCACCACCGGTGAAGATAGAAAGACTGAGAAGTGGAGCGCGTGTATTATTTATCCGATGCTGGTAGATGTGGGTGCTCTCTGGGTTCAGGAGTTAGTGAAATAAAATCGGAAACGATGCCAAAAAAACTGTAGCGTATAATTTACATGTAATAGGCGGTGTATCTACCGTTCTGCATTTACACCACCACCTATTACATGTAAATTATATATATACAATTTGCTAGTTCTTCCACCTAGATTCCAAATTGCTTATCAGCTTTCGGCCCTTATATTATAATACTGCTAAATTACTTTACCTACCTTGGTACTATATTATTACTATTATACTATCCTACATATATTCAAACCTAGTTATGCGGGCAGTTGACAACAGAAACAGATAGCTAAGTTAATTATGGGCCGATATATTGAGAGGGTTAACCCTCGATAAATTCCATTTCAATATATCTACTAACCCATAATTAACACATTTTATAATTTTGCCGTATTATTTTATAATTTTGCCCTATTATATTTCAATTTATGTTTTTCACATTTTATGTTATTACCATTACTACTTTTATCTCATTTTGCTTTGTTTTATCTCATTTTGCTTTACTCTCACCTTTTATTACATATTGTACTTCTAGGTTTTGCCACAGTGCCGGCGTTGGCCTTTGCACGTTACTTGGGCTGTTTTGACGCACAGTTCTTTCACAGACCGCACCTTATCTCACTCTACCTGCTACCTCATTGCTAATCCTATATATTTTTACACTACCATATTCTATCATATCTAGAATATATATATATATATATATATATATATATACACACACACAGGGTGTCTCAAAAATATTGGTACAAATGTTTAGGGGAAGTAGGTAACATCTAAAGGAATGTGAATCGTATAGGAACCCATAACCGGAAACGTCACTGTAAGTCGGTAGACGGTGCGGTGTCACCGCACGAAGAGCATTCATCAATATATGAACTGTGAGCTGGCAGACATGCACCTAGTGTATGGATTAGCAGAGGGCAATGGACGAGCCGCTCAACGAATTTATGGGGAACGCTTCCCAGACAGACATGTACCGGACCACCATTTGTTTGCATGTGTGCATCAAAATTTGTGCGATTATGGGTCATTTAGAGGTAACAGGAGTAGTGCGGGCAGACCACATTCGACACTAACTCCCGCCATGGAAGAAAGTGTGTTGAATGCCATCCAGAATAATCCTACCCTACTAACAGCACACGTGCCTCTGCCTTAGGAGTGTCTCGTTGCAGTGTACAGCGTGTCTGGCACGACAATTCCCTACACCTCTTTCATCTCCAAAGGGTTCAGTTACTGCTCCCCCAAGATCATCCTGCACGTGTGGCTTTTGCGCAGTGATTTCTCCAAGAAAGTGTTCAAGACTCGAATTTTCCAGTCTATGTTTTGTTCACGGATGAGACTTATTTCACTCGGGAAGGCTTATTCAATCAGCACAATGCTCATGTGTGGGCTCACGACAACCTACACGGTGTGCGCCCCCATGCGGCACAACATCGCTTCGCAATAAATGTGTGGGCAGGTATGGTCATTGACTGCTTAGTCGGCTCATACCTGTTACCATCCTGCATGAACTCCACTAAATATTGGATCTTTCTTGAACAAGTTCTGCCAGGGTTACTTGACGATGTTTCAGCAAATGTGAGATGCAACATTCGGTTTCAACATGACTGGGCGCCTGCCCATTATGGAAGGTGTGTTCATGACCATTTGAACAGGCATTTTGGGCATTGCCTGGCCCCCACGCTCACCTGATTTATCGAGCCTTGATTTCTTTCTGTTGGGCCCCTCAAATCTATCATGTATGAATCTCCTGTGGAGGCGGAAATGGATCTTGTGACGAGACTTGTCTGCACTGCTGCTACTGTCAAAGAAACTCCAGGTGTATTCGACCATGTCCGCCAATCCATGCTGTGTTGGTGTCATGCATGCATGCATGCATCGCGTCTCGTGGTGGAACCTTCGAGCATCTGTTGATCATGAAATGCATCCATCTCGTACTCCATTGTTAATATTATGTCAAATAAATGTTTGCCACTAATTATTGTCTTGTGTCATTTCTGCTTCTTGTGTGTCTGCTACTACTTTCCCATGACGTTTCCGGTTATGGGTTCCTATGCGATTCACATTCCTTTTAGATGTTACCTACCTCCCCTAAACGTTTGTACCAATATTTTTGAGACACTGTGTGTGTGTGTGTGTGTGTGTGTGTGTGTGTGTGTGTGTGTGTGTGTGTGTGTGTGTGTAATAATAAATGCCAATGCTAGTAACACTAAAGGCCACAAGAAAAAGAGTAGATTAAAGCCAGCAATGGCAAAATGGAGTTACAAACAAGACCATCAAATGACAGAAAAACCTTAATGGGTGTATTTTTAAGAATAGTATCGCACAAAGCAGCAGGTAACTAATTCTTAAATTGATAAAACATTTTAAGAGATAGTATTAAAGAGTAAACAGATAAGATATTTGAAGGTTAAATAAACAGGATAGGATATGGCAAATGCACCAAAGCATGCAAAGCAGTAGCAATGGATGCAAATGTAAGTATATGCATATTGTAAGAAATATGACAAATAAAGATGATGGTAGTACGAAATGTCCTGAAAGCCACAGGCCATAAAGGAAGATAGCTGAAAATGTAGAAACCTTTAAAATAAAGTAATAGCAGCCTACATCAGATAAAAGCAGGAAAAAGTTTTGCAAAAATACTTAAACGGGAAAAAAAAGCAAATATGCAATTAAAATAAAATCTGATGATGGCAAAGTGAATATGATACATGGTCAGGTATATCATCGGGGACTACACCTAACCATGTATCAAAGGACTGCGTTTCCATACTTGCCAATAGCTATGCAAGAGAAAATTTAAAAAATGTATTTTTGCAAAAAATTTCCTGCCTTTATCTGATGTAGGCTGCTGTTACTTTTTTGTTATTTTTTTTTTATTATTATTTTAAAGGTTTCTACATTTTCGGCTATCTTCCTTTATGGCCTGTGGCTTTCCGGATGTTCATACTACCATCTTTATTTTTATTTGTCATATTTTTTATAATATTGCATATACTTACATTTGCATCCATTGCTGCTGCTTTGTGCACTTTGCATTTGCCATATCCTATCCTGTTTATTTTACCTTCAAATATCTTATCTGTTTTCTCTTTAATACTATCTCTTAAATATTTTTTATATATTGTGCGTGCATTTAAGTGTATAAACAGCACAGCGTCAGAATTTTATTGTATGTTGCAAAAAGTGTCTCCCATGATTGACTTTATAATTAGTTGGAAAGGATTAACTTGCAAGGTTCCTCCTAACTTCTTTGCTACAGCTGTATGTCTCATTTCCAGTAATTCATTAAAGGTACTTTTAATGAATTACTGGATTTTTATTTTAACTCTAAAACCAGGAGCATCATCTTATTCATTGTCTATATTTGTTGTAAGTGACTTTCGTTATGAACAGACTCAACTGTATAAGTATACTATCTGCTCATGGCAATTTATCTTATTTTCATTTTGCCTGCAGTTGAACCAAGGTTATGTTTTTCTTGGGTTAAAGTTTATCCTTAATAGTAGTAGCTATTAGAAAAAAACTTACATGCCCCCAACATTTCCATATACAGTAGGTTCTTGTTATAACCTGTATCTCACTAAATGCTTTTTTGCAGCATACAGATTGAATTTTTGGCATGTTTAATGATTTCATCTGATGTAGTCGATAGCATGAGAATGAATAGCAAAACAGCATTAAAATGTTTCCCACCCCGACTTCAGAAGTTTTTCAATGCTCAGTAAAATTTTCTCCTAAGTTAATTTAATTGCAGTCCAGTGACTTGTTACATAGTTCTGAGATCAACATTCGAAAAAATGATCAAGTTAAGGAATATTGCAGTACTTGTAATATTTGCGTTATATGCATTTATTTGGAGTCTAGTCATCACTCAGTGCAGTGTTAGACATCTGTAATGGACAGTTTACTCTAACATTGTATCATAATAAATGCAATGCAGTTACATTTTTGAAGAGTTAATAATGGCAGATAAGAATGAAAAAGCAACAACGTGTGGATGCCGTACGAAGACTACAAAGGTAAGAAAAGGACAGTTTGAAAATTAAATTAGGTGTTTTGAAGAGAATTGATTCTGGTCAATGACAAGTGGATGTGTGCAATAATTTAGACCTGGCAGGTTCAACTGTAAGAACAATTATAAAAAATAAACAATTTTAGCAGTGGATAAGACAGCTGTTCCACTGCAGGCGACTAAATTGACTAGGACCAGACTGGCTATTATGATTGAAATGGAGAGACATTTCCATAAATAAAATTAAATAATTTTATTGAAGATAATATCCAATGCAGAATTCCGTTAAGTTCGATTACTATTTAAGAGAAGGCTATTAGCCTATATAAAAATCTGAAGAAAGCTCACCTTGAAAAAATATGGAACCATTTAATGCTGGTAAGGGATGGTTCAATAGATTTAAAAAGAACTATAACCTACACAACATAGCAATCCAGGGAGAAGCAGCAAGTGCAGATCAAGAAGGAGCCAAAACTTTCAAAAAAGAAATTGTTAAAATTATTGAAGAGGGGTGTTATACTGCTCAAGTATTTAACATAGATGAAACGGGACTTTTTTGGAAAAGAATGCATAAAAGCGACCCTTCACCGCTTTGAAGCCTGGCATGTTTCAAAAGAAGAAAAAACATGCCAGGCTTCAAAGCGGTGAAGGGTCGGTTGACTTTATTGCGGGGTGTTAACACTGCAGTAGATTTTAAATTAAAACTCCTTTTAGTTTACCATTCAGAAAATCCAAGGGCTCTTAAATTTTTTCACTAAATCAAAATTACCTGTAATTTGGAAGGTAATAAAAATGCTTGGGTAACCAGGCCTCTTTTCATTGATTGGTACTCTGAATTCTTCTGTCCCGCAGTGGACCAGGTGGGCAGGAGCAGCAGTGCATAGCACACATTTCTTGATTAGACTGGGGTTTGAGCCCATGCCCACCAAATACGGAGGATGCAAAAAGGTCGGAACAACCATCGCATATCCCCGGAGCAATATGGCCTTAGTTGCCAATGCTCCTAAAAAAAAAAAAAAACCCGCAGTGGAAAGATATTGTGTGAAAAATCTCGATTACAAAGCAATTCTGATCATCATAACATGCTAGGACATCCAAGCAAAAAGAGCTTAGATTGAACAATCATATAAAAATTTTTTACATGCCTCCAAACACTACATCTCTGATCTAACCAATGGACCAAGGTGTTATTGTCACATTAAAAACTTGCTACATAAAGGAACACCTTTTCCCAAGCTATTAAAGCCATCAATACTAGTTCAAATGTATTGAGCCTAAAGGGGTTTTGGAAATCCTACAACATTAAAACTGCCTTCTACAGCATTTCAAGTGCCTGGAATGAAATGACTCAGAAAACCATGAATGGAGTGTGGGGGAAAGTTTAGAAGGATTGCATAAAGGATTCCCAAGTACTTGATTATTCGGTTAAGAATGTTAAAAGTGCAAATTGTTGCTCAGAAAAGAAGCAGGATTGGACGAAATTTATGTTGATAACATACAAGAGATGACCAACAACGACAGGGATGGCCTCTCTAATGAAGAAATGGAAATGACGAAAGAACAAGATCCTATAAATGAAGAACTGAAAGTCGCTGACTGCAAAAGGACTTAGTGAAGCTTTTGAACACTGAAAAAATGTGCAATTATTTCCAGGAAAATGACCCTGACATGGAATGAAGTTCTTCCAAGATAATAAGAAATTTAAAGAAAGAAATGAATCCCTACATGATTTTGTGAGAGAGGAAGAGGGACAAAGTACAACCCAAAATAGACACATTTTTCAGTCCAAAGATACGAAAACTCAACAGCTCGGGGCCATCAGATTAATAAATTTATGATTTTAATTTGCATTTTAAGTTTAATTTTGATACGTCATGTAGTTACTTACCACATAATTATATACATAAGTAATATAGAATATTTTATATGTACAAATTTTTGAATGTTAAATATTTTGACCATTTTTTCACTACCATTTATTATTGATCAGGAAATATCCTGTGGCATAGACTGCAACTCACAAATGCATGTTACCTCATGGCAATACAGTGTTCGCTTAGCTGATTCACTTAGTACAGTCAGTCCTCGTATAGCCCGATAGTTGTATTCCTAGAAACCCTCATGCAATATAAACAACAGGCCCTGTGGGAAAAATAGGGTTAGGTGCTGACCACCCAAGATTGAACACACATTTGTAACCAAAACATTACCAAACACAATAAATAATCGTAATAAAATACATAAGTATTTTATTACGACTATTACGTAATAAAATATTGCTAATTCTTTTGCTTCTATCGTAAGCAAACTTGTTTTTTGTTTGATTTTCTATCCAAACAGATGACAGCCGTTTCATCTCTTCCAATTCTTTGTGTTTTAATCTAATGGATTTTAATTACACTTTGAGTTGTTCCTGCTATGAAAGTTGTTTTTATTTTATCTGCATTCTTTGTAATTCTCGGTGTTGCCTCGTTTACTTACAAATTAACACATGACACAGAAGCCTATGATAGATACAAGTTGATATGCAACCAAGTTACAAAGGAGGTTAGGCAGGCGAAGGCAGATTACGAGAAATCCTTGGCAAGGGATGCAAAGAAAAACAGCAAAGAGTTCTTTACTTATGTAAACTCTAGAAGGAAGGGGATGAATCAGATTGGTCCACTTGATATTGATGGGTCAACTGTTGATGATCCTGCTCAGATAGCTAACAAACTAAATGAATATTTTGCATCGACATTCACACATGAGGAGTTATTCAGCAAGGGGAATGCCAGAGGTGTATTCAACTCTAGCAGTAAGCTACAGAATCTTGAAATAACTGGGAGTAAAGTGGAGGAGAAACTGTTGAAGATAAACACAAGAAAGGCACCCGGGGTGGATGGGATCTATCCAGTTATATTAAAGGAGGCAGCAAAGGAAGTAAGCAAACCCTTAGCCATAATTATGAGAGCTTCCTTGGACTCAGGGGAGGTACCCATAGACTGGAAATGTGCAAATGTGACCCCAATTCACAAAGGAGGATCAAAGGCTGACACAAGTAATTATAGACCTGTGAGCTTAACTTTTGTTCCAGGAAAATTAATGGAGGCATTGGTTAAAGAAGCACTGCAGGATCATTTAGACAAGACTTCAGTTATAGCTCAGACACAGCATGGTTTTGTTAAGGCGAAGTCTTGCCTGACCAACTTGATTGGATACTATGATGCAGTCACGAAAGAACTGGATGCAGGGAATAACTTTGATATTATATACTTGGATCTTAGAAAGGCTTTTGATACTGTTGCACATGGAAGACTGCTACACAAATTGGAGCAGTGTGACATTGGAGGCAAATTGCTGCTATGGATAAAGGGGTGGTTGAGGGGGAGAAGACAGAGTGGTAATCAATGGACACTGCTCATCGTGGACTGATGTTATTAGTGGAGTCCCTCAGGGCTCAGTGTTGGGTCCATTATTGTTTTCTGTATTTATAAATGATATTGATGATGGTATATCAAGCTTAATGTCCAAGTTTGCAGACGATACAAAGGTTGGCAGGGTTGTCAAGGACACTACTGAGACTATGCTGCTGCAACAGGATCTGGAAAGGTTGAGCAGATGGGCTGAGAGGTGGCAAATGAAGTTTAACATTGACAAATGTAAAGTACTACACATGGGAAACAGCAACCCCAGAGCAACGTATCAACTCTGTGGTACTACACTGACAGTGGTAGAGAATGAAAGGGACTTGGGGTTGGTTGTGCAGGCAGATATGAAGTTCTCTGAGCAGTGCAGACGTGCTGCAAGAGTAGCTCATGGAGTATTGTCAATGATATACAGGAATTTTTCCAGCGGGGATAAGGAGGTGATTAGTCCATTGTATAAGACAATGGTCAGGCCACACCTAGAGTACTGTATACAGGTCTGGAGGCCTCATTTCAAGAAGGATGTAGAGCTGCTGGAACGAGTACAGAGAAGGCCAACAAGATTAGTGAATGGAACAAAGGGGTGCTCCTACGAAGAAAGGCTTAAGTTTTGCAAATTACAGTGTCTGGAGACTAGGCACCAGCGAGGTGATCTGATAGAGGTGTATAAAGCCTTGAATGGTTTAAGCATGCTCAATGCTGATGGGATTCTTCCTCTAGCTCAGAAAAATCACCTGAGAGGGCATAAATTCAAATTGAGGAAAGACAGATGTAGGATAGACGTGCAGAAATTTGCCTTTAGCCAGCGGGTGGTTGGTTGGTGGAACAGACTTCCATTCCTTGTGGTGGAGGTTGATAGCCTAAATAAGTTTAAGGCTCAGCTGGACAGGTATTTTGAACGAACAGAGGGGTGAAGTGGAAGTGGGTTTTTTTTTTTTTTTGGCTGATGCTGCATAAGCTTGCTTTCTTGCATCAAATGCCTCTACTAATGCTAATGCTTAGGTTTGTAGCACATGCAATATCACATGGTCTTTCATTTCGCTCAGTGTTTCACAATTTCATATTTTTTCTCTGTCGACAGAGGCGGACTGGCCATAAGCCTTACCGGGGAAAACCCCGGTGGGCCGGAGGCCGGTGTGATTTTGGCCATAAACCATAGTATGAGGCCACTATAAATTTTCCCCGGGTAAAAATTTTTGACCCAGTCCGCCTCTGTTTATCGATATTGCTTTTTTTTTTCTCTCTGAATCTGCAGTGTCTTCACCAGGATGCTTCCTTTTCACACCTTTTAAGTATTTTACTCATTTTTAGGGAATAAAACACAATTACAAAATGAGGAGGCATGCTTGATACACATAAACAAAGCTGGGCACGTGTAGCAACTGAATAAACAACAACGTAAAGGCAGAGATACACTATTAACACCTCACATTTTACTAAAGCACATTTCTAGGGGTTACTACTATAAAACAGTAAAAACAATTTCCTGTTGCGTTTCTGCTAGTGGAATCTGTTATAAACTGGTAGTAAACTCGATCTGATTGCATTTGCGATTATACCGATTGCTGGAATTGTTGGTTTTACATTATTATGGTGAAATGTGTTTCCCCTTCACTGATATAAAACACATAAATACATTTTCAGAATCTTCTCTTCATTCCTATCGTGTTGTGTTTGGTTGGGGTGATTCTGCGTTCGACTGCTATTTCTTGTAAATAAAAAGGCGAATCGTGCATAAGCGAATTCGGTTCGTGTTATATAAGATATCGTTCCCCCTATTTATAAATCATGTAGTGCAAACACGTGTTATACGAGGACTGACCGTACTCTGTTTTTTGGGTACAGATTATCAGCATTAACCAGGGGTAAATAATTCGCCTGTAATGTAACTTTCTTGTGTCCAGGTGTCTTGCATTGGACTTCAGAAGATCCAGTTACTTTATGCAGTAACAAATTTAAATTACTGAACTTAACTTGAATGTGGTGTAGCCTCTAAGATCAGTACAAATTACTCTTCTATATATTAAGTCAAATCATCAATACCAATTCAAAATGAGACCTAATCTTCAAGCTTTGTAAGACCCTATTTTAAAATATGTAACTTTATAAATTTGATCGTATAAATCAGAGTTATGGTGCTCAATACGTTCTACGTTGATTTCTGTATCGGAGGTCTCTCTCTCAACGATTGAGCACATACATTTGACACATTTCTACCCCGTATCACATACTATGGGAGGTATTTAGACTATGTTCTTGTTGTTACTGATAGTAGCACTATCAAAGACATTTTACCTTCGTTTAATAATATTCGTCCTAGACTCAATTTTACATTGGAAAGGAAAAATACAGATACTAAGTCATTAAATTTTCTAAATTTCATGCTTACTCAAATAAAATCCAATTTAACATCTATCTTAAACCAACAAACACCGGCATGCATTATAACAGCTATCACCTGTTCACCTACAAAACATCTATTATCTTTAATCAATTTCTCAATGCCTATAAATATTCAATGACAAAATCTGCTTTAGACTCAGAAATACAGATATTAACCAGAAGATTCTTAAACAGGAATTATCCTCTTGCTACAATAAACTGAATTAAGGTACAAGCTAAGGTTAGGATACAAAAAACAATAGTAACATCAAAAATTACTTTATTTCTGTCCCATATGTTGAACAGTGGCACAAACAGCTTAATATATTCTTTAAAGGTACCGAAAGATTCTGGCCAGACCAATATGGAAATTATATGCTATACTGAACAATCGCTCAGTCCTTTACTCTTTCGCAACACAAAATAAATGACCTGGCATACATTTCTTGTGGTGATTGTGACTCGTCTTATCAAGGATCAACGTGGTTTCTGCTGAATTTTTGAGTTCAAGGTTCTCGTTCAGCAGCTTCAGAATTAGCCTTTCATGCTGTTGACAAAAACACTTTTTTATTCAGCGACCAAAATACTTGTCCAATGTAATTATATGAGACTATTAATTTCAGAACCTTCGAAATTAAATTACACGAGAATTCTTTTAACGTTCACCATCCATATCTAATCTGTGATTCATGGTCTTTTATGCGCTTGCACAAAGACAAATAATCTCTTTAAGATTCATGCTTGCACATACTCTGTAATTTTCATTCCTGTGATCACGACATATGGTCAAAAAGCATTGTCAGCTTCAGGAAGGAAAATTGTTTTTCAAAATTTGTTGAACTTAAATTTAAAAATATAGGTTGAACCTGCCAGTTCTAAATTATTATGCACTCTTCCACTTGTCATTGATCGGAATCGATTCTCTTCAAAATATTTAATTTTCAAACTCGGTCTTTTTCTTACCTTTCTAGTCTTCGTACTGGGTCCACATGTTGTTGCTTTTTCATTCTTATCTGCCATTATTAACTCTTTGAAAATTTAACTGCGTTGCATTTATTATGATACAATGTTAGAATACAATGTCTAACACCGTACTGAGTGATGACACAATAACTGCAATTATAAATTAGCTTGGGAGAGAATTTCACTGAGCATAGGAAAATTTCTGAAGTCGGTGTGGAAAATGTTTTAATGCTGTTTTGCTATTCATTCTCATGCTATCGACTACATAAGATGAAATATTTTCGTTAAACGTGCCAAAAATTCAATCTGTATGCTGGTGAAACAGCATTATAGTGAGTTGTGGTGTTATAGTGAGATACAGGTTATAAAATAAGAACAGCACAAAGTGAACCACATTATAACCGAGGGCCTACTGTTTATTAAATTTATTAATATATTAAATAATTATTTATTGCTATATTAAATTTTTAAAATTAATTTTTAATTGTGTTCAATTGATTTTTTAATTGTTTTCTAGTTATTTTTTACTGTAATCGTTTTGTGTTAATGTTAAATTCATTTTAATTTCCAAAGAGTGTCATACGGAAGTGCCCTACAGATCATCCTGAGATAAATTTCTCTTATTCTTCTAGAAATAACTTTATAAAGCACCTCTGAAAAGTTATTTCACTTGGTAATGAAACTACAGATGCTTGTAATAGAGGCATGTGATGCAAGAAAGTAAGCATATGGGCTTATGTAGCATCAGCCAAAAAAAAAAATGATTGGGATATTGATTCTAAACTCACAAATGTTGCCTACACATAGTGATACCAGCTAGAATAATATGGGTATAGTTCCTTAAATGTCATAATAGTGGTTAAAATCTTTTTCTTAAGATCCTGTGTTGAATATTAGAAATAAGCAAAATTTTATTATATTTAATTTACATTTATTGTTATTGTATACCTATTAATATTTGAAATAAGTACATTTGCCTTGCTGTGCTTCAGATATTTGGTTCAGTAAAGTTAACAGTATTCAACTATAGCTTAGGATGAAAGCAGTTTTCAAATAAGGAAAAATAACTGTGTTTAATATTTCAGTGGGTACCAGAAATAACTCATCATTGTCAGAAAACTCCATTCCTATTAGTCGGTACACAGATTGACTTGAGAGATGATGCTTCAACTATTGAGAAATTAGCCAAAAATAAACAGAAACCTATAACTTATGAGCAAGGAGAAAAATTGGCTAAGGAGCTAAAAGCTGTCAAATATGTTGAGTGTTCGGCTTTAACTCAGGTAAATTAGAAATTATTACTGTAATGAATCAAATGTGTGTGAAAAATATATGAGAGAAAATTAAGGTCTTAATGTATAAAATAATCCATGCCCACAAATTATGCTTCACTAATTAGTTTAATGAAATTTAATAATTTAGTATAATTATTCATTGTCTTAGAAATGAATATTACCGAAATTATTTTGACAAACTGGTTATGTTCCATAAGTACTGTTGCATATAATAAAATAGAGCTGCATAACCAAGTCACTCACTGCCTCCTTGGCTCAAAGTAGAAGCAATCGATTTGTGGTTCAATTTGTCAGCTCCATCAGGACCTTTTATAGAACCTGAAAAATCCAAATGCAGGGTAATAATAACATAATTCACCAGCAAATTACTCCAAGCCACAGTCAACAAAAATTTAGTATCAGATTTTCAAATGATAGAAAACCATATAATAAAAGCCAGGTTTGAAAAAGTTGTTGGACTTCACTGTTAGGATTGGACCAGAGATTGAAACACATTCTTATTGTTTGGACTAAACAATTCATATAAAAATAGCTGTGTTAAAATTTTCCAGACATGTTTTGCATAGCACATATTGTTTATCTAATGTATTTGGAGTATTGAGGCAACAGCAAACTAAGTCCTGTTTCTGTGTCTTAATATCATACATTGTTGATGAACAACCATCATTTTTTCAGGGTGTTTTTTTTTTTTTTTTTTTTTTGTTATCTCTCTACTAGGTTACGTATTATTTTTTATTGGGTTATCGTTAGCAGGGTGCATTTGTGAATTTGCAGGCTTCAGACAAAATGAGTATTGGGATCTGCACAGAGGAAGCCCAGAAAAAACAGTTTCAAGTAATGATGCTCAAAACCATTTTTATTTAAGAAAGACCTCTTTTATCCCAAAAGATAATTAATGTAACAGATCCTGAGTTGTTGGGGTCCTAAACATTGTCTAGGTATAAATTTGACTCTGATTGTTAGAATTACAATTGCATTCCATATTCACAGTATATAGGGCAGATATTATGCAGTGCAGAACAAGGGGGAAGCCAACAGGGCAATTGCCCTGACGGCCATACCCTATGGCAGCGGTTCCCAACCTTTTTTTGACTCTGAACACCTTCATCCACTCTGACTGACTTGCGAGCCCCTTCTACACAGACCACTCTCTTCTTCGCGCCAAAATTCTGTATAAAATATGGAATTTTGATTCCGTCCCAACAATTCCATAAATATACGGAATATAATATATTCCATTTATTTATAATTTATATAATATTTTTATTAATAATTTTATAATAATAATTTATTCTATATAATATATGACATTTTGCCATGGAAGAAATATATTATAGAGAACTGTTGGCATCGTGTGGAATCTGTAGTTGCCAAGAAAGAAACCAAAGATCCTTCATGAACTTCAGGAAGTCATAATTCGTGTTTGGAGCAACAAACTATCAGTTTAAAATCATGAATTGATCTTGTCAATGCCTCGACTGTGTGCTGCTGTCATCAGGACCAAAGGCAGTTCAACTAAATATTAGTTTGTGCACCTGGTGAACTTTTCATTTTATTTTCCATTTAAAATGATAAACTGAAGCAAATTGAGGGCTTCTGATAATATTTCAGTCATAATTGTCGTGTTTACCAAAACTGTTGTATAAAGGTTGCAAATGCTCATTTTGAAATATTTCGAGAACACATGTCAAATATTATTTAGCTTTGCCTTAACTATTAATAAATATCTTATGTTTATTTCTATTTGTGATGCTAGTCATTAATGTAACATACCATCATGAAAAAGGGTTAAAAATGTGAAATTTCTATGTGATTCACTTTCTTTGAACACCAGTGTATAATCTTTATTGCATACAAAAGGATGTATACGATGTACCCTTCACAGCAGCAATGACGGGCTTTACATTGGCTGGTGGACAAAGGTTTTTGTGAACAGAGCCCACATCGAGATTCAGGTTCATCCCCACAGCCAACGATAGAATAAGTTTCAGTTAAATTATTTACAGTATATTCATAAAGATATTATTATACTTTTGGCATTATTTACAATATTATACAGACATACACTGTGCTACCACTTTATTAGGTACACCTACCTAGTAGCGTGTTGAGCCTCTTTTAGCCTTCAAAACAGCCTGAATTCATCTAGGCGTGGATTGAACAAGGTGCTGAAAACATTGTGCAGGAATGGAGTACCATGCAGACATGAGTGTGTCACTCAGTTCCTTGAGATTCGACGGAGGTGTAGGCCTGCAACAAACAGCCCTTTCCAGCTCATCCCAAAGATGTTCGATAGGATTGAGATCCGTGGACTGAGCGGGCCACTAGCAAAGAAAAGTCATTGTAGTGTTCCTGGAACCATTCCATAGTGATTCGGGCTTTGTGCACCGGCAGCATTATCCTGCTGAAAGTAACCATCTGACTGAGGATAAACTGTCAACATGAACTGATGCACTTGGTCAGCAACGATGTTTAGGTACGATGTGGCATTCAGACGTCATATATGGGTATCAATGGGCCTAACGTGCCAAGAAAACATTCCCCACACCATAATACTGCCCCACCACCTTGCACAGTAGTTGTCAAACATGATGGGTTCATGGATTCATGTTGTTTTCGCCGAATTCTGAGCCTTCCATCAACATGATGCACCAGGAAGTTTGAATCATCAGACCAAGCAACTGTTTTCCAATCCTCGATAGTCCAGTGCTGGTGTTGCTATGCCCACAGGAGGCATGCTCTCTTGTTCTTCATTGATAACAAAGGTACGCAATGTGGCCATCGGCTGTTGTAGCCCATATGCAACAAAGTGCGACTAGTGGTCCGTTGCGATAATTTGTTCTGCGCACCAAGGTTGTATTCTGACGTGATGTGCAACATTGTGGCCTGTTTGTTTGCTTGCACAATTCTAGCCATCCTCTGACCTCTCTCTCTCTCATCAACAAGCGATTTTCTTCTACAGGAGTGCCATCGAGAGGATTTTTTTCTGTTTGTTGAAACTGTGGTGCATGAAAAGTTCAGGAGAACTGCTGTTTCGGAGATGCTTGTCCAGCATGTCTTGCCCTTACTACCATGCCACGTTCGAAGTCTGTTAGATCACTGCTTTTCCCCATTTTTGCTATGGTTTGTATGCTTAACTGATACTAGAAAGGTGGTTCTGCTGCATTTTATCCACAACTGTGGTCATGTGACTTGCAATGTTGTGGGACAGACCATTTGTGTGCACAGCAGGGATGTACCTAATAAAGTGGCAGCACAGTGTACTTTTTGACTTTATTATTCTGCCCACATGACCATGCAGTTTGCCTGGTTGAGGTTAGGCCATCAGCATCAGGGTCTGTCTCCGGTACTTCCGATCCTTGGCAAATTTGTTGAGGTCACCATCGATTTCTTGGACTGTGATGAGCATCTGCAATGGGAGAAAATGGTCACTAAGCGCTACTATATTAGGGTTGGCTATAAGTGTAGCAGCTGACTTAAGTCCTGGTTGAAGGATTCTCCAGTTGCACAGTTCTCAGATGCTTGGCTTTGAGATTATTCTGGTAGTCATTTTGGCAGTTAAGACAAGGCATCTTTCCATTAGAAGATTTGGCAGTTGGATAAAGTTTAGTGCAGTTGCCATCTCAGTTCTTTGCTTGGGTGGACAATGATGTTTATGTGTAATCCAATGGATTGGGCAGTGTGCGGACGAATACACGCGCTTGATGTTGGTAGGGACTGCAGATGCCCAGATTTTTGAGGCATATGGCACAACGGAGTATACAGAGGTGTACGTACCGACGAGTCACGTTCAATTTCTTAACGTGGAGCAGTTGTTTGGGTGTTTAGTCCAGCATTTTGCGGAATTCTGTTATGAGCTTTTCAATGTGTGGATGTTGAAGGTCAGTTTGTAATCAAAGACAACTCCGTAGTATGTATATTGACCATCGGAAGGAGAATATCATCTAGAGAAACATGGACTTCAGTGTGTTGGTGCTTCAAAGATAAGACAATTTGGGCTGTTTTTTTAGGATTAATCAGTAATCCAAATTGACGAAATAGGATCCTAACTCATGTAACTTTCAATTGATCTTTTCAATATATCATTTAAGATATGTTCACCAGGATTAATTTGGGTATGTAGCTTAATATCATCAGCATTGCAATTGTCTTCTTTCAGTTGCATAAATGAAATAATGACTGCATTAAATAATGCTCTGACAAGGACTTGGGGAACTCCCACAGTGATTCTTCTTGAGATTATATCTTGATCTGCTGTAAGAAGAATGATTCTGTCAGAAAGCAGGCTTATGATAAACCGCAATATATCACCTTTTATATGGAAGTAATTTTCTAGGAGGTGAACGAGCGAGCCAATGCTGATTTTGTCGAAGGCAGCTTCCAGGTCGACGTACGTGATGGCAAGCTCTGCTTTAGCTTCTAGTGCTGTGAGAATGGTGCTGGTTATGAATGCTAAATTTCGTCTCATTCCTCCTTGCTTTTGCTTAATTATTTACATTTATATAAATTTATTTGTTAGTTCCTAGAGCTAAGTATCTGTCTTTCCTTCCCTACCTTTCTCACTGAAAACACTTCAGAGCTTTCAACTGCCATTCTTTGATTCGTTCCGGTTAAGGGTACTCCTTTCTCTGGGAAACATAGAACTAAAATTATATCTATTACTCATTAAGCTACTTATTTTTCACTATCTGTAGTCTATTCTTATCCTACAATTTGTTCTAATCATTCTGTCGTTTTCATTTCAAAATCTTGTTACCAAGATTTCACATGTGAATCTAAGCAGATGGCATCATAGAATTTTTAGTGCAAACCTCCTGGAACAGTTTTGTGAACCCCCAGAGGTTTGCAAACCAACAGTTGGGAACCTACCCTAGGAACATCACAAATCTGTACATAAATATAGCTAATATTTTGAAGACTAAATGCTCAAGGCATAATACTTTATGGGTTGAGATTAACTATATAATATCGGTGTAAATACACCATAGTTTACCCATAAATTTAACTACATAGTGTAATGGCATCGTTTAGATTTTTCTCTTATTGTGGCTACCTTCACAACGAGATACCAGATATTGCACTACTTCAAATAAATAACACTTCTCTAATAGAGGAGTTCTCTTATTGTGGAACCTTCACGACGAGATACCAGGTATTGCACTACTTCAAGGCGCCTTCGTAGCCAGGTGGGCAGGGGCTGCAGTGCATAGCACACGCTTCTTGATTAGACTGAGGTTCGAGCCCATGACCACCAAATACGAAGGATGCAGAAAGGTCAGGGAATGACCAACGCATATCCTGGAGCAATATGGCCTTAGTTGCTAATGCTCCTAAAAACCAAATAACAAACAAACAAAACAGCACTATTCCAAATAAATAATGCTTCTCTGGTAGAGGAGGGTGGTGGTGCCTGCCCACTGAAAATAAATAACAGTAGTCTCCTCTAATAGAGAAGTGTTATTTATTTGAATAGTGCAATACCTGGTATCTCATTGTGAAGGTAGCCACAATAAGAGAAAAATCTAAATGATGCTGTTACACTACATATGTAGTAAAATTTATGGCTAAACTATGGTGTATTTACACCGATATTATATAATAAATATAGCTAATATATAGCTAGAGGCATTCTATAATTAGATGCAGCTCTTATTTAATATTTTTTCTCTGGGCACAAAAATACTGAGTTCTAGTGCAGCATTAATGTAAATAAATATTTCACTAGTAAAAATAATGCTCTACACAATAATTGCAGCCGACCGGGCTAGCCGAGTGGGTAAAGTACCTGCCCGGCAACCCAAGGTCGCGGGTTCGATTCCCGCCTCGGGCTTGGATCAAAGTACTGCAAAAACCTTGGGAGGTGCAATATGGCCATAGAAGCCGATGCGCCAACAACTACCAAATCAAAAAAAAAAAAAAAAAAAACAATAATTGCATGACCAAACTGGACAAAATCTGAAAGATGATTCTGATTTAGTCATAATCATTTCTACTGTTTAGTGTGTGAAGAGTCTAAAACAAGAGAATATATGTTTTGCATTATATGTGTCGGCGCCTCTGTAGCCAGGTGGGAAGGAGCAGCAGTGCGTAGCACACGCTTCTTGATTAGACCGGGGTTCGAGCCCTTCACCACCAAATACGGCGCATGCGGAAAGGTCAAGGAATAACCACCGCACCGGAGCAATATGGCCTTAGTTGCTAATGCTCCTAAAAACCAAACAACAACAGCATTATATGTTCTGACAGTTTTATTGTGAGCACCTACCAGGTAATATACCAGCTACTACTTGGAAAGTAGGAATAGATGTATAGTGACCCTTGGGGGAACTAACAAGTGCACAAAGGAGCTTGAAATATAACAAGTTATCATAACTGCCAATTCTCTGGATTTACAATGGAGAATTCATTTTGACTCTGTTTCATCCCCTCTCAGTCTCTTTACAATGAGAGTTTCCCCTGTATTTTTTGCAGAAAAATAGTAAATCTGAGTTAAAATCGGGATTTTTTTTTTTTTTTTTTGCAAATTTATTTTCATTAACAAATATGGTCATAATAAACATTTGAGAAGTTTGTCCTAATTTTTAAGTTAAAAAAAGCGAAAATGCCATAAAATAAATTCTGTTTGTCTTTCATTTCCAATAAGTACGATACAGCCAAGAGGATAATACTCTCTTAATTTAGAAAGTATTAAAGATTAATAAAAGTAATTAAATGTTTATAAAAACTGATAATCATCTAACTTGCCTTGCCAGTGGTCTAGAAATGAACCAAAACACTGCTCTCCTGTCAATAAATTAGTAAAGGCACTTGTAAGTCACAGTTATAAACAAATGTCAAAACAGGTTAATGGATGACAAATTAAAATCAGCGGTCCACCACAACATTTTGTAGCAATGTCCAGCTGCTTTATACATACAAAAAAAAAAAGCATTAGTTCGGTTTTACCAATGTTGAGGTTATTTGTGTGCTAATGTGATCCAAGAAAGTGCTACAACTTCAAATATTTAATACTTGTATAGCAGAAGTTTTGTCCTTTATGAAGTCTTTATTCATAATTTGGAGTTAGTTTGCAGCTAGCTGACTTTCTTTTCTGTATTCTTAAGATCAAAGTATGTTTCTTTACTGCAGTTGAAAGGTGCTGTTTGGTGGACAAGCTATTTGAACTAAATTGAAATAAATAGATTGAGGGGGTGAGTTTGTTAGTGCTTTTTCAGTACAGTCTGAAGGTAAAGAAATTGATATTTTGCAGTGTCTGTCAGTAGTTTTGGTGTGAGAACTTACCAGATTTTAAATCCTTAACAGTTAAACCGAAGAAACAATTGGTGTACAGTAGCCCTTTGGTGGGGTACTAACAAGTGCACAACAAAGCTTGAAATACAGTGGGTGCCACTTATTGTGACCACATTTGGTTTATGAAAATTGATATTAAATGGAGGGATTTTTTTTTTTTTAAGTTAAAATATAAAAAGTTGTTTAACTTACCAATCTTTATTTATATACTCTCTATACCTAACTACAATATAAACATCTATCAACAGATTTGTCAGTTCAAAATAAAATTTAAATAAAAAAATTCTATTGAAAAAAATTTCTCCAGTGGTTATTGTTTTAAATCCCTAATAGTTCAAGTTTCATTATGTTCTTGTGACTTGTACAATACTTTGTAGTCTTCACTTTTCACTCCCTTAAGTTCTAATGCACTCTGTAACAGTTCAAAACATTTTCTAAATTCTCTGGTCATTGGCATAACTCTCTGAACCTTTACTAGATAAATCCACGTGTCTGGAAGACACTTGGATTTATCTGGTATAATTCCATTAATTATATTGGTTATTAATAGATCACCTGTTGTTGGAAGATTTTCATAAATTTTTACCCAATCATTGAAATTGTGTGTGTGTGTGTGTGTGTGTGTGTGTGTGTGTGTGTGTGTGTGTGTGTGTGTGTGTGTGTGTTTTTATGAGAACCCCAAACACGAAAGGTATCAAAACCTATAGTACTTGGTACCGTGCATGGGTTGAAGGAGAAGTATGGGGAGAGGGGGATGCCGGAAACTTTGCTCTAGAGACTAAACATGGATTTCACCACTTCAAGCCTCCAATAAGCAAAGTGGTGGTATTTCACCAGTTGATGAAAGTCATCTACCACCTGAAATTAAATTAATTACTGGTATACTCTGTTGGCACTGCACTACTTTTTCAATATTTTTCACATCTGG
This sequence comes from Mastigoproctus giganteus, assembly GCF_048544385.1. Lineage (NCBI taxonomy): Eukaryota > Metazoa > Arthropoda > Arachnida > Uropygi > Thelyphonidae > Mastigoproctus > Mastigoproctus giganteus. The sequence goes on from NC_143575.1 coordinate 25,823,415, forward strand.
CTTTCCAAAAACAGTTTTTGATTATTTTCTGGGAAATTTAAATCCCAAGCACTAGCCATCATATGCATTGCACCTAATATGTTAAATCTTTTTGCTGTTCTTAGCTTGGGCATGGTTGCTTTCTTCAATTTCTGAAATAATTTTTCATTGCATTGCACTCCTGTACAATGTTTTGAAAACTTATGATTCCTTGATCCAAAGGTGGCACTATAGACTATTTGCTAGAAGAAATAAGAGTTTTGTTATTCAACTGCACATTTCAATTGAGCCGTGCTGTTACTTAAGGTAAGCACTTTTTTTTTTTCTTTTTTTTTTTTTTTTTCTTTTTTTTTTTTTTACTGACCTACAATAATTCTTCATCCAATTCTTTCAGAAAATCAATGAAATCTGAGACTTCATCCATGCATTTGTGTTGCTCTTATCTTCAGCTGGTAGGTTTTGTCCATCTGAAGACACGTGAATACTTACTTTTTCCAATTATGTAAAGGTTTTTTATTTTATTGTGTCTGTCATATTGCACGTAAGAAGTACAAGCACTTTTTTTTTTTCTGCTTTTTTTTCCAGATGTCGAATGTTTATTTCTGAATAATCAAGTATGCTTATTGTTCACAATGTGCAGATAAAGCCTGTAATCTAGCACTGGCAGTCTGGTGTATGCAAGAACCATAGAGAGGAAAAGTCATTCTCACTTGCCTCCGCATAGGACACAGTCATCTTACACATTTGTTCCTGCTGGGGGCAGGACTGACTCCCCTGTGTGTGTGTGTGAGAAATTGGAAATTTCATTCAACATTTTATCTGAGTGTCAATATTATAGGCATGAATGTGTTCCTTTAAATCTTTTTACTTTTATTTAAAAATGTCTAACAATGAAATCTTTTAACTGTTCTGTTTTGCCTGACCTGGTTTCAGTACAGTATAGTCTTACTTCCTAATGCATCAATAAAACTCAAACAAAGCATGTGATTATCAAAGGACTATGTAATGTCATGGTTGCATCTCTTGAATTTTCTCCATGAGTAACAGCCTGCATCTGACTTCTTCTAGAAGACCTGTAAGATGCCATTAGCTTTCTATTTCTTCACTTTATAATTTGTTTGAACGTCTTGTTTTTTACATTTGTATCGGTGGATGTGTATTTTTGGTAACCCAGTTCAGTGGCACTCCTTGTTTATTTGTATGTCCTTGATGCATTTTTGAAGACCTGCATATCTTGAATATACCTTCAAAGTGATGTTATATGTGTAAAATTGTATGTATTATTTTATTTACATAAAATATGCATGCAGTGAAGTTCTCTAGTGTGAATTGAGAAAACACTCATAATTGATTTTTTTTATAGCCAAACTACAGATAAAAAAGAAAATATCTTGTATACTCATGTGTAATCTCCATATGATATCTTGCATACCCAAGTGTTACTCAATGAGATTGCACCACAGTTGTACACATACCCCTTAAGATTTTCTCTCTCAAAAATGAAAAGTATCGTTGACTGTTTAGCAGCTGCTGTGCATTTTCCAAATGCACAGCTTATTCCATAACAAATATATTCACAATGGAAACTAAATGTTGGATACTGTTTGATAAAAGTGGAAACAAAGGGCAAGTTGAGTTATGCTTTCCAATGCTCAAATAATGAAAACATGATGGCACATGCCAGTTATCAACAACATTTAAAATTACTGATGTTGCTCTTATTTCTGTCATTTAGAAGTTTCATATTTATCAATATTTTGGTCGGATTCATAATAATGGACTACACTGCAGTATTTTTATTTATTATATGTAAGATTATATTATATAAAAATATTTAATTCTACTACATATCCACTAATCAAAGAACATAGCATGAATATAAACAAAAATATCACTTATGTGAGCTTACTATTAAAGTTTTATTTCTGTCAAAGAATTCAATCTCTCCTTTGATAAATATCACAGTAGAATTTTACTGGCCTTAGTAAAAAAAAATCATTGTATCTGAAAAAATACTGCATTCATGTTATTTTGCTTTGCTCTTTTTATTTGTTGGCTGTTTTTTGTTGAAAGAAGGTAAAATGCATAATTGTGAATTTTTTTTTTTTTTTTTCCTTTCATAGAAAGGGCTGAAAAACGTTTTTGATGAGGCAATATTAGCTGCCTTAGAGCCTCCAGAACCAAAGCCTAGAAGAAAGTGTGTACTTCTATAGACCCAGTAAAAATTTTTGGGCCAGGTTAAGTCAGGTGTCTATCAGCCTTGTCACGGCTTACTTTCTCTTCAGCAGTCAAATGGACTTCTTTCTTTATTTCTTTTTTTTTTTTTTTTTTTTTTCTTTTACTTTTTTTTATCAAGAAGTAGAGATACCTGCATACATTTTGCTGCATGCCGTGTATTTCTGAAAACTCTGAACTTTCTAATGTAAAATGTGAATATTTCACATGGATCAGGGCTAAGCAATGGACCAAGATGAAGTGCCAGAACCTCAGGTTTTGCAAGATGTTTGAAGTTAACCTATTACTGAACACTTTGTAATAACAGTGTACTACCCCATGTATGAGAATAAATGGTATTATTCATGTAACCAAGTTTCTAGAGCACTTGGAGAGCTTAGCGGGGGAAAAATACTATCATTTTGACAGCGACTTTGTCAGAATGTTTAGAAGTTATATGCCCATCATTATTTAGCTTCATCTGTTATGTGTTTTCATATGTGCAGCAACTTACATTTGGGAGGATGGTTCTAATTTGGGCATATTATCATTTCTTTCTGAAATGAGATTTAATATTTATACTCTGACAAAGAAATAAGATGCCTTAATGATTATTTCAGTTTTGAATTTTGTACCTGCCGTGACATTGTTTTTCAAATTATTATGTCAAAAAAATTTTTTGCAATATTGCTATATAAGATTATTAATAGTTTGAAATTTTGTTCTGTAAATTAAATAATGCTCTGAATATGCTTTATAATTTCATAGTTTTAAATATTAAGTGGTTTTGTGATTTGTGTATACCTTTGTGGAGATTTTGGCTTTTTTTAGTTTACTACACTTGTTGCATCTTATAATTAAAATAATTTTGCATAGTTTGCTGAAGGCTAGTAAGTCACACTGCTGACATATCCTGGGAACTAAACTAAACTAAAACTTGTTTGGTGTCCATTTTTTGCATATATGCTTGTCAATATATATGCTTGTTTGCAAAGACTGGAGCCTCACATTGTTTAAATTTTATTTGGGTTTGTGAAATATATTGAAAGTTCTGCAGTGGACTTGTTGCCTTTATCACTTTTCCTGGTTGTAGTAATTTATGTAGTTCTGAGTTTTGTACTTGACTATACATAATGGAACTTTTGTTGCTGCAGTTCCCTTGTTTAAATAAAGAAATCAAAGCACTGTGCAGCACAAAGCAAAGGTCTTCCTATGGGTATTACTACTAATAGAACAAAATAAGCTTAAAGTTTGTTCTTTTTATTATGTAGTAAAATTGTACAAGCTCTAGTTTCAAGAAAAGCCTTGTGCCACATACTGTTAATATCAGCTGTAATTCAAATTTTTAATAAAAAAAAATTTTAAAACAGTAATTGCTAAGCGAACTTTTTCCAAACAACTTAGCTTTTCTGTTAATGTTGCTGTTATTCTGATATTGTCTGGATTTGCTTGGAGCTGCTTGCTCATTTGATTTAGCTCTTTATTTGGTGTAACAGTCTATTATGGTTTTTGTTGGAGTAATTTCCTATCATTATTTTAGTCCTCCCTCCACTTTCCATAATAGATGCCAATGCTTCATTCAGAAATAAACAGACTGAAATGCACAATGTAACTAATGATATAACAATCTGTGCAGCCATATTGCAAATGAAACAATTTTCACATAAACTAAAATAAAAAGTGCATAATGCTTGTTAATGGAGCTTTTAACACATACCCAGGATGTTTCTAAATTACACTAACAAAAAGAATAATTCCACATGTCAAAACAAGTAAAAAAAAAAAAATGTATACAGGGTGTTTCAGTTAAACGTTTCAGAACTTCTAAGAGGGGTAGGGTACATCCTGACAACTCGAAATCATATAGCAATGTGGGGTCGGAAATGCTTTCCTGAAGCGGTGTTGTACACAGAAGCACCATAAAGAAAAGAGACCGTAAGTGAGAAATCGTTTTAATAATACATGAAAAGAAGCAAAAGGTACATGGATTAAAGTAAGTGTTCGAAGTTTCTTCCACGGGCTACAATGCATGCCTCACATCTCCGACGCATGGACATCCGAACATTCTGGAATACTCCAGGCGAATTTCGAATTTCTTCGGCAGCTACTGCGATTCTTGCAACCAGCTCCTCAGCATTGTCAACAGGGGTGTCATAAACTAGCGATTTCATATGACCCCAGAAATAAAAATCAAGACATGATAGGTCGGGTGACCGAGCAGGCCAACGCACGGGACCACCACGTCCGATCCACTGTTGACCAAATGTGACATCCAGGTAGTTACGAACATCTCCGCTATAATGGGCAGGGGCTCCATCGTGTTGGAACCACATTGTCTGTTGCGTCGATGCAGAAATCTGTTCATCTCTCAAAAGTTGTGGCAATACTTGCTGCAGAAAGATCAAGTAGATAGGTCCGGTTAGACGACACGGCAACAGGTAAGGTCCGATGAGGTGATCTCCCATAATACCGGCCCATACATTGACCGAAAATCGAATCTGTGCTGCACGACGTCGTATTGCATGCGGGTTCTCGACCGCCCAGATATGGTCGTTATGCGTGTTGAAAATTGCTTCCCTTGTGAAGGATGCCTCATCGGAAAACAACACTTCAGCAGGAAAAGGGGGATTTGTAGCACATTTTCCAAGGTACCACTGTGCGAAAGCAATACGAGGTGCATAATCCTCCGGTTGCTGTGTCTGGACACGCTGCACGTGAAACGGATGCATGTCTTGTTCTCGGAGAATCCTCCATACGCTGCAATGGGAAACCCCGACTGCGTTTGCTAGACTTCGTGTACTCGTTCTTGGATTCCCCTGTACATGCTGCAGCACATTCTGTTCGACGGCTGGAGTCCGTGCTGTTCTTACCCTGTCCCTGTCAGCTCTTTCAAATGAACCTCTCTCAGCTAACCTCTGGTGCAGTCTTGCAAAGAAATTATGACTGGGAATACGCCTCGTCGGATATCGTTCCGCGTACAAACGCTGTGCGGCTGGCCCACTACAATTTGCAGCCCCGTACGCCAAATGCATATCGGCTAACTCTGCGTTCGTGTAATCATCCACCCTACTAACTTGGCGTTCTTGTTCAAGAAATTCGAAATTCGCCTGGAGTATTCCAGAATGTTCGGATGTCCATGCGTCGGAGATGTGAGGCGTGCATTGTAGCCCGTGGAAGAAACTTCGAACACTTACTTTAATCCATGTACCTTTTGCTTCTTTTCATGTATTATTAAAACGATTTCTCACTTACGGTCTCTTTTCTTTTTATGGTGCTTCTGTGTACAACACCGCTTCAGGAAAGCATTTCCGACCCCACATTGCTATATGATTTCGAGTTGTCAGGATGTACCCTACCCCTCTTAGAAGTTCTGAAACACCCTGTATACTTGTGTGATTCTGAATAGTTGTAGAACTCATTGAATTTCAAAAAATAGTTATGAAGTTAAAAATAATAATAATAAATAAGTGCACAGGTGCCTAGAAAATGTTTATTCGTAATAGTCGTGTATATCAACACATTACAAATATGAAGAAAATACACTTATTGGTTATAAAAGCAATTTTTATTAAACTAGGCAGCTTTATATTTTGGATTCTCAATAGTGGATGTAGCCAACTATATTTAATTTACAAAATTGTTCTTTTTTTTTTTTTATAATTAGTAAAAATTATAATTATCCATGTCAACTGTTGATAATCCTCAGAAGGATCACTGCTATAATAATATGTTGCCTTTTATTTTCCTTCATTTGACAATTTTCAAATTTATAGAAATGAAAAGCCAGTACAGATTTATGACAATTGGGTATGGGATCTTGCTTTTCTGTTAATGTTCTTGCCCATTTTAGCATTAGTAGTGGCATGTCATGCAAGAGAGCAAGCTTATACAAAGGGTACTAGGAAAGTTTTGCAATATGACGCAACAATGAATCACAGGAAGCTGCTTGTTGCTGCATGTTGAGACATGTTCATACGTGCATAGTAGACGCCGCGCCAAGTCGATGGGCTCAGTTATTCATTAGTAGTGAGAGTGTAAAGTGCTTGCGATGGCATCGTGGTCACGAAATGAGATAAGGACAGTTTTGCGGTATAATTTCATGCGTGGTTTAACCATAGACCAGTGCTTAGAAGAAATGACTCTTGCACTAGATGATGATTGTCCACATCGTACAACGATATTCAGGTGGTATAGAGAATTCCAAAGGGGAAATTTCACTCTGGAGGATTCTGAGAGGCCGGGAAGGCCACGAACGTCAGTTACGGAGGAAAACGTTACTGCTGTGAGGAAAATGCTTGACGAAAACAGGCGAGTGACCTACCAACAGATAGAGGATACTTTGGGCCTAAATGCACCAGCAATTCGTTCGATTCGGCAAGATCATTTGCACGTGAAGAAACTTTGTTCTCTCTGGGTGCTGCATCAACTGACTGAAGAGCAGATGACACGACGTGTGACTTGGTGCCGGGAGATGTTAAAAAAGTTTGATAAGGGACAATCTCGGTATGTGAACAATGTCGTGACAGGTGACGAGACTTGGCTGTACTATTACGATCTGCCGACCAAGGCTCAAAACAAAGTTTGGGTCTTTGATGATGACGACACACCCGTAATTGTCAGAAAATCCCGATCTGTAAAGAAGAAAATGATAGCTGTATTTTTCAGATCGAGTGGAATTGTGGAACGTGTCGTTTTGGACACGCAGAAGACAGTCACAGCTAAGTGCGATACTGAACAATGCCTGCCTAAAGTCATTGGATCTATGAAGAACCTGCGGCCAAAGTCAAGAATGGACACCTGGTACCTCCATCACGATAATGCTCCAGCTCACCGTGCCAAAGCCTGCACCGAATATTTGACCACGACAGGACTGAAACTTCTCGAGCACCCCCCTACAGTCCAGACCTTGCTCCCTGCGACTTTGCACTGTTCCCGCATGTGAAAATGAAGCTAAAAGGGAGGCGGTTTTCCAGTGATGAGGACCTTTTACGGGCTTGGGACAACGAGTGTGCTTTACTCCCTAGTGAAACTTGGCAGAACTGGTTTAAAGATTGGTTTCGGAGGATGGAGAGGTGTATTGAATGTAGAGGAAATTACTTTGAAAAAATTAAATAAACAAAGCTGTATTGCAAAACTTTCCTAGTACCCTTTGTACAGTATCAGCAAAAAAAAAAAAAAAAAAAAATCCCATTTCACCTACCATTCCCCCCAATAATTTGTCTAATTAATCCTTGAATTTATTTAAGCTATCAACTTCCACAACAACAGAATGAAGTTTGTTCCAGCAATCAACCACCTGCTGGCTAAAGGCAAATCAAAGCCTCCTTAAACACCTCAATCAGATCACTTCATAGGTGCCTAGTCTCCAGATGCTGTAATTTGCAGAACAAGCCTTTTTTGGTAAGATCAGCCCCTTTGTTGTTCTTACCAATCTCTTTGCCCTTCTCTGTAATTGTTCCAGCAGCTCTACATCCTTCTAAAATGAGGCCTCCAGACATGTATGCAGTACTCAGTGTGACCTGACCATTGCCTTGTAAATTTAGGTAATCCTCCTTATCCCTGCTGGCAAAATTCCTGTATATAATTGAAAAAACCCCATGAGCTGTGTCCTGACAGCCTGTCTGCACTGCTCAGAAAACTATACATCTGACTACACAATTACTCCGAGCTCTTTTTCATTTTTTGCTATTCTGAGTGAAATTGTAGTACCACACAGTTCATAAGTTACTCTGGGATTACTTCTACCCATGTGCAGTACTTTGCATATGTCAGTGTTAAACCTCAATTGCCACTTCTCAGCCCATCTGCTCAACTTTTCCCAGATCCTGTTGCAGTAGAATGCAGTTATTCTTGTAATTAACCACCCTGCTAACCCTTTGTATCATCTGTAAACTTTGACATTAATCTTGTTGTGCTTTCATCAATATCATTCATGAATATAGATTAATAAATTAAAATGACAGGATTTCTATAGCTAATGGAGTTTAATAGAATGAGACTCCTTTTGTAACACTTAGGTGTTAGCTGTTTGTGGGAATGTAATTTACAAAGTCGAACATAAATTATGACTCATACTTAGTCACATCAAATATGGGCAGCGTAAAGAAAACTCAGTTTGTTTTAATCTTTGAATTTAATTTTGTAGTTGAAGTCAATACATTTTTGTTGAATATGCTTTGTTATTAAAGTTTAATTTTTTGCTGTACTTAAATTAATGGTTTTAATTTGTAATGTTTATAAGGTTTTCATTTTAACAGTGATACTGAGGGCTTTGACTTGTGGAAACTAATTTTGTTTTTGTGGTCAAGTACAAATGAGAAAAACGTGTTGAAATGATCTTTTCAAAATGTATATTGAATGAACCTTTAAATTTCCAATGCAGTTTGAAAAATTAAGCATTCAGCTAACATATTCAATGCTTCCTGAATAGAAATATGTGGCTTTGGATTTTAACCCACTTGGAGGGGAAACTATCGAATTTTTCCTACAGTTTGACAAAAATTTGCTATTTTTGTCAGTCTTCATTGGAGGCTGAATGGTGAGAAGATCAAAACAATTTCTGTCATTTATAACCCAGATTGACTGAAACCCAAGTCAAAAAGATTGTTGGAAAAGCCAGCAGTTAAAATGTGATAGTTCTTGGCAGGGGTGTTTTTTTTTTTTTTTTTTTCCTCCTTATGATTGTATGGGAAATTTTCATGTGGCATTTCAAACAGACTGCATTCAAAATGATTTGATACAGTAATTCAGTTTTTAACTGCTGCAAGCCAAGGATCAATGAAATTTAACAATGTTCCTGCAGGAAAAATCTTGTTTCCTTCAACCACTACTCCCCCCCCCATTTATACTTTAAAGAATGTATGTTAATTTTTATGGTATGCCAAAACTTAGAATCATCAGTCCCTCGGCATCAAATGGAAGTTGCCAAGACAGGTGCAGAATTATACTGTATAATAAATCACATCCACACATTGCCAGCTGGGTTCAGGCTTGACTTTAATGATTGCCAAAACCATATCTACAAAGGGTACTAGGAAAGTTTTGCAATACAGCTTTGTTTATTTAATTTTTTCAAAGTAATTTCCTCTACATTCAATACATCTCTCCATCCTCCGAAACCAATCTTTAAACCAGTTCTGCCAAGTTTCACTAGGGAGTAAAGCACACTCGTTGTCCCAAGCCCGTAGAAGGTCCTCATCACTGGAAAACCGCCTCCCTTTTAGCTTCATTTTCACATGCGGGAACAGTGCAAAGTCGCAGGGAGCAAGGTCTGGCCTGTGGGGAGGGTGCTCGAGAAGTTTCAGTCCTGTCGTGGTCAAATATTCGGTGCAGGCTTTGGTGCGGTGAGCTGGAGGATTATCGTGATGGAGGTACCAGGTGTCCATTCTTGACTTTGGCCGCAGGTTCTTCATAGATCCAATGACTTTAGGCAGGCATTGTTCAGTATCGCACTTAGCTGTGACTGTCTTCTGCGTGTCCAAAACGACACGTTCCACAATTCCACTCGATTTGAAAAATACAGCTATCATTTTCTTCTTTACAGATTGGGATTTTCTGACAATTACGGGTGTGTCGTCATCATCAAAGACCCAAACTTTGTTTTGAGCCTTGGTCGGCAGATCGTAATAGTACAGCCAAGTCTCGTCACCTGTCACGACGTTGTTCACATACCGAGATTGTCCCTTATCAAACTTTTTTAACATCTCCCGGCACCAAGTCACACGTCGTGTCATTTGCTCTTCAGTCAGTTGATGCGGCACCCAGAGAGAACAAAGTTTCTTCACGTGCAAATGATCTTGCAGAATCGAACGAATTGGTGGTGCATTTAGGCCCAAAGTATCCTCTATCTGTTATTAGGTCACTCGCCTGTTTTCGTCAAGCATTTTCCTCACAGCAGTAACGTTTTCCTCTGTAACTGACGTTCGTGGCCTTCCCGGCCTCTCAGAATCCTCCAGAGTGAAATTTCCCCTTTGGAATTCTCTATACCACCTGAATATCGTTGTATGATGTGGACAATCATCATCTAGTGCAAGAGTCATTTCTTCTAAGCACTGGTCTATGGTTAAACCATGCACGAAATTATACCGCAAAACTGTCCTTATCTCATTTCGTGACCACGATGCCATCGCAAGCACTTTACACTCTCACTACTAATGAATAACTGAGCCCATCGACTTGGCGCGGCGGCTACTATGCACGTATGAACATGTCTCAACAAGCAGCTTCCTGTGATTCATTGTTGCGTCATATTGCAAAACTTTCCTAGTACCCTTTGTATATAGTGGAAATAGTGCACAGTTGAGGGAAAAAAAGTGCAAATTCGAGATCTGATGATACCCCTGCAACAGACAGCTTTTTAACTTACTAAAAGTGAACATGCCAAAGCATATATTCAACATCAGAACCAAAATAAAATTGGATCTGGTTCATATTCTGGTTCAATATTCTTTTAACCTGTCAACTATATCCAAGGCAGGTCAAACAAAATCCAGAACAATGAAGGAGAAGTTGCAAATTAAAATGTGATTGCAAATACTCAGAGCTACAATGAATGTGTCATTGTACTTCCTTGGAATTCCTCATCCCCCAACAGCAAGGAATTGGGGGGGGGGAGTAGGTTATGAATCTGTCTTTAGAAATTTGAACCATTCAATTGGCTCACTCCGGAGTTTTAGAAGGAATAAACTCCAGTACAGAATGGTGATGCTAGTCATTTTCACAAAAATTTTACTGAATGGAGGGGATTGTTTCCTTCTTGGTGATGTATGCTTCTTGACCACTTTATTAGGACCATGGTGGCTTTGGACATATGTGACAGTTTGCAAAAGTATCTAAACCGGATGTGCAGATCACTAAAGCTGTGTGCCAAATCAGGTTGCCAGAATAGATGGGATCTTCCAGAATTTCAAAGAAGTGTGTTTTCTAATGCTATAGTAGAGATCAGCTGACTTGTTGAGTGTTCAAAGACCTGTTATTCATGGTCTTTAATGAAGTGAAAATGCCTAGAAAAACATCGACGAACAGATGCAATTGCAACCAAAAATACTGTACTATTAAAGACATGCAGATCATTCTAGACTCGGTTTAATGTACATTAGATTTTTTTAATTATTACATTTTAAATGTAAAGCATTAAATTGCTTCACATTTCAAATGTAAATATAATGACAAAATATTTAAATAAATAAATCTTTATTTGTCGTACCAAATTTAAATATAGGTTTACATTGGTAAGTGACAAATTCCCTTCACGGCAGAAAATGCCAGGGGATTACCATAAAATGTGAATAAAAGAATGTCTAAAATATACAAGAAAGGGCAACAAATATACAATAAATATACACGAAAAGATGACATATAAATTGCATTACTCTTCACTACATTTCTGTCTAGAGTCCTGGCAATTGTAATACAAAAGTTCATCTTGACATCGCATCCACTGATCAACTTGTGAGAGATATACATTGTTCAATTGCACACGCACAGTTCTTGACAGAAATTCACACAACTGCTAGGCAACAGTAGCCTCAGCGAACCACACTGCGGTTTGTTTTCTATATTTTAGATCTTCTGTGAGCCTTAGTAGGTCAATTCCTATACGTGTTAGGCACTGAATTGATTCTAACGCACTAGCGGGTATAAACCTGTCGGCCATCTTCAGTCTGTTGGTCTTCATTCTCAAGGATTTTGTACCTCATAATGCAGATGGCGGGATGTGCCACTCACAAAAGCTGCCAGAAGCATGGTGATGATATCGTGCCAGTCATCATTTTGATTGCGGTTATTAATCGTTTCCAGGCAATGATGTCTGGTAAACGCTGCAGTTTAAGCTGTTCAGAGAGCTGCGTGGTCCTTAACTGTTGAGGGAGATGGTGCTTATGGTTTGCCCACTTCAGCAGCCAGAATTCACTCGCATATATTCTCCTAATGTCGGTAGGGGTGGCTGACGCCCACAATTCTGCGCCATACAAAATGGCCGAATACACTGTGGTTCTTAAATATCGTGCGGTTATAATAAATTATCTGTTTATACTCCGGCACGACAACCAAGTCAGTAGAGTTTACAATAAATCGTCAATACAAATATTTATCGTATTTAGTAGTCACGAGCTTGAACCCCGGTCCACTCAAGGAACGCGTGCTACGCACCCTCGCTCCTGACCACTGGGCTACGTCAGGCCTTATTTATTAAGGTTGGCTGCGAGTGCTGTACAAATGCAGGCTTTCAAGACAGTCGTATTGCCCATTTGTAACATTGGGATAGCACATGTTGCTGTTGCCATGGGTTTGAGAAAAGACATCTGAAAATGTAAAACAACCTGATCAACAAATGCCTACCAAACTGAATTTTACAACTTGAAAGGGAATGTGGGTTTGATTCTCACCAAAGGAAATAATTTGTTTAAATCGTAATAGAGTGAGAACATCACCTGATCACATGGTGTTTGGCCATTCTTCCTATCGGGAAAAACGATACAGAAAAGCAATACAAGATAGCACTGTGATAACCTGCTTTAAAAGCTTGAATTTAGGGAATCGTGTGTAAAGTGTTTTTCAATACCATTATTACTATAGTTCAATGCTTCTCAAACTTTTTTGGATAACTGAAATGAATATTTGTCTGTTTGCCTCCAAAAACGTAAATGCAGCCCTGCATGTATGTGTGTAAATTATAATGTAAATTATAAAGAAAACTATTTACTGCACTTTATTCCTTCATAAAAAATTACAAACTACATAAATAAAGTCAGTTATAGTCACTTAAATTAAGTCATAAAAATTAAAGTTAATTATGTAAGTCATGATATTAATGAAAATAGTTAATTATATTTTAATATTTAATGCGATGGATGAGCTTGGTGGAGATTTATTAGCTTATCAATATTAGGTTTAATATCTGTAAGTAGAAGTCGTAAATCGCCATGTTTAACGTCCAGACAATTTCTTTGTTTTGTCAGCAATTGAGATACAGCACTCAACCTGTTTCGACTAGATATGGAAAGAAATAAGTAATATTTTTTACAATTCCCCAAAATGCAGGATAATGGTAAGGGATTTTTTGTAACTAAAATTCCTGATATGAATTTTGAAATTTTGGCTTCAGTTCAACTTCATTTTGTAACTCAATCAATTCTTCTACAAAACGTTCACCATCGTCATTATTTAAAAAAAGATTTATAACCCAATCTGGAATTTTTAAATTAAGGAGATCTTCGAACCTTGCCTGCATATCTCTGTGCAACATTTCTAGATGAATACAAAAAGTTAGTAGAGTTTCATCAGCTATTTTTTCTTTTTTCTCTATTTCCAACATTTGGAAATTGATACAATTCACGTCGTCCTACGTTGCGCATAAAAAGCTTTAATTTTGAAATAAATGCTGAAATTTCAGGTTTCACCTTAATAAGAGTTCCATCTTGTCCTTGTAAACGTAAGTTCATTAAGTTGAATCTAGTAAATAAATCTGCAAGATAAGCAATATCAGTTTTCATTTTCTTGAGGTCATTACTAAGGTCGTTCCTATCTTCAAAAAACTCGACAACAGTATCAAAGAGTTCATAAAATCTGTTGAGACAGTTGCCTTTTGACAGCTACCGGAGTGAAGTAGCAATCGTTCAAAATCTGTTTTGATCACAAAGCTTTCGAAATATACGATCATTCAAAGAATGCTTTAATTTTGTTTATAGCAGTGATAACAGTTTGCAGAGAATTGTGCAGTTGATCAAGTTTTTTTTTGCAACTAAATGCTGACAATGACAATGAATAGTAATAATATTTGACACAGCATTTTTTAAATAAGCTATAAAACCCTAGTAATGGCCAATCATTGATGGTTCTCCTGTTGCCCCCTTTCATGCCTAACGCTCCCATGGATAATTCAAACTCCCCCCAGGGGGCGATATCACCCACTTTGAGAAGCACTGGTCTAGTTGAAAGGTAGATTAATGGAGGATATACAGTTATTTGATTTCCGGATGCCAAGGTGGCAAAAGATCTGATCTATTGTTGAAGTTAACATGCCCACTATACAAAATGTTCATAACATTAGCAGGCCTCACACAAGCAGTCTTATCAATTGATATTAGTAAGACCAAATGGTGTGCACATGAGTGATCTTAATGAAATCCGATCTTTTGTTATTCTCTGGGATTTTATATTTATTATCACTGAATCCTGCACATTGTGGGGGGATTCGGTGATAATTTTACTCAACCCCTTCAGCACCAATCAGATTTGCTAGCAAAATTACAAATTTTGACCTATGCTCTTTAACAACCCATCCAAACCAAATATGGTCTGACTTCATGCGCACCTTGCAGTGATAGATCTGGTTTGTTTGTAATTTGGTTTTTAGGAGCATTAGCAACTAAGACCATATTGCTCCAGGATATGCGATGGTCATTCCCTGACCTTTCCGTATTTGGTGGTGACTGGCTCGAACCCCGGTCTAATCAAGGAGTGTGTGCTACACATTGCTGCTGCCCCTTCCCACCTGGCTATTAAGGCGCCGATAGATCTGGTGCTATGGGAGTTTCATCACTGATCAGCTATAACCTTAGATGCTGAATGTCAAAACCTACAATACACACCTTGTAAGCTATTCATATCTACACCTGTTTGCTGCCATCGTTAATCTGGTTGTCCCTATTTGAACCTTCTGGAAGGTTATATTTTTTAGATGGTCTCCAGACCTGATCCCAAATGCTGGTCTCACAACCTTTCATGCCACCTGCAGTGGTAGATCTGGTGGTATGAGAGTTTCACCACTGTTCAGACCTATGCTGTGTCAAACCTCAAAATTATTCCCTAAGTCCAGCTCTTAAGTGACCCTGTCAAAATAGCTAACCAGATTAGTAACATGAGTCCCTTTACAAATCCATGCTGAGCATCTTTCAGAATTCTCTTTTAATCTAAACTTCAGAATTCTCTTTTAATCTAAATGATCCTGAATTCCACCCTTGACCATTGTCTCCATGATTTTCTCTACCAAAGTTAGACTGACCAGCCAGTAATTTCCCACTTCACTCTTAAAACCGCCGTTATGTATTGGTGATGCTGTACATTGACACTTTTCCAATCCAACGGCATTACTGGAGTCCAGTGATGCCCTCATAATTTGGTTCAATGCACTCACTTGCTGTCTCTCTCTCTTAAGATTATAAGGTATATGCCATTAACCCCAGGAGCCTTACTGGCCTCTAGGCTCGGAAGTATTTTCATTAAATAAACATGAAATTTCAACATCAATTACATTTTTTTCAACTTGAAATGTACAAATCAAAATACCTAAAAGAAATGCGAAGGACGTTTCACATAAAACCATCCACTGTGCTTGGTTGGGACAAGTGCCACTTTAATGTGAAACATCTTTATCTCAACCGAGTAATTCAATTGCCCATTTGAGTAGCCATTCAAATGGCTACAATAAAATGGGCAATTACGATATTGGCAGGGGTGTGCAATCCCGAGGGAACTAGGGATGCATTGCACCCGGGTGCCAACATTCGAGTGGTGCCTGAAAATCTGAAACCTACATGAAAATTTTAAAGGGGTGCCAGATTTCATTTGGCACCTGGGCACTGCACCCTAGGAACACCCTAGCTATTGGCTTGGATATTGCTAACCACTTCGAAGCAAAGGATGTTTCACATAAAACCATCTATTGTGCATGCTTGGCACACTTGCCATTTTTATTTATTTATATATTTTTTTAGATGGTCTCTGGACCTGTAATTCCAAGTGCTGGTCTCCCATCCCTTCATGTCCACTTGCAGTGGTAGATCTGGTGTTATTTTTTTTGAAAATGCGAGCCCATTGTTGAAACATCATTTATTTTACAAATAAATGAAATCCTGAATGCAACTGTTCAGTATCCAGGGCCGAAACTACGGTGGGGCGAGTGGGACCCCATCCCCAGTATTTTAAAGGCACAATCAATCAGTCATGTATTTTGAAATTGCTTCATTTTTGATTTAATTACAGTCGGACCTCTGTTTACCCAACTTCTTTATAGCGAATTTTTTTGAATTCCTCTTGGTAATTACATTTAAAATGGTTTCCGTTAAACGAAGAAAATTTCCGTGTAACGAACAGATCGCCACTAGCCAACATCCATTTACTGTCCAACTTCAAACCCACAGAACCAACTTTTCATCTTCCTCATTTATTCATTCAACTGCCGTTTTTTGGAACAACCTTCCTTCATACGTATTTCCTGAAAATTACAATCTACAGAAGTTCAAGTCCAATGTCAACAAAAAACCTCAAACCCAAGCACGGCACTAAGTACTATAGGTTCTAATACCTCTTGTGTTTGGGGTTCACATAAAAAAAAAAAAAAAAAAAGATTAGGAGAGAAGTTTGTATGCATTGTTCTCACCTCTGGCCTTTAGACAATTTAAGTAATTAGAAACAATTAGTCACATACCGAAAAGTGGCCCTAGTCAATATGTTTTCCATAGCCAGTCAGTGGATTAAGAAGATTCTGACTCGGATAATAGGCCTGGTCAATCTGTGTTGTGGGTCCCCTTTACTCTGACAAACGAGCATATGTTTATCGGAGAAGTGAGTGATCCACGCCTTCCAGTGAATTTCTCCATCTATGTTTACATGGGCACAGTATTCAAAGAACTAGTGAAAGTAGCAACATAGAGATAGGGGGAGGGGGGCAACTAAGATATTATATAAACTTTATGAAGATGAAATTTTGGCAGATTTTGAAACTTCGTCGACGCTCTCACTGTGTAGAAAATGTTCTAAACTTTAATGGCATACAGGCAATAATAAAAAAAAAAAAAAAAACTATGCATATCACCAATCTCCAAAAAAACAGCGCGAATTAAAGACGATTGCTAAAGAACTTGATGTGGAAGTTATAAAGATCGCTCGTGTGTTCGAGCCGATAACCGGTAAAAATGGATTGATTGTACAGTCGAATTTTGTGATTCGGCGAAGGCGAGAGCGTTTTCTTTCTGATTGATTTGTGTCGTCGAAGGGGAGTCTTAGCTGAGGTAGGGTGTTTTCCCCCTATCCAGCTGTTTTAAAATCGGCAAACGAGTTCGTGATTTAAAAACTTCGTCAAGTGGGGAGAAACACTCTAAGCTAGGCGCCCCTGTAAAAATCACAAATTAAAATTTGCAAAAAATCATATAAATTATAATCAAACGTTTACGTATCTTAACAAGAAAATGGGATTTTTTTCCCGAGATTCGTTCGAGCCATGATGTAGCTTGCGGACGGCAATTGCGGGTTGGAGGAATTCTGCTTTGTGCAAAGATTTTGAATCAAAAGTTAAATATTCCGGATTATTAAATCGGCTTTTAATCTGAAATTTCGTAACCATTTAGCACTAATGATCGACATCCTGCAGGAGGCCTCTTACCTTTCAGAAGTTTTACAGATTCACTATGGTAAACGCAGATAAATTAATTATTCGAACTATCAACGCTATTGCTAATTTTAAAAATTCTGAGGCTAAAATTGAGAGTATGTTGAAGTGGAAAGATACCCCCAGGGGCTCACATCTGATGAGTATGGGCTTGGCACACCGAGGGTTCTGAGCTGGATATTACATTCTTCTCTTTCTTGGTGATTCCCTTCTATTTCTGACCCCCCCCCTTCCTCTCTCTCTCACTCAGGGGTAACTCAGATTTTTTTTTTTTTTTGCCTGGTGCAGCAAAAGCCTCAGGCTTCCTTGCACCATATGGCTAATAATAATAATAATTTGAAGGAATCAAAATCGAAAGTAAGAATAGTAAAATTACCTCGTGACAAGTTATTAAACGCATTGTTTTATTCGTAAAGGATAAGTTATTAATGCAACAGAGTGATTTTAAATTAAATAAAGAAAATAATGATACCACTGAAAGAAATTTTAAACATATGCTACCGAAAATCGTGGAATATGATAGAACTTTCGTCTCGGCGGCAAGATGGTGAAAACCGAATAAGAAATTTGTTTTCTGATAAAATATGAAATAAAAATTAATGATTTTAGAGATTTTGTCGAAGACAGTTTATCTTTAAAATCGAGTGAAATTCCCTTTTCAATTAAGAAAGCCAGAAATATATTTGAAACCATTGCGATTAGCTGAAGCTGAGCGAGCTTTCAGCGTAATGAATAATATTGAGTGAATGAATGAATAATGTTGACAATTAAACAAGTTGCAGATTATGATGACCATATATCTAAATGGAAAACCATTGCTTCAGTTTGATCGGGATCGTTACGTCAAATCATTGTAACCGTTGTAATCCTATTGAGCAAAGCAGAAAATCGATAACAAATATATTTTTTTTACCTCGCCTTTTTCCCGTTTTATATATATATGAGGTCAGCGTTTTTACTGTTTTGGCATGAACTTTTTATGGCCCTTCCAGACGCCAACCCTCACCCTTTATCCGGGCTGGGGATATGCCGTGGGTATTCCCTGACCTTCCGCATCCTCCATATTTGGTGGTTATGGGCTCGAACCCCGGTGTAATCAAGAAGAGTGTTCTACACACTGCTGCTCCTGCCCACAGAGGCGTCGACAACAACAAATATTAATAAAGAAGTAAATTGCATATGGCAAATTTTAGAATAAAATTTTCTTGAATATTTGTGTAATTTTTTTTTTCATGTAATCTGCGATTTTTGTGTACTTTTTCTAGAACGTTTGTTTTTTATGTAATATTTGTTTTTATACTCTAGAATGTTTTGTGATATGGGAAATATTTCATGTTATTTTTTATTCACAATATTAAAATTTTAACATGAAAAAAATGTATCCATTATATTTTCCCAATTGTTAAAAAAAGACGAATAAAAAAGTTGCCGTGCTCAGCACACGCGCAACTTTTTTTACGAAGATAAACATCCTTCGCGTTTCTTTTAATATTTTGATTTGTATTTATTGATTACGAAATAAAAGAGCTTTTTTATTCTAAATATTTTATTTATCATTCACAAATTTACATAATTTCTGGAAGACAAGATAGAATGGATTTATGATTACTAAAGTAAGAGATATATTAACCCTAGGGGCTCACATCTGGTGAGTATGGGCTTGGCACGCCCAGGGTCCTCAGCTGGATATCATCATTCTTCTCTTTCTTGGTGATTTCCTTCTACTTCTCTTTCTCTCACACACACAGAGGGTAACTCAGAAAATTTTTTTGGCTGGTGCAGCATAAGCCTCGGGCTTCCTTGCACCATATGGCTAATAATAATAATAATACTTGCGATTGCAATGTATCTAAATATCTCTGAAAAACAGCGTCGATTTAAATACCGATCTTTGTATATGAAGCGACAGCTGTTAGGGTTTCCGTAGCCCAGTGGTCAGAAGCGGGAGTGCAGTAGCATACGCTCCTTGAGTAGACCGGGGCTCAAGCCCCTGACTGCTAAATACGGTCGATCTCCCAACCCGCACTGGACCAGCGTGGCAGATTATGGTCCATTTCCCTCAATGTGAATTGTTGAGGAGGCTTCCATCTTGCAGTGGGTTGATAATGGCTGCAGTTTACCTTTTTTTTTTTTTTTTTTTCTTTTTACGCAGCTGTTAAGGGCACCAAACAATGGAATGTAACGAAAATGAGAGACGAAAAAAATAAATTGTTGACAAATATTTGTATTATCGCAGTCATATGACAAATGCTTGTATTGTTGCAATCATACTTACTGCAGGAAGTATGATTGTGATGTTATACTATTCAAGAATTCTAAAAAGGTAGAACTCCAGATACTATTGTATCCAGTTATCATCGTAAGGGGAGGCATGACGACCAAGTTTTTAAGCTTTTTTTTTTTTAGATAGACCTAGGAACGTTTTACACATTCACTAAAAGTATGGTTAAGGGGATAATAAGGCCCATCTGTATACCCCCTGAATCCGCCCCTGACTTGGGATTATTATTATTATTTTAGGGTTGCCCGTAATTAAATACATTAACCCGTATTTGTGTCTGTAAATTGCGTATGTTCTATGGTTGATTTGCCTGTTTTGCTGGACGAAAAAACCCCAGTTACTGGGGAGAAAAACCTTGCTATCTACGCCTGAGACCAACTAACTCGGCCACGGAGTGAAAAAAGCCCATTAAAGTTCCTCACGTCATCGACGGGATTCGAACCCAGGCCTTTTCCATCCGGTGTGGGGAGGACGGTGACGATACCACTGTGGACCCCTGACTTGGGATATCATACCGGTCATGAAAAATGCGTCACGCGCTCTAATCACACTGCTAGTTGTGCTAGCGTGGGAAGCGCCTCTGGTGGAATCCGCGGATAACGTCACTTCCGTGACCGATCAAATTTACTGGGCAGAAAGTCGGAAAAATTGCGAGCCCATTGTTAAAATATTCACAGCTCACCACTGTTTACATCTATTTGCTGTCGTCGCTAATCTGGTTGTCCCTATGTTGTTCAAAGGTTTCTTTGAACCCTTTCTGGTAATTTTTTAAAAAAAAATGATCTCCTGACTTATTATTCGAAATGCAGCACAGCTATAATGTTTTATATTGGGGTAATGGGGTAATGACGTACTTGTATTTCAGTCTTCTAGCAACAGTCACGTAAATCACGAAAAGGATGTCACGTGTTTTCCTAACCTTATGTTTACACTTGTAAAATTTCTTACCTTTGTAAGAAAACCCTGAAGTGTTTCGTCTTGAACCGCTTTTAACAGCACTTCGAACTGTGCCTGTTCAAAAGCACAGAAAAATATTTTCGTTAATGTCAAACAACGGATTCAGTTTTATCCATGAAAGGAACTGGTACAGGGATGCATAATAATATATTGAAACAAACCGGATTTGTCTGTCAACAAAGGCATGGACGCTACAAATGTCTAAATGTGTCTTATGGTATCTGGTACCAACACGCAGATCCTTTAACTCCTGTAAGGTCCGTGGTTGAGATGCCGCAGATCGGAGTTGCTGTTCCAACACAAACCACAGATGATCGATGTCTGGGGAATTTGAGGCCAGAGCAATACCTGGAGGTCTTCCTCATGTTCCAAAAACCAGTCTCGAACAATCCGGGTGTGTGGCATGGCGCATTATCCTGCTGAAAGACGGCACCGCCAGAGGGCAAGATAGTTGCCACTTCCCCAAGGTTAAACGACGCACACGTACTCGGCCGTCCATAAAGTACAACAAGAAGCGTGATTCATCAGACCAGATGACTTTCTTCCAATCACTAAAGGTCCAGTTTCGATGCTCACGTGCCCATTGTAGGCGCTGTCGCCAGGGGAATCATGTTTAGAATGGGCACTTGGAGCGGCCTGCAGCTACGCAGCCCCATTTTCAGTAGGGTTGTATGTATTGTGTTGTGACACATTACTCTCGTCACCAGCATTCCAATTACCAGCGAGTTGCGCCGCAGTCGCCCTTCTGTTGCCATGTACCATCCAGGAGAGTCTTCGCTCACCTCTAGCATCGATGAGCCGTGGTCGTCCAACAAACACCTCATCTGCGGTTCTTGGATTTTCCCTCCTTGGACCACTTTCAGTAGGTACTAACCACGGCTGACCCTGATCACCCCACCAGCCGTGTTGTTTTGGATATACTCTGACCGAGTAGTCTGGCCATTACAATTTGACCTTTGTCAAACTCGCTTAAATCTCCTACCTTTCCCATCTGAAGAACAAGAGTAACACTGATTAACAGAGCTGAGTATCGGGTGTTTTTATACCCTGTCCCGATCCGCACCGTAGTTTACCTACAGTTTCTTCGATTTGCATAACGACTCGCTGATCATAATGTTTTGACTCATCGGTGTACAACTGAGACGCCACAAGAAGCATCCAAGCCTAAGCTTTAAGTAATAGCTTTTATTCCATTCATTCAAAGAAACATTGAGAATGCCACCAGCATCATTTTACAGACCAAATGTTTCTGTTAGCACCGTTATACGTGGTATAATAGTCTCCATGAAGATAGACAGAAATGTCTGTTTCTTTGTAAAATCATCTTACAGAGACGATGTAATAATGATCATGAAGTTCATTTAAATCAGGTTGAATTCGAATTTCCTTGAATTTTAGGAGAGAAAATAGGACAGAGACATAACTGCACTCGCGTCATGGTCGGACATGTACCTGTACACGATGGGTGACTTCAAGCTCGCACTCAGGATTTTTCTTTGGAGAATTGCTGCATTCAGCTATAGAAAATTAGTCGAGATTTTGGACTCTTGTGGTAGACAAATCCCAGCAGCAGCGCTCTCCCGGGTGTGTCACTCAGTGATTACTACATTAAAGTGCATTCATTAATGCGTTGTTTTATTGTTCTGCAATTTAATATCTTTCCACAAAAGCATCTTTTACCTTACATTTCAAAGAAACTTCACTCATTAGTGGGAGAAGTTTTTTTCACAGAGTGGGAGAAGTTTTTTTTACTGTGTGTGAAAAAAAAACATGAAATTTTAATTCTTAATAAAAGAAAATAAAATGGTGCAGAAGATGCTTAGAACTTAACCCCAGGGGCTCACATCTGGTGAGTATGGGCTTGGCACGCCCAGGGTCCTGAGTTGGATATCATCATCATTCTTTTTCTTGATTTCTCTCTCTCTCTCTCTCTCTCTCTCTCTCTCTCTCTCTCTCTCTCTCTCAAGGTAACTCAGATTTTTTTTTTTTTTTTTTGGCTTGGTGCAGCAAAAGCCTCTACACCATATGGCTAATAGTGATAATGATTATGGTAATAACTTTTGCCCCAGGAACTCTAGAATTTTATCCAGAAAAACATACAATGATCAGAAACTTACTTGTCAAAAATTAGAACCTATTATTTAATATCTAGTAAAGCCATCTTTCCGCCAAATTAAAGCCCATACACACGTTGTGGTACGGATTCTATTAGCTTGCTATTGAGTTCGGCTCCATATCTAATCTTTATTTTATTACCATGCAAGCTGTTGTATTGTGCTCGTTAGAGAACTGCAAAGTGGAACTGTCGTTTCTAAGGTAAAGATTTTCAGTTGGATTCAGAGTTGAAAATTAGGCGACCATGGTAGTTGTTGGTACTCTTGGGAAGTCTGGTATGACCAATTTGATTGGATACTACAATGTGGTCACAAAGGAACTGGATGCAGAAAATAATTTTGATATCATATACTTGGATTTCAGGAAAGCTTTTGATACTGTTGTACATGGAAGACTGCTGTACAAATTGGAGCAGTATGGCATTAAGGACAAGTTGCTGCAATGGATAATGGGATGGTTGAGTGGAATGCGGCAGAGAGTGGCAATAAATGGACACTGCTCTACGTGGACTAATGTTATCAGTCAACGTAAACAATGGTCCCTGCTGGGCCCATTGTTGTTTTGTGTATTTATCAATGATATCGGTGAATATATATCAGGCTTAATGTCCAAGTTTGCGGATGATACAAATTTTGGAAAGGTTGTTAATGACAGTAAAGACAGTATGCTACTGCAACCGGATCTAGAAAAGTTAGGCAGATGGGCTGAGAAGGGGCAAGTGAAGTTTAACATTGCAAATGTAAAGTACTGCATATAGGTAGCAGTAACCCAAGCGAAATGTACGAACTGTGTGGTACTACACTCAAGGAGGTGAATAAAGACCTTGGAATAATTGCTGCACTCTGAGCAGTGCAGACGGACTGCCGGAGCAGGCCATGGAGTTTTGTGAATGATATATAGGAATTTTGCTAGCAGAGACAAGGAGGTGATTATCCCTTTGTATAAGGCAGTGGTGAGGCCACACTTTGAGTACTACGTACAAGTCTGGAGCCTCATTTTAGGAAGTGTGTAGGATTGCCAGCCCACCTGAGACCGACTGACTCAGCCACGTTGTGAAAAAAGCCCATAAAATTCCTCACATCATCGACAGGACTCGAACCAAGTTCTTTTCCACGCAGTATGGGGATGATGGCTATTCTACCAACTGTGCTACCCACGAGGCTCCATCTCTTGGCTCGTATGATAAAATCGTAGTCAGTTGCTATATAAAATGAATGCAAAGGTGTCTTAGACTGCTTCGTTGAAGAATACAATGACAGGTTTAACGATTTTGAGCTAGCCTTTCAGTCATACTTGGCTGATATCTTGAATGCACCTCATGGTTTGGAGATGGAGTTTTTTTTGTTTTTTTTATGAAACCCCTAAACACGAAATGTATCAAAACCTATAGTACTTGGTACCATGCATGGGTTGAAGCCTCCAATACGCAAAGTGGTGGTATTGCACCGGTTAATGAGAGTCATCTACCACCTTGAGCTCTCAGGAGATAATATTCTGAAGTCTCTGTTCAACATTAAGAAGGTGCAAATTGAAAATGAAGAATGCTGTTGAATACCCACGATTGCACCAACATACTCGTTGTGTACTCTCCTGTTTAGGTAAAAGTGTTTCACATTTGGCACAAATCAAGACTTGAGATAACAGATAACGAACACTCATCTCGAGATCCAATTAAAGCTAAACACAGCGATGCTGGGACCACATATACATTTTTTATCTAGCAATAAACAATAAAAAAAAGTCATTAAATTGTATGCCATCCTATTGCAAGGACAGCATGCATTTTTTTCTATGAAACTGGAATTCTTCATCCAGCAAACAGCAAATCGACCAAAGAACACACTCAATTTACAGACATATTATATACGTTGCATTATGGCCTAAGCTGCTTCTAAAACCCTACACTACAACTTCCTAGAAAAATTTGCGGTTTTTTATCCAGCAAAACGGACAACTCAACATGAAAACATTTACAGATATAATTACACGTGGGCAGATGAGTTCGTTTTTCGGGTGGCGCTAATATAATAATTGCATTTTGATAAATGCAATAAAATTGCATTTATTTCACCAGAATATCGCAGGGCACTGTGGTTATTTATCTGTTTTATAATTTAACTTCATTATTGTGTAATGTGCATTCAATGCTTAAATATTGTTGAGGTGAGGTACGTTTTTCATTTTTTATTTATTTATTAATTTGTTTTTTGACTGGTAATACATAGGGGACCAAATGATGACGAAGGTATTTTGTGATTGGTTAGTTACGTTTGGCTCTGAATTCGATATTCCAAAATGAAATACTTGCTCTGATTACATTTATTCTTCAATGAGCAGTATATGTATTAGGATTACAACAGGCTAGTATTTGTACCCAGCTTTTTTTCAGTTCTATTTATATTGTTCTGAAGTTTAATCTTTTGTACTTTGAAATGCTTATTAATTGTATTTATTTTGGTTAAAGTGGAATGCCACTGTGACATTTTTCTAGAACAAAATACAATGGAGTTAACTGAATTTCTGTTTGTGGCCACAGACTCCACCAAAATTTCTGTTATTTTTCATGGCAGTAATCACATGGGTGAGATGCGATCTTCAAGAAGTTTTTTGATTTAGTATTGTAATGAAAAGCAGTATTTCAATACGCAGCACCCTGTGTTTTGAAATGGAGTAATGTAAATGATATTGCCTACCTTCTCATGCCTCATTGTACACAAAGTGAATGATATAAATGGACAAAAGAAGCAAATTTATTTTAATAATCTTATTCCTTGATTTTACTAAACTTAGTGTTCGTTTTGCCTAAAACCAATGTTATTATATGAAGGTACGAATAACGATCCCGAATAATTCCAAATCATCAATTTGCACTCGATATATATTTTTCTGTGAGGCTATATGATACTATTGCTGGGTTAAGGATATCATTTGTATGTACCATGTGACTAGGTCTTCTTGGGTCCGGTGGTTACCATATCATTGCAATACTTTTAAATAAATAACATCACCAAAAGGTTAATCTTCCATTTATTTACAAATTTCAGAACTACTTTGGCATGTTTCTGGACTTAATTGGTTATTCATTAGTTTGTAGTGTCTAATGATTATTTGATGTGATTTAGCATTAGCAAAGGCACATGATGCAAGAAAGCAAGCTTATATAGCATCAGCCAAAAAAAAAAAAAAAAAAAAAAAACCCTTATTTCACCCATCCACTCACTCCAAATGTTTGTCAAGTTCTGCCTTGAATCTATTTAAGCTATCAACTTCTACAATGACAAATGGAAGTTTGATCCAGCAATCAACCACCTGCTGGCTAAAGGCAAATTTCCACACATCTATCCTACAACCGTCTTTCCTCAATTTGAATTTATGCCCTCTCGGGCGATTATTCTGAGCATGCTCAAACCATTCAAGGCTTTACACACCTCAATTAGATCACCTCACAGGTGTCTAGTCTCCACACTGTAATTTGCAAAACTTAAGTCTTTCTTCGTAAGAGCAACCGGTTGTTCCATTCGCTAATCTTGTTGCCCTTCTCTGTACTCGTTCCAACAGCTCTACATCCTTCTTAAAATGAGGCCTCCAGACCTGTATACAGTACTCAAGGTGTGGCCTGACCATTGCCTTATACAAGGGGATAATCACCTCCTTATCCCTGCTAGAAAAATTCCTGTATATCATTGACAAGACACCATGAACTACTCTTGCAGACCATCTGCACTACTCAGAAAACTTCATATCTGCCTGCACAATTACTCCCAGGTCCTTTTCATTCTCTACCACTGTCAGTATAGAACCACAGAGTTGATACTTTACTCTGGGTTTACTGCTTCCCATATGTAGTACTTTACATTTGTCAATGTTAAACTTCATTTGCCACCTCTCAGCCCATCTGCTCAACTTTTTTAGATCTTGTTGCAGTAGCGTACTGTCATTAGTGTCATTAACAACCCTGCTAACCTTCATATCGTCTGCAAACTTGGACATTAAGCCTGATATACCATCATCAATCGCATTTATTAATACTGTACAGAAAAGAACAATGGACCCAAAACTTAACCCCGAGGGACTCCACTAATAACATTAGTCCACAAAGAGCAGTGTCCATTGATTACCACTTTGTCTTCTCCCACTCAACCATCCCCTTATCCATAGCAGCAATTTGCCTCCAATGCCATACTGCTCCAATTTGTGCAGCAGTCTTCCATGTGCAACAGTATCAAAGGCCTTTCTAAGATCCAAATATATGATATCAATATATTGCCACACGGTAGGAAATCAGAGCTTCAAAATTATAAAATAAATAATGCATTTTGGCTTCTTTAAAATTAATAAGTAGTAGAGAACTTATTTTCCTTTCATGCATTTTTGTGGCCTACATGATTTAATAATATAATGTAATGTTAGCATGCAGGATGGGAAAACTGCATATTAACCACAAGTTGCTTTGGTATTGCATCACTTAAACAAATGGCAATGACAAAAAAAAAATAATAATAATAATAAAATAAGGTGTAACCTGCCATTTTTTGTTGTTGAGATTGAGATGTAATGGCACAACAGGAAGGTAAGGCAGTGTTATGAGAAACCCTGTTTTGATATATCAGCAGTTAATAGTGGTGGTGCAATTTTTGTGTTGGCTATGGATTCGATCTCAAAAAAAAAAAAAAAAACAGTGATAACGTAAGTTTCAATCTTTTTTTCCCCTCCCATTTTACAGGAAAAGCAATGCTGATAGTTGATTTTTACTGAATACATATTCTCTTCTCTTTCAGTGAAATTTACAACTAACTGTGAAAATTGAGTGCTTTTTAAAAATGTTGTGTATTTCAAAACTAAAACAGCTTTTCTAAAAAAAAAATTTTAATTAAATGTTATCCAAAATACTGTTAAAAAAATGGCTGTGAGAGCAGCAATGCCATTTTAAGTGAATAGGAACATACTTATCTATTCTTCGATGCTGTTTATTTGAAAAGTAGTCACCACAGAATACCTGTAACTTAAAAAAAGCATAAAAAGAACATCTTAAAGGGCTAAAGTTGGGTTTGGTTGAGAGCAGAAGTCTTTAGCTTCTTTCAGCTGTTACGGTGAACATAATATTAACTAAGGCTATGTTAAAATGACATTGTTTTAGCAAGATGGAATATAAATAAAGGGAAATACAGGGATCCTTGATATATGTGATTTTGCTTAGGAACTAGGAACTAAGTTGTGGGTGGGTCAGCTGCTACCAAGTGTTGTGCATTGAGTTCCTGAACTTTGTTTTGTACCACTATACCTGTGTCTTACAATAGTCTTGATTGTGTGCATATCTGTTGTGTATTGCTACCATGGATTGTATGATTTTGTTTTTTGTGCCAGCATTTTTCTCTGGTGATATTTTTGGAGCATCCTGCATTACCCTCTTCTGGTCCCTGCCCACCCATGAAGAAGAAGAAAAGGGCCCTAACACTTTAAAATTTTAAATATTGGCTTGTTCTGAGATGGGTGAAGGATCATCTGGCTTTGACCATTCCAATAATTTGGGCAAGCCCAATATAGAGAAATGCAGACAAGGCACAAGGTGCTGTTAAGCATGCAACACTGCTTTCTGCCCAAGTAATTAACAAAAATGAGAAATGCAATAATTGCGAAGATTGAGTGCTCTCAATGTACATGCAGCATTGTTTGTGATTTGGTTTTTAGGAGCATTAGCAACTAAGGCCATATTGCTCCGGGATATGCGGGGGTCATTCCCAGACCTTTTCCGCATCCTCCGTATTTGGTGGTGACGGGCTCGAACCCCGGTTTAATCAAGAAGCGTGTGCTACGCACTGCTGCTCCTTCCCACCTGGCTACGGAGGCGCCTACATACAGCATAAAAACAAGAAAAGCAGCATTGTGATTATCCTTAAGGCCCTGAAAAGCCGAGTGTCTGTGTCAAGAGAATGGTTCTGCTGACCCTGAATCCTTTATTGCTAGAAGGACTGGCATGATAAATTTCTTAAATGACAGAACCTCCATAATCTGAAAGCGAATAGGGAAGCAGGAAGTTATGTTGCTGAAATTGTTTCTTTAGGAGATTCAAGCTACTATAACAGACGGGATACAGCTCTAAGCAGTTTTTTAATGCTGATGAAACAGGCCTTTTTAGGAAGAAATCATTGGTGACTTTAGTAAGGAGATAAAGGATGCACTGGACTTTAAGGCAGTGACAGACAGGCTTACTCTTCTGTGTGGCAATGAAGCAGGTGGCTGTATGCTCAAGCTGCTGCCTTGCCTTTTCATTGGGTAGCTGATAAGAAGTCAGGAGCAATTTGTCAAATATTTGAGGACTGTTTTACTAATCATTTTGCTGTGGAGACTAGTACTGCCATTAAGGTTGTACAATTTTGGAGGAAGGGGATTTTCCCTCTGCTTCTGAATAGAACAGATGACTTTGAAAATCTATGCAATAAACTATTTGTGAGTGGTAAGAATCTTACAATGTGTGAGGGATGTTATTAACAACATTGTGGCAGCATGAGACAAAGTTAATTAAGTTCATCTACCATGAACCTTGCCTGTTTGTTTTCTGTGCGAAAGAGTGTTTGTAGCTTTAACACTCCGTCGGGCGCAACTGATCTATTAGGCACACCTCGAATTCTTTAGTTTGCCACGCCCCCTCAATACGTCATGTCCCCTTCTCCAGCCTGGTAGCTTTCTCACTTTGAGTGTTACTCACAGTGGCAAGGTCAGTTAGTGATTCTCTTTCTTCGTTTACGGCAGACAAGTGAAAAGATCTAATAGGCTCATTGCGCCTGATTACGTTGCAGTTTGACAAGTAAGTTTTCTCATTCATTTGGAATACTGTATCACATATTTACATCAGTAATTTCATTTTATGAAATATCTCATGATTATCGATACATAGGAGTGTGTTTTTTGGCTGTGTTCTCTCAAGCACATTGCGCCCGATCATGTGATTTGTTGCGAAATGTTTCAATATTTTTGCCAGAAATTATTTACAGACATACACACAATAAACATTCATGATTTTTTGTTTGTTCCAGACATAAAAATGTCGAAGAAAATGTACAATCCAAATAAACCCGAAGACCTTGCAGAAATTTACCGTTTATTGGAGGTGTCTGATGAAGACGATGACGAATTCAGGGATGAAAATTTTGAAAATGAAAGCGACATTGATTCAGAAGATAATGTTGAGGAGCGTGAAGAGGGATCGGAAACTGAACAAGAGGGTAGCAGTGAAGATGAAGACGAAATTGAAGAAAATGGCGACTTTTATATGGGAAAAGATAAAGTCACAAAGTGGTATAAGACTCATCGACAAAGCAAAGTTCGTAGGAGACCTCAAAACATCAAGACTCGCTTACCTGGGGTTATTGGAGCAGCAAAAACAGCAAAAACTCCTGTGGAATGTTGGAACTGCTTATTTACAGAGGACATTCTAAATGATATCGTAAAGTATACTAATCAGTACATAGATAATATCAAAGAAGCATTTTCCAGAGAACGGGATGCAAAACATACAGATTTAGTTGAAGTACGAGCATTTATTGGTTTACTCTACTTGGCTGGTGTTTATAAAGCGAATAGACTATCCCTCGAGGAGTTATGGGGAACAGATGGCGACGGCATTGCCAAGTTCAGTCTTGTCATGAGTATCAAGAGATTCAAATGTCTCATACGGTGTCTTCGATTTGATGATCGAGAAACAAGATCCGCTAGAAAGGAACTGGATCGGCTCGCACCAATACGTGATATATTCACAAAATTTGTGACTAATTGTAAAGTTAGCTACTGTATTGGTGAAAACGTCACGATAGATGAAATGCTCCCAGCATTTCGTGGCAATTGTCCTTTCCGGCAATACATCCCTTCAAAGCCAAGTAAATATGGGATTAAAATTTTCTCCCTAGTAGATGCGAAAATGTTCTATTTGCTCAACATGGAAATATACGCGGGAAAGCAGAACGAAGGACCCTTTTGTGTAAGCAACAAGGCACCAGATGTTGTGAAAAGGTTGGCGGAACCTTTGTTTGGCTCGGGAAGAAACATAACGGCCGACAACTGGTTCACACAAGTGAGTCTTC
This sequence comes from Mastigoproctus giganteus, assembly GCF_048544385.1. Lineage (NCBI taxonomy): Eukaryota > Metazoa > Arthropoda > Arachnida > Uropygi > Thelyphonidae > Mastigoproctus > Mastigoproctus giganteus. The sequence continues at coordinate 25,854,427 of NC_143575.1, forward strand.
TAAATGAATTGAAACTAAAGAAACTCTCCTACGTTGGAACCATCAGGAAAAACAGTTAAGAGCTACCCAATGATTTCATAGCCACCAAAGCCAGAACACAACACTCTAGTATTTTTGGTTTCAGTAGTGATGGTGATACATTGGTATCCTATGTCCCAAGAAAGAACAAAAATGTCCTCCTTGTATCATCATTGCATGAAGACGACTCAATTGATGTTTCTACTGGCGAAAAACAAAAACCAGAAGTAATCACTTTCTATAATTCAACTAAGTTGGGAGTAGATATTGTAGACAAAATGTGTGGTGCATATAATGTGTCTCGAAACACAAAACGGTGGCCCATGGTAATTTTTTTCACAATGCTAAATATTGCTTCAATCAATTCCCAGATCATATATGTCGGCAATGGTTTTGCAGATCTGAGAAGGAGACTGTTCAAAAAACAACTCTCTAACGAACTTGTGCTTGGTCAACTTGCTCGACGAAGTCTCAAGTCAATTGGGATGCCATCAAACCTTCAACAAAAATTGAAGAGATTCGCTCCGACTCAAGAACAACTGAATGAAACAGAACAACAATTACCTCCGAAAAGACGCAGATGTGAAACTTGCACCTCAGAAACTAATCACAGGAGATTAAGTCAATATGAATGCAAAAAGTGCCATACTGCTACCAGCCTCTCACATGCTGTTTTCATGTGTCCTCAATGCTATAAAAGAGAGGTAGAAGGACATATCAATGATGAATCAGAGTAATGACCAATTTTCCAGTTCCTTATATTCTTGTTCTAATTCAATGCAATTTTCATTATTATAGCTCATGGAAAAATGTATATTCATTTTCTCAAATAAACTTATGTTATTTTCGAAAATCATGACAAACTGTTTTATTTCTCTTCTTTGGTGTTTGTAGTTGACAATTTTTTCGTAAGAAAATGTGAACATGCGTAGAAAAGATCAGTAGATCAAAGTGTGCTTCCCAGGCTCAATGCGCCCGATCGTGTTCTACAACATATTGCGCCCGACGGAGTGTTAAGGGATTGCCTACATTTTCAGCAACAGTGCATCAGGTTGTTGAACTATAACAACAGTCTTGTCTAGATGATCTTCCAGTGATTCTTTAACCAGTGTCTCCATTAATTCCCTCCCCTCCCCGAACAGAAGTTACACTAACAGGTCTGTAATTACTTGTCACCCTTTGATTCTCTTTGGTGAAATGGGATCACATTTGCAGATCTCCAGGCTATGGGGACTTCCCCTGAGTCCAAGGAAGCACTCATAATTATGGCTAAAGGTTTGCATACTTCCTTTGCTGCCTCCTTCAATAAGACTGGATAAATCTATCCACGGGTGGATAAATCTATCCACCCGAGGTGCCTTTCTTATGTTTAAGTTCAACAATTTCTCCTCCACTTTGCTCTCAGTTATTACAAAATCATTTTGTTCCCTGCCAGAGTTTGATAAACCTCTGCCATTCTCCTCCCCGAATAACTCCTCATGTGTGAATGTAGATGCAAAATACTCATTGTTTGTCAGCTACCTGAGCAGGATCATCAACAGTTGAACCATCAGTATCAAGTGGACCAATCCGATTCCTTCTAGAGGTTACATAAGTAAAGAACTCTGCTGTTTTTCTTTGCATCCTTTGCTAAAGATCTTGTAATCTACATTTGCCTACCTAACCTCCTTTGTGACATGATTACAGACAGCTTATATCTACCATAGGCTTCTGTGTCATCTGATAATTTATATGCATCCCATGCATGCATGGCGCCTCCGTAGCCAGGTGGGAAGGAGCAGCAGTGCGTAGCACACGCTTCTTGATTAGACCGGGGTTCGAGCCCGTCACCACCAAATACGGATGATGTGGAAAGGTCAGGGAATGACCACCGCATATCCCGGAGCAATATGGCCTTAGTTGCTAATGCTCCTAAAAACCAAAAAACAACAACAACAGCATCCCATGCATTTTTCTTTTCTGCCACGAGCCTCATTAGTTCATCTGACAACCATTTAGGTGTAAACCTTGAACAATATTTCTTAGTTGGTATGAAAAGCCTAGCAGCTTCCAAGATTAATTCTTTGAATGCTTCCTATTTAAAATTTGCTGTTGGGAACATCATCAGTTTATCCCACTGTATAATTTTAAGAACTGTCTCAGACCACTGCAGTCACCTTTACGAAAGCAAAAATCTTTCCCTTTACCCCTGATGCTAGTTACATCTTTGAGGAAATCCCATATCAGCACACTGATCACTGCCACCTAGTGGTTCCTTTATCCCCAGATTCTTAATGCATGAAGAATCACTGCTGCAAAAACAATCTTCCAGAAAAGCCTTGCTAGTGTGTGAGTGACCAACCCACAAGTTCCAAACAATATTTGGGAAGTTAAAATCCACCATTATAAGACAATCTGATTTACTAGCCCACTGTATTTCTCTGTTCATTATACTTTTCAGTCATTAGGCCTATAACACACCCCTACTCTCAATTTTGCTTTCCCAGTGCTTATGTCACACCAAACTGACTGAACATTGCACTGTCCACCCATGTCAACTGAATGCACTTCCTTAGATTGTGTTTCTTAACTAACAGCATAACTCCTCTTCCCTTCCTATCATGTCTATCCTATTCGTACACATTGTACTCCCCAAATTCCAATTCTACATTCCTTATATCTGTGCGACATTACATCTCTGATATCCCAACAATATCTGCCTCTGATGTTTTGACCAGCACCTTAAATTCATCAGATTTATTTACTATAATCCTAGCATTGGTGTACATGTAAGTACAGTAGAGCATCAGTTATCCGGAATAATTGATGTCAGACCTCTTCCAGATAATTGAACTGGAAAATTTTCTGGATAATTTTTCCTCTAAGATTAAATAAATTTGATTGTAAGGTAAGATTAAATAAATTAAATCTTACCTTACAATTAAATTAAATAAGATTAATTAAATAAAATAAATTACAAACCAATCTCGGGAAAACAGAAACATCCATCCAGGCATTTTCCTGTTTTTATACAAAACAGGAAAATTAGAAAGATTTTAAATGCTCTTGGATTTTAAATTACTGATAATGAGTGCGGACAATCTGTGCGTCCCAGTGGCATTTGTACACGCAGCAATTGTAATTTGCTCTTTTCTCATCTTAAAACTTGGTGCAGGCATTTCTCTTTTAGTGGCTAAGGTTTTTCTCGACAATGCTTTCCATAATAATCCCAACTCATCAACATTATAAACGTTTTCTTTCTCATAATTTGCTATAACTGAAGCAAACTTCCTTTTCAAAGGACACCGCTGCTGATTTGTCTGCAGAAAGTTTCTTGCCTTGAATATCTAGTTCGTGCATACTTTGTCTCAGTCTAAAGTTTTTCAGCCAACCTGTGCTTGCCTTAAAATCTTCACATTACCTATTAATTTTTGATTAAAATCCAATGCTTTTTCACCCAACATTAGGCCAGACACTGGTTCACCTAAACTTTTTTCTGAAGAAAACAAAAAAATAAAGTGAGTACACGCTCTAAAGCGGCATTTTCAGGTTTTGGCATCGTCTTTTTGCTGGTACATCCTTCACTATCTATAATCAACACAAATTCTGTTGTAGCATTGCAATTTTTCTTGATGTCATAAATTGTTTAAGTCCCCACATTAAACTGTTTGGAGAAATTCCCTCAATTTTCCCATTTTCTAATTCTATTAATAATTTCTGATTTTTGTTGGAATGTTAAAACTGCGCATTTTCTTTTCGTTCACATTTTACCATAAAACATTGAGAAAATTATAAATCGCACAGTTTCGGGCCGATATTATTCTCACTAATATCGGCCCGAAACTGTGCAATAATAATCTGAAATTCACTCATGGTTTCTGAAATCCGATTTCATTTAATCTGAAATTCACTCATATTCACTTTGATAATAATCAGAAATTCACTCATAGTTTCCGAGAAAACCCAGTAGTCTGATATTTTTCTTAAGCACATTTCTGAAGGTCACATAGAATTCTAGAGGTCACAACCATAAAATAAAAACGATTTTCAGTTTGTTGGGGATTTTTGTTTGTACAATCTGTTATGAAGGGGAGTAAACTTGATCTTTCGCTTATTATAATCAAAATTCAGTTTGCAAACGTGATCACTATAACCAGAGGCGCCTCCGTGGCCAGGTGAGAAGGAGCAGCAGTGCGTAGCACACGCTTCTTGATTAGACCGGGGTTCGAGCCCGTCACCACCAAATACGGAGGATGCGGAAAGGTCAGGAAATGACCACCGCATATCCCAGAGCAATATGGTCTTAGTTGCTAATGCTCCTAAAAACCAAACAAAACAAACAAAAACTATAACCAGAGCTTACTGTACTACTGTTAATAAAAAAAAATAATAATAAGAAAGATCAGCCTTTCAAATTATTCTGGATAACTGACGTTCTAATGTATATATGAATCTGATCTTATTCTTAGCTACCTTAACACCAATGTATTTACTTGTTCCACTATGACTCCCAGCATTCCACGAAATCCCCAGCACCTTGTTTTCCAGGATGCTGCTCATTCCAATAGAAGCAATGCTGGAATCATATCACCTCTGCCAGTGGCTATTGTTGATCTATTAGTCCATCCCCCCCACACATAAGCAACAGTTTTCCAACCCACCTGACACTGCCTCAATACCATCAGCAAATATTCTTGCACCCTTTCTATTTAAATGTACATATCTCATCTCTGTAGAAGTAGTCTCCTGTTAACAAGCACAGACCATGCTAAGAAAAATTCTAACCCCTGAGCCTTTCACAATCTCTCCAGAGCCAAATTGATTGGCAAGGCTCTCATCATATACTCCCTCCTATCGCGTCTGGGCAGAATTGCAGACACTTTCAAATTCAGCCATTCTCCTACTCTTAATGTCATTAGTGCCAACATGTATAACACTATCACCTTTTGTGCTCTTAAAAGATATCTGCTCTCTACACATCAACTTTTACTACTGGCAGACATACCCTGTCTATCTATCCATTTTGCACAATATATTTCCTGTTTCCCTGACAGTAGTCACCGACAACAACTAGTTCCTGTGGGACCAGTGCATTCTGCCTTGGGGATTGCTGCTGTGTTGCCTGATGTTCAAGTGCAAACTGTGGTGTTGATATGGGCAGCTGAGAGCTTGATGGGTCCCCCAATTTAAATCCTTCGAGGGCATCTACCCTGTTTTTCAAGCTCTCAAAAAGGTCCATAACAACGCTGGGTTGGCGCCTAACTTCCTCACACTTCTTACATTGAGCACACACAAAGACATCCCCCTTCACAATATCATGTACCATTCCTGATGGCTCTACAAACATCAAACAAGCAGTACATTTTAAAAGGCTGTTATTCAGAGCACAACTACCCCCCCTCAGTTCTCCCCCAAGCCACAATGCTCCCACTACCTTGAGCCTATTGCTTTGCTGCTCTGGTTTGAGACATGATTTCGATTCAATTTCAATATAATTAAAAATATTACACTAAACTTATATCCCAATGCGTAATAACACTATATATATATATATATATATATTAGTATCAAGTTTTATCTTCTATTGAGTTAACGTTATGTGAATTTTGTATCTATTATCAAGCTTAAGTTATACGTATTAAGTTAAAACTTTACGTGTTTATAAAATCTAAGTAGTTATAATAGATAATAAATTTAACTATGTATTGCCACCTGTGTGGTTTGAATCTAGTGCTAGCTATTTGCGATGTTATATCTACACCAAATCACCGATTCTAAAAGCTCTACAAATATTACTGTCTTACATTACAGTCTATGACAAGTTAAATTATTAAAACAGATAAATAGTGCTATAATTTATAGTTTATAATCCTCTGCTGATAACTTATTACACTGCTACAAGTTACATAGAAAATAATATTTTGAGTTTTTAATATCAAATAATTGAAACATGGCTTCGATAGTTATCCATTTTATTCCAGATATGAATGTATGAAAAGAATATGAAGAGTGAAAAGAATAGTCAAAATATGAACTGAATCATCCAAAAATCATATCACCAGGTTGATTGCAAAAAAGGTAGTAATCAAATTTTATATAATAATTAGATACATTTAGGAGTTTGAACAAGCATTTTGTCAGATTTGGAATGGTTTGTTCAGTTCATTAAAAGAATTAATTAGGTGTGTTGATTGGCTCTATTGTGATGGTAGGGTTTGCTGTGGTTGGTTGGTTGTATTGTGTGACAGAAAAGGTTGTTGACTTTGATAATTCTGAAAAATACAATTTCTATCAATTTTTCATCCATTTAAAATGAAATTCCTTGTCTCTTTATCATGGTACAAACAACACTGAAAATATGAGACCAGACTGTTCTTTGACCGAAAACATTTACACTGATTGGTCTCAAAATAACGCACAGGTCACTCACTGCCTGCTCAAGTATTCTTTCAAAGAAAGACCTTGGTCATATTGTAAAATAAGTTGGAAGGGTTGGTGATTAGTATGACGAAGCCAATCAGAGTGCTATCAGCTTAAAAGTAGTGGCCGGTTGGCTGGCTGAGTGTAGACCAGATGCAGCACACTTCTTACATATGTTTGGTGCTAATGCTTATGGTCCTGTTCTTCTCCCTCATGTTAATTCTTTCATCTCTTAAGCTTTCAAACTTCTGGGACAGTCAGATGGTTGCCATCTGTCTAAAAAATTTAAAATGATTGTCATTCTAAACAAAAGTTTTTCATGTTTTTGAGTTTTGTGATATAATTTGGCTGCCATTACAAAGATTTTGCTTTTGCCCACTCTAGTATAGTCAGATTAAATTTTTTGATTTTTATATTTCTGCATGTCCCTCATCTGTCATCAGTGTGACTATGATCCTCTTGTAATTATTTTGGACTTTTCCTTGGCATTTCTGATACCAATGATACCATTTTGTTTACAGTGTTATCATTTTGAACATTACTCACAGATCAGATGAATCATAGGTTTAGAGTACAGGAACATTGGCAGGCAGTGATCATGCAGTCATTAGTTGGAAGATGAAGAAAGATATTGCAGTAGTTGAAGGCACAGGTTTTAATTACGGAATAGGGAACTATGACAGTTTAAGACGCTACATGGCAATCTTTTAATTGGGCAGATTGCAGCGGGAAAGTGAATACATTTGAATTATGGAATACCTTTTAAAGCAAAAATCCTAGAAGCTAAAAATGTATATATACCATTAAGAAAATATTGCTGGAGGAGGCCAATACAAATGAATACAGGGCTGCTCAGTCTAATAGAGCAGAAAAAGATGGCATGGGACAGTTACAGAGCAATGAAAAGTATTGAAGCCTATAACAGTTACAAGTTGATCTGTAACAGTACCCCTAATATGGTTAGGGAGGTGAAGGCTGAGTATGAAAAAAAAAAAAACACTGGCTAAGAGAGCAAAGTATGGGGACAAGGAATTTTTCATGCAATGAAGACAAATCAGATCAGACCCTTGTGTACTGAGTGTGGGAAAATCTTTGATAACCCATTTGATGTTGATGAATTGAATAGGTACTTTCATCAGTCTTTGCTGATGAAAGATCCTTCATGCTTAAGAGAGGCTGTGTGAATGAGGCTGAGCCATATGAAATTAGTGATTTTGATGTTACTGATGATTGTTTATTATAAAATCTTTCAACCATAAAGGCAAGTAAAGCTCCCCTTCTTAGCATTAAGATCGTTAAAAATCCATTCTTTTGACAAAAGACCACAGCAGGCATTGAATGGAGTGTACTGCAAATGGTAGAAGGTGGTTTACCAAGATTATGAATACATGAGTTAGAAGAAAAGTAGGATGCTAGCAAGTCAGCTTTATCTTTGGATGAAGTGGCAGTACAACCATCTGGTTTTGACAGAGGTGGGAATAGAGATGGGCAGATGTTGACATTAGAAGATTTGGAACAGTAATCTAACCAAGGAAAAGAAGAGAAATTTTGCAGATTTTACATTCTTGTAATGCAAAACAACATTAGGTTGAGAATGGCCATGAGAGAAAGGCTCCATTGGAGAAGAGACTATCACAGAGTTGTAACCTAAGGTACCTATAGGACCACTCACCTCAACCATAGTGTACTTAGAAGGGTTGTTTATGAGAAAAAGTTGAAACGTATTTAGAATTGTCCAGTATTCTGGTAGGTAAAGGAACAATCTGTGCGAAGTCATTAGCAATTGCAAAACCCTCAGCATCTCAACCAGTTGGGTCCATGTGACTAGAAAATGGAAGCCAGCTTGAAGCTATGAATATTAAAATCACCAAGGAAAATTACCTCACTGTTATGGTTTGACTGGAGAAAGCCAAGTTTCAAAGAAAGGAAGTCAGAGTTCCAAGTGGTTAATGGAGTTTGGAGAATGATAGAGGCAACAGATGAATTTGACAGAATTCGATAGAGAGATTTTAGGCCAGAGGAGATGCCAGGTTAAGTCACTGACAGGGAATATTCGAGCATACATAAGTGCCACCTTTGAAACAAAAGAAATCATGCAGCAAATAATCTGGACAACTGAAAATGGGCAGTGGTCGAATCAACTGATTTGAGATTATGAGATTTTCTGTTTCTGAGATTCTGTCAGAAAGAGTATATGGGATTTGGCAGACTGTAAGTAGAAATGGACATCATTGAGATTTTAACTGAGACCATGTATATTTGTGAAATGAATGAGAAAGTGTTTAGGAGGTTTAGATCTTTTCACGGGTAATTTGTTCCATTAGTTTGATATTTCATGATGTATTCAGTAATAAGAAAAGGTGTGGCAGGTGAGGATATGCTGTATAAAGTATTAAAATTCTTGAATATGGCTTATACATGGCAAGAATGTACTCAAACTCCTTGACATAACATGGCCTGGACGGTGTCCCTTGTGTACACACTACTCGGACTCCCTCCAGTCACTATCTGGCAGAGTAGAGGCAGCGAGATTATACACTAGCTGATCTGGAAGCCTCCTGGAGAGTTGCCAATAGGTTGAGTCTGGTGGATTATCTAGCAGCTGGCCTGCAAACACCATTTTAGAGCTGTACCCTCGAAATGTAAAGAAGATTGGATCTCTGCGGGATGTCCATCATAACCTCAAAAGACATGTCATAGTGCATGATGGAAGAGATGGGGAGGAGGTGTCCAGAGCTTTTCCCTGGAGACTAAACATGAATTTATGGTTCCCTGCCTAACCTACAAAGCTCCTAAGCCATACCATGAGAAATTGTTTCACACCTTAACTCCAACTCCTCTGAACTTCATTGTTGGCACAATGCATTTCAGCAGCAGACTATCTCCAGGTGTCACCCTCACCTGTACATCTGATCAGAATAGGACAGCAAGATTTGTCACTCCACAGAGGCAGTTCCTGCTGCTCTATGGATCAATTATAGCATTTGTTGCACCAAGAAAGGTGAGACTAGTGAATATCATTGGTGATATTTAGCTTATGCACTGCCATTCTCTTGTGAAAAGAGGGTGGGAAACCCCTTAGTGTGTTTGTTCAGTCTTTGACCCCCTGTTTGATGCTTTAAGCTCCTGTTGATATTTGCAGGGTTGTCTGATGAGATTATCCTACTACCCTTCCAAATACCCTCTGGTCATGTAGATTGAGCATCTCTGGTGGCAGTGTGGAATCCAACAGTATCACCCCACTTGAAATTGATTAGGTTGGCTCTACATGTAATGACATGAATAGCTAACTTTTGTGCCACCGGTGCCTTCCTTATTAGTGCCTCAGTCTGAATCACTTTTTAATCCAGGAAGGTCCAGTGGACTGTAAGCAGTGGTATCAGATAATTTTTTTGTAGGGTATAGTACCAAAACTAATATACTGAAGCTAGTAAATGACTTGTTCACAAAAGTATCTTAACAGAAAATAAAATTGTGATAAATATTGTTCTTCAGGTTGTCATATTGACAGTATTTTTTTTTTTTTGCTCCTTTTTGTTTGAAAATTAAATTTTTATTAATTTTTTTGTAGGTAGTGATGAAGATGATCAGCTGTTTAATCCAAGAGCTGTTAGCAAGGTTTAGCAAATGACATCTGGACATTTATATTTATAAAATGTAAGATGTAATAGTTATCTTACATTTTATTTACAAATGATAAAGTGAATAATAGTAGAGTTTATTAGTTAATTGTATATGACAAAAAAAATTACTTGGAGGGAGTTTGAAAAAAAATAAAAATTTAACTAGTTGTACAGTCTCCTAAAGAATAGAATCTTGGCCTACATTGAAGTCACCAAGCAATGGGCAAAGTTAAGTTCCCCAAATGCAGTGCTCCCAGCTGTGGGAAAACAAAATTACCTATGTTTTTTATGTGTGAAATATGTTCAAAGGCATATACAGGATCAGCAAAACTCTCTAGACACATGAAAGTACACACTAAGGAAAAGCCTTTTCTGTGTGAAATATGTGGAAAGGGGTATTCAGAACGTATTAAGGTGGCAAGACACATGAGGGTACATACTAATGAAAAACCATTTCAATGTGAAACATGTGGAAAAACATTTTCAGATTCGGGAAATCTTGCAAAACATACTAGAATTCATGCTGATGTTAAACCATTTATGTGTAAAATATGTGGAAAGACATTCACTCAGTTGGCAAGTCTTACTAGGCATGGTAACACACATAAGAGTAAGAAATCTTTTAATTGTGAAATATGTGACAAGTCATTTACACGATTGGAACATCTTACCTCACACAGATTAAGTCATACTGACTATGAAAATTTTGAGTGTGAAGTATGTAACAAAACATTTAAGTACTTAAGAACTCTTAAGGTACACCAAAGGATTCACACTGACGAGAGACCTTTTACTTGTGAATATTGTGGCAAGGGATTCAGACAGTCGGGAAATTTGTACACACACAAACGGATTCATGGCAACGTAAAGCCTTTTGTGTGTCCTATATGTAACAAAGCCTTTGCACATTCGTCAAATCTTAAAGTCCACGAGAAAATTCATGAAAAAAAAAAAAAAAAACATGAGCTGTGCAAACTGACATTCTTACATTTTTCTCCGATATGATACATATGGCAGGAAACTTTCTAAATTCTTCTTAAACATAAGACCTACATTACAGCAAGATTGATATATGACGGCAGTTTCTAATGGAGAATTAATGAATCCATTAATGTGTTTTTTTTTTTTTTGTTTTTTTTTTTGAGAACCACTTTAAAATATCTTTCTTTTAATTTTGTCATATTTACTGGCTTAATGAATATGCCTCTAAAACATGGCATTTTCCTTTTATACTCTTTAACAGTCCTTTGCCAGAGGTTCATTGTTACAGCACCTAAATTAACTTTCATTTAACAATGGGCTGTGTATTTTTTGTGGAAGTGTACAGATTTGATTGCAAGGCATTTATAATAGTATTTGGCATCCTTAATCTGATTTTAAAAATGATTAATACCCTTTGGTGACAACTTTTGACATCTTTAAAAAATAAATTAATTTTGAATGTACAGATACACATAGCTCTTGTTCTAATCATTCCTTTGTCATTTTGACTGACTCCCTTTCTTGATTCTAAGAGAAATTTATTTTTAATGTTTTCTAGCTATTCACCAATTTGTATGAATGCTACAATTTCTATCTTTACTATCGTACTACCAAACATAGTCTTCTGTTTAACTTCGCGAGAAATTCCAGTTTTGGACAATTATTTTTGTTGCCCAGCTGTACTGCAGCAGTATCTTTTGGGTAGTTATTACTTTATGTATCTGCTTTGAGATAGTATTATGCTACTTTTAAAATGCCTGGCATATTGTAAACTCTTTTGGCCCTGGCCATGTGGACTATAAACAGAAATTATTTATTTCAAGTTTTTACATTCTTCCTGGTTTTAAATCCAAAAAAAGCATAATGGTCTTCTTTTTTAGTTGAAGTATAGTATATAGAAATAAAAGTAAACTCAATAGCAGTAATAATACTGGTAACAATACCAGTATTGTTTCCAGTATTTCAAATCATTATTACTTAATTACTTAGGTTTTTACAATTTTTTTTTTTTTTTTTTATATATATATATATATATATATATATAAAATGTAAAACTTGATATTCTTAATTTGCTAATGAATTTAATTGTTATTTATATTTGGTTTTCATTGAGCATTTGTTTTTTTTTTTAGTTCAGCGTCTGTTTTAAAATTCAAATTTGTTCAACTGCTGTTGAGTTTACTTTCAGTAATTTCATTGAACATAGCAATTTTCTTTCTTTATTTCCAGTCTTCCACATGAAGTTCCTTGTGGTTTCAACGTGTATTAAGGTAGTTTTCCTTAGCCAGAGAACTTTGTCAGTATCCTTTCGCAATCTCTCTGTTAACGTTCCTCTTTGTATATCAATTTTCTATTCACATTACATGACATGGTATCTTTGATTGTTCAGTTCTTGTGGTCACACTGCTGATTTGATTGGAATGATACACTAAGATGTATATTTTCTTTGCCTTGAGAAATGCACAGTTACAACATGAATTGGTTTAAATTTTGCTCCTTAGTCAAGCAAAATCTGTTAGTAGCATAATATCATGCCATTTCTTAGGTGTGTGTTTGATACTGTTTAAACTCTTGTTTGTAATTGTTTCCAGTAATTGAAATATATATGCCATTGTTAGTGCTCTTAAGAAATACAAACCCTATTGGGCAGAGCTCCAATTAATGTCAGTTTTGATTATCTGAAAAGGTCTGCTCTGAACTTAATGTTCTTGTTTGATCAGTTTCTGAGTTTATATTTATGACATAACTTGCAGAAGTTATAAATACATTATTTGCACCTAGTCGCACAAACCAGTTTTTGTATGTTAAAGTTCCATTGAGCAGAACTTTAATACACAAACTCCACTGTAGAAGGGAAAAATTCTATTCCTGACCTTCTTACTACTATTCCATCACCTCTGTGAGCAATTTTCTATTGGTCCTGGATGATTTAGGTTGCTTGTTGAAAGCTGTTCAATTCCTTTTCACTGTTGGGCCATAATAAAGTACTAATTCAACTGATTCAATGTAATCAAATTAGTGCGGCTGTTCACGGTTGCAGAAATTTAGCATTTCTGTAATTGTGAATAATGTACAGTGTTTCACAGTTACAGAAACACTAATAAAACCATATAATTAAACTAAAATACTACTATTGACTTTGTAATACCAATTTTTAGTGGTTACGCAATGTTTTAGTGTTTTAATATAGGAAAAATCAAAAACAAAACATTAATGCTTGCTGAAAGGAAATATTGCAATGAAATGTTCTAATATTTCTTAGCTTTTTTTTTTAATATGTATTTATAATTTGATTTTAATGTTTCTGATTTTTGTCCTATTCAATTTAACTTTAATTTCCAAGTAAAGATGATTAAACAATTAATTAATAAAATATATCTTGAAATTGTGGCAGAATGTAGAACTGCCAAAATGATTTGAATTTTATCAGACATTTTTTCATACATTTTTCGTAACTTTTATTTTATGTTTGAAAAATTGTAACTGGAAAAGTTATTTAAAGTAGAATTGGAATATTTTATTATGATGTTAGTTATTGCAGTAGCAAAATGCTTGTCTCTCATCTTTTATTTTGTAATTGTCATAAAGAATGGCTGTAGTGTCACTGCAGTTTTTATGTATTGCCTTAATTGCCAGGAAGTTTGCTTGCAAAAGAAATAGTACAAACTTCAGTAATTGTGATATCACTTGCTAAGTGAAGCAGTGTTCCTTTTCTGACTAGTATTTTAATTTTTTTAATTTACTATTTATTTGTTAGAATTTTATATACTGTATATATTGTCACTGGCATTAGCAGTTTAAAAAGAAAGTAATAGTTATCTGAGATGTCTGTGTGCAAATAAAAGGATATTTTCCATAGAATTGATTATTTCTATATGAACTATAGTTTATTACTTATGAACAAATTTCATGTTTACAAAAGTTACTGTTAACAGCAGCAATTGCTAAATCATGTTTCATGAAATTATACTAAATTTAGTTTGTCGTAATGGTGAATTGGATTCTATAGATCTGACACAGCTCGAGAAACAATTTGTGAGATCCAGTGCAGTATTTCACATTATACTTGTACAGAACAGTTTAGTTCACTTCGGTCATATTAAGCTCCAATACCATTATCACAGGATTAAAAAGTGGCCCATGAGAATACATAAATTGGTAGTTGTCATGCTTGAGATTGAATTAGCCAGAACTCCCAAGCTTGGAATGAATTTAAATGGAAAAGACCAGACTTCAGATCCCATCAATGATGGAAAGAATTTTTATGTGCTTTGTTCACATTGTGGCTGAGAATTAGTCAATCTCAGGCAAGGAGAGCTTGGTGTTTTTCTATCAGTGTAATAGCAGCTGATGTGAGGTTTGGGAATGGAGCTTCCCTGTAAATTATTCTGGATTTTTTAGCATACAACATGAAATTAGATTATGAGCTAGAATATCAAAAGAACTGATTTCCCAACGTGGTTGAATTAGTTCGTTTCAGGTAGGGATAGCACAGTTTTTTGTCCAACAAACAAGCAAATTGACCACAGGACACAACTTACAAACATAATATATATGATGCAATATGGCCTAAGTTGCTGATATGCCTAAAACCCTACAGTAACAATACAGAAACCGAACTTGCTCACTGGGTCTAATACATTTGATGTGCAAATTTACTTCTTTCCCCAATGGTGAGTAGGAAGGAATGGTTGTATGGGTATGTTATTAGATGTATTACAGTTATTAGGTTGGAAATTTGTTTCCTGTGTAATGGGTTGAAGAGACATGCAGTGGTGAGACATATGAGGTGGAGGAAGCCACAAAGTGATTGATCTCAAATGAATGCCATCTTCTCCATGAGAGTATAACAGTTTTGCCACCTGTCACTTGTTTGGAGAAATCTGTTGGAGTACTTGGAGATAAGAGGAATGCATAGAGGACTTCATATATGACTATTTCCTTATCAGTCAGTGATTTTAGGTTTTCCAGCATACAAATCAATCTATAAACATCCACATAAAAATAACACTTGTCGTATGCCCTAAGGTGCTAATGTGCTTTGAAAAGATAAAAAAAATCTTGTTATGTATAGAGATATGCCATGTCAATTTTTGCAGGACAGATATGTTCTATAATGCTGGCATTAATACCCTGATGGTGATGTACTTTTCCAGCAGAATGGAATGCAGAGCACTTCAGTCATTTGTGAAGGCATGAATCCGATTGAGAATCTATGGGATCATCTGGACTGATGCACCAAAGATGTCACAGTTCAATGGATCTAAAGGTATTCTCTGACCAGAGTATAACCATGCCAAAACCATACTGTGCATGATTTTCTGCTAAAAGGAGCCTACTTCTGATGTGTTAGCTATATTCCCTAATATTTTCATAGGATACTATATAATATAAAGGATATAGTGAATTTCTATAGTCTTGGTTGCTCTTTTCAATTTGCAGGATGGCAAACTACCAGACACCAACAAACTTAGTTTTTGTGAAGCCAATGGGGGAAAAAAAAAAAAGTAAAATTTCTGTGATGAATGAAACAACATTCCATTCTTGTTTTATGGTAGAAATCAGACACTTGCAAATGTGTATACTTGCTGGTGGTATGTAAATTGGGTCATTTTTTTCATGGTTTGAAGAAATAACCTTGGGTTTGATTCTTTGCCAAGAGACAAGGAACTTTGATGGTTTTCATATGGTCAATTTAGTTCAACAAGGTTCACATAGTTTCTTCTACCAAAAATTCAGGATTATTAATTACTTGCAGTTCATATAGATGTGGTACACTAAAAGATACAAATGACATGCTATGTTTGGAATGAGTTGATTTCCAAATGGGTAACAAATGAAACCATAATAACATTACAGAAGGTATCATTTGACACAGTAAACTGCATTCAGTTATTATTTCAATAATAATGGAAGAAAATGCATTTGAACAAAATTAACAGTGCAAATCACTGATTTTTGTGCTAGGTTCCTTTAATAATTAAAGCAAATAAATCTCAGATTTATTTGCTTTTCTCATCTTGCAGATAGTCCAGCATATATAAGCACCATCCTCCCCACACACTGGAAAAAGGTGCATTTTGAATCCTATCAATGACGTGAAAAATTAATGTGCTTTTTTAACACACCACGGTTGAGTCAGCTTTCAGGCAAGAATTGTATAACTTTTTCTGCCTGAATCCTTCATTTATTGTTACAAAAACTGGCAAACTGACCAGAAAGCCTTGAAATTTATGAGGCTTAAGATGAACTAGTTGATGGAAAATTGCTAAAAAATGGGATGCAGTATGTCATTCAAGCTCCATTGCTTGCTTTCTCACCTTGATTTGTTCAGACCAATATAGTGATTGAGCATGGGTAGAAAGATTCCACCAGAACAGTCAAGGGAGAAGAGGTTTCAAACATAAATTAAAGCTATGATAGATGACTATATCTGGTTCAAAATAATCAAACTGAC
Source organism: Mastigoproctus giganteus (assembly GCF_048544385.1). Taxonomy (NCBI): domain Eukaryota; kingdom Metazoa; phylum Arthropoda; class Arachnida; order Uropygi; family Thelyphonidae; genus Mastigoproctus; species Mastigoproctus giganteus. Next base: position 25,870,906 of record NC_143575.1, read on the forward strand.
CATAAAAGATGCAGTTCAGAATGCACGTTAAGAAAAATATTTTGTATCCTGCTTGTTTGAGAAAGTTTAATACTGCATTCTGTACAGAAGTTTGGATCTATCTTTGTGTGCTCAATGTAAGGAGTGAGGATATTAGAAGCCAACTCAGCATTGTTATAGGCCTTTGTAAGAGCTTGAGGAACGAGGTGAGTGCACTGAAAGGAGGGCATTCACCCTGTTCAAATTAAATTAGAGGCCTATCAAGCTCTCAGATGCCATATAAATGCCAGAGCTTGCACTCAATCAGACAGCACAACAGCATCTCCAAGGCAGAATGTGCTGGTACTATGGGAGCTAGTTGTTAGTGACTGTTCTCAGAGAAATGGGAAATATATTGTGTAAAAAAAAGATGGAATAGGGCTAGGGTATATCTGCCAAGGACAAAAGTTGATGACAGAGCAGTTATCTTTTAAGGACACAACAGATGTTATTGTGATACGTGTTGGTACTAATGACATTAGCAGTAGAAGATCTGCAGATTTAACAAGTACAGGGTAATGTTAAAATAAATTGGTTAATTCCTGAGTGCTGGGCACTCAGGATGAAGGATCCGTTGTCGTGAATGGTCGTTAGTATAGTATCTCAAATAGATACTTTATGGTAACTGAAAAAAGTTTCTAGTACTCAGGCTTGGCCTAAAACTGAGGAACTAATGAATACGTCTATTTGAGTCTTTCCAGTTGTGAATGACAAGGATGGGAGAAGTGCTCAGAGAAGCGATTAAAGTCTTGGGGTAAAAGCGACTGACAAAAAAAAAAAAAAAAACTATAATTGAAATTCTTTTTATTTATGAATTTTCTCATTTCATATGAAAGATATTAGAATTATGTGTAGTCCAATGCAAATTGAATTAGCAATATCTTCACATGAAATGTCCTGTAATATATATAAAGAGCATGCTGATTTAATTCATGAAATTAAAAGCAGGACTAAAGATTTACATGCCCAGTATAAGAAACAAAATTAATTTAATTAATAATAAAAATAATAACCCACAGAGACCCAACAGAATCCAGACAGGCCTATCAGTTGTATCTCAACAATATACAAGATTTTGACCAGCTGCATAACCAAGAAGATATCACACTACATGAAGAGCCAGAACGTAATAGCCGAACATAGTGTTAACTGTATGGTACCAAAGACCCTAGCAGCACTAGGTCTCCCAGAGAACATATACAAGGAATTCTAGAAAGTTGCAATCCCCGAATACCTGTAGGATAGTCAGTTCCTGGATCTAAGTAACACGACATGTTACAGCCACCCTGTGCACTTGGTAGTAATACCCGTCACAGGGTGCATCCACCCAATCAGTAATAATGTAAGAATAACAATACTACTAAATAATAAAGCATCGTGTCCCAGTCCATAATCCAATCATTGATTTCATAATCTGTAGAGGTTGACATCACATATTTTGTGAAGTATTGCACTGAGTTGGATAAAAGGTTTAGAAATCACTTATAGATGATGACACTATGGAAATGTTGCATTATACAGCCTCAAGAGCAATGTGACTACATAACATCCTAGCAGCAATAAGTACACAGAGAACAGATATATACAAATACACTGAGTTAGATAAATGGTTCAGACTTCACTTGATTGATAATGACACTGTGGTAACATTGCATTATATGGCTCCTGAGCCACAAGAGTAATGTGACCCTTCATGACAGCATGAAGGGTCACATAGAACTGTTCTGTAGGGCTCCATAGAACACATACACACATTTACACTGAGTTGAATAAAAGGTTCAGATTTCACTTGATTGTTAATGACAATGTGGAAACATTGCATAGCTCCTCAGACTCCAGAGAGTAATGTGACCCAACCTAACAGCAATAGAGCTCCTAGAGAACCCAAACATATATACTGATTTGGATAAAAAGTTGACTTCACTTGATTGTTAATGCACTGGGAACATTGCATTATATAGCTTCTCAGACACAAGAGCAATGTGACTCTACACAAGAGCCTGGCAGCAATATGTTCACAGAGAACACGGAGATGGATAAATGGTTCGGGCTTCACTTGTTGGATGATGACACTGTTGGAACATTGTATTATACAGCTCGTTAGCCACAACAGCAATGTTACCCTAGATGACAGCAAATGGACTCCCAGAGAAAACTTGTATTAGCAAGGGCACATGATGCAAGAAAGCAAGCTTATATAGCATCAGCCAAAAAAAAAAAAAAAACTTTTTTTCACCCATCCCCTCGCTCCAAATGTTTTTCAAGTTCTGCCTTGAATCTATTTAAGCTATCAACTTCTACGACAGATGGAAGTTTGTTCCACCAACCAACCAACCACCCGCTGGCTAAAGGCAAATTTCCACACATCTATCCTACAACCGCCTTTCCTCAATTTAAATTTATGCCCTCTCAGGTGGTTATTCTGAGCAAGAGGAATAATCCCATCAGCACTGAGCATGCTCAAACCATTCAAGGCTTTATACACCTATCAGATCACCTTGCAGGTGCCTAGTCTCCAGACACTGTAATTTGCAAAACTTAAGCCTTTCTTCGTAAGAGCAATCCTTTGTTCCATTCACTAATCTTGTTGCCCTTCTCTGTACTTGTTCCAGTAGCTCTACATCCTTCTTGAAATGAGGCCTCCAGACCTGTATACAGTACTCAAGGTGTGGCCTGACCATTGCCTTATACAAGGGAATAATCACCTTATCCCTGCTAGAAAAATTCCTGTATATCATTGACAAGACACCATGAACTACTCTTGCAGCTCGTCTGCACTGCTCAGAGAACTTCATATCTGCCTGCACAATTACCCCAGGTCCTTTTCATTCTCTACCATTGTCAGTGTAGTACCACAGAGTTGACACATTGCTCTGCGGTTACTGTTTCCCATATGTAGTACTTTACACTTATCAATGTTAAACTTCAGTTGCCACCTCTCAGCCCATCTACTACTTTTCTAGATCCTGTTGCAGCAGCATACCATCAGTAGTGTCCATAACAACCCTGCCAACCTTTGTATCGTCTGCAAACTTGGACATTAAGCTTGATATACCATCATCAATATCATTTATAAATACAGAAAACAATGGAGCCAACACTGAACCCTGAGGAACTTCACTAATAACATTAGAGCACGATGAGCAGTGTCCATTGATTAGCACTCTGTCTTTTCACCCTCAACCATCCCTTTATCCATGGCAGCAATTTGCCTCCAATGCCACACTGCTCCAATCTGTGCAGCAGTCTTCCATGTGCAACAGTATCAAAAGCCTTTCTAAGATCCAAATATATAATATCAAAGTTATTCCCTGCATCCAGTTCTTTTGTGACTGCATCATAGTATCCTAGTTGGTCAGGCAAGACTTTCCCTTAACAAAACCATGCTGTGTCAGAGCTATAACTGAAGTCTTGTCTAGATAATCCTGCATTGCTTCTTTAACCAGTGCCTCCATTAATTTTCGTGGAACAGAAAATTAATGGAGGCACTTGGCTCAATCGGTCTCAAGTTTAAATGTGATGCTTCTGCAATCGCTGGTGATACAGCCATCATGGACTTTCTAGTTTTTCACTGTTTCAGCAAACGAAGATGTACACAGCGTTACATAAATATAAAACTCACCAATCCAATCAAGGAGAAGTAAGTAGGAAGTTTCTGAACATCATTGATCACACACTGTCCCGAGGAGGAACGGAAGTCATCAAAGTCTAAACCTTGTTTAGACTTTGAGGAGTTCCTTTCCTCCAGCATTAGGGTCCATTCCCACAAAAATTCTATGTCGACCCTGCACCACCAAGATGACATATCTAGTAGCATAATCCGAGTGATATCAATATAGAGTCACAAAGTAGATCGTCCAGAAAGAATCAGTCGCCTCTGCCCAGACACCATGAGAAAAGCATAGTATCTCAATGCGAGTTACAGTCAACTCCATGTTTTGTATAACAATATCTGCAGAGGGTATCTCCGAAGCCGATATCCTACATGATGGTAGCCAACTGACAAACAATACTCATTGCCCTCTGGGCATTAATTTGCAGCACATTGAGTAAAGTACAATATCTATCCACAGTCTGTTCTACGTTTAACCATATCTATGGCCTTAATGTATTCAGAACAGGATCGATCAGTGCCCAGAAGGAAGGTGCCGTTTCCAATGGTTTATACACTTTGCACAGACAGTTTTAAATTCTATACAGCGGGACCAACTGATGTTACCATCAGCAAATTTTAAATGGGAAGAATTTAAGGAAATCGTGGAAGCTACTAGTCTTTTCATACCAACTAAGAAATGTTGTTCAAGGTTTAGGCCTGAATTGATGTCAAATGAAACGTGGCATGCTTTTAGTTTGAAGGATGCTTTTAGCCAACGGGTGGTTGACTGCTGAAATAAATTTCTGTTTGATGTGGAAGTGGATAGCTTGAATAAACTGAAGGAAGAACTACACAAACGGTGGGAGAGGGTGAAATGGGAAGGATTTTTTTTTTTTTGGTTAACGCTGTATAAACTTGCTTGCATCATTTGCCAGTACTAATACTATTATTAATACAAATGACGATCCTTATCCACTTGTCTGTGCTTGTTAATAGGAGAGAGACTGCTTCTACACTGATGGGATGCACTTAATTAGAACAGGTGCAAAAATTTTAAAACTATTAAGGTCACCCAGAATGTTTATTCAACTAACCATATGTATTGGGTCTAAATTTCGTGTGGTCGATTTGCCTGCTTTGATGGACGAAAACCCCCAGTTTCTGGGGGGGGGGGGGGAATCTTCCCATCTACGCCTGAGACTGACTAACTCAGTCACGGAGTCAAAAAAGCCGTAAAAGTTCCTCGTGTCGATTCGAATCAGGGCCTTTTCCACTCGGTGTGGAGAGGACGATGATGATACCACTGTGCTACCGCGCAGACTTCAAGAATATTAGCTGAAGCTACTAAGGCAGTGTTAAGTGGATGGAAAAACTGCTAGCTTGGAGGGTATACACAAACTAAGAGATTTACAATAGCCACAAGTAGAAGTGAAAATAATTCTTGCAGTGGTTTTATTGGAACATGCCGCAGTCCGGAAGGCAAGGAACTTGGGATTTCAAGACCTGCTCTGGATCATCATGGAACAAGGAAATGCATTGGCTGTGTTAGGTAGATAAGAGTATGAACAAATTCTAGGCACATTGTAAATAAATTTAATGACTTTGAAGTACTGAATTAAGTCATCAAATGTAGAAATTGTGAAATATCAAGGAAATTGTGTTACTGAGATATAATAGATGCAGAATTTGAATATGGGGAGTATATTGAATACTGAAAAGAGAGAGATGGAACAAGGGGAGAAGAGGGATTATGCTCTAAGTTAAGAAGCATATAAAATTAAGGCATTGCATTCAGTTGACGTGGTATGTTGTTTTGTAGTGAGGTTTTAGAATGATCAGCGACTAAGCCCACATACTGTTCCGTGTATACTGTCTGTAAATTGCTGATGTTCTGAGGTCGATTTTCTGTTTGCTGGACGAAAAACCCGAGTTTCCAGGAGAAAAACCATGCTAACTTCGCTTGAGACCTACTAACTCAGCCACTTTGGGAAAAAGGCCTATAAACATTCCTCTCGTCATCGACGGGACTCGAACTCAGGTCTTAACCCCGGGGGCTCACGTCTGGTGAGTATGGGCTTGGCACACCCAGGGTCCTGAGCTGGATATCATCATTCTTCTCTTTCTTGGTGATTCCCTTCTACTTTTGACTCTCTCTCTCTCTCTCTCTCTCTCTCAGGGTAACTCGGGACCTTTTTTTTTTCCTGGTGCAGCATAAGCCTCAGGCTTCCTTGCACCATATGGCTATTAGTAATAATAATAATAATAATAATAATAATAATTTTCCACCCGGTGCGTGAAGGACGGCGATTCTACCAAGTGTGCTAACCACGATGGCCAATTGATAGGGGAAGCCGGTGCAATGTTGAGACTGTGGTGTGATGTAAGCAGTAGGAAAACAAAAATGAGTGTAGTAGTTTGTTATAGGCCGAAATGACTGTAATAAGTATAACGAATAAACGTATAGAGAAACAGAGTGGGCCAATAAATGAGAATGTCTTATAATGGGGAATTTTATCTTTTCAGATATTGACTGGAATTTGTGGATTGGTCACTTACAAACTACCGAGACTTTTCTAGATTTATTGGACTGTTTTCTACAGCAGCAGCTTAGAAAGGCAATAAGAGGACGAAATACTCTTGATCTGATTATCAGCAGTGATTATTCATGCATTAACAATCGGCGGATAAAAGAACCACTAGGTGGCAGTGATTACAGTCTATTGATTTGGGATTTACTTAAAGATGTAACTACTAAAGGGGTAAAGGGAGGAGTATGTGCTTTCGTAAAACAGACTAAGTCCTCTCAGACAGTTTCTAAATTTTGTACAATGGGACCAACTAATGATGTTACCAGCAACAAATTCTAAATGGGAAGCGGCTAGGAAGGTAATCATAGAAGCTACTTCGCTTTTCACATCAACTAAGAAATACTGTTCAAGAAATAACTAAATAACTAATTTCAGATGAACTGTTGAGAAGCGTGGAGAGAAGAAAAATGCATGGGATGAATATAAATTATCAGGTGATACAGGAGCCTGTGGTTGATATATACTGCGCTGCAATCTATCACAAAGGAGATTAGGCAAGCCAAGGCAGATTAGGAGAAATCTCTGTAAAAAAATGCCAAGAATATCAGCAAACACTTCTTTACTTTCATTAACAATAGAAGAAAGTGGTTGAATCACATTGGTCCAGTTGATGTCAACCGATTAACTGTTGATGATCCTGCTCTGATACTGACAGACTAATTACATATTTTGCATCTGCATGCATTCATGAGGAATTCTCCAGGGAGGACGATGACAGAAGTTTATAAAACTTTAATAGAGAACTGAATGATTTTGTGATAACTGAGATGAAAGTGAAATAGAAATTGTTGAAGTTAAATTGTGTGGCTAATCAAAACCCTATAAGCAACATACAGTCTGATCATGACTCCCTTTATCATCTCTCTGCAAATAGAAAAGCCCATCATTTCGGGCAGAAGGAAAGTCAAAACCAAGACAATTACAGCGTCCAAATACTTCAACACAGAAAAGTGTTTATGCAGCTCAGGAAATCCCGTTCGGTGTCCTTGAGGATTGCGAGCCCGAACATTCGGGATTGACCTGATGACAAGATGGATAGCCTCTCTCTCTCTCTCTCTCTCTCTCTCTCTCTTTCTCTCTCTCTGCTGCAACGAAGAAACCATCATAGAGCATTCAAACGCCTGGTGGAATCCAAAAAGTCTCTGAAAGTTGCCACATGAAACAGAACATGCACAAGAGGTGGAAAAACCCGGTTCACCCTCGGACAGAATTGCCTTTCCCGAGTTAGGGCACTTTTTATTAGGAACAAGAGGTAGGCGATAAAACTTCACCTAGAGGCTACCATAAATAATGGGAAATCATTCCATAGAAGCTAATCAAAGGACACCATTGACTCACTCAATCTTAGCAGTTAGTTTGACCGTATAACTGCGTTCTCTGCTCAGCCAGAATCCACTACACCAATGGAATTCCCACTCAATCCTATTTCAACAGACTCCTTAAATGCAGTTCACCTCACCAAATATCAGCTGACCGACGCAATAAATAGCTTAGCACCTACAGCCGCATCCGGTGCCGACGGGATTCCTCAGTTTACGCTGAAATGCTTCATTATATTTATTGTTGATCCTATTTTGTCGCTATTTAACAAGATCCCTCATCAAATTTTTTTTCCTCTCATGTGACATGTCCATCTAGTAAGACTGCTGCCGAAAATACGCTCTGCTTCTTGCCCCAATCACTTCCGCCCAATTTCTTCTGTATCAAGCCTATTAAAGCTCTTTGAGAAATCTCTTCTGAGAACGTTAACCACCCAAATAATTCCACAACACCTACCGCAGTGTAGTCACCACCACTACCAAGATCCTCGAGGTATCTGAGCACGGCTCGAAAATCATTGTTACGTATATCGACGTCCAGGCTGCATTTGAAACTATGTCCGTTCACATGTTGCCAAGCCTACTACGTGAGTATTACCTCATTGGCGGAGACATGCTGTGGTTTATTCAGACAACGCTTGAGGACAGGACTATTACTTCGAGATGGTAATCTGCACTACACCAGAACTATTTACAGCTAGAGTCCCACAAGGCGGAGTCCTGTCTGGTAACTTATTCTCAGCTGTTCTTGTGCCGTTCGTGACGGCCCGAACTGACATCATCACTTTTGCTGATGACATAAACTGTTCATTCCTATCAACACTGGAGACACTGCTGACTATGTCAATGCCTTAATCCTACAGAAAATCCAGAACCTCGAGGCCTTCCTTTCCGGTTTCGGTCTTCACATCAAACCTGAGGAGTCGAAACAGTTGACATTCTCGCTCAACCGAACCCAACAATGGTGCAACTCATTTTAAGAGGATCCGCGATTTCTGCTGTCCAACAATAAACCGATCTAGATGTTATTTTCGACCAAATGCTCTCCTTTCTACCACATATAGATCACATGTAAATGAAGTTCTGCTGACTCTGGTGGATGTTTAAACAACGACTTTCACACATTCATGACAAAGCTATTGGGTGCAGATATATTAAGACCTGTGTATACCCGGTCTTTACTATGGCGCCGAAATCTGGACTTCAACTGCTACGATGCATCTTAGACGGATTTTCGCGGGGGAATTCTGGTTATTGAAGTGGGCAATGTGGAAATTTCGGCTTTCCCCTGCACCAAGGACCACCCAGATGGTGACAGCGCTTAACATCAGACGTATTCCTGCTATCATTCACGACAGAAGACTCGTCCTTGCTGTGAAAAATGATGGTTGGCATTATTTCCGAACCAGACTTCTGGGATAACTGCGAATGGAGGATTCCAGCCCTAAGTCTTAGAACCAACTCAGTCCTCCAGGCTACCCCAAACCGGTTAAAATTATCTGATTGGTTCATAACCGAACGGTGCAAATGCTGCAGTACGTACACTCCTTGGACAGCAACCTTAACAAGTACGCAGTCGATAAAAAATATATAGGCAGAACTTACGCCATCGAATTCCTTCTCAGGCCCACATCACAGGACATTAGAACCTGCTCCCGAGGACAGCTCTATTACCCCAATTTTCCAACCTTTCTGCGCCTGCTCAGATTACTGTCCTACACTATAAAAGGACTTCTCCATAGAAAATGTTGTGTATAAATTTGTCATTTTTTGTACTCCAATCTTTAATAATACGGTTGTATAATTAACTTTTAACTTATTAATTAATATGTCACTTTTTTGTTACTATCTAAGTTCAAGCCTTTTTATAAGACTTCTAATAAGCAATTATTAACAATCAAATAAACTTTACTGAATATTTAAAATTTATATAATAAAATGGAACAATTTTATTATATAAATTCTCACTTATATAAATCGTCAATTCTCACTTTAAAAAGCTTGAGAAACTGATTATTGTTTCTTTTTTTTTATAAAATATTTCCTAAGAAGTATTTTTCTGTTCAAATTCATGCTAAAAATTTGTAATTTTATTACCATATGTGTCTTGCAGACAACGATTTCGTTGCCATAACAACAAATAGATTTTCCACTTATGTTTATTAAGACGATCTCTCTTTCTTTGAAATGATACTTTCAAGAAGTAAACTATCATCTAACGTCCTACCGAAGCTGAAATAATATCGTAATGACATGGATTCCAACTTAGATATGCACATGTCAGCAGAGATTTGATGAAGCATATAACAGCAGTCATTTGAAGATTTATATCTCATCAGTGAGGTGATTTGGAAGCGTTGAAATTCTTAGAAATATCAATTTACACAGATCACGTGGGATTACTAAAAAAAAGTTGCGTTACGATCGCTAAAAACAGAACAGAATTCGCATGGCAATTGACGAAGGAACTAAAGAAATGATATCGTGTTGTGTTATAGTAATCCTCATATTTAACTTCCAGTTTAAATATTGGACTGCAAAAATCCTCTTGAATTTGCATACCGTCTGCTTCATGTGATTGTATTTTTAATTTCAAAGTTTCGGCACAATATTCGTCATGGATTCATCAAAAAAAGATGAAATAGAGGCTTATTGTAAAGATATGTTTGAAAGGTCATTGGTGACTGGGGTACCACAAATCATAGCTGCTACTAGCATTCGTAGCAAAATTTTTAAAACTGTGGTCTTCTTAGGAAGTCTTACAGGATTTCTGTACCAGACAGCTTCCTTTCTAGTACTGTATTTCTCCTACCCTACACTTGTTGATGTCCAAATAACGAAGCCTCCATATGTCGATGTACCTGCAATTACAATATGTAACAGAAATGGGTAAGTCAATTTGAATTAAATAAACAGTGATTTGTTTAACATTAAGCGTTCAGAAGCTAAGACCATGAAGCGTCCTATATTATGTCTGTAAACTATTTATGTATTCTGCTGTCTTTTTTTTTTTTATTATTTTTTTTAAGCTGCTATTTGATTAGAAGAAAACTCTAGAGTTTTCTGAGGAAATAATCATAGAATCCTGGCGAAAACGGACTTGGTCACAATGTGGTGGGGAAAATCCCATAAAAAAAAAAAAATCCTTGGATAAGATTTCTCTGCTCATTCTGGAACGTTCCAGTCACTCACATATACTGGGGACAGATAGATCGTGGGCCACCCTCCCGATTGAACAGAGGCAGCCCTAGTGGTTAGCACGGTTGGAAGATTCTCCGTCCTTCTCACATCGGGGGTAAAAGACCCGAGTTCGTGTCAATGATGTGAGGTGTTTTTGTGGGTGTTTTTCACAATGTGGCTAAGTTAGTCAGTCTCAGGCGAGGACAGCATGGTTTTCTTATTATTACAGATTTATGTGTTTTGAATTATTTAAATGAGAATTTATGAATTTTGTGTAATTGCAAATCATAATGAATTGTTTTTTGTTTTAGGCTCCGTCGCACACCTTTCTGTCTGTTTTCTCCTGAGAAATGTTCGAAGCCACGTGACCTTAATGAATTTTGTAAGTTACATCCTGTGACCTGCGAAAAAATTACGAAACCAGATGATCTGCTGGTAAGTTGCATTTACAGTTTCTGTGTATTTATTTTTAAAAGTGAACAGAAAATGGGAAATTTTTATTCATTCAGAAATAAAACGCTTCCAAATTAAAGAAATGGAGAATGAAATTTTAAAATTTGCATAATTTTTAAATAATTTTAATAATTTCACTACATTATTCTATCAATTAAAAAATAAATTGTGCTTATCAGTTATATAACACGATTTCATATGGAAGGAATTCCACCTTGCATTCAAATAAATCTGCTCCCTACACTTTCAAACATGAGCGACAGCGCTCGCCAGACATCAACCATGTATGAAGGCCCATTGTTAAATGGTCTTCCAAAACATGGAGAACAACAACAACAACAACGAAGTATGTTGGTAGAATGCAAAGGTGTTCAATAACCAAATGGTTTTTCAGGAGCCTATAATTTACACTTCTAAGTATTCACGTTAAAAGGACGTCATAAAAATGTGCTCGATCTTCCGGTGACAAACTATCTCAGAACTTCTCGATGATCCATCTTTTCCAACCTATGTGGTAATCCTTAAGCTGTAATGATAATGATTACATTGAACAACAAATTTTGGATCATATCTTGTTATGGGTATGAAAGGAAGTTTACTTTATAGATTTTGGAGTGCTAAACACGGAAATAGGGCTTAGAATGGCAGATTGGCTCTTGTTTTGAAAAAAAAGTAGTTTTTTATATTTATACAAAGTTTTTTTTTTTTCATATGGCAGTATGATGTAGCTACGAACATACCGTATCCAATACAGGACCTTTTCGTCTTTCGCTTGTATTCAGCTTCGGGAGCATCCCTTTTCACCATCCAACTATAAGCGGCTAACATGACGGCACTCCATTTGCGTTTGTATCTTTGTTCCATTGCTGTGATGTCTTGATGGAAGCACTTATCATGTTCATCGCTGACAGCGCCACAGTTTGGCAGGAAGAAATCCAGGTGTGAGTGCAAGAAATGCACCTTCAATGACACGTTGCACTCCAGTTTTTCTTAAGAAGTAATGAGATCTTCCACAAGCTCCTGTAGTTGCCGGCTTTAACATTTCCAAGAAAACCGGTCAAAACATTACGAAAGGCTTTCCCTGCTGATTTCTCGCTATCACTAAGAACACATTTGAACAGTTGCCTTATTTGTGTGACAAAGAAAACGCTTGCCTTAAACTTCTCTGTACTAAGTCTTATCCCGTCGATGTCGCGAGGAGCTATAGTGGACTTTTTTCACTCCCTGGCTGTGTTAGTCGGTCTCAGGCGTAGATATCAAGGTTCCCCCCCCCCCCCAGAAACTGCAGTTTTATTGTCCAGCAAAACAGGCAAATCGATTAGAGAACACACGCAATTTACAGTCTTAATACATATATGGGTATATGTAAGAGATTACGGATGGCCTTAATATAATAATTTGAATTTGTACTAAGTAGCTTGGGAACTTCTCTTGCAAGTATGTGAATGCAGGGCCGTTCACTTCCAAAGCCTTCACGAAATTTTTCACCAGCCCCACTTTGATGTGCAGTGGTAGAAGAAAAATGTTATTTTTTTTTTTTAGCCTACAGATGGGCTGATTTTCGTTGAGGCCAACTCCTCTTCTCGTAGTGCATATCCTTGGCACGACTGTCCCACTCGTAGAGAAGGCAACGATACTTAGTGTAAACTTTTTGTAGTCCTAATAAAATGGCGATTACCTTTAAATCACCACATATCTGCCACTTATACTTCTGATAGTGTACACTAAAAGGACAGAATTCATGGGATACCTGGTTGCTGGGCAGTGCGATGCTGTCACTCCTCTCGCTAGTGGACGAACCCACTAGGTGTATAGGTAGCCAATGGGAGTCCTGGGGAAGGGGACACCAGGTCCATTGCTACCTGACTCCCAACCTTGGCCACGTTACTTTACATTAACAACTATGGCTCTCGGAAAAAAGCATTGCAACACCGCAGTTTCAGTATCACCACGCTCTTATCACATGACCGGCAACCGTCACTTCGTTCTGCATCAGGTGATAAGTTGTTGTCACCTCAAATGCGTCTTCAACTCTGTTGCAGTAATCCTCGAATACGCTAGTTACTGGATGATTTGTTCTCATTTAACGGTTGTTTTCTGTGAGATTCCTTCTTTTTTTTGCGCAATATTAGAGTGTAAGATTAATATTATTATTATTTTTTTAGGCCAACCGAATAATGAAAGTCATCTGCCGTGCTGTGTATCTTATATCTGTTAATTGCGTGTGTTCTATGCTCGATTTGCCTGTTTTGCTGGACGAAAAACCCCAGTTTCTGGGGTAAAAACTTTGCTGTCTACGCCTGACCCCGACTAACTCAGCCACGGAGTGAAAAAAGCCCATTCAAGTTCCTCGCGTCATCGACGGGATTCGAACCCGGGCCTTTTCCACCCGGTGTGGGGAGGACTGTGACGATACCACTGTGCTACCGCGCAGACGTAAGAATAATATGCCCCGTAACTGTGTGAATAGTCCAGATGACTTCTGTTACGTATGTGAAGTCACGTTAGCTTCAAGAAAGCGTCCCTTAACTCGAGCCATAAAAAACGCTTCTTCTTGTACTTTGGTTGCGAAGCACGCAACCAGGACAAGAACTGGGCTCCATACATAAGCTGCACTACCTGTTCATCAAAACTCAACGCGTGGGTGAATCGAAAGGGAAGTTTTATGCTTTTCGCAGTGCCCATGATATGGAGGGAGCCAAGGAATCACGTCGATAGGTGCCTCCTATTAGAAAAGGGATGGCAATGAAGAAAAGTGGACAGTGACATACCCAAATATAGCATCTGCAATTTGTTCAGTGCCTCACGGAGAATGATATCATATACTTGGACTTCAGGAAAGCTTTTGATACTGTTTCACTTAAAAGACTGCTGCTATGGTTAAGTGGTAGGGACATAGAGTGGTTATCAATGGATATTGCTCTCCGTGGACTGATGTTATTAGTGGAGACCCCCCAGAAATTTGGTGCCAAGCCCATTGTTGTTTCTGATATTTATTCTCGATATTGATGAAAGCATATCAGATTCAATGTCCCAGTTTGCAGATGATACAAATGATGGTAGGGTTGTTAATCACATTAATGATGGTATGCTACTGCAACAGGATCTAGAAAGGTTAGGCAGATGGGTTGAGAAATGATAATTGAAGTTTAGCATTGACAAATGCAGGGTACGGCATATGGGTAGCAGTAACCCCAGAATAACATACCAGCTGTGTGGTACTACATCAGAGGTGGATATTGTTGGGATATCAGAGACGTGGTGTCACACAGATATCAGCAGTGCAGAATTGGAATTTGGGGAGTACAATGTGTACAGAAAGGACAGGAAGGGAGCAGGAGTTATACTGTTAGTTAAGAAACACATAAAATCTAAGTAAGTGCATCCAGTTGACATTTGTGGATAATGCAATGTTGAGTCAGTGTGGTGTGACATAAGCACTGGGAAAGGGAAAAATGAGAGTAGGTGTGTGTTATAGGCCTAATGAATATCATGAGTATAATGAGCAATTATGCAGATAAATAGTGGGCCAGTAAATCAGAATGTCTTATAATGGGGGATTTTAACTTTCTAGATATTGACTGGAACTTGTGGTTTGGTCACTCGCACGCCAGAAAGACTTTTGTGGATTTATTGGATGACTGTTTTCTACAGCAACATGTTCGAGAAGCAACCAGAGGGAATAATACCCTTGATCTGATTATCAGCAGCAATTATTCATGCATTAAAAATTTGCAGATAACGGAAACACTGGGTGACACTGATCACAGTGTACTGATGTGGGATTTACTTAAAGATGTAACTGCCATGAAGGGTAAAGGAAAGGGCTTTTTCTTTCGTGAAGGTGATTACAGTGGTTTCAGACAGTTTTTAAATTCTATACAGTGGAATCAACTGATGATGTTACCAATAGTGAATTCAAATGGGAATTCAGCCTTCAGGGCCTTAATTTTGGAGGCTCCTAGGCTTTTCACACCAACTAAGAAATATTGTTCAAAGTTTAGGCCTACATGGATGTCAGGTAAATTAATGAGACTCATGGCAGAGAAGAAAAATGCATGGGATGCATATAAATTATCAGGCGACACAGAAGTCTAAGGAAGATATAAGCTAGTCTGTAATCAAGTCACAAAGGAGGTTAGGCAGGTGAAGGCAGATTATGAGAAATCTTTGGCAAAGGATGCAAAGAAAAACAGCAAACAGTTATTTACTTATGTAAACTTTAGATAATGGAGTCATTGGTTAAAGAAGCATTGCAGGATCATCTGGACAAGACTGCAGTAATAGTTAAGACAGAGCATGGGTTTGTTAAATGGAGGTCTTGTCTGACCAATTTGATTGGATAATATGATGTGCTCAGAAAGGAACTGAATGCGAAAAATAATGTTGATATATACTTGGATTTCAGGAAAGCTTTTCTTACTGTTGCAATTGGAAGACTGCTATACAAATTGGAGTGGTATGGCATTAAGGGCATGTTGCTACAATGCATAAAAGGATGGTCGAGTGGGAGACAACAGAGAGAGTGGTAATTAATGGACACTGCTCTTTGCGGAATAATGTTATTAGTGGAGTTCCCCAGGGTTCAGTGCGGCCCATTGTTGTTTTGTGTATTAATGAATGATATTGATGAAGGTATATCAGGCTTAATGTCCCAAGTTTGCAGAAGTTGGTAATGTTAATGACAGTAAAGACAGTATGCTACTGCAACTGGATCTAGATAAGTTGGGCAAATGGGCTGAGAATTGGCATCTGAAGTTTAACATTGAGAAATGAAAATACTGCATATGGGTAGCAGTAACCCAAGAGAAACATACGAACTGTGTGATACTTCACTCAGAGAAGTGGAGAGTGAAAAAAACCTCGGGAGCAATTGTGCAGTGAGATGTGAAGTTTGCTGAGAAGTGCAGACAGGCTGCCAGGGCAGGTCATGGAGCCTTGACAATGATATATAGGAATTTTGCTAGCAGGGACAAGGAGGTGATTGTCCCATTGTACACAGCAATAGTCAGGCCACACCTTGAGTACTGTGTATAGGTCTGGAGTCCTCATTTTAGGAAGGATGTAGAGTTCCTAGAATGAGTACAAAGAAGGGCAAAAAGATTGGCGAAGAAAACAAATGGGTGCTTTTACTAAGAAAGACTCAAGAAATGTTCTGCAAATTGCAGTGTCTGGGGACTGGGCGCCTGTGGGTTGGTCTGGCTGGGATGTGTAAGGCTTTGAATGAGTTGCGCGGGCTCAATGCTGATGGGATTCTTCCTCTTGCTAAGATTAAGAACCTTAGGGGGCATAGATTCAAATTCAGGAAAGACAGTTGTTGAATAGATGTGTGAAAATTTGCCTTTAGCCAGCAGATCGTTGATTGCTGGAACCAGCTTCCATCTGTTGTGGAGGTTGATAACTTGAATAAATTTAGGGTTGAGCTGTACAGGCATTTGAGGTGAATGGATGGTGAAGTCGGAGGTTTTTTTTTTTTTTTTTTTTTTTTGGCTGATGCTGCATAACTTTGCTTTCTTGCATCGTATGACTTGATTAATGCTAATGATATGCTTAGTTTAGTGGAAAATGAAAAAGACCTGGGAGTTATTGTCAGATATGAGTTCTCTGAGCAGTGCAGACAAGCTACCAGGACAGTTCATGAGGTTTTACTTGCAGGAATAAGCAGGTGATTATTATATTGTATAAGGCATTGGTTGGGCCACATCTTGAGCACTGTATACAGGTCTGGAGGCCTAATTTCAGGAAGAATGTGGAGCTGCTTTGGATTTATACAAAGTTGTTTGTAACTTTTTATGTCTATATAAGTGCATGTTTTTCAGGCCAATTCAGCTGAAAAACCAGAAATAACTCATGGAGAAGGAGAGCCTTACTTGCTCTGCTTGAGATTGGCAGTGGAAATAAGTGCCCTCACCTGGCCCATGTAGCTGAAATGACTGCAAAGGAGAGTGGCAAGAAGGGGCAATAGCCAGCACCAATCTACAGCCAAAAAACCTGCTCACGAGATCCAAACATGAAGTGGGAGATAGCTACCAACTCAAATCCACTTCACAATAATCTCTTTGTTCTCACACAAAAGAATATTCAGTTTGCTGTTTATGATGCTCAGCAGACATTACTTGCACAATTCGAAATAAAGAAGCACATAACATAAGACTCTTTTCCCAGTATGGTCTGTTTCACTTTGTGTCACAGGAAGGCATGGAAAACTGGAATGTAATATTTTTTTTTTTTGAATTTTCTTAAACCTGCAAATTTTCATCCTAAGCATCTCAAAATTCTATTTACTCACCATATTCAGTTTTATAAAAGTGTTCTCATTAGAATAATTATCCACATAATTATATTAATTTTTTGTAATTTCCCACAACCCCACAATAAGATGTGGGATGTGAAAATAAAATTTAATAAAATATCGTTTCTCCTGAAAATATAAACCCATGTCCTTTATGCTTTAAGTACATATATCGGAAAACATTTTTCATATCTTTTAATTAGCATTACCAGTGGCATATGATGCAAGAGAGCAAGTTTATCGGATCAGCCAAAAAAAAAAAAAAAAAAAAGATTTCACCTATCCTTTCCCTCCAATAGTTTGTCTAGTTCTTCCTTGAATTTATTTGGGCTATCAACTTCCACAACAGCAGATGGAGGCTTGTTCCAGCAGTCAACCACTCTCTGGCTAAAGGAGAACTTCCACACATTTCTGCAATCATCTTTCCTCAATTTGAATTTATGTACCCTCATGTGCAGAGCCTAAGAAAGAGGAAGAATCGCATCAGCACTGAACTTGCTCAATTCATTCGGGGCCTTAGGCACCTCAGTTGGATCACTTTGCAGGTGCCTGGTCTCCATACACTGCAATTTGCAGAACTGAAGCATGTTTTGGTAAGAGCACCCCTTTGTTCCCTTCACAAATCTCATTGCCCATAAGAACTGGTGCACCATGGTTTGAGCAGTTGATGTTCCAAAAATAAAGAACTAATAAAATAAAAATTTAAAAAATTATCTGAAATACATTTTATATACAATTTTTCCCATGAGTTATTCCTTATTTTTAGCCCATGCAATCTATATAAATTCAAGCACTGCAAGAACTGGTGACCTAAATAGTTGATGTGTCAAAAAAAAAAAAAAAAAAAACCATCCTATCACCATTATCACTTGTTCATATTCATCCATACATTCTAATCCAAGTATTATCCAGGCCTAAAATAAAGAACCGAAATTCTCTCCCCCCCCTCCAAGGTGAATTCATTCTCAGAAAATGCTCTTATCACTTATCATTCTGTGTTTATATTTACCATTGTGACATAATAAAAGAATACTAACAAGCAGCTACTAAATTTGCAGTTGAGCTAGTTTTCTGTAAGAAATATGAATATAATGTAAATGCAACAAAAAAACTTACCTTAAGATGTATTCAATCAAGCTGACAGTGATATGGCAGTGTAAAAGATTGGATGTTCCATTGGATAGGCTTTACTATATAATTTATCCCAAAAGATAATAAATAGTGTTCCTTATACATTAAAGTAGAACCTCTTATTGAAAAGAATATTATTTTATAATTTAATTCTTGAAGATTATGTCATCTTAAGATGAAAACAAAAGCATTATAAATTTTTGTACACATGCATAAGGCAGATGGATGTTGTTATATCATTATATGGTGAGTAAAAATATTCCTATGCATGTATGTTTTTGAAATACTTTTATTTATATCACATTATTCATTCTAAGTATGTGGGTATTATTTAATATAAGGAAATTCAATCTTATTAATTCTTGCTTGCCCGGAGGTCAAATTAATTGAATTTATTCAGCAATACAAATGTTATGGGGGGTTTCCTGTAGTTGGACATCATCCACATCCCTAATAAATAAGTTTTATTATAAATCAACAGGGATTGCCTTTATTTTGGATGTAGGAAGCTTCTTTTCCGGCTCTCCTGGTCCAACTCGCTAGTAGTTCTTGAGGATGGCGACATCTGTTTTGTGGGGCGGGTGGGACATCTTCCCCACTGTCGGAGCCGTGGTGTTCGGACCGTGCGGTCTCGGCAGTGGGCGCTCATGGCTGCTGTCTGCAGGCGCCGTACTTCTGGCGGCGTGGAGGCCATTACTTTGATTGGCATAGAATTGGATTTTTGAGGTCTGGGCTGTTTGATAGGTGTGGACCGATTGTTTCTTTCGGTCCTGTGGCTGGGCTTTGGAGTTGGATTTGGGGGTCTGGTGGAGTTGGATATGGGGGGTGGGATTGTTCTCTGCATTCCTTGGGTCGGACTGGAGCTTTTCGGGCGTCATGTTCACAGGAACGGAGCAACTTTTATACCCAGGGGCTCACATCTGGTGAGTATGGGCTTGGCACACCCAGGGTCCTGAGCTGGATATCATTCTTCTCTTTCTTGGTGATTCCCTTCTACTCTCTCTCTCTCTCTCTCTCTCTCTCTCTCTCTCTCTCTCTCTCTCTCTCTCTCTCTCTCTCTCAGGGTAACTCAAGAATTTTTTTTTGGCTGTGCAGCATAAGCCTCAGGCTTCCTTGCACCATATAGCTGCTAATAATAATAATAATAAGTACTACCTATTCTTGAACCACCCGACCGTTTTTCTATACACTCCGATGGAGATGAAGACACTGATGAACGTCAACTTGATATACATGACGAAGTACAGTATGATGCAGTGAGAAAGGAACTGGATGCAAGAAAAGGTTTTTGATACTGAAAATTTCAGAAAAGACTTTTGATACTGTTGCACATAAAAGATTGGTGTAGAAACTGGAGCAATGTGGCATTAAGGACAAGTTACTGCAATGGATAAAGGGATGGTTAAGTGGAAGAAAACAGAGTGGTCATCAATGGGCACTGCTCTTTGTGGATTAATGTTATCAGTGGAGTTCCCCAGGGTTCAGTGCTGGGTCCACTGTTGTTTTCAATATGTATTAATGATACTGATGAAGGTATATCAGGCTTAATGTCTAAGTTTGTAGATGATACAAAGGTTAGCAGAGTGGTTAACGACAGTAATGATGATATTCTACTGCAACAAGATTTAGAAAAATTAGGTCTATGGGCTGAGAAATGGCAGTTGAAGTTTAACATTGCAAGTGCAAGGTAATGCACATGGGTGCATTACCTTGCATCTGACATCACTGAGATCACTGTTTGTTGTTGTTTGTTTGTTATTTGGTTTTTAGGAGCATTAGCAACTAAGGCCATATTTCTCCGGGATATGCGGTGGTCATGGGCTCGAACCCCGGTCTAATCAAGAAGCGTGTGCTACGCACTGCTGCTCCTTCCCACCTGGCTACGGAGGCGCCGAGAGAGATCACTGTAGTCACCTTTATGAAAGCAAAATCCTTTACCTCTGATGATAGTTACATCTTTAAGTAAATCCCACGAGTACATTGTGATCGCTGCCCCTAGGGTTCCTTTAGCTGCAGATTCTTAATGCATGAATAATCACTGCTGATAATCACATCAAGAGTGTTATTCCCTCTGGTTGCCTCTCCAACATGCTGCTATAGAAAACAATTATCCAATAAATCCACAAAAGTCTTTTATTTTATTATTATATTAGGGTCACCGGTAATTCATTACATAAACCAGTATTTATATGCTGTAAATTGCGTATGTTCTCTGGTCGATTTGCCTGTATTGCTGGACGAAAAAAACCCTAGTTTCTTTTTGGGGGGAGACCTTGCTATCTACGCCTGAGAGCGACTAACTCAACTACGGAGTGAAAAAGGCCGATTAAAGTTCTTCGCGTCGTCGACCGGATTCGAACCCGGACCTTTTACACCCGGTGTAGGGAGGACGGTGACGATGCCACTCTGCTACCGCGCAGACTCCACAAAAGTCTTGCTAGTTCGCGAGTGACCAACCCACAAATTTCAGTCAATATCTGGGAAGTTAAAATCCACCATTATGAAACATTCATATTTACTCGCCCACTCCAGTTCTCTGTACAGTTGTTCGTTATACTCATCAGAATCATTAAGCCTATAACACACTTCTACTCTCATTCTTGCTTTCCCAGTGTCTGTCACACCAAACTGACTCAACATTGCACTATCCACCAATGTCAACTGGGTGCATTTTCTGAGATTTTATGTGTTTCTTAACTGTGTAATCCCTCCTCCCGTCCTATCCTGTTTATCCTTTCTCTACACATTGTACTCCCCAAATTCCAATTCTGCACTGCTTATATTTGTGTGCTGTTGGTATAGCAGAGACACCACATCTCTTCTGTACCAACAGCAATATCCGCCTTTGATGTTTTGACCAGCACTTCAAGTTCATCAAATTTATTTCCTATACTCCTAGTGTTGGTATACATGCACCTATTCTTGCTCTTCGTGTTTCCCAAAAGTCCATTTTCCTAAAATTCATTGACTTTCGCTTCGCTCCATTTCCTTCCCTGTTCTACAGAAATCGTTGGAAATTAATGGGGTGTTTTTAGTGCTAATTTATTTTAGTCTATTTTCTTTTTAAAATTTTGGTGTATTTTCTTTCAGTTTTGATCCTTTCTTTCTGTTGTAGTATCCAACACCAGAAGCTTACGTAGCAGAAGACAGGGCAACGCAAGAAATCTTATTTCAGTTAGGACATCGTTCTTACCCGATGATTACCAATTGCCAGATTCAAGGAACAAATATAACAAGTGACTTATGTCAGTAAGTTTGGATTAACAGTCCGTCTATATTAATATTTGCAATTGTTTTAGCTCATGCGATATTCCTCTAATAACTATGAACACTAAGTGCGCACTCTGACTTGAGTGTTTTTGTAATTTTGTTAAACGAGATAATCGTGATGTCTTCAATTCAGTTCCCCAAAGGGTCAAATTTTGCAAGTATCACGTGCTGGTATGCATTATATGGTATGCATGAGTTTGGTTGATAAATAAAAGAGAAACAGGCTCATAAGTAAAAAGCATTTAGACTTTTTTAGAACTTCAGAATTATTTTTAAAAAATCGCATTTAAATGTAACAAGAGCAAATTTGGGTTTTTCTTACCCGTTGCGTGTATTCCCGCACTAAACATTGGAGGGAGATTTAATTTTAAGTGTTAACTCTATCTCCCTACTAAGAAGACTTTGCACTGATATTTCTACCTTTTCTGGCCGCTCAAAGAACCACTCAGAAGACATCGCATGTCTTCATTTGAATAAATACAGTGTATATCTAAGCAGGCATCCTTTTTAAATCCTTACAGATTCCTTTCATTAAATAATACTACTTGATAAGTTACCTTATTATGTAGAAACAAAAATATAATTTTAATAATATCAATCCATGAGGAACGTAATTTTTCTAATTGCTTTTTCTTGTTTTTTATCCAGGAATACGACATACCAACCATTCTCCTATATTGACATCTATGGGAAGCAAAAACGATGCTATATCATTAATTCTAGATGGTCCAAAGCTACTTTAGAAATGCCTCGAGTTCCTGTTAGAACTGGTAGTGTTATACATCTTCTTTTGAATTTGACTTTAAAATTATTAAAAGACTATTTTTTCTTTAATAAAAATGATTATCTTGAATTCTAATTTGATGGTTTGATTCTTAGTGATGCACATAACTATTGACTTCGAACCAGATGAATACTTCAGACTTGACCGTGAAGTAGCTGGACAAATAGCTATCCATTCACCCTGGGTCATCTTCAATCCATTTACTGAGGGCCTTACCATCTTTCCTAAAAAAGCATATGTAGTTCATTTCAAAGAGGTATGAAATGGCGTCTTTATTTGTCATAATACGACAAAATTTGAATCAAACTGGAATTTTACTATAAAATTATTTTTAAAGTTCACATCACAAAACGTTCTAGCGACGACCGACTAACTGACTTAAAATAAATTTATTAAAATAAATAAATAATATCTACATAAAATACTAAAACAGAGATAAAATATAAAATAAAATAAAAGCGTTAAAATACAATAAGATAAAAGCGTAAAAATACAATAAAATATGGATAAAAATAATAAAATATACAGTAGCTTTCGAGACGAAGTGCCTCTTCATCAGCTTCGCTAGAAAATTTTGTGATATACAACCCGAAGCCCAAAGACTGTTTTCCAATATTTTTAAAGTTATTTCTATATATAACTTTAATTATATATTTATAATTTTAATTATATATACTGTAATTCTAAATATATTTATAATTGAGCTTTCCAGTAGAATTATTTGTGTTGTTGCGCCATCTATTGTCACGAAATTGCATTAAGACGTATCAATTAGCGTAAAATCAGATAACGCTGATAGGAACATTTTAAAATTATTTTAAAATGTTCAGATTACAATGCAGATAAAATGTTCAGATCGCAATTTTAAAATTGTGATCTGAACGTATTGCTAAAAGTAGTGATTATAAGAAATAAAAATTGGTGACCTAAAATAATAATGCATCAAAGATGACAGGAATGATAGGCTGTTGTTATTCTAAAATAGAAATGTAAATATAAAATTTTGTTTTTCTTACGAAAACTATTCCATTGTTTTTCTAACTAGATTATAACAAACTTGCTTCCTTATCCATATCAATCAAACTGCACAGACTACGTGAAAAAGTGGATAACTAGAGGTGCTAATGGTCCCCTTACGCCTGAGGTACATTTACAGTTACTCGTTACTGTATATAAAATAATTGCATTTATTCAAGTTGGTATTTGTACTTCAATTAAATAAATTTTTATAATTTATTAAAATTTTTATAACGCATGTTATAAACGCATGGGGATTTTGATCATACGAAAACATTTTCAACAAGTGATTATTGTGCATCCAATAATGTCTGAAGAGATGTAAGAAAACAAAGGGAAAAATAAAATTTGTTCTTAATTAAGTCTATAACTGCCCTCACTGGTAGCACAGTTGGTAGGATCGCGTCCCATCTACACAAGGTTCAAAAGACTGGAGTTAGAATTCCATCGATGATGGGGGAATTTTTATAGAGCTTTTTCACAGTGTGGCCAAGTTAGTCGGTCTCAGCTAGTCTCTAGCTGGTTTTTGTCCACCAAACATAAAATGGACTTCAAATCACACATGATTTCTTAGAATTAAAAGGCAATAATGATACCATCTAATGAATAATCATCAACTGATTTAATATAGCGGTATTGATCTCCCAGAATTGATATTTTCTTACAGATGTGTGTGCAGGAATGTTCCTTAAACAAAAGCATAGATTCATGTGGTTGTGTTCAGCCATCTAACCTCTATCCACATAGCCTCAAATTCTGTGAAGAAAGTATGTAACTTTGTATTTTTTAAATAATTTTGTAAAATCGTTTCTATTTTAAAAACTAAGGATAATACTTTCTATTATTGTAATCAGACCATTTTTTCCCCTTTTTTTATGTAGGCGATAACCTCTGCATTGAGCAAATCAACTTCACCCTCTGCTACGAAGAATGCCAACCTGCCTGCCAGTAAGTAACCATATTGTAACTTTCAATAACTATAGAATCATTCCAAGTCTATTTTATTGCATTTTAAAGAAGTTTGGTTACAATATTCTTGAATCTACATCCACTACTCTAATTTAATGAATTTTCTCATTTTTAATTGTTATAGTGATCGGAAGTTTGATATAAATGTCAAGGAGGAAATCATAGAAACAGTAAGTGATATATCTAGAAAAATTGGCTATACTCTTATTATTAGAAAAAAAATATATCAATCCATCGATCAACGTACACTGAGTGGACAGAAATCATGATATACCTACCTAGTAACGGGTAAGCCGACCTTTCATCCGGATAAGGGCGATCACACGGCAATGCATTGAGTGCACTAGTTCATGAAAGCGTTCCACAGGTATTTCCATCCATGCTTGCAGCACCGCTGTCCATAATATCCGTCGCATTCTGGGTGGAGAAACCAAAGCTCGAACGGACCTTTCCACAGCATCCCAAAGATGCTCCACAGGGTTCATGTCCGGTGAATGGATAGGCCAATCCATGGTAGTAAAATCTGCAGAATGCTCTTCGAACCATGTTCTAGTCACCACAGCTCTGTGGGGAGGTGCATCGTCTTGCTGGAAGAGTCCATTGCCCTGTGGGTGCACGACGACCATGACTATGAAGGGATGCAGATGGTCTGAAAGGATGGACACGAAAAACCTGTACCGTTCAGAGATGCATATAGACGTACCAGAACTCCCAACGTGTGCCAGTTGAACACGCCCCAGACCATTACCGACCGTCCACCTGCCTGAACAGTTCCTTGTTGACATGACGGGTGCATAGCTTTGTGCGGTTTTCCCAAGATACTCACCCTCCCGTCCGCTCGAAATGACTGGAAACGGGACTCACTGGACCAGGAGACCCATCTCCAATCATCCAAGGTCCAGTGCCGATGTTCTTTCGCACAGTTGAGGCTTAGAGTCCTGTGTCGTAGTGTTAGCAATGGGACTCTGGTGGGTCGGCGGCTCCTATAACATATTGAGGCTAATGTTCACCTGATGGTCTTGGTGGTGACACCTCCCTCGTTGAAGTTTGCGATGATTTGTGCCACTGTCGCTCTCCGGTTGGCTGAAACAATGTGAGACAGACGTCGACGGCCACGTTCATCCATCAGCTTTCTCCGCCCACAGCGCTGTCCACAATGAGATGTTATTCCGGAAATGGCGTATTCCCGAAACACTCTTGATACTGTCGAATGGGGATAGTGCAATTTCTGTACCACCTCCGCAAGTGGTAAGGTGGTATAACCCATGCGTCGGGCACCCACTATCATCCCTCTTTCAAAGTCGGTTAACTCACGACGTTTATCCATACTGTCATCGAATTTTCGTCTACGTGAATGCGGTGATGCAGTGTACCTATATACCTGCCCAGCGGCGGATTAATCCACTAGCGAGAGGGGTGACAGCGTCGCGTTGCGCAGGAACCAGGTATCCCGTGAATTCTGTTATTTCAGTGTACTATAACAATGAGCAAACGGTGTCGTAGAATATGAAGTGACACAGTTTCATTTCAATGCAGCATTTATTAATGCGGCACCTAAGACGGGTTTTCCCCGAGAAGAACCTGTATTTATTAAAAAGGGGTTTGTTAAAGAAAACGGAACCATTTCGCCTGTGACTTTATGAGAGCACACTGCACCATAATCTTTTCGCCACACGTTCGGTAATTTTATTTATTCACGATATATTTCAAGTGAACGCCCACCTCATCTGCTTTGTAAGATTTTTTGATCAAGCGTTCATCAAAAATGTATTTTGCCAAGAAGTTTTTTTAAACTCCAAAATAATTAAGAAATTATTCAAAGCGTTCATAAACGCATGCTTTGATAAGAGAGCGATTTATCAAGTCACATGCCTCTGATCTATTAAGACACTTTATTGAATTTCTTGGCTAATTAATCATTAAAATCTTATGATTCGCTTCGTTTCTCTTTAGGGCATAGAAGAGGCAGCTGGGACTAAGATCGAGTGGTAAGTATGCAACTAAAATGATTTAAGAAATGGGGTTAAAACTACTGGATGATTGGGCTTTCTGCCTTAGGGCCGATTAAATATATGCGGGAATAAAACGAAATATGGAGACGAAAATGAAAAAGTAAGATATACTTTTCTAACAGTAAAAAGAAACTTTAACTTTTAGAGTAATTAAAATTAATATTTTAATTGTTTATTTTTATATTTTAATTAATTCCAATTGATTCAAACTTCATGGCGTTTTATATAATTCATTATTTGTAATAGAATTTTCTTCATGTATGAAATTATGGTAGATGTCCGCATTGATGATGAAATGCTAATTGTTTTAATTAGGAACCGTACTGCTGTTCTGATGATATTTTTCAAAAGCACCGAAGTGACCAAATACACTTACCGGGCCAAGTATGAGGTAAGGTGGTATAAAATACACTTTGATATATTTCATCATGCATTAACAGTATTAATAGATTTTTTTTATCTTTCAAACATAAAAGAATTTTATCAATAAGATTTCATCAATGAAGGCATTTTTATTATGAAATTACCTCATTGCTTTATGGTTTACCTTGAAGCATGAAATTCTCTAATTTCTCTTACTTTACTGAAATAATAACTGTTGATTAACTTATAATTGGGACGTCTCATTTTTAATTCTTCTTTATTTTTTTCCCCAGCAAATCGAGTTTTTTAGCTTTCTTGGTGGATTCGTTGGAATCTGGTTAGGGATTTCCCTCATCGGAGTTTTAGATTTTGTGGAATCTTCTTTCACATTCTTTATGTTCATCATCAGCAAATGCAAAGAACCATCGAACGACACCAATTGCCGAAATACTGCAAACAGTGCAGTAAAGGTGGCGCCAGTAAGGGTTTATTCAAGAGAACGTAGTGCTCCGGTATGGATCCAAAGACCAAACTTTAGAGAAAGGTATTAATAATCAGGATGTTGAAAGTCAGGGGGGTGCATCGCGGAATTTTGAGGAGGGAAGGAGAAATTACTCTTTGGAGACGTTAATGTTCCATCGGTATGAGTGTTTGTCCATTTAGGAAATATATAATGTCAAAACATTTTGGGTATCCATAATAGTTTGTACGAAAACAATAACTTTTTCACTGTAGAAATAATAACATTTTCCAGCATTCATAGCGTAAAACTCATATTTTGTAGATACCGAACAGTCACCTACTTTTGCAACTGGACAAATATCATCTTTAGCTTCTAGAAACCAAAGTACATTCATAACATTATCTACGTTACAATTCTTGCAGCTATTTAAATTATAATAGCAAGAAACCATATAATTTTGGACATTCATAAAAATTGTCGTAACGGACTGGTACGATTACGAAGTTCGAGTCAATTATGAGATGAATAGACAAGTTTTCTCATCTCATAATGATCTGCATTTGCTCTAGCAGGAGTACTTCATTCTACAAGTGGCCAAGCACATGAAAATCAGAAAAGACAAGGTCAGGACTGTATTGCAAATATATTCGCATCTCGGGTATCAACTGCTGATATCAAGTGCTATTTAGCTTTCATCTGGCAACATTCAGATGGAGTTGCCTTCCTAAAGAATACTTTGTGGTTACAGAACCATGCCTTTTCCAAATCATTCAAAGGCATCCCTCGTTCTGCACCTTCATCACTACACTAGAGGTATTTATGCTCCGATCAGTCTTGGTAAACTTGTTACTGACCAGTCTGACTAATCGATGTCAACCTGCTACCGTCAAGAGACCATATAGTTCGATCCGAACGATTATGTCATCATGCTCTACTTCCATTCTATGATAAATTTCGCAGCTGCCAATGCCCTCTGGGTAGTACAGTCAGTAGGATCACCGTCCTCCCCACACCGGGTGAAAAAGACGTGAGTTCGAGTCCCGTCGGTGACGTCAGGAAGTTTTACGGGCTTTTTTCACAACGTGGCTGATTAGTTGGTCTCAAGCGAGGGCAGCATGGTTTTTTTTTTCGGGAAAATCAAGTTTTTCATCCAACAAACAGAAAATCGACCACAGAACAGACGCAATGTACAGACAATATACAAATAGCAGTAAGGCCTTAGTCGCTGATGCTGTTAAAACTCGATAACAACAACAGCAGCAGCTGTCATTTTTAAACTCTCAGTGCTAATATTACCGATTTTATATCGCATAAACAAAATGAACATAAGATATGTACATGAAAATGGAAGTTTATCTTATTTTTAACTTATCTGCATGTTCATATTGGTATCGTGTTATTACCAAAGAAATTGAAGAATTTATTTTACCAAATATTGTTAGAAACATATCAATATGTAAGTTTGTCTCTTTAAATAAAGCAGACATATTTACACACTTTTTTAATTTTTATTTTACATAAACAGTTAAAATTCCATCTTTCTGTCCATCTTCTTACACAACGAGACCACCGCCGATCTTACAAAACAAAAGAATTTCTACATCAGAGAAATCTCCATTGGATCCATTAAAGAGAACCACTTACAGAGAGAGAGAGAGTTTATCACTTCAGCTTACCAGTTGAAGGATTCTCATCCCTTGTCACAGAAAACGTACAGTTAACACCTTTGATCTAGATACCAGCAAGATACCCTGAAACTTGAGATCCTCTCATAATTTTCACCAGATGTCTGGAATTGTTATCGACATACACAGATACGTAGCTATTTCTCTAAAAGATATAAAAAAAAAAAAAACAAAAGCCTATGAAGAAACAATTAATGGCAATTTATTTAATTATTATTAAACTTTTAATTTGATAATTTCTTTAAATATCTCATTGTTTAATACCTGGACCATTATTTGATCGGTTTGATTTATAATACTCTTACTTTAGATTGTAAATTAAAAATATCAAGCTAAAACTTCTAGACGGTAAGCCAATTGTTGTTTCAAAGCAATATTTTCTCTTTTTCTACCTGCTAAATTCTAGTTAGTGATGAATACTATTGCAAGATTAGAGTGGACTATATTTCTTTTAGTGGGGCTTAGGAATTTTGACTCATTACCTGTCCAAATTATTAGAAATCTTAGCTTATTTGCATTGAAACGTAGATATATTTAAATCTTTCAACTATATTAAAATTTAATCAATGAGAATTTAATCAAATTAATTATTTATGATCAACCTGTATCCCTTAAATCCTGTCAGCAGAGAAAATGACTAACACTTAACTGAAATATTTAGAATGATAAGTGATGATTGGAGAAAACAGGGTATCCGCTTCCAGAAGTAATTGCGACAGGAAGAAGATATTGAAGGAGAGAGAAACCGAGAGCTTTAAGTAAATGTGATAAATTTTGGCTCTTCGGTATCTGACTTCTCAGTAAACCACTTATTTCAAACAAAAATCAGAAACAAAAACTCCAGTAATGTTTTGAATCAACTCTATTGGACTGTAGAGATTGGAAACAGCTATTGTGGTGTGATAAATCTCGGTTTACACTCTTTAAATACGGAAACAGTGTCGAAGCAACCCATAATTGTGTGGGGAATGTTCTCATACCATGGACTGGATCCCCTGATTGTTTTTGCAAGGACGACAAAAGGCTACAGGATATTTCAGAAATTTATCAGGTCATGTACACCCTGCAGTGCTTCATTTTACCACGAAGGAGATGGTACTTTCATGATAAAGTCACCTTCATTCTCTTTTCTTGTCCCTCTCTCTCTCAGATCCGAAGATCTGAGCCCTTTTTAAAATCTATACAACGCATCAGAACGTGGCATAAGGGCGTGCTGTCCGCCGACAGCAGCACTGAAAGAACTGAGATATTATTGCTACAATAATATCTTAAAATTACACTAGTTTCGGCCACCAACTGAACCCATGCTATGTTGAATTAATTCAAGTACATCGTCCATTTATGTAATGTATTGGATCATTTTTTAATTGATCGTTAGAGGTGCTAACGATCAATCTAATATACAAAAATATTATACAGGGTTATCGATTTATTGCACAACCCATTGGTTAACAGACTTTACCGAGACAACTATGGTAACAGGGTACATAGTGCCATCGAACATATTGCCAAAATTTTTTATACAGGTGGCAGAAGGCATTTTCATTATGACATTGTTGTGAATAAGGAGTAATACATTATTTATTATTATGATGCGTAAATACAGGATTTTCCAGAGAAGAAAGTGCGTTTATATTGGAGTATTACTGTGAATCCAAATCATTTATGCAATTCCAAGATAAATTTAGTAATAAATATCCCAGCAGTCCTGCGAAATAAAACTGAAACATTGAGCACTGCATTCCCGCCATTGATGAAGGCATATTTCAAGTAGTTTTTATAACAATTTTAATTAAATTCTATATTCGCATTTAATAAAACTTTGTTATATTGCAAACCGGTTTACGTCAATCTTTTAATTCTAAGGGTGATCATGAGACTTAAACCGCAAGAAGTTTCCATTGTTAGTAGACTTTGATACAATTTATCCTTAATTTAATTTCTCTAGGAAAAATTATTTTCACTTTCTAAAGTAATTTTAATCTTCAATGAATATTACCTCTTCGTTTCCTCCTACCAAGGCCAACTCATTGAAGTTGCTTATTAGTCTAACTTGAAGTTGCTCATCAATCTAACACCTATTTAATCTTTCTACCATTTTTTAAATAAAACAGCAAAAAAGGCGGAAATGCACCTCCATCATTGATTACCCAAAAATTGGTAAAAAAAAAATCTTCATCTTAAAAATGAACTATTTACCGCTATTAATATTAATAGCTATGGCCATCCTAAAGCCACATTACATTATATCAAAAATGTTAAAATTTTTTGATTTTAAAGAAATTCGAAATATTTCTATAAATTTGGTTTTGAAGTTATTTCCACAACACTTTTTTGTTTTTGTTTTCCACAACGACATTTGGTTTTGAAGTTATTTCCACCACAAAAAACTGGAACTTTTTTTAACTAATTATATACAATATTAATAATTTTTAAATATATTGATTTTTTTTCTTGTACTGTACTTTTACTTCCGGGTACCGGTAGGTGACGCTTGCTAACTGAGAAGTTTCACGCGCGGTGTCTAAATCTAACGCGTCTGCTACAGTATGTAAACAGTGAATTTAGTTTATTTTGACTGTTTTAAGTGGCCAGTATTTATTATTACTACGATACAAGTTTTCTATTTAAATGAATGTAATCTTACACAAACGGAAAGTATGTGAGTAGAAAATTGTTTACTTAACTTTCAAGAATAATTTCAGTGATAGTACGGCAAGCTTAGATTTAACTATGGAGACGAGAGCGTGCATTAATACCGGTATTCTAAACACAGGTACCAATTTTCTATGCATCACTCAACCGTTTATAATGGACAAGATGGGTCTCCTGCCTTGTAGCCACCAAGATACATGAATAATAACCCTTTCTGTGTATAGTGGTAATTGTCGCTCCTGTTTGAATTCCCTCTGTGGTTGGCGCTGTTCATAGACGCTGCGTGCTGTTAAATATTCACAAATTGTAATATTAGGGAGAGCCATTCTCCCTTGGTAAATCATTCATGTTGTCTATTAGAATGAATCTCCGTTGTCATAAGAAGGGGGATGGTTATCACTGTTACGAAAGGCTGCCTAGGGATGACTGATAGCGCGAGATATGACGTGTAACAAATTGATATCCATTCTGATGAAGTTTGCTTCGTTGCGAGCTGGGCTTTAAGGAGGTACTGATGCATCGATTTCTTGTTATCAACACCCTCTGATAACAGAAGGAAATGATAACGGGTAGCCAAAATTAAACTGAACTTACTTCAAGACCCTCTTTGCATTCATCGAAGAAACAAAGACATTTTGTGTCGAAGAGAATTATGCATATTAATTCCAAAAGTTGTCACCAGATGGAGGGCACAGAAGTTAGATTCATACACGTAAGTGAATATTAATTTTTACTGTTATTAGTAAATATATATTTGCTAAGCAATATCACGAAATAAATGCCAGATTATATATTTATTTTTATTTTTACAAACAGTAAATCCGTGTTCGCATTAAAAAAAAATTATTTCTAATACAAAAGAACTCGTCTTTTAAAATATGTAATATTTACTTTTATTAATGCATTTTACGGATTTTTGAATGAAAGTATTAATTTCTTACCTGAAGATAAAGTACTCCATTCACGGCAGCTGTTATATGTTTATTGCTGGCACTGACACCAACCATAGTCTGCAGGGATCTAAGAATTAAAATAATAATAGCAAAAATGAAAATGATTCTATTTATCGAGGAAATATATAAATATATATTTTTTGTTTCTGTGTACGAAATATGAGAAAAGTTTCTACTAATATCAATAGATGGAGCTCTCTATTTACATATCTTGTTTCCTTTATCATAAATTTTTTGATTTTTTGAAATTTTTTGATGTATGTTCCGAAAAAAAAGAAAAAAAATGCAGAAATGGGGATTTTTTTAAAAATAATAAAGTACCCAGTTTAGATGAAATGTGCGCACGAAATGTGGAAGAGATTTATCTAGTTACTTACACATTCTTCTCACAAAGCGATTCTATGCACAGGAACAGGGTGAGTACTTCACTGGACCTAGAACTTCCTGTTTCTACGGTTGAACTCTTATCGTGGATGTGAATTCTCACATAAAATGTATAAAATCCCTCATGAGGAATAAGAAACCGCCCCGTATCCGGATTGGTAATATTTCCTCGCTGTAAATCTCCTTCGGCAAATGGCTAGAAAAACAAAATAAAAGATAAATGTAAAATGTAAAACAGATTTTTAATTAATTGTAACAATACATAATAGAAAGCGCCACCTAGTGGACTTTAATTTCGGACAGTTTTTTTTATTCTTAAATTGAACGCATAAAAAATTGAAGGAAGACAGAGGCAGGCTGGCTCCTACAGCTCAGTGAGCTAGGATGCAAGAATTAAAGAAAACTACAGGGTTATTTGTGTCTGAATATTTTTTCTAAAATATTTGAAAAATATTACGCGTAATTATTAGGTAACGTTATTAGAGATCCGTTACATCAGTTTGATCTGTACGTCTTCCAACCTCTGCTTTTATCATACACATCAAAAGTCTTCCAAATCAATGGATAAATTCTCAGCATTCAAGATTACTTGAAATTTATGATGCGTTGTTTGATTAATCTTGATTTATTATTTGCTTTTACTTACTCTGTGAAACTTTCGAAGTTCAACAAAAGACTTCTTGGGAACAAAAATATCTGCACTGAGTTCCCATAGGAAGGCCACTAACACCCTTGGGATAATGGCTGCTTTGTCCACATCGAACAATGGTGGCAAGGATCGGCCTGTGGTATTCAGTTTAAGAATAGGCTCACAGCTGTTCGTACACTGAAAATTGGAAAAATCAGAACTTCGGTTTATTGAACTTTAGATATAAATAAAAAAAAAAAACTACTATAGCTTCAGAAATTAAGGCGAAGATCGTTACTACTGGACGTAAACACCACTCTAATTGAATTTTCTTTAAATAATAATAAACATGTACGAATGAGTCTTGTATAAAAATATGAGCAAGTCTTATCGACGAACAGAATCTCAAAAATAAAATAAAATAAAATAAAAATATTCAAAACAATGTATTTACCTTTGGGTCCACAACTAGCTGAGCTCTACGTTCAGCTGCCTCTGAAAGTAAAACGAATTAATTATGTTTGGTAGATGGAGCTGTATATCTGTTCTAAGAGAAAGAATTTAAATCCTGTGCATTTTCAGCGGTTTATTTACCTCTGACTACGTGTCTGAATTCTCGAAACAAATCTTCTTTAGTGACATTTGCACCAGGAGGACCTCGAGGACCACGTGGTCCCACAGGACCTTGGGGACCCGGCAGACCTTGCTGTCGGAAGGCAGAAAAAAGGGAAAAAAAATTATATTGTAGACATTGAAATCATTTACAAATACTGTTTGACTGTTTCAGATAATTGATCAAACCGGTTTTAATAAAGAAGCAAAACTGACTGTGTGTAGAAAACTACTCTTCAACTGTTTCCTATTATTTCTATTGTTTCTTCTGCGATTAGCTGTCCTCTCAGAGTTTCGAAGGAATGTTTTCCACGTTCGACGAGGATCTAACATTATTGGATGCATCTAGAATAAAAACAGAATGGCACTAACAGCATCTTTTAGCATCTCTATCTAAATCTGAGTTTAAACATTAGACCTAGTAATTGAACAATATATGAGGGCTATTTGAAAAGTAAAGTAACGGATACTGGTGAAGAAGTCGTGTCTTTCCCGATAAAAGTGTAAAGTGTAAAGTATTTAGGGTCTAACGGCATAAGGGGTTTCTCCCATCTCTGCGTTGTATGCATTGTTTGTGAAACACAGTACTCTGTGGTGGCCAGAGATTTAAAACGTATATGGGTATTGTTCTGTAGTGTGATGTCGTGGTGCGTGGTATCTTCTGACCATTTAGCCGTTGGGCCCCCTAATGGGACCCACCGTTGTCCACACTTTGCCACGAGAAGGCAGGTCAGGTACCCAGTAGATTATATTTCATACTCTAGCAGGCTCTGCCACCTAGTTTCCGAAGATTTCAGTAGCAAGGGCCTATTGTAAAAAAAAAAAAAAAAAAAAAAAAGGGACAAGCACTAGAGTTTGATTAGGCCGAAATGGTTTAAATGAGTGAAGTTTGAATTTTAACGCTAGTAATTTGGCTGTGTTAATTTAGAGGGCGTACGCTGTCGTTTTAGTTAGAGTGGGAGGGGAGACAAAAATATGGGGACTATAGAGAAGGCGACCCCAGACAGATCAAGGGGGACATTCCCCGCCAGGGACACGCCCCACCAGAGGAAGAAGGGGGACTTTCCCGATAGTGAAACGTTTCATGAATGCAGGCACGACACGCATGTAATTTTTCTTTTCTTCTTGTAACAAGATGCTGTACATGTTAGGAAAGTCGCCGTAGCCGAGTAGTCAAGCACGAAGGTACAGAAATACACATGCATGAGTGATCGTGGTTCAGGTCTACGTTACTACTAAATTCTGTGATGTTCATGGTATTCTTTCTATCTTGTGAACTCCTCTGATGTTTTGTGGTTGTCCCAATGTATAAACAAAATTTATTTACTTTATTTTTTGTTGACATCAGATAAAAACCACAATTGATGGCCTGCTTGCAATATGGACAAATGAAGATGAAGAAGGTTACGCGGTTAACGGATTTTTTTTTCTTGCCAAAAGTACTAATTCCATACACATTTATGTGTCATTTCACTGTTCTATGATTAAACGTTTTTTCGCGAACGTATTTTTTACCTTACTTGATAAATAGCTATCTACAAACAATGATATTAAAGAAGCCCTTGCACAACATTACGTGTAATTCCTAGAGGAACTTAGGGATTCTGTCTAATTGTTATTTGGAGGTTGAGGGAATTTTCGGTTGTTAATATTATTGAAGAGATTGCATATTTGTGCACGGTTTGCCAAAAGTATGCGAACGCTCCGGGGATTTCGGAAAATAAACCAAACCGGCCATCTATATATTAGGAGAAAAACCAGCTATCTATATATTATAAATGCAACTGCATTTCCTCCGGAAGTAAGCAGGTCAACGAAATAGTAAATGGGTGGAGGCGACTTAGCGACTTCCAAGTCATCATAGGATGTACACTGTGCTGCCACTTTATTAGAATTTACACCTACCTAGTAGCGTATTGAGCCTCCTTTAGCCTTCAAAACAGCCTGAATTCGTCTAGGCATGGATTGAACAAGATGTTGAAAACGTTGTGTAGGAATGGAGTACCATGCAGACATGAGTGTGTCACACAGTTCCTTGAGATTCGACGGAGGTGTCGACCTGCAGCGAACAGCCCTTTCCAGCTCATCCCAAAGATGTTCAATAGGATTGAGATCCGCGGACTGAGCCGGCCACTGCAGGAAAGAAAAGTCATTGTCGTGTTCCTGGAACCATTCCATAGTGATTCGGGCTTTATGCACCGGCGCTTTGCCACTGCAGCAAAGAAAAGTCATTCTCGTGTTCCTGGAACCATTCCATAGTGATTCGGGCTTTATGCACCGGCGCATTATCCTGCTGGAAGCAACCATCTGACTGAGGATAAACTGTCAACATGAACTGATGCACTTGATCAGCAACGATGTTTAGGTACGATGTGGCATTCAGACGTGAATCTATGGGTATCAATGGATTCAACGTGTGCCAAGAAAACATTCCCACACCATAACACTGCCCCATCACCTTTCACAGTAGTCATCAGACATGACGGGTCCATGGATTCATGTTATTTTCGCCAAATTCTGAGCCTTCCATCAACATGATACACCAGGAACTTCGACTCGTCAGACCAAGCAACTGTTTTCCAATCCTCGATAGTCCAGTGCTGGTGTTGCTGTGCCCACAGGAGGCGTGCTCTCTTGTTCTTCATTGATAACAAGGGTACGCGATGTGGCCGTCGGCTGTTGTAGCCCATTGGCGACAAAATGCGACTAGTGGTCCGTTGCGATATTTTTTCTGCGCAACAAGGTTGTATTCTGAAGTGATGTGCGACATTGTGGCCCGTCTGTTTGCTTGCACAATTCTAGCCATCCTCCTCAAACCTCTCTCATCAACAAGCGATTTTCTTCCACAGGAGCGCCGTTGAGAGGATGTTTTCTGTTAGTTGCACCATTCTCGATACACCCTTGAAACTGTGGTGCATGAAAAATTCAGGAGAACTGCTGTTTCAGAGACGCTTTGTTCAGCATGTCTTGTACCTGCTACCATGCCACGTTCGAAGTCCGTTAGATGACTCCTTTTCCCCATTCTTGCTACGGTTTGTACGCTCAACTGATACTAGAAAGGTTGTTGTGCTGCATTTATATCAATAACTGTGGTCATGTGACTTGCAACTTTGTGGGACAAACCATTTGTATGCACAGCAGGGGTGTACCTAATAAAGTGGCAGCATAGTGTATTAGTAATCAGTCTGCTTATGCTGTTGCACCTCGTGAGTAGCATAGTTGGTATAATCACCGCCCTCTCCACACTGGGTGGAAAAGACCTGAGTTTGAATCCCGTCAGTGACACCAGGAATTTGTATGGTCGTTTTCACATCGTGGCTGAATTAGTCAGTCTCAGGCGAGGTAGCATGGTTTTTTCGACTAGCAAACAGCAAATCGACTACAGAACATAAGCAATTTAAAGACATATTATATACGGCGCAATATGGCCTTAGTTTCTGATGTGCCTAAAACATTACAACCAACCAACTATGCTATTGCAGTAACAGTGCAACACTCTTAAGGCACAATATGGCCGTAGCAGCCCTTGTGCCATTAAACAACAAACCACCACCACCAACAACAACAGCAACACTCGACATCAGTGGTGGTGGGCAGTCTGCGCGGTAGCACAGTGGTATCGTCACCGTCCTTATTCCACCAGGTGGAAAAGGCCCTGGTTCGAATCCCGTTTTCGAAAGACTGCAAAGTGCTTTCGTTGTGGCTCTGCGAGCATCATTGTCGGACGCGAAACGCTTGCCTTTCAGAGCTTTCTTCAGACGGAAACAAGAAGAAATCACATTGGGCTAAGTCCGATGAATAAGGAGGATGTAGCAGAAACCCTGCATTTATGGCAGAGATCACCTGCACAATATTATCATATGGGCCTGGCATTGTCTTGATGGAGAAACTACTTCAAACCGGCCGTCCTACCAAGCCACTCATTACCATATGCTTCATTAATTTCTTTAACTGTTTCCGATGCATTTAAGCCCCATCTGACACAATAACGAATCACATATCGCTGTTCAAGCTGTATGTCCCACATGATACTTGCTTCAAATGATCGTCAATGACACGCGGCTAAGTACTGGCATGCGCACCCAGTCTTCTCAGTAGAGAGAACGCCTCTAGCGGCAGTTATGGAAAGTTCGCGCGGTAAACATAAAATCTTCTACCAGTTCGCGAATTAAATGATCGGCCCTCGTACAATACGTTGGGAGCTGCATGCCATTAGATTTTACGGAAAGCCTCCAGCATAAGAACCAAATATAAAGAACGTAATCACGTATCCATTTGCCTGCTGTAAAACCCATCGTAATTATTATTATTATTATTATTATTATTATTATTATTATTATTATTATTATTCCACAAAAGGAAACCACCCCGGAACGGCAATGTGCCAGCAGGATGCTAATTACATGGCAGGGTACAAGGTACTATGGGCAGTGGGTTACATATCGCTATTCAATCTGTAGTTCCTGAACGTTGAAAAGCTCTGTTATAGATTGTAAATTATAATACATGGTCTTACGACATGATGGCCATGTACGGGTGTGTGGCTGAAGAATGTTTACCAATATGTCATCCAAATTGTGAAGTTTGAGGGAGGTGTTTTCACTATCTGGGATGGTTTTAATTACATGGCAGGGTACAAGGTACTATGGGCAGTGGGTTACATATCGCTATTCAATCTGTAGTTCCTGAACGTTGAAAAGCTCTGTTATAGATTGTAAATTATAATACATGGTCTTACGACATGATGGCCATGTACGGGTGTGTGCCTGAAGAATGTTTACCAATATGTCATCCAAATTGTGAAGTTTGAGGGAGGTGTTTTCACTATCTGGGATGGTTTAGGCTTGGACTATTTGCCGTCTTCCTGGAATAATGTTCTGCCATGTACATTGTTCCGATTTCAACTTAATTGAACACCTTTGGGATAGAGGAGGAACGTCAGCTTAGAACCAGGCTAACATACTTTCGCAATCAGTCAATACCTGAATTGACCTCTGTGTTGAAGGAAGGACGAAACTAAATACCGCCTTCCTGTTATCAGAAATTGGTTGAGTCTACAGAAGAGAATACAGTGTTAAATTAAGGCCACAGGTAGGACGATTCGTTATTAAATATTGTATCAATCAAAAGGTTGTTTGAAACATGCCTGTGACCGGTTACCTTTAGAAATGTAGTGTATATTGCAGTTTTTTTTGGGTTTTTTTTTGTTTTTTATATATTGGGGTTCAGCGAAAACTTTGTTGATAACTTCGGCAAACATTATACTGTACACACACCGTTGTATACCTAACTTGTATTATCGTCATACCCCACTGTGTTTAAAAGGCTTGAATCCGATTCCATAGTTGGTTGAGGTTTCCCATTGAGATGGGAAAAGCTTTTAAGGGTTTCTTCTACACCGTGGACGAATTTGTTGATTTCTGCCGAGGGTCGCATGATTCTTCCTCGCCTATCCCGTGTCGTTTTTTTTTTCCATTCCACAAATCAGAAACCCACCGATCATAGGGTTTGACGTCTTACATTTTGTGATACAACTAGTTCACAGCAATTGTAAGGTTAAATGCAGATCTGATTTTTATAGTAATAGGAGCCGTCTGGGCGGATTAATGTCATAAAGAGGCTATTTTTTGGTTTTTCATAAAGAAATAGTTTCCACTCGCCTGCCCTCGTGGGTAGCACAGTTGGTAGGATCCCCGTCCTTCCCACATCGGTGGAAAAGACTTCAGTTCTAGTCCCGTCGATAACAGGAGGAATTTTTATGGGCCTTTTTCACAACGTGGCTGAGTTAGTCGGTCTCCGGCGAGGACAGCATGGTTTTCCCTCCCGGAAACTCAGGTTTTTCTCCCGCAAACAGAAAATGGACCTCAGAACACACACCCAAAACCCTAAACTTCCTAAAACCCTACAACAAGAACAACAACAACTACTACTACTACTCGTCTCAGGAAGCCGTATAATTAATCCTTATTGACTTCGCTACGATAGAAGACTCCTGCCTAAAAATTTGGAATTGCAGCGACAACAGTTTTCGTTAATTTTTTTGAAATTAGCTATGACAGTATAAGGTTTAATATAAAAAACAACACACTACAAAGTATTTTAAGATTGTATTAAGCACTGAAAAATTTACAACAAAAAATATCTTCCACGAGATTTTATCCCTGCCTTACACAGTTGTGGCATTCTGGTGATACTAGCAGAGGGAAGTGCGTCAGCGACCGGGAGGACTCTGATCCTCGTCCGGCCTGGCGCGGTCCGTCATTCAGACGGGCACTAGCCACCCTGGCATTCTGGGAATTAATTTTATAATAGTATCTTGACTAACGTTACTCCAAGCGATCTTCAAGGTTTTCCATAAATTTTGTGAAGATAGGCAGATACATGCGGTCTAAATGATCCCATAAAAGCTCTATTGGTTTAAGTCAGGCAATTGGGGTGGCCACACCATAATTTGCAATAATCCCTCCTGGTATTTAGTTGCTAAAATGTTACTGCACAGCTTAGAACTGTGCTTCGGGTCTTCTCTTGTTGTAATACATTGTCTTGTATTAAACTTCTTGCGCAAAGTCGAAGTCCCAGAGGATATTGCATTATATTCAAAAGCGTAGCTGAATGAATGTTGCTTGACCGGAGGCACTAAACAATGTGGCACCATTTTTCTTCAGTTGTTCGTCTCACATAAACTATGGTTGGATCCAAAAACTTCAAATTTGGATTCATCCGTCCACAGTACGTTTTTCCACTCTTCAATTGTTCAATGTTGATGGCTCTTTGCCCAAACCACTGTTTCTTTAAATTTCCTGGTTTTAATAAGGGTTTTCGGACCACCACACGACCATGCAGACCTGCTTGTTTAAGACAAAGTTTTACAGTGGATGTAGACATGGGAATTTCCCTGTTCCTATTGAACTCAGCTCGCATTTCAGTTGCTGTAAGCTGTCAACTTCATTTAGAAATCAGTGTTATGGTCTTATCTTATGCTTCCGTTGTTGTGCGTGGTTCTGCCGATCGTGGTTTGCTCTTTTTTGCCAGTCTCCTTCAATCCTCAAATGTCAGTTTGTACTCCTTTAAATGAAAATCCTTATTTCCAGGCATGTTTATCACGAAACACCAAACTTACACCAGACACTCTTTCTGAACGACAGGTGTTCGATTTTATAAGTTCCAGCTCTTACTCCTCAATTTGTATTTTTTTTCAAAACACTAGAATCATCTACAACCTTCTATAATATTGAAACAATACTCCCACTTTATAAAATATTCTAAAATGATCTCCAACATTCTACCACATTCAGGGAATCCTTTGCAATGTTCTACTACATTCAGGAGTCTTCTACACCTTTCTGAAATATTCTCTGTGTATTTCTCAAAATGTTGGAGTTCGTTTTCCTCAGACCAAGCCTTTACATTGCGCTCTATATGGAATGCTGCGCTATCGTGCTAGAACATGGATGGCCAATTGAAATAGAATTGACAGGGCGGGCACGGCGATTGTTAAAAAATGTCTGACCAAATGTTTTTTTTCTCAGCACGGAGTGGATTCAACTAACAGTCGAAAGATGTGTATTAAGCTATTGTGTATCGTGATTCCTTTAGTTCAAGCTGTGATGAGAAATGAGCTTTGTAGCCACCTTATATTATGTATGATAGATTTTTAGTCGGATTCAGACTTGGAGTTGGGGTAGGGGAATATACGCTTGCCACACTTAAGCTATGACATTTGTACAAAAATGTGTATGAGTTAGGATCAGAAGATTCCGGGACTGAACTAATATTTCGAAAATGAATCTTTTTCATCGATTCCAATTTTTTTTTTTTTTTTTGGTAGTTGTTGGCGCATCAGCTTCTGTGGCCATAATTCACCACCCAAGGTTTTTGCAGTACTTTGATCCAAGCCCGAGGCGGGATTCGAACCGGCGACCTTTAGGTTGCGAGGCAGGCACTTTACCCACCCGGCTAGCTTGGTCGGCATCGATTCCAATGCTTGTGCAACTTTTGGAACCATTCCCGATAGGCTTATCATGGAATTGCTAATAGTTCCTGTGTTGTTTTCTGAATAATTCGGTCGTTGCAAATCTGTAACCGTCCAGGGGGCCTTTAAGCTTGAGGGGAAAAAAATCATTGAGCTAAATTCAGTGAGTACGGAGTATGGGGAACCACAATGATGGAGTGGTATCTCATCTGCCATTTTTTCAAGTCTTTAATTGAAAGCGCCAAATGTGCATTGGCGTTTTCATGATGCCAGCGCGAATTCCTAGAAAAAAGATGTAGGTTAGCAGCAGTAACACGTTGACGAAGATCCTCGCATGCGAAGCACAAACTTAATTGATACGCGTCGTATTCTCAAACCTTGTGTTAATATTGATTGGACATGTTTTTTTTTTTTTTTTTGATTTGGTAGTTGTTGGCGCATCGGCTTCTGTGGCCATATTGCACCTCCCAAGATTTTTGCAGTACTTTGATCCAAGCCCGAGGCGGGAATCGAACCCGCGACCTTTGGGTTGCCGGGCAGGTACTTTACCCGCTCGGCTAGCCCGGTCGGCGATTGGTCATGTCCCACAAGAAATACCAATTTCATTCGCAACATCATGGATAGTTAAACATTGATCACTTCTGATTAGATCACGAACACGAACAATCAAATCAATGGTTTTTGCAGTTGAAGAGCGGCCAGGGCGACCTTCGACCGAAAAACGGTCCTCATCAAACTTTTCGAATCATTGAAAAGTCTTTGAATGACGCATAGCATTTTCTCCGAAAGCTGTTTTAACATTTCGTAGGTTTCTGTTGTACTTTTCCCCTAATTTGAAACAAATTGTGATGCAAATTCGTTGCAGAGTAATAGTCTTTAAAATACGACGAAACACATGAAACGCCTTCTGTTCGAAGGCTCTAATTCAAACTGACTGGAGGTAAACGAGTGATCCATGTGTTACTATGTCTAGGTGAGTCACCAAACATGTTTATACAAGTCATGACTTGCTACGACGCCGAAATGTGAAGTTGCAAAGTCTTTTTGCCAACTGTTTCTTCACACCGCGTTCACTTCAAGTTAAATGGACTGAAATTTTTTTACTTGCAAACAACAAAGCGGTATACATTAGTTACGTTTTAGTGTAAATCAAATTCTGAGTTGAGAACTGAAAATGAGTATTTTATTAACTTAATAAATCGGCAATTGGTTTTTCATCAGCAAAACGAACAAACCAATCTTAGTTTTTTTTGACAAATTCATTAACCAACCGCAATTCATAGTTTTTTCACAAATTCGAACAGCTCAACTCATCCTTTGACCGTAGGCGAGTGGTCAAGTGGAGGGTACAGAAGTGACCGCCCTTTGAGTGATCGTAGTTTAAGCCTGCTTGACTACTAAATACTGTGCTGTTTCTTGTATTCTCCCAATCTTGTTAACTCCTCTAACCTGTGTGATTGTCAAGAATGTAAACAGAAACTTTATCTTATTTTTATATAAATGACTCTGAACATGGCAGGACCTGTGTTTCGGGTGTATCCAAATTGGTTCAGCAACCAAATATCATACAAGGCAATCCTCTGGTCGGAAACAGCTTGTTGATGCGAGGGCTAACGAAGATCGCTGACAAAAACAAAGTGTGTTAGGCGCCAAAGCAACTAAGACTGTGAGACGGCTGAATGTTGTATCTATAAATTATGTGTATTCTACGGTATACGTATTCTGTAAATTGTATTTTATTTTCTTAAAAATCTCTTGCGTCACTGACGGGATTTCAACTTAGGTCTTTTCAACCGGATGTAGAGGGGATAGCGATTATATCCCATGTGTTACCCGCGAGGGTGATTGATGAGAAGAGTTGTGCAGGATAACAGAAAAGCTACAATCAATTAAATTACCCAGTACAACCACCCAGTTCGCAACAGCAGTGGGAAGCAGTTGAGTTAACGTATACTGGCATCTCATAGCATGGTTTGAACATCTCGTTGAGTTCATGCCATGACGAATCCAGGCCGTGTTGATGAGGGCTAAAGGGGACGCCCTACTCGCTATTGGGTAGGTGTGCCTAATAAAGTGACCATTCAGTGTATATCGAGTAACGGGCGTGCTTGCTGACATTTTCTAATAAATCGAAACATCAGTTAGTACTTGACCTCTAGCTGATTGAGTAGTTCCATGGCTTAAAGTTTCTAATATTTTTTTCCGTTTAGTATAGAGTCGCATTATAACTTTCTAAATTACAGGTACGGTAATCAGTCTACTTAACCACTGCTGTTTCGCTTGTTTGAGTAGCTCTTGTCATCCAATTAGTTAATTTTTACAACAAATATTTAGAAATGATTTTTTATTT
Source organism: Mastigoproctus giganteus (assembly GCF_048544385.1). NCBI lineage: Eukaryota > Metazoa > Arthropoda > Arachnida > Uropygi > Thelyphonidae > Mastigoproctus > Mastigoproctus giganteus. The sequence goes on from NC_143575.1 coordinate 25,915,599, forward strand.
TTTTCTTTTTCGTTCGACATTTTCAAAGCAGTTACTCTGCATCAGAGGTGACCGCCTTCGTAAAGTTAGTTTCAGTTTCCACATACGTGACGATCGACCCTTCTCTCACAATTAAATCTAAGGGTAAAGATCGTAAAACAAGAAAAAAAATTAATCACTTATTAATATTAATGAGAAATCTGACATTGAACATTGTCAGCTATTTTTAAATAATTAGATTCATAATCGAGTATGAGCTCTACCTAGGAAGACGTCAAACCATCGTCATACACGTGCTAATGGGGAAAAAAATTGTTTTTTTTTCCCTGTTTTTTTCCATATATTGATTCACAGAGCTGTTTGATTCCTAGACATCGTTTAATGCTTAAAATAAACTTCATTTAAAGGTGGAAATTTATAAAGTTTTATAAACTTTATTTTGCAAATGAATTTGATCAGTCAGACCTTTAAAGAAGTCATTTTGGGCTATAGTGAAGTATGTTAACTATGGGAGAACTCGTAATATGTCCAATTGAAGAAGAATGTTAGGTCCAGAGATATTTGCGGATGCAATATTTCCCCTCCTCTTGGGAATTCATCTGTGGGATATTAGTAGAATACCCATCATACGTTAACCACACAGGACTGTCACAGAGAAGAGAAAGAATACAAAAGGAGGAGATAACGTTCTTACTTACCACTCGCTGGGTGGGTCTCCATCTCGGAGTCGGGGACACTGAGAACCCCTGGGCAGGTTGGTATCCCTGAAACAACGCCGTGTTCGCTGAAGGTGACTCTGGTTTGTGGTCCAAACGATCGTTCCTGTTGGCCGCTTGAGCTTGGAAACACAGCACAAGACACAGCAATACGCACAGACAGGGCCCCGCACACTTCATTGATGTACACGTGTGTCGTCCGCCCGCTACGGCTCCTTCCCGCGTTCTGTTCGTCTAGCGGCGATGCACGGCTTAATCACATTGTCAAAAGATCTGGGTGCTCGCGGCTAGTGACAGTAGTCAGCTCCTCCTCTGATTGGACTCCACAGGCGAAGACGGAAGGAGAGCAAGTGTGGGCTAAGGTCAGCGGGTATTTGTAGGTCAAACCGGAAGTACATTTCCATTGTGACTCCCCCGCCGCAGGTGTTTACACACATTAGTAGTGGAAATATTGGATTAGATAAAGTATAATGACACAAGAAACCCTTTGGGGATATTGATAACCTCCCCCCCCAACATCCCACCTCAAATACTGTCGTACATTATACTTTACGATATATATTTAGTTATACATGCAAACAAATTGATCATTTCATTAAAGAAATGTTTCTCTCAAAGTAAAAATATTGCATAGCCATTTCCTCAGATATTTATTTGAGGAAACGGATACGCAATATTTTTATATATTTATTTTATATCTAATTTTTCAAACGATGCACGATACTAACTACTATAAATTTTAATAAATTTCGTGTTTAGGGTTTCATAAAAAATATTTTTATTACCGTATACCGTTATGATAATTATATTTATTTTTATTCTTTATCTTATTTCATTTACATATTTACTTTTATTTAATATTTTATTATGTTTTAATTTTTTTGTTTCATTTTTTTCTATTATTTTGAATGGTAAGGTAAAACTCATTTTAGCATAAATTTTAGACTACTGCAGCATTAAAAAAAAAAATATATATATATATATAAAAAAAAGATGAATTCTAACATAAAAGGCTATCACGTTATCTGCCATGTTCATCCATTCCAGATATGTGACGTGTTACCATGGCGACCCCTCACTGTCTCTTTCACGCTAGTAATTGTTATAACTTTCTACATGGAAACAGAAGATGCTTAGGTAATTTTTGGATGGCTTGTCTTTTGTGGGAACCATCATACGTCACTGGAATTTCTCGTTCTCAGAACTAAACTAATTCTTTCGCAGGTATTTTGTAAGACTAAAATTTCAACCAATAATGACTATTGTCCAACTTAAAGAAGCCGCGTTTGCCGGTATTTATGAAAAGAATTACCACCCCACTAAAGATTGCCCTTGTAGGACCCATATAAAACTGTAACTCACCACGCTTGACGGTACGTATGCACGTGCTACTGTCACCTGCGAGGGGGAGGTCCCTTTATTCGAGGTATGTTATTCTATTAAGACAATACCTCCCTCTGCAGGTGTGCATCTGCCAGTTCTCAAATGCGTTGCTTTCTCTGCGTCATTTTTCCAAGTTCCACCCCTCCCAAACAGCGTATTGTTTCGCTGGATTACGAAGTCTGCGCAGAGTTTGCAGGTGTGACTGATAGGTGTAATCCCACGTGGGAAGTTAGGGGTAGTGTCTGAAGGCCGTTAGTACATAGAATACATACAGGTGTGGGCTGAGAACTACCTAAATATTTGCTGGTAGGAGTGGAGCTGTGTAATAGTTTTTTGTTTGTTTTAGCTTCTGAATATATTTAAGGAAAATAATAACAGGGCTGTGTTTAAACACCTAAAGCCGTTAGAGAAACTCAGTAGTTTTATTTAAAAAAAAATAGTTTGAAATCTTACACTCATTGGTCAAAAAATTAGAAACTTTTATTCAGTATCTAGTAGGGCAATATTTTTCCCGAATTAAAGCCAGTAGACAACGTGGTATGGATTCCAGTAGATGACTGAACGAGTCTAGCTCCAGCTTTGACCATTCTTCCATCAGGATATTTGCCAACTGGTGTATTTTGGCCGGTAGAGAACTGCAAAACCGAAGTACCCTTTCCAATATATCCTAGATATTCTCAATTGGATTCAGATCTGAAGAATTAAGCGGTCAGTTAGATGTTTGATATCTTAGGAATGTTCCTAGAGCCATTCAGATACAATTTTTTGCACGGTGGACAGTTTTGTTTTCGTCTTGAAAAAATCCATCGCAATCCGTGTAAAAATGAAGCATTGCAGGGTGAAGTTCGTCTGACACGATAGAAAGATATACATTGGAGGTAATTCTACCTTGTAACGGTATGAGTGGACTTGGTCCATACCACAGAACAAAGCCCTTTCCATGATACCACCTCCAGCCGCTTGAATGGTAGACAGGTGACAGTCTGGATGCATGGCTTCACGAGGTTCACGCCACACTTTCACCCTTCCATTGGTGCAAAAAAAAAAAAAAAAAACACTATAAGTTGAGACTCGCCAGACCACATGATCCTTTTCCACTGTTCTACAGTACAGCTTGGCAGCACCACTCCGGTCTAATCTTTCGATATTTTACAGAAAAAAAGTATCTTTCGTATGGGCAGCACGACTGCCAATCCAAGAATCTAACTCCTGCCGGATATTTAGGTTGAAAACAGGTTTTTCTTTGCCTAAGTAAAATTTTTCAGTCATTTGCTGCAGACTGGACCTTCTATTCTGACACAATTCGCTTTAAATTTAAAAAAAAAAATGAATTGTTTTCATTTTCTGAGTAACTAGGAAACCGTGAACACTTTTCTGAAAATTGGAAAGATGACCTGACTTTCTCATTACTGGATCCATTAAGAAGCTCCAAGAAAGTGTACAGTGTTTATCTGAGACCAAGGAATTAGTTTCATACCATATGACTACTTACATCTGCATACCATACGTTTAATAATCTGTTGACGCAATATAGTTAGGGAAGGACGCTACGTGATTGTTTTCCATTAAGGTTATTATTATATTAAAGCCACTCTTATACCACGTTAAAATTAATAATATAGTTTATTAGGCTGTTCGCTTACACTACTATACATTAGGGTGACGTTTCGGGTATCTTACCGATACCCATCATCAGACCAAGCTGCTGACAAACTGATATGCATCTGTTGTGATATGCATATCAGTGACAACAGATTAGTGAACAGTATTAATTTTCACTTGGTATAAGAGTGATTTTAATATAATAATAACTTTAATCTTTTGATGCCAATTGCAAAAGGTTTCTAATTTTATTGCTATTGAGTTTAATAACAATATTACAGCTATCTTCAGACATATGAGACAATACACAAGGAAAACATCATCTATATCTATTAATGTGACTACTACAAACACAGGTTGTACAGAAGTAGAGCACTTTGCTAGGAAATTGAAATTACTCCACATGAAAAAAAAAAAAAAAAAAAAAAAAAAGATATCACTAAAATTTCGGCTGGCTTTCCAATCAGATATGATAGTGTGCTGATATCATTTGAGACTAATGTTAAAATGCTATGGATACACTTCAAACCAACGATCATACTAAGGGACCTGATGGAATCTCCTCAACTTTTCAGAAAAGTGTGGAGAAAGCATTATCACACCACTAACGCACATAAATGATATGCTCTTTAAGAGAGGCGTATATCTTAAACAGGCATACATATCTTCAGTGTTTAAAAAGGGAAGTCTGACAAATGCTGACAATTACAGATCAATTTTCCTCCTGAATTCATTTAGCAAAAATTTTTGAAATAACGATGAGACAACTATTAGTAAACTTCATCAAAATTAACCTCTCGGAACATATGCATGGTTTCATAAAAAGAAGATCAACATTAACTGATATAGTGCCCTCGTGGGTAGCACAGTTGGTAAAACAACCGTCCTCCCCACTTCTCATCAGATAGCAGGTTGTATCTGATGAGGGACCACTCAGACAAAACACTTGCAAAATGTTGCTCAATGTGATCTGCCATGCTGTATATGAAGTCTACTAAATACGATAAATATTTGTATTGACGATTTATTGTAAACTCTACTGACTTGGTTGTTGTGCCGGAATATAAACAGAAATTTAAGTCAAAACGTAAAAGTTATAATATAGCTATATTATAACTTCGAAGCTCTGACATCATTTTCTTCAAGCAGTTGCTCTCGTGGGTTGGTAGAATCGCCGTCCACCCTACACCGGTTGGAAAAGACATGAGTTCGAACCCGTCGATGACGTCAGGAATTTTTATGAGTCTTTTTCGCAACGTGCCTGAGTTAGTCGGTCTCAGGCGACGGTAGCATGGTTCCCCCCTTCCCCCCCCCGGAAACTCGGATTTTTTCTTCAACAAACAGAAAATCGACCACAGAATACACGCAATTTACAGACAGTATACACGGAGCAATTTGGAGACAGTATACACGGAGCGCTAATGCTACTAAAACCCTATTACAAGAACAAGAAATGATATGCACAGGGAAAATAAGGAGATCAAACTTATCCTGTTAGATATATTTAACAAAATCTAACTTGATGACCCAGCTAAATTGACGAACTTACTTAATTCAACTGAGCTTATCCGATTCTATAAAAACTATGCCCAATCCAGCTTAATTGCAATCTGCCCTCATTGCGCAAGCAATCCTGCTGACAGCCACTCCACACTGGCTTCAGGAGGAGATTCTTACGAGGTAGAAAAACGGAATCAGCACCCAGCTAAGCAATCAACTGATCATAGACCGCAGACTTCCTCAAGCAAGATCGATAGATCGGCTGAAAAAGTTAGTACCCTCAGCAAAGGGAAGAAAATATCTGATGATTAGGCTAAAGCAGGAAAACAGAGGAAACCACAACAAACTGGCTCTGTAGGCGTAGCCAACACCAGTAATCTCATACCTATTGGTAACAAGAGATCAGAGTCTGAGGTGACTAAAGTTCCAAAGGATAAGGCACTGCATGTGGATTTCGACGTCGGCAGCTCAGAGGACAGAAACATCGAAACCAGTAGAAGAACTCACGAGAATGATAACAAAAAATCCGGTAGAAGAACTCACGAGAATGATAACAAAAAATCCGGTAGAAGAACTCACGGGAATGATAACAAAAAAACTGGTAGAAGAACTTACGAGAATGATAAGGATCTAATTGATAGCAACACCTCTTCAGCCTATTATCGTGCAGCCAATTATCTCTCTTTGGCACACGCACCTTCTCAATGTGAGGATCACCTATTCAAAGCAAATACAATCTCACTGTAGTACCACGCAAATCCAAGTTATTTATTTCCCGACTCAGTCCACATACAAAGGTGGAAGTTCTACATGAATTCATCCGAAACGAATTCGGAGTGGTAGCTGAAGTTCGTGCACTTAGAACTAAACATCCATCCTACGCTTCTTTCCTGGTGACCCGCAATACATTGGACGAAAGTAAACTACTGGATTCCCTGTATTGGTCTCCGGGATTAATAATCAGACCATTTAAAATCTACAACAAAAGTACAAATAATGAGGAGAAGAATGATAGTTAGCAATCACGGTGCACAAACACCTCTTGTTCTCTTCCTTTCCAGACCTCTACTGTTACTGTCCTTACAGGGAGAGCCGATGATGGCTGTCAGTAATATCTTCACATATATTACCAGAACTGTAGGAGTTTAGTGAATAAAATTGACAAATTTAGAATCTCGCTTTGCTCTGTGGAGTTTGATGTATATATCTTCACAGAAACATGGCTACACGATGGGATTCTGTACTCGGAAGTGGCAGCAGTGGGCTATACTGTCATCAGAAGAGACAGGGGATCTAGGGGAGGTGGTGTCGCGATTATTATCTGAAACCAATTTGCAGTAACAATGCACAGGACTTTCCACAACACTGAAGGAATCTTTTGTCAGCTGAAGGTTTATAACAAAACTGTTCACATTGCTATCTACCTTCCGCCCCCGGTCGATCTTCTTCTTATGGAGAGGCTGTCGCAAGCACTCTGTGAGTTTGAAACGTTTTTTCACCAGTCGGATGAGGTGTACTTGTTTGGAGACTTCAATACTCAACAATCTCCACTAGGCATTGAGGAGTCAACCGCTACAACTAAGCTGCTATATGACATCATGTCTGAACTGGGTCTCAAGCAGTATAACAATACTTGTACTAGAGGCAAGGCGATGCTGGATCTCATTTTTGGATCCAAGCAGATCCTTATTTTAAAAGCAATTTCATTTCTGCCGTCTGATCGCAAGGCTTTAAGCTGTCAAATAAACATATCACAGAAGAGTAGATGCACTACTCCTGTCCCAGCCAAGCTGAACTTTAGGAGAACAGACTGGCAATTATTAGGGCGTGAACTCGATTGCATTGATTGGTTCTCCTTCCCACGGATTAATGATCTTAACGCAGTCACCGATCGTCTTATTAGCACAATCTCCTCTATCATTCAAGAATTCGTACCTCTTAGTAAAAACTACAGGAATAGATTCCCTCATTGGATCACGACAGACATAATTGCGATTATACGAGCCAAAGAACAGTGCAGAAAACACTTTAGGACGACACATGATGAAGCATATATGGCACTGTTCAAGAAACATAGAAGCAACATTAAAAGGATGATCAAAAAACAGTACACTCATTATATTCAATCAGTACAACGCAGTTTCACAGTGAATGGAGACCTGAAGCCATTCTGGAACATGCTTAAGAATTCTAATGACTGCTCAATAGGAACCAGGATCATTGATTCCGATGGCAAGCCTATATAACCTGTGACAAATCTAAAGCAGATCTTTTTGCGACCTTTTTCTCCTCCTTTTCCGAGAAAACTACAGCTACTGCTGCTTCAACTTATCAATTTCAAGTCATTAAGGATGATACACTGAATAATCTCTCGGTGGACACAGACGATATCATTCAAGCGCTTCGGAATCTAACAAAAGATTTTTCAGCAGGCCCAGATAAGATTCCACTTATCTTGTGGAAGAAATGCTTTCTACAACTGAAATATTTAATATTGCATATATTCAATCTTTTCGTTAAGATTGGTATCTACCCCACTCACTTCAAAACTGTTAATGTTATTCATATCCCAAAGAGAAGTGCAAACCACTCACTACAGAATTACCGTCCCATCTGCCTTATGAACTCGCTGGCAAAAATTCTGGACACTGTCATTCACCACCGATTAACGGAATATTTTAATCACTTCATCTGCGACTGCCAACATGGCTTCACCAGGGGCCGATCAACTACCACTAATCTTCTCACCATCTGGCAACAGATTCTAGACACCATCGATCGCGGAGGACAGGTTGAGGTGATCTACACAGACCTTACTAAGGCTTTTGACAGTGTCCGCACAATCAACGTGCTAAAAAACTAAGCTGCTACGGAATACTTGACCCTTTACTATCCTGGTTGATGAGTTATATTTGATATCGAAAACATAGGGTGATCATCGGACAGGAAGTCTTAAGGGAATTTTTTCCATCGAGAGGAGTACCACAGGGATCATCTCTTGGGCCTCTTTTATTCACCATCTTTGTCAACGATCTACCGCCATTTGTGGAGAGAGGTGGTATTAAGATACTTATGCTTGCCGATGATGTGAAACTATATTCACTTATCAGAGTCAAGATGATGCGGTTAACCTTCAGGCTGCTCTCAACTCTTTTTCTGATTGGGTTGCTTTGAATAGTCTGGAGGTTAATACTAGGAAATGCAGCTCTATTTCCTTTGCAGCTCCGAGGAAAACTAAGGCTTTAGTTAATGAATATTACATCAAGGAGATGCCGATTTCCAGAGTTGACGAAGTTAAAGATCTGGGAATTACTTTTACCGCTACATGTGGGTTTGATAAACATGTTAGAAATATATTAAACCAAGCGAAAAAACAAATTGGCTTCATTAAACGGCAGACGTACAGATTTCAAGATCCTCAGTTCTCTGTGCTCCTATTCAAGACAACTATACTCCCTATACTGGAGTTTGCTTCTCCTATATGGAACCCACACTATGCATACTTGATACAGCAAATAGAATCACTCCAGATGAATTTTATCCACTATCTTTCCAGACGTAACCCCATGTTCTACCACAGAATCTTCTACCGGAATCTCTGTTCCTATTTCAAGCTTCAACCTCTGGAAACTCGGCAAACCGTTCTTGATTTAAAACTGTTGTACCACATCTTCGCTGGTTCAACCTACCTGCCGGATCTTCTGTGCCATATTGACTTTCACGCTCCAGTGGTGGCTACTAGACAGAAGACTACATTCCACATCAGTAATTCTAGACTAGGGATATCCAGGAACTCCTTCTTCAAAAGAACATTGGCATTCATGAACAAGTTTGACTTGGATATGGCTGTGAACAAGAAACAGTTTCACAGAACTATTTGGAGTAGGTTGACTGATTGACGGATGAGTTCTGGGCTAAAGTCCTCATTAACTCGTGTGTGTGTGTGTGTGTGTGTGTGTGTGTGTGTGTGTGTGTGTGTGTGTGTGTGTCCTGCAGCAACCTGCTTTCGTGGCGCTGGACTTGACGTAATGAATATCATTTTTATTTTCGTGAATTGAACTCTTCCCGTTTGAAAATTAACTTTCATTGTCGAAAGTGTATTAGTCTATTATTTATTTTTATGTTTTGTACAACCTTGCTCTGTTATACACTTTAACTGGGCGAATGCCTGTTGTGTATATAATACGTTAAAAATAAATAAAAAAATAAATATGGCGTATTTTGTGGATACTATTATCAATACAATAGATGAAGGTGGTCAGCATGATGCACTTTTCCTCGATCTCTCAAAAGAATTTGATTTGGTGACTGGAAAATCTGATAATTAAGCAGTATCTCTTTGGTCTACGTGATAATGGTCCTTGCTTGGAGAGACAGTTATTTTGCACAGATTTATTAAAATCTTATTTAGAGGAATGGAACCCAATTTTTTTTTCTCCTCAGGCGAGTGTGCCTCTGGGATCTTCGCTCGGTCCATTATTACTTTTAATCCAGTGATCTCTCAGTAAATATAGAGGAACACACAAACATCGGGTCTTTAGCATTAGCGTTAGTAGAGGCATATGATGCAAGAAAGCAAACTTATATAGCATCAGCCAAAAAAAACAAAAAAAAAAAAACTTCCCATTTCACCCATCCATTCGCTTGAAAAGTTTGTCCAGTTCTTCCTTGAATTTATTTAAACTATCAATTTCCACAAAGACATATGGAAGTTTGTTCCTGCAATCAACCACCCTAAAGACAAATTTCCGCACACCTATTCTACAACTTTCTTTCCTCAGTTTGAATTTATGCCCCCTCAGATACGTAATCTGAGCGATTGAGCTTACTCAAATCATCAGCGTTGAGCTTACTCAAACCATTCAATGCCTTATACACCTCAATCAGATCACCTTGTAGGTGCTTAGTGTCTAGACGCTGCAATTTGCAGAGCTTACGACTTTCTTGGTAAGGCAACCCTTTGTTCCCCTCACTAGTCTCGTTGCCCTTCTCTGTACTCGTTCCAGCAGCTCTACATTCTTCCTAAAATGAGGCCTTCAGACCTGTATGCAGTAATCATTGCCTTATACAAAGGGATAATAACTTCCTTATCCCTGCTAGCAAAATTCCTGTATATCAATAACAAGACCCCATGAGCTACTCTTGCAACCCGTCTGCACTGCTCAGAAAACTTCATATCTAACTGCACAATAACCTCTATGTCTTTCATTCTCCACTACCTTGAGTGTAGTACCACACAGTTGGTACATTTTTCTCGGGTTACTGGTACCCATATGCAGTACTTTGCATTTGTCAATGTTAAACTCCAGTTGTCACTTCTCAGCCCATTTTCTCCATTTTTCTAGATCCTGTTGCAGTAGCATACTGTCATCACAGTGTGCACATCATACTGTAATGTATGAATATAGTTTGCATCTACATTCATTAACAACCCTGCCAACCTTCGTATCGTCTGTAAACTTGCACGTTACGCCTAATATACCTTCATCAGTATCACTGATGAAGGTATATTAGGCATAGAAAACAACAATGGGCCCAACACCGAACCCTGGAGACTTCACTAATAACATTAGTCCACTAAGAGCAGTGTCCATTGATTACCACTCTTTGTCTTCTCCCACTGGACCATACTTTTTATCCATAGCAGAAACTTGCCCTTAATGCCATTCTGCTCCAATTTGTACAGCAGTCTGCAGTGTGGACAAGTATCTTTGTGGATGATATTAAAATATACAGACGTATGTATTTTACTGTTGACTGCATCCTTCTTAATATAATCTTACAGATAACTGCTGATTGGTTAAAATACAATAATTTATATTTAAATGCTGAAAAATGTGAAATTATATGTTGCGTTAATCCGAGAAAGAAATAAAAAATTAATTTCAATACACAGTTAACAAAAAAGTGTATCACTCAAAAGTAACCTTGATGTTTCATGACTGATGTTTCACATAACTGATGTTTCATGTCCTTGAGGTTGTCACAGACATTCTCTCAAATATGCCAGACAAGCTGCACTTGCTACTTGGGAGTCTAAAACGCTGATGGAACTGATATTCGGGTGACACTCAAGTCAAGTGGACCCAATTTCGGCGACGTTCGGACGGTCTGTGACAGCCAAATCCTCTGCTTGCACCTTCACGATGGTGGGACTGTTAGTAATCTTGGGTATAACCTCCATGCACAAGCACATGGTGGGTGACCACCCAGGTGTGAACCAACATAAGCAGGGGTCGAGGTGTGGCGCCCACACCACATGGAGGAATGCCGCTCCTCTATGTTACCAGGCAGTACTAGGTGGTAGATGACTCTCATCAACCGGTGCAATACCACCACTTTGCTTATTGGAGGCTTGAAGTGGTGGAACCCATCTTTAGTCTCTAGAGCTCAGTTCCAGTCAACCCTTCCCTTTCTCTTCCATCATGCAGTATGCTTGATGACTTTTGAGGTTATGATGAACATCGTGGCGAGATCCAATATTCCTTACATTTCGAGGGTACAGCTCTAAAACGGTGTTCGCAGGCCGGCCGCTAGGTAGTACACCGGACCGAACCTATCGGTAACTCTCTAGGAGGCTTCCGGATCAGCTAGCGTATAATCTTGCAACCTTTACTCTGCCAGATAGTGACTGGAGGGAGTCCGAGTAGTGTGTATGCGGGGAGCATTGTCGAGGCCACGTTATGTCAAGGATCTGGGTATATTCTTACCACATGTACGCCATATCCAAAAATTTCATTACTTCATACAGCATGTCCCACCCACTTTTTTCTTACTATTGAATACACCATGAATTGTCAAAGTAATAGTGCAAACTTATCTGCGAAAAGATCTAAACCTTCCAAGCACTTCCTAATTCATTTCACAAATGTACGTGGTCTCAATTCTAATCTCAACGATGTCCATTTCCACTTGCAGTATGCTAAACCTCATGTACTTTTTCTGACAGAATCTCAGTTATCGGTTGATTCAACTACTGCTCATCTCAGATGCCCAAATTATTCGCTGTATGATTCCTTTCGCCTCAAAGGTGATACTTATGCATATGTCCGTTCTGATATTCCCTGTCAGAGACTTGGCAATTTGGAATCTCCTCTCTTTGATCTTCTCTGGCTTAAAATCTCTCTCTACCTCATTGTGTCAAATTCGTCTGTTGTCTTTACCGTTCTCCCAATAATTGTGAGAACGGTAGAGACAACAGATGAATCACTAATCACTTGGAGCTCTTTGACTTCCTCTCTTTGCAACTTGACTTTCTCCAGTCCAACTTTCCTAACAGTGAGGTAATTTTCTTTGGTGATATTAATGTTCACAGCTCCAGCTGTCTTCCGTTTTCTAGTCACACCGACCCAGCTGGTCGAGATGCTGAGGCTTTTGCAATTAGTAATGACCTTGCACAGATTGTTCATTTACCGACAAGAATAGCGGACAATCCTAATCATACAGCCAACATGCTTGATCTTTTTCTCACAAACAACACTTCTAAGTACACAAAAGCCTTTAGGCACATCAGATCGCAACTTGGTGATTGTCTCTTCTCCAATGGAGCCTTTATCTCATGGCTATTCCCAACCTCGTGTTGTTTGGCATTACAAGAATGCAAAGTGGGATGACCTGCGAGATTTCTTTTCTTCTTTTCCTTGGTCGGATCACTGTTTGAAAACTTCTGATGTCAACGTTTGCTCAGATCGTATCAGTGAAATTATCCTTGCAGGAATGGAGTCCTTTATCTAAATCTTGGTTTTCCAATAAATGTGCTAAGGTTGTTCAAAGAAGAATGTTGCATATCGTAATTGGCGTGTTTCTAATTCTTCAGTTTCATTTTCTGCCTTCACCAAAGCTCGCAACAATTGTAAAGCAGTTATTAATCAGTCCAAACTAGAGTTTGAACAGGCTAAGAGTAGAAAACTTGCCCTAATGGTAGCCGAGCATTCTGGTCCCTTGCTAAAGCTATTTGCCGCAACTTTTGCCCATCTGTGTCCCAATCAGATGGTTCTGTTATCACTTCAGCGAAGTATAAAGCTGACCTGCTAGCATCCCATTTTTCTTCCAACTCATGTATTAATGATCTTGGTAAAACACCTCCCACCATTCCCAACACGCCCCATTCAATGCCTCCTGTGGTCTTCCGTCAAAAGGATGTCGAAGGATTTTGAGGAATCTTAATACAAAAAAGCTCCAAGTCCCGATGGTATTTCGCCACTTGTTCTCAAAACCTGTGCTCCTGAACTTACTCTTGTTCTTTGCCGCCTTTTTTCATTTTCTTATTCCAAAGGTGTTTTTCCTTCTGCTTCAAAATTTGCTCATATCCAGCCAGTTCCTAAAAAGGGTGACAAGTCCCTCCCATCCAATTATCGTCCCATTGCAATTACTTCTACTCTTTGTAAAGTAATGGAGAAATCAATTAACCGCCAACTCTTAAACTACCTAGAAACCTTCCGTCTGATCAACGATCGCCAGTATGGATTCCATCACTGTCGATTCACTGGTGATATTCTGGCTTATGTTACCCATTTATGGATTAATTCAATGGAAAGGTCCGTGAAACACAAGTAGTTGCTCTTGACATCTCAAAGGCTTTTGATCGTGTTTGGCATAAAGGTCTTCTAAACAAGCTTCCATCTTATGGTTCGCCAACTGTTTTTAGTAATTGGTTATCCAGTTTTCTCTCTGATCGCTCACTGAGGGTGATGATAGATGGCTCTCTGTCTTCTAACTTCTCCTCTAATGCTGGTGTCCCCCAAGGTTCAGTTCTTTCCCCTACTCTTTTCCTCTTGTATATTAATGACCTTCTTCCATTGAGTGTAAATCCTATCCATTGTTTTGCCGATGATAGCACACTGCATTCCACTTTCCATTTTGAGAAACCTTGCCCTGCTCAATCAGCTTCAACTTCTCGAAAATCTGCTACCAATTCCTTAAATACCGATCTTCAGGTAATTCTCCAGTGGGGCAAAGACAACTTAGTTGATTTCAACCCTTCTAAAACTCAGTCTTGTCTTATATCTCGCAAAAAGGATTCTTCTGCTTCTATGCTTATCTTTGGTGACACTCCGATTTCTAGGCAAAATGATATATATCTCTTTTGGGGATTACCCTGACTTCTAATCTCTCTTGGCACAAGCACATTACAAATATTGCTTCCTCTGCATCCAAAAAACTTGGTTTTCTCTTTCGCTCTTGGCGTTACTTTTTTTCCAAACAGCTGCTCACTCTGTATAAATCGCAAATCCGCCCTGCCATGGAATATTGTTCCCAGATCTGGGGTGGTGCCCCCAAAACCTCTCTCAGGCTTCTTGATTCCATTCAGAAGAGGGCAGTTAGGTTAATTAATGATTCATCTCAAACAGAGTCTCTCCACTCGCTTTCTCATAGACGTACTGTTTCTGCTGCATGCCTCTTCTACAGATAATTCCATGGGCACTGTTCTTCTGAATTGGCTTCTATAATTCCCGCTCTCTCTTTCAACACGTGCCGCCGCCAGCCAACATTCATTTACTGTCCACTTCAAACCCACAGAACCAACTTTTCATCTTCCTCATTTATTCATTCAACTGCCGTTTTCTGGAACAACCTTCCTTCATACGTATTTCCTGAAAATTACAGTCTACAGAAGTTCAAGTCCAATGTTAACAAATATCTTCTATCGTCTTCTCAACCTCCAACCCAAGCACGGTACTAAGTACTATAGGCTCTAATACCTCTCGTGTTTGGGGTTCACATAAAAAAAAAAAAAAAAAAAAAAAGAATGACGCAGTTTTGGACCATTCGTTTAACAAAACTGCCCTCAATTTCAATTTCTGGAATGATGTGGGTAGAGGCTTGTGCTGACGAACATGCCTTTCCAGAATATCCGACAAGTGCTTAATGCTGTTAGTGTGTTGGATGGTTGCATTGTCATCTTGAAAATACCTCTGTTCGTGGGAATAAGCAGGCAATATTGCTGTGTGTATCAGATCTGCAATTATTGTTCAGATATGATCTAGCGTTCACGGTAGCCTCTCCTGAGATCAAGCGTACTCGTGTTGTTTCGTCCATAAGTACGCACTTCCATCTCTATTGAAAAGCGTAAATCGGGACTCATTGGCCCACTACTTCCCACCAGTCCTCCTCCTCTTCGTGTTCTTTGTATTCCTGTTGTCAACTCAATTGTATTTTCCGGTTGAGAAACGAAATCAATGATGTCCACGAAGGTCTCTTCTTCCCACCTCAATGGAATACTTGCATCATACAATAAATACAGAAAAATAGACCTCGCCTGACCACTTTATACTATTTGCCAAGACCCCAAGGCTCTTAAAATCCTACCCCTAGAAATTGTTACAATCAATCTTTGCTGCACACCTGTTTCCACCGTAGTTCACCATCTATTGTAGATCACCAAATTCATTTCGTCTTAAAAACAGGGGTATAATAGCTAATCTCCTCTAAACTGCTAATACGTGTATCACAATGCTCCCAGTTGCATTATGTGATTCATTTACATTGAATAATGCAATTGATTTTTTGCAAACCTCGAAACTTACAGACACCCCTCTTCAAGCTACGAGTAAAAAACTCATGATCAGAAATGATTATTGACACCCCATACTTCTGGGAACTGGAGGATCCCTTCGATACTGTAATCATAGGGTTCCTGTTTAAGCTGAATAATTCTGTAAGAACTGTGAATGCAGTTTATTTTGCTCCCAAATTATTATTTATAATTATATAATAATTATAAATAATAACCTACAAAGAAAAAAGATATTAGACAGATAATAAAATAAGGGTATCACTACCAAATTCTTAATTAATATACGACTCTATATTGTCCACACACAAAATTATCTACATTTATAAAAATATATACTGATGAGTCAAAATCTGACAGTGGAGTGAGCGCAACAGCCATCTTCCCTCATAAAATTGCTTCCGTATCACTTCCCGCTGGATGTAGTAGCTATACAGCTAAATTATGCGCCATCAGGCTTGCACTAGAAATTCTCCATCTGTCCATCCAAAAAAAGCATAATATATACGGGACTCACAGAGTTCATTATAGCCTTACAGATTACCTCCTCACCTACACAACCTTTAATAAAGTACATAAAATCCAAACCGATGCATATCCACGAATCCCAGCGAGTAGTCATCTTCCGCTGGATTCCAGGTCACGCTGGGATATCGGGAAATGAATATGCAGACTATAACGCTAAACATCCATCCAACACAGAATTGTTACATTATTGACTACAAATGCCATATATGACGAATATGCAGGGAATACTTCTATGGCAAGCTGAAACGCATAATAAACTCTGTCAAATAAAACCAGAACTACAAGTTATAGACTTCCAGCTTCCTTGAAAACAGAAAGGAAGAAGTCATCCTAGCCAGAGCACGGAATTGATTACAGTCAGCTCACCCATCTTTTTCTTCTCATAGGAAACGATCCTCTGCGGTGCACACACTGCAACTGTCTATTCACAATGAAGCACTTTCTTATTGAATGTACGTTATATACTCATGCCCGAAAAGCCTCATTCAGTTCGCTCCAAATTTTTCAGCTTTCTAAAACGAATACATGTGTATGATCGTTTCTGACTGTCGCCGTGGTCGAGTGGTCAGTGCGAGAGTACATAAATACACGTGCTTTGAATAACCGGAGTTTATTCAAAGCACCAAATACGGTGCTGTTTCTGGTATTCTTTTGATCTTGTGAACTCCTATGACCGTGTGGTCGTCTCGGAGTATAAACAGAAAAATTTATTTATGTGACCTCCATCTCGTTGAGAGGCGCAATATGGCCTAAGTAGTAGCCCTTGCGCCAGAAATAACAAACCCCATACCAATCTGGTAATTGATAATCTTTCTGGTGTTTTAGATTTATAAGGAAATAAAACAAAACTTTTGCGGTTGTCATGGAAACTGCATCCGTGACAATGCATGGTTTTCTTCTTTGCTAATTTTACTCAGTTCCCCATTTACGAATGAACCGGAGTTACTATGGTAATTAATTAATTTCCATAGCAACGATTTTCTTTCCGCCTTTTATAATTTTCGTCACAACTCTGTCAGCTTTTCTGAAAATAAAAATGGAATGCTTTTTATACGCCCCCAATCGAATCTTATTAAAGAGATGGTATCTTTAATACCATCTCTTTCCCCCTAATTCCATCGCTCACCACACTGCCTTCATTCATCGCGTAAGTGAAAAGAGAGAAAGGTCAAAGGCCGTGTTGTTAAGGGAGGGGAGGGGAAATTCACAATATAACTGTCGGCATGTCCCAGGCGATTCATAGCGAGTAGCGATCATGTCGGGCATTAATTCAGTCCCGTGAGAAATCTCTGGTCACACTTCATCAGATCCGGCGTGTGTTCAAATCTCTTTAGCGTACGACTTGAAACGGACACCCGGCATCATCTCTCGCACATTACCAATGTCACGTGACTTGTTATTAGTATCTCATACACTCCAGCGATCGATATGAACTGGTAGCATGCTGTCCGTTCTCCCCCCCCCCCCCCCCCCTTCTCTTTGACAGGGTAAATCATAGATGGGCTACAACCTTATAATAGTACGCCTTTGTGACAAAAGCATCCGAGTGTCATGAGAGAATGGCCTTCGTTGTTGGAACGACAAGACGATGTCTTTTAGATCCGGAGAGCACACACACACACACACACACACACACACACACACACACACACACACACACACGAAAATAGTTTTATTCGAGCAATTTTACACCCGTTCCGGTCTTCGTATAAAATGGAAAATCCTATTTGGAAACTCACTGTTTGCGACAAGCAGGCAAACCGTTGTGTTGCTATAGTAACTGCTGCTATGAGAATCTATATAGTTTTCTTTCCATGTTGCATAGGGTATAATATTATATACGTACTTTTCATACTTATTCGTTATTACAAATTAGCATATCATAATTGCGTTTTTTTTTTTAAATTGGTAATTCAGTTCCTTGCCTGAAATGCTGGCGCAGACTCAGTAGCTTCCGTGCCTATAAACCCAAAACAACCAACCGACCTGAGATGGTGTTGTTAATAGTACCATTTACATTTATTTCAAGTTTATGAAAATTATTTTTCAAATTTGATTTCTATGTATACAAAAATTGTTTTAGAGCCTTGTTTAACAGTTTTGTTCACCTTTGTTGATTATTCATGATGGAGGACTGATATTTCGGATTAAACGTTTTACTACTGAAACTGATTTCGAACAAAGGAGGCACACGTGTTTGATGTTCACTTTAATGTTGGTTACTATGACAACAACTTGCTAGCAGTTGCCATTGTAATACGTAGGTAACAAGAGCAGAATCTTATCAAGATCAGTTATAGAGCCTGAGATAATTGTGAAAGGTAACATTTTTATTATCTCGATGAATTACAGGAATATATCTCGCTGAAATACGAAAGTATATATTCGGAATATACACAGGAAATTACTTGAAATATATTCGTTTAGAAACGCATGTTAATACTGCCTTTTAAAAATTTCGTCTATAATTTAACAATTTAGCCTATCTTCACCAACTTCTAAGCTCTATTTTATAATTATCAAACATTGAAAATTTTGGCCAAACTAAATGAGTTTTATTTGTTGGTTACTTTGACAATTTTAAGAATATGTTTGTTTTTTTTCTAAGAAAAAATTTTGAATAAGCTGTTATGTATTCCTTAGTCGGCGTTTTTACCCAAAAGGGGTCTTTAGACAATCTGAAATACTCCTATGGCAATAGTAACACCTGTTTCACTTTGATCTGGGATTTGAGTGACAATCACATAATTGAATAGCAAATAGGGATTTATTACTTTGTTCACCCGTCAGAGTTGTAAAAAGCAAAACACAAAAAAAGCCATAAACATGAAAAATTGCCAGAATTTTGGCTACGATTAAAAGGTATCATATCACCAACCAGTTGTAGTTTGGCTCTGAATTTGGAGAATCTTAACACTGGCGAACAGTTATACACCCATTTCTATTATATCGATATTAGAATCAGTAACGGAAATCTCTTGTTTGTAGATATTGTTGACCTTTGAACTTCTATAAAATATGAGAAAAATTCAGAAAAAAATTTATTCATCCGTAGATGGACATTTTTTTCCATCTACAGTTGGACAAGAATATTTTGTCCAACTCTTGTATCGAAAGGCAAAAATATTTTTGTCTGCCACAGATAGACAAAATTTTCCATCTATGATATTGATGTACAAAATTATTTTTGGCTGCGTATATAGGTTTACAAAATTTTTTCTTTTGTAAATTAAATTATTTTAACAGGATAATGAATTTGTACCAGAAAAGGCACTGACAGCTGAGTTAGTTCCATATTGCTAATTTCAGGCATAGTTTGATGGACTGTATAGATGGCTTCTGGTGGCACATAGAAGGGTTAAAGGGGATCAAAGATTTTATGAATCGCTTTAATGGGGTACGAATCTATACTGCTTTTCGCAGGATTTAAAAGGGGTGGGAAGCACCTTGCATAGCGACCATCGTTGTGATGAGATTCAGGCTTCATGACAAAATCATACCAACAGTGCCACGTAGTGGAAGACATATCTAAAACTGTGTACCTTAGGATTAATTGTCGATAAGTAGAAACGAAAGACTGTTGATTTTTCTTTCTTTTTTTTTAATACCTGTTTCCATTTATATCTTATGGATTTATGATTGGGGTAACTTTTTACGAGGATTATTTAGGACTGGGTGTATATAATAGAAATGGGTGCTCTGGCCCGAACATTAACCCGGCATATGACAGTAGATTTATTGACGCAATCGAAAGAAAACAGTTACCAGAAAACAAATTCCTATCACGTCTTTAGGTGATAAATTAGGCGATTATCTTTTAACAGTTTTAGAGGAAAGCACAACATGGTTTTTCGTTTGAAGGACTCGCTTGGAAAAATAATTTTGGCGGTAGTAGAAATTCGTTTACAAAGGGATCCATGTATACATCAAGATTAGAGAGAGTTTGCTTTTCGAGGGCATCTCCTCCCTCCCTGAGGTACTAGGAAGGATCTCTGTATCCAGCCGAGAGCCTACAGCAGCAGCAGGAGGGTTGATAGCTATCCGGATCCGGGAGACAGAGCCCAGTTCGTTCCCTCTTTTCATTCAGCTTCGCCAAGACAGGCAGTAGAAATGGCCCCCTGTTTCCTTTGCCCCTACTGGCGCGATGTGATGAAAAAGTGGAATTCTTTTAACGGTTGCTACGATTTCTCGTCACGTACAGGTGAGGGAACATGCTCATCTTCTTCTTCATCATCATCGTCTTCATCTCTTCTTTGGGCAACCTGAAATAAATTTTATTCCGCATTAGTTATACGTAAAATATTTGCGCAAATGGTTTCTGTAACCTGTTAGAAAAAAAAATCACTTTAAAAATTAATCAATTTAAAAAATCAGACTCCGGACAGCTTTTACACAATTTCCATGTTGTGTCAGGTTGCAATACGATAAAAAAAAATTGCTCCTTCTCGAATTTGCGGTAGTACATCTTTCTAAGACATAAATCTTAGAGCTTACTCGCGGTAGCTGTTCTTAGCACTATACAGTGCGGCAAGGTCTATCTGTTGCTGTACATGGGCTCCGTTGAGATTTTCTGTCCGGGGAGACTTCTGGAAGTAAACCGAAACGAAAATCTGAAAATTAAGAACAAAATGCCAATGTTTCAGGAGCCACTCATTTGGGTTCTACAACGTATTGTCTGTGAATTCCGTATATTCTATGGTCGATTTGAATGGCTCGGAATGAAAAATCAACGAAAACAGCTTTCAGAAAGATTACAATAGATTAAGAGAATAAAATAAAGCTCTGCGTGTTCTTTATACAGTATACATAATATGCAAACCAAAAATCTGAACGCGTTATTTCTAATTCCTGAATATATAGATGTATTTTAAGCAAGAATAAAAGTACGAAAATCAAATCATTTTAAGGTATATTTTTGATGAATAGCCTTTATTGAAAAGATAAAAAATTATATGAAAAAGAAATAACAATTTATTAGTTAAAACAGTTTTATGTAATTATAATTTTATTATATGCTAATTTTACTACAGTACATATTTTAGTTTATTAGTTTCGGTGATCATCGAAATCAGTGGAAATGGCCTGGGTTCGAATCCCATTAGAACTGAAGGAAGTTTTAACTTATTTTCATATCGTGGCTGAGTTGATGGGGATTGAGTGAGGGTTTCGCTGTATTAAATATAAATTTCATTAAAAAAAACGAATTATAATTCAGGTTATCCGTAAATAATTTACGGACAACCTATACTGAAACCTAGACGCCAAATTGGAACTTTTTAAGTTGATCATCTTGTCCAACTGATTTAAGTAATAAAAAAGATCCGAATTTTCTGAAGGAAAACATGCAAATTACGCGTGCAACATTTTCTTTTCATTAAAAAAAAAAAAAAGAAAATTACGGGGGAAATTTTCTTTTCTTTTTCTTTTGCGTAATTTTCGGGATTCGAATCTGAGCAGTTTCTACCCGTTATAGGAAGGGGGTGATGATTATATCCACTGTGCTACCCGCGAGGGCTTAGGCAGATTATAAATATAAATTTAGAACTAATAAGCTTTAAACTAGCGAAAGCATATAGCTTTAATGTATCAATGCGAAAACATTCTTTCTGTAAGTAGCTAAAAAAAGCAAATCAGGTTTGCCACGAAAGCTTTAAATATCTCACATTTTTAAGAAAATATACATGAGCTGCTTTGGCTTTAAACTACAAATAGAACGCACTTTCTCAGAAGACGTATATTGCCATTTATTTGTAACGGGTGCTATACCAAGACGTTTCAGGGGTTATAGTGCTTTCATCGGAATGAGGGTTATTGTCCCGATGATAGCGTTACAAATAAATAACAATATACTTCTGGTGATGTACCAGTATTTTAAACGATTTTATTATCACAGACGAAGAAATCGTACCAACCTTCATGATAGTGTCCGAATCGGCCAGCGCTTGTTTTGCCAAATACCTTTCTCGTTTGATCTTAAGCTCCAGAGATTTTGGGATGTCTGGTACCAGCACATCGATTAATCTGCAGACACTGAATACCACGTGCTAGAAAAACAAACTCCTTTTATTATAAAGAATATTTATTTATTTATTTATTTTTATTAATAAAAACATAATATCTTCGAACAAGGTCATTAATAATGTATGTATAAGGTATTTCACCATTCAAAATTTAAAATACTGTATATAAAATCGGCAGTTCATTTTAAAATAAAAAACTGTAATGGTGCGAGATCTGCCGAATAGGGAGGATGCTCGATTTTGTTATTCCACATTTGATGGAGGTGCAATTTAACCAAAATCGATGTTTGTGCGGTGCATTTCCATAAAGCAAAAGCTAGTCCCCGAGATCCCTTAAGATGCCTTCGTAGCAAAAAAACTTTCTTAACTTTCACACGGTTAGAGGAAATGCAATGCCTGGAGATACTGAGGTGCATTTTGTCCTTGGCTTTGTTTAGTACCAATCTTGACAAAGACTCAAATTTTATAATCCGTTATTCTTATAAAAAATGTAATAATTCTACTTTAATCTGATAAAATACACTGTAATTAATTAATTAATTAAACTAAAAATTATGGAGGTGAAGTGTAGACCAACAAAATCAGATAATTATTAACTTTAGACTCTAAAGCAAAAGACTCTAAAAAACATTATATTAAGAAAACTATTTTCTTCTGCTGGGAGAACGTTTCGAACTGGATCGCATACGCTCTTCTTCAGTATAGTTATAAACTGAAGTAATGAGAGACTCATTAATTCTTGTTCGTTTAGTTTATTACTCTGAAGCTCCAGCGATCGAGTTGAAACGTTTCGCCTTCTTGATAAAACTGCATCCTTTCTAGTCTTTTACTTTTAAAACATTGCTCAAAAACAATTCGGAATTATCTTAAGATTTCCCTCAATGTAATCAGTTGCGACTCACATGGGCATCACGTGGCGGGCAAAGTGAATCCTTAGTATGGTGAACCTTAGTAGGTTCAATTCCGCGGCATCTGCGCAGAATTGAACCGATCCATAGATCCTGCAAGATTGCAAGATCTATGGATCGGTTCACTTGTAGTGTTCAATTGACCATCCCTTGTAGAACACATTCTCCAACTACTGGAAATTTATAAGAAATGCTGGTCCAGCAGCGGTGCGCCTGCCCATACGTCCCATGCATGTTCGCTCGTGTCAAGGTCAAGAGAACCAGAAGTTTCAGTTAGAACTAGAGATGACTTCAGGGAGCATATTATCATCCATGGAAGCGATTTTCCTTTTGAAAGATTCGTTTCCATTGATGACAGATGTCGTCTAGTGAGAAAGTGAGAAAAATGGAATTTGTACCTCAAAAATTATGACGAAGCCCAATCGAATGGCCAGCAGACGCCAGTAAAAATCCGTGTGGTTTCCCTCAGCATCCCGGAAGTCGGCGTACCTGAAATAAACGCATCGTTTTAGACTTAGATAGTAAACAGCACCTTCTGATTATACTAAAAACCGAAAGGAAATATGCTTGATTTCCTTTCAAGAAAAATAGGTGATTCTGAGCTTAAATTTTGTATCAGCCATCATTTTCAAGGGAAAGGAAATGAAATAGTTATATATGAAAAAAATTTTATTGTAATTAAAATTGTAATAAATTAAAAATAAATAATAATGCGTCATTTTATGAATAAAAAAGTACAAACTTTTCTACTTAGGGTACAAAAGTTACTATCAAAATAACTGCGATATCTGATTCTCACATCTATCACCGATTTGGATGAATCGGTTACTATGATGCACCTATATATACATCTCTAGCACATGGGATTCTATATAAGCTGACACTATTTATTAACTTATATTTCTCAAAAATTAAAGTAAGTATCTTTGATTCTTAGTGCAATACCGATTCACCTGTATTAAAAAAAAATTGAAAATTTTCAAAACGTTTGCAAGTTTTCATTTAAAATAAAAACTACATTAAAATTTTTTTCTATTTTCTTTGTGAAATTCGGTTTATCAGCGATCTATAAAAGAGCAAATGGAGGAAAGCCTTTTTATTAAAACAAATAAGGCACGAATTACACCCAGAGGTCTTACCTGCAGTTATGATTAAGAGAACCGTTGGGAGCCCATGCTAGGGTGAAGTTGATATATCCTTTCAGGTCCCAATTGCACTCATACTCATAAAGCATTTTTGGCAAGAAATCTGACGTAAATGCAATCAGGAAACCCTGTTGAGAAAAAGTAACGAGTTAGTTAATATACACTATGCGTTACATTTTACGCGCGTTAGCGAATAGTAAGAATTCATAATATATAACGAAAAAGAGCAAAAAGCAACAACTTTTATGCGGGATCCGAGAAAATTTCGTTTCTGCGCATCCATCACACTGCCCATTCGTTCTTCGAACCAGCGCATGGCAGCAAACATAATATCCGATACATCAGACTATGGATATACAATATACGGCATATGGATAGTCTGTGTGATATGTGTGAAAAAAAAAATTATAATTGCAGGATTTCTATTCTTCAAATTGTAATGATATTTGGGATTGCTTGACAAATCGTTCTAACAGAGTGAAAATAAAATATCATGAAAATCCATTCACTGGGAATAGAGTTATTACATGCGTGCGGACGGACGGACGGACGAACAAAGAAATAATAATTGTCAGATTTCTATTGGTC
Source organism: Mastigoproctus giganteus (assembly GCF_048544385.1). Lineage (NCBI taxonomy): Eukaryota > Metazoa > Arthropoda > Arachnida > Uropygi > Thelyphonidae > Mastigoproctus > Mastigoproctus giganteus. The sequence continues at coordinate 25,940,481 of NC_143575.1, forward strand.
CGATTTTAGTGAAATTTGGGATGGCTGCACAAATCGTTTTAAAAGACCCAAATATAAAATATCATGTTCACTTGGAGCCGAGTTTTTACCTGCTGACTGATGGAAACGGCAACAAACGCATTATGCATACATGGTCTTCTTCTTCCAGTCACATAGCTACCTGAGGAGCTGTTGTGGCCACCAACAAATTCCTCCAACTGCATCGACGTGTGCTAAACGAGCAGCATCGCAAAGTGTCATGTCCAGAAGTTCACTGATCCCATCCTTCTACCTAGTTGCAGGTCTTCCTCTGCATCTCTTCCCCTCGGTTTTTCCTTCCATTATATTCTTCAACAGAAAATTTTACCTTCTTACTATATGACCAAAAAACTTGAGTTTTCTTTTGTTGATGCTACGAAGAAGAATTTTAGGCCTGCCAATTTTATTCAATACCCACTCATTTGTTCTTCGATCCAAGTGAGAAATACGCAGTATTCTCTTATAACCACATTTCAAATGCCTCAATTTTATTCTTGTCAACTCTTTTCAGATTCCATCCTTCACATCCATAAGTGGCAACTGGAAAAATTAATGAATCAATGATTCTCAGTTTCGTCTTTAGGGGCAGATCATGATCTCTCCATAATTTTATCAGACCAGTGACCAACGTTTTAGCAAAAGCCTGTCGTCTCTTTACATCGTTTGAGCAATCACTATTTTTATTTATTCTTGACCCTAAGTAATCAAATTCATCAACTTCTTCGATATCTTGCCCATTAACCTTCACTTTACTGGAACCGAGATTATCACTAATCACCATATTTGAGTTTTACACATATATGCTTCACATAGTCTCCTCAGAGTTTCTTTAAGGTGATACTTAGAATTACAAATTAGCACAGTATCATCTGCATAACGAAGGTTGTTTATCTTCAGTCCTCCAATTTTGATGCCAGTCTCTAAATCTTCCAAAGATTCGCGCATGATATCTTCGGCATAAAGATTAAAAAGGTGAGGTGACAAAATACAGCCCTGCTTGACACCGTTACCTATTATGAAAAAGTTCGTGTTTCCCATGTTCGTTCTCACATTTCCTTCCTGTTCCTGGTACAGTAGCTTAATCAGCTGAATTATGTGGATTGGGAAACTCATAATAGTCATCGTTTCCCATAGTTTCTCATGTTGAGCACAATCAAATGCTTTTGCATAATCTATAAAACACAAAACGACTGGAACATTGAATTCTTTGCATTTTTTAATAATCAGTTATAGACTTAAGATCTGATCTCTGGTCCCTCTACCCCTTCTGAAACTGCTTGCTCTTCTGGCATTTCTTCTACAAGTTTTCTTGAGATTCAATTTAATATAATTTTAAGAAGAATATTGCTAGCGTGAGAAATTAGGCTAATAGTCCTGTAATTTGAGCAAATTTTCAGATCTCCTTTTTTTGGTAACGGGATGAAAATTTATTTCTTCCAATCTGATGGCCACCGTCCCGTTTCCCAAATTTTTACAATCATTTAATGAAAAAACTCGCGCCCTTCACACCTGTAGCTTTAATCAATTCCGCTGGGTTTTCATCAATTCCAGTGATTTGCCACATGTTAGTTCTCTGATGGCTTTTTCGACTTCTTCCTTCAGCGATACCGGTTCATGATCACACTTTTGCATATATGGTAACGCTCATAAAAAGACACATCTTGTGACTATTTGGGTTGCTTTTTTTAGGCGGGGGGGGGGGGGGGTAGTCCTTTGCTATAGAATTATTAAGATTAATTATTTTTATTGCCTTCAAGAAATTTAGCCGAAGCCCTTTATATCATCACCATTTGAGAAAATGAGACCAAGCAGGAGTCTCCTCAAATTCGAAACAAGTAGAAATCGCTAGGAGCCATTCACTAAAATTTCCACTTTTGGGATAACTAATTTCAGCTGTTTTCAACCTTTTTATTACCGAGATTATTCTGTTGTTGTTTTGTTGCTTGTTTTTGCGCCAAAGAAACTAAGGCCTTGAGGCGCAGCATAATTGTCTTCATAAATTATATGTAGTCCATCGTATGCTTGCACAAGTATTTTTATTTTTTAAATTTTTTTATTTTGGATGAAAAATCACACTAAAAACCTACAAAAATTGCTTTCGCCTTAGCGGTACTCGAACCCATGCCTCTTCCACAAGGTATGCAAAGGCAGCTATCATAACTTTGTGCTACTGGCGAAGTTCAAATATTCGATCTCTGCTGTCATCAATATCTAAAAAACAGCTGTTAAGGATATCAGATAGAGCCCGAACTTACTATAATTATAATATAATATTGAGTTGGTATGCAATATCACGCAAAGTTAATTAATTGTAAATATAGTTATTTATAGAATATTATAGTTAATTATAAAATTAATTCATTTGGTTATAAATGAATTCCAATTTAATTTCTTTCTTGAAGTTATATCTGTAGTATATAAAGTGATGTATTAATGTTTCATCAAGTTTGAATAAGTTTAAGTAGTCGTGGTATTTAGGTCTCTTCAGAAGATCTCTAGCGTACATTCAGGTTAGTAAGGGCCACGGGACGATCCTTGTGGGACTCCATTTTTGAAAAGTGAAGGATATAAAGTATTGTTTAATAAAATTCAATAAGTAACGATTTTCTAAGAAGCTGCATAGTCCAGTAAAAAAAAAAAAAAAAAACCGCAGAAAGTAACGGAGTCCAGACGATATCTGTTGTCCAACAAAGATTTATTTTCTGGAAATCTGTGTTAATAATTCACGTAAGATTGAATAAAATTTTATAAAAATGCTAAGTTGTGAAATACCTACAAGCAATAAAAATAATACGGTGTCGTTGTACTGCGAAAGGATTAATTTCCGATCACTTACATTACTCACGACGGCCAAGTGAGCTAACAGCTGCAGGATACTAAACCAGATGCCGATATTTTGAGCTCTTTCGGCCACCGTACGACGGGTCTCACAAACAAACTTCTGAGCATCCAGTCGGATCTCGACCCAGTTGTTAAGTAGGGCGAACAGAGGAGCCAGAGGAAATGCTGCGACAAAGATGGTGATAAATCCGAACTGGAGGACTGTAGTGGAATAAAATAAAAGAATAAGATCGAATGATAAATAATTAAATAAAACTGAATATGCTCAAAAAACATTTTATAGTCAGCCCTAGTTCGTTTAAAAAAAATGTTACTAAAATATGCAGCGTACCCATTTCTAAGTATTCTTGGAAGAGTCCTTCATTATCGATCAGCTGATAATCTTCTTCCCATCTGGTCAGTTCAACTGCTCCTGCTAATTTTGTTCTTTTCCGATGCCACCACGATTTTAACTTTCTGGAAAAAATTAGGGATATCTTAGAATTCGAAAAGTAAACAGCATAACAGTGATATGGCATATGGTAACATGATGTAATCATGAAAATTACAACGGAAAATTACAATCATGAAAATTACAAATCTCTCTATACATTAAAAAAGTTTTCCTCCTAGAGAGCGAGGCAATTACGTCACTACAAATGCAATTAATTAATGACAACTGCCTCCATAACGTTCACCAACCTCGTGCACGTGCTTCACTGTCTAACATTTGATGTTTCATTGTAACGTTTTTTGTATATTAATGAATATTGTATATTCGCAAATAGTTTAGTATTTTGTAAATATTTTAAATATTTGTATAGTTTGTAAATATTTCAGTTAAATATTTTAGTCCTGCTCTTTCGGATGCAACAATATTCCTCATGCATTATGGAACCCGAAGCAAAAGGCCTATTCCTAAATGACCTATGTAAACGCAGGTAAATAATTACATAATAATATTTATTCGACATTGAGAATGCCGCGCACTACAAATGCACAGGTAAATATAGGTCATTTTCTGACTAGATATCGATCAGTGCTTTTCGACAGGTGTGTCTTTTGCGTAGAAAAGATTTGACTTACTCCGTACCTCTACATTTTACATAGAAAAGTGTGCGCGGGGGTGTGCGAGCAGGAGACGAAGTCCCCTAGTAATAATTATTTGCAATAATGATAAATAAATAGCCATAAAAGACATCGAATTATGCGCATTTGCATATTATAGCTGTTTTAATAATTAGTGCACATAACATGGATATTATTGGCAGTTTTGCATATTTTGTTAATCTGATTAGTTTTTCGAAAATTAAATTCGGAAATGCGATTTTGTTCACTGAAAACATCACAATATAAATATTTATATAACATGGAAATATCATTGGTACAAATCAAAGCTGTCCAAGGTAATGAACTCATAAGGAGGGAAATCTGCGTAGAAATAGAAATCCTAGCTTTAAATAGCTTTAAAGATCTTGGATACCACTTGGATAACGTATATGGAAGAAAAAAAAATAATAAAAAACCAACCAACACTTCCCATATCGCTTATCCAGCCCTTCTAATAGTTTGTCTAGTTCTTCCTTGAATTTATTCAAACTACCAACCTCTCTGTAACACCAGATGGGAGTTTGTTACAACAATCAAAAACTTGCTGGCTGAAGGAAAACTTCCACCTGTCCACTCTGCATCCATCCTTTCTCAGTCACAATTTATGCCCTCCTCATGTGCGTAGTCTGCGCAAGAGGCAGTTCAACTTACTCAATCCATTCAAAGCCTTAAACACCCCAATCTGAATTCCTGGCAGGTGCCTAGTTTCCACGTGCTGCAGTTTGCAGAATTGAAGACTTTCCTGGTAAGAGTACTCCTTTGTTCCTCTCATTAATCTTATTGCCCTCCTCTGCACCCGTTCCAACAGATCCATATCCTTCCTAAAATTAGGCCTTCAGACCTGTATGCAGTACTCCAGATGTGGCAGGCTTAACACTTCAGTAAAGAATGATAATTTTTTTTCACAACATAACATTATTAATCATCCATATTTTGATGGTCCTTTTCAAATAGACCCCATTTGATGAAATGCACTTACTCCAACGTTTCTGCCATTCTTCAAAAATATGATGGAACCTGTTTTTTGACAAGCATTTGAAAATCGCCTCCGATGTTTTTACAACTCTTTCTGACGACTGGAAACATTTTCCTCGCACACCACCCTTAATTTTAGAAATTAAAAAAAATCGCAGGATGCAAGGTCAGGGCTGTAGGGCGGACGAAGAACACATCTGGCATTTATGCTGGCTAACGAGGTCTCGCATTGTCCTGATGCAGCATCCACCTACCAGTTGTGGTCGTTTGCACGAATATGATCCTGCAAAATGTACAGTACAGTTCTGTGGTAAGCTCCCATAACTTTCATATTACGTGACTCAGCATGCTGGTAAACCATTCCTTGAATGTCAAAAAAAAAAAAAATAAATAAAATAAAATAAAATAATAATAAATAAATAAATAAAAATAAAATAATAAATAAATAACCATAGCCTTTCCGGCAGAAGCCAAAACTTTTGCTTTTTTCAGTATTGGAGATGACATAAACTTCGAAGCAATGCTTTGGGTCGAAATAATGAAGCCACGTCTCATCCACCTCACTGTCTTCAGTAATCATCTATTGCAGCTCCTGACAAAACTCTATTATGCGAACTTACTGTTGCTCTGGTGTGAATAGTCTTGAAACTCAGCGTGCACAAACACGTCATATTATGCAAATGGAAAGGAGAATACCGTGCGCGCTTCCTACTGATATTATGAACATTTCTGCCAGTCGTCTTACTGTTATTCAGCGATCTTCTCTCACGATTGCAGAGGTGTAGTTTGTGGTTTCTGTGGTGACAGCAGTGGTCAGAGATCCAGAACCGCCGATTTTTGTGATTGAATCACGGCCATCTTTTAACGTTCTAAACCACCTGCGAGCTGTACGGAAAAAAATGGGAAAAATTTTGCTGTAATTATTTCTTGTATATAACATATCCACGTAAAAGTTCCTACATGCACAGCTTTACAGAGATATGCAACCTGATCTTCCTCTTCGACCAGAGTCAAAAATTTTCATTGAATAAAAAAGTCGATGCTTTGTATATTACGACAGGAACTGCTAAGCAGTTATTTCCAATTTTTTGTTTATTAAACATTTGCTATTTATGAAGACTCATTTTTCGTGGTTACCTGATTGTGTAACCGAACTTAAAGCATGGGAACTTTGTTTGAGCACTGAAATGAAGAGGTAGAGAAAGTTCAATTAGAAATTTAAACCACTCCTGTAGACATAGGAGTGAACATAAGAAATAATAAACTGATAATGTTTTAAAAAAATAACTCTGGATTTTATATTTTAAGAAAAGTAAATGACTTTGTTAATGGAAACGAACAAACACTTCCATTTTGAGAAGAGGTTCTGAAGGCTCACATTTTTAAATTTGACCCTGTGGAAAGACTGTTGTCTTTCTTTTTAAGTTTTAATTTTTTTAAACTTTTCATTTAAATGATTTTGGACGATAAACGCCCAAGATTTTCGCTGAACCACAGTGAAAAATGTATTATTATTTACTGTAACACATGTTATAAATTATAAATGACCATTTTAAAAATTTCATTAACAATTTTACTTTTAAATAATGAATAGAAAAAAAAATATATAATTCAATTAATCGTGATAAACTCAGGGGTTAAAAATGGAAAATTTTATAAATGTAAAATAAATCAAAAGCTTACAGCCTATAACTCATTTTAGTGGATATTTTCGTACATTTTACTTAAATATTTGCATGTATGTATATTTTGCATGTTTTAAGCACATATCCGATGTCGAGTACTATACACTATTTGGAATTGTAGTATGGAAGGAGTTCTGGTGCTGCCATCTATGGACATATAAATGAACCATTAGCAGAAGTATTTCAATTTCTTTTATACTGTATTTTTAGAATATTTTGTTAATATGAAATGTTGTCGACAATAGTCAGTAAAAACAGCATGAGTGGTGGAATAACGTCAAATACATACGGCAGTAGAATCTCCTGTGCATTGTTGATTATCTGCTTTCCAATCATAATGATCGCAAGTTGCTGGGCCAATTCCATCAAACATCCACTGTTGTTACACTGAAGATAGATAAATGATAAAAATATATATTTATATACAAATATAAATTTAGCCTTAAAAACGGGAATTATCTGCGAGAAGTATATTATTGTTTAAAATGTTAATCATCCATAAAAACAGTCACAGTACCTCTTCATTCCTGAGTCCTAAAATATTTCCATAATGGCCAGGGTATCCAGCAAACCTAAGAGGAAGAAAAAAAAGGGTGGGGGGAGGATAAATAATTTATTGATCGTATACAATACGTTATAAGATTCAGCGCATTCGTATAAACATATTCTATTCTCGATCAAACGTAATTGGACATATAGCTGAACACAACATGCACTTATAAAGACAATTAATATCGGATTGAATAGGGAATAGGCCGTCCTCGTGGATAGCACAGTTGGTAGAATCGCCGTCCTCTCCATACCGGGTGGAAAAGACCTGAGTTCGAATCACGGGAGGAATTTTTATGGGTCTTTTTGACAATGTGGCCGAGTTAATCAGTCTCGGGCGAGAGCAGCATGGTTCTACCTCCCAGAAATTCGGGTTTTTTGTCCAGCAAACAGAAAATCGACCACAGAACACACGCAATTTACAGACAATGTATACAGTGCAATATGGACTGATGCGCCTAAAACCCTACAACAAACAAACAAACAAAACAGGGAACAGGCTATTACAGCCGTCAAGTTCGTCACCGCCACTAGGTTCGTTACAGCGGCCAATAACAATATTGTGTGACGTCACTTTGACGTGTTATGGCTATAAAAACGTAATGCAATTGTATTTCTGTATTCGAAGTGTCTAAATAGACTATTTCAGCACTGTAAAAATATTTTCTGCATAATTTTTACTATTTTTTGACCAAACTGATGCAATAGATTATACTAGTATCTGTACAATCTATTGTATTTTAACTAGATGAGAATAATGAGTTACACAGTTGACTACTTAGCTCATTTTGTTTTTATTCCTAATAACGTAAATAAGTTGGAAAAATCTTGTAACAGTAACGGAATCAAGTTAAGTTAGTTCAGCGCCTACGTTTTTTTTTTTTTTTTTGAATAATTTTTATCCTTAAGAAAGATGAAATCCACACACGCAAAATTTATTTTAAAAAAAGTCATTATCACAGGATTAGCTTGTATTTCCTGGATTTTAAATACTTTAAATGTGGCAGAAACTGAAAACATTCACTCCCCGGAATTTTCAGTAACAGTAATCAGAGATTAAAGCATTTTCGAAATAGATTCAGTTCATTTTGAGATTTTGCAGTGGAGTTAGATCAGTGTAGTTAAGAAGACCTTCTATTTTGAATTACTGGATTCTGTATTTTCTCTCGAATGTCATTCTCCTTTATTTATATACTTATCTATTTTGCCCTGAAAATGAATGTGGCCACATACATATAAAAATTTTTTCTTTTAATTCATGCCATTCCCTATTTTAAATTAATTATGTAAGGCACTAAAACAAAAATCACCCATATTTTTAATTCAGCATTAATTACCAAATTTATATTTTTTGATTTTTGTGGTCTTCCAGGAATTGTTTATTTTTTATTTAATTATAAAAGTCAATTCCATGCAAATTATTATCCAAATTTATAATCAGTTCATTCTTAACTGAATCCATTTTAAATAATAAATAAATAAATAAATAATTTTTAGTTTATTCCAAATGGATATAATTTGAACACCTTCATTCTGGGAATTTTTTTAGCTGGAGGATCCCTTCGGTTGCCCTACGGACCAATATGGCTATACAGTATTTTTCAGACAGGTTTCTGCTTTAACAAATGATCGAACAGACACAGAATTTTGATGATGACTTGAAAATATTCTTGATCGGAGGTACAGAAAATAAATTCTCAATAACAGATCTAATCTCCAAAAATTCTATTCTTCCCAGTCTGCTTCTTCTATCTAATTGACGATGAGATCCTTATCCTGATGTTAAAGCTAACTCAATCAGCCGTCACACCTCTTTGAAGATTTTGGTCTTTATTTATTGTTAATTTTTGTTCATGATTTTTAAATACTTCAAGTATTATGCTACTTTTTTTATTTTATTTATTATGAATCCTCCAGTGGGAGGCTGTATGCCTTAGGGCCATAAAGAGTAACGTGCAGGTAATGAAATAAAAGGACACAAAGGGAGTTTTTGAAACTTTAAACTTTTAATTAAATTTTGACCAAAACCAGAATTAAATGACATAAATAACCGAAAGCCTTGTTAATTAACTTTGAGTTAATTAAAAAAAATAATGTTAACATTTTTCTTGCCAACATTTTTCCACAGTATTCCCATTTGAAATGTAGTTTATCTCCTTTATTCCATATTGTATGTCTTACATAAATCTTTGAAATTAAAGCATCACATTAAAGCAACACTCTCATCGGAAGCGTTCACCATCATTCTATAGACTTGTGTAAACATGTTCATCTGACTGGAAGAGTGGATTCATCACTCAACAGTACTACTTTCCATCAACCGGTACGTTCGTTTGATTTGGTAATGGAGGAGTTATACACTGCACTTTTATTGTTATAAATTCATCGCACGCATAGCTACGTTCCTTTTTTTTAAAATACTTCCAGGATTACCAGAATCCTCAAGATAAGCCTCTCTAAGGATAAATGGCGCGGGAGAGCCAGTATTCGCAGAACAGCTTGTTTGTCCTTGTGGGTAAGCATTTCTGGCTTAACCTGGTAGTTTTTTCGCTGCAGGATTATCTTCGGTCTTCCATTTTCGCAGTTTTCAACCGTCGACTTAAGGATATTCAATTTTTGTACTGTAGTAGTAAGGTTTTAGGAGCATCAGCGACTATGGCCATATTGCTCCGTGTATACTGTCTGTAAATTGCGTGTTCTGAGGTCGATTTTCTGCTTGATGGACGAAAAACCCGAGTTTCCGGGAGAGAAAACCATGATGCCCTCGCCTGAGACCGGCTAACTCAGCCACGTTGTGCAAAGGCCCATAAAAATTCCTTACGTCATCGACGGGACTCAAACTCGGGTCTTTTCCACCCGGTGTGGGGAAGACGGTGATCCTACCAACTGTGTTACCACGAGGGCCAATTTCTGTGCAAAGGCATGCGTTGACCCCGATATGACATCCAACTATCACAGCTTTCTGAAAGTTCGTTAACTCTTTCTCTTATCTTATTCTACCGAAGTGAAGTGTGAAATATCTTCCGTGCGTGATTCACTTTCCTTTAATTAGAGGGGTGTCCCATTACTTTTGGTACGCAAAGTGTATACACCTGTATACACGCACGTACAAATTAATTCGCTATCTCACAGAACTTCATTAACAATCATAATTTTTCATGCGCTAAATGAACGTGCACAAGCGCTAAATTATTGACTTCTAGAGAATAAACTGGAAAATTCTTACCTTCCTTTGAAAAAGGCGATGTAAAATATGGAAGAGTAGTAATTGATGAACTGGAATACAAACACTTTGAAGGTGAGGTTGTTATCGAAGTCTGTCTGAGTTCGGTGCATCTCTGAAAGATAATTTTCCATTATGAGGACGAATAATCCAGTTTATTATTAAATATCAATCTGATAGAATTTCTTAATGTCTCTACTTACCCCATTGCGTTAGTCTCAGAGCCAATTTTTCATAAACTCTTCCGAGACACATAATAAGGATAAGATTGACTACTGCGCCAGTTGAACTCGAAATGAGGGCTGCAGCACCTCGAAATGTTGGGCTCCTGAACAGAAAAATGGACACCAGCACTCGATAAATGATAACTGCTATGATGAAAATCATCACTAGCGTCATCTAGGAAAGCAAAAAAAAAAAAAAAAAAAAAAAATTGATTTTTTAATTACTTCATTTATTTTTTACATTGATGAATTTTAAAATAAAAGAGCTAATTTTGCTTATAATATCACCAATTTAATTATTGCTATTATTTTTTAAAATTATTTATTAATGAATTTCATATTTCTTTTCAATGAAGAAATATCAAATTCTAAGAATAAAATTTATTGAGGGCGGGATTTTAATGTTTGTAAGCCCTAGACACTTTCTGAAAAGTGGAAAACAGGAGTAAAATATTTCTTATAATAAATTATACTGTATGAACACGCTGACTGCGAATTACATCTGTTTATGTAATGCAAGTATGAGCAGTTGATCAGTGCATGCACGTATGAACGTGTATAAACGTCTATGACTGTTGTCTCGACTTGTTTCGTAGAGAGTTAAACGTTCATTCTCCTGTTCAAAACAGTTGTACTCACAAATATGTATATGTGAGTTATATGTAATATGGAGACGTAGCCGAGTGGTCAGGAGCGCGAATGCCATGACACATGATCTTTGAGTGGACTGGGGTTTAAGCCCGTGACTGCTAAATACAATTAACATTTGATTTATTGTAAAATTTCACTGTCGTGTAGGGGTATAAAGAACATATATTGTTTTTTTAAATAGTGGGATAAGTTTGTGGTGTGACATTTTAAGAAAATATTGTCAATTTTAAAAGAAGACTGGTGAGCTGTATTTTCAATTTTTCATATTTTGATTCTAAAATAATTTATTGTGTTTGAAGTGATTTAAAATATCTGCAGATATAGGCGAAAACACGAATCTGGTTATGAAAAAAGAAAAAGCGGATAAAATGAAGATTCAACTCCTGGCAGATCAGTTGTCGGTCATTATTCGTTATGTATCAAAAGATGGACAAGTATATGAGCGTTTCTTGATGTTTGTTCCCATTGAAAAGCGTGATGCAAAATATCTTTTAGAAACGGTAGCATCTGTTCTTGATAAACATGGAATAGATGTAGCAAATTACAGATCTCAGTTATATGACGACGCTGCTAATATGAGTGGGATGTATTCTGGAGCCCAAGCCAGATTCAAGGAAGTCAACAAACTAGCAGTATGGGTTCCACATGCTTCACCACAGTCTTGATTTAGTAGGGACCACATCCGCAGAAAGCTCTTTGACTGCCCTTAATTTTCCGGCATTTTACAGTCGCTCTACACATTCTTTGCAGCCTCGCCACAAAAATGGTCTAAATTGAGTACAGTGGAGACTACAATCTCGGTCAAAAAATCTTATCAGACACAAAATGGTCATCACTTTACGGTGCTGCGAGATCACTGAAAAAAAATTACAGTAAAATTCGTGCAGCATTCGTTGATATCTTAGACTGCGAAGAACAAAAACCGACAGTGGTTCATGAGTAAAAGCTTTGATAAATAAACTGAGCAAGTTAGAAATAGCATTAATGACTGTCATTTGCGAAGATCTTCTAAAAAAACATAGAGCGAATAAAGAATTTCAAGAACCTGGAAATGAGTTATACGTAATTGTTAAATTATATGATGCTCTTCTGGATTATTTGATTGATGTTCGAGACGAAGACAAATTTGATGATTTTGAAAAAAAAAAAAAAATGGCAAAAGAATTCGTTCTAAATTCTGATTACAGACAAAGGAAGAAACCGTTTGACGAAACACCAGAGGAATTGGTACCAGCAGAACTAAGTGCAAAAGATATTTCGAATTCAACTTTTTTTTATCGTATTGTAGTTCTACTAGTCACAGAAATGACAAAACGAGTTGCTGCATACAGTACATTGCATGATACCTTCAGTTTTTTATAGATAAATCTATGCCAAAAGAAGAAATTCGATCTAAAGCCACAGCATTTGTCAACACCTACTTTTCCGACTTAAAGTAGACTTCGTTGATGAATTCCTATTGTTTTCGGCACTATACAAGAACAAAACGTCTGGAGCAGAATTAATAAAGGCACAAATAAAAGATAAACTGATTACTAGTTTCCCAAGCGTACACATAGCTTTAAGAATTTATCTATCCATAATTAGATCGAATGCTGAAAGAGAGCGCTCATTTTCGAAAGTTAAGCAGATCAAGAACTGTATATGCTCAACTATGAGCCAAGATTGGCGCCTCTATATATCGGGAACGATATTACTCGTCATATGGATTTCGAGGACGTTATTAAAGATTTTGCTACGACGAGAAACCGATGCAAGAAACTTTTGTGAGCTTAAGAAATGTTACTAGTAATCTAGATATTGGCGATATTGTACATTTTGTTTCCTTTTAATTTCAAGTATAATGTTGAAGATTTATAGTTGTATTATTTTTAAATCTGAAAATCTTTTCCTCCCTATTTTTTTTTTCCCCTTCCATCGTACGCCCTACACACAGTGCCTAATGGGAAATGCGGCCCTGAGTTTATTGTTTAAAAATCGCATTATTCTGCTCTATTTCATTTCAACTCGTCGTATTCTATTTTGTTGTGAATATAAACATTTTTATGAAATTTTTTTTTTCTTTTCATTATATTCATGCTACAAACGTAGCCTACAAATAAGCAAGAGAAAGGACCTGTGCTGCCATCTATTAAGCTCTTACTAAACTAATGTATACTTAAATCTGAATCAATTATTTATTTTATTATTATTTTATTTATATATATTTTTTTTTTCCTGTTTTTACTTAAACGATAACAGGAGTTCACAAGAGAGAATTAAAGAAACAGCACCATATTTAGAATTTAATCAGTAAAAAAAAATAAACAATTTTAAATGACGGCTAATCCACTGAATTTAATAATTAATTTATTTTACAAGAATTAATGACAGTCATATGACGTGAAAAGAACATTAATATAATTCCAAGCTTAGAAGTTTTTAATATATAACTGTATGGCTCCAAATATATCAAGAAGTTTGAAGAGCCGTATTCCCTTTCGGCCAGCTGGATTTAAACTGCTACGAAAATGCAACATCTCGGCTAAAATATGTTGCCCTTGCAACGAATTATTTATTTATTTATTTATTGTTATTAGCTATATGGTGCAAGGAAGCCTGAGGCTTTTTCTGCACCAGCCAAAAAAAAAAAAAAAAAAATTCCTGAGCTACCCAGAGAGAGAGAGAGATTGCACTATTTTCAGTGAGACCATCTGTCACAATTTCATTGACAGATGGTCTCACTGAAAGGCTAGTTGACCATTTGTTTAAAAAGATCAGACAACTGGTTCCTCCTCAGATAGCACCAGATAGATCGTATCTGATGAGGGATCAGTCAGACAAAATACTTACTTGCAAAGAAGTTGCTCAATGTGAGCTGCCATGCTGTATATGAAGTCAAAATTTCAAAGTTATAATATAGGTATATTATAACTTCGAAGCTCTGACTTCAAGCAGTTACCCCGTGGGTTGGTAGAATAACCGTCCTCCCGACACCGGGTGGTAAAGACGTAAAGACCTGAGTTCGAGTCCTCAATTACGTGAGGAATTTTTATGGGCCTTTTTCACAACGTAGCCGAGTTAGTCAATCTCATGGGAGGACAGCATGCTTTTTCTCTCGAAAACTGAGGGCTGATGACCCTCCTATGTGTGTGTCCTGTGGCACAATCTTAACGATCAGACACCTTTTAATTGACTGTCCAGATTTTAGCAATACCCGTTTTACCGCTTTTAATCATCTGACTGAGCCTTATATACTCAGTCAGATTTTATCCGACAATGACAATGTGTCTGCTGTTTTTAGCTTTTTAAAAGCAATAAAGGTTTTTAATCGTATTTAAAATTTATATGTTATTGTTGTTTATTTATGTTTTTAGATCTGGACATGGTGGCCTAATTAATTAGGTCACCGAGATGTTAAATTTTTAGATATTACCTGGTCTTGGCGCATTATAGCCTTAGTTGCTAGTGCGCCAATAAAACCCAAATCAATCAATCAATCAATCAATCTCTCGGAAACTCGGGAGAAAAAACCATGCTTTTCGTCCAGAAAACAGAAAATCGACCACAGAGCACACGCAATTTACAGACACTATATATGGAGCAATATGGCCTTAGTCACCGATGCTCCTAAAACCCTATTACAACAACAGCTTCAAGCAGCTCATACCGAACAACTTCTTTTCAACTGTTTTGTCGGGTTATTGTTAGTAGAGGCCACCTGCTCTCCGATAAGGGACCAATCAGTGCTGAAACAGTCTGTCAGTGCAGTGTCTCGCCTTTTAAACAAATGGACGATTAACCTTTCGACGATGCCATATGCTTTTAAAGTGGTGCAATACGAGGGCAATTCGTTGCAAAGACAAAGTTTGTTCTGCTGCGAATATTAAAACGATCGTCTTATCATACCACTTTAAATCCTGCTGCCCGAAAAATGCTTGAAAGGATACTTAATAAAGTTTGTACTGGAAACATCTTATATTACATTTCCAACAAGGAAGGTTGTATCCAGGAGGAGATAACTGCTGTACTTATCCCTAAGGTTATTAGCAAACCTAGATCCTTCAAGTTCTTTTTCTGCATAATCTGGAAACTAAACAAATTTTCCTTACGGTTACCTCTCCCATCTTCGGCAATAAAATGAAGGCTGGATTTATCTTCCTAGAGGAAGATAAAACTGCGTTTGTCTTTTGGACGATTTGCAAATGGGCTGGTTCCAGGGTCTGCGCTACCTAAATATAACCGCGAAAAGAACTTCCTTAAGTGGCGCTGACGCCGACGCATTCGCTCATTTCGCCTTCCGATAAGCCGGGCCTGGCTGATTCTAAACATAAATTTTTAAAAATACTAAAAGAGAGCTACCAGTAAATAAGACCTGTTAAAAATATTCCCCGCCCTGCACACATTTCGTGCCCATCCACCCGTGATCAAATGAAGTACCTGCTCTCTGACGACTAGGGACCCGTAAGATCGAAGTCTTGTTTCCGAGAAACTTATAGATATACTGTATATATATACACTGTGCTGCCTCTTTATTAGGTACACCTACCTAGTAGCGTGTTGAGCCTCCTTTAGCCTTCTAAACAGCCTGAATTCGTCTAGGCATGGATTGAACAAGATGCTGAAAACGTTGTGCAGGAATGGACTACCATGCAGACATGAGTATGTCACGCAGTTCCTTGAGATTCGACGGAGGTGTAGGCCTGCAGCGAACAGCCCTTTCCAACTCATCCCAAAGATGTTCAATAGGATTGAGATCCGCAGACTGAGTGGGCCACTGCAGCAAAGAAAAATCATTCCATAGTGATTCGGGCTTTATGCACCGGCGCTTTGCCACTGCAGCAAAGAAAAGTCATTCTCGTGTTCCTGGAACCATTCCATAGTGATTCAGGCTTTGTGCACCGGCGCATTATCCTGCTGGAAGTAACCGTCTGACTGAGGATAAGCTGTCAAATGTGAACGGATGCACTTGGGCAGCAACGATGTTTAGGTACGATGTGGCATTCAGACGTGAATCTGTGGGTACCAATACACCCAACGTATGCCAAGAAAACATTCCCCACACCACAACACTATCCCACCACCTTACACAGTAGTCGTTAGACATGACGGGTCCACGGATTCATATTGTTTTCGCCAAAATTCTGAGCCTTCCATCAACATGATGCACCAGAAACTTCGACTCGTCAGACCAAGCAACTTTTTTTTCAATCCTCGATAGTCCAGTGCTGGTGTTGCTGTACCACAGGAAGCGTGCTCTCTGGTTCTTCATTGATAACAAAGGTACGCGATGTGACCATCGGTTGTTGTAGCCCATTCGCGAGAAAGTGCGACTAGTGGTCCGTTGCGATATTTGTTCTGCGCACCAAGGTTGTATTCTGACGTGATGTGCGACATTGTGGCCCATCTGTTTGCTTGCACAATTCTAGCCATCCTCCTCTGACCTCTCTCATTAACAAGCGATTTTCTTCCACAGGAATACCGTAGAGGGGATGTTTTCTGTTCGTTGTGGCATTCTGGTGCGTGAAAAGTTCAGGAGAACTGCCGTTTCAGAGATGCTTTGTCTAGCACGTCTTGTACCTACTGCCATGCCACGTTCGAAGTCCGTTAGATCACTCCTTTTCCCCATTCTTGCTACGGTTTGTACGCTTAACTGATACTAGAAAGGTTGTTCTGCTGCATTTTATATCCACAAAAAACGTGGTCATGTGACTTGCAACGTTGTGCAAGTCACATGACCATAGTTCAAACCATTTGTGTGCACAGCAGCGGTTTACTTTACTTTTACTGCTTACACCCAATCGTACTTAGTGATACTCACCATGACTAAAATGGATCCCCAACCGGTGGCCATCCTTTTGAATCGAACTACTTGAGGAAAAGATGGTTCTTTAATCCCAGTTATTGGGTTTCTTTCCACAAACTGTGCTTTGGCTGCAAATTCCGGTCGAGGCCGTTCCTAAAGCAAAAAATGGTACAGTTTATTAGTAAAACGTAAAAAACAAAGGAGAAAGAAATAACAGTGTCTTTATGAATTATTTTTTCATTAAGTATTGTATTATTTTATACGATCAACCACTGTGGAAATTATGTAGACTCGATTGGAAGACATTAACAATAATTAAAGCCATAACAAAATCAGAAATCGCTTTGAAAACTTTCCGACAGGACGCAGAAGCGTCGCATTAGAAGTATTAAAGAACTAAATTATACCATTTTTCTTATTACTACTAGTCTTGAAATTTTGTTTCCATAACTACGAGAATGAAATTGTTTTTAAAAGTTTCTGATAGGTGGAAGAAGTGTCACATTAATATCATTAACGAATTGAAAATTTGCTATTTATTATTTATTTTTTTTTTGTTCTAATCCGTTTTGAAATTTTGCTTTCAAAACTATTTGCCTAATAAATACCGGATATAATGCAAAACGTGTAATGCTAATCTAATCTGAGCTTCCATAATTTTTCTTAGGGTCAGTTTGTCTCGAAAACATTAGAGCTGCTTCCACTAAGGTAAGCTCGTACAAACTGCGAGGAGAGAATTAGAAAAAATATAGAAACAAGAAAGCCCAAATAATGTTGGGATATTACTTCTTCAGGGGAATCCAGCAACCGAATAATGAAATCAGATATTTTTCTGAACATTCGTAGTATTAAACAAAAATATCGAGATATTTCGACGTATCGGAAAAATAGTTAGAGAAAAAACGTTTCGTATGCTGTATGCATATACAGTATATAATTGGACTGTTTGTTTGGCTCTTGGCATTGGAAGCAAATTGCTGCTATGGATAAAGGGATGGTTGAGTGGGGGAAGACAGAGAGTAGTAATCAATGGACATTGCTCATCGTGGTCCAATGTTATTAGTGGAGTCCCTCAGGGTTCAGTATTGGATGTATTATTGTTGTTTTCTGTATTTATAAATGATATTTATGATGGTATATCAAGCTTAATGTCCAAGTTTGCAGACGATACGAAGGTTGGTAGGGTTGTTAAGGACACTAATGACAGTACGCTGCTGCAACAGGATCTAGAAAAGTTGAGCAGATGGGCTGAGAGGTGGCAAATGAAGTTTAACATTGACAAATGTAAAGTACTACATATGGGAAACAGCAACCCCAGAGTAACGTATCAACTCTGTGGTAGACTAATAAATTCTCTACCACTGACAGTGGTAGAGAACGAAAAGGACCTGGGGGTAATTGTGCAGGCAGATATGAAGTTTTCTGAGCAGTGCAGACGGTTTGCAAGAGTAGCTCATAGTGTCTTGTCAATGATATACAGGAATTTTTCTAGGGGATAAGGAGGTGATTATCCCCTTATATAAGGCAATGGTCAGGTCACACCTTGAGTACTGTGTACAGGTCTGGAGGCCTCATTTCAAGAAGGATGTAGAGCTGCTGGAACGAGTACAGAGAAGGGCAACAAGATTAGTGAATGGAACAAAGGGTTGCTCTTACGAAGAAAGGCTTAAATTTTGCAAATTACAGTGTCTGGAGACTAGGCAACTGCGAGGTGATCTGATTGAGGTGTATAAAGCCTTGAATGGTTTGAGCATGCTCAATCCTGATGGAATTCTTCCTCTTGCTCAGAATAATCATTTGAGAGGGGATAAATTCAAATTGAGGAAAGACAGATGTAAGATAGATGTGCGGAAGTTTGCCTTTAGCCAGCTGGTGGTTGGTTGGTGGAACAGATTTCCATCCTTTTTTGTGGAAGTTGATAGCCTAAATAAATTTAAGGCTGAGCTGGACAGGTACTTGGAACGAACGGAGGGGTGAAATGGGAGCGTGTTTTTTTTTTTTTTTTTGGCTGATGCTGCATAAGCTTGCTTTTTGCATCATATGCCTCTACTAATGCTATTCTATATCTTTTCAATCTCGATAGGCCCAGAAACAAACTTGGTATGACCTTTTTCATGCACTATCGGCGCCTCCTTAGCCAGGTGGGAAGGAGCAGCAGTGCGTAGCACACGCTTCTTGATTAAACCGGGGTTCGAGCCCGTCACCACCAAATACGGAGGATGCGGAAAGGTCAGGGAATGACCACCGCATGACCCGGAGCAATATGGCCTTAGTTGCTAATGCTCCTTAAAAAACCAAACAACAGAACATGCACTATCCTCGTGAGTAGCACAGTTGGTAGGATCGCCTTCCTCCCCACACCGGGTGGAAAAGATCTGAGTTGGAGTCCCGTCGATGATGCAAGTAATTTTTATGGGCTTTTTTGGGGAGGGTAGGATGGTTTTTTCTCCCAGAAACATAGGTTTTCCGCCCAGCAAACAGAAAATCGACTACAGAACACCGCAATTTACTGACAGTATACTCGGGGAAATATGGCATTAGTCGCTGATGCTCCTAAACCCTACTACAACAATCTGCCATCCACTAGAATGTTCTTTGAATCCAAAAGTGACAACGGAGATACTGTTAGAACACGTTTCTCTGTCAACAAGCTCTGAAAATCATTGCTAGTCCTCATACGAGTACATTCCTCAAAACCAATGCTGCCTTTTGATCTGTCCGACCCCTGTTTTCTTAAACTCGATATGCTCCAATACATTTTGGAAGCTATTTTTTCCGCATATATACTTACTAGCGCAACATTTACTGCCTTTTCAATTACAAATATTTACAAAACATTCAGCATAGAACAGAATATAGTAATAAAACTCACTTCTTCCTCTTCGAAATCCATACAGTCCCAGTGGTGAGCTAAACTGGCACTTTTTCTTTTCCAATACTCCAAAAATGTCACTGCTGTAAAGTAAAAATAGGGGAAAAAATTAATAAATATTGCCCATTATATGATTCCACAGATATGCATTGCATTAGAACCATGCTGTCGTAAATGCTTTTAAATAAACACTACATTTAATTTTTTTTCCCCCGCTATGAACAAAATCTTCATATCAACATTTCGACTTCATGTCAACCTATGAACAAAATCTTCATGTCAAGCGCTAATAATAGTATTTGAAAATCGAGGTTTACTTTTATGGTTCGGCAATAATACTTAAACTTAAAACACACCAAGAGTTCGTATTTTGTAGTTTGTTTTTTAAGAAATCGACTATGGAAATTTTTACAACCTGTAAAAATTTCCATAATTTCTTCTACTCCAACTGATCACCATAATTTTTCTTCTCTCAAAATAGAAGAAAAATTATAGTGATCAGTTGGAGTAGAAGAAAATTTAACAGAATAATTTTATTAATTATCTTACCCCAGAAAGACACAAATACGGCATAGAACACTGTTCCTGGATGGTCAAAGAGGTAGGACATCTTGCTGAAGAAACAGACATCACTGAGATACCAATATCCACAACCGTATCGTTCTTCACAGCGAGGACACATCCGATAGGCGGTGCCACTGCTGCACACGTCATTGCTGTAATAAATTTGATTTCATATGATTACTAAAATGGGACTGAACTATAAAATGCGAAATTTTCGGACAGAAGGGGATTGCATATTTAAAGTACAGGTTACCAAAAGTCATGCAGCCCATAAAAGTTATTTTTATTTATTTATTTTTATGTTTCATAGTTGTATTAAAAAGGAAATGGATTTTATTCCGTCGCTAAAATGGAATTATTTCATCCCACATTTTGACTTTTTCGGCTGGGCCCTGCTATATCGAATACCATGAACGATGAAATTGTGAGCTCCGAATCCCACTTGGTAACTGTATCGGAGTATATAAAGAAAATCATAATAATTTATCTCTTATTTTGCACCAAAATAATACATTTTTAAATTTTATAAATTTTAAATTATTATACACTGTATATAATAGACAATTATTATAAAATCATTGTATGGTATACGATAAATGCTAAGACATTTTCGTAGTTTTTTCAATAGCATACTATTTATATTTCTTATGAGATAAGAAAATAGCCTTATTTATCTTAAAGCGTACACTAAAATTATTTTGTGGGTTAATTTATTAACGCTGTAAATTCATTTGTATTTTATCTTTTGTGAAAGATTAATTTCATTTGTGATTCTTTAGGTGACGCTGCAGTAGACACCAAACGACACGATTTTGCTTCTTTAACTTAAAAAAATAATAAATAACATTTCTCATATTGAGTAAAAATAAATAAATTTTATTTTAAAAACACGTAATCTTATGATTTTTGTAGAAATATAAATATCCGATTGTATTAATTCTATCACTGTAATAGCCAAGCCGAAATAATTTGGGAATTTGCAGCATTTGCTACAAAGCGATTTTCTGTATCGGGCGAATTCTTTGATAAAATTGTATCCAGAAAAAAAAATAAAAATAAATAATAAATATCAGATTACATTGCTGTAACATAACAGCAATCTCGATATACAAAGGAATTAACGTCGCATTTCTAGCTTCAAATAAGTTCTGTTGAGAATGTATATATTAATGGGCATTTCCTAGATAGAAGCATTTGAAAAATGCTTTGATAACGTACAGCGTCAGCACATCGGAAAACATATTACCTCACTAAGAGACAATCTTGTGATGGTGCATACCTACACCAATAAAGTAACTAATGTACACCAACACACCGGAGTGAAAAAAGAACCATCATATAAAGTGTTGCTGTTGTGGTAATCGATAAAACTGCAGTTTCTTTACAACTAATGGCATTCTTTTTTTGACAGCTTTTGTTTGGTAGATGTAATTGGATTTTTTTTCCCTTTGGAACTCAAATAGCAAACGTTGTCTCGTTCTTTTGTGATGTTCAGATAAAAATAAAAGAAAGAAATGCTTACGAGGGTCTGTCGTCTTTCATGGTGATAACCCCGTAGAGGAAAACAATTAGTCCTACGACAGCTGCCGGCAAGAGCCACCCGGTGTAAAAACCTGAATGACGAAAAAACAAGAGATAAGGAACAAAATAAAATAACAAATTGTAATAAAGTACACTTTGTAAAATCGCAATATTACCTTAAGCCTATTCCCTTTCATTTCTTTAGGCCCCGAGACTTCCATTTTCCCCAGGAAAAGTGTCTGATATTATAAA
This sequence comes from Mastigoproctus giganteus, assembly GCF_048544385.1. Classification (NCBI taxonomy): domain Eukaryota; kingdom Metazoa; phylum Arthropoda; class Arachnida; order Uropygi; family Thelyphonidae; genus Mastigoproctus; species Mastigoproctus giganteus. Next base: position 25,962,730 of record NC_143575.1, read on the forward strand.
TATCCATTTTGTTAGAGATGTGCACGGATGTGAATCTCCTTAAAATGCCCACAGTGGATAAATTTTTGTTATACACTTGGATAGTAAATAAAATACGGATATCAATAGACGAAAGGAATAGGCGTACCTATCCAAGCAAAGTAGATGCCTATCTTCTCGCCAAAATATTCCCGGATATGGTCCAATGGCTGGTATTTAAACCACCTTCCCCAGCGAGCCCAGTAGATGTATAGCACCTGTCGTCTGTTCAGACTTTCTGGGGATACATAATAGTTAGGCTTTTGGTAGTCCCCCTATAATGAGATATAATTCATATTAATAATTTTAATTAGACAGCAGACGTACTTGCAATCAAATGGACGATACTAAAATTACAGAAACTTGATAACACACGATTTCTACTTACGTCGTGCAAGGGAAAGGCAGCGGTGTAAGCCCCTTCCTCGACCAAGCGATCAATTCCTATTTGAGCTCTTCTCCTTTTCCCATAGGCTGCTGTTTGAAGGATCTCGTGTACGATACGTATCCTCTGCGCATTTGTAAAGTACTCGTCTTGATTATCGCTACCTAAGAACCTGGAAATGAGTGAAGTCAACTGAATTAAGTTGTGCAAAAGACATCACAGAATCGTAATTTAGTCCTTAATCCACAAATATCTATCTGATTGGGTTACACGGATACTATACATTATATGATATTTAATTTAATAATTTCGCGTTACATAGGGATTGGAAAATTCCTTCACTCACAGCAGGGTGATATTCTTTGGATGGAGTGGCCAAGATCTCTGGACCTGAATCTGACTGAGCCTGTTTAGAATAATTTAGAGAGATGAATTAGGACATGTCGATCCCTTCCAACCACCAGTGCACAAAGATCGGTTGTTATCGTGTTGTGGGATTTTAACAGGGAAAATTAAGGAACAAAAAGTAATAATACTAGATCAGCTAGACAAGAATGGAACTACAAGGCAATCACAGCATGTATTTGTTAAAAGGAGATAATGCCTGATCAGTCTGATTACCTACTATGAGGTTGTCACAAAAAAATTCGTGCAAAAAATAATTTTGACATCACATATTCAGATTTCAAAGATTATCAAAGATTTTGATATTGTTCCACGTGAATGACTGCTGTACAATTGGATCAGCGTGGTACTGGAGGCAAGTTACTACTATGAATGAAGGGATGGTTGAGTAGTAGGAGACAAAGAATAGTTATAAAATAGCCACTGCTCTTAACAGACTAATGTTATGATTGAGGTCCTTCAAGGTCAGTGGCATAACTATGCCAATGCAGCCAATGTGGTGCATTGGGACCCAAGACCGAAAGGGGCCCACATCCCTCCTGCCCGAAACAGGAAAAAAATTTAATTGAGTAAAAATGTAAGTTTTTTAGTTATGTTTATGATAAATTTTTTTCACAAGAAGCATGTTTATTTTTAGCTAGCTGCACATCACAAGCGAAGCTGCAATGAATAGAAGCGAAACGGTATTAGCATCGCTGCTGCTTCCAGGGCAATTTTTAAGTATTTGGGACTGCGGGGCCAAAGTTAAATAGGAGCCCAGTTGTTGGGGGTCATTATTATTGAGTATAGTATTACTATTGCAGCTATAATATTTCTGAGTATTACTGAGTAACGTTTCCCACTGTATTGTTAATTTTTAGGGTTCGTAGTCTAACCAAGGACCCTTATAATGTCACTCGGTTGTCTGTCTGTCGCTCCGTCTGTCACAGCATTGTATCTCTGGAACCACTCAACCTATTGACTTGAAATTTTGCATGGGTTTGTACGTCATGTGGGCCAACATAACGCCATGTTGATCGTTGTTGACAAAAATTTGTCTGAGAAATGGGGGGTAAATGTGGGGGGGACAAAAATGTTGTCGACAACCTATAGCTTATTATACACCGTTGGAAAGAGCTCAACGAGTAGGTTTAAAATATAATTTTTAAAATTAAAAATGACGGCGCCAGACAGGAAAATGTGAGTAATTTTCGTGTCCCTCCCCTCTATTTCCGTCGCTAATGGAGCTAAAAATTTAAAAATCACTTTAGCTATGCGTTTGTTACTGACCCCCACCTGGTGTGGAATCTTCACTGCCTGCTGCCCCTAGTGGGGTGGGATTTTTGCTACTGACCCCTACCTGGGGGTAGGGTCTTCACTGCTGACCCCTACTGAGGAGTGGGATTCCTGGACCTATTGTTTAGTGCTCTACTCTATCACTTTAACTAACAACTCCTCCTTCCTACTTCTATGGCGATGCGTCTCACTTTCATCTCCATCTTTCTATCACTATATTCCCCCCAGTCTCTCCATCCCCATATTCTCCCTGCTATATATCCACGGACTGCTATATGCTTCCCCAGACCATCAGTTCAGGAGCTAAAAGATGAATCTGGCCTGCCTCTGCGCAGCTAGAGATGTGCGACAGGGGGGCAATCAAACTCATATTTGTTGCCCCCTGGTTGCTAAATCGCCTGACGCCGGCCACTCAACACAAAAAAAAAAAAAAAAAAAAACACCATCACACCTTCGTATATACCAACACACATAAACGACCGACGATGGCACTTACCACACCACAAGATGACAAAGCGGCGAATTGGGGGAACCCTAGAATCCGCAAAAAAAAAAAAACACCAATAATAATAATAACAACAGGGGATCAAAGAGATGTGGCATATGCAACAACCATCCCGATCAACGTGTCAACCACAGGTATGGTGCCAAAGACTACATAACAGCCTAGCAGCAATAGGTCTCCCAGCGAACGCCTACAAGGAACTCCAGAAAGTCGCAATCCTGAACACCTGTAGGTTTGTGAGAGAGTTCCTCGACCAACAGTAACATCAGACATAACAACAACCACTCTGTGTACTTGGTAGCAATACCCGTCACGAGGTGGAACCCCCAATCAGGGAGAAATAATATAAGAGCAGAAATAATAATAATAATAAATTAGCTATGCGTTATTCGATGCTTATCAATGGAAAACTATTCCGATTGAAATCTATCATTTATCATTAAGTGCGCTATCGAAGTGCATTAAAAAAATTGCAATTTTTTCACTTGCAAATTTTTATTTGCAAAATTTGCAAATAATTCTATAAAGGTCATTTATAAATTTTGCGACGAGAAGTATTTTTTAACAATTTTCAAAGCTGGAGTTGTCTCGAAAAGGAGGTACTCAGAGAGCCAGTGTTGAGGCCGCGGTGGTGAGGAGTCTTGCACGGCCCTCACCTGCCAGTCGCTTCTCCCACAAGACTTTAATCGCTTCTCCAGGAAGAAGTCGGAGTCGCTTCTCCCACCCTTGTCATTCACAACTGGAAAGACTCAAATATACGACGTTTTAGTTAGTTCCTCAGTTTTAGGCCAAGTCGACTATTCATGACTACTGAACCTTCATCCTGAGTGCCCGGCACTCAGTACTTTACCGATTTATTTATTTTTACCAACACAAATACTGTATTTTCAGGGACTCTGCATTGGGACCCACTTTTTCTAGTTTCACCGCTGCTCAGGGTTCGTGTCGGGGCCCTTACTGTTTCTAATAAATTAATGAAATTAATATTGGCCTTTCACGTATAATGTCGAAGCTTGCTGACGATACAAAGGTGGGCGGGATGGTTAATGATATTAATCAGAGTGGGTGGGCAGGTCAGTGCGGACATTAGTGAGGTCGTAAATTTCGGGCATTTTTTGTGATAATTTTGATTTTTGCTTAACGAACATTGTAATTTTAATGAAGGAATAGTTTTAAGAATCTTAACTACGCAATTTAATTAATTTTGTATGTTTCTAAATATTTCGAGAATTACACGTAACTTACAGTCGCCAATATCGCAATATCAAAGCGGTTGTTTAAGAAATAGTGGGAGGTTCTAAGCCGTAACTGAGATAAAAATGATTCTTGAACTTTTGCGTGCATAATTAATATTGTAGTTTTTGTAAATTTTATGTACTGTAATATATTTTCGCTGTATAAGTAATGCAGATGTCACTACAAATATTTTTCCTGCATAAGTCATTGAAATTTATTACATTGGCGGGTTGTTAGTGTATCTGTGGTTCTGTGATTGCATTGATTTGCTTAATGTTCGAAATGCAGTGGCTCCCCCAGCCATAATTGGCCTTGTGGCCTTCCAACGAGATGGGGTACAATAATCGGTTTGTTTTATTTATTTTTGTTTCATCTTATAGTCACCTTGTGGTTGGTTTTCGTCGTCCATTTATAGCGATATTTCACGCAATTTGGACCTGGTGCCATCAAGGGGACACGGCTAAATTTTGTAAATACAGTGTATGTATTATTTGGTATTATTATTAATTGGCATTAATAGGCTAATTAATGCCAATTAATAATAATACTGCAACACCCTTTATCTCGATCTATTCCCCCCTTTATTGTTTTTCCCCTCGTTTTTCTTTCTTTTATTATGTTCTTCATTATTTATTTAGTTAATTTTCTGTATGTAGAAAAAGGGCCGTAGCCCTCGTTAGAATAAAATCAGGGGACTCGTCAAGTACTCAGCTGTCCATAATAATGTTAGCGCTTGCCCTCATGCATCTGGCTGGTGGAATCACCATTAGCAGGATGTGCTAGTCCCACAGGAGGTAGTTATTCTTGTAGACTCAATTGCTAGGGAAACGGGGAATATTTTATGCAATAATGATTAATGGAATAGGACTCTTACATTATAGCGGGATATACTCGCCAGGAGCAAAAGAACAGTTAGCATTGTTCTTTTTTATTGGTAAATTATCAATAGCAAGCCCTCGTGGGTAGCACAGCTGGTTGGATCGCCGTCCCCCCCCTCCCACCGGGTGGGAAAGAGCTGAGTTCGAGTCCCGTGGATGACGTGAGGAATTTTTATGCGTCTTTTTCACAACATGGCTGAGTTAGTCGGTCTCAGGCGAGGGTAGCATGGTTTTTTCTCCCGGAAACTCGGGTTTTCCGTCCAGCAAACAGAAAATCGACCACAAATCACACGCAGTTTACAAGCAATATACACGGAGCGATATTGCTTCAGTCGCCGATGCTCCTAAAACCCTACAACAATAACAACAGCATCAGGGGCCAGCGAACTGTATTGCAGAGCAGTTGCCATAATCTTTTAAGTATTCGTGCTCCATAAAAAGCAAAATCAATCAATCTTTTAAGGGTACAAAAAGGAGCTATGTTATACAAATTTGTACTAATGATGTTAAGTATAGGTAATCTGAGGCTTTACTTAACAAGTGTGAGGTGTTGAAGAAGCCGCGAGTTAGAACTGAATTTGAAAGTTCCTGGAATTCTGTCAACACCTTTTTAAGATTAAAGCCTTTTCAATCAGTTTAGTCCTGTAGAAAAGTTCTACACCATGAGCTTTGCACATGGTGTAGAATATTTTATGCAATAATGATTAATGGAATAGGACTCTTACATTATAGCGGGATATACTCGCCAGGAGCAAAAGAACAGTTAGCATTGTTCTTTTTTATTGGTAAATTATCAATAGCAAGCCCTCGTGGGTAGCACAGCTGGTTGGATCGCCGTCCCCCCCCTCCCACCGGGTGGGAAAGAGCTGAGTTCGAGTCCCGTGGATGACGTGAGGAATTTTTATGCGTCTTTTTCACAACATGGCTGAGTTAGTCGGTCTCAGGCGAGGGTAGCATGGTTTTTTCTCCCGGAAACTCGGGTTTTCCGTCCAGCAAACAGAAAATCGACCACAAATCACACGCAGTTTACAAGCAATATACACGGAGCGATATTGCTTCAGTCGCCGATGCTCCTAAAACCCTACAACAATAACAACAGCATCAGGGGCCAGCGAACTGTATTGCAGAGCAGTTGCCATAATCTTTTAAGTATTCGTGCTCCATAAAAAGCAAAATCAATCAATCTTTTAAGGGTACAAAAAGGAGCTATGTTATACAAATTTGTACTAATGATGTTAAGTATAGGTAATCTGAGGCTTTACTTAACAAGTGTGAGGTGTTGAAGAAGCCGCGAGTTAGAACTGAATTTGAAAGTTCCTGGAATTCTGTCAACACCTTTTTAAGATTAAAGCCTTTTCAATCAGTTTAGTCCTGTAGAAAAGTTCTACACCATGAGCTTTGCACATGGTGTAGAACTTTTCACAGCATGGCCAGTGCGTAGTAACAGAAGGCACTTTTTACAGGGATGGGTTACATTTAAACAGAAGGGATGCAAGCATATTTTCTGATAATACTGAAGCAGTGTTAGTTTGGTCAGATTATGTTACTTTGGAGAATATTGCATGCTTTTATTTTTAGATCTGGGTTCCAGTCCCGTCGATGAAGTCAGGCGATAGTACTATGGTTTTCTTCCGGAAACTCGAGTTTTTCGTCCAGCAAACAGGCAAAACGACCACAGAGCAATATGTACTATATATATATATATATATATACAGGCAATATGGCTTAAGTCGACGATGCGCCTAAAATTCCTACAAAAATAAGTTTATACTTTCACATCCGGATTCTGAAAAGCAGGAAGGGTGCATTATGTGGCTTGCTGGGTGGCCACATGCACTGGCAATTACACTGGACTGTGTAAGTTACTAAAAACACAAACAGGCATACATTCGCTTGCTTATTCACTAATGCTAGGTAGAAGTATAGTTAATAAATTTGAGGAGTTTGAGCTATAGGTTAAATCACGAAATGCCAACGTAGGTATAACAGAGACATGGTGTCACTCTGTTGTTGGAGATTATGTGTGCAGAAATTACTGATACAATAGGGAAGGAGGGCAGAAGTTATGCTTTTGGTTAAGAAGAATATACGCAGAATGGCCACTTTAGTATACACCTACCAAATAGCGAGTAGGTTCCACTTGAAACAGCTTGGATTCGTCGTCATATGAGCAAAATGAAGTGTTGAAAGTGTACCACAGGGATGCTGGTCTGTGCTGACTCAATTGTTTCTCATTTTATTGGAAAATGATGCCCGCAGATCTCTACTCCGAAGAGCTCGTTCCACCTCATCCTACAGGTTCTAAATTAAAATGAGATCTAGTTAGTGGGAAGGTCACCGCAATAGACTGAATTCACTGGTTGATTGGGTTTTAGGCTTATCAGCAACTTTGGCCAAACTGTGCGCCAGGTATTTTGTCTAAATTACCTGTGTTCTGTGGTCAGTTTAGTGTTTGCTGGACGAAAATCCATGCTACCGTTGCCTGAGACCGACTTGCTCATCCACTTTGTGAAAGTGATCCATAAAAATATTTATTGTCATTTTAAGGGATTAGAACTCAGGTCTTTTATAACCTGCTGTGGGGAAGAAGGTAATTATATCAACTGTGCTATGTGTTTGTTTGGGTTTTTTGGCGCATTAGCAACTACGGCTATAATGCGCCAAGACTACTATCTACGAGGGCACTGAATTAACTCTTATTTTCCTAAAATCTGTACAATTCTGTGTTTCATACAATTCTGGCCTTGTGATTAGCGTATTATCCTGTTGGCAGAACCTATTCCTAGGTGGATACACTGCAGCTGTGAAGAGATGCGCTTGGTTGGAAACAATTTCCAGATAATCTGTGGCATCCAAATGTTGCTCTACCAGTAAGAAGACCAAACACTTCCCACTATTATTGACACAGGCAGGATAGATCCATAAACTCGTGCATTTTTTTCACCATATGCTATGCTGGTCCTCCCATCAGGGCGAAATTGCAGGAACCAGGATTAGTTTTTCTCAGTCCTTTAGTGTCTAGTGTTGTGTTCTGTTTCTGAGCCCACTTAAACGGTACTGTTTTTTTTTTTTTGTTGTTTTTTTTTTTTTACTAACGGAATTGGGACCCGGTTCGATCGTTGTTGTTGTTATTTGGTTTTTAGGAGCATTAGCAACTAAGGCCATATTGCTCCGGGATATGCGGTGGTCATTCCCTGACCTTTCCGCATCCTCCATATTTGGTGGTGACGGGTTCGAACCCCGGTCTAATCAAGAAGCGTGTGCTACGCACTGCTGCTCCTTCCCACCTGGCTACGGAGGCGCCCGGTTCGATCGTCGGCTGTGATATCACATCTGTGACAAGGTGCGATGAATTTTTATTTGAAATGCCTCTTTGGTTAACCACTGTTACAACATATCAGCCCAGTGTTGTATTTGGTTGTTATTCTACTGGTAGTAGCTTCCTGTTCGCCTGCACAAGTCTTGTCGGCTTCCAGAATCAATGAGCTGCTTCCGACTATAGCTTTACCGTTGGCTCGATATTATATCGTCGTATTTGAAATCCCAGAAAGATCAGTTTCCGAAATATCCATACTGACGTGTCTAGAGTCGACTAGATGTTGTTGTTGGGTTTTAGGAGAATCAGCGACTAAGACCATGCTTCGTGTATACTGCTGTAAATTGCGTGTGTTCTGTGGTCTATGTTTTGTTTGCTGGACGAAAAACCCAAGTTTCTGGGAGAAAAACCATGCTCCCCTCGCATGAAACCGGCTAACTCATCCACGTTGTTGAAAAGACGAACGTGGATGAGTTGAACGTGAAGAGACGAACGTGGATCATTGACGGGGCTCGAACTCAGGTCTTTTCCACCCGATGTGGGGAGGACGACGATCTTACGAACTGTGCTACCCACGTGGGCGTGTCGACTAGCATTACCTACAAAAGTCATTTAAATCATTTGTCTTGCCCATTCTGGCACTGAATTGCACATACAGCATCCGTGCGGATCTGATCACCTGCTTTATGTCGCACAGTAGAAATGATGTTGTAACTGAAGGAGCATTCCATTTAATGAAAAGGGTAGGTGTACTTAAAGTAGCTACTGCGTATATTCCAAAAACAACACAGCCAATGAACACAGGTTACCGGTGTAATGTTGAGTCACTCTAGTGTGACATAAATACTGGAAAACAAAAATGAGAGCTGGAGTGTGTTATAGGTCAAATAACTGTAATGAGTACAATGAGCAACTATAGAAAGAAATAGAAAGTTCTAGATATCAGTTGGAGTTCAGGTTATCAGCAGTGATTGAGTCCTTGCTGGTAGCGCAGTTTGTATAATCACCTTCCTTCCCACACCAGGTGGAAAATACTTGAGTTCGAATCCCGTCAATGAAGCGAGGAAATTTTATGGGTCTTTTTCAAAACGTGGCTGAGTCAGTCCGTCTCGGGCGAGGGTTGCATGGTTTTTTCGTCACCAAAACAGGCAAATCGACCAAAGAACAAACGCAGTTTACAGACATGTATACGGCGCAATATGGTCTAAGTCGCTGATGCGCCTAAAGAATAAAGTAAAGGAACCTTCCGGTGGCAGTGATCATAGTGTATGGATTATTATATTTATTATTATTATTGTCTTTGGTGTCCCCTAGACATTTGTCCAAATCCACCTAATGTCGCTGATTTTATTATCCTTATACAGGATACCCAGCCACCAGAGAGCAGTCATCACCTAGGATAACTGCTACCTGATGGTCGTCCTTATGAACGTGGAGTTGGGCCTAGGTCTACTTGAACTGTCTGTGGTGACTGCACCCTCTGGTAGAAGTGCTAGACTAGAGGGGGCCAGCAATCCCACCCCCAAGCCTGGGAACCAGAGAAAAAAAAAATATAATAAAAAATAAATAAATAAAATACTAATAATAAATAACATTTACAAAAAAAAATTATATATTAATAAAATAAACAAATAAATCTCTCCTCCCCGTACAGGTATTCAGGAATCAAAGCTTCCTATGGGCAGAGAGAGAAAAAAAACAAAAAAAACACACCTTCCTGTTCCACAATCCTGCACTTAGTTACTTACACAGTACCAGCAAACACACACACAAAAAAAAAAATAAAATAATAATAAATAAATACTAAAAAAAAAAAAAAAGACCAGGGTGGTAGGGGGAAAAACTCTACCCCCACCCAAATCTCACTCTGGCAATTTATCCCGCACTATGTTAATTTCCACAGTGCCAGCAAACAAAAAAAAAAAAAGTAATAATAAACTAAATAAATAAATTAAAAAAAAAATAAAAATAAAAAAAACAGGATAAGAATAGGATGGGGGAGAGAGAGAAAAAAAAAACCTATACAGTAAACAGCTATTAGTTTACAAATATCCAGGCTGATATAACTGTCTTCTTTTTAGAAATACAGAAAAAGCAAACCTTTGAAAAGCAACAAACTTATTATAATCTGACAAGTAGTTATTTTCATTTCCATATCTCAAATCACTAATTACATTCTTTAATTGAGCTCTGTAATTCTCATACAACAAACAATCATACAATACATGGCACCAAGTTTCTTCAACACCACATACACAGTAAGGGTTTGACTTTAATCCAAAATAATATAATTTACTATTTAAAGAACCATGCCCTGTTAACAAAAAAGAAGTCTCCATACTAGGGAAAAAACACTCGTTCAGTTTAAAACATGAAAAAGAAACATTTGGAATAAAATGTCTGGTGACCGCACCAGTAATACTATCCGTCCATCTGGCTTGCCAGAATTCCATTCACTTCGCATATATTATTTTCTTTTCAACCTTAGGGTGAATGTTAAGGTCACACACAATGTTTAAGCACGTGAAATTATTATGCTTCCTAATATGGTAACAGAAAGCTCTATACAGGGTGTTTCAGTTAAACGTTTCAGAACTTCTAAGAGGGGTAGGGTACATCCTGACAACTCGAAATCATATAGCAATGTGGGGTCGGAAATGCTTTCCTGAAGCGGTGTTGTACACAGAAGCACCATAAAGAAAAGAGACCGTAAGTGAGAAATCGTTTTAATAATACATGAAAAGAAGCAAAAGGTACATGGATTAAAGTAAGTGTTCGAAGTTTCTTCCACGGGCTACAATGCACGCCTCACATCTCCGACGCATGGACATCCGAACATTCTGGAATACTCCAGGCGAATTTCGAATTTCTTCGGCAGCTACTGCGATTCTTGCAACCAGCTCCTCAGCATTGTCAACAGGGGTGTCATAAACTAGCGATTTCATATGACCCCAGAAATAAAAATCAAGACATGATAGGTCGGGTGACCGAGCAGGCCAACGCACGGGACCACCACGTCCGATCCACTGTTGAACAAATGTGACATCCAGGTAGTTACGAACATCTCCGCTATAATGGGCAGGGGCTCCACCGTGTTGGAACCACATTGTCTGTTGCGTCGATGCAGAAATCTGTTCATCTCTCAAAAGTTGTGGCAATACTTGCTGCAGAAAGATCAAGTAGATAGGTCCGGTTAGACGACACGGTAACAGGTAAGGTCCGATGAGGTGATCTCCCATAATACCGGCCCATACATTGACCGAAAATCGAATCTGTGCTGCACGACGTCGTATTGCATGCGGGTTCTCGACCGCCCAGATATGGTCGTTATGCTTGTTGAAAATTCCTTCCCTTGTGAAGGATGCCTCATCGGAAAACAACACTTCAGCAGGAAAAAGGGGATTTGTAGCACATTTTCCAAGGTACCACTGTGCGAAAGCAATACGAGGTGCATAATCCTCCGGTTGCTGTGTCTGGACACGCTGCACGTGAAACGGATGCATGTCTTGTTCTCGGAGAATCCTCCAGACGCTGCAATGGGAAACCCCGACTGCGTTTGCTAGACTTCGTGTACTCGTTCTTGGATTCCCCTGTACATGCTGCAGCACATTCTGTTCGACGGCTGGAATCCGTTCTGTTCTTACCCTGTCCCTGTCAGCTCTTTCAAATGAACCTCTCTCAGCTAACCTCTGGTGCAGTCTTGCAAAGAAATTATGACTGGGAATACGCCTCGTCGGATATCGTTCCGCGTACAAACGCTGTGCGGCTGGCCCACTACGCTGTGCGGCTGGCCCACTGCAGCCCCGTACGCCAAATGCATATCGGCTAACTCTGCGTTCGTGTAATCATCCATCCTACTAACTTGGCGTTCTTGTTCAAGAAATTCGAAATTCGCCTGGAGTATTCCAGAATGTTGGGATGTCCATGCGTCGGAGATGTGAGGCGTGCATTGTAGCCCGTGAAAGAAACTTCGAACACTTACTTTAATCCATGTACCTTTTGCTTCTTTTCATGTATTATTAAAACGATTTCTCACTTACGGTCTCTTTTCTTTATGGTGCTTCTGTGTACAACACCGCTTCAGGAAAGCATTTCCGACCCCACATTGCTATATGATTTCGAGTTGTCAGGATGTACCCTACCCCTCTTAGAAGTTCTGAAACGTTTAACTGAAACACCCTGTATATTATAAAAAGATCTAACGGCATGTGGCCCGCTATAGTGTATGGATGTGAGATTTTCAAGAGTAAAGAGAAGAAGTTTTGTTTTAGCAAAATACGGGCTCCGCCATGTTTAAACTCCTTTCAGTGGGACCAACTAATGTTAAAAATCTAAATGCCAAATGGGTGACGTTCAGGGGAATCATAACGGCCAATTTTATATCAACTGAGAGATATTGTTCAAGACTTAAACGAAAGCAGACGGCAGGTGAAGTGTTAAGCAGAGGAGAAAAATATATGGGATGATTAAAAAAAAAAAAAAAAAAAAAAATGGTACTTGTGCCGAGCACAAGAAGTAGATGGTTTTATGTGAAACATCCTTCACGTTTCTTTTAGGTATTTTGATTTGTATATATTGATTACGAGATGAAAAAGCTTTTGTATTGTAAATATTTTATTGAGCATTAAAAATTTTCCATAATTTCAGCTGGAAGACAAGATACAATGGATTTATGATAGCTAAAGATCTCTGGAAAATAGCGTCGATTGAGGTAACCCGATCTTGTAGTTGAAATTGAGTTGGGTTTTATTGGCGCATTAGCAACTAAGGCTATATTTGAAATTGAGAGATTAGTGTTTAGAGTTTTATTGAAGGTTTTACAGGAAAATAATTAATGGTTCTGAAGACTCGATAATCCTCTGTTTTTGACTTTGGCATAGTTGAACACTCAATTTTTTTTTTATTTTCGAAAATTATTTGTTTTATTGTGTTTTTCTAATGCAGTTCGACGATATTAAAATTAATAGAGTTGGAATTTTTGTAAATCGGTTCTTTAGAACTCTAGATGTCGTACCGGTCATGAAAATATGTGTCACGCGCTCTAATCACACTAGCGCAGCGTCGAGTGCTTGGCACAGACAAGTGGCGGGAGCGTGAGAAGTGCCTTTGGCGGAGGCCGCGGATGACCTAATCACTTCCGTGAAGCATGTTTTCGTGACCAATCAGATTTACTCAGTTGAAATTTTTGTAGATGCCCACGAGGATGTTGCATATCAAAAATTGTCCGGGATACAGAGTGCTTTTTTTTTTGTTAGTTGTTGGCGCATCGGCTTCTGCGGCCATAGTGCACTTCCCAAGGTTTTTGCATTTTGTACTCTGATCCAAGCCTGAGGCGGGATTCGAACCCGCGATCTTTGGGTTGCCAGACACACTTTACCCATTCGGCTAGCCCGGTCGGCTACAGAGTGCTGCAGTAAGTATAAACTAATCTGCAATCAAGTTACTTAGATAGCTAGATTGGGCTGGGCAAGGCAAATTATGAGAAATCGATGGCTAACAGTGCAAAGAAATTAATAAGGAATTATTTTCGTATGAACCACATTTGTCCACTGGATATGAACTGTATAACTGTTAATGGCCCTGTACTGATGCTGATACACTGAACAAATATTTTGCGTTTACATTCACACATGAGCTTTTTTAGAGAAGGGGTTAGCAGAAGTCCATCTAATACTGATTCAGAATTAAACGATTTTATTCTAGCTAAACTGGTTACTATTCTGCAGGAGGAACGGATGACTATAGCTGCTACACGCTATCGTTATGGGAATAGAGAGCTTACCCAGAAGGGTGGAGAGTGTCATAGCGACCAAAGAGGAGGAGGAGAACGACCCTATATTGAAGTGAGTGGCAGTGACATTAATGTGAAACCGACGTATATACGTATACTTTTTAGAGGATAGTGTGTGAAGCGATGAAAAGACAAATTTTTCCCTTATTCATTGTCTTCATGCTAATAATAATAGAGTTATAATTATTGTCTACAAAATACTCGTTAAGAAAACTAGAAAAGTGTTTCATGACAACGTCAAACTAGATGAGGGTCGACAGCCTTAGTAGTAACTGCAAGCGATAATTGATGCTCGATCTTAAACTTGTAATTTATTCTAAGGGAGATTTAAATAATGCATTATTATGAAACTGTGTGCGCATAAGTCATTGAATTTATTTAAGAACTTCTCTTTATCGTACCAGGTGAATGCAAAACCCCATGCGATGGTAAGGTAACGCTCGTGACACATTCAATTATTGATCGGGATTAGAAGTTACTTTTTTTTTTGTTGCAATAAAGAGGGCGCGCAGTACTAGTGACACCACTATTCATTTTGTTGATTCAGGTTGCATGCCAGCGACAGCTGTTCTTCCAAAAGTGAACGTAGTTGGGTTATTTTGGAATTGTCACTAAGTCAACGGAGGCCATGAGGCATTATTCTTTTGTGACTGAAAATTAGGCGTGTTCAAAGGTCCGGTTTGTCTGTTTGCTCGATGAAAAACCTACGACATAAAAAAATATAATGGATCGAATATAAAGGATAAATTTAAAAAGAACTGACTGAATTACAGAATAATCAAATGATAGTAACCGATTGACTCAACGGAATTAACGGGTGTCAAGATTTAAGTGCCTGGTTGCAAATAAGAAAACATTTTTCCCTCCTACTACACGAAAGGATGTCAGTAATACAGAATTCCTTTTTTTCATCTTGAAGCTGACAACACAGTCTTAAATGAGTCAGAAACTTAGTACAGTACTAGACTAAGCTCCACGGATAAAAAAAAAAATTATAACTTACATGTTCTAATAAAATTCACTGATATTATTAACTACAGTTTTATAGTCAATAGGCACTTGTATAAAACTATCGCTAAATTTATCATACGCTAAATTATGGATGTATTTGCAAACCTACTTGTCCAATTTCGATTTTTTAAAAGCGCACGTATAATAGTCCAGTGGCTTATTTGGAACTTCTTCGCTCATAACATTCGGTATACGAATACTGCGCAGTAACCTCTCTGACCAGTTCTTACTCGGGTTGGGATGAGCCTATGAAAATTAAAATCATTTCAGTAAATAACGAGGAACTGGTACTAACAAATATATTTTTGAGACACTTTAAAAGCATAGCGAAAGGCAATAAAAAGTAGAAACATAATTACAATTTAAAAATTATGACAATTATTGTCTTTGATTTGAAATGACCCTATCCTTCCTAGTGAACTCGACAAATGGGAATAGCTGATGGGGGGGGGGGTCTTACCTGTAATGGTGCTCTCATGCAGAGTTCTTCGGCATAATGGATGAGTATTGGCCACGGTGCAGATAGCTTGATAAAATGTAACGTTTTTCTTTCGCTTTCTACAACTTCCTAAATTAAATAAAAATAAAATCATTATTCTAAACAAGGCGGAAAGTTCAGTTTTAAATATAAAACATTTGGACAAATCCCAAAAGCAGAATTAAAATATTTTCAAAAATAAAATAATTTATAATGAAAACTTATCTTTTGCTGGATCTCAGCCCATTTTGGGATTTTAGGGAATAAACATACTGATAAGGCGGTCAAAAGACCCATCTTTCTTTGCCATTCATCAACTATAGATCCTCAATACGAAGTACTTATATAAATATGGAATACCCACATAAGTAATAAACACAAGCAGACACAATTTTGGATATCCAATTCACGCCCAAACTGACAAGAAGTTGTTCTTGCGAGGGCTCGTAATGCACATACTCTGCTCATCTTTATACCTCTACATACTAACTGGAAATGAACTGGCTCAATACTCGCTGAACATGACGTTATTGAATATCGACAATATCAGTAAGACAGAAATACAATTTTATTCTCCAATTTCAAATTTGCAACAACCTTTGATAATGCAACATATCGCTGAAGACAAAGCTTTATGAATTCTTTAGTCTTTGCGCCATAAATTTTTAATAATAACAACGCCTCTGTCGATAATTTGCTGGATTAATTTACAAATACTACTTGGCGTCTGCTGAAATATTGAAAAGCAGTCAGTATTAGATGGCGCTGTAAGCAATGCGAATTTCAAAATTATGGTAATTTATCAACTTTAATAAACAACTTTTATCAATTATTAACTATAATAAACAACAGTAACGTGTTATCAACGCATATTCAGATATTTCGAGTTCCAAAATTCACCTTTTTTTTTTTTTTTTTTTTTTGTTTAGTAATATACAACAGTTGCAATGATTTTAAATTTCATTAAGCATCTGAAATTCCCGTTTTGCAGTGGTATTACGTAAATGTTCATAGCTCTACCTCTATCTACAGAAATTACAAACATAGCAGTTTTCAGTGAAGTGTTTTTGTTAATAATAAATTAATATTTTGTATTAATTTTCGAACTTAATATAGCTTTCTACATTATACATAGATCATCAAAATGTAACGAGAATATTTTATAATTTAAAAAAGTTTAAATGTAAACATGATACATATGCATATACAATTAATAAATTGAATAATTTTTTATTGTTCGTCATGAAAGGGGGAAAATTACTTAATTGACGGCTAGTTATTTTAAGATTTACTCTTTGAAGTACCTAAATTTTAATGTAAAGATATACCCGATTTAGAAGCATAATCATTCTGAAAAAGAAAAAAAAAAAAATCAATAATATATTTACGCGTGTTGAACACACCTACCTCTTCCATATCCAGTCCAGCCTTGCACAGATTCGCCATAAACTTCTGGCGCCAATGTTCGTGCTTGTGAGACTTCTTTTCCTGTTTTTGCAGCTGCACACCGCCATCCCCTGAAATTTCTTCATACACCAACATGAAGTCTTAAAAAAAAAAAAAAAAAAAGAAAGAAAGAAAGAAAGTAGTAGTTTCTGACCAGACTTATTTACAAGTATAACTTAATCTAAAGTTCAGCAAGAAAGTATCTACAAAAAAAAAAAAAAAAAAAAAAAAAAGTTTGTTCGTTTTATATAGGGACCACATTTTAAATTTCTTCTCAGCCAGTGAGCGATATTTTAGTAGAATAGCAATAAAGATAATAGCGAAAGCTTAAAAAGCGGTACTCACCTTGAAATTAATCTGCGATGGTTTACTTAGGTAGCGTGGTTAATGTTTAAGTTGAATTGTTGAATTGAAAAATTAAAAGGGAGGGAAGTAGGTAAAAGTTGACTGAGTTAAATGGGCGCAAGGAAACAGAAGTGTACACATCCAATCCTTGGTTGTCATCGAAATAAAAGAAAGAAGAATAATTAAAAACTATGTAAGTGAATCCGGTGAAGCCAATAGTCTTAACGAGGACTTTCGTTAGTTAAAGAACGTCTTCAGTTGGCAATGTGTGGGGAGAGAACGCGCATGGTATTTTAAAAATAAAAAATTATACTCTCGTGATGCCTTTTTTGACATGTGGGAACTTTAATCTCGAGAGGTTCCAAATTGGGGAAAGATTGAAGGGGAGTTTAGAATTTAGAATTTTGAGGTTAGAGTGGTGCTTGTACCATTCGATAACTAGAGCTTCATATTGAAGTATTCTGTAGCTGGATTTTAGTTTAATGATGGAAATGGCAGAATCGATGAGCGGGTTGTGGTTGTGAGTCTGGGCATGAGTTGTAAGTTCTGTGACAGATTGGTTAGACGTGAGACTATGGAAATGGTAGTATGCACGGGTGTTGGATATTTTTGATGAGCCAAATTTGGTAGTGGTACTTAGTCTCACGTCTAACCAATCTGTCACAGAACTTACAACTCATGCCCAGACTCACAACCACAACCCGCTCATCGATTCTGCCATTTCCATCATTAAACTAAAATCCAGCTACAGAATACTTCAATATGAAGCTCTAGTTATCGAATGGTACAAGCACCACTCTAACCTCAAAATTCTAAATTCTAAACTCCCCTTCAATCTTTCCCCAATTTGGAACCTCTCGAGATTAAAGTTCCCACATGTCAAAAAAGGCATCACGAGAGTATAATTTTTTATTTTTAAAATACCATGCGCGTTCTCTCCCCACACACATTGCCAACTGAAGACGTTCTTTAACTAACGAAAGTCCTCGTTAAGACTATTGGCTTCACCGGATTCACTTACATAGTTTTTAATTATTCTTCTTTCTTTTATTTCGATGACAACCAAGGATTGGATGTGTACACTTCTGTTTCCTTGCGCCCATTTAACTCAGTCAACTTTTACCTACTTCCCTCCCTTTTAATTTTTCAATTCAACAATTCAACTTAAACATTAACCACGCTACCTAAGTAAACCATCGCAGATTAATTTCAAGGTGAGTACCGCTTTTTAAGCTTTCGCTATTCTTTTCTAGTCTATTAACACGGTACTTGAAGATTTCTAAAAATTTCATATTGTCAATAAAGATAATATAATTAATGTTTTGTAATCTCGACATATATTATTTATATCAAAATAAATAAATAATTAAATAAAAATTATATAATTAAATAAATAACCAGTAGAATTTTTTGCCATGTAATATTTAAAAAGATTACTCATAATTAAAAATACACTCATTTGAAAGATGTAAGTATATTTTTAAATGAATAACTCACAAAAACAACCAAAATGGATCATGCTGCCAAATCCCATACCGCTTTGAGGGTAGAGTAAGAAAGAAACATGTAAGAAACTTGCAATCCACCTTCTCAAAAATGCCCTAAGTGTGTTCTATATTTTTTCTCGAATTTTTATGAATACAAGCCAATGCAACCAAGTATAAGAGGCGTCAGTTTGTTGTATCAGTAAATTTTGTGTATTATATGTTTATTTTTGGATGAAAACTCCGAGTTGCTGTGAGGAAAAACTATGTATTACCTCATCCAAAACCGACTCACCTGGCCACTATGTGAATAAATCCGAAAAACTATGGGAGTTGAACCTCAGCTTTTTTCCACAAGGGTGTGGAAAGAAAGTAGCTGGAATCAGTGTGGTAGCAGCGAACGCACCCTACGAGCAAGTGCAAATGAGGGCCGGTTTAACACTCAAACAGCCTCACACATTAATGGATGCCTCTGTCCACATCGCACCACAAAAACTAGCTTTTCCCATATGTTATTGTATTTCACGCTCTCTCTCTCTCTCTCTCTCTCTCTCTCTCTCATAAGCCACCGAGAATCAGTATTTAATTTGAATCTTTAATCAGAGAATTTTCAGACCAGGATATATTTTCTGATACACATTTTATTCCGAACTAGCGCTTTTAATTGAATGGTACTCGTATTTGTAAATACTGATTTTTATCTGTACAAATTATGAAAGGAGGATGAGCAGATAAAAATCAGTATTTACAAATACGAGTACCATTCAAAGCTGTGATCGTGGCCGTATATTGGGCAAGCCCGATTCATATAAAGCACCTAGGCAAAATACATTTCAAAATAATAATGAAATTTTGCATTTATAATACGATTTTTAGTAAGAAATGTCATCTCCTTTGAAGGATGTTTCAGCCCCTATTTGGTTTCTTATTTATTTTCAGAGTTAATTTTAAAAAAAGGAATTATCAGTTTGATAAAGCGTTGGAATTTCTACCTGTTCATAAGATAAATTAAGCAGGATTTTATCAATACGATTAACTTTCTTCGCATTATTCTGTACGGGTACAACTTTTTATTTTTATTTTTAGTGATATTTTACGTTTTATCAAAAACCGTGGGTGCGTCTGTCACACCTTACGGAAACAGGATGAACTCTTGCGATTAAAACATCCTCACTTGTTGGAAAGAGGACATTAACGTTGCTTACCGGTCAGATAAATTGTCCATAAAACACTGAGTGAAAAAGAAAAAAAACTTTAAACGTTTTTACAGAACTCATTATACATGATAAAGATGGAGGCTGAGCTGTTAATGGCATCGCTATTTATTATTATTATTACTAGACATATAGTGCAAGGAAGCTTTAGGCTTATGCTGCACCAGCCAAAAAAAATTTCCGAGGGAGAGAGAGGAATCACCAAGGAAGAGGAGAATGATGATATCCAACTCAGGACCCTGGGTGTGCCAAGCCCATACTCACCAGATGTGAGCCCCTAGGGTGATTGTGAATATGATAAGAATCACAGAGTACGTGTAAAGGTTAGGCTAAAAAAAATTTTGTTTTGAATTTCTAATCTATTAGTTTCAAGATGGTGGAGAGTAAACTACTCGCATTTTCTCGGCTATCAATTTAATTAACTTACCAATTTTACGTTTCCCATCACGGAAATAGGTACTTTTATCGTCTACAGAACCCGCTGTCATTACTATGCCACCGTCATTCATAGGCGATTCCGTCTCTTCGTTCTGTAAAAATAAGAAGTTAAAGGATCTGGAAGTAAAACTGCATGGTATTAATAAAATAAATCTGCATTATTGGAAATTATAAATTAATTTCAACAAAAAGAATTATTTTAAAATATATTATTCAATAATAATTTTAAGATTAAAAATCCCAATTCCTCACAAGCTCTTCTGTTCAGAATACTACTAAAACTTAATTATATAAATAAGATGTAAGTTTAAACACTTTCAACCAAAATGTAACATTGATGTGTTCTGTATATTCTGATAAATTACAAGAAATTAAGTAAACAAACAGTAAAAACTTAATCGTGCTTATATGACAACGTATAGGAAAAAGAACAAAAGTGCCTAATTGACAAACGATCTTTCATAAATAACCAGTGAAACTTTGCATATTTTGCGTTTTCCATCAACTCAAATTTTGCTTCGTTTTCTGCTAACAAAATACAAGTGAAATATTGCAGCCTTTAATGAGATCAACGAAATGCATTATTTTTCGCCCCGAATTCCTCATTAAAATAAGATGAAGCTGCCTTATTTTGATGGTCGATTTAAGCAATTTACCAGAACTTCGCGTTCATTATCAACTTTGCAGGGAAGTCACGGAAATTAATTTTTTTTTTTTTTTTTAAATAAACTAGTCGGAGGCCATCTCGTGTGAACAAAGTGCATATAATAATTACAACATATATATATATATATATATATAATTAAATTAAAACGACAGTAACTGTAAATATGTAAATAATATTTATGAGTCAATGCAGTTGCAAGCAATCATGCAAAGCACCCATAATGTCTATAATATTACAGATAATAGAAAGAATAAGCATGCTTATTCTTTCTATTATCTGTAATATTATATATATATATATATATTACATCTTTTAAAAGAAAAATTGAAGACATAAATACTGAAGATATATACCTGTACATTACCTTATCCAAGGTCACTCAAATGTTATAAATTACCCAAAATATAAACTAGCAGACGACGTATTAGAATTTGCTGAGAAAACACAATACTGTACGAGAAATCACGAACAAGCTACAGCAGCGCCACACCAGGAAAAGTGGTATAACTAAGAACCATCTTTCTGTTAATGTGACTAGTGTAACTTTATTCGAAAAACACTGAATTAAATTTATATTTTATATTAACGCAGTGTACTTTATATGAAACGGTAACTACAACTTATGTTAATTGTGCAACTATTTCATCCGGAAAAATAATTAATAATAATAATTTAAACAGCTAGTAACCGCTACAAACAACAAAAATACCAACTGAATAATGTTGATGGGTCTAGTTATGAGATATGGGGAGTCTTTTAAATACAGGATTTTTGACTCTGATATCACAATATCAACCAAAATGGCGCGCGCGCGCACGCACGCACACACTCCTGCAAACTATACAGAAAACTTGTTAGCAGGGATAAGGAGGTGATTATCCCTTTGTATAAGGCCATGGTTAGTCCACATCTTGAGTACTGTATACATACTGTGTACAGGTCTGACCGCGTCACTTTAGTTAGGACATGCTTTATATCTGCTGGAACGGATGCAGAGAAGAGAATCAGATTGGTGAAGGGAACAAAAGGGGCTCCTGCCTAGAAAGCTTCAGTTCTGCAAATTGCAGCGTCTCCAGACTAGGCACCTGCGGGGAGATCTGATTGAGATGTTTAAAGCCTTGAATGGATTGAGTAAGCTGAATGTTAATGGTATTCTTTCTATCATTTGCTGAGACTGCACACATGAGATGTCATAAATTGGAGTTGAGGAAGGATAGTTGCAAGACAGATGTATGGAAATTTGCCTTCGGCCAGCGGCTGGTCGATTGTTGGAACAGGCCTCCATCTGTTGTTGTGGAACTGAGTGGGTTGAATAAATTCAAGGAAGAACTAGACAAATTCTTGGAAGGTATGGATGGATGAACTGTATAGGTTTTTTTTTTTTTTTTTGCTGATGCTATATTAGCTTGCTTTCTTGCATCATTTTCCATTACTACTACTAAACCACTACTTGGACCGAAGTACATTCGTTGATAGTAACTTGTCGCGATATAATTCAGAAGCTGTTTTGAGAATATAGTGTGAGAATAAAAAAAAAACGTGATCCAATAGGGCTGAAAGAGAAGGAAGCATACCCATTTAGCCCCGACTAAAGGGGACACACATTGGCTTATACCACCCGCACATCCCAGTGAGTCAGGTTTTCGTCTCATAGATACATATAGTTTAGGGTTGTTTGTGTGTTTGGTCGGTTGGTTGTTGTAAGTTCCTAGGCTCATCAGCAACTTAGGTCATATTACACCGTATATAATACACTGGCGTGCAAAATTTAAGGACCAGTCAGGTTTTCACCTGTAGCTTCTCATACGAGTGGCTTGGATATGGGAAAAGCATACCAAAGGAACCTCGTGAGGTACAGAAATGATGAAGGAAACAACACCGACACAACAATGGAAACAAAACGGTACAGAGGGACTTTATTCAAAAATGGCAATCCAGCACTGGCTGCCATGATACAGATGCATCACTACCAAAGATCGAACAAAGAAAGAGAGAGAGAGAGAGAGAGAGAGAGAGAGAGAGAGAGAAGAGGTGGTCATTAGTAGGAGATATGGCCACCCCTAATGTCGATGCAGTCTTTGCACAGCCTGTCCATACTTAGAACAATGTTGTTGATAAGTTCTTGAGTTAACATCGTCCATTCCTCTGTCAGCGCCATCTTCAGCTGGTGAACATTTTCTGCTTGGTGTGGACGTGCCGCTAGGCGTCTCCACAGAGTGTCCCATATGTGTCGATGGGATATAGATCAATAGAACGGGCAGGCCAGTCCATACGAACAATGTCCTCACTTTCCAAAAACATATCAACAGCTGCAGTCCGATGGGATGTGGCGTTATCATCCATAAACACGAACTCGGGGCCAATGGCACCTCGGAACAGACGCACATGGGGAAGGATTACCTCAGTTACAGTATCGTGCACGTTACAGTACCGCCTTCTAGTATCTGGAGTTGTGTACGTCCATCCAAGCATCCAAGATAACGCCTCCCCAGACGAGAACACCTCGACCGCAATATCGATCCCTTTCAATGATGTTTGCGTTGTGATACCGTGTGCCCACCTCTCACCAGATTAGCTGACGTCCAGAATCGCTGTTCAGCCTGAATCTACTCTCATCAGTAAAGAGTACCTTAAGTAAAGATTTTGTGGTTGTAACCTTTAGAAATAGCGTTGGTCCTTAAGTATTTCACATCCGAATTTCCAGAAGAAAAAACTATGTTACCCTCGCCTTAGACCGACTAAGTCAGCCATGTTCGTCTGCGCGGTTAGCATAGTGGTACCGTCATCGTCCTCCCCATACCTGGTGGAAAAGGCCCGGGTTCGAATCCCGTCGATAACGCGAGCAACTTTAATGGGTTTTTTTTCACTCCGTGGCTGAGTTAGCCGTTCTCAGGCGTAGATAGCAAAAGTCCCCCCCCCCCCAGAAACTGGGATTTTTTCGTCCAGCAAAACAGGAGTATCGACCAGAGAACACACGCAATTTACAGACACAATACACATATGGGTATATAGAAGCAATTCTGGGTGACTCTAATAAAATAATAATAATAACTCAGCCACGTTGTGAAAAACATCCATAAAAATTGCTCGCTACACTGAAGGGAGTAGAACTCAGGTCTTTTCCACCGGTGTGGGGGGAGCGGTGATTCTACAAATGTGCTTCCCACGAGAGCGTGTGTGTGTGTGTTACAGTTTAGCAGTGCTGAAATGTATATAGCTTATAAATTGAAATTCTAAACAATTTGCATTTAAAAATTTTTTCATATTCTACTTTAATGTGGCTGAATTTTAGTAGCAAGAAAATAGATATCTGTTGGATAGTTGCTGAAAGATGAGCGTAAATAGTGATGCAAATGTTCTTCAGTCATTCGTAAGCAAAATTTTGTCTTTACAATTTCATTCTTGTAAATGTTTTTTGATTTATGTAAGTGCTTTCCAAAACATTCTTACAACAATTTTGTTGCAAGTCCTTAGATAATAGGAAATTTTGAATATGAGAGAAATTTGTAAAATTTTGCTTGAATATTTGATTGTATGACATTTTTCTGTTCATTATTAGTCTGCATGTTGATGAGGTCAAGCCGATAAATTTCAGATATTTATATTTCAAAAGATGAAAAGGTTCTTAAGGAAGCAATGTCATATCTTTGCAGTATTCTTCTAATCCTGGAAACGTGCGGGAGTGAGGAACTGTGCTACTTTCTTCTTGCAACATAGTCTTGTAATTAACGAAATGGAACATGATTCCTTCAACTTTTCAGCAAAGAGTCTGAGTTTCAGCTGGAAACATTTTACATCTGAAAAACTGAAGAGCCCAATAATAACATTAATCCACTAAGAGCAGTGTCCATTGATAACCACTCTCTGTCTTTTCCCACTCAACCATCCCTTTATCAACAGCTGTAACTTGCCCTTAATGCCACACTGCTCCAATTTATACAGCAGTCTTTTATATGCAACAGTATAAAAGGCTTTCTTGAAATCCAAGTACGTATATGATATCAATTATTATTTGCATCCAGTACCTTTGTGACTGCATCATAGTATCAAATTGGTCAGACAAAATTTCCCCTTAAAAATCCATGCCGTGATGACTGCAGTATAATTAAACTCCCGCCTAGATGGTTCTGCATTACTTCATTAACCAGTGATTCCGTTATTTACCATGTAATAGAAGTTAAGCTAACAGATCTGTAATTACTCATGTCACCCTTCGATCCCCCTTTGTGAATTGGGAATACATTGGCACATCCCCAGTCCGCAGGGTCCTCCTATGAACCCAAAGATGCTGTCATATTTATGGTTAAGTGTTTGATTACCTCCTTTGCTGCCTCACGTAATATAATTGGATAGATCACATCCACCCCGGGTTATTTGTCAAAAAACTGCATTTGAATTGGCGTGAAAAAAGCTAATTCGTTGTGAGTTTGCAAGAAGAGAAACTGTTGAAACATTTTTTTAAGCGATTGGCTGATAAGCCGGATGAAACCATACTGTGGGCTGTAGGTTGCTGACCCTTCACCTTTTGTCTGAGACTTAATCTACTAGTATAATAGAACCAGCTGTGCAGTAGCGTCACCAGGAGTTTTTTCAGGGTTTCAACACCCTGATGAAAAATAAGAAAAAAAAAATGATGGTGAAAGCATTATATGCATTGGTTTACTGTAGTTACGTTCTAACTTCTAAAATATAATTCTATATCTGTTTGATTTCATTCGATTTTTTAACGCAGTTTAGAGCCTGTACGAACTTAAATATCATATGTCATTAAAAAAAACCCCACTTTTTTTTATCAAACTAATCTATTTAATTTTCTCATCTTAACCATTATCAGTCTGCTACTGAGAAAAATGTAGATCACCATTGTTTTTACGTGGGTAGCATAGTTTGTAGAATCGCCATCCTTCCCACACTGGGTGGAAAAGACCTGAGTTCGTCGGTCCCAGGCGAAGATACCATGACGAAAACCCCGAGTTTCCGGAAGTTTTTACTTCCGGAAACTCGGGGTTTTCGTCTAGCAAACAGAAAATCGACCACAGAACACCCGCAATTTACAGCCAGTATACACGGTGAAAACTATATTACAACAACCATTGTTCACGTAATAGATAATCAAACATTTCGTTGAAAAATCAAATTGACAAATGAAGGATGTTAGATATAATCTGCATGATTTCGATTTTTTTTTTTTTTTCGGTTCTCATACTTTAAATCGTCTGATGAACTCTCTACTTAACAGACCTTACTTAGCGCCTACAACCTGAACTATTTCAATATCCACCACCAGTTTCTTAAATGATAATATGCAGATTATTTGGCATTGGAGAAGGAGAACTTAGTTATCCTTCGAAAATCCATTCCAGTCTTATTTCTACAAAATGAAACTGTTTAATCCATGCTTATCTACAAAAATATCCACGTTTCTATACTATAACGCATTTCTTTACTTGGATAAATTACAATCTCTAACCTTTCTTGGCGTAATAAAATCACAAATATTGCTTCCTCTCCATCCATAAAAATAAACTTTCTCTTATTCCTGTGGTATTATTTTTTTCGCAATAACTTTTAACTCTCCAATCAGCTCCATCATCACGGAATATTATTTTTGCATGGAGAGTGGTGCGCACAAAATTTCTGTAAAACCATTCCAAAAGAGAACAGTCAGGTTAATTAGTGGTTGGTCTCTCTCTCTCTCCATTCTCTAAAACCCCTTCTGAAATGGCATCTGTAATTTCTCATCTTTCTTCCAAATACTTCCGAATATGTGTATAAAATTTTCAACATCCATTTAACCCCAAACTCACCCCGCTAACCCCTCATTTATTCCTGTACTTCTGTACTCTGGGGCAAACAACCTTTCCCCTTTTGTATTTGCTGAAAATTATATCCCGCTTAAATTCAGGTCAAATATCAACTAGGTCCTGACTTCTAAATCAAGAAAAGATCTATGCCTTCCACACTGTAACTTGATTTTCCTCCTTTTTATTATAAAATCAGCAATAAAATAGATAGCCCGAGTTACGCTTCTCATAAAGAAGTACGATGCTCTTTATTTCTGTTGTCACACCGTCCATCATGGAAGGATATTTCGAAGGTTATAGCAGTGGGAGGTAGAGCACTTTCATCGCTGGCGATTTAACTTGCGGGATGACAAGTGAGATCTTAAATAAATTTCAAAAAATATTAGAAAATCTTCTCAGGCAATTTAAATATTTACATAATACACTGTTGAAAACAATTAGGGATTTTGCATATCGACTGCAGCTGATACACGTCCTATGAAAAATATTTGGACACACCTGCGAGGGTAGTAAACGGTAGGAGTGGCCTTTCGCATCGTTTATGCAGACAAGAAACGAGTAAACTTGAATCTGCAAAATTCCAGCCAAGTCAACGACGTCCTTTTGACTTCACAACCAAACATATCTGCTGTCATGGATATATGAATTTGCCTTTTATTAATATTAATGTCGGAGTTGATAAGCCCAGAGAATTGATGGATAGGGATCACTAAATCCCGAAGATTCACCGATACATATCCATCGTTATTCCAAATTCACTGAATTTTGTTAAAAAAAAGGTCCCACAGAGTTACATAATTGTAGAAGTGCTGGTCCATTCTGGGTTCATCGATATTCGCTCTGTGGGATGTCTGGTGTGGAACTGAGCCTGTTATGTTCTAGAACAATAATTCTTCGCTTTTTCCTGGCTTCTGTGTTCTGGTTTGAAGAAAACAAGGTTACAAAATTGGCCTAGCTGGCCGAATCTTGATCTGAAGCCCACATAACACTTTTTGGGTCCAGCTGGAACGCTGTGTCAGGGAAAGACCCATATAACCCATGCAACAGCTTCCTTGATGACGGTATTGCGTCAAATTTCAGCTGAATGCGCTCATGAACTGGTCGAAAGTGTTCACGAAAGATCAGTCCTGCTATTCAGGCTAAGAGGCCCACGCGTTATTAATTTTGTTAAGAAAAATCCGTTTTCTTCAACACTTCTAATGTCTGATTACTTTTTTAAAGGAATTTAAATTATGGTATGCAGTATACATACGTTTGCAAATGCTCACAATGAAGTATGCACACAAATATAATAAGAACAAATAGTATGTTTTTTAAATAAATTGTGAAAAGATTGTTTTTTGGCCTATTTCATATCATGCTAATATTTAAATATACACGAACGTTTTTATAAAGCTCCATGTTTAATTGCTTTGTAGGCGCCAGAGCAAAAAGGGCTATGAGGAGTCAGTGTATTATGTCTATAAATTGCGGGTTCTGTGGTCGATGTGTTTGTTTGCTGGACGAAAAACCAACTCGAGTTTTCAGGGAAAAATAAATCATGCAGATCTCGTTTGCCTAAGACTGACTAACTTAGCGACGTTGTGGGAAAAGCCCATAAAATTTCGTTGCATCATTTACGGAATTCGAACTCAGGCCTTTTTCACAACATCAAAAAGGCCTGAGTTCGAATTCTGGCCCTGTTCTGGTACCTGCTGCTGCTGCTGTTGTTGTTGTTGTAGTAGGGTTTTAGGAGCATCAGCGACTAAGATCATATTGTTCCGACTAAGGTTATATTGTTCATGTAATATGTATGTAAAGTGCGTGTGTTCTGTGGTCGATTTTATGTTTTGTTGAACCAAAAACCCGAGTTTCGGGGTGAAAAATTATGCTACCCTCGCGTGAGACCGACTAACTCAGACACGTTGTGAACAAGGCCCACAAAAATTATTCACGTCATCGACCGGACCAGAACTCTGGTCTTTTTCACCCAGCGTGGGAGGACGGCGATTCTACCAACTGTACTACCATGTGGGCTTGGTACCTGTACTTATCTCACGAGTATTTATTTGTAGTAGTAGTAATGGCAAATGATACAAGAAAACAAGCTTATATAACATCAGCAAAAAAAAAAAAAAAAACACGCAGTTCACCCATCCGTACCCTCCAAGAATTTATCTAGTTCTCCCTTGAATCTATTCAACCCATCCATTTCCACAACAATAGATAGAAGCTGGTTCCAACAATAAACCACCCACTGGCGGCATCAGAGACTTCTGCGCATCTATCCTGCAATCATCATTCTTCAACTTCAATTTTTGCGCCCACTCTCAGTAAGTGGAAGAATACCAGTAATATTCAGCTTATTTAATCCAGTCAAGGCTTTAAACACCTCAATCAGATCTTCCCCCGCAGATGCCTAGTCTCCAGAGGCTCCAGTTTGCAGAATTGAAGCCTTTCTAGGTAAGAGCACACTTTTGTTTCCTTCACCACTCTAGTTGCCTTTCTCTGTACCCGTTCCAGCAGGTATAAATCCTTCCTAAAGTGAAGCCTCTAGACCTGTATACAGTATTCAAGATGCTGCCTAACCATGGCCTTATACAAAGGGATAATCATCTCTTTATCCCAGCTAGAAAAGTTTCTGCATATCATTGACAAAACCCAATGAGCTTTCATGGCAGCATATCTGCACTGCTGAGAGAATTTCATGTCTAACTGCACAATCACCCCCAAGTAATTGCGCAGTCAGACATTTGTCAATGTTAGCAGTTGAAGCATAACACTTGCCAATATTAAGCTTTAACTGCCATTTCTCAGCTCATCGATCCAATTTTCATAGATCTTGTTGCAGTAGCTCCCCTCCCCCTGATGACTATCATTAACCACCTTGCCAACCTTTGTATCTTCTGCAAACTTAGACGTTAAGTCTGATATATCTTCATCAGAATCATTAACAAATATTGAAAACAAGAATCGACCCAGCACTTAATCCTGGGAAACTCCACTAATAACATTAGTCCACAAAGAGCAGTGCTCATTGATAACCACTCTTTGTCTTGTTCCACTTAACCATTCGTTTATCCATAGAAGTAACATTCCCTTAATGCCACATTGCTCCAGTTTGTACAGCAGTATTTTATTTCCAACAGTATAACAAGCCTTCCTAAAATCCAAGTATATGATGTCAAAATTATTTTTTGCATCCAGTTCCTTGGTCACTGCAGCATAGTAACCTATCAGATTGGTTAGACAAGACAAATCCCCTTGACAAATCCATGCTGTGATTGCAGTATAATGCCTGTCCAAATGGTCTTGTATTACTTCTTTAACCAGTGATTGCATTATTTTCACTGGAACAGACGTTAAGCTAACAGATCTGTAATTACATGTCGCCTGTTGATCCACCTTTATGAATTGGGGATATATTCGCACTTCTCTAGTCCACAGGGACCTCCCCTGAATCCAAGGATGCTCTCATAATTACAGCTAAGAGTTTGTTTGTCTTCTTTACTACCTCCCTTAATATAATTGGATAAATTACATCCGCCCCAGGTGCCTTTCTTATGTTTAACTTTCACAATTTCTCCTCCACGTTCCTTTCAGTTATTTAGCTCTTCATTACAGTTTTAGCTCCTTTAGTAATTTAGCTCCTCATTAGAGTTTGATAAAATTCTGTCATCCCCTTCCCTAAAGAATTAGGGAAGTAGATACAATGAATGTAGATACAAATTACCTATTCAATTTGTCCACAACCTGAGCAGGATCATCAATAGTTAACCCATAGACATCAAGTGGCCAAATGTGATTCAACCCCTTCCTTCTACTGTTAATATAAGCGTAAAAGTCTTAGCTATTTTTCTTTGCATTCTTTGCAAGAGACGTCTCACAATCTGCGTTAGCTTGCCTAACCTCCTTTCCGACTTATCTACCATAGGCTTAAGCCTCTATCACCTGATAATTTATATGCATTCCATGCCCTTTTCTTCTCTGCCACGTGTCTCCGTAGTTCACCTGACATTCACTTAGGTCTAAGCCTTGAACAGTATTTCTTTGTTGGTATGAAAAACCTCTTTGATTACTTCCCATTTAGAATTTGCTGTTCGCAACATCATCGGTTGGTCCCACTGCACAGTATTTAAAAACTGTCTGAAACCACTGTGATCACCCTCACGAAAGCAGGAACGTTTCCCTTTACCCTTGACAGTAATTGTCTTTAATTAAATACCACAATAGTACACTGTCATCGCTACCACCCAATGGGTCTTTTACGTGCAGATTTTCAATGCATGAAGAATCACTGCTAATAATCAGATCAAGAGTTTGCTTCCTCTTGTTGCCTCTCTGACTTGCTGCTGTAGAAAACAGTCAAGCAAGAAATTTACAAAAGTCTTGCTAGTGTGTGAGAGACCAACTGACAAATTCCATTCGACAACTGGAAAGTTAAAATCCCCCATTAAGAGACATTCTGATTTGCTGGCACACTCTATTTCCCTGTATAGCAGTTTGGCATACTCATCAGAGTCATTATGCCTATAACACACTGCTACTCTCAATTTTATTTTCCCAGTGCTTACGTAGTGTACATTGTTTTCCAGTCATTCCTGTATACATATTAAAACTCAGCGTCACGTATGTCTGAGTGACACCAATTCCTACAATGTCTGCATTCGACCATTCCACAATATTATAACTCCACAATATTATGGAATATAACTCCACAATATTATATTTCATAATTAGGTTGTCACTATTGCAACAACAGGGTACTTGCCCACCCACCGATGAGTTAGCCAACAAGCTTCGAAATGGTACTGTCTGGGTGATGGTTTCCGCCGAGAATAAGTAACATTAGTTACTTATTCAATGCAGTGCAATACCTCAGCAACTCGTTGTGAAGATATTCACAGTATGAGATATAATTAAACGATGCATGCATACTACCTGGGTAGTAGAAATGATAGAATTGCATTACCCATGCATAAACAACCTTTTTCATACTCTTAGACATTTAGTCAAGAAATTTTTTAGATAATAATAATAATAATAATAATAATAATAAGCACATGCAAATTAAACTGTACTTAAAATATCTTCAAGTTTATCTAAAAATAAAGGTTAGTTTTAACGTAAAATACGAATCTAAGGAAATATATATACTGCCAATTTGATGTTGATATAATTTGCGTAAGGCCCTACGTTTTCAGAGGGCTCGCGCTTTGATAAATCTAGGTGTTGTTTAAGATTTTTATTTTTTTAATTCTGATAGAATTTAATTTCACTACTGATACTGATTCATGACAAATCAATTGATAGCATCAAGCGAAGAGAGAGAGAGAGAGAGAGAGATGTTCTTATGGCAATTCAAAACATCAACATGCATTAGTTGATCTTCCGCTTCCGGCCTGCTAATCACAGCAAAAGCACTATGTCGTACTAGTCTTGTTACTATTGGCAACCGTTGCCTGTTGGACACGCCCATAATGCAAGTTATTATTCTGTGCACTTAAATGGCCAACAGAAACATGATTAATTCCTATTTCGTTGTACTAAGTGGCCACTGGTAAAATCGGATAATTTTCCTTAGCTATACAATTAGTACAACAAAATATTTGCTGTAATAATTAGTACAAAAAAATCTCCGATCATGTTTAAATCAACGTGATGAAAGATTCAAATGTATTTCATACATCATAAATTAGTTTTATGCAACTTTTCGATTACTTTGTTTCCAAATATGAAAGAATATTCGATAAAAATAAAATAAAAATCAAATTATAATTCATTTATTAATCCAAGTATAAAATATTAATAAGTGATCGTCCAAATTAAGAATGTATCAAAATAGTTTGAAAAGAAAGAATAATTTCAAAAATTAAATTAAAGAAATGAAAAATAAAAAAGGATGTTCTTCTGTAAGTTTTTGTAATGATTTGTAAAAAAAGAATCAGAATAAACACATTAACCGATGTAGTTTAATTTTATCAATGTTTAAAATTAGACCTTAGCAGCGCCATCTCAGGATATTCAGAGGAAATAAAATACAAATAATATAATTAATTTATTTAAAGAATACAAAATATTAATAAATCAATTTTAGAACTATTAATAAATAAATGTACAAAAATTCGTTTGCAATAAAGAAATTCACGAAACTCATGAAAAGTAAAAAGGATACTCTTTCTTAAGTGTTTGTTTTGATTGCTTTTCAAATATACCTTGAATGATAAATTAATTGTTAAACAGTAAAGTTCAATTATACTACAGAAGCTTCATCTTCGAAAAAATAAAAGATGCCTACTTAAATTTACATATAGCGGCTTTAAAAAAAATTAAGAAAGTAGATTTATTTATCTACTTTCTTAATCTACTTTCAATCTACTTAAATTTCTTAATCTACTTAAAATCTACTTTCTTAATCTTAAATATGAAAGTTACACAGCTTTGCACAGGCATTATGTGATACGGTATATATGTTGGCAAATCATATCGGAAATGAATTTTTCAGGTATTTATAACTTTGTTTCCCAAAATGGGAAGGACTATCTAGGACGCGAGTTATTTACTTTAGTAGCTTTTTAAACATTATTTAACATTAACATTTTTAAACATTTGCATTAATTTGTAAAAAATGCAATTAAAATAAATTAAAATCCGAAAATTAAGTGAATTATATTTAAAAATTACAGACATATACAAATATGAAATATTAAAATACATATTTAACTACAAAATATAAGACAACACAGTAAATATATAAATATTACTTAACACGGAGAAAATTCGAATTGAAACAACCGTTTTTTAGATTGATAGACCATCATCTCTGACTATATGTGTTACAATAATCTACTTAATAAAACGAAAAGGAAAATTACACCGAATTTGCCTCTCATTTCATGTATACAGTGTATATTAAAACCGAATATGACAACTCTGGCTAATCAAAGTACTCACTAAGTGATCCCTGGCCAAAATAAAATCACCATCTTCCTCTTGGAACGATCCGTAGGTTTCTCTATTCCTGTCAGATGGTGAATTCAACTCGTATTTTTCCGAAGAATAACGGCCGAAGTGCGGCATTGGGAAGGCAGTTGGTTCAGAATCGGAGGGATCAGTAGTAGTATCAGTGGCTGAAGTGGTGGGGTGTGGTGATTGTGATTGCCGACGTCTAGAAACGAAAGAAAAAAGAATTTACAAATGGATTGTTTTAATTAGCGTCATATCGTTGATAAAAGATCATCAAAGTAACTCATTTCTGATCTTGTACTATCAGCAAGACCTAGTTCCACAGTTTTCCAGTTGATAATATCAAACGTGATGCGGTTGTCCGTCTGTGCCTTGCTGATAGTACAAAATCATAAATGTCTTATGGTCTTCATGAGAAAGCAGTAAGAGAATTAGTGTTTGCTACAACAGAATCTTTTACTCGAGTAGAATTTTTTAAAGAATGAGCCTTTATGTGTTCTTTAATTGGCATCTTTAGGAAAGCGAATTACAGTAATAATTAGAACTTAATTTACTCGTAAACATAGCATGATAACTGAGAAAAATACAACTTTTAGCATTTTAAATTATTATAAAAAACGAAAATAAATCGATACTCTGCCACTGCGTGTAATCTGCTACAAAGTTCTAAAATTGTTTGCAGTTTATAAACTATTCTACTTCTAAAATACGAATGAGATTTTAGTGTTTTACTTTTAAGACATCTCACCTTCTAGAAGAACGAATAAAAGACTTCACAAATTTGGGCAGTTTTCTTTTTCCAGTCATTTTTCTATTGAAATAAAATTTAAAGAAGAAACAACTCTGCTCTTAGGAGCAAATCATGCACGCGTCAGTGTTACGATAAAAATTGGGAAATATAAAGGTTTTCCAACTGTAAGGGTATGGTTCATTAGGGCTTCCGGTATTTGAGGATGTTCTTATCGGTAGAAGGAAAAAGTTTCAATGAGTAGTTGTAATTCTTATTTAGTTACCTTGAGATTTTTTTTTTTTTTTTTATTCAGTATCGATCAACCTACTCGGTCTTTCAGAAATTTTCTGTGTGCATTCAATCATTTATTATGACCATGCTACAAACAGATTATAAATCAGCTGAAGATCTCAGCTTTTATCCTACTACAAAGGCAGTATTGCTTTGGCCATTGATTATCACAGTGGAGGTGACAATTCTATCGGCACACACTATATGAATGAAGTATAAACAATGGCTATCTCCTAGAAAAATCAGCAGCAATAAGCACATGGCCAGAAGTTGCTCAAAGACTGGGACCATTGTCTTCTTTTCTGTGATGCAAACATTAAAAAACAACACTGAGTGAAACCACAGACACCTTTAATGCTGGACTGGAGGCAACCCACATTGCTGTATGTACTGTACAAGCTTTCCATGACTGCGAACAGAGAAGTTCGTTATCCAGTTTAGGGGTGAAGCAATAGAAGTGCATAATATGGTTTGATAAACAAACGACAACGGACGTATAGGATGCAGTGAGTGTAGAATGTTTAGTGCCCTCTCCTCATGTGACAATATTCTGATGGGGATGTTGTTGTAACATGCTTCTGGTCCTGTCATTATCTTTGATGTATGCGATAACGAGTCGAAAATCTGTGGAGCCATTTGGAAAGACGTCAGCATGAACAAACATGAGTGTGCGTGAAAGACAACTGTGGAATAAACAAGAACAAGTCTGAAAAGCACTCTTACAGAAATTGGCCAACATCGCTATTGATACTTGTGTACACTTTGTCAATGAAGTATCAAGAAATCTGAAAAGGAAATTCGGAAAAGGCAAAAAACTACCATCACAAAACTACGATATGTATTGGTCATACAGCATCAAAACTAATAAGGTGTCTAAAATTTTGGTGGGGTAGTGTTTAATATGCCGATATAGCCTTTTTTTTTTTTTTTTGCAAAAGCTGAAATTTTTTTCTTCAAGCGATTCTATACTGCTCAAAAAAATTAACAGAACAAAATATTTTTCATGAATATTTTATTGTGAACTGTGTCGCCGAAGGCAATTATTTGACATAATAGGCATCCTGGCTTGCAAATTCTGAGTTCCTAATAGAAATCGATCTACCACCTTGCAGAGCCGCTCATTATGCAAATTATTTATGCCTATAAAAACACGGGTTGTGGCCACATCATTTCATTCCCGTTCTTTAGCTTGCTCAGTGGGATAGCCACATCTCCAGTACTCAGGATGGCAAGTCATCATCGTTTAGACGATTCTTTGAGATGGCATGCCATTTGACAACTTGAAGCCGAGCAGGCGGATGTGGCACGTTGGCTTAACGTGTCACGCTGTGTCGTCGCAGCACTATGGAAGCAGTTCAACATACACTACGCAAACGTAGCACTACACTTGCTTCTGGCTACTGTACAGTTTTGTATATCATCACAGAGAACCATGGCGGAGTTGGACTAACGTTTAGGGGCCGCCTTACATAAGACACAACACATGTCCACATATGCACACATGGACGCAGATTCAGGAGACAGAAACTATTACAAGAACTGGCCAAGATTGCCTGAGGGCTACGTCAAACAGAACAAACCGCTTTTGGCTCTAACAGTAAGACGAAACCCTACGATGGCCTGTAGTCAACTGTCTCTTGAGGTTGCTGCGGCCATAGGTGAAAACATTTCCAACCGGACTGTGTTAAGAAGGCTCAATTCAAGTGGACTGTACGCAAGGAATATATTCATTTTATTTATTTGCAAGTCATTTATTTTTTTTTTGTATTTTGTTGCCGCCTGGAGGCCGCAACAAAGTACAAAAAAAAAAAAAAAAAAAAAAAATTCGCTAACCCCAATCCACCGCAGAGCTCGTCGAAACTGGTGCCATAAACATGTGACTTGGAGCCATGACAAATGAAGCACAGTGCTATTATGTGATGAGTTCCGTTTTAGCCCACAAACAGATTCTAGACGTTATTTCATCTGGAGACAACGAGGAATGCGGTACCATCCTATCAACATCAGAGAAAGGGGCGGAATAATGATCAATGGCCACACCCCTCTTCATGTTTTTGATATGGATACCGTAACTGCGCAGAAGTACCGAGAAGAGGTCCTCGAACCCTATGTGCGACTTTTTAAGGGTGTGGTTGACCCAGATTTTCTTGTCATGTACGACAACGCCACTGTACATAAAGCTCAAGCGGTGGAGGAATATCTTGAAACTGAAGATATCCAACGACTGCCGTGGCCAGCACGATCAGCAGACTTAAATCCGATCGAGCATGTGTGGGACTCCCTTGCAAGTCTCATTGCATGCCGACAGCCAACCCCTCGGTCACTTGGTGAGCTAAGGTCTGCGCTGGTGGAAGAATGTGATTTGTTGACACCCTTATATCGAGCATGGTTCACCGCTGTCAGGCCTGTTTAGCCGTTAGAAGGGATCATACGCCGTACTGATGTCATGTGACCATATTTTAGAGCATCTTGTATAGACTTCTATAATGCAACCTTTTTGGTAATTCTTATGCAATCCCTGTAAATGTCCCTTATACCTGTCCGAAGTTTCTCGCTGTCTGGTCATTTCATCGTTATTCTATGGTACACCACCGTACCAAATTTTGTCCCGCTTCATCCCTAGCTGCCCGAGTTACACCACGTTTTTTACGTGTTCTGTTAATTTTATCGAGCAGTGTA
The DNA here is from genome assembly GCF_048544385.1 of Mastigoproctus giganteus. Classification (NCBI taxonomy): domain Eukaryota; kingdom Metazoa; phylum Arthropoda; class Arachnida; order Uropygi; family Thelyphonidae; genus Mastigoproctus; species Mastigoproctus giganteus. The sequence continues at coordinate 26,000,071 of NC_143575.1, forward strand.
GGTCTAAATTCGTATTTCTCGATAATCTTGGTTACTTACACGGATAAAAAGCTATAATGCTAGTTTCTTCTCATCCACGTATACAGACCTCTAGAGACCTGCTGAACTCACCCAAGAGTACGGTTTGGATAAAAGTGGGATTACACCGACACACCTATCCCAGCCATTAATGAAACACGTAGCTAGGAAAGGTTTGTCAACATCTGCGTGATATAGGAGGCGTGATCTCTCCATTTCATCTCTAACACTCGGAAAAAAAATTGTACAAAAAATTAGGAGCACCGTATCTAATATTGTAGTACGTAGTGTTATTTTAACCCTTGCTGTATCTAAACCACAAAGCAAGTTAAGAACACAACGTAATATTAGTTTTAAATAAATCAGTTACTCATAAAGAAATTTAGCTTTTGAAATGGTGGTTGAGTTAGTTGGTCTCGGCGGACTAGGGGTGTAAGAATTTTTATTTGATGGAATAACTCCTGTTTTTTTTTTTTTTTTTTTTTTTACATTTCTCATCTGTCTCTCATTATTTATACAATCATTTGTCCTCTCTCTCTCTCTGTGCGTTGAAAGGATCACGTAAATAACGTTAATTACTGTGGCTTATGACTGAATACAGTATTCAGTACTGTGGAAAGGAAGATCTCTTATGTTATTGCATATGGAATTAGGTCGTGTTTTAAGGTAGAGTAGAGATTATACGGCACTTTAATATCTAAGCGGAAAGTGTAAGGTACAATAAAACCAGTGTTACTCTGGATTCATATGGCGAACTGTAAAGGGCACCTTAAAGAACAAAACTTGATGTAATCTTAGCTTTAATCCTCCAAGCACGCGGCAAACATGTTCACAGTGGATTTTGCTTCGCTTCTATTGCCTTACCAGCATGAAACGCTAATAACATTCAGAACAAGGCCAAACACAACACAAATCATGAGATGTTTTCTTTCGGAATTTAGGCCTTGCAATGCAATGCAACGGGAGCTCAAACCTCCCCATAGATATCGATTTCCTCCAAAACGACAGAGTGATGCCCTACAAAAAGTGTTGTTAGCTTTGCTTGCTTCATTTATTCATGATAGTCGCATGTCTCGAACTTCCCGTTTGATTACTGTATAAACAAGACCTCCTTACGAATACTTATCCAACGGTGGTCGCTCCTTTTTTAGTACTTGAAGTACGAAGGATGAACAAGTGCAAAGATATGGGAATGAATCAAATAAAAACAATTATTTTGTTGTCTTTGGTGCATGACACAAAAAGTACTACTATTTGAAAATGTGATACAATGATTATATGCACAACAACAGAATTCCTACCGATATTTTGGAGAGGTTATTGTACTGTCCTTTCTGGAAAATTAAAACTTTTGTTAGAAATTAAAAACGAAAATAAATTATAGAAAATAAAAAGCACAAAAGGTACATTCCTGTGACAGTTATCAGTTTGTATTTCAATTTATCTTAAATGCTATGTTTCTTTATGAGAACGTTTTAATTTTCCATAAGTTTGTAGAACCAAGTTGAAACGCTGCCAGTGATTAAATCATTCTTAGTATAAAATGTATTATTATGTCGTGGGACGTAGCGCAAAGAAGTTGCAGTCTTGAGAGGGGAGGAAATGTACACTGCCCATCGGTGGATCTACCTACGCTCTAGGAAGAATGGATGGATTTATCTAAATATTTGTGTGCATAACTGTGAGTTGGTTATATGGACATAAGCGATTAAACCAAGCTGCTCGGAATAGTTGAACACTCAATAACGTGCTTGTTACCACCCTGACACAGGAATCTGAAAGTGCTATAAAAACGCGTGTCTATAGGTTAGCAGGTAAACAAAACAGTGAGCGAATGACCGTGTAACAGTGTGAAATACCTTTATTTTAGATTGCCGCGTCTGCATCGGACCATATCATCTTCATCAGCATCTACTGTGGTGCAAGGAGAGAGCCGTTTGGAAACAAGTGCTGTCTTCAGTGAGCGAATCTCGTTTCTGTTGGGGGATCCAGTGGCGGCTGTATGTACACACGGAGACACGCTAGGAACGGAGATCATTTAGCTTGTGTCAGGAACCAACACCCAGAATAATGCTATGGGAGCCATCAGTTATAATAACTGTTCACCTAAAATCAATATTTCTTGTTGGCATGTTGATTTTAAGACGTTATAGCTAAACCATTTCAAGACCAATGCTTCTGCCCTTTCTACATCCATCACAAACGCTATTTTCCAGCAGGACAATGTTTGCCCACGCACGACTCTCATGTCCCGACAGTGCCTACGTGATGTGGACATGCTTTCTTGGACTGTGCCTTCACCAGATCTGTCGCCCTTTGAACATATTTGGGATTTGATAGAACATTCAGTGACCTTCGCCGCTCGCCCCTACCACTGTTGTCCAACTCACAGCACACATGCAAGAGGCATGGCTCAGTGTTCGACAAGATGACGTTCGCCACTTTTCGAATCCTTATCACGATGCTTGGCTTCTTATAACGCTGTTCATGGAGACCATACTTCATACTGATGTTTACGGTATTTTCGTAAGTAAATACTGCTGAAATTATAAACAAAACAATCGTTTTTGTCTATATTGATATCTGTCGTTCCACTTGTCAAGCACAGAGCATGCACTCCTTTTAGGTGGGGCAATTTCAGTGACTATTCATAAACTTTTAAGTATTTTCAGCTTTTGTGATGTGATGATATAAGAATGTATATTACTACTGAGAAGTAGAGTACATTACAGTGCCCTATCTGCAGAGTTGTAACTGAAAATTGTAGTCTCCTTGAAATGTTCGAATGATGGCTTCTTACCGTTCGATAAGCATACCAAATCATGACAACTTTTGGGATGGAGGGCACAATTTGTGGGGGGGGGGAAGATCACGCAACCATCGCCTTACGGATTTACATGATAAGCTCAAGTTCCAATCATTATAAACTGACAAACTACTTCCACTTCTCGACCTATTAATGAGATGGGAAACACCATTAAAATGTTTATGGGCAGCTGAAGATATTTTATTTGAAATTTCATTATAATCACTGGATGCACGTCAAAGCCAACATAATTAAAGGCTTGCGTTTTGAGATGGTCGGATTAGACAGGAGTTAGGCGAGAAAGCAAAATCGCCAGCAGAAAACGAGTTTCCTCCCATAGTTTAATAGAAAAAAGAAAAACAACCAACGACACAAGTGGAATATAATAGACCTCAAACAATGAGCCAAACTTAATTCGCATAAATTCGCAAATCCGACACACAACATTTTTAGAAGAAAAGGTGGAATGTATAGTTAAACAAAATGATAAATGAAATACAATTTTTATTATTTTACAAACTCCTGTGCTTGCAAAAAATTCCGGACTGCAATAACCACTGACACATTGTGTTTAGAAGTAGTTGTCAGGGTGGTGATTTCAAGTAGGACGTAGCTGCAGATTCCTAATGAAAAACGGATTAAGGAACGGTATGTTCCTTAATCCGTATGGCGATGCAACCGTAGCAAAGTAACAAAGGGCAAAAGTCAGATTCCATGTAGAGACGCCATTACGTTCGATTATGATTTTTGGTAGTTTCGCGACTGGCGAAACTACCAAACCGCCAGATCCACCACCACGGGGAAGGGGGCCTAAGTAGTCAGAGGGCCCGATGGCCGTTTCGTATGTTTTTTAAGGAATTTTTAGTTTCTCCTCTACTAACAGCCAAGTGAGATCGAACATAACTACAAGCATGATATCGAATCACGTGGTTATGTTGATTTCAGAAACTACTGTTAGTTACTTACTTTACTGTTATTTTTTGTTTTTAGTATTCGATGTTTTAAGCTCTTTCTACGCGTAGAGGTTACTCAAATTACAGCTGAAATTACTCCTGAAATGTAGTTTTTGATAAACGTGTCTGTTGTAGAATGTTTTTATTTATTTTTTTTTTTTTTTTACTACTGCGCCGTCAACTTGTTGTAGACGTAATATTGTTGAGGTAATATTGCTCTGTGTATATTGTCTGTAACTTACGTATGTTCTGAGGTCTATTTTCTGTTTGCTGGACGAAAAACAAGAGTTTCCTGAAAAAAAAAAAAAAACCACGTTACTCTCAACCTCAGACCTGCTAACTCAGCCACGTTGTGAAAAGGGCCCACAAAAATTCCTCACATCAGCGACGGGACTCGAATTCAGGTGTTTTCCACCTGGTGTTGGGAAGACGGCAACTGTGCTACCCACGAGGGCGTGCTGTCCAGTACTAATGTTTATATTTTTACTTGAAACCGAAATAATGCACTATTATTCGTGTTTGTATTTCGCAAAATTTTTCCAATCACTCTGTGAATATTTTTAAGATCGCCTGTTGTTTTGTAAACATCGATGAAGATTATATATTCAACAGAGCTTAAGGTAAAATAAGTGGCGTTCATTTTATAATGTACACATTACCGTACCAAAATATTAGAGGATCAGATACTATAATTTTCAGAGAGAATTTTATGGAAAAACTTGAGATTAGTAAAGATACTTTTGATATCAACGTCTTTGAGGAGAAAATATTCACAGAGTGATTGATCGTAGCATAATAGATTGTTAAGAGCGACAGAATAAAGGGTTCGAGGAGAGATGTCTTCCAATGTTGTGCTGGAACGGCTTCGAGTTTATTAGAGCGATTCTTCTTAAAGGGAAGGGATCCAAATAATGGGGGAATAGTTGATGATTAGTTGAACAATCCCTTTATAGGAAGGAGAACATATCTAATCTCTAATCAAGAAAGTATTACTTTTAATGAATCCAGTACTTTTAGATGCTTATTAATAATATGCAAACTATGATTGTCGAATCAGGAGTATTGTAAGATTACAATACAAGTTAAGTCTGGCATGATTTTTATTTTGAATGGGTGAAGAAGAAAGAGATAGAATGTCACAGATGTACAGATTGACGTTAACCGAAAACATAGCAGTTTGAACTGTGGATTCATAGACATGTGGAAAATTATTAATGAAGACATTAAATAAAAAGGTATTTGCATTAGTAGAGACATATGATGATGCAAGAAAGCAAGCTTATATAGCATCAGCCGAAAAAAAAAAAAAAAAAAAAAAAACCCTTCCCATTTCACCCATCCATTCGCTTCAAAACTTTGTCTAGTTTTAAGTCTGGCTGGTTTTTAAGTTTAGTTCTTAGTGTTCTAAGAAAGATGTCCGGGAAACTCCATTAGTTGAGAGAGGGAAGGTTTTCAGTGAAATTAACGATAACTGTATGTCACCTTTGAAAGACGTAGTTTTAAATCAAAGAAGGGATCTTGAATTTCAGGAATTTTCAATTTTTTTTATTAGAATATTATGCGAGACCTTGTCAGACGCACTTGTTATAACAATGTGATAAATAAAAGTAGCAAATGCTGTATACTGAATTTGTTATATCAGGTACCACCTTAGGGTTTTTTTTTTAAGATATTCTGTTTTTGTGAAATTAAGCGAAAATAAGTTAAATTTTATTTAATCGAAAGGCAACACTGCGTAAAATCATGGACGTCTTCAGGACGCGTAGTGTAGTAACAACGAATTTGTTTTCATATGGTTTACCCCTGACAGATGCATATGGGTATGCAGGAAAGTATTATATTCAAGGATATTTTGTTCTCTGTCCAGGTCTCTGGTGAAAGTTGTAGTTCTTTCAGCATCTTTGAGGGCTCAGTCAACTCTAAGGTGCATCTAAATATCGGCGCGGTTCGTGCATTGTTATTATGGACCCAGAAGGATAGTGTTCCAAAAACACAAACATTACACCGCACAGGACAGGACAAGAACTGGTTGTAGGGAACGGTTTGAAAATCATTTCGAATATACGGTCTTTTTCTTCCGCATTTAGAAAGACAGATCGGAACACAAAAACAGCTGCCAAAAGAATACTCGAAAGGTAAAGGACAAGCTCTTACAGAAAGGGGCTAGCATAACCCAGGTATGCCTGTGCAAACCTTGTAGACCCATTAAAAAGTAGGGACATACTGTACTTGAGCAACCACAAATATTAGGGAAAGGATCTCTAAGAAGGGGGAATAGCCTGTTGTTCTGGGTAGGCACAATGTACAATGCATATGCAGAGCTCCATATGAGATATAGGAACGAAATCTCTGCATTTTATGCCAGACCTTTTAAGGGTTCAGTAAATCCTCAATGAGTGATAATTTCCACATCTAGTCTAAGGATTCTTAGATTTCTCCAAAGGGGACAAGTGTAAAATGTTTTTCAGAGTGAAGGTATATAAGCAAAGTTTTCTACGTAGCTTACTGGGATCAGTATTCAGATGACCACGTGAAGATCACTCTAGTCTGATGTAGAATTCCATATTATTATTATTATTATTAAAATCAGTTTATTTCCCAAGAAACCTTGGGTCACCCCGGGACGGCTCTGTGCCAGAAGGGTGTGAATATTTACAGACTAATGTGCGAGGAACACAATGTACAATAAACAAGAGTACATGCGTGCTCGACCCGAGACTTTTACAGGATTAAATATACAATAATGTACAAAATATACAGTAATATACAAAATATATGATTGCATGAAGACAAAAAGTCTTTGTCATATACAAATAGGCAAGTTAAAAAAAAAAAAAAAAAAAAAAAAAAACACACACACAAAAAAAAAAACAGTCTGTCCAGGAGCAGGTGAGTATTATAAGCTCATAATCTGGTAGTTCTTGAGGATTTCCTTCCTGTAGGGCTTGTCTTCACAGAACCTATCAGGGTGGATCCTAAATTTATTGAAGATCCGAAGACATATGGAAACCAGAATCGCGATAAATAAGTTGATAACTGCTGTGTATTCTGTATAGTGTTTTGTGTTCTTTTTTTTGCTTGCTAACTAACGAATACCAAAAATAAGCATGATTGTAATGTTTATTTTCAAGAGTCTGAAGTAACATATTCTCATACTTTTTAATTTACTAACGACTTATGATGGAAATTGCAATTGGTCATCATAAAGCATCAGTACATTGCATCTGTAAGGACCTAGTCGACTGATTGATAATATAATTATGCTATTTTTGCATAACTTAAATAAAGACGGAAAGGGAAAGACAGAAAAAACAAAATTGAATATCCAATTATTAGAGCAATTAGTCAGAGTAACGGACTACCTGTTCCTCCAGAAAGCTGATCATTCGAAAGAAAAAACACAGATGACCCAATCGAAACAATCCATAAGAGTTCTGAACCAGAATACGAATTCCCAGACCCAAACAAGCCTCTTCTTATAACTCCAAAAGATCTTATGCGTGATTTAAATCTAAGGCACAGGCAGAGCTTTAGGGAACTAGCTGAGGGCATTGAATTTATTGCAGAAAGACACAACTATATCTGTATTTCACAAATGACAAAAAGAGTTTTCTTTATATTTTGCTATGAAAGATTCACTTTGCTACTGTAATAATGTCAATGGACTACTTGATGCCTTGATAGAGAAGAATGTAGGCCTTTCTTCGACTTTTCGAATTAAGTCTAAAAGCTGCCACTCCACAATGGAAATATACATCAATCTGAACAATTGAAAGAATCCTATGAGAACAGAAAACATCTCTTAATAAAAGAACAGTACAATAAATATAATTGGCACATCTGCGGAAATTTCGGTTATAAGGAATCTTTTATGTCTACAATATGGCCATAGAACATATGAGTACAGGGCTAGATTGTAGACTTACATTTATATATTCATAATGCGAAAATCAAAGGTGTATTCGTGTCTGCATATCAGAGACTTACTGAAATATGAAAAATTTGAAAGACTGTTAAATCCTTTGGAAATGGAAGCTTGGAAATCCTTCAAAAAAAGTTAGTGAATATTTTTAAGGGCAAGGAAAGACCATACAACTATAGAACCTTGATTGAGAATTAATTAGAAGCCTACCAAAGTCTCGGTTACAATATGTCTAAAAATTCCGAGCTAGACTTTTTTTTCTAAGTAATCTTGGACACGTTAGTGATGAACACTGAACGTTTTTATCAAGCTATTGCTACCATGGAAAAACATTACCAAGGAAGGTGGAAGGCCAGTATGCTAACAGACTCTTGCTGAACATTGCACAGAGACAGAGGCTCCTGATAATTACAAAGGAAAATGCAAATAAAAAAAACCGACTAGCTGTTTTACCCTGTTTATTGTAATACTTGCTAAGATTTCATTAAAATTTCAAAATAATTAAAATAAGTGTAACCTGCATTCCTCTTTAAATCTGTGAGCGTTAGGCAATATTTGACTTGAAAGTTGGACTTAGCTCATCACAATCCATGAGTTGTGTCATATTTCAGCAGTAAAAAAATCAAAAGCTTAAAATTTGTTGCAAGTGTTACTCTCCCAACAGCAGGGGATTATATTTTAAAAAATCTACATTGCATAAAATGTAACATCAACAGCCGTTCCTAAAATAAGACGATTTTATCATCATTTCAACCAACCTGCAAGCTGCTTGTATGCAGCTTTTTTTTTTTTTTTTTTTTACGAGAGGCCTAGATAGACATTTAGTTGTATTTTTATTAGTGTTTAAATATATATTCGCGTTTTGTGTTCATTCCTTAGAATCATTGTTGTGATATCAAACGGACTTTTCATAGATTATAGCCGACAAAATGAATGGAGTATTTATTACTGAGCCTTTAAGCATATTGAAGAGGACGGGTGACTTTTTCTTGTACGGTTTAGGTGCATCGGCAACTTAGGGCTGTATTGCGCTGTATATAATATGTCAGTAAATGGCGTGTGTTCTGTGGTCAGTTTGCTGTTTGCTACACGGAAAAGAGTTTCCGGGAGAAAAACTATGCTACCCTTGCCTGAGACCAACTAACTCAGCCACGTTATGAAAAAGGCACATTAAATACTTCCTCGCGGCATTGACGGGATTCAAACTCAGGACTTTTCCATCCGGTGTGGAAGGACGGTGATTATATCAATTGTGCTACCCACGAGGACTTCTTATTTATATCCGTTAGCTTGAAAGTCTTCGCACGGCCATGGCAACATTCTTTGGTTCCTTAAATTGAGTGTACACATGTCCAAACTACTTGCATCATAAATTGTCAATTTTTATGTGTTCGAATTAGTTGAAGACTGGTATTTATTTGGGAAGAGTTGACATTAAAGTAACCTTCCTCTTCTGGCAACGTAATATTTCAAGGGCATAATGTTTAATCTAATATTTGAGTTGCTGTGGAATATTACGTGGCTGAGTTAGTCGGTCTTAGGGGCAGCATGGCTTTTCCTTCCAGAAACTCGGGTTTTTCGTCCAGCAAAACAGAAAATCGACCAAAGAACACAAGCATTTTACAGACATTTTGGAATTATCTAGTAAATAATTTATAAACATATACATTAGTTCATTCAGTATATAATTCAATGACAAAAATACACCGAGTGGCCATTTTATTATGTGCACTACCTAATAATGAGTAGGTAGTGCACTCTTTAACCCTCAGAACAGTCTGGATTCATCGTTGTATGGACTCAAAGACGTGTCGAAAGCGTGCCTCAGGATGTTGATTCATGCTGACTCAACTGTTCCAAAGATGTTGCAAATTACTCTCTACTGCGGAGAGCTCATTTCACCTCGTCCCACAGGTGCACTATATTAGATTGAGTTCCTGCGACTAGGGAGGCCATTGTATTAGGCTGAATTCATTTTCATTTTCACGTTCCCGGAATCAGTTCTGTACAAATCTGGCCTTGTGGTATGGCGCAGTCTTTTTAGAAGAATCCATTCGCAGATGGATACACTGCGGCCATGAAGGAATGCGCCTGGTCAGAAACAATTTCCAAAAAAACCTGGAAATTGTTGCTCCATTGGTATAAAGGAGCCCAATACGCACAACGAAAACACTCTCCACATCATTTCATCGCCACTTGCATTATTGACTCCTGGCAGGATGGATCCTTAGAACCATGCTGTTTTTGACATATTCTAGTCCTCTCAACGGTGAAACAACAGGAACCGGGATTTGTCAGAACAGGCAACATGTTTCCAATTTTCCACGTTCCTAAGCCTTGTTTTTTTTTTTTTTTTTTTTTTTTTTGTTGACAGGAGTGGAACCCAGTCAGTCGTCAGCTGCGATACTCATCCGTGACATGGTACAAATTGGACTTTCTGAAATGCCCCCTTTGGTTAGAACTGGATTGTTATTTGTGTGACTGCAGCCTTTCAGTTACTACAGAAACGAATCTTCTGTTCGCCTCTGAAATCAACGGGTTGTTTCAGACCATAGGGTCGCCGCTTGCTGGGGGTTATTTAGTTATTGGACCAATTTCGATATATCCAAGACACAGCTGTACGTGCAAACCCCAGCAAGGTTTATACGTACAGCAGTTTCCGATACACTCATACCAGCATGTCTCGCTGACTACCATACCACGTCCGGATCGAAGAATACAAGCAGTTACAGACACAATACACAGACGCCTCGTAGCTTTAATTGTCCTGGCACTTAACGGACACAAAAGCTAACCATGAAATTTTCGAAAATGGACAGCGAGGTCACCCTGAGGATATAATCAATGCTTGGACTCTGGCTGCACCTTGTACCCAGTCTTTAACTGAAATTATGGAAACATGCAGCCAATATTATGTTTCACCTTGTCTAAACTCAAAATTATCATCTTAAATCTTTGTGGCTAATTCATCTTCCAAAAGTTAGTATTTTTAGTACGAGGAAACACGGCAGGCGCTTGAGAATCGATTGGAACTTTTCGAATAACCCTAGAATTTCATGTTCAAATAAAATTATAATTCAAAAGAAACACTGAATTTAGTTTTGATTATATACTGTTTGGTTTTCCTTCATGAGCAACTTGACTGTAATAACAGCTATAATAAAATAGTAGTAAACCCATTTGCCTCTATACACATCACCTTGCTAAAATACTGGTTTCGGCTGTACTAATCAAAAACAAAGAGGTTTGTCATTCATTCCGGTACAACAATGGTCCTCCAAATGATTAATGATTTTCAAATTAACCAACTCTAGAAATGATGGATGATTGTCATAATTAATTTTACACATATTGTTCTCAGACTATTCAGGAAAACGATTTTGAAGTTCAGAATGTCTGAAGCTATTTTGGAAATATTTAAGTAAGCTACAACGTTAAATATTATCAGCGATACATTGGTTTTAAGGATATGCTGCTTGTACGAAAATTAAAAATAAAACTGCAGTTTTATTTTGAAATTTTTTCACAATACACTTTCCACACAAACTAGTTAAAAATACACTGTGCTGCCACTTTATTAGGTACACCCCTGAGGTGCACACAAATGGTTTGTCCTACAACGTTGCGTCACATGACCACAGCTGTGGATATAAATGCAGCACAACAACCTTTCTAGTATCATTTAAGCGTACAAACCACCGTAGCAAGAATGGAAAAAGGAGTGATCTAACGGACTTTGAACGAGGCATGGTAGTAGGTACAAGACGTGCTGGACAAAGCATCTCTGAAATGGCAGTTCTCCTGAACTTTTCACGCACCGCAGTTTCAAGGGTGTCTCGAGAATGGTGCAACGAACAGAAAACAACCCCTCAACGGCATTGCTGTGGAAGAAAATCGCTTGCTGATGAGAGAGATCAGAGGAGGATGGCTAGAATTGTGCAAGCAAACAAACTGGCCACAATGTTGCACATCACGTCAGAATACAACCTTGGTGCGCAGAACAAAATATCGCAACGGACCACTAGTCGCACTTTGTCCGGAATGGGCTACAACAGCCGACGGCCACATCGCGTACCTTTGTTATCAATGAAGAACAAGAGAGCACGCCTCCTGTGGGCACAACACCAGCCATCAGCACTGGACTATCGAGGATTGGAAAACAGTTGCTTGGTCTAACGAGTCAAAGTTCCTGGTACATCAAGTTGATGGAAGGCTCAGAATTTGGCGAAAACAACATGAATCCATGGACCTGTCATGTCTGACGACTACTGTGAAAGGTGGCTGGGGTAGTGTTATGTGTGGGGAATGTTTTCTTGGCACACGTTGGGTCCATTGCTACCCATAGATTCACGTATGAATGCCACATCGTACCTAAACATCGTTGCTGACCAAGAGCATCCGTTCATGTTGACAGTTTATCCTCAGTCAGATGGTTACTTCCAGCAGGATAATACGCCGGTGCACAAAGCCCGAATCACTATGGAATGGTTCCAGGAACATGACAATGACTTTTCTTTGCTGCAGTGGCCCACTCAATCCGCGGATCTCAATCCTATTGAACATCTTTTGGATGAGCTGGAAAGGGCTGTTCGCTGCAGGCCTACACCTCCGTCGAATCTGAAGGAACTGCGTGACATACTCATGGCTGCATGATACTCCATTCCTGCACAACATTATCAGCATCTTGTTCAATCCATGCCTAGATAAATTCAGGCTGTTTTGAAGGCTAAAGGAGGCTCACCACGCTACTAGGTAGGTGTATCTAATAACGTGGCAGCATAGTGTACACATTCCAGAGGAGGAGAGTAAAAAAACAAAAAACAAAACTAATTATTCGGGTGAAAATCGGAAAGGCCTAATTCAAATATATCAAGACAATTTGACAAGAAATTATTCCATGACAGTGTTCATAAATTTTCATTTTTGGCCAAGCTTCTGAGATTAACTGTGTGATTGATCTGATAAGTTTCAAGGTACAGTCCCAGAGTGGACAGCCACCTTGTTGGTCTTAACTGATTGTCCCTGTTGTGTACAACATCCTATACAACAGGACTGTTCCCCGCAATTTATTCAGGCGTTGAGATCATCTTAATTTCCTATATTTGGTTGGATCTGGTTTTCTGCATTGGGACAGAATCTGTTCTTTGAAAAAGTTGAAATATTCTCCGTTATTGAAAATTCTTCATTTCTTGCTAATGGATTGTGATCTATAAGACTTAATATAAGATTTCTTGTAATCATCCCTGACTGCAGGAAGAATCCGTAGATAGGCTAGTGGAGAAGCCGAAATCCCATTCCAATCCACATTCCAAGGTATACAGGTCTATATCTGAGATATTAATCCTTCCACAATGGATATCATTAGAGTACTTTTCCGTTCTGGTTGCAAATTTTCTGTACGACTGTGTTGAATTATTTCTGTGCTCTCTGAGACAAAGAAAACATCTTTAAGGTATCTTGATCTTGCATACAAGATACAAGAGAAACCTTTCTGAACCTACTTCATGCATTAAATTTATTTGTGCATGTACAGTTCAAAATTGTAGCAATGTTTTTTCTTTCTTACTTGTCTTTTTAGAACCGATTTGATGACGCAATCCAAACTGACCTCAGAAACTTTGTGTGTAAACAGGTTATAGTTTAGTATATTGAATGTTCTGGATGCAGGATTTCTGACTGAAAAAAAAAAAAACGTATAAAATTTTCTTTCAAAATGCGGAAATAAGTATTATAATGTAAACGATTTTAATGAATTTCCAAGTTACGCCTTTCAAACAACTTACAATGAGTCCTATATTTACAAGATTGATTTTTTAATACCGTGGTATTAAATCCCATTTCTCTATAACAGCAGATGTTGGAGTATGACGGTGTGTTAAGCGCCAAAGCAACTAAGGCGCCGAGACGCTAGTATATTTTTCGTAATTGGGCATGTTCTTCGATATATACTGGCTGCTAGACATAATATACTGGCGTCTCATAACCTTAGTTACCTTAACACATATAAGTACCACCCTGAAATTAGAAATTGCATTATTATAATTTGCAGTTTTACAATTCGCTTTATTTTCGAGTTTCGGAACTCAAAACCGTATTATATTTGATTTAACATTGTTAATTTAAACGCTTTAAAAAAAGGGGGCATTTTATGGAAATCGCGCTGATTAGTGTGATGGCAAGAGGCTATGAAGCATCAGTACTGTCCACTGGAGGGAATGTCAAATTTCATGTAAAAAGTTATGCAGTTATTTCTAAAAAAGAAAAACGTTCTTGCAGCTTAACTTTTGGATACTGGTGTACATTGCTATACTTGTTGAAAGATCCTAAAATCTGAAATAATGTTTAATACGGCTGTGCGAAGTTGACATTTTGAGAACTTCATTCGCTGGCTAAATCCGAAAGCAATTCTTTCTTTTTTTTTGCTAATACGTGAATATTATATTTTTAATGATTAAAATATTTCATACTGTTTCTCGGTTGCAAGCGACAAGGCGAAATCAGGTCACCAGACACCAAAATCAGATCACATCTAGCGATCGCAAACGACGTTAGTTATAACGCCGGCCGTCTCTTAAGTCTATATTAGAAATGGCTGACCGCCGGAAAAACAACATTATCCAAAAGTTTCTACTTACAATAAATGTAAGCAGCACGTCTTTAAAATAACGACCGGACTTTAGATCGATATCAACAGTCCAAATCGTGCAGTATCTGAAACTACCCTATATATAGTTATTTCTCTGCTTCTGACCTAGTGGACGCCAAATACCAGTTACGATAACGTTTATGGGCTTTCCCTATTTCCTTCTGCACAAATTTTAAAGGTCTCCCTGAAAAAACGAACACGTTACATGGTTATGACGTAGTCTATCTGTTTGCTTATTTATAACGTGAAATACATAAAACATTTAACACCTTCGGTGATACAACATCCCAGCCATAAACTATCCAAAGGCTTTAGACACAAATCTTTTCTTACGTTATTTTGAATCGTATGAATCTCAAATGATGCAGCTGCGATGCATTTTATCTTCTGAAAGATCCATCCGCCATAGAAAAATAAAAACGTATAAGAACATATATGCTTAAGCCGGGGATTTTTCACAACAGTGGCAGAGTTAGTCGGTTTAGAGTAACGGTTCCATTGCTCCTTCCCCTAAATTCGGGTATTTCATCTCGCAAAATTAGACAAACAGGACGAAGCCTGGTGGCCTTAGTTTCCTCAGCATTTATCCTTAAAACTCAAACTATCCGCTTATCATGGAGAGTACATTCCACGAAAATTGGTTTAATTTCGAATTTCCAATATTCGGTTGGTCTTTTTATGTCATTGTCTTCACGACAAAAGATATATACACTATCCTACCAAAAGTTACGGGACAGAAATTAATTGCGCGTTGGCCCACTTTTGGAATTTGATAAAGTAGTTTTCAGAATTGGATGATTATGGAGAAAAGTAGTTTTCTTCATATTCATCCAATTTTGATCGTATTGCTTACATGGCGTATTGATTTTAGCTCGATTATCAAGCTAAAAGCAATACGCCATATAGCAAGCCGTATACGGCTTTAAGAATGCGTATACCGTATGACACCTTATATACGTACTAGTATTTGTAAGGACAAACCTTTCTCTAGGCAGACGAACTAGGAATGACAGTTATTTTCAGCTATTACAAGTAAACATTCATTAGTGGTGTTACTTAGGACTATTTTTCAGCAAAAGTGTCACAGTACGTCAGTGGTACAGCGTTGACGAATAGGGTAGACGTACTACGATTGGTGTCTTCATTGTATACAAACACACCGAATCCGTTTATTCGTTGCTAGGACAACTGCGTTCTTCGATGTAGTAATACTGTACAGCAGAACTATGGAAAGGCTAAGTTTAAAAGACAACGTATTTTAATTCTTTTATAGGTTTACATTAACATAACGAAGCTAATTTTTAACGTTCTAATTGTATTTAATACAAGAGAGAATTCTATTTACTATGCCATCTAGAATTTAGCACAAAACTATTTCATGATAGTATAACTAACACAGTTTAACAGCTAATCTTTGCCTGTTGCCAGAAAATTAGTACTCATTATAAGCGAAAAAGTGAAATGGCTGTGGTGATTGTGCATGCACTTTCGTATTGCCCCCGTAATAGTAGCCTCTTTGGAGCCCACCAGTATAATGCACAGAAACGGAAGGTATGACAAACCACCGTGCACTTTATGCGAGGAAATCAATAGAAACTGAATACACGTAAACCAGGTAAACTCGCAAGGTCATTTTAATAAGAATTTCGGAACAACATTCAGTCGTCTGTTAGCAATTAAAAAGAATACAATGAGCTGTATTTATCCAATTTAAAGAAACAACGTTTGGGTTTATTAATAAACGAGAATTTAACCAGTTATTGGTAAATATAATGGACTTTTTTTTAGCTTATATTTATTCCGCTAATAGAATTTATTTCTTTTGGCGAGGTATCTACTTCCGTCTGACTTCCTTGTCTGCTTATAGAATATATCTAGTGACCTACAATTTCAACCGTGACCTTCATTACTGTAGTGGGTAAGGAAAATCGATTAGAAGAAGAGATTACATGAGAGGGAAGATGCTCATCTTAAGAGCTCATATTATGCTAAGCGTAATTAAACAGAACGTCTGCTGCAATCATGTTGCTTTTGATGCTGTATTGAAAACTTAAAATAAATTAGAAAAACTAAGGAAAGCTCATTTACATTAATAGAAACAGATATTAATAGAGATTCGGGTGGTTAAATATTTAATGGTATTATTTTAATAATAAGAATTGATAATTATTCAGTACTTAGCCAGAAGTAATACCGCAATTCCTGATTATCGTTTCTGTAAATTGCATGAGTTCCAAGGCTGGTTTTCCTGAGGAAAAATAAAATCAAGATGCCGCTAATGAGAATACATACTCTGTATGTAATAGGCCAGACGAAAGTAAATGGCGTATATGAATCAGTCAGAAAAATTCAGTTGAAAACCTGGCACGGATCCAGAATTACAAATACCAGTAAATTTATAAATGAATTTAAACGCAGGCTTAAAATATACCACAAAAAGAAAAAAATTAACTATCTGTGTATCATAAAGTATTTAAAATACTTTACAAATTGTTTTTAAAGTATGGACTTATCGTCTTCTCTCACTCAAAGATTTGGGTTGGTGGTTCGATATACATTTTGGGGTCGGGTTTGGCGTCTCCTGGCCTCCGATTCCGTGGTGCATTGGATCATTGATTTTGTCTGCGAGTGTGAGGAATTCATATAAATTATTTGCATAGTTAATTCAACAACCGAGAGTATCAGCACAAAATTGTTCTACAGAACATCATAGAGGTAATTCCTCATTTTCTTAATTAATTAAAACACTTTAGTATATATACATTATTAATGATTTGCTCCTTAACAAATACGACCGAAAAGAGAGCATTGGAACCAAACTAAACTTTGATTTCTTCAAGATGAATCTTTATTTGTAATATTTCGACATCTGTATTTTATGACATGATTAATTTTTTAAATATGTTATTTACATTTTTAAAAATATATATTTTATTTTACAAGTATTTTACTTATAATGTTGTGATGTGCATTGTATCATATGGTAATGAAAAAAAATCAAAATTTAAAAATAATAAAATAAATAGAGAATAAAATCGTGGATCCTGGAATTTATAAATAGATAAAATGCACAAGATATTCGATTTATAGAAATTGATATGCTTGCTTTTTTTTCTTTAAAAAAAAAAAAATCTCATTTCTCACACAAACCTGTAAAAAAACAAATTAAACTCCAATTAAGCCACAGACTCGTATTCTTAATATATATATATATATATATATATATATATATTTCACAATAGGGCTTATAAAATATATATAGTAATATATATTTTATGAAACAAATTCGGTGATTTGTAGGCCATTACCAAATGAATTTACTCGAATATGAATAATTTACTTATGTTTCGTTATTTACTTTGCCAAGCAGCACATGGTACTTATCGACTATATAAAAATCAAACATAAACTTACCCATCATCAGTGTACCACGACGTGCATAGATATGTAAAATCGTAATTATATTCATAATTTGGTCAAAACAAGATAGCCAAAAACTTTCCTGAAAATCAAGCTACCAGCAGACGAACAAATGTTTGCGAATTTTTCTGCTCCACAAAATGACAACTTTCGTACAAAATAATTAAAAAAAGACACTTATTTAGTAATATAATTTATTATTTTATGAAAGAAAAATGTAAATGAAGGATATTTTAGGGGGTGAGGAGAGAGACAAATTACAGATTTAATATGCCGATGTAAAAACATTCGTGTGGAATACATTATTGACGTCTACTGTCTGTTCAGCAGTCTAATAAAATGTATGAACTTAAAAAAATGTCTAAAACGCAGGAAGGAGCGCCCTCTTTCCTCCCCTTTTGATGTACTGATATTATGAAGAATATGTTTACAAGAACTCCCAAGAAAATTAGTGCTAAATGCAAATATGAGATAAATTAAAGCGACATTCACCATATCGATGTGTATAGTTTTTATATTTGGTAACTGTGTATAGAGAAAATTGTAAAAAATACCCAATATTTTAGTAATGATGGAATCATCTTACGTTAACAATACGAGGATTATTTTAAGTTGTACTAGTGTTGATATACAAGGATTGTTTACAGTATAATCTTCTGTTGCATGCAAAAAACCTGGCGTTAATTTTTAATTTAAAATTATTCAAACTCTCACTCGATACTTATCTCTCCTGTCTATTAACCTCCAGATGTCGCATTGTCTGAAATAATTATCCTCAGTGTCTTACCTTTTAAGAAGTCAGGAGCAAGACGAAAGCAACCATTAGATCAAGGCGATGCACACCGGCGTCCATGTTGCTACAAATTTTTCTTCCACTACTACTCCAATCATTCCTTCCCCCCATTTTCACTGTAATGGAAATCACGCAATCCTTTGGTCTAGTGTAGCAACCTGCAGACACATCGGTCGTAGCTACAGATGCCAGCCATCGTCAAGCTCTAATCTTGTCCAATAGCTGCACACTACTCCCCCTGGTGTCACCGAACACAAGTGCACACTGGTTGTACTTGAGCTCGGTCCATTCGCTGAGTTAGGGGAAAGGAAAGGGGGTGTAGAGTGAAGAGAAGACGACAATTTCGTACCTGTGTTTTGAATGAGACAACGAGGATGTAGCAAAGACACAGATCGATAGCTTGAAGCTTTTTCGTCGCTTGGGGGCGTCTGCAGTAGTGGGAAACCTCATATGATATCAGAACGCGCTGGTAAGCGTGATACACCTAACTGGACACAGCACACCTGTTGTTCGAGCAGAAAAAATG
This sequence comes from Mastigoproctus giganteus, assembly GCF_048544385.1. Lineage (NCBI taxonomy): Eukaryota > Metazoa > Arthropoda > Arachnida > Uropygi > Thelyphonidae > Mastigoproctus > Mastigoproctus giganteus. The sequence continues at coordinate 26,019,155 of NC_143575.1, forward strand.
GAAATGTGTTACCAAATTTACGGCTTGGTGCTTTAATAAATGCAAGAGATGATGCCTATTTTTTTTAAATTGGATATAAGAAATAAACAGATGCTACACTAACATTTTCTTATTTACGATTTATGGGATTAAGATTTATCTTCTGAATTATATTCATCTGAGATTTATCTTCTGAGTTCATGATGCAAAATAAAAAATAAAACAATATTTTCTGTATAACAGGAACTCTCAGCTCTAATCTAAGATTGATTTGTGTGCTGCATGCGATGCATATGCTGTTTGATCAGCTGTTATCTCCAAATTTGGTTATTTTAAATCAGTGATGTCCAACCGGCTGGCCGCATGCAGCACATTTCCTCGTATTGTATGGTCTGTAGCTATGTCCCTGAGCTTACTAGCGTATCACAAAATATAATTTCACGCTAACTTCTAAAACTATCCGTTTTTAGTAATACAGTATTCGATTTTCTGTATTGCTTTCTTATAATGTTTTATGTATGCTCCTCAATATTTAACAGTATTATTACAACCATAATAATGATTTTGTATTTAATTCTTACGTGTAAATAATTTAACTAAGAATATAAACGTTGATGTAAATATAAACTTGCAGATCACGATCCTCAGCATTAAAAAAAAAAATAGTTGGACTCTATGACTGCAGTTTTATGTGGATACATAAATTGCGCAAACTGGATAGTTCCTAACTGCCTTATGGCTGAGACAGGAAAGATTGTTATGTATAGTAACAAAGACAGTTGATGTCAGATCCAACGAGTACAGCAACTGCTTTTGATTAACATATGGTACAGTAAGGTGTGGCAATTGATTGAAACAGTTCACAGTTTTCAACATTCAAACTGTGAATTGGTCGGAGGCTAGCTTTGATGGAGAGAGCAGTTAAATTTATGGTTTCGAGGTAAGAGCTGGAGTCTGCTGATTATGGAACTCTTTGGTTACTGAATGAGAAATCTAGAAAAGGGAATGTGTTTATTCTGGTTAACAGATTGGAATAGATGGGAGTTGATTGCAATTTTTTATCTGTACATTGTCTGTTTAGCAATTTTCCACGGCGAACCAGATCCATGAGATATCAGATATCGTGACTGTAAATTGAAACACACGAGTTGCTGGGAAATAAACCATTCATCCTATGCTCGAGATCGACTTAATCAGTCACGGTATGAAAAAAACCCATAAAAGTTTCTCCCGCCGAAGTCGAGATTCGAACTCAGGCCATTTCTATAAATATGGAAGAGCGGTGATTGCATCCACTATACTAATCCCAAGCGTGGTCTATAGGTTTTAATATATATGCACTCAGCTTCAGAAAAAGTTGTAGTGGGGTTTTAGGAGTATTAGAGTTTTCCCAAAGTTTTTGTCAAAGTTTTCCCAAATATAATTTGGGAAAACGTTGACAAATCAATCTTTAAAGATCTTCTATCTGATTCTACAGACTCTGTGGACCATCTTGATGATAATCAATTGGAAAACTGTGTTAAAAACACTATCTTTACAGCTATCACAAAATCTACTAATAGGAAAGCTTTCCGTACAAAATGTACCCCGTGGTGGACAAATGAGCTAACAATTCAACGTCGCAAGGTTCATCACGCTAGGCGCCTTTATCAAAGAGCAAAACGAAATAGACAGCCTTTACTTGAGGTCAATAGGTTACATTTAAACTATAAAAATGAGAAGAGGATATATACTAAAGCAATATATAATAGTAAAGTCAAATCTTGGCAGAATTTTGTACATACAACTGGAAACCAAGATCCGTGGGGTCTTATATATAAAATCAGTAGAAATAAATCAACTCCTGGTGATATCTTTAATACAATAATCTCAAATAATACTGAAACTCTGAACTTGACGCAAACTGCCAATCAAATTCTTGAGAGGCTTTTTCCCAATGATGTTAGAACTCTTGATCTGCCTACCACTCTGGAGTTAGGAAAGTAAATGAGCAATATGATTCTACCATTTCTACTCCTTTATTTACTATGGAAGAGCTTAAAAATGCAGTTTCTTCAATGAGTAATAACAAACGCCCAGGAACTGATCTACTGGAATACATTTTCATAAAAAGATTCTTCTCTATTAACCAAACCATCTTTTAAAACTCTTCGACAAGTTTTGTAGCTGGGAATTTTCGTGTTATTTGGAAGTCTGCTCTCATTAGAATAATCCCAAAACCAGGTAAACCACCAAGTGATCCTAAATCATACAGACCTATCGCTTTATTATCCCACTTAGGCAAGCTACTAGAAAAGCTCATGGCATACAGATGTAATCAACTTCTTTTGGAAATTAATCTATCTTCCTCTCTTCAGTATGGATTTAAGCCTGGTTGTAGTTGTGAAGATGCGCTTTTTGAATTGAAAAAGTTAATTGATAGCTCTACTTACAAATATGCACTGGCAGCTTTTATTGATTTTGAAGGGGCCTTCGACAATGTTTGGTGGGAATGTTTGGTCTTATGGCTCCTTAGAATCGGTCGTTGTTCTAGACATCTCTTCCTTTTGTTCAAAAGTTACTTTGCTGAACGTACTGTCTATATTCAAACCAAACATCAGTCGGTATCCAAAGCTGTTTCTCTAGGATGTCCCCAGGGTTCCATTCTTGGCCCTCTTGTGTGGAACCTCGTCCTTAATGATTGGCTGTCTTCTCCCTCCAATACGGCCGATGTGCAAATGATTGCCTTTGCCGACAATCTCTCCATCTTAGTACATGGTAACTCCAGGTCCCTATTAGAACAATGGGCTAACTCTGTACTCGATAACTTGCTGAATTGGATTCTGAAAAATAAATTAAGAGTGTCACCATCTAAAACCAAGATGATGATATTTCACGTAAAACTAGACCATAATAGACCTCCGATTGTCAAGTTTAATGGAGTATCTCTGTCACTTGTTACCACTCATAAGCATCTTGGTATTATTTTTGATGAAAAATTGTCATTCTTACCACACATCCAGAATCTTTCCAAAAAAAGTGAAAACTTTTACGGCCATGTTATTCAAAATCTCTCGGCAGGACTGGAGGTTTAAAAAAGGGAACCCTCAGAATTCTATACTACGCAGTGTTTATTCCAATCGTTACATGTGCAGCCAGCATATGGTTTCACAGAACCAAACTTATTACAGTTCAGACCAAACTAGACAGTGTCCAACGGACCTTTTTGCTAGCTCTCCTGAAAACTTGTAGAACAGTTTAACTGCATCTTTACAAGCCATCTCAGACTTGTTACCTCTGGATCTGTATCTTCCGTACAAAGGCTTTGTTTACTATATTCGTAAAGGATATCCTCTAACCTTTTCCGATTTGGCCTATGATCCCACTGCCGATCCAAAGAATGAAAAAGCGAAATGTTGGACTGAGCTTCATAAAAGATGGTAAGTGAGATCGAATTCCTCGACCAAAGGAGCAGTGACCAGATGTTTTATACCTGATGTTAAATTCACTACCTCAAAAAGTAATGTTTTGGTTCTACCCAAGCCTTGTTACATCATACATTCTAACCTGTTACGGTTCTTTGAACGCTCCTCTTCTTCAATTCAATCTATCTACGACAGATACCTGTTTCTGCGGCGCCTCCGAAGATTGGAGTCATGTCTTCTTCCTCTGCCCAGTTTACCAAGATTTAAGACAAACATTATCTAGTACAGTCCATAATTTCTCTTGTGGAAATGAAAGATATCTTATGGCAAGATATCTTTTTGGCCACACAGGTTTTCAACAGATGACATGGATTGCTGAGCTGACTTCTATACTCAACAAAGCTACTTTTTTTAAAAACAATAATTATTATTTTAACATTTTATCTAATTAATTTATTATTATTATTTTATTTTTTTATTTTCTTTATTTATTGTTATTTTTATTTTTTGAAACATAATAATATTTTGTCCATTGAATTTTTTTTTTTTTTTTGCTAGTCCCTTAGGGGGCAGGATTCGCTGTCCCCTAAGGGACTAGCAAAAGTTTATTAGAGACGGGATTTTAAACTGCTTGTACCCAGATTTGGGCTTCCTGGGTACGGGAACTGCCGGCATTCATTGCTATTACACTTTCTGCAGTGGATGCAGGAGTCTTTGTAATATTCACCACCATGCGTGATTATAGCAGACTGCTGCACCCATATGACTTGCGCTTATTCCTATGTGTGCTTGAAATATTACATTTAGTTTAATACGTGTATAGTCGGGCCCGCCTCCTCGTGGCGTGGACGGGTACTGGGAAGCAGCCTTCCTGGTAACAAAGCGGCCAGAAACAGCTAAACAACACACTACACTCATTTCTGGCCATTGTATAGAGTCTTGTATATCATCACAGAGAACCATGGCAGAGATAAACTAACGTTCAGGGGCCGCCTTGCGAAAGACACAACACATGTCCACACATTTAGGAGTGTCAGCAACTAAGACCATATTGCTCTGTGTATATTGTCTGTAAATGGCGTGTGTTCTGAGGTAAATTTTTTGCTTGTTGGATGAAAAACCGGAGTTTCCGTGAGAAAAACAAACCATTCTACCCTCGCCTAAGACCGACTAACTCAGTCACGTTGTGAAAAACGCCCATAAAAATTCCTCCCGTCATTAATGGAACTCGAACTCAGGTATTTTTCACCCAATGTGGGGAGGACGGCGATTCTGCCAACTGTGCTACCCACGAGGACCTAAGCACCTGTATATGAATGTAATGTAATGTAATGAAAACAAAGACAATCAACATACATTATTGCAAAGCATAACCTGTCTGCGCGCACAGCGGTATCGTCACCGTCCTCCCCACATCGGATGGAAAAAGACCCGGGTTCGAATCCCATTGATGGGTTTCCCGTAATGGGCTTTTTTCACTCTGTGGCTGAGTTAGTCGGTCTTAGGCGGGGGTAGAATGATTTGTTTTTTCGTCCAGCAAAACAGAAAAATCGACCAAAGAACACACACAATTTACAGACGAAAATACGGGTTTATGTAATCACTTACGGGTAACCGTAATAATTTATATAATAAATAATAATAATAAATAAAGCATAACCTTCTCTGGAAGCGATGCAAGCTATTATGCATCTTGGCATTGAGTCAAAAAAAATTAGATATTTTCTTGAGGAACATCTCTCCATGTCTTTGTTAACTGGTCCTTAAAGCCGATGTTGTTTGGACTGATTGAGGCATTGTTCTAAGTTACCATTCCATTGTGCCCAGACATGTTCAATAGAAAACAGATCGGAGGACCTAGCTAGGAAAACATGTCAACATTGCAAAGAAACCGACAACATTAAAGGTAAGGGGGGAATACTGTCATGTTGTTATAAAGGTCATATACTGTAACTGTCCAATACTACGTCGCAAAATATGAACAGCTTTTTGCCTGGTGGGATCCAGTTAAGCCATCCAATCTTACTGTTCGATCCTTTCAAGCTCATAATTTCAGTATACCGTTATACTTTATTCAGCTTTCGTATTTTTCAATTAATAATAGTAATAGTTTACCGAATACGGTAAACGGAAGTTATATCTTAATATTAAACTATATCAGGGTCGAATAAGAATGTTTTTAAATTTTTTTTTCGAGGATCACACGCGCATACGCTACGCAGATACTTATAAAGTCTCCTCTTTAAGTTAACTTCAAAGCTGGGTTCTTAGCTTTGTGGTGCCCTGGTTCAGCTATGTAAAAATCATGTGACCTATCACAAAAATCTGTACAGAGGTAAGTGAGCAGATGATTATCTTTGGTTGAATTAGTCAATAAAACAGTTTATGTAAAACCTCAGTACAAAATTACTCTAAATTTTATAAGTTTTCAGTTATAAATACTAATTAACCATTATAGAAAATTGCTTACGAAATATTCCAGAAGTCACATCACGATCTGTATGGTTATATGAGTATGTTTGTTGAAATTTAGAATAAACACGACCAATGCACACTTAGAACTGATTCGTGAAAACCAAATGAAACTTCGAGTTCATCTTGAAATAATTATTATTATTATTATTATTATTAATATCAATTTATTTCCGAAGAACTGTCCTTTTACAGCTATGCAGCTAGAGGACATGAGTTATATACAGAGAAAAAAACATAAAATACAGACAAATGCATTGCATACAGAGCCAGATACAATATACGGCCTTAAACAGCCACTGGTGAAGATACAAAAACATAAAGTTATAAGAAATACAAAAACATAAAGTTACAACAAGTACATAAACATAAAGTTACAACAAGTACAAAAACATCAAGTTACAACAAATAAAAGTGCATCCGGATACATCGAAGCGTGGATATTGCGGTATCACAGAGAGTCCACCTAGAGCTTGACTAAGGCATACATGTCTGCAAGAATGGAAGATCTGTAGGTTCTGTCCTTGCAAAGTTTCTCAGCGTCTATGGCTAATCTGTTAAATATTTGGAAGGAGTTGTGTGGAAACATGTTGTCCAAGGAGGACATGCTACGCAGCTTCGACCTGTATGGGGAGGTGTTGGACTGGCATCTTCTACTGTCGGACGGTCTGGCGATGATATCCCAAATATCGGGTGACTTCAGTTTTCCGGATAGAAGCCGAGAGAGGGTAAGAAGGTTCCTAGAGATGATGTGATACCTCCAAGGAAGCGTATTAAGATTGGTGACCAGAACAGATTTTGAGATTGTAGGTGTTAGCCCAGCAACCCTATTTAGCCATTTCAAGATCCAGAATTCCAGGGAGAGGAACCTGGCTTGGTATGATGAGGGTGCTGAGGACCATATAGTCGAGGCATATAATGGAATTGGGAAAATACAACGAAGAATGTATTTGATGATAAGGTCCGGGTTATGGAAGTTGGAGATCTCTTGTTTTACTGCCCATAAAGCCGAATATGTTTTCGTTCGAGTGGCATTAAAGTGAGGCAAGAAGGTGAGGTCTTTGTCCCAGATGATACCCAAATCTTTATGTTGGGTGACTTTTTTAACTGGAGAATTCGCAATAATGATGTCCACCTCGTTGGTATTTTTCTTCTTGGTGATAGAGAGTTGTGCAGTTTTCTCTTTATTAATGGAGAGCCCAATCGCATGAAGGTAGTTTTCCAGTTCATGTAGCTGTCGGTTGGAGCTCACAGTAATAGACTGGAGAGACTGGGGGCATTTTGTGCTGACGAAGAACTTAATATCATCTGCGTAGGTGGTAAAATTAGTACGGTTTGATAGGAAGGGTTCTAAAGATGCGGCGAAGAGGGCGGCAGAGAGAACGCCCCCTTGGGGGAGCCCTCTGGAGCAGAGAATGTGGTGATTATGGTTTTGATTTCTGATCCATAGGATCCTGGACTGAAGGAGTTTCCTAAGGAGAACTAAGATGTTGCCAGAGATTTTGAAATAGTTGCACAGTATGGTACATAATGCATGGGTGGACAGATTGTCAAAGGCCGCCTTAATGTCGAGAAACACAATATCCAGTTGCTCTTTGTTGCTTAAGGTACTTTCAATTCTGAACAGTGTGTCCAAGAGGTTGGTGATCGTGGAACGTCCAGTTAGTACACTATGGAGGTATGGAGGTTTGTGGCCGAACATGTGATGGATGAGAGCAGGAAGTATGGCTCTTTCCAAGATTTTGAGAAAAGTGCATCCTACAGAAATTGGTCTGTAGTCATTAGGCAATTTTGGGTTAGACTTTTTTGGAACTGGAGAAACATAATATGTGTTCCAGATAGCAGGGTAAACTCCTGTTACGAGGACGGAATTGAATGCATCAAGCAAGAGATCAATGATATATACACTGCACAGTTTAACCACGAAAATAGGGAATCCATCCGGGCCAGTGGTAGACTTGTTGGGAAGACTGTTGATGACCTCAGTAAGGCGTTCCTTTGTGATGGCTATTTTATCCAGTGATGTCTGGTTAGCTGGTGGATTAACCCGAATAAAGGGGTTTGGGGCAGATAGGGGCTTAGTTGCGAGCGAGTTAGCCCATGCAAGGAAGGTGTCAGTGGACATGGGGGACTGTTGATTCTTGTTGGTGAAGATTCTTTTCCCAAGTTTCATTCTGTGTGCAATCCAGTCATTCTGCGCCTTCCTCCGAATGCGTAGGAAGCGTGCCCGATGTTTTTTATAGAGTTGGTAGTCGGCTAGATCCCGTGTTTTTTGCCATTTCCTGTATAGTTTCTGTTTCATGATGAAGGCGAGTTTTGCGTCGCTGGTAAACCAGTTCTTGGTCCTGGGAGACAGGCGTACAGATTTGGAGGCCCCTTCACAGGCGATGTCTTTTAACAAGTTTGCTAAATTGGTAAGCGTTTGATCAGGATGGCTAGCAGCAATTTTTTTCCAGTCTGTAGCTTTTAGTCTTTGTAGGATGATTTGAGGTTGCATATATTTTAATGAGAAGATCTTGAGTTGGGATTCTTTATGGTCATGCTGTTCAAGTTGTCGGGGAGAACATAGACATTCACTATCAAAGGAAATTGGGAGGTGATCTGATGCAAACTTAAAAATCGGCGTTGTGAGAGTAAGATGGTCAAGGTTATGAAATAAGAGGTCTAGTTTTTGATGTCGTCTTGTAGGTTGCGTATGGGTTAGTCTAAGGCCTAGAGATGAGAAGGAGCGTACGACGTCCTTCAAAGCAGCTTCGTGTCTTGGGGAAGGCATGTTGAAATCTCCTAAAACAAAGGTGAGCATGTGAGGCTTGAGGTAGGTTATAATCCAGGTAGTTAGCTCATCCCTTGTGTTGGGATTATGGTCAGGAGGTAAATATACCGCTACAACTTGAGTTCTCACTTCTTTAACTGTAAAAATTGCAGAAATGGCTTCAAATGCAGGGGAGTCGCTGAGTTGTGCACACACAAGGTGATGGATGTCTTTGTAAATGATGGAGACGCCACCTCCACGTTTGAGGTCCCTGCCGTTGCAAACATTTTTGTAATGGTGAGGAGTGGCCAGGTGGGTGAGTTGTCTTCCATGGTTAAGCCAAGTTTCCTGGATACAGATGAAATCATATTCGTCGAGCAGGAGGAGAGATTGCAGAGGGGCCAATTTGTTAACAATGCTGCGCACATTTTGCGAGAAGACCCTGATTGTGTGGCATGTATGGAGGTTTTTTGGAATAGATGATTGCTATTGTAGAGGACGAGTAAGCAGGGATTGCTGAGGGGATGGCCTTTTTTCGTCCGAGAAAGGTCTGATAAGTATGCCTGGAGGCCAGAAGTCGGGATCCAGAACTTTTTCGTAGGCAGTGGGTGAACATCTTACTAGAAATGAGGCGTAGCCAGTTTGCCTAGTTTTAAGCTGTTTTACTTCGATGCGGACATTGTGTTCCACAAGAAACATTCTCTTTATGGAATCGGGGCTTGTTGAGGGTCCAAACCGGGAGACAAATATCTTAGTTCTGGGCAAAGCGACAGAGATGTCATATTTCTCTGCGAGCGTCTGTTTACTAGGGTGAGTCTTTGATAATCGCTTGTTGACTAATGTTGTTGGAATTCTTTGGTTGCCTTCTAGTGGGGGAGAAAATGGGGCGGGGCTCTTGCTTCTCGAAACACATCTCTGGTCAGCGATTCTCGGTTCAGTAGCTTGGTCATGTCTGTCGTGTGGTACAATATGATCATTTCTTTCGTGAAACAGAGTCAACTTATTAGTGTGGTTCACTACACCGGTGGTTTTGTTTACTTCCTGTGGACGTTTGTCGCTTTTCTTCTTCTGATCCCGATTCTCAAGTGATTTAAGGAACTTGCAGTAATCTGATTTGATTAGAAGAGTTTCAAGGGCGCTTTCATTTTCTTTAGCCACCCTAAAGGGATTCTTATTGTGCATCTTTTCTTTTTGTGTAAGCAGTTCGGCAGACTCTAGGGGTGTCGTTTGCGTGGCTGCATCCCGTTTTGTGACTATGCAGCGGTCATTAGTGCAAAGACACCGTTCAGCACTTATTTCCTGAAGGGTGCGAGCGATTGTCCCGAGGACTTCACACAATTTTGTAGATGCTTCCTCGATTGCTATTGTTTTTCTTTTCCAATCATCCTCCTGCACCTTCAAAATCTGTCCCGCAAATTCTTTTTCCTTCTTTGCTACATGAGTTTTTAGCAGTGTTATTTCTTTCCGTATCGTCATTAAGCTGGGTAGTTTGGGTGTGGCTGACGTTCTGCTGTTCGCTGTCGGTGCTGCTTTAATATTTTTGGTTTGACTACTACAATCCAAGTTGTTTTCTTTCAGAAGTTGGGGGGTTATTGCAATCTTGCGTTTTGATTTGGTTTCGCTGCGGACAGATTTGAGTTTGCGACTCATTCTCGTGTGTTTCATACGATTGATTGTGCATTCCGAGACTTCGCTCTTGCGGGGAGATGCCCTTGAAAAATCGTGGCTATCGGAAGATTTGTTTTCTTGGGCGGCCTTACCCTTACTTTCGGGTATGTCGCGGTGGTTGCATTGTGGGATCACTGTGGTGTTTATGCCCGATAGGCGCTTTGCCACTTTTTTCATGTTGCCGAATAGGGCTGTTAGTTAGTGAATGGTTGATAATTCTAGTAAGGAATTCACTCTGTTAGGTCGGGACTCCCAAGGACGAAGAGTGGGGGTTCTTTCAGCTTCAAAACAAACAGCCCACGCAGTGAGGGGAAGCTCGCACGGACGACCTTGAGAGAAGCTAATGATTAAGGGACGGGACACAAAAGGCACGTAGAGCACTGTTGGCTTTTGATATAGCTAATATTAAAATCATAAATATCTTTTTACCTTGTATCTTCTGTCCGGAATCACTTAAAGATCTGGATTGGTGACTTAAATCCGCGTCGGAAGGTATTAAACTTAAGCCATAGGGTTACTGTGGCACTGAAATATTACAGATATTGGAGGAGCACGTTGTAGGACGTCAGCACTGCTCGAACGAGAATCTCATTTGAGAGAAAATACGAAGTAGATTTTAAGAAAGTGAAGTGATATTATTTCGCATGAAATTTGAGGAAAGCCATACACCATAAATATTTGAGATCGTCTCGTGGATATATGTTGTTGTAGGGTTTTAAGAGCAACAGCGACTAAAGCCATATTGCTCCGTGTGTATTGTCTGCAAACTGTGGCTCAGTGTTGCCTCAGGGCTCAGTGTTGGGTCCATTATTGTTTTCTGTATTCATAAATGATATTGATGATGGTATATCAAGCTTAATGTCGAAGTTTGCAGACGATACAAAGGTAGGCAGGGTTGTCAAGGACACTACTGACACTATGCTGCTGCAACAGGATCTGGAAAGGTTGAGCAGATGGGCTGAGAGGTGGCAAATGAAGTTTAACATTGACAAATGTAAAGTACTACACATAGGAAACAGCAACCCCAGAGCAACGTATCAACTCTGTGGTACTACACTGACAGTGGTAGAGAATGAAAGGGACCTGGGGGTGGTTGTGCAGGCAGATATGAGTTCTCTGAGCAGTGCAGACGGGCTGCAAGAGTAGCTCATGGTGTATTGTCAATGATATATAGGAATTTTTTTAGCAGGGATAAGGAGGTGATTATTCCCTTGTATAAGGCAATGGTCAGGCCACACCTAGAGTACTGTATACAGGTCTAGAGGCCTCATTTCAAGAAGGATGTAGAGCTGCTGGAACGAGTACAGAGAAGGGCAACAAGATTAGTGAATGGAACAAAGGGGTGCTCTTACGAAGAAAGGCTTAAGTTTTGCAAATTACAGTGTCTGGAGACTAGGCACCAGCGAGGTGATCTGATAGAGGTGTATAAAGCCTTGAATGGTTTGAGCATGCTCAATGCTGATGGGATTCTTCCTCTCGCTCAGAATAATCACCTGAGAGGGCATAAATTCAAATTGAGGAAAGACAGATGTAGGATAGACGTGCGGAAATTTGCCTTTAGCCAGCGGGTGGTTGGTTGGTGGAACAGACTTCCATCCCTTGTCGTGGAAGTTGATAGCCTAAATAAGTTTAAGGCTCAGCTGGACAGGTATTTTGAACGAACAGAGGGGTGAAGTGGAAGTGGTTTTTTTTTTTTTTTTTTTTTGGCTGATGCTGCATAAGCTTGCTTTCTTGCATCAAATGCCTCTACTAATGCTAATGCTAATGGTCAGGCCACACCTAGAGTACTAGGTGTGTATACTAGAGTACTGTATACTAGAGTATACAGGTCTGGAGGCCTCATTTCAAGAAGGATGTAGAGCTGCTGGAACGAGTACAGAGAAGAGCAACAAGATTAGTGAATGGAACAAAGGGGTGCTTTTACGAACAAAGGCTTAAGTTTTGCAAATTACAGTGTCTGGGGGACTAGGCTCCAGCGAGGTGATCTGATAGAGGTGTATAAAGCCTTGAATGGTTTGAGCATGCTCAATGCTGATGTGATTCTTCCTCTTGCTCAGAATAATCACCTGAGAGGGCATAAATTCAAATTGAGGAAAGACAGATGTAGGATAGACGTGAGGAAATTTGCCTTGAGCCAGCGGATGGTTGGTTGGTGGAACAGACTTCCATCCTTTGTCGTGGAAGTTGATAGCCTAAATAAGTTTAAGGCTCAGCTGGACAGGTATTTCGAACAAACAGAGGGGTGAAGTTGAAGTGGTTATTTTTTATTTATTTATTTATTTTTTATTTTTGGCTGATGCTGCATAAGCTTCTTGCATCAAATGCCTCTACTAATGCTAATGCTAATGCTAACTGTGTGGTTCTGATGTTGATTTTCTGTTTGCTGGACTTAAAATCCGAGTTTCCGGTAGAGGGAGCCTAACCTCGCCTGAGACCCACTAACTGAGCCACGTTGTGAAAAAAAGGCACATAAGTCCAGCAACATGGCAAACAATAATGGTTTTACATAAAGAGATGGAGTGTTTTTGAATTTAAGACTCAATCTTCTCAGATAGCCTTTAACTTTAATTCCAGTAGGTATGTGTTTACTTTGGACGAAAAGTTCTGTATATGGGTATAACTGACAAACAGTAATGTTACAACTCCAAGTTGTTTAGTTTCTGACAAGTGAAATGATTTTCCATATAATTTAACAGGTGGTCTTTAATGGTAGCATCTTCCTTTGAAAAGCATCTTTCCAGTGATGCTGTCATGCTTCCATTTCATGATAGCATCATCGACAGCATACTTTGGACGGTGTCGGCTGTCAGCAATTCAGGAACTGACAATTTGGTAATGCAACACCTGACAATAACACCGTTCTTCAAATCAGTCATCCTGGCTGTCCACGCTGTGACAAAAACTTGTTTAGCTCATATTCTTTCCTTATGTATTGCTCTGAGTCACTAATTTATCTAGGAAGGTCCTATGTACCAAGAAAAACAGGGCGTCCTGATAATTTTTAGAGGGCAGCACATATCAAGATCCCCGTGCTTGACATAAGACAATGAACAGGGATATCTTATGAGAGTGAAGCTATAGTTAAACATTATGATTAATTGGGTACAAGGAAAGAAAATTCTTCCAGAAACTCTTAAACAACTGGGATGTATTTTCTTTTAAATCAATCTTTTCTAATATAAATACTCGTATTACAACTAGGGTTGAACCTTTTAGTATTATTTGGAGAATACAATTTTTTTTTTTTTTAACACGAGAGGTATTAGAACCTATAGTACTTAGTACCGTGCTTGGGTTGGAGGTTGAGAAGACGAAAGAAGATATTTGTTGATATTGGACTTGAACTTCTGTAGATTGTAATTTTCAGGAAATACGTATGAAGGAAGGTTGTTCCAGAAAACGGCAGTTGAATGAATAAACAAGGAAGATGAAAAGTTGGTTCTGTGGGTTTGAAGTTGGACAGTAAATGGATGTTGGCTGGTGGCGGCACGTGTTCGGACTGTTTTGAAAGAGAGAGAGGGAATTATAGAAGCCAATTCAGAAGAACAGTGCCCATGGAAGTATCTGTAGAAGAGGCATGCAGCAGAAAACAGTACGTCTATGAGACAGCGAGTGGAGAGACTCTGTTAGAAATGAATCATTAATTAATCTAACTGCCCTTTTTTGAATGGAATCAAAAAGCCTGAGAGAGGTTTTGGGGGCACCACCCCAGATGTGGGAACAATATTCCAAGGCAGGGAGGATTTGCAATTTATACAGAGTGAGCAGCTGTTTGGAAGAAAAGTAACACCAAGAGCGAAAGAGAAAACCAAGTTTTTTAGATTCAGAGGAAGCAATATTTGCAATGTGCTTGTGCCAAGAGAGATTAGAAGTCATGGTAATCCCCAAAAGAGATATATCATTTTGCCTAGAAACTGGAGTGTCACCAAAGATAAGCATAGGAGCAGAAGACTCCTTTTTTGCGAGATATAAGACAAGACTGACTTTTAGAAGGATTGAAATCAACTAAGTTGTCTTTGCCCCACTGGAGAATTACCTGCAGATTGGAATTTAAGGAATTGGTAGCAGATTGAGCAGGGCAAGGTTTCTCAAAATGGAAAGTGGAATGCAATGTGCTATCATTGGCAAAACTATGGATAGGATTTCCAGTCAATGGAAGAAGGTCATTAATATACAAGAGGAAGAGAGTGAGGGAAAGAACTGAACCTTGGGGGGACACCGGCATTAGTGGAGAAGTTAGAAGACAGAGAGCCATCTAGCATCACCCTCAGTGAGCAATCAGAGAGAAAACTGGATAACCAATTACCAAAAACAGTTGGCAAACCATAAGATGGTAGCTTGTTTAGAAGACCTTTATGCCAAACACGATCGAAAGAGCAACTACTTGTGTTTCATTGAATTGAATTAGAATTGAATTGAACCTTTCCACTGAATCAGTCCATAAATGGGTAACAGAAGCCAGAACATCACCAGTGGATCGCACTGACGGAATCCATACTGGCTATCGTTAATCAGACGGATTTCTAGGTAGTTTAAGAGATGGCTTTTAATTGATTTCTCCATTACTTTAGATAGAGTAGAAGTAATTGCAGTGGGACGATAATTGGATGGGAGGGATTTGTCACAATTTTTTCGGAACTGGCTGGATATGAGCAAATTTCCAAGCAGAAGGAAAAACACCTTTGGAATAAGAAAGTGAAAAAAGGCGGCAAAGAATACGAGTAAGTTCAGGAGCACAGGTTTTGAGAACAAGTGGAGAAATACCATCGGGACCTGGAGCTTTCTTAGCATCAAGATTCGTCAAAATCCTTCTAACATCCTTTTGACTGAAGACCACAGGAGGCATGGAATGGGGCGTGTTGGGAATGGTGGGAGGTGTTTTACCAAGATCATTAATACATGAGCTGGAAGAAAAATGGGATGCTAGCAGGTCAGCTTTATCCTTGGCTGAAGTGACAACAGAACCATCTGGTTTGGACAGAGGTGGGAGCAGAGATGGGCAAAAGTTGCAGCTAATAGCTTTGGAAAGGGACCACAGAATGCTCGGCTACCATTAGGGCAAGAAGCAAGTTTTCTACTCTTAGCCTGTTCAAACTTTAGTTTGGACTGATTAATAACTGCTTTACAATTGTTTCGAGCTTTGGTTGTAGGCAGAAAATGAAACTGAAGAATTAGAAACAAGCCAATTACGATATGCAACGTTGTTCTCTTCAACAGTCTTAGCACATTTATTGGAAAACCAAGATTTAGATAAAGGACGAGATTTTAAAGTGGAGTGTGGGATAAAGGATTCCATTCCTGCAAGAATAATTTCACTGACACGATCTGAGCAAACGTTGACATCAGAAGTTTTGAAACAGTAATCAGACCAAGGAAAAGAAGAAAAGAAATCTCATAGGTCATCCCATTTTGCATTCTTGTAATGACAAACAACACGAGGTTGGGAACATCCACGAGAAAAAGGCTCCATTGAAGATGAGACAATCAGTTGTGATCTGAAGTGCCTAAAGGACTTCTCACTTCGACTGTGTACTTAGAAGGGTTGTTTGTGAGAAAAAGATCAAGCGTGTTGGCTGTATGATTAGGATTGTCCGGTATTCTTGTAGGTAAATGAACAATCTGTGCGAGGTCATTAGTAGTTGCAAAAGCCTCAGCATATCGACCAGCTGGGTCGGTGTGACTAGAAAACGAAAGCCAGCTGGAGTTGTGAACATTAAAATCACCAAAGAAAATTACCTCAGTTAGGAAAGTTAGACTGGAGAGTCAAGTTGCAAAGAGAGGAAGTCAAAGAGCTCCAAGTGATTAGTGGAGTTGGGAGAACGGTAGAGTTGTTGTTGTTATTTGGTTTTTAGGAGCATTAGCAACTAAGGCCATATTGCTCCGGGATATGCGGTGGTCATTCCCTGACCTTTCCGCATCCTCCGTATTTGGTGGTGACGGGCTCGAACCCCAGTCTAATCAAGAAGCGTGGGCTACGCACTGCTGCTCCTTCCCACCTGGCTACGGAGGCGCAAACGGTAGAGACAACAGATGAATTTTACACAATAAGGTAGAGAGATTTTAAGCCAGAGAAGATCACAGAGAGTAGATTCCAATTTGCCAAGTCTCTGACAGGGAATATCAAAACGGACATATGCACAAGTACCACCTTTGAGGCAAAAGGAATCATACAGCGAACAATATGGGTATCTGAGATGAGCAGTAGTTGAATCAACCGATAACTGAGATTGTCAGAAAAAGTACATGGGGTTTGGCAGACTGCAAATGCAAATGGACATCGTTAAGATTAGAATTGAGACCACGTATATTTGTGAAATGAATTAGAAAGTGCTTGGGATGTTTAGATCTTTTCGCAGATAAGCTTGCTCTATTAGTTTGACAATTCATGGCGTATTCAATAGTAAGGAAAAGTGGGTGGGACATGCTGTATGAAGTAATGAAATTTTTGAACATGGCGTACACATGGTAAGAATATACCCAGATCCTTGACATAACGTGGCCTCGACAATGCTCCCCGCATACACACTACTCGGACTCCCTCCAGTCACTATCTGGCAGAGTAGAGGTAGCAAGATTATACACTAGCTGATCCGGAAGCCTCCTAGAGAGTTACGAATAGGTTCGGTCCGGTGTACTAACTAGCGGCCGGCATGCTGTTGTTTGTTTGTTTGTTATTAGGAGCATTAGCAACTAAGGCCATATTGCTCTGGAAAAATATGCGGTGGTTATTCCCTTGACCTTTGCACATCCTCCGTATTTGGTGGTGACAGGCTCGAACCCCGGTCTAATCAAGAAGCGTGTGCTCCTTCCCACCTGGCTACGGAGGCGGCTGGCCTGCAAACACCATTTTAGAGCTGTACCCTCGAAATGTAAGGAATATTGGATCTCACCATGATGTTCATCATAACGTCAAAAGTCACCAATCATACTGCATGATGGAAGAGATAGGGAAGGGTTGACCGGAACAGCTCTAGAGACTAAACATGGGTTAAACCATTTCAAGCCTCCAATAAGCAAAGTGGTGGTATTGCACCTGTTGATGAGAGTCATCTACCACTTAGTACTGCCTGGTAATATAGAGGGGCGGCATTCCTCCATGTGGTGTGGGTGCCACACCTCGACCCCTGCGTACGTTGGTTGACACCTGGGTGGTCACCCACCATGTACTTGCGCATGGAGGTTATACCCAGGATTACTAACAGTCACACCATCATGAAGGTGCAAGCAGAGGATTTGGCCGTCACAGACCATCCGGACTTTGCCGAAATTGAGTTCAATTATTCCATTTCGAACAACAAAGGTACTATTTATAGTAATCAACTGCAATTTTAGACTTATTTCAGTTAGATGATGTATCCTTCACTATTCTAGAAGTTACTAATTTATTCTCACAATACACAATACAATCTTAAAAGGTCCATTTTTAGTTTAAATACAGAAACCTCAAATTTTCCATTGGACTAATATACATTTCAAAAATTAAAAAAAAACAACCATCTCCTCGTGCCCCCCCTTTCATATATATGTAAAGGTTTTGACCATTAGATACGTCTGAAAAAAAAGGAAGGCATTTTAAATACCTGGCTTTCATGAATATCTTAGAGGATTTTCTCTAATGAAACGCTGATGCTTTATTACCATGGTGTGTGTAAGGTTTTATTTGACAGTGACATTAGGCTTTCTGCCTGGCAACCCAAAGGTCGCAGATTTGAATCCCACCTCGAGCTTGAATCCGAGTAAAATGAAAAAAACTTTGGGAGGTGCATTGTAGCCAACAACTTAAAAAAAAAAATTAGGCTTTCTGTTCAGTCACATTTTAATCAACTATCCTTCTTTTCTTCATATCTCATTTCTTTTCAAAGTTATGCTTAGTATTTCAGCAGTATCAATTTCAATACATCATTATGTTCTATCCATTTATCTTCTCTCATCTAAAGGATTGTGAATTGCACTGAAATTTGCATTTAACCCCAGGGGCTCACATCTGGTATGGGTTTGGCACACTCAAGGTCCTGAGCTGGATATCATCATCATTCTTTTTCTTGGTGATTCCCTTCTATTTCTGACTTGTTTTCTCTCTCAGGGCGTAACAAATTTTTTTCCTTTTTCTTTTTTTTTTGTGGCTGTTTCAGCAAAAGCCTCAGGCTTCCTTGCTCTCTTCCAGTCACAGTTCCCTGAGGAGCAAATACCTCCAACTGCATCAATTATGTGCTATACGAGCGGCATCGCCAAACATTACGCCCAAAAGTTCACTGATCTCATCCTTCCACCTAGTTGCAGGTCTTCCTTTAACAGCAGTTTTTGAAGTTGGTTTTGTTATGGTCTCTATGGCATCAGATAATGTGGTGGTATGCCATTGCCTACCATATGGCCGATTTTAATAATAATAATGTATTTCCTATAGCAGATTTTTATGGAGTGACAGTTGACGTTCTTTTGGTCACAGCTTGAAAAATTATGCTATTCTGCATTACATTTTACTATATTTACTACCTTAGGGACCTTATTGTCCTTCCTGTGACAATGACATTGGTCTCATGCTCTTTAGAAATACCTGCATTTATTAATGAGTCAACCTGAAGTTACTAATACTGTTTTCAATTAAATAACATCACCCCAAAGGTAAATCCATTATTCATTAAAAACTGAATGATACTATTCTGCATTATGAATGGTTTTGGAAATTTTTTGTTCCATCATCAAACAACAGGCAGCCTTAATTAGTGACCTCGCATTGAGTGGTCAATAAATATATACCTTTGAGTTTTTTTATACCTAATGGATTCACCTTCTGAGTGATATGTAATTAAAAATATTAGTAACTTTAGGTTCTCGTGGATAAATGCAGTCATTTGTGAAAAGGCATAAGCCCAAGCTCCATCACTATCACAGGAGGAATGGTATTGTCCCCAAGCAGTATAGATAAAAAAACATAACAGAGTAGCATTATTTTCTCAAACTATTTAAATTTCTGTATTGAAAGAGTTTGCTTCTTTACTGAGATGATTCTGTTTGTATAGTGCATTAAGCCTTTCATTACAATGGATAAATATACACTTAATTGCTCATTCTAATAAGCACCTGTGCAAAAAATAATAAAAACTGTTTGGCTTTCATTGATTTATTTCTAACCAGTGTAAATAAGTAATGGATAAGGTTTGGTTCCATGGGATGGGTAAAACATTCTAGGCGTTAAGGATTTACTTCTTAATAATAACAGTAATAAATTCTTATATGCAATATCAGTCTGGAAAGAAAGTAATGTTTTTGAAGCCTTGAAAAAATCTGTTCATGTTAAAAACAGAAGTTGTATCCTACTTTACATATAAAACGAGTGTGGATGAAATCCATGTTACTGCTTGTTTTGTTATACATGGATTATGTGTAAATTCAAAAAAGGGTTTACAAGCTGATTCAACAAACACTAAATGCAATAATTAAAGCACTCTCAACAGAGAGTTTCAAAGTTTCCCTCTGGGAACTTCCATTTCTCCAATTCTCCTTGGTCTGGATGACTGATTGAAATCAATATGATGGAAATAGATTCCAAGTTTCCAACTCAGAAATCTTCCTAGTCTCAAAGTTAAGGATATTTAGATTCCATTTCTGGTAAGAAGTGTGACCGAAGGCAAGAAGGGGCTGCTGTACATGTTTGTTATAAAAGGCGGTGTTAGTTCCAAAGTAAATATATAGTTTGAAAGGAGCCTTGTACCCACTAAAGTTATATTTTGTATATGGTGGGCTATGAAAGGTGTAATACACTTTGAACTGTTGCAATGAAACCAGACTATCACTATGCTGAAGGATACTACTGGCAATTAAACCATTTAAGCAAAAAAAGCTTTATTTGAGAAATGACCTACATCGGTGAATCAAATAGGAATAACACACCTGCACAATAATATTATGAACCAATATTACAGGAAGGGAAGAAAAAATTGTCATTCTGTAATGGCAAGCTCTGTTTCATTTATTATGCATTCCAGGTTTTGCTCTATCTAATTATTTATTCATATCTCTTCAGCATTTCTTGGATCACAAACATATAGCAACCCAGATACACACTCAAAACTGACAAAACTATTGAACTGAATTTTACTGTTGAGCTATCAAAATTTAGTGAAAAGATGATAGACAGATTGGAAACTATATTCATATGAGTAATGTTATTGGCAAATCTTTGTTGTTTCTAATAAAAGTATGGAGTAAAAATTATTTTTTTAAACTGATATTAAGCAATTACAAAAAAAAAAAAAAAAAATATATCAAAAGGTTGAATCTGTAAATTACTTCTTTTTATAGGTGACAGGATTACTTTACAGAAAGTACATTTTAGAAACATGACTACTGGAATTCAGGGTATGCTAATATTCCCACCCCTCATATATAGTTTAATACTACACAAAGAACAAAACATATTTATTTAATAAAGCCTTTATTATTCTTATATTCCATGACAAATGAATGCAAAGGTGGGTACTGATATTTAATTTCTGTATAACTGATTTTTCTGAGATTTTTGAGGTTATCACCTCACTATTATAATCACTTTTAGTATACTACTCAGTCTGTGAAATATTTCAAACTTTTATAGCCCATTCTGCTTGGGGTGACAGGTGGGAAAAAAATTCTTCTCACTTAGTTGTCATCTGACAGACAACTGCATTACATAAATTCCAACTATAGCCTTCTTTTTCTATCTAGAATTGCTGTTGGCCATTGACAAATAACTACCTGTAATTGGCATTAAGCATATCTAACGTATATGCATATGCAATATTATGACATGTTAATCTGAAATAAAAAGCAAATGGGCCCAAGGTAAAATAATTACAAATATTTCAAATAATTTAAACAGTTGCCTGCCTTTTTCTTCTCTTCTCTCAAAAGTGATATCTTTCATCTGCACATATACAATGATTCTTGTTACTTAATAACGGTTTAATAAGAATTTTTGAAATAAAATGCAACTGAAAGAATGACAAAGAAAATCATGGTTACAATTAATTTTGGGCTCTTAAATTTATGCATGAAAGGAGGCATTACAAGATTCTATGATTTATTAGAGAAATCTTGTACAGAAAATATAACTTCAATGTTTTAAGAGTCTAGTCTACAAACTTTAAAATGCTAATTATGCATAATATATTTAGTTTCTATATAAATCTTCCTATTATTGACATCATAATTATACATTTTTTTCTTTATGCCAGCGAAGGAACTTTAAAAGTATTTTATATTATCTTCATTACAAGTGTTTACAAAAGAATATACATATTATACAAGTTTTTCCAGACCTATATTTTCTTTTCATTTGTCCAATTTGTTTTTGCTACAAATTTGTGTAATATCATTTCATAATTTAGCACTCATTACTTGAATATAATGATGCAGATCTTATATTTTTGCTTGATCTGCATTGCTCTGAAGGAATATAACTATACAATTTAATGTGATTTCACAAATTTATACAAAAAAAAAAAAAAAATCAAAACAAACAGTAATCACTTGTACTGCAGTAAAATGTCTTTCTAAAACAGTTTTAAAAATTACCACCTGTATACTTTTTTTCAGAAAATTAAATGTGGTGACCATCAGTAACAAAATATATCAAATCTGAATTATTCTACAAATTGATGATATACACATATGGAATATGTTGAGCATACCTTTTCTAAACAATTGCTATCATCTTATACAGGTACTGTTATGTTTTTTTCTGTGTAATAGAGTGAAAATGTAACCAAAGTAAATCCCAAATAATCATAACTGAAAAGTATAAATGCAACATATACACTATACAAATACAAACTATTATCCAAATTATTATTTTCTGGGAATTTTCACAAAAATTAATACCAAATTTCCACTTATGTACAAGAAAGCTAATTAATATGTAATTTCATCTGATAATATGTACTATTAATATCTGCATTGTACTAGGACAAGCTACAAATTCATTCAATATATACTTAAAAATGCTATCATTTTTACTAATAATGCAATTAAAATATTCTACAGCCTTTTTTGCAGATAAGTTTCAAAATTCTGTTCATTTTAAAACCTTGGACCTCTCTACCTTCTGATAGTATGTTTGTGTTTGCGTGATTATAAGCATCTCAGTAACCTGTCATGGACTTGGTGCATCCTGTTTATGGAGAAGGCATGCACTTCAGCCTTTCAAATGCAGATTTTTCCAAGCTTTCTCGATGATTAGGATGAGCTATTTGAATTAGAGCATGGGCACGCTGACGAATGTTCTTGCCAAAGAGGTAAGCAATACCATATTCAGTCACAACATAGTGAGTGTGAGCCCTTGATGTTACAACACCACCACCTGCAAGAAGGGAGAGAGGAAAAAACATTGTTACTAGAAAGCAGCCAATAACAAAGAAACAAAAAGTAATAACAAATAATTAAACGAAATAAGGATTTAAAATGGTAAAGACATAAGTAGAACACCTAACTGCCAAAAACTTACAAAGCTAACCAGAGGATTTATCGTATGTTTGAAGCTATCTGCTGATATGCTTGAGGGTTTTTACCTGAGCTTTATTAATGAAAATCAGTTCATAACCAAACAAAAGTAAAAAAATTTACTTAATTTAGTCATGTGATAAATCAATTTCCCATGCATTGAGAATAATAAAATTAATTTCTTCTTCATCTATAATGGCATTTGTTCTAAACAAATTTCAGAACCACGCACTGATCATTTATCTCATCTCATGTTATTTGTACATGACCTTTGATTAGCTGCTAAAGGTTAGCAGCAAGTGGGTCGGGTTACAGATCAAATCTCACGTAATTCAGCAGTGTGGGTGTGGTTTCAGTTTTTGAATAGAAATAACGTAATACAATAATGTCAAAAATTAATATTACCACATAAAATAACTGTTTTCATTAGTTATTTCTCTAAGTAACATTGAAAATTGCTAAACATTCAGTGAATATCTCCCTGCAAATGCCTAGTTTCAAGACTCTTCAAATTTGCAGAACTCAAGTCTAACCCAGTAATAGTACCTTGAGCACCCCTGATGAATCTTGTTTTGCTCTGCACTCATTCCAAGAGAGCTACACTTTCCCAAAACTTAAGCTTCTAGATGACCTGCATTGTAGTACTCAAACTGCAGCCCATCCATTGCCTTACATCGATGAGATGATGGCCTCTTTTTTCCTATTAGAAATATTTCATGTAGTTTCTGTTACAATAAGTTTTCTACAGGTATTTCTATGTTCTCACAAACATGTATCTGAAATTGCACAACTTCCAGATCATGTGTGGAATGGAAAACAGCCAATCTTCTCATACTTTTAACAACACACTCACCAAATCAACCATTCTTCATTCCTTTCATTTTCATTTGAGGGAGGTTGTTGAAACAACCTCTCATATTTATTTCTCATAAAATTAAACCTACAGAAATTAAAATAAGCTTCTCCTGTTTTCTCCAACCCTGCCCCAATTCACAGTACTAAACTATCGATAAATAAAAAAGTACATATAATCATTAATTAGAAACTTATGAGTATTCCAGGTTTTTCATCGTGTAAACATGCCAATAAGTTATAAAACAAACTACTACAGATATGTACACAAATCTGCAATTTATCTCTGTACTGAGCACATATACCGCTTTGCTTGGTAGTAAAATAATAATAAATAAATCATGTATAATCATAATAAAACAACACTTCACTGTTTAGAAGAAAAATATTTAATCACCATACAAGTTAGCGAATTTGCATCCTTAAGTATATCTCATATTGTGAATACCTTCACAATGAGTTTCCATGATATTGCACTACCTTTAGTAACCATAGGAGAAGACTATTGTCCCTTATTCTCAGTGGATACCATCACACATGTGGCACCGTTTTGGAGCTTATTCGGGCAGTTACCCTGGTGTTGCAATGATGACAACCCAGTTGCAAAGTACAACTCCACAACATGAGAGATGCCTGACGGTGTGGAGTAATTTAGATTAAAGAACAGTTTATGGCCAAAGCCTCAGGTTACGTAGGGAGCTAACTAGCACACAAGTTAGTGCAATTGTATCATTTCTGTAAGTAGCCAACTACTTAAGTACAGAAATGGTGCAATTGCACTAACTTGTACACTAGCATGTGTTTAGAAGAGTGATTTCTCATTTAACTTACCCTGTTTTAAAAATGGTACAATTTTAGATTCTCCATTCTTCGTAGTAGAGGGCATAGCTAAAATGGGCTTTCCCTTTCCATCAAGTCCCATCGCAGCTCCTCGCAAAAAGTCTACTTGACCACCAACACCTATTAAAAATTTGAAAAAACTATTTAAAAAAAAAAAATCATAAAAAAAAAAAAAAATGCTACCTAATCATAAAATGAATCATTAAGAAAGATAAAACTTCTGTTCATTCAAGAAAAATTTATTAATTTAAATTCAAATTCTATAATAAATTAAGGTAACTATGCTTTTCACCAGTTACCTAATTTATAGGTCAGTCACTTTTAACGTGTAGGTTTCGTTTCAATAAAGCCTATGCACAAAAATGGTATTAGAAAGAAAATTAGAATCTCCAAGGATTTAGTGATCTGTAATTAATACTTTATATTTAGAAAACATAAGTTATTTTCTGGCAACACTACATAAAGTATTTCTACAGGTGTTTATAAATTAAGTGGGTGAAAAAAAAAAAAAATCATCCAGGGGCTCACATCTGGTGAGTATGGGCTTAGCACACCCAGGGTCCTGAGCTGGATATCATCATTCTTCTCCTTCTTGATGATTCCTTTCTACTTCTCTCTCTCTCTAAGGGTAATAGGGAAATTTTTTTTTTTTTGGCGGGTGCAGCTTAAGCCTCAGGCTTCCTTGCACCATATGGCTAATAATAATCAAGACACGAAAGTAATTTTAGTCAAAAATAAACAAAAGGAATGTTTTAATGGCCACTGATTTCTATGCAGTGTTCAAAATAACAGATTTTTAAAAATTTTAACATTTCAAAAGCAAAAAAGAATTATTTAGTCAAGATGATTAAAGCAACGTTTAATCTGAAACCACAACATACCACACCTGGTTACATTGCAGTTTCAGATACAATGTGAGTGTGATCATGATCCCCAAGAGATGCACTTCATAGCAAAACACAAATTTTGCATAAAAAATAAACACTAGCAGTGAAACCAACTAATGGTTTGCAAAGTGTGGACTCAGTAGTCCACACTTTGCAAACAATTAGTTGGTTTCCAGACAGTAACTCAGTGGAATTTCCAGCTTGATTTCCTTTGGAAATCAATTTGGAAATTTCACCAAGTTACTGTACTCTCTTCCATTGTATGTTCCCTCAATCAGATGATTAAATTATTTACAATCACATACAGTAAAACCACTGGTTGATAAAGTTATAAAAAACAACATTTTGGAATTCAAAAGTACATCACCAAGGGTGTCAAGACTACTCCTCTGGATTTCTAAGAGGTACAAGCTAAAGGTTATAATGATTTTTGCACCAACATTGAGCCATGATGATGAAGAGGTTGAAGAAATGTACAACGAAATTCAGAGTCTTCTAGATGAACAGAAAACTCACTACACTATCATTATGGGGGACTTCAATGTTTCAATGCTAAGGTTGGAAAGAGACAAAACAGTGCAGAAAGGGAAACTATTGGAAATTTTGGAGTTGGTGAAAGAAATGAAAGACGTGGAATTTGCAGAATCGTGAGGACTGCACTAATGAACACTTTTTTCAAGAAAAGGGTGATGGACATGGAAGAGCCCAAATTGATTAACAACTAATGAAATCAACTTCATCCTCACTAATAGAAGATATATCGTGAATGATGTTACCGTCCTGAACAAGGTAAACATTGGAAATGATCACAGAATGGTAAGGTGCACACTTGATATAGATGTAAGAAAGGAAAAAACTGACTCGAGTAAATAATACGAAGGTCTTTGAGATAACAGAAGAGGAGAAAAAGCAGTATGTATTGGAACTTAACAACAAGTCTGAGCTTCTGCAGACTGCTCAGGGCCAAGATATCAAGGAGGAATATTATAAGTTTCTGAAAGTGATAAAGCCCAAGAAACCTACAGGTAAAAAGAAATCCAAAGAAGAAAAAATTAGTCAAGAAACACTTGTCATGATGAACCGAAGATGACAAATGAAGAGCAAGATAAACACTTACAAGGAGAAAATTGAGTATACTGAGTTATGCAAAGCCATTAGAAAGAGACTCAGAGAGGACATAAGAAGATTTAACACAAGCAAAGTAGAATAAGCATTAAGGGAAAACAAAGGACTTAAATCAGCAGCCATGAGCAGTAATACAGAAAGACAAATGATACTGAAACTGAAGAATAGCGATGGTGTACTTATAAATAGCAGAGAAGGCATAATTCAAATAGCAGAGGTCTACTATAGAGAATTATGCAAGGAGCGAGGGAATGATGCCAGCAGTCAAGAAGATGGATCGCAAATTAGTAACGCATACAATATCCCGATATCCTTCCTGATGAAGTAGAACACAGGTTGAAGAAAATGAAAGATCAGAAAGCCCCGGGGGAAGATGAAGTTACTGTAGAGTTGTTAAAATTGGGAAGAAGAGACATAACACAAAAATTGGAAAGACTTCAAAAAATGCATTAGAAAAGGTGTGACCCAAGGAGTGGAATAATGCAATCATAGTTTTGCTGCATAAGAAAGGAGATAAATCAGAAATTGGAAATTATAGACCAATTAGCTTGTTATCCCACATCTACAAGTTGTTCACTAGGGTCATTACTAACACATTAGAAAGAATACTTGATGAGAATCAACCAAAAAGAGCAAGCTGGCTTTAGGACAGGATTCTCAACTATGGATCACCTTCACGTAATATCACAGCTAATGGAGAAAGCAAATGAATATAAAACACCATTATGCCTGGCATTTGTGATTATGAAAAGGCATTTGACTCCATATAGCATAAGGCATGTTTCAGGCACTGGATAGCATTAGCATTAGTAGAGGCATTTGATGCAAGAAAGCAAGCTTATGCAGCATCAGCCAAAAAAAAAAAAAACCCCACTTCACCCCTCTGTTCGTTCAAAATACCTGTCCAGCTGAGCCTTAAACTTATTTAGGCTATCAACCTCCACTACAAGGGATGGAAGTCTGTTCCACCAACCAACCACCCGCTGGTTAAGGCAAATTTCCGCACATCTATCCTACATCTGTCTTTCCTCAATTTGAATTTATGCCCTCTCAGGTGATTATTCTGAGCTAGAGGAAGAATCCCATCAGCACTGAGCATGCTCAAACCATTCAAGGCTTTATACACCTCTATCAGATCACCTCGCTGGTGCCTAGTCTCCAGACACTGTAATTTGCAAAACTTAAGCCTTTCTTCGTAAGAGCACCCCCTTTGTTCCATTCACTAATCTTGTTGCCCTTCTCTGTACTCGTTCCAGCAGCTCTACATCCTTCTTGAAATGAGGCCTCCAAACCTGTATACAGTACTCTAGGTGTGGCCTGACCATTGCCTTATACAAGGGAATAATCACCTCCTTATCCCTGCTGGAAAAATTCCTGTATATCATTGACAATACTCCATGGGCTACTCTTGCAGCCCGTCTGCACTGCTCAGAGAACTTCATATCTGCCTGCACAACCACCCCCAAGTCCCTTTCATTCTCTACCACTGTCAGTGTAGTACCACAGAGTTGATACGTTGCTCTGGGGTTGCTGTTTCCCATGTGTAGTACTTTACATTTGTCAATGTTAAACTTCATTTGCCACCTCTCAGCCCATCTGCTCAACCTTTCCAGATCCTGTTGCAGCAGCATAGTGTCAGTAGTGTCCTTGACAACCCTGCCAACTTTTGTATCGTCTGCAAACTTGGACATTAAAAGCTTGATATACCATCATCAATATCATTTATAAATACAGAAAACAATAATGGACCCAACACTGAGCTCTGAGGGACTCCACTAATAACATTAGTCCACGATGAGCAGTGTCCATTGATTACCACTCTCTGTCTTCTCCCCCTCAACCACCCCTTTATCCATAGCAGCAATTTGCCTCCAATGTCACACTGCTCCAATTTGTGTAGCAGTCTTTCATGTGCAACAGTATCAAAAGCCTTTCTAAGATCCAAGTATATAATATCAAAGCTATTCCCTGCATCCAGTTTTTTTGTGACTGCATCATAGTATCCAATCAAATTGGTCAGGCAAGACTTCCCCTTAACAAAACCATGCTGTGTCCCAGCAAAAACTGAAGTCTTGTCTAAATGATCCTGCAGTGCTTCTTTAACCAGTGCCTCCATTAATTTTCCTGGAACAGAAGTTAAGCTCACAGGTCTATAATTACTTGTGTCAGCCTTTGCTCCTCCTTTGTGCATTGGGGTCACATTTGCACATTTCCAGTCTATGGGTACCTCCCCTGAGTCCAAGGAAGCTCTCATAATTATGGCTAAGGGTTTGCTTACTTCCTTTGCTGCCTCCTTTAATATAACTGGATAGATCCCATCCACCCCGGGTGCCTTTCTTGTGTTTATCTTCAACAGTTTCTCCTCCACTGTACTCTCAGTTATTTCAAGATTCTGTAGCTTACTGCTAGAGTTGAATACACCTCTGGCATTCCCCTCGCTGAATAACTCCTAATGTGTGAATGTCGATGCAAAATATTCATTTAGTTTGTTAGCTACCTGAGCAGGATCATCAACAGTTGACCCATCGATATCAAGTGGACCAATCTGATTCATCCCCTTCCTTCTAGAGTTTACATAAGTAAAGGACTCTTTGCTGTTTTTCTTTGCATCCCTTGCCAAGGATTTCTCGTAATCTGCCTTCGCCTGCCTAACCTCCTTTGTAACTTGGTTGCATATCAACTTGTATCTATCATAGGCTTCTGTGTCATGTGTTAATTTGTAAGTATCCCATGCATTTTTCTTCTCTGCCATATGCCTCATTAGTTCATCTGACATCCATTTTGGCCTAAACCTTGAACAGTATTTCTTAGTTGGTATGTAAAGCCTAGTAGCTTCCAAGATAAGTTCTTTGAATGCTTCCCATTTTGAATTTGCTGTTGGTAACATCATCAGTTGGTCCCACTGTATAGAATTTAAATACTGTCTCAGTCCATCGTAGTCACCTTTACGGAAGCAATAACCCTTCCCTTTACCCCTGATGGTAGTTACCTCTTTGAGTAAATCCCACTTCAGCACACTGTGATCACTGCCACCTAGTGGTTCATTTATCTGCAGATTCTTAATGCATGAAGAGTCACTGCTGATAATCAAATCAAGAGTATTACTCCCTCTAGTTGCCTCCCGAACATGCTGATGTAGAAAACAATCATCCAATAAATCCACAAAAGCCCTGCTAGTGTGTGAGTGACCAGCCCCCAAATTCCAGTCAATATCTGGGAAATTAAACTCTCCCATTATAAGACACTCTGATTTACTGGCCCACTCTATTTCCCTGTACAGTTTCTTATTATACTCATCAGAGTCATTAGGCCTATAGCACACTCCTACTCTCAATTTTGATCTCCCAATGCTTATGTCACACCAAACTGACTCAACACTGCACTGTCCAGCGATGTCGACTGGCTTCACTTCCTTGGTTTTTATGTGTTTCTTAACTAATAGCATAACCCCTCCCCCCATTCCTATCCTGTCTATCCTTTCTGTAGACGTTGTACTCCCCAAATTCCAGTTCTGCATCCCTTATATCTGTGTGACACCACGTCTCTGATATCTCAACAACATCTGCCTTTGATGTTTTGAGCAATACCTCAAATTCATCAAATTTATTTACTAAACTCCACTCCTAGCATTGGTGTACACGCAAGTATACCTGCACCTGTTTCTATTCTTAGCTACCCGAACACAACCCATGTGTTTACTTGTACCGCAATGGCTCCCAGCAGTCTCTGAAATATCATGCATCTTGTTTCTCAGGCTTCTGCTCATTCTAATAGAAGCAGTGCAAGAATCTCTTTCACCTCTGCCAGTGGCTACCGTCAATCTATTGGTCTTTGTCTCCCCCCAAGCTAGCAGTTTTCCGACCCACCTAACACTGCCTCAATAGCATCAGCAAATATTCTTGCACCCTTTCTATTTAAGTGTATCCCATCCCTGTAGAAGCAATCTCTCCTGTTAACAAGTACAGTCCAGGCTGAAAAAATTCTACCCCTTGAGCCTTGCACAATCTTTCCAGGGCCGAATTGATCGACAAGGCTCTCATCATATACTCCCTCCTATCGTGTCTGGGCAGAATTGCAGACACTTTCAAATTCAAGCCTAATTCTTGGCTTTTGTTCAACAGTGACCTGTACTTGTTAAGTAATTATGCGGTCTCCTACTCTTAATATCATTAGTGCCAATGTGTACAGCTATATCACCTTTTGTGCCCTTAAAAGATGATATTCGCTCTACAACGTCATCAACCTTTGCCCCTGGCAGACATACTTATATATCTATAGACATGGTATAGATACTATATATTATGATTTTGAAGAAAATATATAAGAACACTACCTCCTTTATTAGACTAGAAAAAGACAGTAGCAAATTTAAAATTGGGAAAAGAGTTTAACAAGGAGACACAATATCTCTGAAGTTGTTTACTGCTGCCCTTGAGGAAGCTTTCAGAAGATTAGACTGGTTGCAGAAAGGAGTCAATGTGAATGGAGAGTACCTAAACCATTTACGATTTGCTGTTTGTTTGTTTGTTATTTGGTTTTTAGGAGCATTAGCAACTAAGGCCATATTGCTCCGGGATATGTGGTGGTCATTCCCTGACCTTTCCTCATCTTCCGTATTTGGTGGTGACGGGCTCGAACCCCGGTCTAATCAAGAAGCGTGTGCTACGCACTGCTGCTCCTTCCCACCTGGCTACGGAGGCGCTTACGATTTGCAGATGACATTGTGGTCATAAGCTACGATCCCAAAGAATTAGAAGAAAATCTTAATCATTTATGCACAGTTAGTAAGGATTTTGGACTAAAGATGAATATGGCTAAAACAAAAGTAATGATGAACAAGTATGCCACGGAAAGGGAAATAATGATTGAAGGAGCAGTAATTGAAAAGGTGGAGGCATATACTTATCTGGGACAAGTTATTAGCTGTAATAATGATAAATGGCTGGAAGTCAAGAAAAGAATAAATTTTGGATGGATAGCATTCACGAAATATAGTCACACACTGAGGAGCAATATCCTAATTTGTCTGAAACATAAAACAATGAACCAATGTATACTCCCCACCATGACTTATGGAAGTGAAACTTGAGCACTCACCAAAAGAATGGAAGAGAAGCTGAGAACTACACAGCAAAGAATGGAACAAATTATATTGGAATCAGACTGTTAGATAAGAAGAGAAACACATGGATTAGGCAGCAAACTCAAGTAAAGGACATTCTTATCAAAACTAAAGAACTAAAATGGTCTTGGGCAGGACACACAGCTCGAAGACATGATGACAGATGGACTAAGAAAATAACAGAATGGTACCGAAGAGGAGCTAAGAGAAATCCTGGAAGACAACAACGGCGATGGACAGATGAAATTCATGAGTTTGTGGGTAGTAAATGTATGGCCATTGCACAAAACAGAAGGAACTGGAAAGTTGCTGGAGAGGCCTTCATCCTGCAGTGGATTGAAAATGGCTGATGATGATGATGACAGTAAAACCTCACTTAATGGAGACGTTGTAGACACTAAGGCTTGGGTTCCATACAGAAGTATTAGAAATGACATGTTAGACAATCTCTTCAAAATGGACACGCTCTGATATGGATGCAGATATTTTAATTGGTATCCTTTTGGTATTTTCAACCTCCCTAGGTGGAACACATTGAAGGATAACTGACACATGCATTTTTGTTGGTCAACAGATATTTGTAATGAAGGTCATTACAGTAATAGTAATTAGACTTGTCATAGGCATAGATGGCACACTATGGATGTTGAGCATATAAACAAATTTTAATTTGTTAATATACTCACCATCCATATTGTGACTGCAGCAAACCACCTATGAATTCTATCCATTGGGCATGGCTGTAGCTTCAAATACTGTTAGTAACATTGAACAGTGTAGTTCACCAGAGATTAAAAAACATTATGCTTACAAAGTGCAAATTGTCCAGGAAATTAATTAAGCCTTGCCAGAAACCACAATGAGAGAAATTCACTGTTCACATTCTCAATTGTATAGATGAAGACAAGCACTTTCTGTAAAATGTCGTTTTCAGTAATGAAGCAACATTCCGCCTGTCTTGTAAAGTTAACAGACACGATTGTCGCATATATGGATATCTGAAAATCCCTACTCAGTTCACAAGTGTGATAGCCTCAAGGTAAATGTGTGGTGTGCATTTTCCTTCAGCCAGTTGACTGGGCCACTTTTTTTTCACGAAAACACTGAAATGTACAAATTACCTAGACACACTCAAATTGTATGTTGCAACTCAGTTGGAAGATATGATTGTTATTTGTTATTTGGTTTTTAGGAGCATTAACAACTAAGGCCATATTGCTCCAGGGATATGTGGTGGTCATTCCCTGAACCTTTCTGCATCCGTATTTGGTGGTCAAACTCCGGTCTAATCAAGAAGCGTGTGCTATGACTGCTGCTCCTGCCCACCTGGCTACAGAGGTGCCAATGGAAGATATGATAAGCACCATATGTGTTCCATCAGTAAGATGGGGCATCATCATACTGGAGCTTGCACATGCATGATTTCCTCAATAAAAAATTTCCTAACTGATGGATCGGCTGGGACGGTCCCATTCCATGGCCTTCTTGGTCCCTAGATAGCACACCTATAGATTTCTTTGTATGGGACTACATAAAGGAAAAGGTGTATGCAAAAAAAAGTTAACAATGTCATAGAGTTAAAAGACTGGATTGAACAGACAGTAACTTCCATTTCTCAATAAATGCTTCAAAACACTTGGAAAGAAATCAGCTACTGCCTTGACATTCTATGTGCTATCAAAGGTGCCCATATGGAGGTTTACTGAAGTGCAGCAAACTGTTTTACAATACCAATTACAATAAAATTTTAATTGAGTTTCAGAATCGAATAAATAATTTATAGAGACCATGTAGAAAATGGCTAAACTGACCTCTGCAAAGCAAGCACTCCCCTATAGTAGATACTTTCTTCTGACCAAATGGTGTCTGCTGTAGAGAGGTTTCACTGTAATTAGAATTCAGAAAATCTTTTGACACTGTTTCACATAAAAGCCTGCTGTACAAATTGGAGCAGTGTGGCATTTGGGGCAAGTTACTGCTATGGATAAATGGATGGTTGAGTGGAGGAGGACAGAGTAGTTATCAATGGGCACTAATCTTCTTGGACTGCTTTTATTAGTGGGGCTCTCCAGGGTTCAGTGCTGGACCAATTGTTTTCTAATATTTATTAATTACACTGATGAAAGCATATCAGGCTTAATGCCTAGGTTTGCAGTTGATATGAAGTTTGGCAGGGTGGTTAATGAGAATAATCAGGGTATGCTACTGCAACAAGATATAGAAAATTTTAGGCAGATAGGCTGAGTAGCAATTGAAGTTTAACAGACAAATGCAAGGTACTGCATATGGGTAGTTCAGAATGTAAAAGACCTGGGGATTATTGTGCAGTCAGACATAATCTCAGAGCAGTGCAGAAGCGAGTTCTAGGACAGCTCATTGGGTTTTTGTCTATGATATACAGGAATTCTGCCAGCAGGGATAAGGAAGCAATTATCGTGTTGTACAAGGCAAGGTTAGACCACATCTAGAGCCCTCCCCCATACAGGTGTGGGGGGGCCTCATTTTAGGAAGGTTTGTTATTGTTATTTGGTTTTTAGGAGCATTAGCAACTAAGGCCATATTGCTCCGGGATATGTGGTGGTCATTCCCGGACCTTTCCGCATCCTCCGTATTTGGTGGTGACGGGCTTGAACCCCGGTCTAATCAAGAAGTGTGTGCTACGCACTGCTGCTCCTTCCCACCTGGCTATGGAGGTGCCTCTTTTTTTTTTTTTTTTTAGGAAGGATGTGGTCTGTTGCAATGAGTGCAAAGAAAAGCAATGAGATTAGTGGGGGGGAACAAAAGGGTGCTCTTACCAGGCCTACACATGTGAGGGAACATAAATTCAAATTAAGAAAGAATGGTTGCAGGACAAATGCGTGGAAATTTGCCTTCAGCCAGTGAATACTCAATGACTGCTGGAATAAACTTCTATGTGCTGCTGTGGATATGAGTAGTTTGAATAAATTCAGGGAAGAACTAGACAAACTGTTAGAGGGGATGGACAGTGATATGGGAAATTTTTTTTTTTTAGCTTGCTTTCTTGCAAAATTTGCCACTACAGTCAGTCCTCGTATAGCACAATAGTTGCGTTCCTAGAAACCCTCGTGCAATGCAAAATCGTGCAATATAAACAACAGGCCCTATGGGAAAAATGGGGTTAGGTGCCAACCACCCAAGATTGAACACACATTTGTAACCAAAACATTACCAAACACAATAAATAATCGTAATAAAATATTACTAATGCTTTTGCTTCTATCGTAAGCAAACTTGTTTTTTGTTTGATTTTCTATCCAAACAGATGACAGCTGTTCCATCTCTTCCAATTCTTTGTGTCTTAATCTAATGGATTTTAATTACACTTTGAGTTGTTCCTGCTATGAAAGTTGTTTTTATTTTCTCTGCATTCTTTCTAATTCTCGGCATTGCCTCATTTAGGTCTGTAGCACGTGCAATATCACATGGTCTTTCATTTCGCTCAAAGCGTTTCACAATTTCATATTTTTTCTCTATCGACAGAGGCAGACTGGCCATAAGCCTTACCGGGGACACCCCAGTGGGCCAGAGGCCGGTGTGATTTTGGCCATAAACCATAGTATGAGACCACTATAAATTTTCCCCAGTAAGAATTTTTGACCCAGTCCGCCTCTGTTTATCGATATTGCTTTTCTTTTTCTCTCTGAATCTGCAGTGTCGTCACCAGGACGCTTCCTTTTCACACCTTTTAGTATTTTACTCATTTTTAGGGAATAAAGCACAATTACAAAACGAGGAGGCACGCTTGATACACATAAACAAAGCTGTGGGCGTGTAGCAACTGAATAAACAACACCGTAATGGCAGATATACACTATTAACACCTCACATTTTACTAAAGCACATTTCTAGGGGTTACTACCATAAAACAATAAAAACAATTTCCAGTTGCGTTTCTGCTAGTGGAATCTGTTATAAACTGGTAGTAAACTCGATCTAATTGCATTTGCGATTATACCGATAGCTGGAATTGTGTTGGTTTTTACGTTATTATGGTGAAAATGTGTTTCCCCTTCACTGATATAAAAAACAAATACATTTTCAGAATCTTCTCTTCATTCCTATCGTGTTGCGTTCGGTTGGGATGATTCCGTGTTCGACTGCCATTTCTTGTAAACACAAAGGCGAATCGTGCATAAGCGAATTCAGTTCGTGATATATAAGATATCGTTCCCCTATTTATAAATCATGTATGATCGAATTCATGTAGTGTTAACACGTGTTATACGAGGACTGACTGTACTAATATTTGAGATGTAATAAAAAATACTGCAACGAAATGTGAATTGCACACAGGACACCTGTAAAATTAAACATTTAGCTCTGAGAGGAGAAGCAACTATCAT
The DNA here is from genome assembly GCF_048544385.1 of Mastigoproctus giganteus. Lineage (NCBI taxonomy): Eukaryota > Metazoa > Arthropoda > Arachnida > Uropygi > Thelyphonidae > Mastigoproctus > Mastigoproctus giganteus. The sequence goes on from NC_143575.1 coordinate 26,055,097, forward strand.
GCTAGTTAGTTGCACCATTTTCAGGTATAAATTTTTGTAAATGAAGAGCATGTGACATACTTTTAAAGGATAAAATCACATTTTGAATGGCAAAATCTTTTAAAGGCATAATGCAAAGTACACGCAAATTGATGAACATGATATATTTTTATAAGTTGCTACTATTGATTGCAGTCAGTACAGGTAGTCCTCGATTTATGCTGAGGTTAGGTTCCTGAAGGGACAGGCGCAAATGGAATCAGCACAAATGGAACTGTTTATATCATGGAGTCAATAGGAAATCACAGGGTTAGGTTCCGGGCGGGCACCAAAAATTTTGCCTACCTTTTTCAATACTAGAGTATTTAAAGCTCAGAAAAAAACTTGTTTAATTAAAAGTGTTTTATTTTTAACCTACATAAATACAGGGTGTCTCGAAAATATTGGTACAAACGTTTAGGGGAGGTAGGTAACATCTAAAGGAATGTGAATCGCATAGGAACCCATAACCAGAAACGTCACCGTAAGTCAGTACACGGCGCTGTTCATCAGTTCGTGAGAGGGAAAATTTCTGGTTTACTCATTCAAGCAGTAGTTGCCACATGAAGAGCATGCATCGATATACGAACTGTGAGCTGGCAGACATGCACCTAATGTATGGATTAGCAGAGGGCCCACACAGTGTGCGCCCCCATGCGGCACAACATCGCTTCGCAATAAATGTGTGGGCAGGTATGGTCGGTGACTGCTTAGTCGGCCCATACCTGTTACCATCCTGCACAAACTCCGCTAAATATCAGATCTTTCTTGAACAAGTTCTACCAGGGTTACTTGACGATGTTCCAGCAAATGTGAGATGCAACATTTGGTTTCAACATGATGGGGCGCCTGCCCATTATGGAAGGTGTGTTCGTGAACAGGCATTTTGGGCATCAATGGATTGGCCGTGGTGGACCCATTGCCTGGTCCCCACGTTCACCTAATTTATTGAGCCTTGATTTCTTTCTGTGGGGGCCCTCAACTCTATCATGTATGAATCGCCTGTGGAGAGGGAAATGGATCTCGTGGCGAGACTCATCTGCGCTGCTGCTACTGTCAAAGAAACTCCAGTCTCATGGTGGAACCTTCGAGCATCTGTTGTAACATCATGAAATGCATCCATCTCGTACTCCATTGTTAATATTATGTCAAATAAATGTTTGCCACTAATTACTGTCTTGTGTCATTTCTGCTACTACTTTCCTGTGACGTTTCCGGTTATGGGTTCTTGCGCGATTCACATTCCTTTAGACGTTACCTACCTCCCCTAAACGTTTGTACCAATATTTTTGAGACACCCTGTATAATAGTACGTACATGTAAATAAAAAATAAATTAATACATACATAAAACATTTTGACAGTGGTGTAATGCCAAAGTTTTAGTTGGCTTTTGAAGGTCCTGGTTGAGGATCTTCTGTTGACTGCCCTGGTTGAGAAGATTGCCTTTTTTTGAAGAAAGGATCAAGTGTGGATTGCCTGGATTTCTTTCTCCTTTCTTTAAGAATTTCAAAATAAGGGCTCAGGGTTGATATGACATCCCTTTTAACTGTGGCACTCCTCTCCCAGTCATGATCAATGTCACAGAGCTCATTAGTGAGGGACTCTACACTTGCAAGAATCCATTGTAGATCACTGCACTTTATAATTTTTAGAGGAGGAGTCTTTCTCTTTCTCCTGCTGTTGGCTAAGTTCTGCAGCTAACTCTTCAAGGTCTTCATTTGAAAGATATTCATCTGTAACTTCCTCTAACCCTGCCTCTTGTGCCCGCCTGCTGATGTCTTCTACAACATTCTGTTGTGGTTCAAACCCTCTGAAGTCATGCATTAAATCTGGGAGAAGTTTACGCCACACTCCATTTAGACAATTGACAGTCACTTCTTGCCAGGCTGTGTCGCCAATATTCTCTGATGGTAATGTTCGACATGTCCAAAGCTTTTACCATTTCTGTAAATGTTTGCCATAGGTAATAAGCTATAAAGGTGGCTATCACCCCTGGTCCATAGGTTGCAAAACTGATGTTGTATTAGGGGGCATGTAGACAATGTTAACTTTAAGAGGCATTCTGACTTCACCCAGATTTGTAGGATGTCCAGGGACATCCATAAGAAGAATAGCTTTGGTTGGCAAATTTTTGTCATTGCAGAATTTGAGAACAGTAGGGCAAAAACAGTTGGGTACAAATCCAAGAAGACGTGTCACCTAAACCTTCTAGTTTGACTTCCAGTACACAGGCAACATGGCTTTGTTTATGTCTTTCATAACATGTGGTGTTTCTGAGTGGTACACCAACAATGGCTTCAATTTTAAATTGCCTGACACATTTGCTCCCAACAAAATGGTCAGCCTGTCTTTTGATGCTTTAAACCCAGGAGCCCACTTTTCTTCATGGGCAATGAAGGGCACAATAATGAAACTGGCCAATAAAGGCCAGTTTCATCAACATTGAAGATGAGATCTGAAGGATATTCACCATCCTCTACTATGGCCTAAAACTCTGCAGGGAATGCAGCAGCTGCCTCGCCAGTAATTTTCACACGTCTGCATTTGGTTCTTCCTTTAAATCTCATGAACCAGCCCTTGATAGCCAAAAATATTTCTTTGCATTAACCTCCTCCTTTCTTCTTTAAGTCTTCAAAAATTGACTTAGCCTTTTCAGTTATTACAGCTTGGCTCAAGGGATTGTTTTTTTTTGGGTTCAAATCATCGACCCAAAGTGTCAGCAATTGCTCTATTTTTTCTAAAAGATATAATTAACTTGTGTAGCACTTACTCTGGTAGCACTTTGCATCAATTGTTTTATTTTATCAGCAGTCTTCATAATTGTAGTAATAGTCAATGGAGGCATATTCATAGCCCTGCACACATTAGGGCAGCTTTCACCAGCTTCCATCCTCCAAATAATCTCCATCTTATCTTATTTTCCAATGTGATAGATCGACATGCCTTTTTCACACTTTCATTTGCACTAGGATTAATTGAACTTCTTTTACCAGAAATAGCATCTTTTTATTCTATTAAATTAAAAACTTTATAACATGATTGGAAAAAACTGCACACAGCTATCACTATTATTATTATTTAATTTATTAACAGCACAATTAATAAAAACATGCTAGCATAATAAATTTCCAACACGTGCAAATGGCGTAAACAACAACCAACTGAATGCATTGCATGGACCTTTATCACCCGCATCGAGTGGCTACTTTGGGGACAGGAAGCATTTTCGCTGATTGGCTCAGATTGTTCCTGATTGCATGAACAGTGCATGATAAATTTTGTCTGACGATTTTAAACTTTCAATCTATAAAAAAAAAAAAAAAAAAAAAATTTGCAAAAATAAGTAAAAATAAAAATGGCCTTGTGGTTAGTGACCGGCCGGCACTATTGTGAAGCGGCACAAATCGGACTGGTGCAAAATGAGGGCTACCTGTATTATCTGTAATTATAGTGCTGCAGTATTATAAAATTCATTTGTACTGTTTATACTTAAAGTAGCACATCCTGGGGGATGGGAAGGGGGAGGAGGATCTATATTCTGATCCAGAATGTAACCAGTGTTACACTATGTTCCAGAGAAAATTATTTCCAAGATGTTGGTTTTCACCTATGCAATTATTCCCAGGAATACTTCAATCACATACTTTAGTTGGTACCTATTGGGCGGGACGGAGCCCTTTTTTTTTGCATATGACCATTCAGCTAAAGTGGCTATTCAATTAAATAGCTAAGTTGTCCCTCATTTCTTATTTATGAACTATACTATATACTATAAACTGGATTTCCTGTAAGTGTATCATTTGGAAATTTGGAAGCATATGATCATTATAAGATATAAACAATTTTGAAATAAATTTTTAAGTATGTGAAACACTGCTGTTTAATATTAAAGTGCAACACTATTAAAAAAAACTCTACAGCAATGGTACATTTACTTTAACACATTTAACCTATTCTACACACTGATGGCAAAATAATAACACACACAAAAAAAAAAAAAAAAAAAAACACGAAATTTGCTTATATAAAAATGCTTGCTTAGAGGTAATCTTTTAGTCACGGTTTGAAAAAAAAAAAACTGGTTATATTTTATTTGAAGCTATAACATGCTTTGCTTAGGAAATGGGCATTGAAGTTGTCCCTGACACACATTAATATCACTGCATGTGCTGCATATATATAGTCTGCAAATAAGATAGATATCTGGATCTTTCTGCACAATACAAAAAGGTCATAAATTGGTGTTATGTAATAAACAAGATGGGAATATACCTAAATATTTGTATTACTCTACTATGCATTTCTAAGTAAAAATTTCAATGAAAAATACAATTTATTGAATATTAGTAATCAGTACTAATTACTGATAATTAAAAAATAATGTGTAACGATATAGATCAGCGTTTCTCAATCTGTGTGCTGCAGCACATTACTGTGCTGCGAGTATGCTTCAATTGTGCTGCAGAAAATGCAAATTAATAAAAAATAATAATAAATCCAAGTTTTATAATAAAAATTAATTGTATTTTTTTGTTTTTATATAATTATGTTAATTTTTTACATATTTTCTTTTAAATTTCATGTATGTTCAAAAAATTTCTTTTAAGTTTCATGTAATTCATGAAATTTAATTCAAAAAATAATTCAAAAAAGAGATATTAAAAGTATTCAAAACAAATAACAAGTGTATTATTAAATATATATTAATTTAAACCCAACAGAAATAACTTCCACTTTGTGAATATTAGTATAGTAGTGATTGTAGTGTATATGGCGTTCTGCAAAATTTTTAGCATCTTTAAAAGTGTGCTGTAGCAACGAAAAGGTTGAGGAACACTGATATAGATAATTACAAAGGACAAAATTTTATTTTAACAAAATTTAAAAACAATAAACAATAGTGTCGACTTAATTTTTTTAATAATTCTTCACCTTCACTGGAAATACAGACAATTTCTTCCAAACTGCATAGTAATGCTGCTTCATCATGGTGTTCAGCAGATATACCAAAACATTTGCACATTTCTATTAGTAATCTTTTCTCCAATAATCTTCTTCCAAATTGCTTACATGAGCTGAATACTTTTTACAACATTCTTATAAAGTGAGTTAATTTTAGTTATTAATTTTAGTAAAATTTTATAAATTTTAATTATTAGTTATTAATTGCAATAATCTTGTTGACAAAATTTCACCACTGATGTTAATATTTCAAATTTAATTTTTTAACTCTGCCCAAATGTACTCAGTAGTTTTAATTAAAAACACTAGAAAGTCATTTTCTGAAAACACTATCAAATTTTTACAGTATTCCTTTTTTTTTTTTGGAGCACTTTGTTTTATCAAGCTAAAAAGACTTCTTAATGAATCACTGTGAGATATACACAATATGTGTAGAAAGTCAATCCATTATTTGTGTTCAATGAACTGTACAGAATGATAATGTGCACTGTCATCATATCGTTCTGACTGTTCATAGCAAATTCTGTTACTTCTTAGGTATATGAATAATAATACGCACACTGTTTCTAATTAAATGCTTTAATTAATAAATTCTACTTAATTGAAATATCAATCTCTTTTGTAAGTTTATTCCATAATTTTATTTTGAAACATCCCAGTCAAGGTAACTTTCTATTTCTTTATCCATAGTTTATGCAAATGGAAACAAATCACTTTGAATGGCTAGCAATGGCAAGTGATCCACTCAATATGTTTGTTTACGCTGTGATCAGTTATGGTTTGATTATTTATTCACGTCTCGAAACTTTGCACGATGTGAAATTTGCCTGAAATCACTTTCAGCATGACTGCAGCTTTATATATATAAAAAATCCACATTTCTGTATGGTTTTTAACCAAACATCCCCCATCAACTGATTTTATTTCACTTAAATAATATTTGTAACTCTTCTTTAAATTAAATACTTCCTTTAGGTCACCACATATATGCCAAGATTTCAGACTTTTAACAGCATTCTGCTAATGCAAAATTTTTAGTCCCAGACTGATTTTGGTTCTTAGTTTTACTAAATGAATCCCAAAATAAAATATCATTTCATTTTAATTCTTCTCAATAATAAAACACTGTGGTCAACAAAAACATTTCTAACCCACCTTCAAAATTTATCCTTCCATGTTTCAAAATATATAGATTTAAAAAATAAAATTAAAAATCTATTTGTCTGTATGTATGCAGTCCATGCTCGATACACAATCACTTATATCTCGGCTTTCAGAAATGTTACTGTGTGTGGGGGGGGGGAGAACAAAGTTCATAACTTTCACATTTCAGGGTCCACCTTTTTATTGCATATCCCCCACATATTTACCTGCAAACTACAGTTTGCATGCTTTTGCTTTGTACAATGCCATAAGCACCTCTGCTTCTTCTGGAAAAGAAAACTGAGTGTTGTTTTTGTAGTCTGTTTGCAATTCTGATAGAATTTGATACTGAAGTGTAACTGTTACCTCTAAATCTCCTTGTTCTGTAACTACTGTAAGTTTGTCCTAAATAATAACTTCATATTACTGACAAACTTTAACATCAAAATTTTCAATGTATACATGAGACCAGCATAAAATCCTGTGAGACTCGGCTGAGTGATGGCATCAACAAACCATTTTTGATTCTAATACTTAACTGTCTTTAATCTATAATCTATTGTAATAAAAATGCCATATTGCTCCAATTTATATAAAAGGCATTTATGTGGGAAAGGTTTATTAAAATTCATAAAAATTATGTAATGAAAGCTATATTTCCAATACAGAACAAAAGGAAACTTATTACCTGAACAGCTTCAACACCTTTAATGATGTTTTCATTGCAAAAATTTTGCAATTTTCAAATACATCTTAAAAATACTACTAAAGAGGGTAGAATAGTAAAAAGTCCACTAAAAACTTGCCTTTCATTTTAAAAACTGATCATCTCCCCTGGTATCTCATCTCTGTGTCTTTAATGCCCTGTGAAACCTCTCACTCTGTTCTTCGCTTACACTTCCTCAATTTTCTGGGAAAAGTCAATGGGGGAAGTAAAAATGTACCATGACACTTATGTTGCAGCCCAACTTCTTAAAATGTAGTACAGTCTCTATAATACTTCTTTGAAAACGACATTTTCTGTATTCTTGTGGCCTTCTGGTAACCTTATCTTAACATGCTGGAATGATCTGACCCGAGATATTGCTACATACAATTGGCCATGACTAAATACAGGGTTAGTAAGCGAAATTCTGACTTTATCAAATGTTTTCCCTTGACGTTTATTTATAGTCATCGCAAAAGCCAGCCGAACAGGAAACTGCTGTCTCTTAAATGAGAATGGCAAAGCTGAATGGGATGGAGTCAAATTTACACACGGTAAGAGTACCCATTTTCCTTTAGCTTCTCCTGTTATTATTTATAGATTCAAACAATTCTGATGCATAACTTTTGACTATAAGTCTCGTACCACTGATCATTCTTTCTGAAATTGCCATATTCCGCAGTAAAATAACAACCTCCTACTTTCAATTATAAAACGTTGGCCGGTAAACCACTCAAGCTGAGGCTGTCCAGGAATTCAGTTGGATATCGCAAAAGTTCTTCAGTATCTTCAGATATGATTGTGTTAACACTCTTATATTGTAATGAATCACCAGGCATCATTTGTAAAATTTCTAAATTGATTCTTTCACACTTGTCATTACTGTGATATATTAAATCTTTCGGAACCTTAAAAGCACATTTCAGACCGATCCTGAATACACTTGCAGAAACACGAAAAGGCGTGTATCTTCCTGACTGTGACATAATTATCAATCCTTAAATTATTACTCACTGTAAAAGACAAATAAATAAACTCAACGTTGATAACAATAATGAGTTGTTAAAAATTTAAATGTATTAAATGTAACGAATGGCAATGAGTGTATGAGATCGAGTGCGCAACGTGGGGACGGTGAGCTAGCAGTGCAATGGAATCCTAACGATTAGTTTCTTCTTTTAAGATAGGCAGCGCTAGCAGAGAATTATTATTATACTTTTTTTTTTTTTTTTCGGAACGAAGGACACAATTGTGCAAATGTGCAAACTGTTAATCAATTAAATAGTTAAAGTGCAAATTGTTAATAAAAAAAAAAATTCCTATAAACTTAAGACAACTGTTTATTTAACAGTTAACATCTTCCCGTGGCTCCATCTATGAAGTGAATGTTGAACTATTTTTGTTTGTACTAAAAATCTGGCCCATTTCGTAAAATGAAACTAGTCAAAATTTTTAAATTTTAACAACTTTGTGCACACCTAGGAAGAAATAGCTTCAATTTGAGACCACTTCCAGCCCGATCAGTTAAGCATATCGTTCACACTGACGGAGTAAATAAAACGGCTTCTGTATTAAATATATAGATAGTCCACACATGGCAAAGTTCTGACAAACTGTTTATTTTTTATTTATTTTTCTTTTGGGTGAAGCAACAAAAAGCCTGTGGTTTCCTTGCACTATATGGCTAATACTAATACTGACTAAAAATAAAAACTGTAGCAATGCTCTATTCACTGTTGTCCTGATTGAAGAAATCAGGAAGGAAGATCTAAAGAATAATGCAAGGCATGTTAGGAAGAAAGCATTTTATCTGATATTTGAAGAATGACTTTGTAGCAGAAACACTAGTGGCAGGCATATGTTGTGGAACTGTTAATTGTTCGATGCCAACAATACTGGAGAGAGCAGGCTGGCATGTTGAAAGCTTTTCTAGTGTCATTGACCTACTGCTTTGGTCAAAGGGCACTTCTAGTAAGGAAAAAAATGTTAGTGACTTCTGAAAACACGAAATATTATGAGAAGTTCTCACCTTAACCTCACTGCGCTACCCGTTGTATTTTTATTGTGGCAAATATATAAAGAAACTAATGGGATGTAGCCATTCCAAGTTCATGGCTGATCCTGGTATTTGAAATATCTATATGAGATAAAGGAGGTGGTTAGACTGTGGTGATTATTCTGAAAGGCTAATATGTGTTTGTCTGATTGTTTGTATAAATGTGTATGAGTGCCTGTATAGTGAAATGAAATGGAATTTCCTACTGCTGTAAACCTGTTATAAGTATACATACATCACAGCTTAACCATTTGGAAGCACATGTAAGCATTTTCATCCATATATTTTGAATTATCCCACCATGGCTGACATTTTAATGACTAAACACAGTAGTGCTTTAAGTCATAGCAGTACTGTGTTTAAGTCATAGCAGTACTAAACACAGTACTGCTATGACTTAAAGAATAACTCCTATAAATAAAAGATATGCACTATCAAAAATGTTAAAATCCATTTAAGTTTCCTCTGTGAAGGCTAATGGATAAAATTTACCAATAGCCCAATTTTCAATTCCTCTGTGAAAGTTATTGAATCAACACTTACCAGAATAGATTCGTGTGCCAATGGAATCTGATACCACTTGACCAGTCAAATCTACTTCAATACATGAATTAATAGCTGTGACTTTGGGATTGCGTGAAATGATAGTGGTGTCATTCACATAATCCACCACCAACATCACTAAACAAAAAAAGAGAAAAGATTAAAGATTTATTTAATAAATTATTCATTTTTCAGCAGCATGAAAATTCTTAAATTATTATTATCCTACACAGATACTTCCCTCCCCAATTAATTTATACTAACAATACAGGTTACCACTGTTCAATATATACTTAGCTAACTTGATCAACATTTGCATGTAAAATTAATTACCTCAAATTACTGCTGATATATTTATACTACTCTACCAAATTTTAGAATGTGGCTGCAGTGTTGCATTTAGCATTTGTTTCAGAGTAAGGGCTTCAGTGACTTGGGAAAATAACAGAAAATCAAAAAATTCTGTGCACAAAATAGTCAATACAATGAATACTAGTATTGGAAGTGTACATTCTATCGTTCATGGAAAGTATAAATATAAGAAAATTTATTTTCAGTGGATCCAAAGTTCTGATTGATCAATGAATTTCTGTCATAGTATTACTGGGGATAAAAGATGGTCCATTATGTGACCTAAAAACAAAGAAATAATCAAGAGAAATATACAATCATTGCTGCCCAAGAAAGTGTGAAATCATCATACTTTCTTGGGCAGTCTTTCCAAGAAAGTGTGGACAATCCATACTTTGCAATATCAAAAGTAAACAAAAGCAATCTTTTGTTTACTTTTGGTATTGCAAAGTGGGATTATTTTTTACACTAATTTTGTAACTTGTTGTCATTCTGTGTTTATTGTTCATAGGCTAGACTTTTTACATTATTGTACTAGCAATTATCTTCCCATTGCTAATAAGTAGAGAACTGTTGAACAAGTATGTGTGTACACGCATGTGGGTACATAACCATACAACACCCCCACTGTTTCAGTAAAGAGCAAGGGGAAGGAGCCTGTTAATAATGGGAGTCAATTGTACATTCTATGCACAATAACTGTGGAGGGGGAATTAACTGTTCATAGTGGGTAAATCAATTTTTAGCTCAACTGAGGATAATGAAACCAGAACTGTATTGTAGTTGAGTTAAACCAATTCTGAATTGTAAAAGAGAAATAAAAAAGTTATCACCTCCAGTTTAAAATATATTGTGTATGGTGGTTAATCACCTGACCTTTAAAAATAATGTTTCCACGTTAACCATTAATCAATGATTTTTTAATCATTGATTAATGGTTAACATGGAAACACCTGAACTTTTTTCTACCTTTATAAATATAGACAAACGTTTACTGCAATAGTTTCTGAACTGATTTTTTTGGTTGTCATACAGAAATTGCATGTGAGCCACAAGTCTTGCCAACCATGGCAAATGATGCAAGAATGTAAGCTTATATTCAGCATCAGCAAAAGAAAAAACAAAAAATTCCCACATCACCTGTCCATCCCCTCTAATAATTTGTCTAGCTTTTCCTTAAATTTATTCAAACTTCTAAACACCAGTGAAGCTTGTTCCAATTATCAACTACCCACTGACCGAAAACAAATTCTCACACATCTATCCTGCAACCATCCTTCCAAAATTTAAATTTATGTCCCCTCATATGTTTAAGCAAAAGTAAGAATGCATTGAATGCATCAACGTTGAATTTAATCAATCCATTCAAAGACTTAACACCTCAATCAGATCTCACAGGTACCTAGTCTGCAAATTTCACTCCAGACAGTGCAATTTGCAGAAGCCTTTCTTGGTAAGAACACCCTTTTGTTTCCTTCAACACTAATCTTGTTCCTCTTCACTCATTATTCCAACCAATCCACATCCTTCCTAAACTGAGGCTTGCAGACATGTATGCAGTACTCAAGATGTATCCTAACCATTGCCTTATACAATGGGATAATCACCTGCTTATCTTTGCTGGCAAAATTCCTATACATATCACTGACAAAATCCCATAGGCTGTCATAACAGCCCATACACACCCTAAGAGAACAGTTTGCCTACACAATTACCACTAGGTCTTTTTCATTCTCCACAATCATCAGTGTAGTACTACACAGTCGGTATATTATTCTGGGATTACTGCAACACATATGCAGTATCTTGCATTTGTCAATATTTACATTTCAACTGACATCTCTCAGCCCATCTGTCTAATTACTGTCATTAACCACCCTGCCAACCTTTGTATCATCCATAAACTTAGACATTAAGCCTGATATGCCTTCATCAATTCATTAATAAATACTGTAAACAACAATGGTCCCAGCATTGAACCCTGGATACTTCAGTAATAGTATTAGTCTAAGAAGAGCAGAACCCATTGATAACCAATGTGGACTAATGTTATTACCAGAGTCCCCAGAGTCCGGTGCTGGGCCATTACTGTTTCCAGTATTCATTAATGAACTGATGAAGGCATATCAGGTTTAACATCCAAGTTTATAGATGACACAAATTTTGCAGACCTTCCTTTCCCCTAAATCTTTATGGAGAATGGTGAGCAGTTTGGTCCTTGAGGTTGTCATAGACATTCTCTCAGATATGCCAGACAAGCTGTTCTTGCTACCTGGGAGTCTAAAACGCTGATGGAACTGATATTCGGGTGACACTCAAGTCAAAGTGGACCCAATTTCGGCGAAGTCCGGACGGTCTATGACAGCCAAATCCTCTGCTTGCACCTTCACGATGGTGGGACTGTTAGTAATCCTGGGTATAACCTTCATGCACAAGTACATGGTGGGTGACCACCCAGGTGTGAACCAACGTAAGCAGGGGTCGAGGTGTGGCGTCCACACCACATGGAGGAACGCCGCCCCTCTATGTTACCAGGCAGTACTAGGTGGTAGATGACTCTCATCAACCGGTGAAATACCACCACTTTGCTTATTGGAGGCTTGAAGTGGTGGAACCCATGTTTAGTCTCTAGAGCTAAGTTCCGGCCAACCCTTCTCTATCTCTTCCATCATGCAGTATGATTGATGATTTTTGAGGTTATGATGAATGTCGTGGTGAGATCCAATATTCCTTACATTTCGAGGATACAGCTCTAAAACGGTGTTCGCAGGCCGGCTGCTAGTTAGTACACCGGACTGAACCTATTGTTAACTCTCTAGGAAGCTTCCGGATCAGCTAGTGTATAATCTTGCTACCTCTACTCTGCCAGATAGTGACTGGAGGGAGTCCGAGTAGTGTGTATGCGGGGAGCATTGTCGAGGCCACGTTATGTCAAGGATCTGGGTATATTCTTACCACATGTACGCCATATCCAAAAATTTCATTATTTCATACACAGCATGTCCCACCCACTTTTTCTTACTATTCAATACACCATGAATTGTCAAAATAATAGAGCAAGCTTATCTGCGAAAAGGTCTAAACCTCCCAAGGACTTCCTAATTCATTTCACAAATATACGTGGTCTCAATTCTAATCTCAACGATGTCCATTTCCACTTGCAGTCTTCCAAACCCCATGTACTTTTTCTGACTGAATCTCAGTTATCAGTTGATTCAACTACTGCTCATCTCAGATGTCCAAATTATTTGCTGTATGATTCCTTTTGCCTCAAAGGTGGTACTTGTGCATATGTCCATTCTGATATTCCCTGTCAGAGACGTGGCAATTTGGAATCTCCTCTCTTTGATCTTCTCTGGCTTAAAATCTCTCTACCTCATTGTGTAAAATTCATCTGGTGTCTCTACCGTTCTCCCAACTCCACTAATCACTTGGAGCTCTTTGACTTCCTCTCTTTGCAACTTGACTTTCTCCAGTCCAACTTTCCTAACAGTGAGGTAATTTTCCTTGGTGATTTTAACGTTCACAACTCCAGCTGGCTTCCGTTTTCTAGTCACACCGACCCAGCAGGTCGAGATGCTGAGGCTTTTGCAATTACTAATGACCTAGCACAGATTGTTCATTTACCTACAAGAATACCGGACAATCCTAATCATACAGCCAATACGCTTGATCTTTTTCTCACAAACAACCCTTCTAAGTACAAGGTTGAAGTGAGAGGTCCTTTAGGCACTTCAGATCACAACTTGGTGATTGCCTCTTCTCCAATGGAACCTTTATCTCATGGCTATTCCCAACCTCGTATTGTTTGGCATTACAAGAATGCAAAATGGGATGACCTGCGAGACTTCTTTTCCTTGGTCTGATTACTGTTTCAAAACTTCTGATGTCAGCGTTTGCTCAGATCGTGTCAGTGAAATTATTCTTGCAGGAATGGAATCCTTTATCCCACACTCCACTTTAAAATCTCGTCCTCTATCTAAACCTTGGTTTTCCAATAAATGTGCTAAGGCTGTCCAAGAGAAGAACGTTGCATATCGTAATTGGCTTGTTTCTAATTCTTCAGTTTCATTTTCTGCCTACACCAAAGCTCGCAACAATTGTAAAGCAGTTATTAATCAGTCCAAACTAGAGTTTGAACAGGCTAATAGTAGAAAACTTGCTTCTTGCCCCAATGGTAGCCGAGCATTCTGATCTTTTGCCAAAGCTATTGGCTGCAACTTTTGCCCATCTCTGCTCCCACCTCTGTCGAAACCAGATGGTTCTGCTGTCACTTCAGCCAAGGATAAAGTGGACCTGCTGGCATCCCATTTTTCTTCCAACTCATGTATTAATGATCTTGGGAAAACACCTCCCACCATTCCCAACACGCTCCATTCAATGCCTCCTGTGGTCTTCCGTCAAAAGGATATCACAAGGATTTTGATGAATCTTGATGCTAAGAAAGCTCCAGGTCCTGATGGTATTTCTCCACTTGTTCTCAAAACCTGTGCTCCTGAACTTACTCCTATTCTTTGCCGCCTTTTTTCACTTTCTTATTCCAAAGGTGTTTTTCCTTCTGCTTGGAAATTTGCTCATATCCAGCCAGTTCCTAAAAAGGGTGACAAATCCCTCCCATCCAATTATCGTCCCATTGCAATTACTTCTACTCTTTCTAAAGTAATGGAGAAATCAATTAACCGCCAACTCTTAAACTACTTAGAAACCGTCCGTCTGATCAACGATCGCCAGTATGGATTCCGTCAGTGTCGATCTACTGGTGATATTCTGGCTTATGTTACCCATTTATGGACTAATTCAATGGAAAGGTTCGGTGAAACACAAGTAGTTGCTCTTGACATCTCAAAGGCTTTTGATCGTGTTTGGCATAAAGGTCTTCTAAACAAGCTTCCATCTTATGGTTTGCCAACTGTTTTTAGTAATTGGTTATCCAGTTTTCTCTCTAATCGCTCACTGAGGGTGATGGTAGATGGCTCTCTGTCTTCTAACTTCTCCACTAATGCCGGTGTCCCCCAAGGTTCAGTTCTTTCCCCCACTCTTTCCCTCTTGTATATCAATGACCTTCTTCAATTGACTGGGAATCCTATCCATAGTTTTGCCGATGATAGCACATTGCATTCAACTTTCCATTTTGAGAAACCTTGTCCAGCTCAATCAGCTTCAAGTTCTCGAAAATCTGCTGCCAATTCCTTAAATGCCGATCTTCAGGTAATTCTCCAGTGGGGCAAAGACAACTTAGTTGATTTCAACCCTTCTAAAACTCAATCTTGTCTTATATCTCGCAAAAAGGATTCTTCTGCTCCTATGCTTATCTTTAGTGACACTCCGATTTCTAGGCAAAATGATATATCTCTTTTGGGGATTACCCTGACTTCTAATCTCTCTTGGCACAAGCACATTACAAATATTGCTTCCTCTGCATCTAAAAAACTTGGTTTTCTCTTTCGCTCTCGGCGTTACTTTTCTCCCAAACAGCTGCTCACTCTGTATAAATCGCAAATCCGCCCTGCCATGGAATATTGTTCCCACATCTGGGGTGGTGCCCCCAAAACCTCTCTCAGGCTTCTTGATTCCATTCAGAAGAGGGCAGTTAGGTTAATTAATGATTCATCTCTAACATAACAGAGTCTCTCCACTCGCTTTCTCATAGACGCACTGTTTCTGCTGCATGCCTCTTCTACAGATACTTCCATGGGCACTGTTCTTCTGAATTGGCTTCTATAATTCCCTCTCTCTCTTTCAAAACAGTCCGAACACGTGCCGCCACCAGCCAACATCCATTTACTGTCCAACTTCAAACCCACAGAACCAACTTTTCATCTTCCTCATTTATTCATTCAACTGCTGTTTTCTGGAACAACCTTCCTTCATACGTATTTCCTGAAAATTACAATCTACAGAAGTTCAAGTCCAATATCAACAAATATCTTCTTTCGTCTTCTCAACCTCCAACCCAAGCACGGTACTAAGTACTATAGGTTATGATACCTCTCGTGTTTGGGGTTCTCATAAAAAAAA
Source organism: Mastigoproctus giganteus (assembly GCF_048544385.1). Taxonomy (NCBI): domain Eukaryota; kingdom Metazoa; phylum Arthropoda; class Arachnida; order Uropygi; family Thelyphonidae; genus Mastigoproctus; species Mastigoproctus giganteus. Next base: position 26,070,896 of record NC_143575.1, read on the forward strand.
AAAAAAAAAAAAGAAGTATCTAAGAGTGTCATCATGTGAAGACTTCATTCAGAATTGTCAAGACAATCTAATTTCCTTGACTGTACTGCCAGTGAATATGAGCAATGGGTGTTTAAGTACAACCTAGAAATGAAGTGTCAGAGTATGCAGTGGACTTCAAGATCATTACCAAGGCCCAAAAAGCTTGATTTATATAGGTCCAAGATCAAGATGATATTGATCATGTTTTTTGATACGGTGTGATTCACAAGGAATTTGTACCCGAAATGGAGAGTCAATGCTGTGTTCTATGTACAGGTGCTTCAAAGAGACTGTTGAAGTGCATTTCTTGGGCGAGGCCACAATTTCGTGAGAAAGGCAGCTGGTGCTTGTTGAATGACAAAGCCCCCTGCGCATTCTGCGCTTGTTGTGAAGACAATTCTGATGAAACATGGCATTGTACTGGTTGCCCATCTCTGTACTTGTTTCAGCAGATCTACATCCTCCCTAAAATGAGGCCCCCAGATTTGTATACAGTACTCAAGATGTAACCTAATAATGGCCTTAAACAAAGTGATAATTACCCGGGATAAGTTCTGATACTATAGCAAATTACCTAGATCTTCATATAGAAATATTCCATAATAATATAGATGTAAACGTATATAATAAAAGAGACGCATTTAATTTCAATGTAGTCGGCCTTACAAACTGGAGATCTAATATATCAAAATCAGTGCATGCTAATATCATTTTATCCTAATGCCTGAGGATGCTTCTATTTGCAATAAAAACAACCTGTTCAGAAAACATAATAGCATTGTACAATAAGTTAATAAATAATAATTACCCTATCGCTTACCTGAAATAACACTTCAGGAAGGCGATAAATATAATTAATTTCAAAAATTTATTTTCTGAACCCATTGCTTCAATATAATTACCATAATTATGGATTTAGAGCCATGTATATTATGTACATAGGATACACTTTGCTTTCTTGGTGTTGGTGTCTTACGGCATAGAAAACTTGTACCCACCGGCCTGCAAATTATAGTGTATCATTTATTTTATTTTATTTTATCTTATAATTACACTGTATATACTTAAGTTCACGCTAAGGTGACATGCAAATTCAGCTCAGGGTCCTACTATAGGAACGGGTTTGCGATCCCGGGCATACCCGAGCTACAACTTATATCTTGTATTGTCTTTAAGCTGTCCTACTCTCTTTCTTCTCATTTCTCCAAAATTATTAGGGTAATCTGAGGATGTAGGAGAAACTATTTCTTATTTGTACTACTATATTTTTGCCTTTATGGAGTTCAGGTTCTATTATTCCTACTCTATTAGTTTTTATTCTTCTTACTATCTGCATGTTTCTCTTTGTGTTAACTTAACTTTTAATTAATTAATTATTTATTTTTACCATATCCATCACATAGGGGTCACCACATATATATTGACTTCACTAGAGGGATTGTTATTTCACGACGACAATTGTTGTTACTACATTATGTCCTGGATACGGTAGATATGCCTTATACTTTATATTTATTCTTATTTTAATTATTAAATTACGTTCTCTGTTGGGTCAATGATGTTCAATATATACTTACATTTATAATATCTTCCTTTTGATTCTTAAATTTTTAACTACCTTTAATTGGTTTAGATTCAAATTACTTAATCTCTTGATTTTTTTATATTTTATATATCTTAGCAGATATTGATCATTACAGAAACAGAGAACTTCTTGTCATTTTTTGCCTTCAATCTGCACCCAGTTGGCCCCAGTTGAAGTCATCTAGATTGTGGGTAGACAACGATAAGTTTTATGTATATATATTTTTTTTATATCCCTTGCGTTTCTTTAAATCCTGCTTGGTATTGTCTGCTTGAATTACCTTCTATATTATTATCTTCAATATTATACAAAATATTTTATACACATTATGGTTGTAATGCATAATTGCTCTAGCAACTGCATTGACCCATAAGTATTAGTTACAGCTTGTTACAATTTATTAACTTTCTTTCCATATTACTCATATAAATATATATTTATTTATTTATATAAATTCTAGTGTAAGAATTTATATAAATTAAATTTTGTTGAATGATATTTCAATCCCTCCTAAATATACTGAAAATATATTTGGAAGAGACTGTAAGTGATAGCATAACATGACCACATAAGATCACATTATAGAGAAAATACAAGAACTTCACTGTATTAAGTAGCCAATATGGTTGAAAATATTGCCGGTCCCTAAATTAACCCTTATATGATTTCCCAACTTTTAAGATAAGTCTAGGAATTAATGTCTATCCCATTAAACTCTGGTTGCTCGCTCTGATGGATGTTATATATGTATCTGATATATATACAAGGGGGTACAAAAAGTTTGTACCCCCTTTACAGTGCTTTACAAAAAGTTTGTACCATGACCTAGATAAAACATCAGTAGGAAGATTCCGTTTTTAATATAAGTTGTCTACATATTCGATAACTAACACGTGAAATTTCATTCCCATAGGTAATCATACACCAGAGGTGGAGCCCGGAATCTGAGGAAGGATGCTATGGTTGACAAAGTGATTAAGTTCCTGCTTTTGTTTGTTTGTTATTTGGTTTTTAGGAGCATTAGCAACTAAGGCCATATTGCTCCGGGATATGCGGTGGTCATTCCCTGACCTTTCCGCATCCTCCGTATTTGGTGGTGACGGGCTCGAACCCCAGTCTAATCAAGAAGTCTAATCAATCACTGCTGTTCCTTCCCACCTGGCTATGGAGGCGCCGTTCCTGCTTTTACAGGGCAAGAAAGCTCGAGAAATTGACGAAGAAATGAAAGCTGTGTATGAGACACAACTATGACACTGTAAAAAAGCGGAAATGGGAGTTCCAGTGAGGTCATAGAAGTGTCTTTGACAAGCCAAGGGAGGGAAGGCCATCAACATCCACAGACAGTGAGATGGTTGCAAAGGTTGAGCAGCTGGTGCTGAGGGCCAGATGTGTGACAATTCATTTCATCACAAATGCAGTGGGAATTAGTTATGAGTCTGCCCACAGCATTTTACATAACCATCTGCACATGTCTAAGGTCTCTGCATGATAGGTTCCAAGGTTGCTGATGCCTTTGAACTACTGCAGCACCCATCCTATTCTCCTGACGCACCATCAGACTTCTCCTTGTTTCGGGAAATGAAGAAACCAGTGCATAGACACCGCTTTGATTCGTCCCAGGAAGTCATCAATGAAGTGGAATCGTGGTTTCAGGCAAAAAGTGCAGACTTCTATGTTCAAGGCATTAAACAACTGATCCATAGATGGGAGAAATGTGTTACTATACATGGAGAATACATAGAAAAAGATTAAAGTTCCTGTGAAGTTTCACCTTTCTAGGGCTATTATTTCTAGGTAAGGGTATGAACTTTTTGATACCCCCTGATATGTGTGTGTGCTTCATACACTAGAATTATATAAATTCTAGTGTATGAATTTATATAAATTAAACTTTGTTCAATCCCTCCTAAATATACTGAAAATATATTTGGAAGAGACTAAGAGAAAGCATAAAAAAAAAAAACACTATTAACAAGAACTAACATTAAGTGCAAAGAACAAACACACTTTGTCAAGATGTTCTTTAATCAATAAATTCTAAAAATAAATAAATAAAATTATTTTTTTATTTACAATAGAAGATCACTTATTTATTTATATCCTTGTGCAAGAATTTATACAAATTAAACTTTGCTGAATGATATTTCAGTCCCTTCTAAATATATTGAAAATATACTTGGGACTGGAAGAGACAGCGCAACAACAACATACTCTGTTAACAACAGGGAACTAACATTAAGTGCACAGAACAGATACATTTTGCCAAGACACATTCTTTAATTAATAAATTCTAAAAGGAAATAAATATAAAAAAAATAGCTACATATCGAAGTTTATAATACTCTTAACAATTTCAGGTAATCAGGTAATTCTGCTCTCAACGTTTAAAGGTTGTAATCTCAACAATCTCCAAATTTTTTTGGCACTATCCATACTCTGGATATTCCTGAAGAATAAAAATATACTTCATGTTTGAAGAATATTAACCATTCTTCAGCTATCATTCAAGATACTATAAGTAGTGTAAAATGTGTGAATATTTCATTAGTACTTTTGGATCCACAACTGCGAGCAGCAGCCTAGAAGGCAAGGTGCTGGGGGAATTCAAGGACTGCTGGGAGTCATCAAGGAACATGTAAATACATGGGCTGTGTTAGGGTAACTAAGAGTAAGAACAAGTATACTTGCATGTACACCAATGCTAGGAGCATAGAAAATAAATTTGATGAATTTGAAGTGCTAGTCAAGATATCAAATGAGGACACTGTTGGGATATCAGAGATGTAGTGTAACTCAGATAAAATGGATGCAGAATTTGAGTATGGGGAGTGCAATGTGTACAAATGTCAAATGTGTCTTAGTGTTCTGGTTGCAGAATCCAGGATTCCCCCCATTCGCCACTGAAATCTCTGTTCTGGCACAAGTCGTGTGTAGCTGTTGTTATTTGGTTTTTAGGAGCATTAGCAACTAAGGCCATATTGCTCCGGGATATGCGGTGGTCATTCCCTGACCTTTCCGCATCCTCCATATTTGGTGGTCATGAGCTCTAACCCCGGTCTAATCAAGAAGCGTGTGCTACGCACTGCTGCTCCTGCCCACCTGGCTACGGAGGGACCTGTGTAGTTGTAGTGTAGGGCGTGAACATGTATTGTATTGTTGTAGGCCAGCCATACTGGTGTTTTGCTGCCAAGGGGCGACAAAGACCAGGCCGATTGCTCCGACTCCCATCCTTACCCACGTGGAGGTATACATGGGTTTTGTCTAGGCACTGGGCCTTTCCAGAACAAATTACAGAAAGATCACAAGGAAAATAGCAAGGTAACAGTGGGAGAAGTATGGAAGAGGGTGATTGGAGGGGGGATAAGGACAGAACAGCAGGGGATGCAAGTCAGAGGCATCCACTAGGAACTAAGGAGATTGGACAGTGGTATCCAATCCATCCTCAGGAGGGGATCAATCACACCCTGCAAGGTGCAGTCAACAAATGGTTCTCATCCAGCAGAGTGCTGGATCCACAATCCCATCCCTTCAAAGGCGTCAGCAGTCACGTCTGGTGAGAGTCACTGTTAGGTAAATGGTCTTGTCCAGTGGTTGAGTCAGTATTGGTGTGCTATGCCTTTATGCCACAGCATCAAGTCAAAGGCATAGCAGAATGAATCCTAATCAGGTGAGCCCATCTTCCAAAGACTCTGTTGGAAAATAGAGAGAGAGCCAGTTAGTTTTCCTTAGTTGCAATCAGAAAAACAGTAAAGACTTCTTTACTTAAGAAACACTAGAAGGAAGGGGATTAATCAAATTGGTCCACTTGATATCGATGGTTGTTCAGCTGTTGATGATCCTGCATCTACATTCACACATGAGGAAGTCTTTAGGGAAGTGGATCCAGACATTTATCAAACTCTAACAGGAAACTAAATGATTTTGTAATAACCAAGAAGAAAATGGAAAAGAAATTGTTGCAGTTAAACATAAGTAAGGCACCTGTAGTGGATGGGATCAATCCAATTATATTAAGGGAGACGAAGGAAGTAAACAAACCCTTAGTCATAATTATGAGAGCATCCTTGGATTCAGGGGAGATTCCCGTGGACTGCAGATGTGTGAATGTATCCCCAGTTCACAAAGGGGCTTTGGGAGTCAAAGGATGACACAAATAATTATAGACCTGTTAGTTTCACTTCTATTCCGGGGAAAATAATGGAGTCACTGGTTAAAGAAGCATTGCAGGATCATCTAGACAAAACTGCATTTATACATCAGACAAAGCATGGGTTTGTTAAGGGGGAACCTTGTCTGACTAATTTGAATGGATATTATTATGTGGTCACAAAGGAAGTGGAAGTAAAAAAATAATTTTGATATCGTATACTTGGATTTCGGGAAAGCTTTTGATAGTTCACACAAAAGATTGCTGTACAAATTGGAGCAGTGTGGCATTAAGAGCAAGTTGCTGCTGTGAATAAAGAGATGGCTGGGTGGGAGAAGTCAGAGTGGTAATCAGTGGACACTGCTCTTCGTGGATTAGGATTAATGTTATTAGTCGAGTACCCCAGGGTTCGGGGTTGGATCGATTCTTGTTTTCTATATTTATCAATGATACCGATGAAGGCACATCAGGCTTAATATTAAAGTTTGCTGATGATACAAAAGTTGGCAGGATGGTTTGAGACATTAATGATGGTATGCTACTGCAACACGATCTCGAAAATTTAGGCAGATGGGCTGAGAAATTGCAACTGAAGTTTAACATTGACAAATGCAAAGTAATGCATATGGGTAGCAGTAACCCCAGAGTAATGTACCAACTGTATGGTACTACACTTAGAGTAGTGGAAAATGAAAAAGACTTGGTGGCAATTGTGCAGTCAGATATGAAGTTTTTCTCAGCAGTGCAGACAGGCTGTCAGAGCAGCTCATGGGTCTTGTCAATGATATACAGATATTTTGCTAGCAGGGATAAGGAGATGATTGTTCCTTTGTATAAGGCAATGGTCGCACCTTCAGTACTACACACAGTACTGCCTACACTAAAATGAGGTCTGGAGGCCTCATTTTAGGAAATATGTAGAGCTGCTGGAACAAGTACAGAGAAGGGCAACAAGATTGGTGAAGGGAATAAAGGGTTGCCTTACCAAGAAAGGCTTAAGTTCTGCAAATTGTAGTATCTGAAGACTAGGCACCTGTGAGGTGATCTGACTGAGGGGTATAAGGATTGAACAGATTAGCATTAGTAGAAGCATATGATGCAAGAAAGAAAGCTTATGCAGAAAAATCAAATCAAAAAAAAAAAAAAAAAACCCTCCCATTTCATCACTCCATTCTTTCCAAATGCCTGTCCAGCTCAGCCTTAAATTTATTTGGACTATTAGCTTCCACAACAAAAGATGGAAGCCTGGTCACCAATTAACTACCCACTGGCTAAAGGCAAATTTACACATATCTATTCTACAACTATCTTTGCTCAATTTGAAACTGTGCCCCCTCAGGTTCTTAGTCTGAGCAAGAGGAAGAATCCCATTAGCGTTCAGCTTGCTCAACCCATTCAAGGTTTTATAAAACTCAATCAGATTGAGGTGTATAAAGCCCTTCAAAGGCTTTATACACCTCCAGACCTGTACACAGTACTCTAGGTGTGGCCTGGCCATTGCCTAGTATAATGGGATAATCACCTCCCTGTCCCTGCTAGCAAAATTCCTATATATCATTGACAAGACTCCATGACCTGCCCTGCTCAGCAAACTTCATATTTGACTGCACAATTACCCCTAGGTCTTTTTCACTTTCTACTTCCATGAGTGTAGTACCACACAGTTGGTATGTTTCTCTTCAGTTATTGCTACCCATATGTAGTACTTTGCATTTGTCAATGTTAAACTCCAGTTGCCACTTCTCAGCCCATTTTCCCAACTTATCTAGATCCAATTAGAGTAGCAAACTATCTTTACTGTTGTTAACAATCCTGCCAACCTCTGTATCATCTGCAAACTTGGACATTAAACCTGATATACCTTCATCAATATCATTGATAAATATACAAAACAACAATGGGCCAACACTGAACCCTGGAGAACTCCACCAATAACATTTGTTCACGAAGAGCAGTCCACTGATTACCACTCTCTGTCGTCTCCCACTAAACCATCCCTTTATCCATTGTAGCAACTTACCCTTAATGCCATACATCTCAAATTTGTACAGCAGTCTCCCATGTGCAACAGTATCAAAAGCTTTCCTGAAATCCAAGTATATATCATCAAAATTATTTTTGGCATTCAGTTCCTTTGTGAGCACATCATAATATCCAATCAAATTGGTCAGACAAGATCTCCCTTTAACAAACCCATCCTGTGTCTTAACTATTACTGCAGTCTTGTCTAGATGATCCTGCAATTCTTCTTTAACCAGTGATTCCATTATTTTCCCCTGAACACAAGTTAAACTAACAGGTCTGTAGTTAACTTGTATCACCCTTTGTGAATTGGTTAAAGATTTGCACACCTCCAGTCCATGGGGACCCCCCGAGCCCAAGGAGGCTCTCATAATTATGGCTAAGGGTTTGCTTACATCCTTTGCTACCTCCTGTAATATAATGGGATAGATCCCATCCACCCCAGGTGCCTTTTTTATGTTTAACTTCAACAATTTGTCCTCCACTTTGCTCTCAGTTATTACAAAATCACTTAGCTCCCTGTTAGAGTTTGATAAACTTCTGGCACTTCCCTCATTGAATAACTTCTCTTGTGTGAATGTAGATGCTGCAAAATACTCATTCAGTTTATAAGCTACCTGAGCATGATCATCAATAGTCAACCCAACTATGTTAAGTGGTCCAATCTGATTCATCCCTTTCCTTCTAGAGTTTACATAAGTAAAGAACTCTTTGCTGTTTTTCTTTGCATCCTTTGCCAAAGATTTCTCATAATCTGCCTTCGCCTGCCTAACCTCCTTTGTGACTTGATTACAGAGTAGTTTATACCTGCCATAGGCTTCAGTGTCACCTGATGCTTTATATACATCCCATACATTTTTATTCTCTGCCATGAGCCTAATTAATTCATCTGACATCCATTTAGGCATAAACCTTGAACAGTCTTTCTTAGTTGGAATGAAAAGCCTAGTAGCCTCCAAAATTAAGTCCCTGAAGGCTTCCCATTTAGAATTCAACACTGGTAACATCATCAGTTGATCCTACTGTACAGAATTTAAAAACTGTCTAAGACCTCTGCAGTCAGCTTTACGAAAGCAAAAGCCCTTCCCTTTAACCTTGATGGTAGTTACATCTTTAAGTAATAACGACTGAGTAAGCTCAGTGCTGATGGGATGGATTCTTCCTCTTGCTGAGACTAAATCCACCCATCCTATCTCTTCGAACATGCAGTATGACTGATGACTTTTGAGGTTATGATGAACATCATGGCAAGATTCAATCTTCCTTACATTTCGAGGGTACAGCTCTAAAATGGTGTTCACAGGCCGCTAATTAGTACACCGGAACGAACCTATTGGTAACTTTTTAGGAGGCTTCCGGATCAGCTAGTGTATAATCTTGCTACCTCTACTCTGCCAGATAGTGACTGGAGGGAGTCAGAGTAGTGTGTATGTGGGGGGGGGGGGGGGTCGAGGCACATTATGTCAAAGATCTGGGTACATTCTTACCATGTGTACCTCATATCCAAAAATTTCATTACTTCACACAGAATATCCCCCCCCCCATTTTTTTCTTACTATTGAATATACCATGAATTACGAATTGTGAAACTAATAGAGTAAGCTTATCTGCGAAAAGATCTAATACTTCCAAACACTTGTTCATTTCACAAATATACATGGTCTCAATTCTAATCTGAACAATAATCATTTCCACTTGCAGTCTACCCAAACCCCATCTACTTTTTCTGACAGAATCTCAGTCATCGGTTGATTCAACTATGGCTCATCTCAGTTGCCCAAATTATTTGCTATACGATACCTTTCACCACAAACGTGGTACTTGTGCATATGTCCGTTCCGATATTCCCTGTCAGAGACTTAGTAATTTGGAATCTTCTCTTTTCGATCATCTCTGGCTTAAAATCTCTCTACCTCATTGTGTCAAATTCATCTGTTGTCTCTACCTTTCTCCCAACTCCACTAATCACTTGGAGCTCTTTGTTCCTCTCTTTACAACTTCACTTTCTCCAGTCCACCTTTCCTAATAGTCAGGTAATTTTCCTTGGTCATTTTAATGCTCACAACTCCAGCTGACTTCCGTCACACCAAACCAGCTGGTCGAGATGCCGAGGCTTTTGCAATTTCTAATGATCTTGCACACATCGTTCATTTACCTACAAGAATACCGGACAATCCCAACCATACAGCCAACAGACTTGATCTTTTTCTCATAAACAACCCTTCTAAGTACATGGTCGAAGTTAGTGGCCCTTTAGGTACATCAGATCATCTCTTCTCCAATGGAGCCTTTATCTCATGGCTATTCCCAACTTCATATTGTCTGGCATTACAAGAATGCTAAAAGGGACGACCTGCGAGATTTCTTTTCTTCTTTTCTTGGTCGGATTACTGTTTCAAAACTTCTGATGTCAACGTTTTCTCAGATCGTGTCAGAGAAATTATTCTTGCAGGAATGGAATCTTTTATTGCACACTCCACTTTAAAATATTGTCCTTTATCTAAACCTTGGTTTAGATAAGACTGTTCAAAAGAAGAACATTGCATATCGTAATTGGCTTGTTTCCAATTTTTAGTTTCATTTTCTGCCTACACCAAAGCTTGCAACAATTGTAAAGGATAATTAATCAGTCCAAACTAGATTTTGAACAGGCTAATAGTAGAAAACTTGCTTCTTGCCCCAATGGTAGCCGAGCATTCTGATCTTTTGCCAAAGCTATTGGCTGCAACTTTTGCCCATCTCTGCTCCCACCTCTGTCGAAACCAGATGGTTCTGCTGTCACTTCAGCCAAGGATAAAGTGGACCTGCTGGCATCCCATTTTTCTTCCAACTCATGTATTAATGATCTTGGAAAAACACCTCCCACCATTCCCAACACACTCCATTTAATGCCTCCTGTGATCTTCCGTTAAAAGGATGTCAGAAGGGTTTTGACGAATCTCGATGCTAAGAAAGCTCCAGGTCCTGATGGTATTTCTCCACTTGTTCTCAAAACCTGTGCTCCTGAACTTACTCCTGTTCTTTGCCACCTTTTTTCACTTTCTTATTCCAAAGGTGTTTTTCCTTCTGCTTAGGAATTTGCTCATATACATCCAGTTCCTAAATAGGAGTGACAAGTCCTCCCCATCCAATTATCGTCCCACTGAAATTACTTCTACTCTTTCTAAAGTAATGGAGAAATCAATTAACCGCCAACTCTTAAACTACCTAGAAACCTTCCATCTCATCAATGATTGCCAGTATGCATTCCGTCAGTGTCGATCCACTGGTGATGTTATGGCTTATGTTACCCATATATGGACAAATTCAATGGAAAAGTTTGGTGAAACATAAGCAGTTGCTCTTGATATCTCAAAGGCTTTCGATTGTGTTTGATATAAAGGTCTTCTAAACAAGCTTCCGTCTTATTGCCAACTGTTTTTTTGTAATTGGTTATCCAGTTTTCTCTCTGATCGCTCACTGGGGGGAATGGTAGATGGCTCTCTGTCTTCTAACTTCTCCACCAATGCTGGTGTTCCCCAAGGTTCAGTTCTTTCTCACACTCTTTTCCTCTTGTATATTAATGACCTTCTTCCATTGACTGGAAATCCTATCCATAATTTTGCCGATGATAGCACATTGCATTCCACTTTCCATTTTGAAAACCCTTGCCCTGCTCAATCAGCTTCAACTTCTCGAATATCGACTACCAATTCCTTAAATGTCGATCTCCAGGTAATTCTCCAGTGGGGCAAAGACAACTTAGTTGATTTCAATTCTTCTAAAACTCAGTCTTGTCTTATATCTCGCAAAAAGGATTCTTCTGCTCCTATGCTTATCTTTAGTGACACTCTGATTTCTAGCAAAATGATATATCTCTTTTGGGGGATTACCCTGACTTCTAATCTCTCTTGGCACAAGCACATTACAAATATTGCTTCCTCCGCATCTAAAAAACTTGGTTTTATCTTTCGCTCTCGGCGTTACTTTTCTTCCAAACAGCTGTTCACTCTGTACAAATCACAAATCTGCCCTACCAAGGAATATTGTTCGCACATCTGGGGCGGTGTCCCCAAAACCTCTCTCAGGCTTCTAGATTACATTCAGAAGAGGGCAGTTAGGTTAATTAATCACCCCTCTCTAACAGAGTCTCTCCACTCTCAGTCTCATAGATATACTGTTTCTGCTGCATGCCTTTTCTACAGATTCTTCCATGGGCACGGTCCTTCTGAATTGGCTTCTATAATTCTCGCTCTCTCTTTCAAAGCAATCCAAACACATGCTGCCACCAGCCAACATCCATTTACTGTCCAACTTCAAACTCACAAAACCAACTTTTCATCTTCCTTGTTTATTCATTGAACTGCCGTTTTCTGGAACAACCTTCCTTCACATGTATTTCCTGAAAATTAGTCTACAGAAGTTCAAGTCTAATGTCAACAAATACCTTCTTTCATCTTCTCAACCTCCAACCCAAGCACGGTACTAAGTACTATAGGTTCTAATACCTCCTGTGTGTTTGGTATTAGAAGAAAAAAAAAAAAAAAAAAAAAACACAAGGGATAAATTCAAATTGAGGAAGGGCAGTTGCAGAATAGATGTGTAGAAGTTTGTCTTTTGCCAGTGTGTGTGTGGGGGGGGGGGGGATTTGATTGCTGAAACAAACTACTGTAGGGAATGGATAGGTGAAATGGGAAGTGTTTTTTTTTTTTTTTTTTTGGCTGATGCTGTATAAGCTTGCTTTTTTGCATTATAATGCCACTACTAATGCTAATGGTGAAATTAAACTTGAACTGCCTTAACAATTTACGTTCATTGCTCACCTCTTGTCACCTGGATTGATAATTGTTGTTTTGCTTTAACTCTGTCATAACGCAAGGATGTCATAAAACTCCATGCATTACTTCTGATTATATGGTGCAAAACTATCAAATTTTCCCATTTTGTTGTTCCATAATTTTTCTCATCTTCCAGTTTTTTTTTATTATTTTCTATCTTTACTTTGTTTTTCCACCCGCTGTTCTAAATTTCTGCACGTTGCTATGTGTCTCCACATCAACACATTTAAATAACCCTTTAACTACTATGCTGCTTTGGTTCACCGAACTTATTGCCATATCACACGACATATTGCTGTCTGCCGTTTTCAGTACACTGTTTCTTCACATGCATCATCTTACTCTGTCTTGCCAAAAATATGTAGCAACTAAATTATTATCAAGTAAATATACATTCTCAAGGATCACAAAATGATTTCCCATACAGGAATATATTAAAGGTTAATATACTACGAAAGTATTACTATTTTCTTTCTAAGTCTACTTACAATATCATTTCTCTTCAGCTACTGTCACAGAACCAAAACAGACATTGTAAAGTTTCTGGAATATTCATGTTAATATGCTTAACATGGAAGATGTACATATCCCATAAAGTATTTCTACTAGATCACTAGTCTACAATATTACATCACTTCTGCATGAACAATATGAAGACTTCAATGTTATTGGTGATAAGCATCACATAGTAAAATGTAACCACAATTTCAAAAGTATCTTTTAAATTAACTTTAATTTAACAAATGTATTTTACAAACAGGAAGAGAAAGGCAATACCAACCTATAAATGGATTATTATCCATGAAGTCAAAAAGACGGCGGGTGCCTATGGTAAAACTTCCTACAATCTTTCCTGGTTGGATCTCCTTACAGCGATTATTTATACATCCTTGTTCGACTAATTCTACCACACCATCACTGAACATTTCAGAATGCACACCAAGGTCTTTATGGTTTTTCAAACTGGCTAAGACTGCATCTGGTATTGAACCAATGCCTGAAAAACAAAAAGCAAATTTATATGCAATAAATTATATATCATTACAGCTCATAATTCAGTTGAGAATTCTCCCTTCACTACAGTTAGTAGAGATCATATCAAATCAACCAAAAAGATATTTTTAGTCATTTAATTCTAGTTTATCAGATATTTTACAAACTACTTTTATACACAGTGGTGTCTGTTAGAACTTATGCTAAACTGAATGCATTTCATATATTAATGTATACTTTGCATGTCATGTGAAGTACACAGTTTTTTTATTTTTGCTGTATCTGCAGTGGTATCAAATGTATAAAAACAGAAGAATACATATTTTATATAGACTTATAAGCATGCAAATCTTCTATTCTGATGGTGCACACAGGACAGCTTTTTAATCATAATTTTTCATGAAAAACTCTTGCTATTTCTAACTGAGCTGCAAAATTTAAGACCAAAGAAAGCTGATCGCATAAGCAACTGCACAGTTCACTTGTGTGCATCATGTGACCTTGGTGGTTGGTCAAGTTTATGCCTGTGCAGGTTCGCCTACATAACAATGGTCATGACATGAAAGGAATAGCATGCTGCTCTCAAATTTTGTTTCTTTCTGAAGAAAATATCAGCTGAAGAATATGAAATATTAAGAGGCTTATGGTAAATGTACACTTGCATATAACATAGCTCTTCCATGTTTAAAGATGGACACGATTGAATCACAAAAATAATTGATGATCTTGGAGCTCCAACCACTTCTGTCATCACAGAAACCATAACCACTGCTTCTGTAATCGTAAGAGAAAATTGTTATATAACAGTAAGGCAACTAGCAAAGACATTGAGAATATCAGTAGAAAGCACCCACAGTATTTTTCATGACCACTTCCATATGACACAAGTTTGTACCCACTGGATTCCAAGACTACCCACATCTGAGCAACAACAAGTTCGCATGGAGGTTTGTTAGGAACTACAATGAATGGTTACTGAAGATTTCAGCTATGTTCATCTGTTTCAGAAATTCAAGAAATGGTTTACCAGCATGTTGTGCCATGTCATACGACTGTTACAGGAACTTACTGCAGAACTCTACTGCATGCTTTGTGGGATCACATTCATGCTCATACTGTCATCAAGTATTTAGTCAGCATTAATGTCAAATGTGTTCCTCATCTGCCCCACAGCACTGACCTTGCAACCTGCAATTTTCTTTTATATTTTCAAAGTCAAAGGAACTGTGAAGAAAACATTTCCAATCGTCAGTAAAAGTTGTAAAGCCATCAGAGGCAATTCTCAAATGCATGTCAAAAAATGGCTTACCCGTTTTTGAAGAATGACAAAAATGTTGGGGTAAGTGCATTTCATCAAATGGGGACTACTTTGAAAAGGATCATCAAAATATGGATGACTAATAAAGGTATATTGTGAAAAAAAATTTATGACCATTCTTTATTAAACAGTCTCCTCGTAAAATCAATGTACAGTAAACCCCCGCTTTTCGTGGTCGCTGATTTAATATAAAATGAAACCCAAAAAAAAAAAAAAGTGAATTTCAAGTGCCGTGAATATTTTCCGCCATAAAAAAACATGGGTGTGGCTAAAATTATCTTTCTCGGTCAAAACAGCGCTCAGTGGGTGGGGGGAGAGAGGTGACAAAATTGTGAGCGTGGATGTTTCTCGCTAATCTTTGTTCAGTATGTGTTATGCGCTTGTCATGGACGGTTTCGTCGTTTGCTTTTAATTTATACGCTTATAAATTGAATAAATTTATCAATTTATAAATTGATATGCTTACAAAAGTGATAAATATACCGTTTTGCAGTGTAAAACAGACTTTTTCGAGTGTGTTAATGGAAGAAAGTGACTTTATTGTGGACAAGTTCTTTCTAACCCGTACAAAAATATGGCTACGAATAACAAGAGAAATGTGAAAATACGAAAGAAGGTGATGACATTAGCGAATAAAATTGAGTTATTAGACAAAATTTCTAATGGTGAAAGTGTCCCTCAGTGGCAAAACATTATAAAATCAATGAGTCAACGGTACGATCAATCAAAAAATCGGAAGAAAAAATCCGCTGTAGTGTCCGTGAAAACGCGCTAATTGCTTCAAAAATTTGCTCTAACTCGTGATGTTAAATTAGAAAAAAATGGAAAAGGCTTTAAATCTGTGGATAGAAGACAGAACTCAAAATAAAATTCCGTTAAGTTCACTCATCATTCGTGAAAAGGCAAAACTCCTTTATCAACACTTTAGCGAAACTGGTGATAGCACTGGCAGGATAAGTTTTTTTAGTTAGCAAAGGTGCTGGTTTGAAATTTCTAATAAATATTACATTTAATATTAAATTGTTTCTTATTTTCATTTCGATGCCCTATGCTTGCATTTCACTATGTACTGTCTATGTACATAGTCATATTATGAAGGTACATATAATACATACATAGACAAAATTTTAGACTAGTTTTTCTTATATATTTCATACTTTGGAACGGAACCCATTTATTACTATGGGAGCCACAATGCAGTATTCGCGACATTTCTCAGGAACGTAACCCCTGCGAATAGCGGGGGTTTACTGTAATCCCCCAAAAAAAAAACCTATCTTATTTATGGGTATACTGAACCTATATTGAATGAGAGTACACATGATGATGTAATTAAACAATACACTAGCCAACACGATTTTTACATCCAAGAACTTAAATACTGTTTTTAACCAATTTTTATGTGTAGATTTCGAAGACCACCATGATAGTTTTGCATCACGTCACAGTTATTAAATATAAAGGGAGTTACTTTTTTACCAAAATATGCCAATTTCGCACAATCTAGCCAGTAATGTATGATATACTGATTTGTTTTAACAGATATAAGCTAATTCTCTTAATTTTAGCAATCAATTCTGGCCTCGGTTTTCTTGTAATAAAAATAATCAGACTTCTACCTATGGTTCTTAGGTTCAAATTCCAATTCAACAATTTACAATTTGAGAGAGCACACTTAGCATTTTTGGTGAGGATTTTTGTAGGCTGTATACTGTAATTAAACATTACACTAGCCAACACGATTTTTACAACCAATTTTTACGTGTAGATTTCAAAGACCACCATGATAGTTTTGCATCACGTCACAGTTATTAAATATAAAGGAAGTTACTTTTTACCAAAATATGCCAATTTCACACAATCCAGCCAGTAATGTATGATATACTGATTTGTTTTTAACAGATAAGCTAATTCTCTTAATTTTAGCAATCAATTCTGGCCTCGGTTTTCTTGTAATAAAAATAATCAGACTTCTACCTATGGTTCTTAGGTTCAAATTCCAATGCAACAATTTACAATTTGAGAGAGCACACTTAGCATTTTTGGTGAGGATTTTTGTAGGCTGTGCCAAGATTTTCCAAGTATTAACTGATTGTGATATTTTCTCAGGGGTGTAAATCTATCTTCCAAACAAAAACAGTAGTAGGGTGTGGTCCGCAACCCTTGCAGGAGGTAAATTTTTTTGAAATATTTTGCTACAGAGGACAGTATGTGTTTTTGCAAAGACATTATTGGACTTCTGAAAGAACTAGGTGTCATGCATAAGTCAGGTGAATGGTGTTTAATCATAGTGCCTCAAAATTAAGTTTAAAAGCAGTTTTACTTCATAATGGCAACACCATCAGTTCTTGTGTTTCATTCAGTTGGACTTAAAGAAAGTCATGAAAGAATGTCTAAGGTTCTACATGCTATAAAATACCAGGATTATGGTTGGAACATATGCAGTGATCTTAAGGTTATTGGTTTGCAGGGGTATTTCACAAAATATTGTTGTTTTTTTATGTTTGTTGGACAGCTGTGCAACAGAAGAACATTATGTTGTGCAACACTGCAACAAGTTCATACCTGGACAATATAATGTAAAATATATTCCTTTAGGGCAATCAAACAAGGTTCTTCCACCCCTGTACATCAAACTTGAACTGATGAAAAATTTTGTGAAGGGACTAGATAAAGAAGGTAACATATTTGCAAACTTGAGAAGTGTGGTTCCTAATTTAACATATGCTAAAACTTAAGGAAGGAATTTTCGTTGGATCTCAAATTAGAAAACTCCCAAAAGACAATGTGTTTGAAACCCAGTTAAAGGAGGTTGAATTGGCAGCTTGGCGATCATTTAAGGCAGTAGTACATGGTTTTTTGGGTAATACGAAAGAAGAAAACTATGAAATGTTGGTTTCTAATTTACTTGAGTGCTACAAAAACACAGGCTGTCGAATATCATTGAAAATTCATTTTCTCCATTCCCATCTTGAGAATTTTCTCCCAAAAATCTGGGGGATGTGAGTGAGAGGAGCAGTTTCATCCAAATATTTCCATGATGGAAAAGTGGTACCAAAGTTTCTGGGATCCTGTAATGATGATGATGGGGGATTACTGCTGGTTCCTTGTGAGGGAGAGTAAGCAGGAATATAATAGAAAATCCCTTAGTAGCAAACATTTTTAAGGACAAATATGTAATGCTGATTATATATTACTGAAATATAACTAAAATATAATAAACATAATAAATATTTTGCTATGATTTATGATATTTTTTCCAAAGTTATAGAGAATGTATAATATCTTTTACATCTGTATTACAAACTTGAATTATATGTATTTTATTTTAATATTAAACATTGGTACATCTTTCGATGTAGACATGATAGAGACTTTTATGTGATTATAGGAGGAAATAAATATGGTGATTTTCAGAATCAGCACATTTATTTCCTCCAGAATTGCATATTTTCATTGTAGAGGTATGACAAAATTTTTTTTTTTTTCTATTGTTATTTTAAGCAATGTAAATTTTGTTTATCATACTAAAAACTGTCTAACAATCAATAAGCAATTTACATCAAACAGCAGATATCAGGAACACATGAAATTCATTGTGTCATTTTGGACTTATAATTTAAGCCTACAATTTATCAACAAAATAAACTTTTTCGATGAATTTAAAATGTGTCTAATGATATCACAATGAATTTCCTAAAATAAGTTTGCATTACAATAACATAATACTGCTATGCCTGAAAACTGATATATCTATGACCAGTGCTTTTTATGAACAATGACCTGTGACATTTGGATGCTGTACACTTCAAAATTTGTAATATTCCGTAAATTTTTTTTAAACTCTACATAATTTTCAAATAAGCTTAGTTATTCAACTAAATTTGCATTTTTCACTGTCTATTGTTAAGATATTTTCTATATAAAACTTTATAACCATTTTTAGAATTCTAAATGACTCAGTCGGACTTCTGTTTAACGAACTCCTTTTATAGCAAAATTTTTTTGTAATTCCCCTTGGAAATTACATTTAAAATAGTTTCTGTTGAGCGAAGAAAATTTTTTTCATATAACGAAAGGCTTAGGAGAGACAACTGGGTATGCACTTCTGGCCTTCAGGCAACTTAGGATATTAGTGCTGCCCAGTTGTCTGCTGCTAAGCAAGAATTGAGAGAGCTAAAGGGATTATCACTCTACAACTTAAGGATACCTTGTAAAACCTATCCAAACACCTGTCCCACATACAGAGAAGTCGCGCTGGTCAACAGTGAGCAGATCAAGAGATATTCCCAATGGGCTCTGGTTCAATTTTTACTGCAGTGGCATCCAACCTTTTCCCGCACAGGGGCCATATTCAAAGTTAGATTTTTTTCGGGGGCTGCAGCGAGTGATTTGAGAAAAATTAGTGCATTACATTTTCCATATCTTGTTACATGTAGTAGTAGTAGTGGCATGTGATGCAAGAAAGCAAGTGTATGAGCTTATGCAGCATCAGCCAAAAAAAAAAAAAAAATATCACACCATTCCCTCCAAATGCCTGTCCAGTTCCTCCTTAAATTTATTCAACCTATCAACTTCCACAACGACAGATGGAAGTTTGTTCCAGCAATTAACCACCCGCTGGCTAAAGGCAAATTTCGGCACATCTATTCTACATCTGTCTTTTTTTAATTTGAATTTTTGCCCCCTTAGGTTCGTAATCTGAACAAGTGGAAGGATCCCATCAGAATTCAGCGTGCTCAACCCATTCAAGGCCTTACACACCTCAATCAGATCACCGCACAGGTGCCTAGTCTCCAGCCACTGCAATTTGCAGAACTTAAGCCTCTCTTGCTAAGAGGATCCCTTCATTCCCCTCACCAATCTTGTTGCCCTTCTCTGTACACACTCAAGCAAATCTACATCCTTCCTAAAATGAGGCCTCCAGACCTGTACGCAGTACTCAAGGCGTGGCCTGACCATTGCCTTATACAGAGGGATAATCACCTCCTTTTCCCTGCTAGCAAAATTCCTATATATCATTGACAAAACCCCATGACCTGCCCTGGCAGCCTGTCTGCATTGCTCAGAAAACTTCATATCTGACTGCTCAATTACTCCCAGGTCTTTTTCATTTCTTCCACCTTAAGTGTAGTACCACACAGTTGGTACGTTTCTCTGGGGTTACTTCTACCCATATGCAGTACTTTGCATCTGTCAAGATTAAACTTCAGTTGCCACTTCTTAGCCCATCTGCCCAAATTATCTAGATCCTGTTGCAGCAGCACACTGCCATTACTGTCATTAACAACCCTGCCAAACTTTGTATCATCTGCAAACTTCGACATTAAGCCTAATATACCTTCATCAATATCATTCATTAATATACAAAACAACAGTGGACCTAACACTGAACCCTGTGGGACTCCACTAATAACATTAGTCCAAGAAGAGCAGCACCCATTGATTACCACCCTCTGTCTTCTCCCACTTAACCATCCTTTTATCCATTGTAGCAACTTACCCTTAATACCATTCTGCTCCAATTTGTACAATAGTCTTCATGTTGCAAAAGTGTCAAAAGCTTTCCTGAAATCCAGATATATGATATCAAAATTATTTTTTGCATCCAGTTCCTTTGTAACCATATCATAATATCCTATCAAATTTGTCAGACAAGACTTTCCCTTAACAAACCCATGCTGTGTCTGAATTATGGCTGCAGTCTTGTCTAGATGATCCTGCAATGCATCTTTAACCAGTGACTCCATTATTTTACCCGGAACAGAAGTTAAACTAGCTGGTCTGTAATTACTCGTGTCACCCTTCGACCCCCCTTTGTGAATTGGGGATACATTTGCACATCTCCAGTCCATGGGAACCTCCCCTGAGTCCAAGGATGCTCTCATAATTATAGCTAAGGGTTTGCTTAGTTGCTTTGCCACCTCCTTTAATATAACTGGATAGATCCCATCCACCCCAGGTGCTTTTCTTATGCTTAACTTCAACAATTTCTCCTCCACTTTGCTTTCAGTTATTACAAAATCATTAAGTATCCTGCTACAATTTGATAACCTTCTGCTATTTTCAAACCTTAATAATTCCTCATGTGTGAATGTAGATGCAAAATACTCATTCAGTTTGTTTGCTATCTGAGCAGGATCATCAACAGTCGAACAATCGATGTCAAGTGGACCAATCTGATTCATCCCCTTCCTTTTAGAGTTTATATAAGTAAAGAAATCCTTGCTGTTTTTCTTAGCATCTTTTGCCAAGGATTTCTCGTAATATGCCTTCGCCTGCCTAACCTCCTTTGTCACCTGATTACAGACTAGCTTATATCTGCCATAGGCTTCTGAGTCACTTGATAATTTATATGCATCCCATGCATTTTTCTTCTCTGTTACGAGTCTTCTCATTAGTTCATTAGATAACCATTTAGGCCTAAACCTTGAACAATATTTCTTAATAGGTATGAAACTTTTAGTAGCTTCCACGATTAATTCCTTGAATGCTTCCCACTTAGAATTTACTGTTGGTAACATCATCAGTTGATTCCACTGTACAGAATTTAAAAACTGTCGGAGACCACTGTACTCACCTTTACGGAAGCAAAAACCCTTTCTTTTACCCCTGATGGTAATTAAATCTTTAAGTAAGTCCCACATCAGTATACTGTGATCACTGCCACCTAGTGGTTCCTTTATCTGCAAATTCTTAATACACGAATGATCACTGCCGATAACCAGATCAAGAGTATTACTTTCTCTAGTTGCCTCTCGATGCTGCAGCAGAAAACAATCATCCAATAAATCCACAAAAGTCTGACTAGTGTGTGAGTGACCAACCCACAAGTTCCAGTCAATATCTGGGAAGTTAAAATCCCCCATTATAATAAGACATTCCGATTTACTAGCCCACTCTATTTCTCTGTGCAATTGTTCATTGTACTCATTCGAGTCATTAGGCCTATAACACACTCCTACTCTTATTATTGCTTTCGCAGTGCTTATGTGACACCAAACTGACTCAACAGTGCACTGTTCATCTATATCAACTGGATGCACTTCTTTTCATTTTATGTTTTTCTTAATTAGCAGCATAAATGTAAAAGTAAGTTTCTGTTTCATTGGTTTTTTTATTTTCAGGCTATATATAAAAAATGCAAATTCCCAATACTTCTATGTGTAACAAATCTATGTCACTATTTTATATTTTATTAAAATCATAAAAATATGACTTATTTTTCAAAAAAAAAAAAAAAATACCTTACTTTTGCCTTTAAATGCTCACTTTAGAAAATTTACAACCTGAAAGCATCACTGCTTAAGATGAATGAATATACAGTGAATAAATAAAAATAATGATGAACCTAAAATTTAAAATATTCAAAAATTTTATTAAATACAATACAAGATTCATCATCATCATCAGCCATTTTCAATCCACTGCAGGATGAAGGCCTCTCCAGCAACTTTCCAGTTCCTTCTGTTTTGAGCACTGGCCATCCATTTACTACTCAAAAACTCATGAATTTCATCTATCCATCTCCGCCTTTGTCTTCCAGGTTTTCTTCTAGCTCCTCTTGGGTACCATTCTGTTATTTTCTTAGTCCATCTGTCATCATGTCTTCGAGCTATGTGTCCTGCCCAAAACCATTTTAGTTCTTTAGTTTTGAAAAGAATGTCCTTTACTTGAGTTTGCTGCCTAATCCATGTGTTTCTCTTCTTATCTAACAGTCTGATTCCCAATATAATTCGTTCCATTCTTCGCTGTGTAGTTCTTAGCTTCTCTTCCATTCTTTTGGTGAGTGCCCAAGTTTCACTTCCATAAGTCATGGTGGGGAGTATACATTGATTCATTATTTTACGTTTCAGACAAACTGGGATATTGCTCTTCAGTATGTGACTATATTTCCTGAATGCTATCCATCCAAAATTTATTCTTCTCTTGACTTCCAGCCATTTATCATTATTACAGCTAATAACTTGTCCCAGATAAGTATATGCCTCCACCTTTTCAATTACTGCTCCTTCAATCATTATTTCCCTTTCCGTGGCATACTTGTTCATCATTACTTTTGTTTTAGCCATATTCATCTTTAGTCCAAAATCCTTACTAACTGTGCATAACTGATTAAGATTTTCCTCTAATTCTTTGGGATTGTGGCTTATGACCACAATGTCATCTGCAAATCGTAAATGGTTTAGGTACTCTCCGTTCACATTGACTCCTTTCTGCGACCAGTCTAATCTTCTGAAAGCTTCCTCAAGCGCAGCAGTAAACAGCTTCGGAGATATTGTGTCTCCTTGTCGAACTCCTTTCTCGATTTTAAATTTGCTACTGTCTTTGTCTAGTCTAATAAAGGATGTAGCACTCTCATATATTTTCTTCAAAATCATAATATATGGAATATGTATGCCTTGTCTTTCCAGTGCCCGAAACATTGCCTTATGCTGTATGGAGTCAAATGCCTTTTCATAATCCACAAATACCAGGCATAATGGTGTTTTATATTCATTTGCTTTCTCCATTAGCTGTGATATTACGTGAAGGTGATCCATATTTGAGAATCCTGTCCTAAAGCCAGCTTGCTCTTTCGGTTGATTCTCATCAAGTATTCTTTCTAATCTGTTAGTAATGACCCTTGTGAACAACTTGTAGATATGGGATAACAAGCTAATTGGTCTATAATTTCCAATTTCTGATTTATCTCCTTTCTTATGCAGCAAAACTATGATTGCATTATTCCACTGCTTAGGCATCGCACCTTTTCTAATGTACTTTGTGAAGAGCCTTGCCAGTTTTTGTGTTATGTCTCTTCCTCCCAATTTTAACAACTCTACAGTAACTTCATCTTCCCCCGGGGCTTTCCGATTCTTCATTTTCTTCAATGCATGTTCTACCTCATCAGGAAGAATATCGGGTATGTCGTATGTGTTGCTACTTTGCAATCCATCTTCCCCACTGCTGGTAACATTCCCTCGCTCCTTGTATAATTCTCTATAATAGTCTTCTGCTATTTGAATTATGCCTTCTCTGCTGTTTATAAGTACACCATCGCTATTCTTCAGTTTCAGTATCATTTGTCTTTCTGTATTACTGCTCATGGCTGCTGATTTAAATCCTTTGTTTTCCCTTAATGCTTGTTCTACTTTTCTTGTGTTAAATCTTCTTATGTCCTCTCTGAGTCTCTTTCTAATGGCTTTGCATAACTCAGTATACTCAATTTTCTCCCTGTCAGTGTTTTTCTTGCTCTTCATTTGTCGTCTTTGGTTCATCACGACAAGTGTTTCTTGACTAATTTTTTCTTCTTTGGATTTCTGTTTCCCTATAGGTTTCTTGGGCTTTATCACTTTCAAAAAGTTGTAATATTCCTCGTCGATATCTTGGTCCTCAGCAGTCTGCAGAAGCTCATACTTGTTCTTAAGTTCCGTACATACTGCTTTTTCTCCTCTTCTGTTATCTCAAAGACCTTTGTATTATTTACTCGAGTCAGTTTTTTCCTTTCCTTTCCTACATCTATATCAAGAGTACATCTTACCATTCTGTGATCACTTCCAACATTTACCTTATTCAGGACGGTAACATCAGTCACAATATATCTTCTGTTAGTGAGGATGAAGTCGATTTCATTAGTTGTTAATCCATTTGGACTCTTTCATGTCCACTTTCTGTTCACCCTTTTCTTGAAAAAAGTGTTCGTTACTGACATTCCTTGAGATTCTGCAAATTCCACAAGTCTTTCACCTCTTTTATTTCTTTCACCAATTCCAAAATTTCCTATAGTTCCTCTTTCTGCGCTGTTTTGCCTTTTTCCAACCTTAGCATTGAAGTCCCCCATAATAATAATAGTGTAGTGGGTTTTCTGCTCATCTAGAAGACTCTCAATTTCAGTGTACATTTCTTCAACCTCTTCATCATCATGGCTCGATGTTGGTGCATAAATCATTATAATCTTTAGCTTGTACCTCTTAGAAATCTTGAGTATTAGTCTTGACACCCTTGGTGATGTACTTTTGAATTCCAAGAATTCTTTTGAATACAAGATTATACTTACTAAACAAAACATTTAATGATATTTTTTTTTTTTTTGATAATTAGCAAAATTTAAAATGCTGTATTCACTTTCCACAGGGGCCGTAGGTTGGACGCCGCTGTGAATCAACTGTAAGTGCCCCGTTTGAGAATTATTAGGAGCAAGAGTGATTTAATTTTACTTCGACAAATAATCATCTGTTGTTTCGCGGAAGTGCGTTATTCACACTTTTCCAGTAAATTTTCCCTGTCTATGTTTACATGGTCACAGTAGCTGAATATCCGAATGACAACGACATTTTGAACAGTTTAGAAAAGAAAAAAAATTCAAATTTAAGAAGTAGTGACAATATCGATGATGAGAGAAGGTAAATGAGGACAACAAAGGTATTAAACCTTCTAAACATGAAATGTTGGCATTTGGTGAAAATGAAGTTAGAAAATTGTCAATTAGGCTTCAGTTAAATGAAAAACTGCAGCCCTTATCAAATCACTGCAGGATGGAAGCCTCCTCAACAATTCATGCTAAGGGAAATGGACCATAATCTGCCACGCTGGTCCAGTGCGGGTTGGCAGATCGACCGTATTTAGCAGTCTTGAACCCCGGTCTACTCAAAGAGCGTGTGCTACTGCACTCCCGCTTCTGACCTATGAAAGGGATACAAAGGCTATGAAAGAGATACAATTCGTGGATTTTGAGAATACCTAATCGAAAAGACGTTTTTTGGAAAAATTGAAGAGCATTTGATGAACGCTCCGAGTACGATACCAATTTCATCAAGTGAATGTGAACAAGGATTTTCACATATGAATCTTATCGTCAGCCCTGACCAGAGCGTCGTTGATGACAAAAACAATTTATTCACTACGATTTCTTAAAATTGTAGGCCCACCAGTGACACTTCGATCCAGAAAACATGTCGATTCGTGGCTGCTTCGGAAATGTCATTCAGCAACAGACAGAAACAGATGAAAAGAAGTCGGCATAGTGTGTTGGATAAGAACTCAATAAAAATTTGGAATATTCTATAAAAACTTTATTATGAAATAATTTTTACTGATTACTTATTTTTTTACACATTTTACTTATTTTTTATATACTTAATTTGTTGTTCTTATTCCAAAAACATTACTACTAAAGTAACAGTATCAGGAAATACTTTTTTAGATTACTGTACTTTTCATGTCCTTTTAATTTTTAATTTTTCCTGATAGCAAAGAATGAGTACCAGCACCTATTCTTTTTACGAAAAAAACACTGTCTATGACAATATAGTGGCTTAGTCACTTGGTACCTGTTTAGAAAGACTGGGTTCAATTTTTTGACAAATGGTCACTCTTTTGCCGATCTTGCCCTGCCTGTCTTTGGACCCTTTCAAGAAGCTCAATATCTGTTTTCAGATGATTACCAAAAAACAATGTTGTTGGGTTCACACTACAATATTTTCATGATACGATGGTGTCTCTGAAACAGATTAATATCATAAAGTACACTATATTTTATAGCTACCTGCGTGGTTTGAAATGCAGTATTTATGAATGTTTAACATTCATTTTTTGCGATTAATGTTCACATTTTCAATTTTGTTGATACTTGAGGGAAAAAAAAAAACAAAAAAACAAGAAACTCATAAATCGGGAACTGCCTGTATTTCAATTAAAATGAAAAAAAAAAAAAAAAAAAAAAAACAGCAGATGCCAATGACTAAATTTAACATGAAACTTTAACTAAAAGCAAAGAAACTTTATAATAATGATTTAATTTATGCTAAAAAAGGTGGTGAAATAAATGTCTTTGTACAAAAGTAACAAAAAATTACAAAATTAAGTAATTTAAAGAAAACAACAATGTTCATCAATTTTTATTTAAAAGAAAAGGAACAGCAGAAATTGAATGTTGGAATTCTAGGGATATGTTCAAAGCAAAGAAAAAAAAAAAAATTCTTTTTTCCCCTTTTTTTTTTAAAACAAAAGTTCAAAGCTTCATTGTAGAAAGTGAATTCAAAATAATAATTTCACTATATTTCATAAAATATAGTGAAAGTGAAATGAAAATATATTTTTAGCTAGTGTTTCAAACAATGTTCTGTCAACCAGAAGTTTCATAAAGTGTAAAACTTTATTCAGAATGTCTAGCTCAAAATCAAAACATGACCATCTTTTTCAAACATACTATTGTAATATTATGCATGTATTTTTTCCTCAGAAACTGTATTAAAGAGGAAATTATATATATGTATATATCTCATTGTTAAAACATGTTCTTATGTGAGGTTCACCAAAGAGTTTATTTTATCTTTTTTTAAAACAGTTTTATGGGTCAATATTCCACAATAAAAGTAACATGAGACAGTTACGTGTGCACCCAGTTATACCACAGAGCTGATGTGAACATGGCTCAAGAAACTTCTGATGGATAGTCTTTTCAATAGCATTGAACAGTTAAAGGTACACAAAAAATAGTGAATGCCTTAACTTATTGTACATGCTGAATTTTGTAAATTTCAATGCTTTCAGTTGTAATGTATTTATTTCTTTTGAAAAATGATCTTGATTTTCTCTTTATACATAAATAAATTTGTATTTAGGAGCAGTGGTATTTAAAGACCTAGAGTTCGTGACCAGTGTATTATACTGATAACCCTTACTAGCCTTCTACATTTATGGAAACACTTTAATTTTTATTTACTACATAGAGGTATAGTTGACACTAATGATCTTGTGTACTGCTTGAAACTAATTTTGCAGAATTATCTCATTCCCATAATTAAAATAGTTATATTTCTTGGATATAAAAAGGAAAGGGGTGGAGGAGAGGGATAAAGGCCTAGAGATAATAACACACAGACACATTAAAAAGTTGGCAGGCATGTGGGTTTGCCCCGCTTCCATTTTTTATTAGCTCTTTCATACTCTAAAACTGCTTTGTTCATACAGATGTAACTCAAAATAGTTTCAAGAAAAGTTTTCCTTTGGTTTCTCTATTACTCCTTTGACCCTAATTCAACAAAGAAGCATACTCCTTTGTTGAATAGGGTCAAAATGGTCAGGTGCCAGGAGTTTTTGCATATTTGATGAGATGAAAGAGAGAGTTCAAACTGTCTTTGCTTTTAATCATAAAATGTGATTAAATTTAACCTACCCATTTGAAGAGTGGCTCCATTGTCTACCAAGTTCTCAGCAATTAGTTTGCCAATTCTGATTTCCACATCAGTTAGAGTTTCAGGCTTCAGTTCTGGCAGCTCTACTTTCCCATCCACCAAGTAATCAAAATGAGACATATGAATTAATCCATCTCCAAAAGTACGAGGAAGACGTGGATTTACTTGTCCTAATAATAAAAAGAAAGCAGTCTGTATAGAAATAATAATTATACAGAACTAACATTTGCATTTACTGTTACACACACACACACACACACACACACACACACACACACACACACACACACACACACACACACACACACACACACACACAACAAACAAAATGAGTGATCACTGAATTGTGACCACCTAACTAATATCATGTTGGGTCACCATTTGCAACTATAGTGATCTGCAACTATAGTGATCTGCTGCCATGCTGCCTGCAAGGCTTTCTAAAGTGTCGGAATAGATGGAGGTTGTGTGTCCATATGCCTCACTTCCCATTCCAAAACATCCCACAAGTGTTCAATTGAATCGAGGTCAAATGAATTTGGAGGCATTATCATCTTTGAAGATCCTGTTTCTGTCTAGGAAAAAATGCAACATGGCAGGGTGCACACGGTATTCTAAGAGATGCGGTAGGCCTATCAGTAAAACATTGGTCCACATGCACCAGGGGTCCTAGTTCTTGCCAGCAAAACATGCCTCATATTAAGCAACCACCACCACTTCCCTGGATAGTGGGCACAATGGACATGTTGGACCTGGTATTTGGACTCATCCAACTAACAAACTCATTTCCAGCTCCCCAGTGTCCAACTAGTGTGTTGTTTGCACCACAGCATTTGCCATCAATCATGATTAGCGGTAAGGAGAGGGTATCTCTTGGGTCATCTGCTGTGGAATTCCATACATCTGAGTGAGTAGCACATTGTCATTTGGGATCCTGTTCTTGTACTCCCCATATTGTATTGCGATATGAACTGTTGTACAGTGACCTGCTGTTCAGCCTGTACAATGCACTGCACCCTTCACTTGCCACAAACATCCACCATGTGTAATATTTTATAGTTCTATCAGCAGAAGTGGTTTGACCCATTCGACACATTCTTCGTATACCTTAATCATCGGCTTCTGTGGCCATATTGCACCTCCCAAAGTTTTTGCATTTTCTACTCTGATCCGAGCCCAAGGCGGGATTTGAATCCGACCTTTGGTTTGCCAGGCAGGCACTTTACCCACCCGGCTAGCCCTGTTGGCATTTTTCAAGATGGAAGCATCTAATGCACAAGCTCACACAATCATGCCCTTTTGTAACTCTGTGATATCGTTACTATGTCCCATAACTGTTACTTGATCACCACGACTTGCACAACCAGATGCAAATTACCACTGTTCTAGTGTAATGTACTATACTGAAAGCTATGCAGCATAGTACATTAGGGATGGGGAGTATAAACAAAACATTAACTTGGAAATCATTTCATTAGCTGCAATGAAAAAAAAATCTGGCACACAGGTCAAAAGGGAAAGTGATGTTAAAAGGCTTCCCCCCCCCTTTTTTTTTCATTGGCAAAAGCATCCAGAACAGTGGCCAATGAAAGATTCAAAGTTGTTGCACAGCAGTTCACCCACACTCCAAATGAAAACATCGTTTATTGATTCAACTCAAGATATTTTCTGTGCCATCCTTCCAGAACAGTAGTGATACTTCAATTTTTTTTCTTTTAATTTGTACCAAAATTGAACACTGTTAATAGATTTTATTAAAAAGTGGAAATGTAAAATTTCAGCATATTCTGTCCAGCCAGAAAGGCATTATTATATGCAAACAAACAGATGGACAGACAGATGCTTCCTTGTTATTGCAAGACTTACCTTAAAAAAAAAATGAAATATCAAAGGTCATCTGATGAAAAATATACTTTTTCATTTACTAATAATTTGTTTGTTCCAAATTATTGAAAAATCTCAGTTTCCTTAGCTAGTTATAATAAGTGGATTTAAAATAAAATACTTTTACAGGCAACAAATTCCTTAGAAGATGCTCTCATTAAGAAATAAAAGCCTTTAAGAAATTAAGTCATTATGAACTATATGCCACAGTACCTGTTATTATTTGTAAACCCACACACACTCATTATATACACTCAGTGATCACTGAATTTTCATTTTTTATAAGGTAACATTCCATAATAAAATTCCAAATGAGATAGCTAAGTGGGCACCCAATTATATGAGAGAGTTTATGCAAATTTGGCTCAAGAAACTTCTAATGGATACTTGAAATCTGACAACAGCAAATCACTCTGCATTTATTGACAACAGCACTGTGCAACCAGCCTTAAAACTTGACTGTATTAGAAACATACAAGCCAGTGAGAATCTGAGTGGTGTCAATTCACAAATTTTAAATAAATCATTTTTATTTATATAAATCAACTACTGAATGCTGGGCACTCAGGATGAAGGATCCTTAGTCACGAATGGTCGTTAGTGTAGAATTTAAAATAGAGAGCTTTATGGTAACTGAAAAAATTTCTAGTACTCCAGCTTGGATTAAAACTGAGGAACTATCAAAAACTTTTGTCTATTTGAGTCTTTCCAGTTTGTGGGAGAAGCAACTCTGACTTCTTCCTGGAGAAGCAATTAAAGTCTTGGGGAGAAAGCGACTGGCAGGTGAGGGCCGTGCAAGACTCCAATGCAGGCACCTCCCCACCACCTCCACCTCAACACCGGCTCTCTGAGTACCTCCTTGCCGGGACAACTCCAGCTTTGAAAATTGTTAAAAAATACTTCTCGCTGCAAAATTTATAAATGACCTTTATAGATTAACTAACTATTTAGTAACCCTTTTGTCACCAAAAGGAGAGTTACTTAGTACAAAGAAGCGTGCTATCAAAGTGCAAAAAAAAATTGATTTTTTAATTTCAACACAAAAAGTAAATGATAGATTTCAATCAGAATAGTTTTTCCTTGATAAGCATCGAATAATGCATAGCTAATGTGATTTTTAAATTTTTAGCTCCATTAACGATGGAAATAGAGGGGATGACACAAAAATTACTCACATTTTCCTGTCTGGTGCCGCCATTTTTAATTTTAAAAGCATTTTAAATTTATATTTTAAACCTACTCGCTGAGCTCTCTCCAATGGTGTATAATAAGTTATCGGTTGTTGACATTTTTTGTTCCCACCCATTTCTCAGACAATTTTTGTCAACAATCAATATGGCAATATGTTGGCCCACATGATGTACAAACCCATGCAAAATTTCAAGTCAATAGGTTGAGTGATTCCAGAGATACAATGCTGTGACAGACAGACAACCGAGTGATATTATAAGGGTCCTTCGTTAGACTACGGACCCTAAAAAATGATTTGCAGCGCACACGTTTTTTAACTTTGTTTCCTTTTATTTTGCGATTGACTTACTTTCATAAGTGACCATTATCGTACTGAAAATCAGTTAACTGACTTACTGAAAAGACTTATTGAAGAGTGGTATAAGTCAATGTAAGTTCATGTTTACACTATGAAAATAGTAGTTCTGATTGTTTTTACCAACCTACATTGGTAAAATTATGTTTATTTCTTAATTGAAAATATGTAAATAATGGACTATATAGTATCGGTGTAAATACACCATAGTTAACCCATATATTTGAACTATGTATCTAGTGTAGGGCATCGTTTTAATTGTATCTCATAATGTGGTTGCCTTCACAACGAGATAGCTACTATTGCATTACTTCAAATAAATAACGCTTCTCTAGCAGAGAAGACTACCGTTAATTTATTTTCAGCGGTACCACCACCCAGACGATCGTTTCGAAGCTGTTCGGCTTCATCATCAGTGGGCGGGCGGGTACCCAGGTAATACAAGCCATCACAGTTACGAAGTTATATCCACATTATGAGAGATGCCAAAAGGGTGTGGTGGTAATGTATTTGGAAAATTAAATGCACAGGGCATAAAATCTTTATGGGTTTTGATAATTAAATAATGGAGTTTTGATTATGTAAATAATGGAGTAAAACATTCTTGGAATTTTCTTGCCACTTTTTTCAGTGACAGCTGTCTCTGCAATATCACTGTCTGTCACAAAATGTCACTTCGGTCACAAGGACAGAAGAACATTTTGCGATACTTTTTTTTATCACTTTTTCGATGACAGCTGCCTTTGCAATATCAGAACAAGTTCTTGTGACCTAAGTGACCTTTTGTGACGGTGATATTACAAAGACAGCTGTCACTGAAGAAGTCAAAAGAAAATACCACAAAATGTTTCCTCCATTATGTACATATTTACAATTCGGAAATAAACATAATTATACAAATGTAGGTTTGAGTGCTTTATTATCTTTAAACAACATAGTTTACCTATGCATCATGCTGCTCAAGGAATACCCAAGGAAATTATGTTTATGCATTACTGTAATTATTTTCCAGAGGCAATTTTAAAACTTTTAGAGCTTAATAAACCAGCTTATATTGTCTTTAAATTACTGCAGTAGACTTTCAGAATAACAGCACCTTCGGGGATTTGAGGTGCCGTTATTTTGATTTTTCCGTTATCTAGAAAGTTTTATTTTTAATATATTTAATGCGGAAATAATGAGGCTAAATGGGAAACAGAGATTAAGAATGCAATTTTATTAATTGCACATAAAAAACATAAACATGTTGATGCTCCAATGTTATATTCTGTCATTAATACACTCCTGCTTATGGCCCCGTTCTATTTTCTTTATTATATCAAGTTTAGTCTGCATGCTGTAGCACAGTAGTATCGTTGCCGTCTTCCCCACACCAGATTCAAATCTTACTGATAATGCAATGAACTTTTATAGGCTTTTTTCTCTCCACAGCTGACTTAGTTGGTCTCAGGCGTAGACAGCAAGGTTCCCCCCCAGAAACTGGGATTTTTCTTTCAGCAAAACAGGCAAATTGACCAGAGGACACACACAATTTACAGACACAATATACATGGACATATGAATTAACTTTCCATGTGACCATAATGTAATAGTTTGTATATCAAGTTTGTCACTAAGCTGTAATGTTGTTCTTCCATTCTTCTCTGTATGAGAGTTATTAACTTTAAGAGCCATAGCGAGGGGTTTTTAATTTAAAATAAATATAAAACAGCGATATAAACAGTGATATCAGTACAGAATTCACTTTTGAAATGGTGAAGGTATACAAATACAGTAATCACGTGACTTGCCGTTTTCGTTTTTCAACACTGCAAGACATCTCAGCTATATATAAACAGTCGATCTCAATGTGCTGTTAGCTTGAATGTTCCGTTATTTGCGGTGTCATTATTTCGACAGTCTATTGTACTAAGGAACTTTTTGGATAACGCTGAAGTTGGAAATATTCATATCACTTCATGTGTAGTTTTAATGTTATGGCCATCTATAAAAAAAAGTATTAAAATAGAGAACACTGCATCAGCTTGTCACAAGGAAAAGTTTATTATCTGTAGAATGCAGCATGAAGAGTTTTTTCCCTGGTTAAAGGTCAGTGGTGAAACTTTCAATTCTGGGCTCTATCACCAGATTGCCAAATGGTCCTCCAACATGATCTTTAATGTTGGAAGACCATTTGGCTCCTTGCCACTGTTAAATATGCAATAGATTCAGAATTGAAGGAAAATAAAAAATATAAATAAAGAAAAAATCCTTTTGAAATTCTGTATAAGGAGAGAACCTTTAATATTTTATGGATTTTCAGATTTTGAATTTAAAAGCCAACTAAAATTGTTGTCAATTAATTTCTCATATTCACACGTGAGAAATTATACCCAATAAAACAACAAATTATGAAATTAAAGGAAAAGAATATGATAGAACTTTTGCCATTTATTCCTCCTGCAAGCAACACCAACTGAAGAAGCAGAAAATTAGTTGCCTTTAGACTTACATGAAGAAGAATATGTTAAAAGTCACCAGACAGAATTTAGTTATCTTGTGTGTTTTCCTTTCCATTTTTGAATAAAATGGAAAGGAAAACACGATACTATTAAAGTTTGAGTATTAAATTAAATTATCTCCATTAAATTTTTATTAGCCTTATATAAGAGACAGTGGAATAAGTCATTTTTTGACATTCAGAAAACACACATTTTTTTCAATGTCATTAATTTTAGTAATCTATATTTTAGCTCTTTTACTATAACAATGACAGCTCTAAGATTTCAGCACGTTTATTGATTTTTCTGAAATGATGAGCTATGTTTACTAAAAATACTCGAAAGAGTATAAATCTGACTTAAACCAGTAATTATCCTCACCAGCATATATATACTACAACAAATGATGGGTCACGGCATTGGTTTGTTTTCTAGAATAAGTATGCAAAATACATCTGTTTATGCATTTCTTTTTTTTTAAATTTGCATATAAATTGAATAGAGCATGGGAGAAAATTGTGTAATTTGTTATGAAATATACATATTTACGACACACAGGATGAACTACTTATTAGCTTCCTGCAAATTGTTGTTTTGTGGATTTTTGGCACAAAGGCCTCCTGGGCTATATTGTGACTGTTCGTGGTTTGAAGACTAAAACTGTATGAACAAATCTTCCATATTATGGTTATTCAGAGAAAAATGACATAAATTTAGGCATCACTGCCAAGAATCTGTGATAAAGTTAATGGTTGCTGCAAGTTCGATAGAGAGCTAAAGCTGGATTTCCAGGTACTTGACCGTTGAAGACGTTAAATGAGGATATGCTTGACTGTTAGCTGGGATTGGCAGAATGAACATTGAGGAGGGTTCTCTCCTATAATCAAATACAGATTAGTTGGATGGGAATGACCAATGTGGAGTCTCACCAAAATCAATTCGTCTCACCTGCTTTTCCTGAAACTAGATGTCCATAGTTGCAGTTCTCTTTTTATTTGCAGGAGTTTATTACTGATTTAAGTTTTTCCACAAGTGAGACCAGAAATTCCTACATGTTTTAATAATGAATTTGCAGTTAGTGTAAGGCATTTTCAGCTGACAGGAATAACCAGTCTCAGGATGTTTAGCAGCACAATCAACACATTCATTACTCGAGATCATCTCAAAACAAGGGATCCACCAGAAGGATATTGGAATGTACTTGAAGTGGTGATTGTTTATGTTATCTAGGGCCAGTTTTATTGCATACAATTCTGCAGTATAAATATTGCATTTATTGGGAAGGGGTTATGCAAATGAGAAGGTGGAAGAAACTGCTGCAACACCTTCTATTAGATGGAACAAATAAATACATGGGCTGTGTTAAGGTAACTAAGAATAAGAACAGGTGCATGTATACTTGCATGTACACAAATGCTAGGAGTATAGTAAATAAATTTGATGAATTTGATGTGCTGGACAAGACATCAAGGGTGAATACTGTTGGGATATCAGAGGCATGGTGTCACACTGATATAAGCAGTACAGAATTGGAATTTGGGGAGTATAATGTGTACAGAAAAGATATACAGGATAGGCAGGGAGAAGGGATTATGCAATTAGTCAAGAAACACTGACCACTCTGTATTAGTACAGTGTTTCTCAACCTGTGTGCCACTGCACATTAGTGTGCCGCAAAAAATGCAAATAAAAAAAAAATTAATATATCCAAGTTTTATAATAAAAATTAATTCAAATAAAAAATTCTTTTATTTACACTGCATCAATCCCAGCCCTCCCAGCAGTCAATATGACGTCACATTTTGATTGCTAGAAGTAGATCTGTTCACCTTTATTCAGCCATTCTAACCACTTGAGGGTCTCTCCCAGGCATCCCGCAGTGTATAAGTGCAACTTGTAAGCAGCATAGCAAGAAATTTCCTTTGTGGTTTAAAAGTACTTTTATATCTCTAAAACATCATATTCAGTTAATTCGTATAGAACAGGTATTTTAAATTAACTGTAATAGTGCATTCTAGAAGTAACTTTAATTTTTTTTAGAAGTTATTAGCGATGGATAAATTTTTAGTGAAAGGAAATCAGAAGAGGCAAATTGATAACAACGAGCTTGGAGAAAATGATAAAATTAAAAAACAGCAACCATCAACATCAAAAAAGAAGAAAACATATTACCATAAATATGATGATGATGATTATTTGGGGATGGGATTTGTCCTCAACCTTTGTGTGCCATGTGGTTCAAAATTGTCGAATGAATCAATGGTGCCGAGTAAATTGTAGTGTCATTTTTCTATGAAACACAAGAATTTATCGTCCAAAACTATGGAATATTTTAAAAGGCTGCAGGCCTCTACTAGAAAATAGAATTTTATAGTATGGCTAAAATATGTGATAAAACACAAGAAGCCAGCTATTTAGTAGCCGAACACATGGAGAGAAAAAAAAAATAAATAAATCTCACCTGATTGGAAAAGTTAATTGTCAGAAGAATTTTGGGAGAGGAAGCTGACAAAAGAATAATGACTGTACCACTTTCGAACAGCACAATTAGCAGGCATATAAAAGAAGTGTCCGATGATATTGAAGAACAAGTTGTTCAAAATATTAATAATTGTAGGGCGATTATCTGTGTTGCAAGTAGACAATTCTACAGATATTAGTGGGAAAGCCCAATTAATAGCATTTGTCGGGTTTATTGAAAACGACACAATTATTAATCTTTTTTTTTTGCTGTAACTCACTCACTGAAAGAACAACCAGCCAAGATATTTTCAAAGTAATGAATAATTATTTACAAAAAAAGTGTGGTATATTTTATGGAAGTCGTGTGTTGGCATTTGTACTGATGGTGCTACCACGATGACAAGAGCACTAAAAGGATTTGTAAACTTAGTAAAACAACACAATTCAAATATTATTACAACACACTGTTTTAGAGACAGAAAAGTTCTAGTAGCGGAGACTGTACCGATTTAAAACTTGTACTTGATCAAGCAGTTAAAATGGTCAATTATAACAAAAGTAGACCACAAAAATTACGTATTTTCGGAAAATTATGCAAAGAACTGGAGTCTGCATCACATTTCTTTAATGATGCATACTGAGGTTCGATGGCTATCAAAATGAAATGTGCTTATATGTATGGACAAGTTGAGTGAAGAAATGCTCATATTTTTTTCACTGGAGCAATCAAAATTTTGTGATTATTTAAGTGATGAAATTTGGTTCTGTAAATTAGCTTTTCTAGCAGATTTATTCGTGCAGCTTAATGAATTAAATATCAGTATGCAAGGCCCAGAGGAAAATTTACTCACTTCTACTGACAAGTTGTTTGCCTTCAAAGAAAAGTTGAGTACAGTAATACCCCGAAGTTACGTGATAGGTAGGTCCGACGAAAATCGCTTAAGTCG
This sequence comes from Mastigoproctus giganteus, assembly GCF_048544385.1. NCBI lineage: Eukaryota > Metazoa > Arthropoda > Arachnida > Uropygi > Thelyphonidae > Mastigoproctus > Mastigoproctus giganteus. The sequence continues at coordinate 26,108,297 of NC_143575.1, forward strand.
AATTCGCGTAAGTCGGGGTACAACTTTGCATATAAATACATATAACTTTTGTTTAATTGGGACCAAGGACTAATAAAAAAACACTAGTTCAGAAGAAAAATATTTAATAAAATTGCAGTTCTTTATACATATTAATACAAAATATGTATTAAAAAATAAATGAGTTACGTAAAAAAGTTATTTTGATGTTGATGGCTTCATAAAATCTAACAAATTCGTCTGACGACACAAAGCCTTTTTTTCATGCAGAATTTCTTCGTAGCAAGCTAATAATTTTTTTATTCCTTACTTTGTAGCTATAACGCGTTCTTCGTTGAAGTCTATGTGTTCTAAAATTTCTAAGCACTTTTCAATTGAGCTGAGACCTGTCAAGCTTGCAATTGTCATGTGCTTTTCTGGTGGAACTGGGTCTGAAGTGTCGGATACTTCAGTGACGTTTTGCTCACGCATCTCTATGAGCTCATTCATTGTCAGCTCCTGACTATGTGAATCCAACGGCTCATTGACATCATCACCACTGACTTCCAAATCTAATTGCCTGGCAAGAATAACAACTTCTATCACATGAGCGACATATCAGTTTCTGGAGTTGTTTTCGTCTCGTTTTTGAAAAAAAAATGGACAAAGTTTCTTCCAGACACCATTCAATGTTTTTTTGTGATTTCATCCCAAGATTCTTCAATGATTCTTACGGCATCAAAACATTGAATTGTTTCCAAAAGTCTTTAACAGATATCTCACTATTTTGTCTCATAGCTTCATTCAGACGTGCAAACGAACGCCTCGTGTAGCTTTGAATGTTTTGATGACTCCCTGGTCCATCGGTTGAAGCAAGCTGGTTGTGTTTGGAGGCAAAAAACATAACTTTCACACGTGGGTCGAAATTAATTAGGGTGGCAGGAGGGTGACTGGGTGCACTGTCAATAAGAAACATCATTTTAAATGGAATCTGTTTAGACTTGCAATAACGTTCGACTTCGGGTTTGAAGTGGTGACCAAACCAGTCCTCAAAAACGGAAGCTGTCACCCAAGCTTTATGATTCGACTTCCAAATCACTGGTAAGCTAATTTTAGATATACACCAAACGAAAAAAAATCAAGAACCGCGTAATTCCGAGTTCGCGTAAGTCAGGGGTATTACTGTATATGGAAAAAATATGTAAATGAAAAAAAATTAGAAATGTTTCCCTTGACTGTCAAAACGAATTATACTAAAATAATTAACGTAATAAGCGAAACATTAGAACTGTTAATGGCAAAAATTGAGCATTATTTTCCATCCCTTGATACCAAAAAATATTTGTGGGTAAGAGACCCATTTGCAACAAGAAACCTTTCAACGTTAGAACTTAATCTGCAAGAGGAAGAAGAATTGATTGAGATCTGTAGTGACCAGTCACTGTTGTTGTTATTTGGTTTTTAGGAGCATTAGCAACTAAGGCCATATTGCTCCAGGGATATGCAGTGGTCATTCCCTGACCTTTCCGCATCCTCCATATTTGGTGGTCACGGGCTTGAACCCCGGTCTAATCAAGAAGCATGTGCTATGCACTGCTGCTCCTGTCCATCTGGCTACAGAGGCACCCACCAGTCAGTGGAAATTCACTTTAATAGTGCTAATATTAACAAATTAAAATGTTAGCAAAATTCAAAACAAATATCCATGAATTTTAGAAAAGGCAATTAGAATTTTATTGTCATTTTCCACTTCCTACTGCGAAACAGGGTTTTCTGCTTTAAACGAGATTAAATAGAGAGAGCGAGAGAGAGAGAGAGAGAGAGAGAGAGAGAGAGAGAGAGAGAGAGAGAGAGAGAGAGACTAAAGTCAGTAGAAAAGCTGAGAGTAACCCTATCAACAATAAATCCTCGTATTAAAAAACTGTGTGCTTCAATCAAACCCAACCGTCTCACTAATTAAAATGTTATAATTGTATATTTGTTTGTTTTTATATTTAAATATGTTAATTTTTTACATATTTTCTTTTAAATTTCACGTATGTTCTTTTAAATGCAGTAATTTCTTTTTTTCTAAATTTCATCCAATTCATGTTTTTTTTTTTTTTTTTTTGTGAACCCCAAACACAAGAGGTATTAGAACCTATAGTACCCAGTACTGTGCTTGGGTTGGAGGTTGAGAAGATGAAAGAAGATATTTGTTGACATTGGACTTGAACTTCTGTAGATTGTAATTTTCAGGAAATATGTATGAAGGAAAGTTGTTCCAGAAAACGGCAGTTGAATGAATAAATGAGGAAGATGAAAAGTTGGTACGGTGGGTTTGAAGTTGGACAGTAAATGGATGTTGGCTGGTGGCGGCATGTGTTCGGACTGTTTTGAAAGAGAGCGGGAATTATAGAAGCCAATTCAGAAGAACAGTGCCCACGGAAGTATCTGTAGAAGAGGCATGCAGCAGAAACAGTACATCTAAGAGAAAGCGAGTGGAGAGACTCTGTTAGAGATGAATCATTAATTAACCTAACTGCCCTCTTCTGAATGGAATCAAGAAGCCTGAGAGAGGTTTTGGGGGCACCACCCCAGATGTGGGAACAATATTTCATGGCAGGGCAGATTTGCGATTTATACAGAGTGAGCAGCAGTTTGGAAGAAAAGTAATGGAGAGAGCGAAAGAGAAAACCAAGTTTTTTAGATGCAGAGGAAGCAATATTTGTAATGTGCTTGTTCCAAGAGAGATTAGAAGTCAGGGTAATCCCCAAAAGAGATATATCATTTTGCCTAGAAATCGGAGTATCACTAAAGATAAGCATGGGAGCAGAAGAATCCTTTTTGCAAGATATAAAACAAGACTGAGTTTTAGAAGGGTTGAAATCAACTAAATTGTCTTTGCCCCACTGGAGAATTACCTGAAGATCGGCATTTAAGGAATTGGTAGCAGATTTTCGAGAAATTGAAGCTGATTGGGCAGGACAAGGTTTCTCAAAATGGAAAGTGGAATGCAATGTGCTATCATCGGCAAAACTATGGATAGGATTTCCAGTCAATGGAAGAAGGTCATTAATATACAAGAGGAAAAGAGTGGGGGAAAGAACTGAACCTTGGGGGACACCAGCATTAGTGGAGAAGTTAGAAGACAGAGAGCCATCTACCATCACCCTCACTGAGCGATAGAGAGAAAACTAGATAACCAATTACTAAGAACAGTTGGCAAACCATAAGATGGAAGCTTGTTTAGAAGACCTTTATGCCAAACATGATCAAAAGCCTTTGAGATGTCAAGAGCAACTACTTGTGTTTCACCGAAACTTTCCATTGAAATAGTCCATAAATGGGTAACATAAGCCAGAATATCACCAGTGGATCGACACTGACAGAATCCATACTGGCGATCGTTGATCAGACGGAAGATTTCTAGGTAGTTTAAGAGTTGGCAGTTAATTGATTTCTCCATTACTTTACAAAGAGTAGAAGTAATTGCAATGGGACGATAATTGGATGGGAGGGATTTGTCACCCTCTTTAGGAACTGGCTGGATATGAGCAAATTTCCAAGCAGAAAGAAAAACACCCTTGGAATAAGAAAGTGAAAAAAGGCGGCAAAGAATAGGAGTAAGTTCCGGTGGCACATGTTTTGAGAACAAGTGGAGAAATACCATCAGAACCTGGAGCTTTCATAGCATCGAGATTCATCAAAATCCTTCTGATATCCTTTTGACAGAAGACCACAGGAGGCATTGAATGGAGCGTGTTGGGAATGGTGGGAGTTGTTTTACCAAGATCATTAATACATGAGCTGGAAGAAAAATGGGATGCTAGCAGGTCAGCTTTATCCTTGGCTGAAGTGACAACAGAACCATCTGGTTTGGACAGAGGTGGGAACAGAGATGGGCAAAAGTTGCAGCCAATAGCTTTGACAAGAGACCAGAATGCTCGGCTACCATTAGGGCAGGAAGCAAGTTTTCTACTCTTAGCCTGTTGAAACTCTAGTTTTGACTGATTAATAACTGCTTTACAATTATTGTTGGTGTAGGCAGAAAATGACACTGAAGATTAGAAACAAGCCAATTAAGATATCCAATGTTATTCTCTTGAACAGCCTTAGCACATTTACTGGAAAACCAAGGTTTAGATAAAGGACGAGATTTTAAAGTGGAGTGTGGGATAAAGGATTCCATTCCTGCAAGAATAATTTCACTGACACGATCTGAGCAGACGTTGACATCAGAAGTTTTGAAACAGTAATCAGACCAAGGAAAAGAAGAAAAGAAGTCTCGCAGGTCATCCCATTTTGCATTCTTGTAATGCCAAACAACACGAGGTTGGGAATAGCCATGAGATAAAGGTTCCATTGGAGAAGAGACAATCACGAAGTTGTGATCTGAAGTGCCTAAAGGACCTCTCACTTCGACCATGTAGTTAGAAGGGTTGTTTGTGAGAAAAAGATCAGGCATATTGGCTGTAAGATTAGGACTGTCCGGTATTCTTGTAGGTAAATGAATAATCTGTGCTAGGTCATTAGTAATTGCAAAAGCCTCAGCATCTTGACTTGCTGGGTCGGTGTGACTAGAAAACGGAAGCCAGTTGGAGTTGTGAACATTAAAATCACCAAGTAAAATTACCTCGCTGTTAGGAAAGTTGGACTGGAGAAAGTCAAGTTGCAAAGAGAGGAAGTCAAAGAGCTCCAAGTGTTTAGTGGAGTTGGGAGAACGGTCGAGACAACAGATGAATCTGACACAATGAGGTAGAGAGATTTTAAGCCAGAGAAGATCAAAGAGAGGAGATTCCAAATTGGCAAGTCTCTGACAGAGAATATCAGTACTTGTGATATTCTCTGACAGAGAATATCACAAGTACCACCTTTGAGGCGAAAGGAATCATACAGCGAATAATTTGGGCATCTGAGATGAGCAGTAGTTGAATCAACCGATAACTGAGATTCTGTCAGAAAAAGTACATGGGGTTTGGCAGACTGCAAGTGGAAATGGACATCATTGAGATTAGAATTGAGACCACGTATATTTGTGAAATGAATTAGGAAGTGCTTGGGAGGTTTAGATCTTTTCGCAGATAAGCTTGCTCTATTAGTTTGACAATTCATGGTGTATTCAATAGTAAGAAAAAGTGGGTGGGACATGCTGTATGAAGTAATGAAATTTTGGGATATGGCGTACACGTGGTAAGAATACACCCAGATCCTTGACATAACGTGGCCTCGACAATGCTCCCCACATACACACTACTTGGACTCCCTCCAGTCACTATCTGGCAGAGCTGAGGTAGCAAGGTTATATACACTAGCTGATCCGGAAGCCTCCTAGCGAGTTACCAATAGGTTCGGTCCGGTGTACTAACTAGCGGCTGGCTGCGAACACCGTTTTAGAGCTGTACCCTCGAAATGTAAGGAATACTGGATCTCGCCACGAAGTTCATCATAACCTCAAAAGTCATCAATCATACTACATGATGGAAGAGATAGGGAAGGGTTGACCGGAACTTAGCTCTAGAGACTAAACATGGGTTCCACCACTTCAAGCCTCCAATAAGCAAAGTGGTGGTATTTCACCGGTTGATGAGAGTCACCTACTACCTAGTACTGCCTGGTAATATAGAGGGGCGGCATTCCTCCATGTGGTGTGGGCGCCACACCTCGACCCCTGCTTACGTTGGTTCACACCTGGGTGGTCACCCACCATGTACTTGTGCATGGAGGTTATACCCAGGATTACTAACAGTCCCACCATCGTGAAGGTGCAAGCAGAGGATTTGGCTGTCACAGACCTACCGGACTTCGCTGAAATTGGGTCCACTTGACTTGAGTGTCACCCGAATATTAGTTCCATCAGCGTTTTAGACTCCCAGGTAGCAAGTACAGCTTGTCTGGCATATCTGAGAGAATGTCTGTGACAACCTCGAGGACCAGATGTATGTTCAGAAAAGAACATTGAAAGCATTTAAAACAAATAATAAGTGTATTATTAAATATATCCAACAGAAATAACTTACAATTTGTGAATATATATATATATATATATATATATAATATATATATACTATCATTGAATTATATTAAATATTAACTTAAGTTAAATTATAATAAAATGAATAAATAAATAATTAAGCATTCATTAGAGGCAGCGACACGCAATTCCTCCATATGAAGCTGAAATACATCCAATATCGTTTGTTTATTTGGGTTATTTTTATGTTAATTTCCGCTCTACAGTTTTTGCCATACTACTGGCTTATGTTTTATTTTATTTAATTTAAAATATTGGATTTATATATATATATATATTATTTTTAATTTTTATTTATATATATTTATAATATACAGTAGACTCTTAATTTTCTGGGATAGATGGTAAAAAACAAATCCCGGATAATCGATTTCCCAGTTAATCCAAAAATACAGAAGTCCCAGACATACGTAAGAGATACGTTCCAGGACTTCTTACTTTGTCGATTTTTACATAACTCGAGAATGACTAGTAACACATATTGCTACTACGTTATTATTTAAAAATCTGAATTCAGCGCATTACTTGTTAATCTTTGACCATTTTCATACATTCTTATTAGTTTAATTTTCTGATCTAAATTGATCACTTTCCTTTTGTTGGTAGATGTACTAGAAGCACTGTCACTTATTCTCTTAGTCGGCACCATGATAACAGTCAAAATGAAAATTTCTGTAAAGAACTTCACAGGGGTAAGGGAAAACTCACTATTATCACCCCGTGTGGACTCACATTTTACTAAAGCACATTTCTGGAGGTCAATAAAACAATTGGCACTTTCCGTTTTGTTGGGTGTTTCTGTTAGTGCAATCTATTATAAACGGATAGTGAACTCGATCTTATTGCATTTGCGATAATACCTATAGCTGGAATTCTGTGGGTTTTTACATTATTATGGTGAAGTGTGTGTCCCCTTCACTGAAATCTTCAGTCATATAAAAAAACCATAAATAATTGTAAGAATCTTCTCTTCTTTCCTATTTTTTTGCTTGTTACTCCGATCTCACTTGTGCAATTTGTGCGTGCTGTGATTATCGTTATTGATTGCTTATTATTATTTTTTTTGTTGTTGTTGTTTTAAATCTCACAATCCTAAAAATTAAAAAAAAAAAAAAAAGAATTGAGTGAAAATAAATTTACATAAATCCGTAGTTGCATAAGTCGGGGACTTACTGTATCAAAAAATGTTCAGCAAACTATGTAAAAAACATGGCGATTGATACCTTACCATGTACTACTCGTGTGTCCAATACGATGCTTCCCTTTATTTTTTGCAATGTCGATTTTAAATCAAAAGGCTTCCCTTTATTTTTTACAAGGTCGTGTATAGTTTGGTCACCAACATAATGGTTCATTAGAGATTTAACGGATGCACCGTTTTCAAACTTTTGAATAATTTTAAGTCTTTGTTTAACTGAAAGTTCAACTCTTTTGCGTTTACCCATCATTTTCATGATTTCTAAACAAAAGAATATATATATATATATATATTTACTATAAAAAAAAAATTTCCACATCCCTGACATAAATAACGAAACAAAACCTGTCTTTTTGCGGTGCGACAGAATGCAACAATCAACGCAACGCACTAAAACAAACTAAACATTTGGTTTCTTTTTTTCTTTTTTTTTTGAGTGCGGGTGTGAAGACAGTGGGAGTTGCAAGATAATAGGCACATTAATCTCCCACTGACGACTTATAACGCCACTTCTCATCGCTTATTTATGACTTCAAAATATCTGTTTTTACCTATTCTAGTTATTACTTGAATTTTATGATTTCTGGTTGATTTTTTTTTTTTTTTTTAAATTTAGAGCCTTGAAGTGTCCCGGTTAATCCGATCCCGGTAAATCGAGAGTCTGCTGTATATAGTACTATAAATATATATATTATCTTATTATTATTATCTGTTTATTCCTCTGCTTTAGAACTTTATACTCATATATATAATATATATGAGTATAATAGTGATTGTAGTGTGCCACAAAATTTTAGCATCTTTAAAAGTGTGCTGCAACAACAAAAAGGTTGAGAAACACTATATTAGCATATTTGGTAGAACAGATTGAAAGGTCTATTGCAGTCATGGATGCTGTAAAAAAATGGATATAGGTAAGATCGCCAGTGTTCAACAGAGTAAGCTGATAAGCATCCAGCAGGGATTCTAAACCTTCATCTCCTGTCAAATTTTGGAGAACTCCACTGTGGATGATGAGCATTGAAATCTCCAAGTAAACAGAATGGAGATGATAGCTGATCTTTAGACTTTCTAGGTAATCTGAGGAGAATGCGAAATTAAGAGGAAGATATATAGAAGCTACTGTTAGAGTGATACAAGTTTCAATATATACTGCCACTACTTCTAAAGGAGTCTGAAGAGAAATATGTTTAGATGCAAAGTTGTCTCTAACAAGAATCACCACTCTGCCACAGGCTTGAGAGTCAATGCTCCTATTTTGTCTAAAGATGGTATAATTTTCAATGGTAAGATACCCTTGTGGATTTAAGTAAGTTTCTTGTAAGGATATGCCTTCTGGTTCATATCAATGGATAAGATCTTGTAAATCGTCCTTTGTACAGTAATACCCTGAAGTTACGCGATAGGTGGGTCCGACGAAAATCGCGTAAGTCGGGGTACAACTTTGCATATAAATACATATAAATTTTACTTAATTGGGACCAAGGACTAACAAAAACACTAGTTTAGAAGAAAAATATTAATAAAATTGCAGTTCTTTATACATATTAATACAAAATATGTATTAAAAAAACAAATGACTTACGTTAAAAAGTTATTTCGATGTCGATGGCTTCATAAAATCTAACAAATTCGTCTGACGACACAGCGCCTTCTTTTTTTCACGCAGAATTTCTTCGTAGCAAGCTAATAATTTTTTTATTCCTTGCTTTGTAGCTATAACGCGTTCTTCGTTGGAGTCTATGTTTTCTAAAATTTTTAAGCCCTTTACAATTGAGCCCTTTTCAATTTTCAAACTGTCAAGTTTGCAATTGTCATGTGCTTTTCGCCGTTGCTTCATTTAGGCCTGTAGCACGTGCAATATCACATGGTCTTTCATTTCGCTCAAAGCGTTTCACAATTTCATATTTTTTCTCTATCGACAGAGGCGGACTAGCCATAAGCCTTACCGGGGAAACCCCGGTGGGCCGGTGTGATTTTGGCCATAAACCATAGTATGAGGCCACTATAAATTTTCCCGGGTAAGAATTTTTGACCCAGTCCGCCTCTGTTTATCGATAATTGCTTTTCTTTTTCTCTCTGAATCTGCAGTGTCTTCACCAGGACGCTTCCTTTTCACACCTTTTAATTAAGTATTTTACTCATTTTTAGGGAATAAAGCACAATTACAAAACGAGGAGGCACGCTTGATACGCATAAACAAAGCTGCGCGCATGTAGCAACTGAATAAACAACACCATAAAGGCAGAGATACACTATTAACACCTCACATTTCTAGGTGTTACTACCATAAAACAATAAAAATCCAGTTGCGTTTCTGCTAGTGAAATCTGTTATAAACTAGTAGTAAACTCGATCTAATTGCACTTGCGATTATACCGATAGCTGGAATTGTGTTGGTTTTTATGTTATTATGGTGAAATGTGTTTCCCCTTACTAATATAAAAAACATAAAAGCAGCAAAGTTGAATTTTGTTCATCTTTCGCTCTCATTCTCCGCCGTCGCACCGTATATCGATAACATATGAAAAACGACCTTGAAGATAGTGGGCGGCAGCGTTGCCAAACGAAAAAATCAAGAACCGCGTAACTCCGAGTTCGCGTAAGTCGGGGTAGCGTAAGTCGGGGTATTACTGTATTCCAAAAGTCTACAATTCCACTGAAAGATTCTTTCATTATGTGGTTTTATGGGTTGTTTTTGATTCTGATTGCTTTTTGGTTGTAGACTGCTTGTATTGATCTACCTTTATTTTGACTTTCTTAGGAAAAATAGGGGTGTGTTATGCCCTTCTCATAGGTTGCATGGAGTTCTAAAAGTCCATCATCTGGAATGGTAATTGGGGTATTACTGACTTCTTCAGGTGTTTGTTGTGAAGGTCACTGTTTGGATGCAGACAGCAAGGAACATGCCCAATTAGCAATAGAGATATTTAGGGAACTGATATATCTAACCGAATATTTACTGATTCAAAATGTTGAGTCACCGTGGTATAACATCCACTTTGATGCTGTTTTGATTATTTGTCTTCTCACCTCTGAGTATGTGACTTTGTTCTCCACTTTAGATTTCTGAATTTTTTTTCCTTGCTTCCATAGCTCACGTTTTGGAGAATACCGGGTAGTCATGCTTACAGTTTGAGTAATGAGGAGTGTTAATGGTGCAACCGGATTGGTTGTGCTCCTTTGATTCAGAATCAGGACAAATTGCCTCACCATGACATGCAGTTTGGGGGTGCCCATATATTTAGCACTTGTAGCACCTGATGGGGTTAGTGATGTAAGGCCGGATGCGGCAGTGGAGATAACCTGCTTTCACAGATGTTGGTAAGTTAGGAAAGCTAAAAGTGAGAATTATGTTCTTTGTTGGAACAAGACTACAGTCTTTTCGAGTCATGATTCTCCTTGCTTGGATGACTGTGTAATTCTTGGACGGTTTCCTTCTTTCATACAGTTAATAAATTCCATTCTGTTATTACTCCCTTTGGGGAATTTGGAGTGGCATGGAGAGTAACTTTTACTGGAGGTCCATCAAAGGGTGTCAGCTTTAACAGCTTTGCAGAATGTTGGGACTGAGCAGTCTCTACGAGAACATTGCCAGACTGAAGTTGCCTTACTGATTTCTATGAGCCTGCAGACTCATTACATTTCTGCATAAGGAAGGAAGATAGTTTACTCAGAGGTTGGTCTGACAGAAAGCGTAAAATGAGGAATGATGGTATCTTCTTTTGAGGGTTTGTTTTCAACCTCTTGGATTAAAAAAAAAAAGTCATTTCCGGTGTCACTTGTCTTAGGTCTTGAGCTCAATGGCTCTAAAGGCGGAAAAGTATTTATATCCATCTTTGTTCCTTTCAACCCTCCTTTCATTTGGGTGAGTAGATTTCTTCTCCCAAGTTACCGGCCCTGCCATTAGGGGGGGGGAGCAGGAGCCGTACCGCCCGAGTGATCAAGTGGTATAAGGGTTAGTGCATTAGTCTAAAGGAAAAAAGAAGAAAGGTGGTTTTCCTTTCCAAAACTTAGTTTGTAAGAATAAGTTTACAGTTAATTTCCTGCAAATAATGCAGTGTGAAATGCATCATTTCTTATCAGTATAGTTTACAATGTCAGTCTTGAAAGTAATTTACCATTTTCATCCAATTAAGTACCTTAATTATTATTTTATTTGTTGAAGGCTTATATCCAAGTTATTTGTTAATTATACTACAGCAGTGCAAATTATTTCATGCTTTTAACTTTTATTTAATACAAAAAGTCTTTAATATTAATCTTTTAACAGTAAAGTGAAATTTCATATGTCCATTTTAATTAATGATGAGTGTCCAATAGTTTCTTACCTATTATGTGTTTTGAATGTTGCGCAGCTGCACGAGCACAGTCAACACTGGTTCCCAAACTACAAAAGCCATGTTCATCTGGTGGTGTTACCTGAACTAAAGCAACATCAAGTGGCACCAATTTCCGATGAAAGAGAAGGGGGATTTCACTAAGGAATATGGGTACAAAATCTGCTCGGCCAGCATTAATAGGTTCACGACAATTGGCTCCAACAAAGAATGAGTTGCTACGGAAAATACCTGCATAATAATTTTTAAATATAAATACATTAATTCTAAATTGATGGAAAATTCACACATGAACATTAATTTTGATATATATACACAAATGTACAGTACAATAGAAAAAAAAAAACGTTCTACAGCTAATTTTTTTGATGTAATTTTTCAGAAAATCATTTAACATATCAAATGCAACTTCCTGACTTTTGATATACATTTTATAATGTCTCTATACTATTTCTAACAGCAGTCAGCATTTCATGATACATTGTGCATATGTATTAGTTTTAGTCATATGGTGCAAGGAAGCCGACCGGGCTAGCCGAGTGGGTAAAGTACCTGCCCGGCAACCCAAAGGTCGCGGGTTCGATTCCCGCCTCGGGCTTGGATAAAGTACTGCAAAAACCTTGGGAGGTGCAATATGGCCACAGAAGCCGATGCGCCAACAACTACCAAATCAAAAAAAAAAAAAAAAAAAATGGTGCAAGGAAGCCCTGGGCTTTTGCAGCACTTGGAAAAAAAAAAAAAAAAAAAGAAATAAAAATAACAATAATCCACTCTTTTCATGAAGTATCTATCCAGCTGAGCTTTGAGCTTCCCCAAGCTACCAGCTCAAATCAATCATGGAGGTAACTTATTCCAATAATTAACACCTCACTGGCTAACAGAAAACTTCCTGCAATCTCCTCCCCCAACACAAATAATTTGAATTTATGTCCCTTAATTACAGTTAAAACGCCTTATTGAAATTGTTGAAAAGAAACAAATAGATGCAATGAAACCGTCAAACCTTAATACAGTTTTTTTTTAAATATGAAAGACTTGAAAGTAACAACTAAAATGTGCAAAAGTTTGTCCGCCGGTGTCTATTTAGTAATTGAAAGAACACAAAGTGTATTATGTTTTGCTTTTTCTCTCGAATTTTTGACACTGTTAATTTCAAAACACGAACATAACAGTCAATACAACCACATGGAAAAGCAGTTTTTGTGACAAAAGGTTTACTGTGTTTATATACATTTAACAAGATGAATAGGACAGGTGCCACCTTTCTTGTACAAGACTAACCATTAACTGATCCAATAAAAAAAAATTAAAAAAAACTCACAATCATTCATTTAGTATTTATAAAGCTGCATTTGTTTGCAACTTACTGACTTTCCCTATATTACAAAAATAACATATACAACATCATTTATATTGCCACAGAATAGAAGAGAAAATCTGATTTTGGCTAAGTTAAAGACTGGAGTACCTTTCTCTTCCTTTGAATGCACCTCCAATACAAGTCTGTCTCGCCAGAATTGTGAAAACTTGTGTGTATCTATTAGCTCCAAGCAACACAATGAAAACTCCACAGAAAAGAACATCCACTGCCACAAATCAAAAAAGCACATTGTACATGTATCATCAGACGGCACATTAATAAAAATTTACCTTGGCATTCAGGCTTGTTGTATTCAGCAGCACCTTCAGTATGAATATGGCATACAGTGACATCTTTTAATCCAGCTTTTTTTCCATGTTCAACCATTGCTGGTACAAGCACTCTAGGAGTGGCAGCTGCTCCATGAACATATACAGTATCACCTACAGAAGAAATACAAAAATATATTAATATTTTAGACTTTCACATAACTTCTTTAACCTTTTTATTTATGTCAAAGAAAAATGAAAATTCTAGAAAAGTAAAGTTAAAATTCAATTTAAAACAAAGTTCATACGCTACACTAATTGTCATTGTTGTTATTATTTGGTTTTTAGGAGCATTAGCAACTAAGGCCATATTGCTCCGGGGATATGCGGTGGTCATTCCATGACCTTTCCGCATCCTCTGTATTTGGTGGTCACGGGCTCGAACTCCGGTCTAATCAAGACGCATGTGCTACGCACTGCTGCTCCTGCATCATCCTGAATGATGATTAGTGTAGGGCATCTCCGTAGCCACCCGGCTACGGAGGCACCCTACACTAATCATCATTCCCTTTAAATTCTCAGTTTTATTAATTTATATATAAGCGGATTAATGTCAGAATATTGATAAGCTGAATTTAAAAAGAAGAAAGTTTCAAACATTTTAAATGTATGTATGACTTTTGAAATATCTTTTATATAATTAATGAGCTTTATCTGTGCATCCATAACACTGTAAGAGAGAGTACAACGATCAACTTAGAAAAAATTTGTTTCAAATGCTACAACTATATTCAACAACATATTCCTATCTTCTGTATTTTTATATGGAAACTTTAAACTTTCTCCATTAACTTTCTGAAGTACACTGAAAGGCCAGAATTCATAGGATATCTGGTTCCTGGGCAATGTGTCACTGTCACCCCTCTCGCAAGTGAACGAGCCCACCGCTTGGCACGTATACAGGTACACTGCATTCATGTAGACAGTAATTTGATGTTGGTATAGATAAACATCATGAGTTAACAGACTTTGAAAGAGGGATGATAGTGAGTGCCCGATGCATGGGTTACTTTATTGCGGAGGTAGTACAGAAATTGCACTATCCCCTTTGGCAGTATCAATAATACGTCATTTCTGGAATAACATCTCATCATGGACAGTGCTGTGGGTGGAGAAAGGTGGTAGATGAATGTGGCCGTCGACATCTGTCTCGCATTGTTTTGGCCAACTGGAGAGCAACAGTGGCACAAATTGCCGCCGACTTCAACAAGGGAGGTGCCAGGAACATCTCCACCAAGACCATCAGGCGATCATTAGCCGCAATAGGTTATAGGAGCCACCGACCCACCAGAGTCCCATTGCTAACACCACGACACAGGACTCTACGCCTCGACTGGATGAAAGAACATTGGCACTGGACCTTGGATAATTGGAGACAGATCTCCTGGTCTGATGAGTCCCATTTCCAGTTATTTCAAGTGGACGGGAGGGTGCGCATCTGGCAGAAACTGCACGAAGCTATGCACCTGTCATGTAAACAAGGAACTATTCAGGCAGGTGGATGGTCGGTAATGGTCTGGGGCATGTTCAACCTGCACACTTTGGTACCTCTGGTATGTCTAGACCAGTTCCAGGAGGTCCACAAAATGGTGGTCGACCATATATATACATTTGTATCTACACACACATGCATATGTTATATATAGGGGTCCATGAACTTTTTGATATTTGAAGGGCTCCACAAACTTTTTTGATTTTTGAAAGGGTCCATAGATCTCAGTAGTTTGGGAACCACTGGTCTACATGCAGATGCATCTCTGAATGTCCAGGTTATATGCCCACCCTTGCAGACCATCTTCATCTCTTCATGGTCATCTTGCACCCACAGGGCAATGGACTCTACCAGCAGGCCAATGTGCCTCCTCACAGAACTATGGTGACTAGAACATGGTCCGAAAAGCATTCTGCAGATTTTACCACCATGGAATGGCCTCCCTGTTCACAAGACATGAACCCTGTGGAAAGGTCTGTTTGAGCTTTGGATCCTTCACCCAGGAATGCGATGGAATTATGGACAGTGGTGCAGCAAGAATGGATGGAAATACCTGTGGAACGCTTTTGTGAACTAGTGGACTCAATGCCTTGCCATGTGACTGTCTTTATCCGGGCCAAAGGTAGGTATCCCATGATTTCTGTACACTCAATGTATTTATAGAATATTCTACTGGGTATAAATAGAAGAAATTTCTGCAATTGAGGTCAGTGGATTTTGAAACTGAGCACAGAAAGTAAAGTAAAAAGAAGATATACTGGGACACAATATGAAACTGCTAGCAAAATAAATCTTTACAGTATTTTCCAATATTTCTAAATCTTTAAAAATACTGTAAGATGATAGTAGCAAGTGATGACAGTATGGACCTGCACATACTCATGTTTAATTCTTTCATCAATTTTACTTAAGGAAAGAAATACGGAATGAAAGATGTGAACTGATCAGAATTCCATGTGCCATATGATGAAAAAAATAATTATTTCAGTACCAATATTCAAGGAGGATTTGGTATTTTAAAAGAACAAGTGAAAGGAAATTGTAATTTTTTATATATAGAAAGTCTAATCTAATAATAAAAATACCAAGAGCTATTTTTAATATTATATTAGTTTAAAAAAAAAAAAAAAGAAAAAAAAAAAAGGTAACTGCAGCCATTATCAATCCACTGCAGGATGGAATTATCCTCAACAATTCATGTTGGGGGAAATGGACCATAATCTGCCATGCTGGTCCAGTACAGGTTGGCTGATCGACCGTATTTAGCTGTCAGGGGCTTGAAAAGCACCTGACAGCTAAATACGGTCGATCTACTCAAAGAGTGTGTGCTACTCGGTCTACTCAAAGAGTGTGTGCTACTCGGTCTACTCAAAGAGTGTGTGCTACTGCACTCCTGCTCCTGACCACTCAGCTACGGAGACCTTTATTATATTAGTAAGAGACAGTATTTTGAAGTCATCAGGTTATAATCAAGGTCAGAAAGTTTACTGCAAAGAAACTTATAAAAATCTGCTATCAACTTAACAAAAAAGGGGTTTAATAAACTGGATAACCAGCTGACATTTCCTGTGAATAAGAAAAAAGTGGCTGAAAGCAAATTTGTTGTTGTTAATCTATCCTTAGTGCAAATTGGAATGGTGCAGTATGGCCAAAGATGCTAACATTCCATAAAAGAAAAGCAAAGAAATGGATTAGAATGTCACTGCAGAAAGAGAAGTACACAGAGAAAAATTTTGAATTTCTTATCTCTCTTGCTGTTTCTCTGATTACAGAGGAACAACGAGAGATAAGAAATTTAGGCATAGGGAATACAGTAGTTTGTTCCTCTAATATGTTGAAGGTGTTAATAAAATCGGACCACAAAAGTCTTAAATCCTGGACTTATATTTAAGTCCTTGCATAGCTCAGATGCATTTTGAAATCCATCTGAGCAATATTCAAAAAAAAAATAATAATAAATAAATAAATACAAGGTTGTTAAAATTAAAATATCCCTATGTAGAGGGCTCTGGAGTGAGTTCTAAGGCTCATACTGAAGATAAATTTGGATAACAGGTACAATAAAGAATGCACTCACCATTTATTGGAAAAAAAAATTAGTTACAAAATTTGTCACTGTATGGCACGTAACTATCTTAGTTACGATTATGCAAATAACTTACATTATGTGCATAATCGTAAGTTATTGCAATAGCGCCACTACTCAGCTCTACTGTACTGTATAAAAGCAAAGCAGTCTCTTCAAAATCATACAGTAGATGTTTGCCTGCACTACAGCAGCAATGCCAACAATGTTGAAGGAAAAGGTGCTATTAGTGAAGCTGTACTATCAGAACAGCAACAATGCAGCTGTGGCTATCAGAGAATTCTGGCGTCAGAAGCGCATACAGTGTGGACCTATGACTGTTTCTGCTGTCTGCAAAATGATTGCAAAATTTGAAGTGACAAGACATCTTGTTGTTCAACCAGGTAGAGGTCAAAAATGAGTGGACTCCTCTCGTGCTGAAGATGTTGCTATGGCTGTCGTGGATTTATCAAGTCAATCTCCATGTGGTAGTGCACGTGTGCCAGCTGTTTCTCGTGAAGTGGACATGCCGTATTATTCCACTGTAAGGCTAGTAATGCATCAGGTGTTGCGGTACCATCCTTACAAGATGCACATGCTACAGTAGCTAAAGCATGGTGATGCAGATATTCATTTCACATATGCACTTCAGTTTCTGGCACAAATAACAGTGGATATTACTTGGCCATGAAACATCCTTTGGCGTGATGAAGCCCACTTCTGCTTAAATGGACAAGTGAATACGCACTACTGTCACATTTGGGCAACAGAAAACCCCCGAGTTATCCAAGAGGTCCCATTGCATTCTCCAAAAGTGACAGTGTGGTGCAGATTTACGGCCACATTCACGATTGGGCCATATTTTTTTGAACAGGTAACACTAGCTGGACCCCGCACCTGTTCCATCACTGGACAGCAATATTATGAAATGTTGACAAATTCCGCAATACCAGAGCTACAACAACGTGGGTGCCTCAGGATACCATATTCATGCAAGATGGTGCGCCACCCGACATCTACCATTGTGTCCAAAGATTGCTAAGGCAACACTTTACAGACGAATGGGTCATCAGCCGTTGTTTCCAGAGATCTTGGCCACCCTGATCACCAGACCTCACCCCATGCGACTTCTGGTTGTAGGGTTTTTTTAAGAACCAGGTGTATCGAGAAGGATGTCAAACTCTGGCAGATCTGAAGGATAGTATTAGACATCATGTGCTGACTATTCCAGTTGACATGTTACGTTCTGCTGTAGAAAATGCTGTTCTTCGAATGGAAACTGTTGTTGACCAAAATGGAGAACACATTGAACAATTGTAGTGCTATTCAAGTGATTTGTATTGCCACAGTGCCATATAGTGACAAATTTTGTAACTAATTTTTTTCCCCAATAAATGGCGAAAACATTCTTTATTGTACATGTTGTCCAAATTTCTCTTCAGTACAAGCTTAGAACTCACTCCAGAGCCCTCTACATAGGGATACTTTAATTTTAACAACCCTGTATATAAATAATAATAAAAAATAAGCCTATAAATGCATTAAATCCACAAATACATATCTAACATGAGATTTTATTATATTCACCTTATAATTATACCTTGTAATTATGCACAAAAAAAAATTGAAAAATATTTAGGTGTTATTTTACTGATATAAAATGATTTTAGGAACTGTGGTGGTATTCAGAACCTTACCAAGGTCTTGATTGTCAAAGATATATTTTTTAAAAACTCCCACCTAACATCTAGCAATTTATTTATCTGTAAACTATCTGTATTTCTTAGTTGTTTCTGCACTAACTTATTTCTTGGTTATCTATATTTCTGATGTATGAAAATATAATCTGTATACTGAATAAAAATATGAAGGTTATTCAATTAAAACACATTCAAAAGATGACAGTTCTCAGCAGGGTGGGGAAATGGGTGTGTGTATTCTTAAACCAACATGTCAATGTTCCAGTTCATAAGAAAACCTGCTTTGGTTTTGCTGGCTCTTTTTTATCGCTGTGTAATTCTTTTTTGTATACATTTCAAACAGACAGCACATTCAAAATGGATCAGCTTGCAGAGATAATTTTTTAACTGTAAAAAATTTGAGAACTACAAGAAATCCATTCTGAACTAAAGTAAGTTTCCAGTATACAGTGGAAGCATCCTAAGTCTCCAAGAGTAAAAAAAAAAAAAAAAAAAAAAACACACCTGTGCTGAGCACCTAAAATGGATTTATGATAACTAAAGAAACGTACACTTGCGATTGCAACGTATCTAAATGTCTCTGGAAAACAGCATTGATCAAGATACCTGATACTTGCAATTGAGGTATCCGATTCTTGCTCGATACTCTCAAAAACGCTCTGCACTTGACTTCAGCATTTTTGAACGCAAATTTTATTTTCAAAAATTATTGATGTGAAAACATCTATAGAAGCACCTAACAATGGAATGTAACAAAAATGCGAGACAAAAAAAAAAAAAAAAAAATTGTTGACAAATACTGTATTTGTATTGTTGCAGTCATATGACAAATACTTTTATTGTTGCAATTATACATCCCACAGTAGTATTTGTCGTTATGTAGGTTTCAGACACAAGCCCTACAGTAGTAACTGCAGGATTGTGATGTCATACTATTCAATAAATGGCTACAATCATATGGGTAATTAGGCTATTGGCTTCAATTTTGCTAACCTCTTCCAAGCCAAGGATGTTTTCACATAAAATAAAACATCTTTCCTCCATACAAGGTACACACGTGGGTTTTTTTTGTTTGTTTTATTGTATTTTTCTAATGCAGTTCACAAAAATATTCAAATGAATGGCATCTGAATTTTGTAAATCGGTTAACTAGAACTTCAGATATCATACCGGTCATGAAAAATGCATCGTGCACTGTAATCACACTACTATTGAGTGCTCGTCACAGACAAGTGGTGGGAGTGTGGGAAGTACCTCTGGCAGAAGCCATAATCACTTCCGTGATGCATTTTTTCCTGACCAATCAGATTTACTCCATTGAAATTTTTGTAGGTGCCCCAAAGGATGTTTTACATCAAAAATGTTGATCCCAAATTTCTGGAGGACAAGTTATATATTTTTTGCAGTTAAAAAATGTTTTAACTATACATAATTAGGTAAATAAATAGCATTTATTGTTTATTACACTTCTATTATATAGTCTATTTTTCTTAATTATTAATTAAAACAAAATATGGAATTAACAAA
This sequence comes from Mastigoproctus giganteus, assembly GCF_048544385.1. Classification (NCBI taxonomy): domain Eukaryota; kingdom Metazoa; phylum Arthropoda; class Arachnida; order Uropygi; family Thelyphonidae; genus Mastigoproctus; species Mastigoproctus giganteus. Next base: position 26,128,279 of record NC_143575.1, read on the forward strand.
TGCAGAATGAAAAAGTCCTACCTACTGCATTTGTAGGAGAAAACTTATTTTCTGGATATATCAACTGTAATTAGCATTAGCAAAGGCACATGATGCAAGAAATCAGGCTTATATAGCATCAGCCAAAAAAAAAACACCCTTATTTCAACCATCCACTCACTCCAAATGTTTGTCAAGTTCTGCCTTGAATCTATTTAAGCTATCAACTTCTACAATGACAGAACGACAGATAGAAGTTTGTTCCAACAATCAACCACCCGCTGGCTAAAGGTAAACTTCTACACATCTATCCTACAACCGTCTTTCCTCAATTTGAATTTATGTTCTCTCAGGAGATTATTCTGAGCAAGAGGAAGAATCCCATCCACATTGAGCATGCTCAAACCATTCAAGGTTTTATACACCTCAATCAGATCACCTCGCAGGTGCCTAGTCTCCAGACACTGTAATTTGCAATACTTAAGCCTTTCTTCGTAAGAGCAACCCTTTGTTCCATTCACTAATCTTGTTGCCCTTCTCCATCCAACAGCTCTACATCCTTCTTAAAATGAGGCCTCCAGACCTGCATACAGTACTCAAGGTGTGGTCTGACCATTGCTTATACAAGGGGATAATCACCTCCTTATCCCTGCCAGAAAAATTCCTATATATCATTGACAAGATACCATGAGTTACTCTTGCAGACCATCTGCACTGCTCACAAAACTTCATGTCTGCCTGTAAAATTATCCCCAGGTCCTTTTCATTCTCTACCACTGTCAGTGTGGTACCACAGAGTTGATACGTTACTCTGGGATTACTGCTTCCCATATGTAGTACTTTACATTTGTCAATGTTAAACTTCATTTGTCACCTCTCAGCCCATCTGCTCAACTTTTCTAGATCCTGTTGCAGCAGTGAACTGTCATTAGTGTCATTAACAACCCTGCCAACCTTTGTATCATCTGCAAACTTGGACATTAAGCCTGACATACCATCATCAATATCATTTATAAATACAGAAAAAAACAATGGACCCAACACTGAACCCTGAGGGACTCCACTAATAACAGTAGTCCACGAAGAGCAGTTTCCATTGATTAACACTCTCTGTCTTCTCCCACTCAATCATCCCTTTATCCATAGCAGCAATTTGCCTCCAATGCCACACTGCTCCAATTTGTGCAGCAGTCTTCCTGTTGGTAACATCATCAGTTGGTTCCACTGTATAGAATTTAAATACTGTCTCAGACCAACATAGTCACCTTTACGAAAGCAAAAACCCTTCCCTTTACCCTTGATGCTAGTTACCTCTTTGAGTAAATCCCACTTCAGCACACTGTGATCACTGCCACCTAGTGGTTCCTTTATCTGCAGGTCCTTGATGCATGAAGAATCACTACTGATAATCAGATCAAGAGTATTATTCCCTCTAGTTGCGTCCCAAACATGCTGCTGTAGAAAACAATCATCCAATAAATCCACAAAAGCCTGGCTAGTGAGTGAGTGACCAACTCACAAATTTCAGGCAATATTCCGGAAATTAAAATTTCCCCATTATAAGACACTAATTTACTGGCCCACTATTTCTCTGCACAATTGCTCATTATACTCATCAGATTCATTAGGCCTATAACACACACACCTACTCTCATTTTTCCTTTCCCAGTGTTTATTTTACACCAAACAGACTCAACATGCATTGTCCACCCACATCAATTGGATGTGGGTGGACAATGCATGTTGTCCACCCACATCTTAGATTTTTCTTAGATTTTATGTGTTTCTTAACAGCATAACCCCTCCTCCCTTCCTGTCCTGTCTATCCTTTCTGTACACATTGTACTCCCCAAATTCCAGTTCTGCACTGCTTATGTCTGTGTGACAGCATGTTTCTGAGCATTATGGCGTTAGCTGCCAATGCGCCATTAAAAATCAAACCACGTCTCTGATATCCCAATAATATCTGCCTTTGATGTCTTGACTAGCACTTCAAGCTCATTGAATTTATTAACTATACTCCTAGCATTGGTGTATATGCAAGTATACATGCACCTGTTTCTACTCTTAGTTACCCTAACACAGCCCATGCATTTACTTGTTCCATTGTAATGTAGCAGTTACCCATGCTGCTACATTACAATTAAAATTCCCATTGGAAATACCTAAATATTTATTTTCATGCATTTCAAATACAACGGAATACATAGCTAAACAACAGACTTGTTTTATACAATGCCTGATACAAATCATTGACAGTGCACTGAAATACATCCTGCCACCTTCTTGGGATACTTTATTCTGTGCCATATATAATTTTGAAATAAAATACTTCATTTTATAGCTAATTTTTGGTCAGTAGCAGAGAACTTCTAGTTCAGTCATCTAAAGAACTGTGTGACAGCACAAGTTTGAGGGCTTTAAATTCTAAGATGGTCACACAGGATCAGAGACGTTCACAAAATAGAGAGAATACAAAAACATTACTGTATTTTACAGTATGCAAGCTTGAACTATGGTCAAAACTTAAAATACATCGTAGAAATAAAATTATTGTGTTACTGCAGTTTATGGAAAGAGGCCTTTCAGTCATTATACCACAAGAAATAGAAGCCATACTAAAAGCATCACCAAATTAACTGTTAAAAGAAGGAAAAATGAATCTGAGGAAGAGATTAATATTAAATATAGTAGTAGCAAATGATGCAAGGAAGCAAAATATATATATATATATAGTATAAGCAAAAAAAAAAAAAAACACCTCTTCTGTACCTCCCCCCCCTCTAAATATTTATCTAAATACAGTCAATATGTGTAATTCACAATGTGTGTATGAATTACATTGCATTCACTAATTTATTCAGCAATTTAAATTTTAACATTCTAATAAAGCTTCCAATAGTCAAAAGCATCAATCTATTTTGAGCATTTATAAGATATCAAATTCTTGCCAAGAACCTCTTGTTATGTGGTTCTATTTTATTTATGGCCTATGTTACTATTTTGGCACTTGACCTTCATATGTGCCTTCAGCAAAGTGACTGCTTCTTCAGTCTTCCACCCTCTACACAGTCAGAGAATCAGTAGTTACAAAGGTTAAGTAGCATAAGGGAGGGAGGGGAAAAAATCTTGCAGTAATAGCTACCTCAACAGATAATATCACCCTGTTCAGTGTTTTAAATGAATACTTTCAATATCTTGCTATTATAATACTAATATCATATCTTAACTTCAGTGCTAATAGATAAAAAAAAAAAACTTATTGTCAACCAAATAAATATATATTTCATCAGTTATTTTTCTTTGCTTTAATAAAATCACTGATTTTTTGATACTTGATTTTTTACATAGCATGTATAGTTTTTACCTCACATCTCAAGATTAATTATATATTACAGAACAATTATTTTCCTATAAGGAATAATTCACAAATATATCTTTCTATAAAGCAGCTCTAGATAATATAAAAAAAACATGGGTTAAAAAAAATCCACTTAATTTTTATCTAATATATCTCTTTTGGTAATAAAGCAGGTAAATGAAAATTAGATTAAAAAAGTACTTCCTCATCTCTAGCAAAAAAAATGAAGTTAATTTTTTTTTTAAGGATGAGGATGATAACGACAATTTGTTGTATTATTTTATAATTCACAAAAAGAAGAGTTGATCAAGAATTCCTTCTGACAGAATAAAAGGTAACTCCGTGTTTATTCTTAACAGCTGAGATTTGTCAGTACGTGTTTCGGAAACACGTACTGACAAAGTCATGAACTTTGCCTGTTTTTTTCTTTTGTTGCAACAACCGTCGAAAATAATTGATATCTTTGCATGTCAGAGAAGAATGTTTTGTTGAGAAATGTCTTTTCAGTTTACTCGGAACCATAGCAGCATTGCTCAGTTTTTATCTGCACACGACGCACTCGGGGATTGGGCACGTTTTATCATCACACTAGAAAAACCAAAATATAAATAATTATCACTATACTGTCTGCACACTAATTTTTGTTTCTTTTTTTGGGCTTGTCACTTTCAGGACTTGCACTTGTGAACGGAATACTCCTGACAAGGAACTTGTCCATTGTTAAAAAAAGAAAACAGTAAAATCAACAATGTTATGGCTTGCGATCACAGTTTTCTGACTATTTCAGAACACAGCTGTGAGGAAACTAAAAGTGATAGACGTGGGAACGTGGGAATACTCTTTGAACAGAGGGAAGGGCATAGCTATCGCTTTAAAATACAGTCTTATAACAAAGGGTGGGTGCATCGGCATGAACAAGGTAATTTCTAATTATAATACGTATAGTATTATTTATAGGTATACAATTTCAGCAAAGTTCGCAACACACCTGTCATCATCTGGTGGCACACCAGTTGCGGAACACTGCTATAAGATATTCCTGCTCTCATTTTTCTTTTCCCAGTGCTTATATCACTCCAAACTGACTCAACATTGCAGTAGCTACCCTATCAACTGGATATACTGTCTTAGATTTTATGTGTTTCTAAACTAAGTGAATAACACTCCTTTCCTGTGCTATCTGTAAACATTGTACTCCCCACATATTCAAATTTTGCAACTCATATCTGAGTGACGCCATATCTTCTCCAATATCCACACAATGTGTGCATTTGATGATTTGAATAATGCTTCACAAAATTAATTTAGTATGTTCCTAGAATAGTAAATTAATGTACACGCAAGTATAGTAGTAGTAGTAGCAGTGGCATGTGATGCAAGAAAGCAAGTGTATGAGCTTATGCAGCATCAGCCAAAAAAAAAAAAAAAAAATCCCACCATTCCCTCCAAATGCCTGTCCAGTTCCTCCTTAAATTTATTCAACCTATCAACTTCCACAACGACAGATGGAAGTTTGTTCCAGCAATTAACCACCCGCTGGCTAAAGGCAAATTTCCATACATCTATTCTACATCTGTCTTTTCTTAATTTGAATTTATGCCCCCTTAGGTTCGTAATCTGAACAAGTGGAAGGATCCCATCAGAATTCAGCGTGCTCAACCCATTCAAGTATAGATGCAATTGTTTTTATTCTTGGTAACCCTAACACAGCCCATGTATTTGCTTGTTCCATGAGAATCCCCCCCCCCATCAGGATGTAAAATCACTGATACCTTGCTTTTCAGGCTGCTGCATCCTATATAACATGTACATGCACAAAATATAGTCAATACACACCTACTTTTTTTGACAAGAAACTTCAGGTCAGTAATAAGGATGTAGATTTCTTATCCATCACCTCATTTTTGAAGTCCAGAAAAACAGACCTGACTGACTAAAACAGTGACAACTTCTTTGAATTTCAGATTGATATTCCTTACTTAAACAGGATAAAACTAAAAATGAAACACTTAAAAAACAGCATAAAAAGAATATTTGTAAGTATTCCTTTATAACACAGATAATATGCAGAAATTAATGAATTTTTGCAAGCTCACAAAGAAGCAGTAAGCTTAATTAGCAATAACCTAAATTTTAAATATTAACCTTTAGCCTGTACAGTTTCTGAATATGCTAGTTATTCATTACTCCCGATCATCAGCATTTCAGTACCATTCTATTATCTGTACAACAGTATTCTTAAAAATGTGTAACATGCTGACTTTTTTTTTTGTTTTTGAGATTAATTTTCAAATTTCGCTTGCATTCTGACAGACTGTGCTGTACTAATTACAGAACACTTTTGAAGTAGTATTAGCATTAGAATTGGCACATGATACAAGAAAGAAAAGCTTATACAGTTCTGCCCCCATATCCGCTGATTCAGTTACCCGCGGTTAACCACCGGAAAAAAAAAAAAAAAAATGGAAAAACTTAACACGTACTACTTGCGTGTCCAATAGGATGCTTCCTTTATTTTTTACGATGTCAATTTTAAATCGGATAGCTTCCCTTTATTTTTTACAATGTCGCGTAGGTGTTTGGTCACCAACATTATAATGGTTCTTTAAAGATTTAACGGATATACCGTTTTCAAACTTTTGAATAATTTCAAGTTTGTTTAATTTGAAAGCACAACTCTTGAGTATGCCCATCATTTTCGCAATTTCTAAAAAAAAAAAAAAAAAAAAATTCCAACATCCCCGACATTAATAAAAAAGAAAAAAAAAAAAAAAAAGAAAAAAAAAAAAAAAAAGAAAAAAAAAAAAAAGTCCTTTTGCGGTGCCATGGAACACAACAATTGACACGACGCATTAAATCAAACTAAACATTCGGTCGCTTTTTTCATTTTGAGCGGTAGGTGTGAAGACAGCGGGGACTGCAAGATAATATATATATATATATATATATATTTTTTTTTTTTTATGAAAACCCCAAACACGAAAAGTATTAAAACCTATAGTACTTAGTACAGTGCATGGGTTGAAGGAGAAGTATGGGGGGAGGGGGATGCCGGAAACTTTGCTCTAGAGACTAAACATGGGTTTCACCACTTCAAGCCTCCAATAAGCAAAGTGGTGGTATTTAGGTATACTAATCTCCCAATGACGACTTATAACACCGGTTCTTGTTGCTTATTTACGACTTGCAAAATATCTGTTTATACCCATTCTAGTTATTACTTGAATTTTATCATTTCTGTTTTTTTTTTTTTAATTTTTTTTATATTTTTAATTTGGGGTCTTGAAGTGTCGCGGTTAATCCAATCCCAGTAAACAGAGAGTCTGTTGTACTTTATTATTACCGTATTTAATGTTGGTAATGCCTTACTGTGTGTTTAATTTATCAATTAAACTTTATTATACATATGTATGTACAAGAAAATCACAGGGTCAGCAGGTGTTCGCTTATATCCACAGTAGGTCTTGGAACTTATCCCCTGCAGATACGAGGTCTTACTGTACTGCACGAGCCAAAAAAAAAAAAAAAAAACCCTTCATTTGCCCATTTACCTTAAATAATGTCTGAACTTCTTTAAATCTATTCAAACTTGCCACTTCCACAACACTAGGCAGAAATTTATTTCAACAATCATTCTGGCTGAATTTCCACACACATCTATTCTACCATCATCCTTTTTCACTTTAAATTACGATGAAATAATTTCTAAAACTTTCCTTCCTAAAAAGGAAGGGAAAGAACTTTAGGAAGGAAAGTTTTGGAAATTATTTCATCGTAATTTTTTTTCATCATTGCATTTTTTTTATGTACCAGTTTATTACGTGATATATTTTATCAGTGTCTATTTTTAAATGTTTGACATAATGTCTTCAGTCACTCAAGAAACCTTGAGTGACTGAAGTTTCAACGACAATTTCTCGTGGAGGATTTGATGGATCTGGAGTCAGGTTGGAGCTTTCGAATATAATCCCAGGGCATCGGATCATTCATGTACTAAAAGGATTGAACAAATTTCATAATTTTAAAGAATTTTTTTTATGTATTTCAAATCTTTTTAAAATCAGTGATGGGGAGTTGAGCATAGAAGTCACCCTATGAAGAAATATTGCGGTAACTCTTTTGTAATTTTCAAATAATAATTAGTGCATAATTAAAATTTGTTCTAATTTGTAGAAAAAATTTTATTATATATACTGTATTTCTTTTCTTTCATTCTTAACAAACTGGTAACATTTAATCTTTTAAGATTTGATAAAATTGGTAAAATTTCAAAATACTGTATTTAATTTTTTCATGTTTTACATAACATTTTCTGGAACATAAATAAAAAAAGGAAAATTAAATAATATTATCTATAAAAGTTATTTCACTGTCATTTTATATAGTTGAACATGTATTCCTACTGTACTAAAAGATTTTTTTTAAACAAAACTTGCAAGCATCACTACCTGGATCAATTTCTTAAGAGTGTTGTTATCTTTTAATGACATATGAAACTAACACACTCAGATAGTGCTAAGTCATGGCAAATGCTAAAATTATATGACAGTGCAACATAGTATTTAGGACAGCAAACATTCACAACTGCATTTCAGAGAAAATGTTTAACTTATACATCAGCTTTTATTTAATATGAAAAGATATCTAGGGCTTTTGTCTATGACATAATGAATTGTTTATACTAGTCTAAAACATTTACTCTTTGTTAATTACTAATAGGCATTAATACTTTACAACTACTAAATTGTTAAAAATTTCTCCTCATATTATATAATTATTCTATTATTATTAAGGCTAACTGCAGATGCATTAGTTATACAACATTATTTGCAGAAACCAGAAATAAAGAATACTGCATAATTCCACTCACCATGAAAGCTATTTATATGTTACTCAACTGGTTAAGTAGTCTAATATTTCTTTACAATACTACACATCTGTTAATTTGTTTTGATTTCTATGATAAAGATATACCACGTATTTTGATTGAAAATAAATTATTTAAACAGTAATTCTTAAATTTTCCTTTGATATAACTTAAAAAAGGTATTTGTTTAATAAGGCTGGACTAACTGATGAATTTACCACAGCCTTTTTAAATAAATTGTTATTTTTAAACAAAAACTGAGAAACAATTCATTGTCAAAACTGTGTGAAGAGGTTCACTGATATACAAGGAAAAAAAAGAGCAGGAGGAAGATCAGGGCCTTATGGTATGCCAACATTAATTGAAAAATAAAGGAAGAGAGCTTTCTGTCATGAGATAATGAAGAGCCAGAAAGGAACTAACCATCTATGTGCAAAAAGAAGATAAATAATAGAATAAAAGCATTCAATTGAGGCTTTCATATCATACTCAAACACAATGAATTTTAAGTATCCTGTATATTGTCCATTTCAGTAATGTAAAGAAGCTGCCTGACTGTAAGGTTATGTAGAAAATGAAATTCAAATAAAATTTTGTGATTTGTGTTTCATCAGAAAATACTCAAAGCTAAGTACTATTTGATCATACTGAAAAACAGATTGTGATAAAATACCAGGTTGATAAAAAGACCACAGAGAAGGTGATTTCACTTTTAAAATTGTGGTGGTTTATAGTACATAAATCCTGTGTGACTAAGAATACTACAAGGCACTGGTAAATCCGAAAAGTGCAATTAGTGAATGATAAAACAAAGAAATAGGCATTCAAAAAGACAAAGAAAACTAAAATATTTGTCCTTTATGCTTTTTTCCTCTGGAATATGCTCATAAACATGACTTACTTTTGAAAATACATGAATTCATTTAAAATACAGTACATATAATTTGTGCACGCAACATTATAAAAATTTTTAAAACAATTTTTTTTGTTTTTTTTTAATTAAAAAAGTTATTGTACTTGCTTTTATATATATATATATATATATATATCACTTTCTTCTTTGTAATCACTGTCTTGCAAACAATATCATGGTAGCTTGTAAATTTGTTTTTAATAAAGGCCATTGCTGCTCTTTAAGTGATAATTTTTATTAAAAAAAGTTTGGATTCTTCAGTTTAATTGTGAACAATAATAACACCCAAGTTAATTTTCTTGATTTTATTAAGAAATGTTAAACTTGTTAATTTATAAAACAACCATATTTACAAATATGGTTATTTTATCAATCAATATGGAACAAGAAAATGAATGACAGAGCTGCAAAGCTCAATAAGTTCTACATTATATTATTATTATTATTATTAGCTATATGGTGCAAGGAAGCCTGAGGCTTATGCTGCACCAGCCAAAAAAAAAAAAAAAAAAAAAAATTCCCGAGATACCCTGAGAAAGAGAGTCAAAAGAGAATCACCAAGAAAGAGAAGAATGATGATATCCATCTCAGGACCCTGGGTTTGCCAAGTCCATACTCACCAGATGTGAGCCCATATCAATTAACAATGATTAGGAGGAATTACGTCAATAAAGAATTGTAAAATGCTTCGAAGCTAACTCTCATGTTATTCAAATGAGTATAAAAAAATTTAAATGAATTCTTCACACTCAAAGACAAATTCGATGAACCAACGCACCCAGAATCAAAGGTCTAAGAATCCCAAAAACTACCCCAAAATAAATTAAGCCATCAACGAGTAAAAGACATTAGGTCCATATAAAAAACGAATGCTAAAATAATATTAAAAAATTTTGTTACTTTCCTGAAATGGAAAAATAAAACTGCTGAATGTATTGTGAAAGTAATTTTACCTTCCTCTCTTTTTAAATTATTCTGTACTCTAAAGCTACTCAGCTAACAGAGCTACATAACTCGAAATACCTTCCAAGAAAAGTTTTTACCCATGCTTTAACTCTTAAAATTTTGAGGCATCACCTTGGCTTATCTATTGTGATAAAAATTGACAACCTCTACTGGAATGGATCAAAGTGACCCTCATATGCAATTATTAATATTGCTTGGCTAGCAATAGGGTGCATTAATGGATCTTGTATTGTTGTGGCCCTGACCCACTGCTCTAGGACATGGTGTATACTTTATCAGAGTACACAAGTTTCTTGATTATAGTTATATTTTAAATTTTCCAACAAAGACAGATATATGTAATCTAAGCAGTTGTTAAAAGTTATAAAATATTAGTTTTCAATGAATGAAATCTTTTGGGGCTAATGGAAAAATTATGTTAATAAAATGATTTAGCTAATTTAAAATATTTTTTAAATTAAAAAACAAAAACGGTTACAAAATAACATTTTTAAATTTTCTGTTTTATCTCCTTAGTTTTATAATGATTTGTTTGCACATTTACTTTTTGCACACAATTCCATTAGTTTTAAAAAGCATTAATGGAACTGCTCATTATTAAGATACCTTCTATTAGTTATACTGTAACATCTATATCATCCAGAGCACAAGTTAATTATTTAAAAATTAAATAATGGTGCTGTTTTTAAATGTCTTAAAAAATTTATAACTTTATAATAAGCAGAAGAATTTTACCTATTTTTTTTTTACTTTTGCAGTGTACTTGAGGAAGTAGCCAGTGGGAAAGGGTCCAAGAGCTATTACTATTTGCAGTAGCTTAAGTAAAGGTTCAATGACATCCAAATTATTGAAAAAAGAAGTAGTACATCTGCCAGTTTTGCTAGTTACCTACACTAGTTCTAATAATAGAGACAGGGAAAAGCAACAGAACCAATTCACTATTTTTAATTAAGCAAAAGAAAGCACTATTACCAAATAACAGATAATAAGGTGTGAGGCAAAGATACATTTACTGTTTAATGGACTAAGAACCTAACTACATGCCTTGAGAGAGGGAGAGATCACAGCTTAGTGACCCAGTGACTCCTAAACTCCACACAAGCTTAATCACATTTGGATAAAACTTAATACTTGAAGTGTATTGAGTGTTATAGTGTTTTGATTGGTCAAAACAGAAATTTATAACAAATTCAGAAACAGTTTAGTGATTTATCAGCTTAAAAGCAAGAACTGCAAGACTGACACACGATTCCCCCTTCATGTCATTAGGTCTGAGTGAGCGATGACTTCTGAGCATTTCTTTGAAGGCCTAAAGATGTGAAAGTCACAGCACAACAGGTCAGAAGCTAGGTGTCATGGCATTCATATCAGTAGTGAAAAATGATGCCAGAAAGCAAGATTATACTGCATCAGCCAAAAAAAAAAAAAAGTCATTTAAACTTCAATTGCCATTTCTTAGCCCATCTGCCTAATTTTTCTAGATTGCATACTTTGGTTACTGTCATTAACCACCCTGCCAACCTTTCTATCATCAAAGCAAAAATATACATTAAGCCTGATATATCTTCATCAATATCATTAATAAATATAGAAAACAACAATGGCCCCAGCACTGAACCCTTGAGGGGGGGGGTCTACACTAATAACATTACTCCAGAAAAGCAGTGTCCATTCATAATCACTCTGTCTTTTCTCAATCCCTTTAACCATGGCAGTAAATTGACATTAATTCCACACTGATCCACTTTGTACAGCAGTCATTTATGTGCAACAGTATTAAAGGCTTTCTGAAATCCAACTATATGATACTAAAATTATTTTCTGCATCCAGTTCCAGCATCATAGTATCCAATCAAATTGATCATACAAGATCGCCAACAAATCCATGCTTCACTGCAGTATAATCGCATTTCTGTCTAGATGATCCTCAATGAGAGACTCCATTATTTTGCCTGGAACCAAAGTCAAACTAACAAATCTGTAATCACAGTCAGTTCTGCTATAACACATTTTTTGCAACGTGAATTTGCTCCAATACAACAATGCGAGTATAACACAATTTTTGTGTTGGCTCATGCACGATTTCACCTGCAAGTAACACTGGGTGAACTCAAAACCCAGTACAAGCTGAATGTAGCGACCTGCGTAGCAATACATACAAGTTTACGAAGCTTAAAAAATGTCAAATGTGTGAGAGCTATATTTCACATTTACTGTAGTTGTATTGGTCGGAGACACACTGTTGTCATTTGCTGTATTTACAAGATAACACGTGATAGTGTAGGCCAACTCTTGTTTGAGCTTGCATTTTTCTGTACCAACAGAAATTTCGTGAGGCATGACCAGAGGAACACATTTCTTTCACTACCATAAAACAATAAAAACAATTAGCAGTTCCCGGGTTATTGGGCTTTTCTGCTAGTGCAATCTAATTATAAATGGATAGTAAACTCGATCTTACTACATTTGCAATAATACTGATAGCTGGAATTCTGTGGGTTTTCACATTATTATGGTGAAATGTGTTTCCCCCCTCCATGAAATCTTCAACCATATAAAAAACAAATAAATTTTCAGAATCTTCTCTTTGTAAACTTGTCTCACTTGTGCAATTTGTGCGTCCCATGTTCGTTGTTTTCAAACAAACTTCATATCTTGTCAAGGTAAAGTGCTATATTTACTGTAATATTTATTTATTTATTAGAATTTTAAGATTTTTAAACCTGTGTTAGCAATTTTATTGAGTTTCGAATTTTTTTAGCGTTTTACTTACCAGACCAAACATTTTTTTTGAGTGCTCTGCCCCTATTCTTATTTTTCCCATAAGCCCTGTTGTTTTTAATGTAAAAAATACCATAGCACGGAGATTTTTAGGAATACATGTGCCGTGTTATAGCAGAACTGACTGTACTCATATTATCCTTTGATCCCCTTTGTGAATTGGGATACACTTGCACATCTCCAATCCACAGGAACCTCTCTTGAATCCAAAGGTGCTCATAATCGTGGCTAAAGGTTTGCTTACTCTTTTGCTGCCTCCCTTAATATAACTGGATAGATGCACCCACCACAAGTGCCTTTTTTATGTATAGCTTCGACAATTTCTCTTCCACTTTTCTCCCAGCTGTCACCCAATCATTTAGCTCCGTTAGAATTTGACTAACTACCAGCTTTCCCATCCCTAAAACATTCCTCATTCAGTTTTTTAGCAATCTGAGCAGGACGATCAACAGATAAACCATTAATATCAAGTGGACCAATGTGATTCATCCCTTTCCTTCTAGTGATTACATAAGTAAAGAAGGCTTTGCAACCTTCGCCAAAGACTTTTCATAATCTGTCTTAGCTTGGCTAACCTCCTTTGTGATTTGATTGCAGAGTAGTTTATATCTACTGTAGGCTTTTGTATCACCTAATTTACATGCATCCCATGCATTTTTCTTCTCTAGTTTCATTAGTTCATCTGGTAACCATTTAGGTCTAAGCCTCAAACAGCACTTCTTAGTTGCTAAAAAAGCCTAGTAGCTTCTACAAATGAAAGGGTTCAGTTCTGCAAATAGCAGCATTTGGAGATAAGGCACCTCCGAGATCTGACTGAGGTGTTTAAGACCTTGAATGGATTGAGTAAGCTCAACATTGATGGCATCCTTCCTCTTGCTGAGACTACACAATATTCTTGGAGGGGATGAACAGGTGAGGTGGGTAATTTTTTTTTTGGTTGATGCTATATAAGCTTGCTTTCTTGCATCATTTTCCACTGCTAATACTAATAACTTCCCATAATATCTCCCATTTAGAATATTTTCTATTGATAACATCATCAGTTCTACTGCATTTCCCAACACCACTGAATGTCCACTCCATACATGGCTGACATTTAGCAAATAAATGTTAACTAGATATTCAACCTCTTTACCCAAAAATTGTATTGCCATATACTGGATGCATATATCTACGTTGTTCACAAAATGCAAACTATGGGCTGGGTTTTCACTGACCCACACCTTGACAAATTTGTTCAAGGTCCAATTAGCACTGCAAAACGCTAGTTACCAGCTTGGGGAGAACAATGATATATATAAAAAATCTATAATATATATATATATATATATAAAAAATGATATATATTTCAAATAGAGAGCTTTATGGTAGCTGAAAAAAAAGTTTCTAGTACCCCGGCTTGGCCTAAAACTGAAACTGAGGAACTACATGAGTTCCTCATATATTCTATTTGAGTCTTTCCAGTTGTTGTGAATGACAACGGTGGGAGAAACGACTTGAAGTTCTTCAAACAAAAGAATTGTGACTGTTAGATCCATCCTTTAGAAAATTTACATTAAAGTCACCAGAGATGACAGTGGCTGGAAAAGTGGATTGTGTGCTGTTAGATAGGACTAGTTCAAGTAATTTTAAAGCTATCTCAGTAGTACAGATAGGGGACTTGTAGAAGGTGGCCAACCTAGTTCCGTCCAGCTCAACAGACACAGCCTCAGTAACCCGGCAGGCTAGTGGCAAGCACCAGCTTTACTCTGCCCGTATTTACACGATCGTTACATGCCCAGATCAAGGCATCGTAGCCAGGGTTAGCAGATGTCTTGGGCCCATCTAACCTCACAAGCTCAGTAAACCGTGGTAGAGGAAAACTGTCCTGAAGGCTGCACCATATCTCCACAGCCATGACGATTTTTTTTTTTTTTTTTTTGATTTGGTAGTTATTGGCGCATCGGCTTCTGTGGCCATATTGCACCTCCCAAGGTTTTTGCAGTACTTTGATCCAAGCCCGAGGCGGGAATCGAACCCGCGACCTTTGGGTTGCCGGGCAGGTACTTTACCCACTCGGCTAGCCCGGTCGGCTCAGCCATGACGAGGTCTGAGGTGAGTACAGCTGGGTCAGTAGGCAAGTCTTGGAGATGCTTCATCAAGGACTGCACATTGTGGAACAGCACTTGGACCAAACGTGTTGGGCACTCCTCTCGCAAGAACCTGTATATAGGTACTAGTGGATCCTTCCACAGCCGATTTATCTCGACTACCACTGCATTAGTCTGACTAGGAGGAATGGGAGGTTTGAAGCCCTGCTCACTTACAATGTACAAACCTTCGAATGTACGTATTCTCGAACAGGTCAGGTACATCATCGGCCTTTTGATCGATGGCTTCCTATGTACTACTTATGAAGTACTACTACTTTATCCATGGTAGCTCCCTGACTCTTATGGATCATGATAGCTTCAGCTGGACCTATTGGAAACTGGGTCCGGTGAACCTGGAGGCTGGAGGACTTCCATCGTTTAACAGTGCATGTACAGGGCTCTTCAGGTATCCAACTCCCTGTGCCAAGACAACGGCTATCGTTAAGAGATATCTGACTCCTCCTTGCCCTGCTTGATGCTTTGTCGTCAAATTCAAACCAGACACGCAAAGGCCTCCTTTCTTTGTTTACTTTATTCACTCCATGGTCTATTTGTCTCACTCTTCCAATGGTTCCATCAACCAAGCCATCAGATGGGTCTGTGTTGACAGTAATCATGTACCGGGCATTTATTTTGAGGCAGGCCAAAAGTGTAAGTACTAGGGAGTTGATACAGTTTTCAGCGTGTTCTCATTTGCTTGCTGGTTTGGTTCACCAGTCACAGTGTCTTTAGCCTTGACAATAGTTCCTTCCGTGGTCATGTTGGACAAGGTAATTTCGTTGTACGTATTAACCTCTACATTGCTACCAAAGAGACGAACGGCCCTTTCGACCCCAGATTTTGCTCACCGTAAGTGAATGTTCTCGATTCTAAAAGGGATATGTCACGTGATGTCATAGCACCAGCAGCCATACTGTTAGGGGCTGTGGCAAAAGCGAGATCATCTCTCTAGTGCATTATTTCAGTTAACTCAAAGAGTTTAAATTGCTTCCAAATCGTCGAACCAGCCAATAGAGCCAAGGGGTTGGCAATGTTCGGTTGAAATATTCAGTTGTCCCCTATTGGTGGAAGCTGTCTAAGGTCCCCAACTAAAATTCAGGAGACATCTCCAAAGAATGCAGTGGAGTGGAACAGCTATTGCAATCTCCTGTTTACTTGATGAAATGTTCTTGCACCCACCATTGAAATTTCATCAATGATCAGAAGGTACAACTTGGTCAATTTGCAAGCCAAAGTGTTGGCAGTACTAGAAGAGAGCTCAGACAGTATGCTTCCAGCTTAGGAAATTGGCAGAGCAAGGGCTGAGTGGAGAGTTTGCCCACCAATACCAAAGGCAGCTTTACCAGTTGGAGCAGACAGGAGGATTTTCAATTTGTCTGGGTTACTTCCAGCTTTTTTGTTAAAATATATACTGAGGCACTGCTAGATGGCTGTTATTAGGAGACTCTTACCTACTCTGGTGCCACCACTGATGAATAGGTAAATTCGAGGAGTAGAAGGAGAAGCCATCTGAAAGTGATAGAATATGTGCAACAACACATCTCTCTGTCCACTGTTTAATTTTCAACTCTCAAAGAAATTCTTCTTCTATAAGAGCAGGCTAGTTAGTTAGTTCGTTAGTTATTTGGTTTTTAGGAGCATTAGCAACTAAGGCCATATTGCTCTGGGGATATGTGATGGTCATTCTCTGACCTTTCTGCTTTCTCCGTATTTGGTGGTCACAGGCTCGAACCCCCGTCTAATCAAGAAGCATGTGCTACACACTGCTGCTCCTGCCCACCTGGCTAAGGAGGCGCCTAGAAGAGCAGGCAGCTGCACAATTTTAGCCAGTGGATCACCCCCTTGATCTGGGCCTGGATTTTCACCAGGGATTATATCATCCATCACATGGAGAATGTAGTTGCCTAATGGAAGGCTACATGCCTTTCTAGCAATGTCTGCTTCTTCCTCGTCTCTCATTTCTTCAGCTTCATTCACAGCTACTAAAAATGCCATGAATTCTTCCTCACCAGCCATTTTATTAAATTTTATACCATCTTCCTTGATTACATGACATTCTTTGAATATTGTTTTCAGGTCTAAAGTTGGACAAAGCAACTCTGTTTCTTCATTTCATCAAGAAAGGTATAACTTAAGTTGATCCCAATAAAAGTTATCGGGATCCTGAAAACGATCACATCAGCGAAAGCAGATTATTCTGACTTTCTTCCTGCGTCTGACATAGCCATCGGCGTTCTTAAGAGCCATCCAACCACCTATTGTTTCTTCATTATCACTGTCATTATATTTGGTTACTTCTGTTTTCGACGAGCAAGGTGCAACACTTCATATAAGAATAATAAGCTGCAAAGGAAGCGGAGACTCAACTGCTTGAATTCGTTTGGCCGGTTCAAGTAAAGGCCAACAATGCTTGCGAGAAAAATGTTAGTTACAGAAGGGTTCAGATTTTTGAGTTCCGCGGAACCCTTGAGGATGTGCACTCTCTTGTCAGGTGAGCTGGTATTTATAAAAACTTCACTCTCACTGGCTCTAGACATAGGCAGACCCACTAAGTTGTAAATATTTTTTTTTTTTTTTTTTTTTTTTTATTAAAACGTGAACAGTAGATACATTTTCAACAACAACAACTACTGTATTTACATTCTATGTACAAAGCAAAAAGGAAAGATAAAGGAAAACTTTTTAGAAAGAAATACAAAGGTTTCAATATTTTAATTTCAGGAAATAAGAAAAAACAGTTTCTTGGGGTTGGGTCGTTCTCCTGTTAAGTGTCACACGTTGAAGGTGATGGACTGTTCAGTGATGGTGAAGAGGTGACCGCCACTGTTCCATTCGCTGTTAAGATGATCCACAGTTTCTGGTCTTTTGCAGTGGAATTCGAGTAGGAGTCTGCTCTGCAACTTCCTCCGTAGGCTCCACTTCAGATGTTGCGCCGATGTGTCGACAGGTGGCACGTCATCACTGCTTCTTGTGTGCTTCACGTAGAAGCTGTAAATGACGGCCTTGGCCGCAATGAATAGGAAGTTGCAGGTGGTGTGTGCTGTCTGCTCAGAGTGAAGTAGGTACCAGTAGTCCTCCGGAGTGTGGGCGTGGTTGCAGGCAAGCTTTGCTGCATCCAAAGCGTATTTGACGAGTTCCTTGTTCACAGGGCATGCCAGGTATATGTGTTCCAGGGTACCTGGGGTGGCGCAGAAGAGGCAGTAGTTTGAGGAGCGTAACCCGAAGATTTGTAGTTATTTCAGTTAACTCAAAGAGTTTAAATTGCTTCCAAATCGTCGAACCAGCCAATAGAGCCAAGGGGTTGGCAATGTTCGGTTGAAATATTCAGTTGAAATATTCAGTTGAAATATTCAGTTGAAATATTCAGCAAGCTTTGCTGCATCCAAAGCGTATTTGACGAGTTCCTTGTTCACAGGGCATGCCAGGTATATGTGTTCCAGGGTACCTGGGGTGGCGCAGAAGAGGCAGTAGTTTGAGGAGCGTAACCCGAAGATTTGTAGTTATTTCAGTTAACTCAAAGAGTTTAAATTGCTTCCAAATCGTCGAACCAGCCAATAGAGCCAAGGGGTTGGCAATGTTCGGTTGAAATATTCAGTTGTCCCCTATTGGTGGAAGCTGTCTAAGGTCCCCAACTAAAATTCAGGAGACATCTCCAAAGAATGCAGTGGAGTGGAACAGCTATTGCAATCTCCTGTTTACTTGATGAAATGTTCTTGCACCCACCATTGAAATTTCATCAATGATCAGAAGGTACAACTTGGTCAATTTGCAAGCCAAAGTGTTGGCAGTACTAGAAGAGAGCTCAGACAGTATGCTTCCAGCTTAGGAAATTGGCAGAGCAAGGGCTGAGTGGAGAGTTTGCCCACCAATACCAAAGGCAGCTTTACCAGTTGGAGCAGACAGGAGGATTTTCAATTTGTCTGGGTTACTTCCAGCTTTTTTGTTAAAATATATACTGAGGCACTGCTAGATGGCTGTTATTAGGAGACTCTTACCTACTCTGGTGCCACCACTGATGAATAGGTAAATTCGAGGAGTAGAAGGAGAAGCCATCTGAAAGTGATAGAATATGTGCAACAACACATCTCTCTGTCCACTGTTTAATTTTCAACTCTCAAAGAAATTCTTCTTGACTGGGGTGGGAAGGATGTTGTGCCACAGTCTCCACTGGATGTCTGCGTCCGATTTGGAACATTTCGTCCTGTACGGAAGGTTCCACTGAAAGTTTGATGGTGGCTTGTGGTGAGTGGAGAGGGGTGCAGGGATAGCTTGGCAGGTGGATGACTGGAAAATCGTGGTTGCATGGCGAGACATGATTAGCTGATAGACTTTTTTGGAGGGTGCAGGAGACAGAGGTACCGTGTCTTCTGGTGATGTGATGACGAAGGTTGGTGTAAGCGAGGATCCAGTGACATTTCCAATCCCTTTAGTTGTAGTGATGTCTGGAAGAGCTTGTGTGATCGCTGATTTTAGATGTATGTGTTGCTGCTTTGCATTAATGGTTTTAATGGGCAAATCTTCTGATCCTTTCCATTCAAGGCTTGGTGTCAGGAGGTCGCCTATGGTTCTTATTCCTGCCCAGTTCCACGTAGGGAAGAAGAGAATATCATCATTTGCAGGGTCTATTATTCTTTTATTGTAGAAGAGCGGTTCTGAAAGTATTCCGGGAAGGGATGTTCTCTCAAGATTATGGTGAAGGTTTAGCTTTTTCCAGCGGTATAGTGCGTCTTTATAAAACGGCGGTAGTTTGAGTGGTACTGGTGCCATGTCCATTCTCAATATTGTTGAAAGGGATAGTCCTCTAGTGGCTGTGGCTAGTAGTTTATCCGTAGTGTTGGATTGTGCGTATTTTGTTTGCAGCGTCTTAAGAAGAAAGGTGATCCGGAATGCTGTGATTTTGTCGTCTAAAGAGACCAACCCTTGACCCCCGTGAGTAAGTGGTTGGCTAAGTTTGGAGCAGGACATCCAGTTGGTTTTGTTCCAAAGGAAGTTTCGGATAGATGCCTGGATTTGGTGGAGGAAGTCAGCAGGTGGAGTGAGAATTTTGAAGGTGTGCCAGAGAACGCTTGCCGCCATATGATTGACCACAAGCACTCTCCCTCTCAGCGAAGATGTGGCGCACACGCTTCTCCATCTTCCGAGTACTTTGTTGAAACGACTCAGCAATTCGGGCCAGTTCTTCTGAGAGAAAAGGAGGGTATTGCCGAGGGACACAACTAGGTATTTCTGTCCCTCGCTGGACCATGTGCCTTGGATGGGGGAGTCGGTTCTAGTTTTCCAGTTGCCAGCCCACAGGCCGCTGGTCTTACAGTGGTTGAGTTTTGCGCCTGATGCTTGAGCATAAAGATCATGAGCCTTTTGAATGACTTCAAATTCACTCTCGTGTCGTATTGCAATTGTGACGTCATCTGCGTATGCTGAGTAGGTTATATTTAGGTGGGGTTCTGGTAGCAGCGTTCGTCGGGATTGTATACTGGTGGCAATTTTATTAAGGAATGGTTCTATGGCAATTGCATAGAGTTGTCCAGAGAGTGGGCAGCCTTGTTTTATCCCTCTGGAATACGGAAAGTGGCAGGTGAGCTGGTTGTTGAGTTTCAGGCAGAATTTGGCTTCCTTATATAGCAGATGGATTGTTCCGATGATGTAAGGTCCATATCCAAAGGCTTTCAAGGTTTGAAATAGGTAGCTGTGTTCAACGCTGTCGAATGCCTTTTCCTGGTCAAGGCTAATTAGTGCTAGGAATTCTCTTTGGCTGTTTGCAGTGGAGAGGAGGTCTCGGATCAGATGTAGATTGTCGTGAATCGATCTTCCAGGTACAGAATATGTTTGTTGGTGATCGATGATATCAGGGAGAGTGGCTTTTAATCTATTGGCGATGGCTTTGGAAATGATTTTACAGTCCGTGTTCATTAAGGAAATCGGGCGCCAGTTTTGTAGATTGGCGCGATTTCCTTTCTTGGGAATCAGTCGAGCGACAGAGGTGGTGACCGAAGCTGGTAGTCCATGGAACTGAGCTTCTTCAAGCATTTCAAAGAGTAGCATTCCGAGTTGATCCCAAAACGTTTGGAAGAATTCAGAAGTCAGTCCGTCCAGACCTGGTGATTTATTTTTGGAAAGGGCTTTGCATGCTGCTGTTAGTTCTTGTAGGGTGATTTGTTTCTCCATGCTGCAATGGGCCGTATGGGAGATTTTTTTAAGTCCTGAAAGGATTTCCTCCGTTGCCTTTGTAGAGGTTTCTTGAGAACTGTAAATTTCTCTATAAAATCTTGTTACTTCAGAGAAGATTTCCTCTGGGTCTTCAGTGATGTTTCCGTTTTGCAGCTGAATGGCAGTGATGGTGGTTGATTTCTGATGTCTGCTTTCTAATGAGAAAAAGTATTTGGTCGGGGCATCAGATAGATTTATGTGGGTGTATCTTGATCGGAGCAGGGCGCCTTTTGCAGAGTGTTCTAAGTGGGTTTGTATGGCTTGTAGTGTTGACTGGTAGGTCTGACTTTCAGATGGGAGATTTTTCAGCCTTTGCTCAAGTTGATAGAGGTTATTACGCTTTTGTTGACTTTTCTGATGGCTGTAGGTTTGCGAGAATGATTTCAGTTTACTTTTAAATCTAGGCCACCATGTGTTCATGGGCTCCAATCTGTCTTTGGATTGGGCAAGGTTGGATATCAGGTCTTGCAGCTTAGAGATGTATTCCTTGTCTTGAAGAAGGCTATTGTTGAACATCCAATAAGCACCTCTACTTTTGTAGTGATTGGGTGAGAAAGAGAGCTGTAATTTGATAAAGGAGTGATCTGAGATATAAGATGGCAAATGTGTGATGCTTCTGACCAGGGGGATGGTGTGTTTTGGGATGTAGTATCTGTCCAGTCGGGCTTGGTAGGGTAGTCTTGCTGATGCTGTATTTGCTGATCTCCAGGTGTAGGACTTTTCTTCTGGGTGCTGGTGTCTAAATACGTCGACCAATTCATTGTTGTTTATCAAGGCTTGCAGGTTATTGATTAATGTTGTGCGGTGCTCAGTGCATCGTGCTCTGTCCATTTTTGGGTCAAGAGTGCAGTTGAAGTCGCCAGCAAGAATGATATGTTCTTGATCTATGGTAGAGAGGTGGCTTTGTATGAAGTTGGTTATTTGGATAGCGAGTCTGTCCTGCTGTGGCATGTAGATGTTAAAAAGGTGCAGGGTTTCCTTCTGGGGTGTATCCAGGAGGGCGTAAATTGCGTAGCCAGCGATCTCTGCTATCACATTGAGCTTGCAGGCTGACCTTTGATGAAGGCCGATACTCACTCCTGCCCCATGATGTTGTTGTGTTGGAGAATGATGAAATACATATGGCCAATCTGCCCATTTCAAGGATGGCCTTGTGTCTGTTTTAATATTTGTTTCTTGTAGGAAGAGTAGGTCGGCATGATGTCGTTGGACCTGGTGAAGGATCAGCTTATTGCGCGATGCAGAGGAGCATCCTCTTGCATTAAGTGATAGCATGCTAAGAGTCAGCATTATCTGCAGGGATAAAGATAAGGGTTTTGCAAGTTTTGGGGCGGTTAACATCCTGATTGATGATATTGCTGTTCAAGCCCGTTAATCAAGTAGTACAGGCGTTTGGATCTATTCACATCTGCTCTGTCTTTCTTTCCTTTTAGTTTGGAACGCAGACCCGTAAGTTGTGAGATCAGCTCGGGTATGTTAGAGGTGAACTTCAGAGCTGTCACCAGCTTCTGTGGCGAGCCGCGTACTTCCCGTAGAAAGGATCGTAGTTTCTCCACAGTTAAAGGACCTTTAGTGTAGGGAAAATCGGTTTCCTCGTCCTCTGAAGCACTTGAATAGTGAGAATCACAGTTGGTCTCTTCTTCAGTGCCCAGAAATTCGGGTTCTTCTTCATTTGGATCGTCAGTAGTTTGTAGCTGTTTATTTATTTCCATACTCGGTGGTATGATGGACTTACTTGAGATCTGGCCGTTTATCTTCTGTGGTGTTCTGTATTTATTTTCGTCGCCCCTGTTGTTTTTGTTTGCGGTTTGCTCTTTTCCTGCCGCCGTGTGCATTGTCTTCTTCTGTTTTGTGGCTTTGGACGTGGTCTGCCTTGGGGGTTGCTTTTGAGATAAAACTCTTCGGTCTCCTGAAGAGATTGCGTCCTGGTCTTCTGTGGTTTTTGAATTTTCTTTTTCTAAAGAGTTTGTTGTGGGGAGCATCTCAGACTGTTGGACAGTTTCTTCAGCATCCCCATTTTCTCCAACAGTCAGCTCGCTTTGTGCATCTGGCCTGACCCAGGTTGGTGCCGCCTGAATTTCGGTATTACTTTCAGAAGAGTTAGAGATATGCGGGCAGTTTTTCCTGATGTGACCCTCTTCGTGGCAGAAGAAACATTGTGAGGAGATGGAGGTATAGAAGGTGTAAGTTATTCCGTTTAGATCGGTGTTGATGAGTTTTGGGATGTTTGCTGCGTCATTGTTGGCGAAGTGCATAAGTGCTTGCCTGCGGAAGCTTTTTATATGCGAAAATTCCGGTTTCGTGGTTGCTGCAGAGAGTGTGCGTATTTTCCCGGTAACTGATCCGTATTTGGATAAAATCCCTCTCAGAAAGTGATGAGGGATTTCAGGTGGGACGTTTGAAATTGTGACTTTCGTTGGTGCTAAGGCAATTGGCACCGCTTCTAGGTGATGAAGACCGATGTCTACTCCATTTTGCAGGATAGTTTGCGCCCATGAGGGGTGGCTGAAATACACCTGCACAGTTCCCGCCACACGGGATGCGTGGGTAATATTTTTCGGTGGTACTTTCTCCGCGATCGCTGTAAGGTACTGTTCTAAGGGAGTGTTTTCCTTGGTAGCGAAAATTACTATTCCATTTTCCCGGGAAGTAATAGCGGTTGCTTCATTTGTAAGAGCGTTGTTCGACCGCGTATGTACTATTGTTGGTCGCGAGAGAGAGGTTTTTGCTGGCGTCAAGCATAATCCATTAGATACGGTATTAGCATAAGTATTAACAGTTACTGACCTTTTGGACCTTGAAGTATTCACCTGTTGTCGCAGGGTGTGGTTTCCAGTATCTTGGTCACTGCTGGCAGTAGCTGTAGGTTCCGTTGCTGTGGTTGTTTGACCTTCGCTGGCCATAGCTGGAGGCAATAGATGGGGTGGACGGGGAGTGGAATAAGCCGCTATTGGAATGTCCAGCTTTCCATGGCTGAAGTTAATAAATTATTTTCTAACCTAACTGAAAACCCGCTAAATCTACACACACAAAATTATTATTACTCGAAAGCTCTTCCGAAGAGGAATCGAAATATATATATGTTGACTGAGGGTTCTCGCAGACAAACGTTGAAAGGGGCAAAAGGGCGGGAGCTCAAAAGCACGTGTCCGATCGGCCAAAAGCTTCCCACATACACTAAGTTGTAAATAGCTTCCTGTTCAGATATCTCTGAGGAATTCAAGAAGATGTTGGAAACTGTGCACAATGCTTCCTTCACTCCTCTGTTGCCCTTTCTCACTTCCTCGATGGCTGCCCTGAGCAAGCGAGACATTCCACGATCGGTCTAGTTAATGTAGTTTATGACATAGAATGAGCAAGCAAACGGATCCAGAATGTATTGTATATCCATGTTCGCTTGGTGTAGAGAGAGGATTTTCTTGCAGAATGGATTAACCATAACACCCCTGGACTTCTCTGTAGGAATATTTTAGGTTTAGTAAGGGTTATTCTAACTGCAAGGATATATTCATTTAGTAAAAGATTAATGTAATTTAAATACTCATTGAATGTTTTAATATTTGAAGGAATATCCTCCAATTCAATTTTTCCCTAATCGAGACAGATGTTTCTTTTGCTTTTTTGTACAGCAGGTCTAGGGCATTGAGTTCCAGCAAGATTCTAGTGCAATTCATGGGGAAGAAGGGAATCTCAAATTGACACGGTTTATAACATAGAGTGCTTTTTGTATAGCAACTAAAGATTCGCCCAAGCCACTACTGTTACAGGTAATGATTGTGTCTACAAATTCAGTCACTTTTTTAACAGTAGATGGATCACCTGGTTGGAAAACAGGTGCCCCTTCCAACCACAACATAATGTGAGCATGAGGTGAACCCCTGTGCTGAAATTCTATTCTGTAATTGACATGGTTTACGACAAAAGTGCTTTTTGTAGAGCAACTAGAGATTCATCCAAGCCACTACTGTTACAGGTAATGATTGTGTCTACAAATTCAGTCACTTTTTTAACAGTAGATGGATCACCTGGTTGGAAAAAAATTCTATTCTGTAATAGAAGTTACTAATTTTATAAGCCCAAAAGGACCACCAGGGGAATCTCATATCTTTCTAATTTCTTTTAGCCTTGTCTCAAAATAAATTGCACATATGAATGGGTCTGCCGGGATAAGACGTGTCTTTTTTTGGTAAGTAAGTTCAGCTGTTTCATCCAGTGTGATAAAAGTGTTGCCAACAACTTTCTTTAGCAATTTAATAAGCTCAGGCCATCTGGATTCTGTTGCTGATAACATCACAAATAATGTTAGCACTCCAAATTGCCTTACCATGGCCAGGACTTTTTTCTTTTCAGCCGCCCAATGCGAAAGAGAGTTTTTAATTCTGACTAGAACTCTGCAACTCTCGTCATGCTGGACAAGGTTATCGTTGAACCCATAATTCAAAAGATTCTTCTTCTTTATCTTCTCCTTCTTCCCACGTTTATATGGGGTTGGCATTTTCATCCTTAATTCTTTTCCTCCATTTCTCCCTATCCTGGGCTTCCACTCTCTTTTAAATCCTCTGCCACCTTGTCCTTCCATCTCAGCCTAGGTCTTCCCCACTTCCTCTTCCCTATCAGCTCCAACTTTTCACACCTCTTCCCCACATACTCCTCACTTCTTCGTTCCACATGACCAAGCCACCTCAACCTAGATTCCTGCATTTTTTACTCAGCGGCCCCACCTTAACCTCTTATCCTGTCCTTCCTCGTCACATCACACATCCATCTTCTTCTCTTGGGCCCTTGTAATCACCCATGTCTCAGCACCATACATCCATGTGGGTCTAACCACAGTTTTATACAACCTTCCCTTCATTCTGCAATTTACTTTCTTATCACACAGCACCCCACTCATCTTTCTCCAGTTCAACCATCCACATTGCACTCTATGCTGTATTTCTACACTCAATCCGCCATCCCTCTCAACGTTTGATCTCAGATACTTAAATTTTGAAACTGATAGTAGCTTTTCCTCCTGCAGTTTTATAGAACTCTCATCTTCTCCATTCAGTGCCATATATTCTGTCTTTGTTCTACTTATCCTCATGCCTCTCTCTTCCAATGCTTTCCTCCATTCCTTCAATTTCTTCTCTACCTTTCCTTGTGATGGTTGCACAAATAGGGGCTCTGGCAAGAGTTTTTTTCTGCAGTCATGTTGTGATTCTATTTTTCAACGATAACATCCGCTCTTTCTTGAGTGTGGTAAACAAGTAATCGGATCACACTGCCCTTCGATCATTCCTAGTGATTTCGGATGTGACGATGTCCAAATGACTTAATTTTGTCTTAAAGTGGCGCCTTTGACCACAATGGACTTTAATAAATGCCATCTCCTCTAAGTGTTCATCAAAAAGTAGAGTGAGCAGCCTCTTCCCCTCCCCAGGAGGGGAAGAGCCTGCTCACTGTGATAGTGACATCACCACAGTCATCCAGAAGAGTCTCCTGTCCTCCTGGATTAAGAGGTTGTTCATCATCCTCTTCTTGTGCTCCATCTCGGATCTGTGCTTCAAGGTCTTGACAGGTACAAGGTTCCTCTTTGTCAGGCTCACCAACCCAGCTTTCTTCCAGTTAAATACCCAGCCCTTGGAACAGCTCACACGCTGGACTAAGTATTGGGCTGTCTCTCTAACTTTCTCTGGCCTTACTCGTCCCTTACGGCCATGCCTATAGCACATTTTTCACTTCAATTCTACAGTGATGATGTGTGTGTCAGACATGGACCGTGGTAGTGCAGACACCATCGTGTCTAGCTGGACTGGGATGTTGACCACATTACCCACAAGACCATGCTGTATCCCAAACCATCTTTTAAGGGCACAAAAGGTGATATAGTTGTACACGTTGGCACTAATAATATTAAGAGTAGGAGACCGGCAGAATTACTTAACAAGTACAGGTCACTGTTGAACAAAAGCCGAGAATTAGGGTTGAATTTGAAAGTGTCTGCAATTCTGCCCAGACACGATAGGAGGGAGTATATGATGAGAGCCTTGTCGATCAATTCGGCCCTGGAAAGATTGTGCAAGGCTCAAGGGGTAGAATTTTTTTTAGCCTGGACTGTACTTGTTAACAGGAGAGATTGCTTCTACAGGGATGGGATACACTTAAATAGAAAGGGTGCAAGAATATTTGCTGATGGTATCGAGGCAGTGTTAGGTGGGTCGGAAAACTGCTAGCTTGGGGGGAGACAAAGACCAATAGATTGACAGTAGCCACTGGCAGAGGTGAAACAGATTCTTGCACTGCTTCTATTAGAATGAGCAGAAGCCTGGAAAACAAGATGCATGATATTTCAGAGACTGCTGGGAGCCATTGCGGTACAAGTAAACACATGGGTTGTGTTAGGGTAGCTAAGAATAGAAACAGGTGCAGGTATACTTGCGTGTACACCAATGCTAGGAGTTTAGTAAACAAATTTGATGAATTTGAGGTATTGCTCAAAACATCAAAGGCAGATATTGTTGGGATATCAGAGACGTGGTGTCACACAGATATAAGGGATGCAGAACTGGAATTTGGGGAGTACAACGTCTACAGAAAGGATAGACAGGATAGGAAGGGGGGGGAGGGGTTATGCTATTAGTTAAGAAACACATAAAAACCAAGGAAGTGAAGCCAGTCGACATCGCTGGACAGTGCAGTGTTGAGTCAGTTTGGTGTGACATAAGCATTGGGAGACCAAAATTGAGAGTAGGAGTGTGCTATAGGCCTAATGACTCTGATGAGTATAATAAGAAACTGTACAGGGAAATAGTGGGCCAGTAAATCAGAGAGTCTTATAATGGGAAGATTTTAATTTCACAGATATTGACTGGAATTTGGGGGCTGGTCTCTCACACACTAGCAGGCTTTTGTGGATTTATTGCATGATTGTTTTCTACATCAGCATGTTCGGGAGGCAACTAGAGGGAGTAATACTCTTGATTTGATTATTAGCAGTGACTCTTCATGCATTAAGAATCTGCAGATAAATGAACCACTAGGTGGCAGTGATCACAGTGTGCTGAAGTGGGATTTACTCAAAGAGGTAACTACCATTAGGGGTAAAGGGAAGGGTTATTGCTTCCATAAAGGCGACTGCGATGGACTGAGACAGTATTTAAATTCTATACAGTGGGACCAACTGATGATGTTACCAACAGCAAATTCAAAATGGGAAGCATTCAAAGAACTTATCTTGGAAGCTACTAGGCTTTACATACCAACTAAGAAATATTGTTCAAGGTTTAGGCCAAAATGGATGTCAGATAAACTAATGAGGCATATAGCAGAGAAGAAAAATGCATGGGATACTTACAAATTAACACATGACACAGAAGCCTATGATAGATACAAGTTGATATGCAACCAAGTTACAAAGGAGGTTAGGCAGGCGAAGGCAGATTACGAGAAATCCTTGGCAAGGGATGCAAAGAAAAACAGCAAAGAGTTCTTTACTTATGTAAACTCTAGAAGGAAGGGGATGAATCAGATTGGTCCACTTGATATGGATGGGTCAACTGTTGATGATCCTGCTCAGGTAGCTAACAAACTAAATGAATATTTTGCATCGACATTCACACATGAGGAGTTATTCAGCGAGGGGAATGCCAGAGGTGTATTCAACTCTAGCAGTAAGCTACAGAATCTTGAAATAACTGGGAGTAAAGTGGAAGAGAAATTGTTGAAGATAAACACAAGAAAGGCACCCGGGGTGGATGGGATCTATCCAGTTATATTAAAGGAGGCAGCAAAGGAAGTAAGCAAACCCTTAGCCATAATTATGAGAGCTTCCTTGGACTCAGAGAAGGTACCCACAGACTGGAGATGTGCAAATGTGACCCCAATTCACAGAGGAGGATCAAAGGCTGACACAAGTAATTATAGACCTGTGAGCTTAACTTCTGTTCCAGGAAAATTAATGGAGGCACTGGTTAAAGAAGCACTGCAGGATCATTTAGACAAGACTTCAGTTATAGCTCGGACACTGCATGGTTTTGTTAAGGGGAAGTCTTGCCTGACCAATTTGATTGGATACTATGATGCAGTCACAAAAGAATTGGATGCAGGGAATAGCTTTGATATTATATACTTGGATCTTAGAAGGGCTTTTGATACTGTTGCACAGGGAAGACTGCTACAAAAATTGGAGCAGTGTGACATTGGAGGCAAATTGCTGCTATGGATAAAGGGGTGGTTGAGGGGGAGAAGACAGAGAGTGATAATCAATGGACACTGCTCATCGTGGACTAATGTTATTAGTGGAGTCCCTCAGGGCTCAGTGTTGGGTCCATTATTGTTTTCTGTATTTATAAATGATATTGATGATGGTATATCAAGCTTAATGTCCAAGTTTGCAGACGATACAAAGGTTGGCAGGGTTGTCAAGGACACTACTGACACTATGCTGCTGCAACAGGATCTGGAAAGTTTGAGCAGATGGGCTGAGAGGTGGCAAATGAAGTTTAACATTGACAAATGTAAAGTACTACACATGGAAAACAGCAACCCCAGAGCAACGTATCAACTCTGTGGTACTACACTGACAGTGGTAGAGAATGAAAGGGACTTGGGGGTGGTTGTGCAGGCAGATATGAAGTTCTCTGAGCAGTGCAGACGGGCTGCAAGAGTAGCTCATGGAGTATTGTCAATGATATACAGGAATTTTTCCAGCAGGGATAAGGAGGTGATTATTCCCTTGTATAAGGCAATGGTTAGGCCACACCTAGAGTACTGTATACAGGTCTGGAGGCCTCATTTCAAGAAGGATGTAGAGCTGCTGGAACGAGTACAGAGAAGGGCAACAAGATTAGTGAATGGAACAAAGGGGTGCCCTTACGAAGAAAGGCTTAAGTTTTGCAAATTACAGTGTCTGGAGACTAGGCACCAGCGAGGTGATCTGATAGAGGTGTATAAAGCCTTGAATGGTTTGAGCATGCTCAATGCTGATGGGATTCTTCCTCTAGCTCAGAATAATCACCTGAGAGGGCATAAATTCAAATTGAGGAAAGACAGATGTAGGATAGACGTGCGGAAATTTGCCTTTAGCCAGCGGGTGGTTGGTTGGTGGAACAGACTTCCATCCCTTGTGGTGGAGGTTGATAGCCTAAATAAGTTTAAGGCTCAGCTGGACAGGTATTTTGAACGAACAGAGGGATGAAGTGGAAGTGTTTTTTTTTTTTTTTTTTTTTTTTATCTGATGCTGCATAAGCTTGCTTTCTTGCATCAAATGCCTCTGCTAATGCTAATGCTAATTTTCAAGAATACATGCCAGAGAGAAACTAATCTTCTCTCAAGTGGTGTGAGGTCTTTCAGGACAGTGAACTTCAGGGAACACTAGGCCATTACATTGGGCCAGTCACAGGATCTTGCCTTTGAGAATGGAAGCTATACAAGTGTAACAGAATTTTCCCACATCGGTGTTTGGGTCTAAGTGGAAAATTGAGAACAAGTATTCTTCACCCGAAGATGCGTCGCCTATTGTCTTAATAGACATCCTTGAAATATGTGTAATTGATTTAATGTACCCCAACCTCCCACAACAATGGCAAATATGGCAGTGCCCTTCGCTTATATTTTGGCAAAATTTGCATGTGACTTTGTCTCAGTCTGATTCTTTTTTTCATTTTCTGTGCTGCAGAAGTTGAACTTTCTCTAATCTATATGAAGGGTCATTTCAGTGTCCGACAATACTTGTCGGACACCGAACTCTGTTTCTGGAATTTGGAATTTAACATCTGTTTATAAAAGAAAGGGCTAGAGAGAGGAAGAATGTCTGACAATACTTCTCAGACACCGAAGTCCAACAATACTTGTCTGACTTTGGTGTCCCGTGCCTGCCCTGCCAGTTGGTAATCCTGATCTTGACGAGATCGGTGGTGAGCTTCAGTATCGTGGATCTGTCCTTTCCTTAGATACTCCTCATCTTGGCGAGCAATCCTATGGGCCTCAGTGTTGCAGATTTGTTCCAACTCTCAATATTCAATGCTAAGGCACCTACTGCAGTGTGACAGAGAATTAATTCGTCTGGTTTTTAATTCACTTTTAATAGACATCGATGCGCTTTCATTTTTCTTACTTTCTTTCATTCTCTTTCATTTTGAGAGATAGATTAATTCGCCCATGATCGCCTCTTCCTCTCTCTAGCCCTTTCTTTTATAAACAGATGTTAAATTACAGAGTTCCAGAAATCCACCTTAATATAAGTTCCATAATATAAATACAGCCACTCCCCAACTTACATAAGGGTTGTGTTCCACGGAACTTTACATTAGTCAGAATTTCCCTAAATGCTTATGCAGCACTCACAAATTTGATTTAAGCAAAAAAGAAATGTTCGACAAACATGTAAATAGAATTATTTATTCTATTTTTTTTATCTCATACACAGGAAAAATTACAAAAATTTCAAAGTTATAAAATTACAAAAAGAGAGAGGAGACAGGCATAACCATGTGCAAGTTTTACCTTTCGAGCATCGTTGCCAGAATTGACTCTCCAGCTGATAAGCATGCCGCTGCGGAAGTTGAGGGCTATGGAGATTTAGAAGAGGTTTTTTCAACACATCAAAAAATTTATCTGCAGCTGTAGAATCGGCACTGGCGACTTCACTGCATACTTTAATATTTTGGAAACCAGCACAATGCTTAAACCTATTAAACCACCAGTTGCTCCATGAACTCGGCTTGGGGTTCGCCGTACTTATCCTTAATATCTTCATAAATACTTCTTGCTTTTGCTTGAATGGTCATTGGACTCAGCGGCACTTGCTTCTGAATCTGATTTTCCATCCATATTATTATAGCTTTTCCATCTTCGATATAGCACTTGAACGCTGTTTTGTGATCAGTGTTAATCTTAAATTTTTATTCATTTTTTTATGAATTGCATTGATCCTTTAACATGTTCTTTTATATGTGCACTGCCCCTTAAAATTATTCACCGTTGAAGCAGCGAGACCTAATCCCGTGCAATAGATAAACTTTGTCCTGCTTCCTACTTCTTAATCATCTTCATTTCTAAATCAATTTTGTTTTGTTTCCTAGCACTGCCAGCACTTACACTTTCCATTGGGCCCTTTCCCTTCACCATTGTAATAAGTAAATAGGAATGAAGAGAAGATTCTGAAAATTTATTTATGTTTTTTTATATAATTGAAGATTTAAGAGAAGGGAAACTCATTTCACCATAATACCGTAACGTAAAAACCCACAGAATTCCAGTTATTGATATTATAGCAAATACAATAAGATCAAGTTTACTACCTGTTTATAATAGATTGTACTAACAGAAAAGCCCAATAAACTGGAAAGTGCAAATTGTTTTTATTGTTCTATGGTAGTGACCTCCAGAAATATGTTTTAAAAAAAATATTACAAAGGCATTTAAAATTGATTCTTATAACGAAACACATGATAACAATGAAAGTGTAGTGCAATTTCCATTATAAAAATGACCTTTTAAAGAGATAAATAGCTTAGTTTTATAGTGAAAATTTCAACTTCCAAGGTCTCTTGGAACGAATTACCAAAAAAACAATGTGTTATTGGGTTCACATTACAATACTTTCACAATACCTCCATTTATTTCTACAGGATGCAAAATATGTTCCCACGATTTTTTCAAGTTTGCACCGGCCGGCAAAAACTTACGTAAAGTCAAATTTCCGTAAGTCGAGTATTACATAAACCAGGGAGTGGCTGTAATATGTTTATGCAAATGAACAAGCTTCAAATATATATTTTTTTTCTGATCAATTAAAAAAGAACAAAATTTGCTGTATCAATGTTGATAAGAAAGTAATTATGAAATGTTCTGCAGATAACTTTAATTTTTGAACTATCCTAACAAAAGCTATATATGATTTTGGGCTATTCTTTGTAATATTCTTTAAACCAATATGATTCCTTCTATGAAGTAACTAATGTGCCAATAAAACCAAACCAACCAACCAACCAATCTATGAAGTAATTCTGTCAATAGTTTTTGCATCTATAAAGAGTCCATTGTTTTTTGTTGAAAGTCATGCCAATCCTTGCAAGATGCAGACCACAGCAGTCACAAAACAAAGAACTGGAAGTTTATCTTCACAGTCACTAGATGACCTGTAAATAATTTGATCTCAAAAATTGCCAAATCCTGGAGATTTAGCACGTATACTTACAACTGTCCTAGAGAAGGATGGTGGCCAGATTTAAAAAAAAAAAGACGCCTGCCCAATTTAGCAAAGTAACATTGTGAAACTGCATAATGAACATGCAAATTGGAATGTACACTCTCCAGAGTCTCACTTGCAAGTTTCTAAAATAACTTGCACATGATTATCGCTGTTGTTGTTGTTTGGTTTTTAGAAACATTAGCAACTAAAGCTATATTGCTCCGGGGATATGCGGTGGTCATTCCCTGACCTCTCCACATCCTCCATATTTGGTGGTCATGAGCTCGAACCCTGGTCTAATCAAGAAGCATGTGCTACGCACTGCTGCTGCCCACCTGGCTACGGAGGCGCCATGATTATTGCATAAGTTACTTTAGAAACATATGGTGTATATCACAGATAACTCTATGCTTATGCCTACATTGCTGTTTTGCATTACAAATGCATCTATGGAGAACAAAAAGCGAATCACTACACATTATTTTATTATGATTGTTTTCTATAAACTTTTAACTTTAAATATTATTCACATAATATGCCTTACTTATAAAAGTGAATATGGATACAAGAGATTGCAAGTGTTTTAGTTACAACAGTATCCGATTATTTCCTACTGTGTGGTCAACTTTCAGAACATCTAATATGAGAAATGCACGAGTAAAATAAAATTTGCATATAAATTCTAAGCAAAATAGCACTATTGGAAAAAACAGGACTATCAAGCATCCCTTTTCACAATTCACTCAAAAACTGCATGTCTAGTAACCCAATCCTAGAGCAGTGTCTCAACTTCTTTTGTAATGTGACCTACCCAAACTATAAGAATAAAAATTGTGCAACCTCTATATAATGGCAAAAAAAAAAAAAAAAAAAAAAAAAAAAAAAGAGAGAGACCTACAGTACACTATTTTAGTTTTATTTACAGACAGGGGAATTCACCATTTTGGCTTCTCAATTTTTCATATACAAAGTAAAAAAAAAAAAAAAAAAATGCAATTATCCATTAATATATATTATATACTAAGGCGCATTTAGGGCTAGAGCCTCAAACTGCAAACAAATTTAGACTATGTATATAAAGTGCTTAGCATCATAATACACAGCCATTTCTGAATAAACAGAAAATTTGTTTGTAATTTGTAAACAGATGCTAAGCACTTTATATACATAGTCTAAATTTGTTCGCAGCTTGAGGCTCTAGCCCTAAATGCGCCTTAGTCTAAATACATCATACACCATCAGGCATCTCTCATACTGTGGAGTTATACTTCATAACTGTTTTTGCCATCATTGCATCACTTGGGTACCTACCCACTCACTGACGAAGGGCCAGATAGCCCTGAAACAGTGCTGTCTGGGTGGTGGTACCTATCTGAGAATAAGTAACACTAGTCTTCTCCTTAGGTGAAGCGTTACTTATTCGAAGTAGTGCAATATCATGGCAACTCGTTGTGAAGGCATTCACAATATGAGATATAACCTAAAACGATGCCACCTTAAAAATTTTCTGTTTATTCAGAAATGGCTGTGTATTATGATGCTAAGCACTTTATATACATAGTATATATTATATACTTAATGCATTCCTTATAGCTTTATCAAAAATTTTATGATTAACTCAGATTTTTCTATGACAAGCTGAGCAATACAGATCCATGAATATTTGTTCTGAGCATATTCCAACTGTATATCCTAATTTCATTTGAGCAACTATATATCACACTTAATAAGTTGTCAACATTTTGAAACCACTTCATCTTATGTCTTTTATTTCATAAAATAATAAATTTAAAAATACCAGTGTTCTTTTATGACGATCCATTATTTTTTATATAAGATTGTTTAGATTATCTCATATATTTTCTGGGGCAGGAGTTGACAAAATATGGTGCTTGTGCCAAAGATGGTATACAAAACAATTTGTATACAATCTCCATATGGCCAATACCATCTGTACTGGGCATATAAAATTATATGCAAACAAGACTCAAATCTCCACTCACTATAGCACCATATCAGTGCAACACTACTTGAAACAGGGTTTTTCAAATGGTGGCCAATGGGGAATCTGCTAGTTGCCCACCCTTTTTTATATCTGATAATTTAAGTTTGTTTCATTCTCAATAAAAATGCAACTGCAGCTAGGACGATAAGACAAGTATTCCACATGCTGCTTGAAAAACTGCAGACATCATTCATGCTTGATTAATTCGAGAACAATTTATGTTATATAGGGTTTCTAAACAGTTTGTGGTGGGGAGGGGGTACTGTTGTTGTAGTAGTAGCGGTAGTAATAACAAATGATGCAAGAAGAAGCAAGTTTATATAGCATCAGCCAAGAGAAAAAAAAAAAAACACACTACACAGTTCACCCATTTGTTCCCTCCCCCCCCCCCAGAATTTGTCTAGTTCTTCCTTGAATTTATCCGATCCATCCACTTCCACAACCAACAGATGTGGAAGTGCCAGTTCCAACAATCAACCACACGCTGGCTGAAATCAAATTTCCGCACATCTATCCTGCAATATATTCAAATTGAGGAAAGCCAGTTACAGAACAGATGTGCAGAAATTTGCCTTTAGCCAGCAAGTAGTTAATTGCTGGAACAAACTTCCATCCGTCATCGCAGAAGTTGATAGCTTAAATAAATTCAAGCAAAAATCGGACAAACTTTTGGAGCGAATGGGAAGGGGGTTTCTTTGGCTGGTTCTGTATAAGCTTGCTTTCTTGCATCTTATGCTACTATTAATGCTAATGCTTCTACTTCTAATCTACTTCTTTGCATGCATAATAAAACAATGTGTAATATCAAACAGTAAGACCAACATTAATACTTTTTAATACCTACTTGCATTATATTAGAAATGAATAGAAACATTGATTTGCCAAAAATATAAATAAATAAATAAATAATAATACTAACTGATAAAAAAACACACTGAATAGTCTACATGTATTTATTTTAAATATACCTTCTGCTATAAATATATATATATTTTTTTAATATAAAACAATTTTTTTTTTTTAGTTTTTTAGTAAAAACTATTTTACTAAAAATAAAGATGCTTACACATTAAATTGCAATACTCAATACCAAAATGTAAAGACAAAATGCAACAGAGAAATTTGTGCACTGAATAAGATATAATATGGCAATTTTTTTTTTAAACAAAAGTTAATACTAATTACAAAACTAATACTAATTGTTTTATATATTGAGGTACCTATCAAAGTGTAAAGATGGTACTCAGAATTATTTTTGTAATTAATTTTAAATTAAGTTTAAAAATTTATCTTATCCTAGCTTATTCAGTTCTCATTGATTTCTATATTGCACGTTATTGTTTAACATTTCAATTCTGAGTATTACTCAGCATTGAAATGTTGAGTTACTATCCAATATCAACTATCATTTTTATGCTATAAACTGATGGTAGTTGATGAATTTCAGTGCATGAAGAAATGGGTCATTACTCTGGAAGGAATTAAATCAGGGAACTATTCTTGGTGACTGTTGTCAGAGTTTTTTTTATGCAATACGGATAGATGCAATAGAACCAGAGTACGTGTACCAGCGGCATGGGTTGGTGATATCGTGGAATTATCATCTTGGATGGAAGTGAGAGATAAAAAAAAAAAAAAAAATCACGGTTGGAAAACGTAGGCCTATGCCAATGAAGTGCTAAACTTCATACTAAAACTATTCGACTGTACAAACAGTATGTCCTCCTCGCACACGTTGGAGTACACTACTTTTTTTTTCTTATCAACTAACTTATTCTAAACGAAATATTTTCTTTTACCATTCACAGAACTGCACATGAACACTTTCTCAATGTCTTAAGATAGTTTGTATAATTAGAAAAAAAAAACAAAAAAAACAGGCAATGCAGAAATTACAGATTACAAAAAGGATTATATAACTATGAAAACCAGTTACACTTGTGTTACTTGCCTGATTTTATGATGCTCACAGCTTCTTCTGCTGATGCCCATTTCGGTTTTTTATCAAATGGTTGAAAAGGTTCTCTAAGAGGGGCACAACATTTTCTAGTCGACTGTTTATAAATTGCTTGTTGATGTTGATTAACAGAACGAAACAGCTGGGAAATTGAAGACACAGAAACACCACGGCAAGCTGCCATCTTTCTTTTCTGTTCACACCTGCCCTACAATTCAGCACTTGCACAACTAACCGGCAAGGCTGTTCACCCAATGCACTTCACATTCTATTCTCGCTGTTCATTATTTTGCGGAGTACATGTATATCTAAAAATAAAGATCTAAATAAGGACGTTTATACATTAACACATCCTTTTTCTCTTTCATTCTTTTTTGATATGTTATTTTCAAAGATTTATAAAAAATAAAGAAAAATAACTAATAAACAGTTTATAACGAAATGACAAAAATAAGAAAGAGCAAACGAAGAAGTTCGTTAAAAAAATATATACGTAACAGTATATATTGAAAATTTCTGAAATAGCAGTGGCACAGGGAAGATTTCTCAGATATATTCGGTAATACGGATAGTGCCCTAAGCAGTGCAGATCCCACATTGCGGGATCTGCGCTAGATAGGGCATTCTTTGTTCTTTAAGATGAGCCCGCATCTAGTGGAAGTTGGGGGGGGGGATTGGATGATTCACACAAAAGGAAGGCACCCCAGTTTTAAGGACACACTCCGAATTTTCTCTAAGCCAAAATACCGAAGGATTAAATTGTTTATCCACACTAACTAAAATATTAACACAATACACACTACGTGGGATAAACATACAGTTTAATGTATTGATGTTTCAAGAGTTATAACATGGCTGAATTGGAAAATTTTACAAGGCAGTGCGTTCGTTGGTAATTTATTTAGGGAAATAGCCTTAGGTTGCGAAAAAGATAACTAACTTTTAGGTTTGTGCTATAGCATCATTTTGCATCTGCATTCACACTTATTAAGGGAAGAATTATTAAGGGAAGAAAATGTCAGAAGTGTATCAAACTGCAAGAGGGTGCTTAATGATTTTGTAATAGCTGAGAGCAAAGTGGAGGAGAAATTGTTGAAGTTAAGCATCAGAAAAGCACCTGGGGTGGATGGGATCCATCCAATTATATTAAAGGAGGCGATAAAGGAAATAAGCAAATCCTTGGACTCAGAGGAAATCCCCACGGACTGGAGATATGCAAATGTATCCCCAATTCACAAAGTGGGGATCTAAAGGTGACACAAGTAATAACAGAACAGTTAGTTTAACTTTTGTTCCGGGAAATGTAATCGAGTCACTGG
The DNA here is from genome assembly GCF_048544385.1 of Mastigoproctus giganteus. Taxonomy (NCBI): domain Eukaryota; kingdom Metazoa; phylum Arthropoda; class Arachnida; order Uropygi; family Thelyphonidae; genus Mastigoproctus; species Mastigoproctus giganteus. The sequence goes on from NC_143575.1 coordinate 26,166,941, forward strand.
TTAAAGATGTGTTGCAGGCTCATCTAGACAAGACTGCAGTAATAATTCAGACACAGCGTGGGTTTGTTAAGGAAAAATCTTGTTTGACAAATTTGATTGGATACTATGATGTGGTCACAAAGGAACTGGATGCAAAAAATAATTTTGATATCATACGCTTGGATTTCAGGAAAGCTTTTGATACTGTTGCCAGAACCAATGATGGGAAGGGGGGAGGTGCAGTGAGCACGTCGTATCGGGCCCGGGGTCCAAAAGGGGGCCCGTGAGCCAAAGTATTAACTGTAACCTGTATTACACGTTATTGCAACAGTTCATAACTTATCTATAGAACTTTTGTGGCCTAATGATGATAACTATGATCACAAGCTTGGGTAAACCTATTCAAAAGATCAGGCATCACATATTGTATGTTCTGATAAGCCAGTAATTTTTATTCTACAAAGAAACTTAAGTAGGTAATTTGTACGTGAATCATGAAAAGGTAAAGTGTATATAAATATACAATATTAAAAATCGGAATGGCTTTTATCGTTGGCTGGTGGATGTTGACATTGCTTGAACTTATCTGTAGTGACATTTTCCCCGGGGGCTCCATCTGGTGAGTATGGGCTTGGCACGCCCAGAGTCCTGACCTCGATATCATCATTCTTCTCCTTCTTGGTGATTCCTTTCTGCCTCTCTCTCTCTCTCTCTCTCTCTCTCAGGGTAACTCGGGAATTTTTTTTTTTTTTTTTTTGGTGATGCAGCATAAGCCTCTGGCTTCCTTGCACCATATGGCTAATAATAATAATAATAATAAATAATTATAAATTATAAATAATAAATAAATAATAATAATAGCAAGACGCACGTACCCCACCAGGGAAAATTAGTTGGCCGAAACTACCAGCTGCTGACTGGTAAAGAGATCGAAGCTATGACAGAATGAGAAACCTACAAATACCTAGGGATGATGCAGGCTCAGCAGTAAGAGCACAAGTAAATCAAGAAGTGCCTAACCGAATAATATCATCAGAGACTCAGAAGCTTGCTGAAAGCAAAATTGAACGAATTGAACACAGTTAAAGCCATAAACACCTATGCAGCTCCAGTACTAACATACTCCTTTGGGGTCATAGATTGGACTAACACGGAGCTAGAGAATATCATGCGAAAGACAAGGACAATGATGACCAAGAGCCGCCAGCACCACCCGAAGTCAGCAATGGAGAGACTAACAATAGCTCGGAAAGAGGAAGGAAGTGATTTGATGCACTTGTGAGAGTGGGAACAAGATGTGTTCAAAGCCGCTAAGTGGATTTTTCTTATTTATTGATTTGAAATTATTGTTTTTCTAAAACTTTTGAATAAAATTTAGTAGTAGTATAGCATTATTTTGTGATTTTCTGATTAATCTAGTGTATTTATTCTTTACTCGGCGTTGTAATTGCATAAAAGTATCGGTAAGAGTATAAAATCCACGTGTTACAAGTTGCAGCTCCGCTGAACGAGAAGTTTTTTAGCCATATTTAGCCGCTTTATTGACCGTTTTTTTACATCAAATTATTTTCTATAAGTAGCTTATAGACCTAGTCAGAATCGTTAGTTTATTCTGAATTGAAACAGCGAGATTTGGAAGTTAATTAATACTTAAGTGTCCGTAGATTTACCGTTCGTAACTTTCCGCCTTTGTTATACGATCCGTTATATTCCGAACTAGATAGCGTTAGTATAGTATAGTATAGTATAGTATAGTATAGTATAATATTCTCAATTAATCAGTAAAATCTATTAAACTTGTTAAACATCGCTGTCAATTAAATTGTACTTTTAACTAAATATATATAACGACTTAGATTACAAACGAAACATAATTAATTAATAATAACTTGATACGGAAGTTATATAAAGGGAACTCGTAGATAATTAATATTTGATACTGAAAAATATGTAAAGGTTGATTCACTACCAGTGCAACAAATTTGCAGGAGGTGTAGAGGGCACAAAGCGGAATCGGAATCACATAGCACTGCAGGGTCCGAAATGCCTTCGTCATGCGGTAGAGGCCGTTGAACGGGAAGTCGCGTGAATAGCGATCCCGCTGGAAGTCAGCATTTGCAAACCGTTTCTGTTGAAGAAACCAAGTAGCAAAAGTCCTCCGCAGTGGATAAACCGCAGGCTCGAATGATTGGACGCGTTGCAGATGGAATGAACTCATTTGGTTTGTTGACAGTATCCTCCATAGGCTCGAGAGATAGGCCAACGATTGGGAAATACCCAATCGTTGGCCTATCGCTCGAGTACTCCTACTCGGATTGCCTTCTGCAAGACGTAGGACATTCTAGTCATTGTCTGGCGTCCTCGTCGTTCGCTCTCGATTCATGGTACTTCTCGTGAAACAACCAGTCTCAAGTAACCTTCTGTGCACACGTGCGAAAATCGTATGATGAGGAGCACGCCTGTGCGGGAAACGTTCCTGGTAAAAGGGCAGAGCGGCGCGCCCGTTACAGTCCCCAGCTCCACACGCGAGGTGCATGTCGGCCAGTTCAACATTTGAATTCTCGTGAATCCTACTGCCTCAGGAACCGGTTCGCAAATGCTGACTTCCAGCGGGATCGCTGTTCGCGCAACCTCCACCGCATGACGAAGGCATTTAGGACCCTGCAATGCTATGTGATTCCTATTCGTCTTTGTGCCCCCTACACCTCCTGCACGTTTGTCACACTGGTAGTGAATCACCCTGTATACCGTTATAACTGTGTTGAGATACAAGTTTAGGGTTATAATTTTGTACTGAAATTGCAATTTTATTGAAATTAAATGGAAATCATGACTCAGACCAGAGCAGCAAAGCAAAACGCTCAAGCTAATGGGAGTGCTGTGGCTCAGAGGAGAACTGAGGGGGGACAGTTGCCCTCTGAATCACAGCCTTTTAAAATGCACTGCTTGCATGATGTTTGTAGATAAATCAGGTACGGGACTTGATGTTGCCATGGGGGATGTCTTTATGTGTGCGCCATGCAAGGAGTGTAACGAAATCAGGCAACAACTCAGCGTTGTTATGGGCCTATATGAGAGCTTGAAGGACAGGGTGGATGCACTCGAAGGAACTAAATTGAGGGGCCCATCAAGCTCTCAGCTGCACACATCAACGCCAGAGCTTGCACTTGTTCATCACGCAACACAGCGGCAACTCCCAAGGCAGAACGCGCCGGTTCCACAGGAACTAGTAGTTGTTGGTGACTCTATTGTCAGGAAAACGGGGAACATGCTATGTAAAAGAGATAGGTGGAACAGGAACAGGGTATATCTGCCAGTGGCAAAGGTTGATGACGTTGTAGAGCGGATAACATCTTTTAAGGGCACAAAAGGAAGGTGATATAGTTGTACACGTTGGCACTATCAAGATATCAAGAGTAGGAGACCGGCAGAATTACTTAACAAGTACAGGCACTGTTGAAAAAAAGCCGTGAATTAGGGATGAATTTGAAAGTGTCTGCAATTCTGCCCAGACACGATAGGAGGGAGTATATGATGAGAGCCTTGTCGATCAATTCCGCCCTGGAAAGATTGTGCAAGGTTCAAGGGGTAGAATTTTTTTCAGCTTGGACTCTACTTGTTAATAGGAGAGACTGTTTCTACAGGGAAGGGATACACTTAAATAGAAAGGGTGCAAGAATATTTGCTGATGCTATCGAGGCAGTGTTAGGTGAGTCGGAAAACTGCTAGCTTGGGGGGTATACAAAGACTAGTAGATTAACAGTAGCCACTGGCAGAGGTGAAAGAGATTCTTGCACTGCTTCTATTGGAATGAGCAGAAGCCTGAAAAACAAGATGCAGGATATTTCAGAGACTGCTGGGAATCATTGCGGTACAAGTAAACACATAGGTTGGTTAGGATAGCTAAGGATAGAGACAGGTGCATGTATACTTGCGTGTACACCAATGCTAGGAGTTTGGTAAATAAATTTAATGAATTTGAGGTATTGCTCAAAACATCAAAGGCGTATATTGTTGGGATATCAGAGACGTGGTGTCACACAGATATAATGAAGGCAGAACTGGAATTTGGGGAGTACAACGTCGACAGAAAGGATAGACAGGATAAGAAGGGAGGAGGAGTTATGCTATTAGTTAAGAAACACATAAAATCCAAGGAAGTGAAGCCAGTCGACATCGCTGGACAGTGCAGTGTTGAGTCAGTTTGGTGTGACATAAACATTGGGAGATCAAAATTGAGGGTAGGAGTGTGTTATAGGCCTAACGACTCTGAGGAGGATAATAAGAAACTGTACAGGGAAATAGAGTGGGCCAGTACATCAGAGAGTCTTATAATGGGGGATTTTAATTTGCCAGAAAATGACTGAAATTTGTGGGTTGGTCACTCACATACTAGCAAGGCTTTTGTGGATTTATTGGATGATTATTTTCTACATCAGCATGTTCGGGAGGCAACTAGAGGGAGTAATACTCTTCATTTGATTATCAGTAGTGATTCTTCATGCATTAAGAATCTGCAGATAAAGGAACCACTAGGTGGCAGTGATCACAGTGTGTTGAAATGGGATTTACTCAAAGAGGTAACTACCATCAGCGGTAAAGGGAAGGGTTATTGCTTTCGCAAAGCGACTACGATGGTCTGAGACAGTATTTAAATTCTATATAGCAAAGGAAGTAAGCAAACCCTTAGCCATACTTATGAGAGCTTCCTTGGACTCAGGGGAGGTACCCATAAACTGGAGTTGGGCAAAGGTGACCCCAATTCACAAAGGAGGATAAAACGCCGACACAAGTAATTATAGACCTGTGAGTTTAACTTCTGTTCCAGGAGAATTAATGGAAGAACTGGTTAAAGAAGCACTGCAGGATCATCTACACAAGACTTCAGTTATAGCTCGGACACAGCATGGTTTTATTAAGGGGAAGACTTGCTTGACCAATTTGATTGGATACTATGATGCAGTCACATAAGAACTGGATGCAGGAAATAAATTTGATATTATATACTTGGATTTTAGAAAGGCTTTTGATACTGTTGCACATTGAAGACTGCTGCACAAATTGGAGCAGTGTGGGATTGGTGGCAAATTGTTGCTGTGGATAAAGGGATGGTTGAGTGGGAGAAGACAGAGAGTGATAATCAATGGTTACTGCTTATTGTGGACCAATGTTATTAGTGGAGTCCCTCAGGTTTCAGTGTTGGGTCCATTATTGTTTTCTGTATTTATAAATGATATTGATGATGGCGTACCAAGCTTAATATCCAAGTTTGTAGACGATACAAAGGTAGGCAGGGTTGTCAAGGACACTACTGACACTATGCTGCAGCAACAGGATCTGGAAAAGTTGAGCAGATGGGCTGAGAGGTGGCAAATGAAGTTTATCATTGACAAATATAAAGTACTACATATGGGAAACAGCAACTCCAGAGCAACGTATCAACTCTGTTGTACTACACTGACAGTGGTAGAAAATGAAAAGGACCTGGGAGCAATTGTGCAGCAGATATGAAGTTCTCTGAGCAGTGCAGACGGGCCGCAAGAGTAGCTCATTGTGTCTTGTCAAGGGTATACAGGAAGTATTCTAGCAGAGATAAGGAGGTGATCATTCCCTTGTATAAGGCAATAGTCAGGCCACACCTTGAGTACTGTATACAGGTTTGGAGGCCTCATTTCAAGAAGGATGTAGAGCTGCTGGAATGAGTACAGAGAAGGGCAACAAGATTAGTGAATTGAACAAAGGGTTGCTCTTACGAAGAAAAGCTTAAGTTTTGCAAATTACAGTGTCTGGAGACTAGGCACCGGTGAGGTGATCTGATAGATATGTATAAAGCCTTGAATGGTTTGAGCATGCTCAATGCTGATGGGATTTTTTTCTCTTGCTCAGAATAATCACCCGAGAGGGCATAAATTCAACTTGAGGAAAGACAGATGTAGGACAGACGTGCGGAAATTTGCCTTTAGCCAGCGGGTAGTTGTTGATGGAATAGACTTCCATCCCTTGTCGTGGAAGTTGATAGCCGAAATAAATTTAAGGCTCAGCTGGACAGGTATTTCGAACGAACGGAGGGGTAAAGTGGAAGTGGTTTTTTTTTTTTTTTTTTAATCTGATGCTACATAATCTTGCTTTCTTGCATCGTATGCCTCTACTAATGCTAATGCACCTGATAGAGCAACAGAAAACAGCGATAGTTAACCTGAAGAATTATTTTTCGAGAACAACACAGCATCACTCCACCAGGCCATAAGGAAGATAGATAAGTGGTATTCTCCACTCAGCCTAAGCGAGGAGCTCCCCCTTCCGCCCAGACAGCACAGGAAACGAAGCTAGAAAGATGGGCAAAGAAGACACTACAATGATCTCCATCAAGATCACATCGATAACATTGCTTCCAATGCTCAAAGTGGGACGCTCTTCTCCGAGACTGAAGGATTCATGCTCGCCATCCAAGACTAAGTAATCAACACCCGAAACTATAGAAAATACATCGCAAAGGAGTCCGGAATGTCAGATGACACATGTCGACGATGCCACTTGGCCTAAAAACGATCCAACACATCACGGTGGATGCAAGGTGATCACCCAGATTGCGTACGCTCGTAGACACGATAGCGTAGCCAGGATAATACATCAGAAGCTAGCGAAGAAATATCAGTTGACCAAAGAAAGTGTACTGTCCTACAAGTACGAACCCCAAAGAGTACTTGAGACCCCAAACCACAAGCTTTACTGGGGCCGCGCCATAATAACAGACCATCCTGCACAACAAACCCGAAAAAACCCTTGTGGACAAGATGGAAACGGTTACTTACCTGATTGACATAGCCGCGCCCAAATTTAGCAATGTCCAGAAAACCCACGAGTTAAAAAATAGGAAATACACGAACCTGAGATATGAAGTCAAGGAGATGTAGCATATGCAAGAAGTGACAACAATCCCGATCATCGTGTCAACCACTGGTATGGTGCCAAAGACCCTACATTGCCTAGCAGCAATAGGTCTCCCAGAGAACACCTACAAGGAACTCCAGAAAGTCGCAATCCTGAACACCTGTACCACAGCCAGAGAGGTCCTCGACCAACAGCAGCACCAGACATTACAACCACCCTGTGTACCTGGAAGCTATTCCCGTCACGGAGTGGAATCCCCCAATCAGGGAGAAATAATATAAGAGCAACAACAATAATAATAATAAATGACAATGTTCGTCACGTTAATTATAGCAGTACTACTACTATTACTACTGGTGTACTACCACTGCTACCACTACTTCTACTACTAAATTGTTAGTATATAATATTTTTTCGTCTTATTGCCTTTTTTTTTTCCTTTTTTCAAATATAAAAGTATAAATTATAAATCATCTCTCCGAAATGTATTCTCACAAATGAGGAGCCCAGGAAAGAAAAGACAAGAAAGAACGAGAGGAAAATGAAAAAAGTGTTAAACAAACGCTCTTTCAATTTGGATTAAGTGCAGCTCCAAAAAATGTTTCATTGAACTCTCCTATAGAATTGGAGCAAGACGAAACTGTTGGAAACCTCACCGCCAAACAAGGAGCAGTTGATTTGGGATCATGCACAGGATTTTGATGAAGGGACAGATGCAGAAAATGAAAATGGAAAACAGAAAGAAACAGACATACAGGCGAATGTCGAAGTGAATTTGGAAAACTAGAAGAGTAATCATAATGTAGGCCTTCACATTGGATGTATAACAACCGAGTTTCCATCTCAAAAGGAAATAGAAAAGTATGTTACGAATGGTCACATCCCTCTGCCTAAAACCTTCCCAACAGATACCTGCAATCAAGTTTTTCCAGAAAGCATACCGAAATTATACATGTAAGAGACTGGCTTGTCTGGAATTAACAGAAACAAGTATTATATTGGTCTCCATGTCGATTATTTTGGCACAAGACAGTCAATAGTCTCGAGGCTAGCACTTTTGCTTCTAAAACTGCACTGGTATCTGCTGAAGGCTGGGATTCTAATGGGAAATGGTGGAAACTTTTCTACCGGATCCCAAAATATGAAAAAGGCAATAGTCACAGAAAATGATATCTTGGCGAGAACTAGAAAAGCGCCTGCTGTCTGGGACAGGAGTTGACACTATCTTAGAATTGTCAATCAAAACTGAAGTTGTGAAATGGTACAATCTTTTAAAGCGCATTATCGATGTTGTACTATTCTTGGGAGAACGTGGTCTGGGATTTACTGGTTAATCCCATCGAATTGGTGATTCAAACAATGGACACTTTCTATGACTCATTGAACTGCTCTCCACGTGGGACCCCATCCTTCAGGAACATTGGCTAAGTGTAGAGGAGTCACAGAAAAGGAAGGAGCGGCTTCAAGTGCATTATCTGTTCCCTGACTCACAAAACGAATTTATTTCAGAATGCTCGAATCTTGTGAAACAACACATTTTGCTGGAGAGACAGTCTGCAAAGTACTTTGCAGTAATAGTATAAGCCATACCAGATACCTCCCATATTGAACAAACAACATTTCTTTTGAGATATGTACTTTTAAAAGAAACGCAGTATGCGATTCAAGAAAGATTACTCAAGTTTGGAGATTGTAGCAACAAAAGAGGGGAGGAAATTGCTCATTTGATAATTGATACATTGAAAGAACATGCTATTGCTCTCTGTAATTGTAGGGCTCAAGCCTACGATAATGGGGCAAATATGGCACAAATACAACTGTGCACAAGCAAAAATACAAGAACAATGCCCAACAGCAATTTTATCACCTTGCGGTGTCACACATTCAACTTATGTGAGGATGATGCTGCTGAAAGCATACCTGAAACAATAACCTTTTTCGGAACAATTCAAACTGTGTATCACCTGCTCAGTTCCAGTCCTAAGTTTCAGTTCCGGTGGGAATTACTACAAAACCGTCATGGTTGAACTCTTCAGGGTATGTCTGAAACAAGATGGTCAGATCGTGTTGAATGTGTAAAGCCTTTTGCAGAAGACCTCCTAGAACTAAATTTGATGGCCAAAACAAGAAAGAAAGTTCAAAGGGTTTTATGATATGTGACATCTTTTGCCTGTGTGTTAATGTCAGCTGTGTGGTACGAAATATTAGCTGGCATAGATATTTTCAACAAGGTCATCCAAGCTAGAGATGCCACACTGGATGTTCAAATAGCAAACATAGAAACTCTCCTCTCAGATCTGAAAAAACTTCGAAACAACTGGAAATGCATGTGGAATGAAACCAGATGCTGGCACACCTGATGCTAACTTGGAGGAAATGAATCCCAGTACACCTGATGCTAACTTGGAGGAAATGAATCCCAGTACACCTGATGCTAACTTGGAGGAAATGTATGACAGATGATACGCCAGAAGAGGCCTACTTCAGAAAGTGTGTTTTACGTCTTGATAGACAATGTTACAGCAACATTAACTGTCCGCTTCAATGCTGTTCAGTAGATGGGGGAAAATTTTGATTTCTTGTGGAAATATCTCACGATGACTGAAAGTGATGTGGAGAGAAAAGTTTTATCTTTATCAGAGCAATATCCTGCTGACCTTAACGGTGATGATTTTGGGAAAAACAATGCAACATTTACCGTGAGGATATTAAGCAAATATTGTAAATGCACAGTTAATGATATCAGATCTGTTGAATTTCCTAACAGAGTACAGACTTGGTGACCTGTTTCCAAATGTTTGTGTTAGATTCAGAATACTATTAACAATTCCAGCAACAGTAGCTTCTGCAGAGAAAGCAAATTCAAGCTGATTAAGAATTATTTAAGTCTACAATGTCACAGGAACGTCTTGTGCATTTGGCCAAGCTAAGTATTGAATGAAACGTTGCCAGAAAAGTTAATTTTCATGCTGTGATTCGAAATTTTTCACAAAAAAAGGCGAAGAAAGCACATTTAAAGTAAATACTAAGCCTATCTGCCTTTTTTTTTTTTACTTTTTACTAATAATTATGTCTTCTGATGATCTGACCTGCATTGCAATATAAAAGGGTGTTTCAATGTGAATTCTTTCTCCTTATTTGTATTCCGACCCAAACAAAGATGTTCAAATCAAATGTGCTTTCTTCTCTCTCTCTGGCTTTCTTTAATTTTATTTATATTTATCATGGAGGGAGCATAGGAACATAAGGCCTCAAATGCAGAAAATCAACAGGCCTCAAATGAAAAAATCAACAGAGCGCATCTTTTATATCCTTTTTGGTCTTACAGGCTAAAACTCATGGCATAAAACCGTAGTGGATAAAAACAGAATGACTAATGGAGAAGGGAAGTGGGTCCGAGAGAAACTTTGTACTCCCTGATAAAATTCCTCTCAGAGGCCCTGACTGTTGCGCATGGAAGACGACTGTGCAAATTGGAGCAGTATGGTATTAAGGGCAAGTTGCTACAATGGATAAAATGGTGGTTGAGTAGGAGAAGCCAGAGAGTGGTAATCAATGAACGCTGCTCTTCATGGAATAATGTTATTAGTGGAGCCCCCTCCCGGGGATCGGTGTTGGGACCACTGTTCATTGTACATTTATCAATGATATTGATAAAGGTATATCGGGCATAATGTCCAAGTTAGCATTAGCATTAGCATTAGTAGAGGCATTTGATGCAAGAAAGCAAGCTTATGCAGCATCAGATAAAAAAAAAAAAAAAAAAACCCACTTCCACTTCACCCCTCTGTTAGTTCAAAATACCTGTCCAGCTGAGCCTTAAACTTATTTAGGCTGTCAACCTCCACCACAAGGGATGGAAGTCTGTTCCACCAACCAACCACCCGCTGGCTAAAGGCAAATTTCCGCACATCTATCCTACATCTGTCTTTCCTCAATTTCAATTTATGCCCTCTCAGGTGATTTTTCTGAGCTAGAGGAAGAATCCCATCAGCATTGAGCATGCTTAAACCATTCAAGACTTTATACACCTCTATCAGATCACCTCGTTGGTGCCTAGTCTCCAGACACTGTAATTTGCAAAACTTAAGCCTTTCTTCGTAAGAGCACCCCTTTGTTCCATTCACTAATCTTGTTGCCCTTCTCTGTACAAGTTCCAGCAGCTCTACATCCTTCTTTAAATGAGGCCTCCAGACCTGTATACAGTACTCTTGGTGTGGCCTGACCATCGCCTTATACAATGGAATAATCACCTCCTTATCCCTGCTGGAAAAATTCCTGTATATCATTGACAATACTCCATGAGCTACTCTTGCAGCCCGTCTGCACTGCTCAGAGAACTTCATATCTGCCTGCACAACCACCCCCAAGTCCCTTTCATTCTCTACCACTGTCAGTGTAGTACCACAGAGTTGATACGTTGCTCTGGGGTTGCTGTTTCCCATGTGTAGTACTTTACATTTGTCAATGTTAAACTTCATTTGCCACCTCTCAGCCCATCTGCTCAACCTTTCCAGATCCTGTTGCAGCAGCATAGTGTCAGTAATGTCCTTGACAACCCTGCCAACCTTTGTATCGTCTGCAAACTTGGACATTAAGCCCGATATACCATCATCAATATCATTTATAAATACAGAAAACAAAAATGGACCCAACACTGAGCCCTGAGGGACTCTACTAATAACATTAGTCCACGATGAGCAGTGTCCATTGATTATCACTCTCTGTCTTCTCCCCCTCAACCACCCCTTTATCCATAGCAGCAATTTGCCTCCAATGTCACACTGCTCCAATTTGTGTAGCAGTCTTCCATGTGCAACAGTATCAAAAGCCTTTCTAAGATCCAAGTATATAATATCAAAGTTATTCCCTGCATCCAGTTCTTTTGTGACTGCATCATAGTATCCAATCAAGTTGGTCAGGCAAGACTTCCCCTTAACAAAACCATGCTGTGTCTGAGCTATAACTGAAGTCTTGTCTAAATGATCCTGCAGTGCTTCTTTAACTAGTGCCTCCATTAATTTTCCTGGAACAGAAGTTAAGCTCACAGGTCTATAATTACTTGTGTCAGCCTTTGATCCTCCTTTGTGAATTGGGGTCACATTTGCACATTTCCAGTCTATGGGTACCTCCCCTGAGTCCAAGGAAGCTCACATAATTATGGCTAAGGGTTTGCTTACTTCCTTTGCTGCCTCCTTTAATATAACTGGATAGATCCCATCCACCCCGGGTGCCTTTCTTGTGTTTATCTTCAACAGTTTCTCCTCCACTTTACTCCCAGTTATTTCAAGATTCTGTAGCTTACTGCTAGAGTTGAATACACCTCTGGCATTCCCCTCGCTGAATAACTCCTCATGTGTGAATGTCGATGCAAAATATTCATTTAGTTTGTTAGCTACCTGAGCAGGATCATCAACACTTGACCCATCAATATCAAGTGGACCAATCTGATTCATCCCCTTCCTTCTAGAGTTTACATAAGTAAAGAACTCTTTGCTGTTTTTCTTTGCATCCCTTGCCAAGGATTTCTCGTAATCTGCCTTCGCCTGCCTAACCTCCTTTGTAACTTGGTTGCATATCAACTTGTATCTATCATAGGCTTCTGTGTCATGTGTTAATTTGTATGTATCCCATGCATTTTTCTTCTCTGCCATATGCCTCATTAGTTCATCTGACATCCATTTTGGCCTAAACCTTGAACAATATTTCTTAGTTGGTATGTAAAGCCCAGTAGCTTCCAAGATAAGTTCTTTGAATGCTTCCCATTTTGAATTTGCTGTTGGTAACATCATCAGTTGGTCCCACTGTATAGAATTTAAATACTGTCTCAGTCCATCGTAGTCGCCTTTACGGAAGCAATAACCCTTCCCTTTACCCCTAATGGTAGTTACCTCTTTGAGTAAATCCCACTTCAGCACACTGTGATCACTGCCACCTAGTGGTTCATTTATCTGCAGATTCTTAATGCATGAAGAATCACTGCTGATAATCAAATCAAGAGTATTACTCCCTCTAGTTGCCTCCCGAACATGCTGATGTAGAAAACAATCATCCAAAAAATCCACAAAAGCCCTGCTAGTGTGTGAGTAACCAGCCCCCAAATTCCAGTCAATATCTGGGAAATTAAAATCTCCCATTATAAGACACTCTGATTTACTGGCCCACTCTATTTCCCTGTACAGTTCCTTATTATACTCATCAGAGTCATTAGGCCTATAGCACACTCCTACTCTCAATTTTGATCTCCCTATGCTTATGTCACACCAAACTGACTCGACACTGCCCTGTCCATCGATGTCGACTGGCTTTACTTCCTTGGACCTTATGTGTTTCTTAATTAATAGCATAACCCCTCCTCCCCTCCTGTCCTGTCTATCCTTTCTGTAGACGTTGTACTCCCCAAATTGCAGTTCTGCATCCCTTATATCTGTGTGACACCACGTCTCTGATATCCCAACAATATCTGCCTTCGATGTTTTGAGCAATACCTCAAATTCATCAAATTTATTTACTAAACTCCTAGCATTGGTGTACACGCAAGTATACCTGCACCTGTTTCTATTCTTAGCTACCCTAACACAACCCATGTGTTTACTTGTACCGCAATGGCTCCCAGCAGTCTCTGAAATACCATGCATCTTGTTTTTCAGGCTTCTGCTCATTCTAATAGAAGCAGTGCAAGAATCTCTTTCACCTCTGCCAGTGGCTACTGTCAATGTATTGGTCTTTGTCTCTCCCCCCAAGCTAGCAGTTTTCCGACCCACCTAACACTGCCTCGATAGCATCAGCAAATATTCTTGCAACCTTTCTATTTAAGTGTATCCCATCCCTGTAGAAGCAATCTCTCCTGTTAACAAGTACAGTCCAGGCTGAAAAAAATTCTACCCCTTGAGCCTTGCACAATCTTTCCAGGGCGGAATTGATCGACAAGGCTCTCATCATATACTCCCTCCTATCGTGTCTGGGCAGAATTGCAGACACTTTCAAATTCAAGCCTAATTCTTGGCTTTTGTTCAACAGTGACCTGTACTTGTTAAGTAATTCTGCCGGTCTCCTACTCTTAATATTATTAGTGCCAACGTGTACAACTATATCACCTTTTGTGCCCTTAAAAGATGTTATCCGCTCTACAACGTCATCAACCTTTGCCCCTGGCAGACATACCCTGGTCCTGTTCCACCTATCTTTTTTACAAAGCATGTTCCCCGTTTCCCTGACAATAGAGTCACCAACAACTACTAGTTCCTTCGGGACCAGCGCATTCTGCCTTAGGGGTTGTCTCTGTGTCACGCGATGCCCAAGTGCATGCTCTGGCGTTGATGTGGGCAGCTGAGAGCTTGATGGGCTCCTCAATTTAGTTTCTTCGACGGCATCCACCCTGTGGATGATAAGTTTGCAGAGGATACGAAAATTTGTAAGGTTGTTAATTACAGTAAGTGTGGTACGCTATTGCAACAGGATCTAGAAAAGTTGAGCAGATGGGCTGAAATGTGGCAATAGAAGTTTAACATTGACCAAATATAAAAATACTGCATATGGGTAGCAGTAACCCCAGAGAAACGTACCTACTGTATGGTACTACACTTAGGGTGGTAAAAAATGAAAATGACCTGGGAGTAATTGATATGAACATTTTTGAGCAGTGAAGACAGGCTACCAGAGAAGGTCATGGAGTATTGTCAATGACATACAGGAATTTTGCTAGTAGGGAAAAGTAGGTGATTTCTCAAGAAATCACCTACTTTTCCTATTTTGTATAAGGCAATGGTCAGGCCACGACTTCAGTACTGTGTACAGGTCTAGAGGCCTCACTGTAGGAAGGACATAAAGTTGCTTGAGTGTGTACAGCGAAGGGCAACAAGATTGGTGAGGGTAACGAATGAGTCCTCTTACCAAGAAAGTCTTAATTTCCGCAAATTGCAACGGCTGGCGACTAGTCCTAGTGCAGGCTCCCTACTGCAAGGTTGAACGTCAGGTACACAGGGGCTGCCCTCAGGGCTCTGTACTGGGTCCCCTCCTTTGGAACTACGTGCTGGATGAGTTCCTCTCCCTGGAACTAGGGGGTGTGCAAGCGCTCGCATACGCAGATGATCTCTCCCTAATCCTCTCTGCTGATTCAAGAGCACAAGTGGAAACGCTTGCCGACTCAACACTTTCTACACTAAGAGAGTGGGCCGAAACTCATCACCTTAATGTCTCTGCCACCAAAACCCAATCTATCCTACTAAAGGGATATCTAACTCCTACCAGACCACCGCAGATAAAAATCTACAACAGAACGATCAAGTTGGCCACAGAACTCAAGTACCTAGGAGTGATCCTGGACCGAAATTTATCATTTACACTCCACTTAAAATACATCCAGAAGAAAATGAAAAACTATGCTGCCATGCTTGCCAGGATTACCCGCCGAGACTGGGGGCTGAAAAGAAGAACCCTTGCAATACTTTACAAAGCAGCCATCATCCCTGCGATTGCAAATGCTTCTGGTGTCTGGCACCATAAGGCCTCTACGGCGGTAAATCGTCGGCTACTCAACATCATTCACCGACCGATTTTATTAACCCTCACCAGAGCGTGCCGCACTGTATCTACTCATGCGCTGCAAGTACTCACTGGGACCCTCCCTCTTGATCTTGAAGTGATTCGCCTAGACATGTTACAGCAGCTTAGACGCGGAAATCCAACTACCTTCCAGGAGCACACCACAGACCCAACTGCAAATCGGACAGTGGAGAAGAAAAGACTCCAGATCTATTTGCAATCGATATGGCAGCAGCGCTGGACGACCTCCACAAAAGGGGAAGTCACGCGGAGGTTCCTCCCCGATCTACAACAAATATACCCACAGTATCCGGTATGGCTTTGCCCTGGATTGTACAGCACGTATCTCCAAACAGAACATGGAGCGATCCGCCACAAATTACACCTTCTCGGACTCGAAAACAACCCAATGTGTGCATGTGGCTCTCTGGAGACCTGGGGACACCAGATGTATGACTGTGAATTTTATGAAGATCTTCGTGTTGAATTAATCATCCAAGTGCGCCTTAATCCCAAAAACCGGGAACACTACTTGCTGGAAGATGAAGCCTCATATATAGCGTTCACCAAGTTTGCCCAGAACCTGTATGCTAGACGCTTGACCATTCCTCTGCCTGCAAACTTCGAATAGATGTGTCAAACAAAGTTTCTCAGAGACCCCCAACCAGATGTCAGGTTTGACTGCTTGATCCTTCATGCAAGACAAAACTGGAACTCTTATGAGAAGTGAGAAAACTCCACTTCCCAGAACATTGACTACCGGGCGGGACAACAGTCCCATGAATGACTCCCAACTGTGACATTTTGCACAACCTGTTTAGCCAAACCAACATTGGATCGCCTCTGCTGGGCCTCAAGTTTTTCTGGATGGTGCGGACCTGACCCTGCGGTCTGGTTTGCTCCCACCCATGCACACAGGCCACATTGGCAACCTGAGCCAGCTCTCTTGTCTGCCTCACTGTCTCACCTCTTCCTGGCAGGTGGGGAGGGGACAGTAATCTGTCCCCTCCCCACCTTGCCACCCTATTTCTTCCCTCTGGTGGGGCATGTCCCACTGTAAATGGAGTTGCCTTCCCTTTCGGCTCCATATTTCTGTCTATTTGCCCCCCATTCTTCAGCCTTCACCCCACTCTATCTGATAGCAACGTGAACACGCCCCACACAATCTAAAATCACCAATCTAAATTAATTTTGCCCAACATTTTGGATTTCTAGTGCTCCCCGCGACGCGTACGCAATTTTTTTTTTTTTTAAGGTCCTAGCCACTGAAATCTTAGGAAATTAGGTGGCAGGACCTGCCAGAGTGAACTATATACTAGTGAGTACCTGGTCTGCCTCCACGGGGCTAAAGTGGGACAACGTCGGGCCTCAGTAGGGGTCTGGCGGCTAAATGATCAGATGAACAACGGTACAAGGCATCAAATATATACAAAGTCCATACACTTTTAAATCTCTGGCTTTTCCAGTCAACTGGTTCACTCACAATGTAAACTACGCGGAGATGGGGGAAACCCCTGGTGCCGCTTGACCCTAAACACACTTTACACTTTACACTAGGCACCCG
Organism: Mastigoproctus giganteus; assembly: GCF_048544385.1. NCBI lineage: Eukaryota > Metazoa > Arthropoda > Arachnida > Uropygi > Thelyphonidae > Mastigoproctus > Mastigoproctus giganteus. The sequence goes on from NC_143575.1 coordinate 26,183,919, forward strand.
CGAGTGGATCTGATTGAGGTGTATAAGGCCTTGAATGGGTGGAGCACGCTGAATTCTGATGGGATTCTTCCGCTTGCTCAGATTACGAATCTGAGGGGGCATAAATTCAAATTGAGGAAAGACAGTTGTAGAATAGATGTGCGTAAATTTGCCTTAGCCAGCGGTTGGTCAATTGCTGGAACAAACTTCTATCTGTCGTTTTGGAAGTTGATAGCTTAAATAAATTCAAGGAGGAACTGGACAAACTTTTCGAGGGAATGGATGTGTGATATTGTTTTATTATTATTATTTATTATTTTTTTTTTTGGCTGATGCTCATATGCTTGCTTTCTTGCATCACATACCTCCATTATTACTACTACTGTGTCTATATGTATGGAACTACCAAGTAGTTACAAAACTGGCATCATTTAAGTATATCTCATATTGTGAATGCTTTCACAACGAGTTGCCATTGTATTGCACTACTCGAATAAGTAACGCTTCTCCAATAGAGAAGACTACTGTTACTTATTCTCGACGGATGCCACCACCCAGACGGCACCGTTTCAAAGCTTATGAGCTCTTCATTGGTGCGTGGGCAGGTACTCGGGTGTTGCAACGATGACAACCCAGTTGCGAAATATAACTCCACAGTATGAGAGATGCCTGATGGTGTGCTGTAATTGAAAATTACATAATTTGTTTAGGGCAATTTACGAAGAAGAAAACTAACTTATAGTTTTGTACTATAGTATCATGTTTATACGTAGCCAACTATTAAGTAGATATACTTAAATGATGCCAATTTTGTAACTACTCAGGATACGTATAAACATCATTTCATTTTAATTAACAGAATACATGTATGACATTTCGATACGGGTGGAGAAGTGTACAGGTGTTCCCCGCGTACCGATCTATTCTGTGCTATGAGTATAATTATTGAAAGCAATGCATTAAATTTTATGTGTATTCAGTGTAATACAGTAGGATAAGCCAATCTACGCGGTTAACATAGTAGTATCGTCACCGTCCTCCCTACACTCGGTGGAAGAAGCCTAGATTTGAATCCCATCGATGACGCGAGGAATTTTAATGGTTTTTTTTTTTTTCACTCTGTAGCTGAATTAGTCGGTCTCAGGCGTAGATAGCAAGGTCTGTTGCCCTGAAAATGGGATTTTGTGGTCCAGCAAAACAGGCAAATCGACCTGAGAACACACGCAATATACAGGCAAAAAATACAGATTTTTGTATTGAATTATGGGCAACCCAAATATATTATTTTAAGTAGAATGAGTCAAATGGAAACGAGAAATATAATTTAACTAATAACTGGTATTTTATTTTCAAAAAACAACCTCCACACTTTTTGGCACTGTAATTTGTAGTTCTAGCAGGTAGTAAGTGGTTATAAACACTGTCATCTTCACACTGGGCGAAAAATACCCGAGATCGAATCTTCTAGTTCTTTTTTTTTTTTTTTTTCAGTCGTTGCCTCAGTTAATCGGACTCAGGTGAGGACAACAAGATTTTTTCTCACAGAAACTCGGGTTTTCGTTTAGCGAAACAGACAAATTGATCTGAGAACACGCACAATGTCTGGATACAATACATATGTTTTGATGAGGTTGTTTTCGGGTAACCCTCATAGGATAAATTTTCATCTCATTTGTACGACAGTTTTCTTCTCTGTATTTTACCATGTTCATAACAACCATTTACTTTTAATTTTGTCGAGTAGTGTATTTATGTGAACTGCAAGAAATGACATAAAAAAAAAAGTCAGACGCTACCTGATGTAAAGAAGGTAAAAATTTTGTTGCAAAATTAAAAAACTCGTAATTAAAAAAATGTTCTCTGACAAGGTAGAGAGAATACAAGAAACAGCACTGTATTCAGTAGTTACCGGCTTGACTCCCGGGTAACTCGAGGTACGTGTACGTATGCAACCGCGCCCCTGACCACTCGGCTACTGTTGGCGCTAGTGTTTGACGTATCCTTCTCTTCGTCAACATCATAATGAATTAATGCACAAGAATGCCCTTAGAGGGTTTGAGGGAGCCCCTAAAACTTGCCATTTTAGGTATACCAGAGGAAAACAATAGTGTTCACAGATAACCCTAATATCATCATCCAACCATGTGTATTATACCTGTAAATAGCGGGTTTTTTTTTTTTTTTTATGACAACCTCAAACACGCCAGGTATTAGAACCTATAGTACTTAGTGGCGTGCTTGGGTTAGAGGTTACTCACATCTGGTGAGTATGGACTTAGCACACCCAGCGTCCTGAGCTGGATGTCATCATTCTTCTATCTCTCTCTCTCAGGGTGATTCAGAAAATATTTTTGACTCGTGTAGCATAAGCCTCAGACTTTCTTGTACCATATAGCTAATAATAATATAATAATAGTATTATTATAAATATTATTATTATATTAAAATGCCCTCTTTCTTGGGCATTCAGTTGGAGAATTTTGAGGACGTTGGTGGAATGGCGATTATGGTGTACAGCCATAGTCGGTTTGTTCTGGATGGTTCTCAATACCCTTAAATAGATTGGACATTTGACATCCCGGACGGAGTGATTGGGATCCATTTTTGCTGCTTTGCAGTTGGCGCAGTTAGGGGCTCGATTTTTGTTTGGACAATTGTTGTAGGTGTGTCCGCGTTCAGCACAGTGGCCACAGATGAAGTCTTGTCGGGCACAGACATGGGATGTGTGTCCAAATCGGAGACATTTAAAGCACTTGATGGTAGGTATGTGCTCCTTGAACCGGCAAGAGCTCCAGCCGATAAATATTCGTTGTTGTTGGGATAATATTTTCCATATCTTCGGGGAGAGTTCGACTACCCAGTTGCAACAAGTACCCGATCTGGATTTGGTGGAGTACTTGACTTTAAGTTCACTTTGAATTTCATGTCTAGTGATATGATCAGCAAGGTTCCTGTCATATATTTCCTCAAGGAGGTCATCTTTGGAAATTCCTTTTTCGACATCAAAGATTACAATAGATAGGCCTTTTGGTTTGGGTATCTCAGCGCTAAGACCAAGTTCATTTATCTGTGGGATTTGGATAATGTTTTCTGCATCTTTTTTGGAAGCAGTCTCAATGATGATCCCAGAATTACGGATTTTTCTGAGGCTTTTAATTTTTATGGTTTTCATTTGAGGTTTCAAGTTGGTAGTAACAACCTCCTTGACAGCCTCGCTTGAAGTAAAGCAAACTTCTTGGGTCGCACGAAGGATGACTAGGTTTTGTTCTCTATTCTGTCTGGTATTGGGAGGGGCAAATAGCTGATCTGCCATGTTGGATCCTCAACTCATCTGAATAGGACCGGGGGCGCTGTGGCATTTCACTTGGTTCCCGGGTTCTTGGTCTGGTGATAATCAGGTTTTGGGGACACCGCCCCAGATGTGCGAACAATATTCTTTGGTAGGGCGGATTTGCAATTTGTACAGAGTGAACAGCTGTTAGGAAGAAAAGTAACGCAGAGAACGAAAGAGAAAACCAAGGTTTTTAGATGCAGAGGAAGCAATATTTTTAGTATGCTGGTGGCAAGAGAGATTAGAAGTCAGGGTAATCCCCAAAAGAGATGTATCATTTTGTCTAGAAATCGGAAATCGTAACGTCACCAAAGATAAGCATAGGAGTAGAAGAATCCTTTTTGCGAGATATAAGACAAGACTGAGTTTTAGAAGGATCGAAATCAACTAAGTTGTCTAAGCCCCACTGGAGAAATACATGGAGCTCAGCATGTAAGGAATTGGTAGCGGATATTCGAGAAGTTGAAGCTGATTGAGCAGGGCAAGGTTTTTCAAAATGGAAAGTGGAATGCAATGTGCTATCATCGGCAAAACTATGGATAGGATTTCCAGTCAATGCAAGAAGGTCATTAATATCCAAGAAGAAAAGAGTGGGGGAAAGAACCGAACCTTGGGGGACACCATCATTAGTGGAGAATTTAGAGAGCCATCTACCATCACCCTCAGTGAGCGTTCAGAGAGAAAACTGGATAACCAATTACAAAAAACAGTTGGGAAACCATAAGATGGAAGCTTGTTTAGAAGACCTTTATGCCAAACACGATCAAAAGCCTCTGAGATGTCAAGAGCAACTGCTTGTGTTTCCCCCGAACTTTTCTATTGAATTTGTTCATAAATGGGTAACATAAGCCAGAATATCACCAGTGAATCGACACTGACGGAATCCATACTGGAGATCATTGATTAGACGGAAGGTTTCTATGTAGTTTAAGAGTTGGCGGTTAATTGATTTCTCCATTACTTTAGAAAGAATAGAAGTAATTGCAATGGGACGATAATTGGATGGGAGGGACTTATCACCCTTTTTAGGAACTGGCTGGATATGAGCAAATTTCTAAGCAGAAGGAAAAACACCTTTGGAATAAGAAAGTGAAAAAAGGCGGCAAAGAATAGGAGTAAGTTGAGGAGCACACGTTTTGAGAACAAGTGGAGAAATACCATTAGGAACTGAAGCTTTCTTAGCATCAAGATTCGTAAAAATCTTTCTGACATCCTTTTGAGGAAAAACCACAAGAGGCATTGAATGGAGTGTGTCGGGAATGGTGGGAGCTGTTCTACCAAGTTCATTAATACATGAGATGGAAAAAAAATGGGATGCTAGCAGGTCAGCTTTATCCTTGGATGAAGTGAAAACAGAACCACCTGCTTCTGCTAGAGGTTGCATCAGAGATGGGAAAAAGTTGCGGTCAATAGCTTTGGCAAGAGACCAGAATTCTCGGCTACCATTAGGACAAGAAGCAAGTTTTCTACTCTTAGGCTGTTCAAAATACAGTTTGGACTGATTAATAACTGCTTTACAATTGTTGCGAGCTTTGCTGTAGGCAGAAAATTAAACTGAAGAATTGGAAACAAGACAATTACGATATGCAACATTCTTCGCTTGAACAGCCTTAGCATATTTATTGGAAAACCAAGGTTTAAATAAAGGGGTATATTTTACAGTGTAAAATATTTCACGTATTTCACGGAAGCCAGCTGGAGTGTTGAATAAAGGATTCCATTCCTACAACAATAATTTCACTGACACGATCTGAGCAAAAGTCGACATCAGAAGTTTTGAAACAGTAATCCGACCAAGGAAAAGAAGAAAAGAAGTCTCGCAGGTCATCACATTTTGCCTTCTTGTAATGCCAAACAATACGAGGTTGGGAATAGCCATGAGATAAAGGGTCCATTGGAGAAGAGACAATCACCAAGTTGTGATCTGAGGTGCCTAATGGAACTCAGATCACAACTTGGTGATGCTAAGTACACTTCGACCGTGTACTTAGAAGGGTTGTTTGAGAGAAAAAGATGAAGCGTGTTGGCTGTTTGGTTAAGTTTGTCCGGTATTCTTGTAAGTAAATGAACAATGAGTGCAAAGTCATTAGTAATCGCAAAAGCCTCAGCATCTGGACCAGCTGGGTCGGTGTGACTAGAAAACGGAAGCCAGCTGGAGTTGTGAACATTAAAATCACCAAGGAAAATTACCTCACTGTTAGGAAAGTTGGACTGGAGAAAGTTAAGTTGCAAACAGAGGAAGTCATAGAGTTCCAAGTGATTAGTGGATTTCGGAGAACGGTAGAGACAACAGATGAATTTCACAGAATGAGGTAGAGAGATTTTTAAGTCAGAGAAGATCGAAAAGAGGAGATTCCAAATTACCAAGTCTCTGATAGGGAATATCGGAATGGGCATATGCACAAGTACTACCTTTGAGGCGAAAGGAATCATACAGCGAATAATTTGGACAACTGAGATGAGCAGTAGTTGAATCAACCGATAACTGAGATTCTGTCAATAAAAGTACATGGGGTTTGGCAGACTGCAAGTGGGTGGACGTCGTTGAGATTAGGATTGGTTGTTCTCTGTTCGATTTTCCTGTTCTGCTGGAAGAAATACCGTGTGTTTATAAAATAAGTTTCCTATTCAGGAGACCTTTGTGTCAAAACGATTAGAGTTAGCGATATGAAAAGCGATGGGTATGTCATTTATGGTATGGGAAAGCGGTTTGTAGAAGAAAAAAAAAAAAACAAATTAGAAATTAGTTAATATTTACTCCACCCGGGGAAAAACGGCACCTAAAGTTGTCATTTACTTTAAGACACGCTGCTTACGCTAATGACATCCTGTTAGATAAAAGCTAAACGCCATCGTCAATAACCATTATGGCTCTTACAAAAATGGAACCTGCTCTTTTAGTAAAACTGTTCTATTACATGAATATCGGAAACGTAAAGGTTGGCTTAAAAGAACCTCTGACCTCAGTGGGGCTTCGAAAACTAATAAAGAAATTTGAAACCACCCGGGAGTTTAGTGTAATTCCAGGCAGGAGACGACCACGTATCGGAACAGAGGTAGTGGATGAAGTGGCAGTGCAGTGGTCAGAATGCAAAACACTACCGGTCAGTAGTGCCAGACGTTTGTCAAAAGATTTAATTCTTCCTTGGTCTACGGTACGTAAAGTGCTTCGAATAATTTCATGCTTGTTCCCGTACAAGATTCACTTAGTGCAAGTACTAAAATCTTATGATCGGCATCAAAGAATGGACTTAGCTCTACGATTTCTGACTAGAATGGAACTTGATGATGCACGGCTCAAATGACCTTGTGGTCTGATGAGGCACATTTCACTCTTCGTGGGGCTGTAAATGCACAAAACTGCCGAAATGGGGAACTTCTTGTCGATCAATTCTGCATGAAAGACTACTACAAAGTACATACGTTACAGTGTGGTTTGGATTCACAACAGAGTTTATAATCTGATCATTTTTCTTTGAAGAGTCTACACCTCATGCCCCGCCCATAAGTTGTACGGTAACTAGTGCCCGGTACTGCGCTCTTCTAGAAGGTCACATTATTCTCGCTCTGCAAGAAAGGCAATGCTTGGGGACCGTAGTGTGTTCATGCAAGATGGTGTCCTCCCCTCCCCTCCCCACGTTGGTCCACAAGTGAAGGAACTGCTCCATTCAATATTCGGAAATGATCGCATCATTTCTAGAGACTTTCTGCAGTGGTGGCCAGCTCGATCAGCAGATCTCAATCCCTGTGATTTGTAGCTATTGGGATACCTGAAAGAAAGAGTTACCGTGGCATCATACAGACGCTTGTTGATTTCAAAGCAAGCATTAAACAGCTTGTAGCCAACATGCCCAATGAGATGCTACGCGAAACTGTGTCGCATGCAGTCCTCCGGTTTCAAAATGTCACCTCAAGTGAAGGAAAGCACATAGAATTTGTAGATTTATAAATTCTGATATTAAAATCTAATCCTAAGTTAAGTGTTCCATCTCATATTTACACTGCCAATTTCCCCCCTTGTGGCAGAAATTTGAACTAATTTTTTTCTACTACAAATCTCTTTCCCATACCCTAACTGATATACCCACCATTTTCACAACGCTGTCTGTATCCATTTTAACACTAGCGTCTTCTGAATAGGGAAACTTATTTAATAACCACCCAGTACCTTACTTTCCAGAATAAAAAATCCTTGCTGTCCTTGCCTGAGACCGACTAACTTATAAAAGGTCCTCACGTCATTGACGGGATTCGAAGCCGAGCCTTTTCCACCTGAAAGTGTAGGAAAAAATGGTGATCATGACCCCTGACCTACTGCGAGATAAAGCTACAAAGAACATTTTGTTATTTTGTTAAAGCTACTAGTGCAGAACGAACATTACCCCCACCAGACAAAATTTCTGCACTGAATCGACGCTCAATTTGCCATTAGAAAATATGCAAATTGCAAGGCGACAAGACCGATCTATGTGGGGGATATTAATTATAGTAAGTAGTTAATTAGATGGTACAACGTACTGAGCGTCGGCATGTGTAGTTACGTATCGTTATCCAAAAAATGACTCCATCAGTCAAAACTATTAGAAGCACAGCGCAGATTAACTTTCAGGATTGATGTGCAATTTAATGTAATTTAAATTTATTGTGTTCTGTAGTCGATTTGCTATTTGTTGGACGGAAAACCCGAATATCCTGAATTAAAAACCATTCTACCCTCGTCTGAGACCGACTAACGGAGCGACATTGTGAAAAATGCCAATAAAAATTTTTCGTGTCATTGACAGGATTCGAACTCAGCTCTTTTCCATCCGGTGCGGGAAGGATGGTAATTATACGAAATTTGCTACCCACTAGGGCCGCTAATAATGTGGCCTACGATACATAATTTGGGGAGGACAGAGTCACAATTTTTGTAGGTGCAAAAACATATTATTATAACGCTAAAGCTTAAGAATCACGGATTACATATTCTAAGTACAACGACTGTGAATAGCATAGGTAACTTCTTCTAAACTCTAATATATTCAATAATCTGCTTGACCCTTCCAAGTGCGCATCGTCACTGTACTTAAAATGGACAATATATCAGTGAAAATGTCTCAGGTCCCATCCTATCAATGACGTGAGGAATTTTATGTGATTTTTTGCAAACCATAGGTTGATATCTAGCCCCCCTACACACCCATCCACCCACCCACCCACACACACACACACACCTAAGAAACTCTTGCTTTTCTTCTAGCAGACAGGAAACCAACCGAAGAACACGCACACTGTGGTGTATCCAGGTATCATTGTAAGGGGGGAATGCCGACCAGGCTTTTGAGTTTTTTTTTTAGAAAGCCTCCTTCGTTCTTTTTCTTTAATTTCAAAATTTTGGTTTATGCTATGCAGATGATATGAAGCTCTTCATACTGATTTCTCCATACGATGATCTTCCTGTAATAACAGCATCAATGAATAATACGCTCCTGGAATTTGCAAACTACTTCAACCATTTCGGATTAAAAATAAACCCAGAAAAGTCTGAATTTATGATATTCTCCATACAGAAAACGCCCTCTTACATTCAGTCAACAGTGTGTAATTCTCCTATCACCATCGTCAATAAGCACACTGATCTTGGGATTGTTTTTGATTCTACGCTCTGCTTCCCGAACCACATGGACAAGCTGCTCACCCTGGCAACTCGACTCCGATGGATTGCCAAACAGTATTTACATTACATTAATGAAATCACAACTACCAGAAAATATACACTTTATGCATGGTATAACTTCAGGAATGAGTTCCTCATATGTAGACAATAAAAATATTTTATATCAACATAGTTCCGGAAATGCTTGGTTCACGAGTTATTAACTGGAATGTCTTATCTCCCGCAGGTGATTTCCTTCATCGCATGGTACTGACAGAATCTGGTAGTTTTCCATTCCGGCCATGTACTCAAATCAGGAGTAAGCGGAAATGCACTTTACGTACGGTTTGGCCGACAGCAATGCCCTGGCGGCTAGTCGTTTGTACCACGAAAGATTCCCAGAACGAAGATGTTCAGACAGGAAAACGTTTGAAGGTATCCATCGCCGCCTTTGTGAACATGGGACCTTTACACCTCGTTCTGCCTACAGAGGACGACCAAGATCTACGATCCTGAAGTGGAGGGGTGGACCAACTGCCTGGTCTCCACGCTCATTGATTTAAACCCACTAGATTTCTTCTTGTGGGGCCATTTAAAGTCATTGGTGTAGTCGACTCCGGTAGCTGATGTGGAAACTCTGCGCAATCGAATTGTGGCAGGTTGTGAGACAATACGAAACATGCCAGGAATTTGACATCGTCTTCGCGAGTCCATGAGACGTCGATGTGAGTCCTGTATTCAGGCAGAAGGTGGACATTTTGAAAAATTACTGTAAGGTGATGTGAACACTTAAGTGTCATAGACAGACCTTCAAAACTCGTAAACCGAGCATTTCAGGAACTATGTTGATATAAAATATTTTTATTGTCTGCATATGAGGAACTCATTCCTGAAGTTATGCCGTGTATTTCTGAGACACCCTGTATAAAAACCACGGTAAATTTCCGCTTTTATATGCTGCAGAGGTATGGGCATCCGTTGCCCTTAGCACAATTAGGCCACTTCTTTCTGCTGAGTTTTGGCTCTTAAAATGGGACATAAACAAAAATAAACTTCTTCCAAGCTAACGACAACTGAAATGGCCAATCTGTTACACATTCGGAGGCTCCCCACCCTGACTAGGATGAAAGGCCTTACCACAACTATTAAAATGATCGTTGGCAAGATTTCGGCACCATCATTCCGGGACATGTGCTCTTGAAGAGTTGCTCAGCCTTCCCTCAGAGCGACTCCAACTCTGTGTCCACATCTCAGCTGTCTCCATCTAACTGACAGGTTTCTGCCTTTTCAGCTACTTTCAGGTACCCAGTCATTGGATGCTGATCTTAATAAGTTTGCTTGTGACAGAGAATACAAACGCTGCATCCTTGAATTGTACTTTCCTGCTCCTGATCCTTCTCGAAGCGGCATTCAGATAATCTGAATGCCGCAAGCCAACCGCACCATATGAAATGAAGATGGCTTACTAACTTGTCAGTATTATAGTGAGTAATGATGATCTTGCTACCTCATTATATTACTGTGTGTATATAACATTATTTGTTTTCATTTAGATTTTCCTTGTATATTGTGATATAACTGTACTATACTTTGTTTTGGGCTGTACTTCCTTTTATTCACCTACATATATGTTTCCCTGTGTTTAATTTATTAATGTTCTCTGTTTATTATTACATTGTATCATCTCTATTAACCCCTGGCCTGATGGCTGAGAAGGGCAATATTGCAATATATCGATTGTATTATTACTATTATTATTGCAATAAAGATTCTCTACGGGATTCGAACCCGGGCTTTTTCCAACCGGTGAGGGGAGAGCGGTGACGATACAACTGTGCTACCACGCAGACCGCAAATAGCAGTTGCTATTTTCTTTTATAAAATTAAATTATTTTCCAAAGTCTGTAATATTTTGAGTATTTTTTTTAACTCCATTTGGTGTCTATCGCAGACACCACATTTGTCATACTTAAGCTACTTAAGTTCATGCTAACGCAGCAAGTTGCAAGCGAATATATCATCATTGAGAACTTGTGATGTAATATTTTTATTTTTAATTTTAAAGAAGTGCGAAGCTTTTATTGGCAAGTACGTGATGATTTGCAGTTCGTGTAAGCCACCTTTCTGGTCCATTTTCCTGTATTCAGGAAACAAGAGCGGTGTGAGGTACAACTCTACAATGATTCATTTTAGGAGTATTTTTTGGATGACTATATTTTCATGCCCACAACCATACTCGAATTCCTTCTTTTCTTTCCCCCTTATGATAAAGACAGTCTCTGGCTACCTGTAAAGTGGCCAGCGTTGCTTCTTTCTCACGGCGAGTCACAATAGGGCTAGCAACTAGTTGAAATTGTCAACTCAGTATGTTTTTGCCACTACCACAGTAGTTATAATCATCCTCCTTCCCACGTCGGTTAGAAAAGGCTTTGGTTTGAATCCCTGTCAATAACACGAAGAACTGTTATTTCACACAGTGATCGAATTAGTCAGTCTCAGGAGAGGACAGCATATTTTACCTCCGAAACTCGGGTTTTTCAACCAGCGAAACACGCAAACCAACCAGACAACACACGCGGTTTACAGTTATAATACACAAGAGTAGACGAGTTTGTTTTCTTGGGTAATCCTAATATGAAATTTTTTTTAAAACCACCCTTATTCTTCCACATTTTCTCACTGCGTTTACTTTGCGAGCTTAAAGTGTGTGGCTGTCGCGTTGCTGATGTGACTTGGCTTTTTGAAATAGTGTGTTCCTTCCCGCAGCTTATTACTTTTTATTGTGATATAGTAATATTGTGATATAATGAATTTTAAGCCTGTTTCTTCTTTGCGCACATCTCATTCGCGCCGTTCACCACACATGGTTGGGTGTTAGAAGGCTTTGGTCGTGAGTGTGTTATCGCGGTGTGTTTCTAAAGAATGTTGATAAAGCGTAAAGATACGGTTTTGAATGCACAGGTGGGGCTAAATTCGCGCAAAAATTAAAAGGCGGGCTCTTGATTCTCAAAATGTCTGAATTCACACGTGTGTTTTAGTGACTGGCAGTTGACTTTTTTTTTTTAATTGGACATCTTCGTGGTTTTATGGGATTTACTTTTGGTTCTTCAAGAAAAAAATTAAAATGTTTACATCCCGATTGTCAGTAGGTCATACTCCCGTGTCTAGTAAGGTACAGAGGTCGTTTACACCAACTAGCAGACGCAGCGGTTCTTTTTTTGGTCCTGGTTTCAGGTCTCCTTTCACACCTGGGTAAGGTTTTTTTTTTTTTAGTTTTAGAAGGAACGTTCATAATTTCTAAAAAAATATTTAGAAGAGTTTAAAGTTGCCGATCGCCATCGAAATGTAAATGTTAACCATCGAAAACAACACTGATTAGACAGCCGGCATGGAACCACATGATGCCCGATGTAGCTTGTTTTCTTTTCTTTATTTATTTTTTCCTTCTCCTGCTTTCCCCTTACCCCAATTTCAATTTTTAGAGAAAATATATTCAAACCTATTATAAATTTCATTATTGGGACCCAATGAAATTTCTCCGGTGTTTTATGCCTAACGTTGCTTGTGCCCCTTGAGTGTTTACGGTGATTTTTTATTAGATTAAAAAAAAAAAATCTCGAACAGTGGAACTTGTTTCATTTATTGATTATAAAATAATGAATATTTATGTTTAATTTAGTTCTTACAGTACTAGAGAAGTAATAGTAATGAGTCTTTATCGGGAGTATTAACCAATAGTAGAGCCCTGCACCTTTTGGATAAAAGTGGTACTGATCAAACCAATAACGGTTGTGCTTTGTCGGAGTGCAATATATCTAAGTGAATTACATTCAGAAATAGCAGCAATCTTAATAATAACAATGGGCCCTAGATTTTCAAAATAGTGGCGGTCCCAAGTAGGGACTAAAGGTGCTGTAGCTCCCTCCCCCATGATCAAAATGATGTTTTTTTTTTTTACTACCCAGCTTATTACAATGGCTATTAAGATAAAAATGAAGATTAAATTAATTTCCCTACAACTATCTATGTTATTAGCAATATCTTATGTGTGAGGACTGCTTCTAACAATTCCCTTCAGGTTGCGGTGCAAGTCTTCCTTTGGACTTGGTTTTTCTGTTTCGGGGTATGATATACAAATTAAAAAAGGGAGTAACTGTAAGTTTATTGGATATTACTACTAGCCCAGATAATGATCTTAAGGAGAAGTTAAGAATTTGGAATCACATGGTGTCTAACTGGTGCAGACTTGCTGGGATGCTAGTGAGTTTGGTGTTTTACCAGAAGATATTTCCCAAATGTTAAGTATGTTTTATCAAAGAATGTATTGTCGTGGTTTTCTTCTTCCACGTACACTACATACCTTTTGACTGGTCACGGTTCTCTTAGAGCTGAGTTCTATGAAAGAGGACTAGAATCGGACCCATTCTGTTCTTGTGGAGCTGAAGAGAGACATGGAATCATGTGTTATTCTATTGCCATCATTATGTGGCATACAGACAAATTCTTTTAAACCAAGTTCCTGACTTAGAAGAAAATGTCAGTTTCTTACTGCTAGTATTGATAACTTCAATGCTTTCCAGAATTTGTCTTCGGTAATTTTTACTAAAAGAAAGGAGATTCGGACAAATCATAGTGGTAAAGGTATTTGTGGTCTCAGCAGTCTAGATGCTTCTGTGCTGCTTGTAAGCTACTTTATTGAACTGTTTACTAGACTTGCTTGGATAGTTGACGAATGCTAACTTCCTGAGTATTCCCAAGATTATTACAGTGGAGCTTTTGTTGGTGTTTGAACCGAGCTGAGTTTAATGTTTGGCTTGGTTATGAACTGTGATAATATCTTGTGTAGCTGATTTTCATGGTTGCACTGCTCTTTTATTAATCTTAACTACCTCTTTTTTTGGTTTTCAAAATTAGTATTATGGAAATATTTTAATATTTGGTATAATTCTATTGAAAATTGTATACCCCATACAGGCTTTTCATTTTGAAGGGTTTGTTTGAGTGGTTAAATTTGATTAAATTAAAGGGATTTTACTTTTTTTTTTTTTTGCAGGCTCTCAGGTTTCCAACAATTCCCTTGAGAGTGGGATTGCAGGCATCCACCAGTATTGCAGTACTTCCAATGGGTGCAGGATTTGTGCTATATACACATACAGTATTAAAAACTTCCACTTTTCTTTTATATACTTTTTCAGTCCAGGTCTGCTCTGTAGAGTTTCTTTCTACACCACCATAGGCTATCAAGGTGGAAATAGAGTGGGCCAGTAAATCAGTGTCTTATAATGGGGGATTTTAATTTCCCAGAGATTGACTGGAATTTGCGAATTGGTCACTCACACACTAGCAAGGCTTTTGTGGGTAAAGTGCCTGCCTAGCAACCCAAAGGTTGAGGGTTTGAACCCTGCCTCGGGCTTTGATCAGAGTACTGCAAAAACCTTGGGAGGTGCATTATGGCAACAGAAGCCGATGTGCCAAAAACTACCAAAAAAAAAAGGCTTTTATGGATTTATTGGATGATTTGTTTTTTACAGCAGCATGTTTGGGAGGCAGCTAGAGGGAGTAATACTCTTGATCTGATTATATCAGTAGTGATTCTTCATGCATTAAGAATCTGCAGATAAAGGAACCACTAGATGGCAGTGGTCACAGTGTGCTGAAGTATGATTTACTCAAAGAGGTAACTGCCATTACGGGTAAAGGGAAGAGTTTTTGCTTTCGTAAAGGTGACTATGGTGGTCTGAGACAGTATTTAAATTCTATACGGTGGGACCAACTGATGATGTTACCAACAGCAAATTCAAAATGGGAAGCATTCAAAGAATTAATCTTGGAAGCTACTAGGCTTTCATATCAACTAAGAAATATTGTTCAAGATTTAGGCCTAAATGGATGAACTAATTAGACATGTTACATAGAAGAAAAATGCATGGGATACATATAAAATAACAGGTCACACAGAAGCCTATGATAGATATAAGCTGGTCTGTAACCAAGTCACAAAGAAGGTTAGGCAGACGAAGGCAGATTACGAGAAATCTTTGGCAAAGGATGCAAAGAAAAACAGCAACGAGTTCTTTACTTATGTAAACTCTAGAAGGAAGGGAATGAATCAGATTGGTCCACTTGATATCGATGGTTCAACTGTTGATGATCCTGCTCTCTCTCAAACTAAATGAATATTTTGCATCTACATTCACACATGAGGAGTTATTCAGGGAGGGCAATGCCAGAGATGTATTAAACTCTGCAGTAAGCTAGATAATTTTGTAATAACTGAGAGTAAAGTGGAGGAGAAATTGTTGAAGATAAACATAAGAAAGGCACCTGGGGTGGATGGAATCTATCCAGTTATATTAAAGGAGGCAGCAAAGAAAGTAAGCAAACCCTTAGCCATAATTATGAGAGCTTCCCTGGACTCAGGGGAGGTACCCATGGACTGGAGATGTGCAAATGTGATGCCAATCCACAAAGGAGGATCAAAGGGGGAGACAGGTAATTACAGGCCTGTTAGTTTAACTTCTGTTCCAGGGAAATTAATGGAGGCATTTCTCTTAATGGTTTTTTCTTATGATGTACAGTATATTTTTTTCTATTTATGTTCATAATGTTGACCACCTAGTTAAATTAACAAAATTATATTACTAATTTTAATTACATATATTTAGTTAAAAGGAGTCATTTTTTAGGAAAACTGGGACAAAACTTTTTTTTTTCCTCAGGACAACACTAAGACACCCAAAATCAGGACAATCCTCAAGTCACCCAAAATCAGGACAATCCTCAAGTCACCTTCTAGTATTGGCAAAAAAAAATTCAAATTGTGCAGTTTTTGTAGTATCAGCCTTAATAACTGCTATTGTAACCTGTGTACCTTTATTTGTCTCATTTAGCTGTTTAGTATTCTAAGTATTTATCCATTCCTTTTAATATATGTATATAAGCTTGGCAGTTTGATAAAATTATGGAGTTTGTTCCAGTAACTAACCACTCACTAAGTGTTTTTTACATCTATTGTGCAGTTGTCTTTCCTTAATAAATAAATGATGCTTGTGTATATATGTGAAAATTTAATTCTTTTGCAGCCCTAAATATCTCATTCAAGGTATCCAATTTCTAGACTTTGTAGCTTACTCAGATCCATTCTTGTAAGAACACTCACATTTGCATCTACAACTAATCTCATATATTATCTTTTTATACATCCAACATGTTCACACATTTTATAAACACTTTTCAAAGTTGTGTATAGTACTCAGTATGTGCCTTAATCAGTGTTTTAGATAATGAGTTATTCCCTCTATAGCTCTACTAGCTGAGTTTCTGCGTGGCATTTTTTAGAAATATGTCTGCTGCTTTGAACTAAGAGAACCTCATATTAGATTGTATGATTATCCTCAAATCTTTTTCATCTTAAGTTTCCTGCATTCTATGTAATAAACGAACAAAGATTGTTATTATCCACATGTAGGAATTACATTTTTCAGTGTTGTAACTTTGCTGTCTGCTTCACCACATTGGTAGACTTCTGTGATTTAAATTATTCTTTGAGATCTGCAAACATTGGTGTCTAAGGTGCTTTTTTGAGGGACCATATAGGTGATAATTTGATGAAGCCAGGGTAGGGCTATGTGTTGCTGGATCAGGTGGATTTCTCACTTGATTGTAAGGTTACCCTTAGGTTCACTACTATGGAGATGCGTATTGTTTTGCAGAAGAGTCATCCCCACCTCTCCCAGACAGAAACATAGGACTTATGGGTTTGGTCTTAAGCAGTATATGTGGAGTTTATCATACCATCTTTCAGGAAATAAAACAGGAAAAAGTATCACTTTTCCTGTTGATAAAACTGTTTGATGATGCCAGTCTGTATTATAATAAAAATGAGCAAAAGGCAATGTTTAAACCTTATTAATTGTTTTATCATATGCTCTATATAAATCCAATATTTCATAGTAGCATCTGTCTTAATTTGTACGTACTCCTCTATATTTGTATTCCTCATTAATTATGTGTAGTTCGTATATAGAAGAGTACGTGATTTTGAGTGAAAATTGGGCATGTGATAATATAAATAGTGATGCCTATGAAATTTTGAGGATAAGGCTTTTTTTTTTTAGTTGCTAGTTAAATTACATAATTTCAGCAGCATAATTTTGTAATTTGTGTTCAGCCACAACTTTTTAAAAAATGAATTCTGAGATTTTTATAAAAGATCTTTGATGTTTTACCTCTTTCTGAAGTGTTTATATTGTTTTTTCTTTTAGTAAATAATACAGGGATTACCTTGATCTCTTTGTAGGTAGGCTTCTTATCCAACTCTCCTAGTCCATCACATAAATTAATCAAAATACAATGAATTTAATAAACTACATTTTAATGTGTGCCATAATGATAGCTACGACATCGACACCGGAATCACTGTCAAGGCGGCACCTCTGTAGCCAGGTGGGCAGGAGTAGCAGTGCGTAGCACACGCTTCTTGATTAGACCGGGGTTCAAGCCTGTGACCACCAAATACGGAGAATGCGGAAAGGTCAGGGAATGACCACCGCATATCCCGGAGCAATATGGCCTTAGTTGCTAATGCTCCTTAAAAACCTGCGTCTCCATAGCCAGGTGGGAAGGAGCAGCAGTGCGTAGCACACGCTTTTTGATTAAACCGGGGTTTGAGCCCGTCACCACCAAATACGGAGGATGCGGAAAGGTCAGGGAATGACCACCGCATATCCCCGGAGCAATATGGCCTTAGTTGCTAATGCTCCTAAAAACAAAATAACAACAACATCCTAAAAAACCAAATAACAACTGTCGAGGCCCCAACCCAACTCCAAAACTATCAACCGTGATGCAACCATCAGTATAGGAAAACATTATGTTAAATTTACTCATAGTAGAAAGAACAACTAAATAAGAATTATGTGAAGACAAATTTCTTCTTCCTTAAGTTAGATGGAAACTTTTCGATACTTCGTGTTCATAGGACGAAATGAGACTAAATACGTCGGTGCGTAAGTATTTAAAAGAAATTTAGTCCTCATCATGCATGTGTTTATAGGACCAATCATCCGTATTCAAAAAGGTCTACGAATATTAATTGAGTTTTTACGGAGTTTTATTTCAAGCGTTTCAGCAATAAGTAATTTACTATAATTATGCTGAATATTAATTATTTGACTTCATTAAAGAGAAAGAAATGTGCCTCAAGAAATGCATGATCTCGTCTATAGCATTTCGTGTAAAGACTCTGACTCGGTTTACATTGGATCTACTCTGTGGGGGGGGGGGGTGAATTTTCGTGTTAAACAACACGAGGCTTCTGTATGTGCGGCATGAGCAAACACTTCAGAGTTGGCATTCCATGCTGTGAATGAGGCACAGTCCTTTCTTTTTAATGAAGCCAAAATAATTAATATTCAGCATAATTATAGTAAATTACTTATTGCTGAAATTCTTGAAATGAAACTCCATAAAAACTCAGTTAATATTTGTAGACCTTTTTTAATATTGGATGATTGGTCCTATAAATATAGTCCTTCAACTAAATAAGAAATCACGTATTTCTTATTTAGTTGTTCTTTCTACTATGAGTAAATTTGACATGTTTTCCTATACTGATGGTTGCATCACGGTTGATAGTTTTGGAGTTGGGTTGGAGCCTCAATGGTGATTCTGGGTTATTAAGTTGGTGTTGTAGCTATGTTATGGAACACATTAAAATGTAGTTTATTAATTTTATTGTATTTTAATTAATTTACTTGACGGACTAGGAGAGTTGGATAAGAAGTCTTCCTACAAAGAGAGTCCTTTAGTATTATTTACTAAAAGTAACAAAAAATATAGGAGATATTGAGCAGATAATAGCTCTTGTTATATTATATTGTTTTTTTCATATGTGGGCTCTGACGGTAGGTATATAGATCTACATTTTGAAAGTCACTTCAAGTAATATGCCATTCAAATACAAATTGCCTTCAAATTTTTCCAGTACATACTGTCTTGTATTATCTGTATTTCCAGTTAATTGTAGACACAGTTTATAATAGATAGTAACATAAAAATAATTTTGCAAGTCAAGGGCATCTCTCTGCTTCAGTTCCCAAATTTGGTCTCATAGAATATGAAATTGAGGAAATCATCTGGAATTCATATCTGGAAGTTGATAAAATTGAAACAAGTGATATAGAAATAGATGTAGAGGATATTATTACATTAAAAAATAAATGACTGAATGTAACAGTTTTTTTTTTTTTTGTTGTTGCATTTTTTAAAATTCCAATTTACTTTACTAATTTTACTATAGCTTGGAGCAGTAAAGTCAAAATATGAACTAGTTAATATTTGGAAGCAACCACTTATGTACAAGGTTTCCATTTTTACAAAATTTCAAAATTCCACTAAAAAACTTGCTCTACCTGCTTTACTTGCACTACCTGGGGTCCCATATATGTTCAGAAAACTCGCATGTGAAAGGGTTAATTTATTGAAATTTATCCTAAATATAAACAGTTTTACAAGCCCCTTCAGCAATGCAAAAATATATAATGGAAGAGACAGAGAATGAGAATTATTTTCTTAATTAACTGATATAAATTTTACTAATTACTTCTCTGGAAAACAGTTTCAAAATTAACATTTAAAAGTAATTTTCTGCAGATTGGGCACACCTCGTAGTCAGTCTCTTAGTTGTTCCTTTCAAACATCTGTTATAGTAGAAACAGCTCACCATGTTGTTGAAAGTTATGGCATGCCACTGCCGGTGTTGGTCACCGAAGCTATCACTTTGGCAGAAAGTAAGTGTTTTATTTATTAAAATTATATATGAAGAGTTGAATGTTAGTATTAAATTAATTATTGCTGTCACAAGTATTTGTGATTTCTCTCCTACATCTCCTATTTAAACAGACTAGTTTAATGATTTCCAAGTTCACCAGGTGAAAATATAGAATTACTCATGTCACAGTTCATGTCCACAGGTTATTGCAAAATTTGCAATAATATTCCTGCAGTCTTTGTCTTTTAAACTCTCTGACCACAGATGTTCAGAGAAGTTTAAAAGGAAAATTTTTTGTTTATAACAGAGGGAAATTATATTACCCCATCAGTTTCTGGGGGGATGCCATGTGTTGTACTGCACTTAGGTTTAAATTACAGAAATTGAAATAATGATGTGCAATTGATATAAAGAATTCCATTTAGTGAAAGTAATATTGTATGATTTATGATTAAAGCACAACAATATATTCTATATGATTTATGAATAACATTAATAATAGCTTTGAGGTTGCACTTGGAGATTATAATGAGGTTGTGCAACCTAATTACCATATTCACAGAAAGAGGTAATGAAATAGTCACTCAAATCATCAGCAAATATAGGCCACAAGTGAAAAACTTGTGTAACTGGTGTAAATGATAATCCTATTCAAAATTTAACCTGTCTATATAGTAATGTTATGCTCTATACCAGGGGTGGCCAACAAGTCGATCGCAATCTACCAGTCACTTTCAGCTTTAATTTTGGTCAATCACGACAAATTTTAAATATATATATATATAAATGGATTAGTCAAAATCTAAATATTATTATTATGCGCGTCCCACTGCATACTTGTATTAAAAATCCGTTGAACCACGTGACTACTCTTGTTGCTGTGCAGCTGCTAGGCTTGTCTAGTGAAAATTCAAGAAGTTACGTGGTGGAGAGCATAGTGTATGTGTCGAATTCTTATTTAGCTTATTTAATATTAATAACTGGACAGTACTTATACGTTAATTTAATACCCTTTGATTTAAAATGAATACTACGAAAAAGAGTAAAACATATAATTTTCATCAAGAGTGCAAACTAGAATACTTTTTTGTAATGATAAAAGAAAAATGTTGTCGTTTGATTTGCACTGTTTCCGTGGCTATACCCAAAGTGGAAATTTAGAACGGCACTTCAGTGCACTCCATCTCCATGGTAAATACCAATCGGATTTTTCACCTAATAGTGACCTTAGAAAATAATTTAAAAGAATGTAAATCCAGATTATTTGCACAACAAAATTTCTTCATGACACCTAATTTACAATCTAAAGCAGTAACTGTAGCATCATTTAAAGTGAGTCATCTTCTTGCAAAAAAATGCAAACCATATTCTGATGGTCAATTCATCAAAGACGTATTTTTAGAAATAACAGATTCTCTTTGAAAATTTTAAGAACAAAAATGAAATTAAGTGCTCTTCAAGATCTGCAATTTATCTCGAAATAATGTGATGTGACGCATCAAAAAAATGAGTAAAAATGTGAGCGAACAAATTGCACGCTTATATTGCTAATTGTATGTCCTTTTCTTTACAACTGGATGAATCTACAGACGTCAGTAATACAGCTCAATTGCTCATTTTTATTCTTATGGTTTTCGATGATTCTGCCACTAGAGAAGAACTGCTGGGTATGGTTTTGTTAAAAGAAAGAACTAGAGGTGTTGATATTTTTAATGCATTCAAAAATTTTATTGAAAAAATTAAGTTACCACTATTTAAGCTCGTATCAGTAACAACAGATGGAGCTAAAGCAATGTTGGCATCTTTACAGATTCATTGCATCATGCCAAAAGGATGATGAATTCCCAAATTTTTTGAGTTACTACTGTATCATTCACCAACAAGTGTTAGCCAGCAAAAGATTAAATACTAAAAGTATTATGGACATAGCTTTCAAAATCATGAATTCCATCAGAGAACAATCTCTTCAAAGGAGACTTTTCACAATGCAAATCTATGAAAATGAACCAGATCTGATATTACACATAGCTATGAGGTGGCTGAGTTAATAAGTTTTTGCAGAGATTTCTAAATTTTTGCTGAATGAAATTATAAAAATTTGTTGATCGAAGGGGAGATAATTATTAGCAGCTACAAGATATGGAGTGGTTGTGTGATCTGGCTTTTTAGGCAGATTTTACCAGTAAATTAAGTGATCTGAATTTGGAATTACAAGGGACAAATTAAAATGTGGGTGACATGATTCTTAGTATTTATGCATATAAATATCAGTTTTTGGCAATGGCTAAGGATCTCAAAGGGAAAAAAAAAAAAAAAATTCAATCATTTTACAAATATGCAAGATCATTTGCAAAAATATCCTGTTTTTGGATTTAATAGTGAGAAATATGTTTCTGAAATTGCGAAAATTGTGGATGATTTTGAAACCAGATTCATTGATTTTAAAACAATTGAAGACATTGTTCAATATATCTGAATTTGGAATTACAAGGGAAAAATTAAAATGTGGGTGACATGATTCTTAGTATTTATGCATATAAATATCAGTTTTTGGCAATGGCTAAGGATCTCAAAGGGAAAAAAAAAAAAAAAAATTCAATCATTTTACAAATATGCAAGATCATTTGCAAAAATATCCTGTTTTTGGATTTAATAGTGAGAAATATGTTTCTGAAATTGCGAAAATTGTGGATGATTTTGAAACCAGATTCATTGATTTTAAAACAATTGAAGACATTGTTCAATATATCTGAATTTGGAATTACAAGGGAAAAATTAAAATGTGGGTGACATGATTCTTAGTATTTATGCATATAAATATCAGTTTTTGGCAATGGCTAAGGATCTCAAAGGGAAAAAAAAAAAAAAAAATTCAATCATTTTACAAATATGCAAGATCATTTGCAAAAATATCCTGTTTTTGGATTTAATAGTGAGAAATATGTTTCTGAAATTGCGAAAATTGTGGATGATTTTGAAACCAGATTCATTGATTTTAAAACAATTGAAGACATTGTTCAATATATTTCTTATCCATTTAATGTTGACTTAGATATGAAACAAATTTCAGAAAAAATCGCCGAGATTTTTCACATAGAGCAAATATTACTTGAAAATGAAATTATTACATTTCGAAACGATATCGTCCTAAAAGCCAGATCATCAGAAAAAGATTTTTGTAAATATGTTTGCAGAGAAAAGTACCCAGATGTAAAAAAATGCAGTGAACTTTTAAATTCCTGTTTTCGTTCCACATATCTATGTGAATCGGTCTTTTCTTATTTGAAACAAACAAAGATGAAGAATTAATCTACTCTTACAGACTTGCATACAGAAGATTCTTTAAGGTTGGCCTCATCATAGTATATCCCTGATTTTGAAAGCTTGGCAGATGACACGAAGGCACAAACTTCACATAAATTAAAAATGTAAATACATATGAATTTAAAACAAGAATTCTAAATTGTATTTAATTTTAAAATTTATAAACAACATTTTTCAATATGTGTTTAACTTTTTTAACCATGTGCAGTGAAATTCTTGAGATGGTAGATCATGGCATATTTTGAACAAAACAAGTAGATTGCATCACAAATTAAGTTGGCCCTCCCTGCTCTGTACAAAATGACTGAATTTTGCATCTGGTCAGATCAAACAATGTAGTGTAGGGCTGACTGAGTCATAATATCATCCCAAGGTAGCAGATGGAGAATTTCATTACAGTGTGTCTATAGGAGAGGGATGGGGTGATTATGCTGCTTGAAGGCAGTCAGATAATTTTCAGAATTTGATCACGCCTGTGCTAGTTGGAAGTTGTCTTTGTGATGTGAAAGCACTTGTGTTAAAGGAAAGATAATAATGATTGGTGGGGGATTACAGGGCAGATGACTTGTGAAAATTATGATGAAAATCTCCTTAGGCAAATTGAATGAAAAAGCAAGATGGGTAATTTTAATGTAGTACTTATAGACTGATAATTGTAGGCTGGAAGTACACAAAAGTGGGATCAAATTTTTAATCAGCTGGATGACTGTTATTTATTCCACTACATTGGTTTAACATCACCATAGTTAGACACATTATGGCCTTTGCTGCTCTTGTGCCGTAAAGACTACACACAAACCACTATGTTGGAGGATACAAGAGGCTCAAATGTTCTTATTTTCTCATCAAGGAAATGAGCAATATCAAGAATATAATATTGCAGGAACCAATAAAGGTTGTGTTCAAAAATATTCCAACAGGTAAGGGCCTTCAATTTCAGTGTGGTGGGGGGAGGAGAACCAGAGCAGTTTGAGGCATTTCTTGAGTTCTATTATATGAAGTATTTAAACGATTTATCATGGAAGCCACTAAGACTTTTACTCCAATGGAGAAGTACTACAGTAGAAAGATGCCAAAATAGATGACAACAAAGCTAAAAGATTGAATTGAAGAAACAAAAAAAAGTATGCAATACTCTCGTTCTGTTTTGTATGACAGTTATAAGCAAGAATATTTGTAACAAAACCACTGATGAGGTAAGATAGGAGAAATCTAAATATAAGAAATGCCTGGCAGAATGAGCTAAAGAACAGGGACATGGAGTTGTATTCTTTTGTGAATGCAATAAATTGCATTCACAAAAGAAGAGTCTAGCTGGTTTACTTCTTTAGAAGAGTAAACCAGCTAGGCACTGTAAAGGATGGCAGTGGAATCATAGATACTTTGCAATGAACACTTGAAACTTTGCAATTTACACTTGAAAGTGTATTAGAACTAGAAAGAAATGGTAATAAGCTTGCTGTAAAATAGGAGGTATAATGATTTTTGAGAAGTAGCTATCGGAAAAGCTACTGAGAGAGAGGGTTAAACCCAAGGGGTGAACATTATAAGCCCAGTTAGCCTAAAAAAAGCAGCATGTGAGTGTATCGTTTGTTTGTTATGTTGTTTGTTATTTGATTTTTAGGAGCATTAGCAACTAAGGCCATATTGCTCCGGCATATGCGGTGGTCATTCTCTGACCTTTCCGCATCCTCCGTATTTGGTGGTGACGGGCTCGAACCCCGGTCTAATCAAGAAGCGTGTGCTACGCACTGCTGCTCCTTCCCACCTGGCTACGGAGGCGCCACTGTGAGTGTATCAAACCATTATTAATTTTAATGAGATTATCATTATATCAAAATAACAGTTATTTTGATATAATGCTAAGGGTATACTTATGGATACTTATGGCTAAGGGTTTGCTTACTTCCTTTGCTGCCTCCTTTAATATAACTGGATAGATCCCATCCACCCCGGGTGCCTTTCTTGTGTTTATCTTCAACAGTTTCTCCTCCACTTTACTCCCAGTTATTTCAAGATTCTGTAGCTTACTGCTAGAGTTGAATACACCTCTGGCATTCCCCTTGCTGAATAACTCCTCATGTGTGAATGTCGATGCAAAATATTCATTTAGTTTGTTAGCTACCTGAGCAGGATCATCAACAGTTGACCCATCAATATCAAGTGGACCAATCTGATTCATCCCCTTCCTTCTAGAGTTTACATAAGTAAAGAACTCTTTGCTGTTTTTCTTTGCATCCCTTGCCAAGGATTTCTCGTAATCTGCCTTCGCCTGCCTAACCTCCTTTGTAACTTGGTTGCATATCAACTTGTATCTATCATAGGCTTCTGTGTCATGTGTTAATTTGTAAATATCCCATGCATTTTTCTTCTCTGCCATATGCCTCATTAGTTCATCTGACATCCATTTTGGCCTAAACCTTGAACAGTATTTCTTAGTTGGTATGTAAAGCCTAGTAGCTTCCAAGATAAGTTCTTTGAATGCTTCCCATTTTGAATTTGCTGTTGGTAACATCATCAGTTGGTCCCACTGTATAGAATTTAAATACTGTCTCAGTCCATCGTAGTCGCCTTTACGGAAGCAATAACCCTTCCCTTTACCCCTAATGGTAGTTACCTCTTTGAGTAAATCCCACTTCAGCACACTGTGATCACTGCCACCTAGTGGTTCATTTATCTGCAGATTCTTAATGCATGAAGAATCACTGCTGATAATCAAATCAAGAGTATTCCTCCCTCTAGTTGCCTCCCGAACATGCTGATGTAGAAAACAATCATCCAATAAATCCACAAAAGCCCTGCTAGTATGTGAGTAACCAGTCCCCAAATTCCAGTCAATATCTGGGAAATTAAAATCTCCCATTATAAGACTCTCTGATTTACTGGCCCACTCTATTTCCCTGTACAGTTCCTTATTATACTCATCAACAACTCATCAGCAAGAACAACCTGGCAGAGAGGTATTGCTGCTTACTGACAATTCTCCAGAAAACTTATGGGTTAGCTGATGGGTTTTAACTTGGCAATAGCATCCTGTCCACTCACAGGACCAGTAGGAAAATATTTATTGTTGGTGATTCACTGGTTGGGGATCAGTAGTTGTTACTTTGTGTACCTTCTTATTAGTCTTGTATTTGATGCAGCTTGAACTAATTTATATTATTTTTCACTTTGTAAAAGAGACCACAAGACCCTTTATGTTATCCCATTTGTGGCTCGCATCATACAGTTTTCGGTAGTGGAATGCATTCTTTCATCACAATGCTAAATTACATATTTCAGTTTTATGTTTGAATTATTATATTAAAATGGATCTTTTGTTTATAATGATTATAAAATGTTTATAATGATTATGATTAGTGGCTGCACTATTTTGATAAATAATCAAAGGGTTTTGCTAAATAATTATTTTTAAAAGTTTAAAAACTGAAAATTAAAATTGATTTTTTTTTTTTTTTTTTGCATAAAAGTATAATTTTTATTGTAGGGGGGACTGCTTGTGTATGGCTGCCGAATGGTACAGGAACCTTGAAAAGAATATAAATGATTGATTATACGTAATTATTTTAAGTTTACAATTTAATTTAACACAGGGAATAAATAATTTATTATTTTTTTATTTTATTTTCATTGAAAAATGTTAATTTCAAGGTGTTTTCTGAATTAATTTGTTGTGCTGCAATGATGCCAATGTTCTGTGGAATAAACATCTCAACAAATTTAAATTTGGCAGTAATTAATAGTATCATTTTTCTGTTTTGTGGTACTAACCCATTTCTAAATTTTTAAGTGCAATTAATAAACTTTTTGTTTTGTTAACACGAATGAGTATTTCTAGTGGCCAAAAACACATTACTTAAACAAGTTGAATTATTATTAAAAGACAAATAATAAATGTGATAAGTATCGCATGTTGCCTGTCAGAGGATGCCATACCACACATGTTATAAAACTCAGCTGAACTACTGCCAGGTTAAAGGCAATTTTCTGCCTCCTACTACAACATTACTCTTACAGCCCATGGATCAGGATGTGATTGCTAATTTAAAGTATTACTACCATACAGTCACATTTGGTAAATGTTTCAAGGCCATAGATAAAACAAGCCCAATTTAAGGGAATTATGGAAAAGTTTTAAATGTCAAGAATATAATTGACAATTGCCTAGGATAAAATCAGTTTCCACTGTATAAATGCTACATGGAGAACAGTTGTAGTCTGATTGTGTTCAACGATTTCCCAGAATTCCAAAAGGAAACCCAAAGAATTCAGGAAAAGATTTTGCAACAAGGTAGTCAATTGGGCATGGAATTAGAACTCTGTAATGTTGAAGAACTGTTGGTGGTACATGCTGAGCTCAGCACTCAAGACCTGTTCAACTGAATGAATTAAAAGGCTCACAGTAGTTACGTGATGAACACATAGAAAAGCCAAGAACTTTGATGCTGATAGATTTATTCCATCATTGGAAATCAGTGAAGGAATTTTTAGATGAGAACCTTAATTCAGAGATATTTTCTAAGATCATTAGGAATGTTGAAACTTGATCTTCTTTGCTACAGGCAAGTTCTGAGTGAAAGGAAAAAGGCTAGTGTGTAATCAGCTCTAGATTCATTTTGCAAGGAGAAAGACTATGTCACCAAGGATCCATAATCTTCACTTCTAGACTTAAGTTCCTGATATTAGATGGACAACAATTCATCCTTCAAGGAGTACTACACAGTAAATTGATGTGCACATTGCATCTTGAAATCAGTAAAAGTATTGTGCATTAGGTTTTCTTTATTCGAAAAATAAGTCGTGTGTGAAAGTTTATAGCTTCCTGGGAATGAAAACCATTATAACACACGAGTATATTTTCCTTATCTGTTGTTTCCTTAACCATTGCACTTTTTTGGAACCAATTAATGATGGATATTGAAGGCCTGCTGTATTAAGGAGCAACAGAAAGCTGAATCCCACGAAGTTTATCTTTGGGTGGATCTTGTTGTAGTTCTTTGGAATAAATCACTTGCAGAAAGGGTCGTAAGGGTAAAAGTGGAATTGTATACAGGTATCACCCACATAGCGCTGTTAATTGCAGCCATAAGAACAGCTGGATGAAACTGTGAAGTGGGGAAGATTTATCCATAGAATATAACATAAATACTTGTATTTTTAACTGGTTAGCATGATCAATGTTTCTGGCTCATTTAAGACACCATTTCTTTTTTTATAATATTAATTGTAGCAGCAATTTTTAAAGCTTAAATAATTTAAATAGATAATGTGATAAAACATACACTGAGTGATCACTAAATTATGACCACCTGCCTAATGCATTGTTGGGCTACTGTTTGCACGGGTAACATCTGTCATTTGCCTAGGCATTGACTCCACTAGATGTCTCAAGATGATTGTATTGCTGCTTGCATACTAGTAGTAGTAGTGGCATATGATGCAAGAAAGCAAGTGTATGAGTTTATGCAGCATCAGCCAAAAAAAAAAAAAAAAAAAAAATCACACCATCCCCTCCAAATGCCTGTCCAGTTCCTCCTTAAATTTATTCAACCTATCAACTTCCACAACGACAAATGGAAGTTTGTTCCAGCAATTAACCACTCGCTGGCTAAAGGCAAATTTCCGCACATCTATTCTACATCTGTCCTTTCTTAATTTGAATTTATGCCCCCTTAGGTTCGTAATCTGAACAAGTGGAAGGATCCCATCAGAATTCAGCGTGCTCAACCCATTCAAGGCCTTATACACCTCAATCAGATCACCGCACAGGTGCCTAGTCTCCAGCCATTGCAATTTGCAGAACTTAAGCCTCTCTTGATAAGAGGATCCCTTCATTCCCCTCACCAATCTTGTTGCCCTTCTCTGTACACGCTCAAGCAAATCTACATCCTTCCTAAAATGAGGCCTCCAGACCTGTATGCAGTACTCAAGGTGTGGCCTAACCATTGCCTTATTGGAATAGATGACAGTTGCTTGTCCGTATGTCTCACTTTCCATTCCAAAACATCTCACAGGTATTCAATTGAATTAAGGTCAGGTAAATTTGGAAGCCAGTCAAGAATATTTTCAGTGTTCCTTCAACCGCTATTGCACAGTGTGGGCCTGGTGCACATTATCATCTTGGAAGATCCTGTTTCTATCTGGGAAAAAATGCGGCATGGCAGGTTGCACGTGGTCTCCTAAGAGCTGCTGGAACTTACCAATGACCTTACCTAGACCTTACCAATGAAATGTTGGTCTATATATACACTATGGGCCCCGGTTCTTGCCAGCAAAACATGCCATATGTACTTATGCAATCGACACGAGTCCATGGACTCGTGTTGCTTACACTTGGTTGTTTGCCGTGAAACCTCATTGCATTAGTACAGAGGCATATTAGTATTAGTAACGGCCGCATGGTGCAAGAAAGCCTATGGCTTATGCTGCACCAGCCAAAAAAAAAAAAAAAAAAAAATCCGAACAAAACAATGATAAAAACAAAAAAAAAATAAAAATAAATAAAAAGGAAATTAAGCCTATCATCCTATGCGCTTCCCTTACCCGAAAGTACTATCCAGATAACCTTTGAATTTCCCCAAACTGTCAGCTTCTACCACCCATGAAGGCAACTTATTCCAATAATTTATAACTCGCTAGCTAAAATAAAACTTCCTGCAGTCCAATCTAAACATTTCCCCCCGTAACTTGAATTTATGTCCCCTAGTTCTAGCATCATTTATAATCTTGAAAATTTTGACCTCATTCATTTTACTGATGCCTCTCAGAGCCTTAAACACCTCAATCAAATCTCCTCTAAGGTGTCTAGTTTCCAAACTCTGCAACCCTTGCATCGCGCACACACATCTTTGTGTGCGCGCGATGCAAGGAGTGTATCGATATCGGGCAACAACTCGGCGTTCTTGTGGGCCTATATGAGAGCTTGAAGGACAGGGTGGATGCCCTCGAAGAAACTAAATTGAGGGGCCCATCAAGCTCTCAGCTGCCCACATCAACGCCAGAGCTTGCACTTGGGCATCGCGTGACACAGAGACAACCCCTAAGGCAAAATGCGCTGGTCCCGAAGGAACTAGTAGTTGTTGGTGACTCTATTGTCAGGGAAACGGCGAACATGCTTTGTAAAAAAGATAGGTGGAACAGGACCAGGGTATGTCTGCCAGGGGCAAAGGTTGATGACGTTGTAGAGCGAATATCATCTTTTAAGGGCACAAAACGTGATATAGTTGTACACGTTGGCACTAATAATATTAAGAGTAGGAGACCGGCAGAATTACTTAACAAGTACAGGTCACTGTTGAACAAAAGCCGAGAATTAGGGTTGAATTTGAAAGTGTCTGCAATTCTGCCCAGACACGATAGGAGGGAGTATATGATGAGAGCCTTGTCGATCAATTCGGCCCTGGAGGGATTGTGCAAGGATCAAGGGGTAGAATTTTTTTCAGCCTGGACTGTACTTGTTAACAGGAGAGATTGCTTCTACAGGGATGGGATACACTTAAATAGAAAGGGTGCAAGAATATTTGCTGATGCTATTGAGGCAGTGTTAGGTGGGTCGGAAAACTGCTAGCTTGGGGGGAGACAAAGACCAATAGATTGACAGTAGCCACTGGCAGAGGTGAAAGAGATTCTTGCACTGCTTCTATTAGAATGAGCAGAAGCCTGAAAAACAAGATGCATGGTATTTCAGAGACTGCTGGGAGCCATTGCGGTACAAGTAAACACATGGGTTGTGTTAGGGTAGCTAAGAATAGAAACAGGTGCAGGTATACTTGCGTGTACACCAATGCTAGGAGTTTAGTAAATAAATTTGATGAATTTGAGGTATTGCTCAAAACATCGAAGGCAGATATTGTTGGGATATCAGAGACGTGGTGTCACACAGATATAAGGGATGCAGAACTGCAATTTGGGGAGTACAACATCTACAGAAAGGATAGGAAGGGGGGAGGGGTTATGCTATTAGTTAAGAAACACATAAAAACCAAGGAAGTGAAGCCAGTGGACATCGCTGGACAGTGCAGTATGGAGTCAGTTTAGTGTGACATAAACATTGGGAGATCAAAATTGAGAGTAGGAGTGTGCTATATTCCTAATGACTCTGATGAGTATAATAAGGAACCGTACAGGGAAATAGAGTGGGCCAGTAAATCAGAGTGTCTTATAATGGGAGATTTTAATTTCCCAGATATTGACTGGAATTTGGGGGCTGGTTACTCACACACTAGCAGGACTTTTGTGGATTTATTGGATGATTGTTTTCTACATCAGCATGTTTGTGAGGCAACCAGAGGGAGTAATACTCTTGATTTGATTATCAGCAGTGATTCTTCATGCATTAAGAATCTGCAGATAAATGAACCACTAGGTGGCAGTGATCACAGTGTGCTGAAGTGGGATTTACTCAAAGAGGTAACTACCATTAGGGGTAAAGGGAAGGGTTATTGCTTCCGTAAAGGCGACTATGATGGACTGAGACAGTATTTAAATTCTATACAGTGGGACCAACTGATGATGTTACCAACAGCAAATTCAAAATGGGAAGCATTCAAAGAACTTATCTTGGAAGCTACTAGGCTTTACATACCAACTAAGAAATATTGTTCAAGGTTTAGGCCAAAATGGATGTCAGATGAACTAATGAGGCATATGGCAGAGCAGAAAAATGCATGGGATACATACAAATTAACACATGACACAGAAGCCTATGATAGATACAAGTTGATATGCAACCAAGTTACAAAGGAGGTTAGGCAGGCGAAGGCAGATTACGAGAAATCCTTGGCAAGGGATGCAAAGAAAAACAGCAAAGAGTTCTTTACTTATGTAAACTCTAGAAGGAAGGGGATGAATCAGATTGGTCCACTTGATATTGATGGGTCAAGTGTTGATGATCCTGCTCAGGTAGCTAACAAACTAAATGAATATTTTGCATCGACATTCACACATGAGGAGTTATTCAGCGAGGGGAATGCCAGAGGTGTATTCAACTCTAGCAGTAAGCTACAGAATCTTGAAATAACTGGGAGTAAAGTGGAGGAGAAACTGTTGAAGATAAACACAAGAAAGGCACCCGGGGTGGATGGGATCTATCCAGTTATATTAAAGGAGGCAGCAAAGGAAGTAAGCAAACCCTTAGCCATAATTATGAGAGCTTCCTTGGACTCAGGGGAGGTACCCATAGACTGGAAATGTGCAAATGTGACCCCAATTCACAAAGGAGGATCAAAGGCTGACACAAGTAATTATAGACCTGTGAGCTTAACTTATGTTCCAGGAAAATTAATGGAGGCACTGGTTAAAGAAGCACTGCAGGATCATTTAGACAAGACTTCAGTTATAGCTCAGACACAGCATGGTTTTGTTAAGGGGAAGTCTTGCCTGACCAACTTGATTGGATACTATGATGCAGTCACAAAAGAACTGGATGCAGGGAATAACTTTGATATTATATACTTGGATCTTAGAAAGGCTTTTGATACTGTTGCACATGGAAGACTGCTACACAAATTGGAGCAGAGTGACATTGGAGGCAAATTGCTGCTATGGATAAAGGGGTGATTGAGGGGGAGAAGACAGAGAGTGGTAATCAATGGACACTGCTCATCGTAGACTGATGTTATTAGTGGAGTCCCTCAGGGCTCAGTGTTGGGTCCATTATTGTTTTCTGTATTTATAAATGATATTGATGATGGTATATCGGGCTTAATGTCCAAGTTTGCAGACGATACAAAGGTTGGCAGGGTTGTCAAGGACACTACTGACACTATGCTGCTGCAACAGGATCTGGAAAGGTTGAGCAGATGGGCTGAGAGGTGGCAAATGAAGTTTAACATTGACAAATGTAAAGTACTACACATGGGAAACAGCAACCCCAGAGCAACGTATCAACTCTGTGGAACTACGCTGACACTGGTAGAAAATGAAAAGGACCTGGGGGAAATTGTGCAGGCAGATATGAAGTTCTCTGAGCAGTGCAGACGGGCTGCAAGAGTAGCTCATGGAGTATTGTCAATGATATACAGGAATTTTTCCAGCAGGGATAAGGAGGTGATTATTCCATTGTATAAGGCGATGGTCAGGCCACACCTAGAGTACTGTATACAGGTCTGGAGGCCTCATTTCAAGAAGGATGTAGAGCTGCTGGAACGAGTACAGAGAAGGGCAACAAGATTAGTGAATGGAACAAAGGGGTGCTCTTACGAAGAAAGGCTTACGTTTTGCAAATTACAGTGTCTGGAGACTAGGCACCAGCGAGGTGATCTGATAGAGGTGTATAAAGCCTTGAATGGTTTAAGCATGCTCAATGCTGATGGGATTCTTCCTCTAGCTCAGAAAAATCACCTGAGAGGGCATAAATTCAAATTGAGGAAAGACAGATGTAGGATAGACGTGCGGAAATTTGCCTTTAGCCAGCGGGTGGTTGGTTGGTGGAACAGACTTCCATCCCTTGTGGTGGAGGTTGATAGCCTAAATAAGTTTAAGGCTCAGCTGGACAGGTATTTTGAACGAACAGAGGGGTGAAGTGGAAGTGGGTTTTTTTTTTTTTTCTGGCTGATGCTGCATAAGCTTGCTTTCTTGCATCAAATGCCTCTACTAATGCTAATGCTAAAAACCCACATATTCAAAGTCTTTCTTCATAAGGACGCCCTTTTGCCGATCTCACCAGGCGAGTTACCCTTCTTTGCACCCTTTCAAGAAGCTCGATGTCTTTCTTTAGGTGCGGTTTCCATACTTGAACACAGTATTCCAAGTGTGGTCTAACATAAGCCTTATATAATGGGATTATCACGTCCCTATCTCTACTTGCAAAAGTTCGATAAATCATCGATAGGACACCATGGGCCTTCCTTGCAACCTGTTTACAATGCTCAGAGAATTTCATGTCTGACCGTATCGTAACACCCAAGTCCCTTTCCTCCAGTACTGGGTTTAGTTGAACTCCACCAAGTGAATAAGTTATTTTGGGATTACTGTTTCCCAGGTGTAATACCTTACACTTTGTTGGATTAAAGCACAGCTGCCATTTTTCTGACCATTCCTGAAGTCTATCTAGGTCTCTCTGAAGAAGCTCAGCTTGACAGTGATCATTAACTACTCTACCAATTTTAACATCATCTGCAAATTTAGACATCACGCCCTCTATCCCTTCATCAATGTCGTTTATGAAAATTAAAAACAACAGTGGTCCTAATACTGATCCTTGGGGAACCCCACTTCTTACATCAACCCAATCTGAGGAATAGCCATTTATCACAACCCTTTGCCTCCTGCCCTGAAGCCATCCTTCTATCCATCTAAGGATTTTCCCAGTGATTCCAACATGTTCCAGCTTATAAAGCAACCGATCATGTGGGACTGAGTCAAAAGCTTTGCTGAAATCTAAATAAACAATGTCGAAATTATTCCCTAAATCCAGCTCGTGAGTGACCCTTTCGAAATAGCGAACCAGATTTGTTAAACATGATTTTCCCTTTACAAAACTATGCTGTGAGTATCCTTGAGAATTTCAATTCGATCCAAATGATCGTGAATTCCACCCTTGATCATTGCCTCCATGATTTTCCCTACTACTGAAGTCAGACTGACAGGTCGATAATTTCCAACTTCACTTTTAGAGCCAAATGGGAGATACATTTGCACTTTTCCTATCCAAGGGAATCTCCCCAGAGTCCAGTGATGCTCGCATAATTGGCCTCAATGGTTCAATGCACTCGCTTGCCACCTCTCTTAAGATTATAGGGTATATTCCATCAACTCCAGGAGCCTTACTGGTCTGTAGGCTCGAAAGTTTTTTCGTTAAATAATCTTGCGAAATTTCAATATCATTAATTACATATTTTTTAACTTCGCTCCCACAATTTTCCATTGCCACAAAAGGCTTTTCATTTGTAAATATCGATGCAAAATAACTGTTGAGTACATCTGCAACGGCAGCTGGTGTATTTATTATTATCCCCTTTCCCTTACGTAAAGGTCCGATCTGGTTTGTCCTGCTCTTCTTGGCATTTATATATGTGAAGAATTCTTTATCCCCCCCTCTTTGCTCTGTTTGCTAGTGATTTCTCATAAACTGCCTTTGCCTGTCGAACCTTTTCTGTGGCTCTATTACACATCACCTTGTAGCTGTTATAGGCTTCAGTACTTTTTATTGCTCTGTAACCTTTCCATGCCACCTTTTTCTGCTCAAGTAATGCGGCAACTTCACTATTCATCCAACTTGGAACCCTTCTCGTGGAGTATTTTTTTAATGGTATATACGCATTCAAGGCATCTGTGATTAATGTTTTAAAAGCGTAGTTCAATTGTATTCATTCTCTGCGCGATATCTACCCAGTTAATAGAGGCCATGTAGTACCTTAAGGCATTGTGATTTCCTTTTCTGAAATTAAAACCCATTCCTTTGCCTTTTATTTCTGCTACCTCTCTTGTCATCATCCACCGTAGAACTCCGTGATCACTTCCTGCTACTGGTTCCTCTACTGTCAGCCCTGTTATGTCATCTGATTCATGTGTGATGATGAGGTCTAGGATATTCTTTTCTCTAGTACTTTCCCTGACATGTTGATACAAATAACAGTCATCTAGTTGATTTAAAAATTTTGTTCCCCATGTCGAGTTTCCTTCCCATTTACTCCAATCAATTAGAGGCAAATTGAAATCAACCATAATAAGGCATTGACGCTTACTTGCCCATTCCGTTTGCATGTAGAAGCTTTTAGCATTAGCATTAGTAGAGGCATATGATGCAAGAAAGCAAGCTTATTCAGCATCAGCCAAAAAAAAAAAAAAAAAACCCACTCCCATTTCACCCCTCCGTTCGTTCGAAATACCTGTCCAGTTGAGCCTTAAATTTGTTTAGGCTATCAACTTCAACAACAAGTGATGGAAGTCGGTTCCACCAACCAACCACCCGCTGGCCAAAGGCAAATTTCCGCACATCTATCCGACATCCGTCCTTCCTCAATTTGAATTTATGCCCTCTGAGGTGATTATTCTGAGCAAGATGAAGAATCCCATTGGCATTGAGCATGCTCAAACCATTCAAAGCCTTATACACCTCTATCAGATCACCTCGCCGGTGCCTCGTCTCCAGACTCTGTAATTTGCAAAACTTAAGCCTTTCTTCATAAGAGCAACCCTTTGTTCCATTCACTAATCTTGTTGCCCTTCTCTGTACCCGTTCCAGCAGCTCTACATCCTTCTTGAAATGAGGCCTCCAGACCTGTATACAGTACTCAAGATGTGACCTAACCATTGCCTTATACAAGGGAAGAATCACCTCCTTATCCCTGCTAGAAAAATTCCTGTATATCATTGACAAGACACCATGAGCTACTCTTGCAGCTCGTCTGCACTGCTCAGAGAACTTCATATCTGCCTGCACAATTACCCCCAGGTCCTTTTCATTCTCCACCACTGTCAGTGTAGTACCGCAGAGTTGATACGGTTCTCTGGGGTTACTGTTTCCCATATGCAGCAGCATAGCTTCAGTAGTGTCCTTAACAACCCTGCCAACCTTTGTATCATCTGCAAACTTGGACATTAAACTTGATATCCCATCATCAATATCATTCATAAACACCGAAAACAACAACGGACCCAACACTGAACCCTGAGGAACTCCACTAATAACATTAGTCCACATTGAGCAGTGTCCATTGATTACCACTCTCTGTCTTCTGCCACTCAACCATCCCCTTATCCATAGCAGCAATTTGCCTCCAATGCCACACTGCTCCAATTTGTGCAGCAGTCTTCCATGTGCAACAGTATCAAAAGCCTTTCTAAGATCCAAATATATAATATCAAAGTTATTCCCTGCATCCAGTTCTTTTGTGACTACATCATAGTATCCAATCAAATTGGTCAGGCAAGACCTGCCCTTCACAAAACCATGCTGCGTCTGAGCTATAACTGAATTCTTGTCTAAATGATCCTGCAGTGCTTCTTTAACCAGTGCCTCCATTAACTTACCTGGAACAGAAGTTAAACTAACAGGTCTATAATTACTTGTGTCAGCCTTTGATCCTCCTTTGTGAATTGGGGTTACATTTGCACATCTCCAGTCTATGGGTACCTCCCCTGAGTACAAAGAAGCTCTCATAATTATGGCTAGGGGTTTGCTTACTTCCTTTGCTGCCTCCTTTATTATAACTGGATAGATCCCATCCACCCGAGGTGCCTTTTTTATTTTTATCCTCAACAATCTCTCCTCCACTTTCCTCTCAGTTATTACAAAATCATCCAGCTCACTGCCAATGTTTACTTTACCGACATCATTCTCCTTCCTGAATAACTCCTCATGCGTGAATGTAGATGCAAAATACTCGTTTAGATTGTTAGCCACCTGAGCAGGATCCTCAACTGTTGAACCATCAATATCCAGTGGACCAATCTGATTCATCCCTTTCCTTCTCGAGTTTAAATATGTAAAGAACTCTTTTCTGTTTTTCTTTGCATCCTTTGCCAAGGATTTTTCGTAGTCTGCCTTTGCCTGCCTAATCTCCTTTGTGACTTGGTTACAGACCAACTTATATCTATCATAGGCTTCCATGTCACCCATTAATTTGTATTTATCCCATGCATTTCTCTTCTCTGCCACATGCCTCATTAGTTCATCTGACAACCATTTAGGCCTAAACCTTGAACAATATTTCTTAGTTGGTATGTAAAGCCTGGTAGCCTCCAAGATTAGTTCCTTGAATGCTTCCCACTTTGAGTTCGCTGTTGGTAACATCATCAGTTGGTCCCACTGTATAGAATTTAAATACTGTCTCAGACCATCATAGTCGCCTTTACGAAAACAAAAACCCTTCCCTTTACCTCTGATGGTAGTTACCTCCTTGAGTAAATCCCACTTCAACACACTGTGATCACTGCCACCTAGTGGTTCATTTATCTGCAGATTCTTAATGCATGAAGAATCACAACTGATAATCAGATCAAGAGTATTGCTCCCTCTTGTTGCCTCACGAACATGCTGATGTAGAAAACAATCATCCAATAAATACACAAAAGCCTTACTAGTGTGCGAGTGACCAACCCATAAATTCCAGTCAATATCTGGGAAATTAAAATCCCCCATTATAAGACTCTCTGATTTACTGGCCTACTCTATTTCCCTGTACAGTTTCTTATTATACTCATCAGAGTCATTAGGCCTATAGCACACTCCTACTCTCAATTTTGATTTCCCTATGCTTATGTCACACCAAACTGACTCGACACTGCCCTGTCCATCGATGTCGACTGGCTTCACTTCCTTGGACCTTATGTGTTTCTTAATTAATAGTATAACCCCTCCTCCCCTCCTGTCCTGTCTATCCTTTCTATACACATTGTATTCCCCAAATTCCAGTTCCGCATTACTTATATCTGTGTGACGCCACGTCTCTGATATCCCAACAATATCTGCCTTTGATGTTTTGAGCAATACCTCAAATTCATCAAGTTTATTTACCAAACTCCTAGCATTGGTGTACACGCAGGTATACATGCACCTGTTTCTATTCTTAGCTACCCTAACACAACCCATGTGTTTACTTGTACTGCAATGACTCCCAGCAGTCTCTGAAATATCCTGCATCTTGTTTTTCAGGCTTCTGCTCATTTCAATAGAAGCAGTGCAAGAATCACTTCCACCTCTGCCAGTGGCTACTGTTAATCTATTAGTCCTTGTATCCCCCCCCAACTAGCAGTTTTCCGACCCACCTAACACTGCCTCGACAGCATCAGCAAAAATTCTCGCACCCTTTTTATTTAAGTGTATCCCATCCCTGTAGAAGCAATCTCTCCTGTTAACAAGTACAGTCCAGGCTGAAAAAAATTCTACCCCTTGCACAATCTCCCCAGGGCCGAATTGATTGACAAGGCTCTTATCATATACTCCCTCCTATCGTGTCTGGGCAGAATTGCAGACACTTTCAAATTCAACCCTAATTCTCGGCTTTTGTTCAACAGTGACCTGTACTTGCTAATTAATTCCGCCGGTCTCCTACTCTTAATATCATTAGTGCCAACGTGTACGCATTATAGCCTCAGCTGCTGATGCGCCAATAAAACACAAGCCAACGTGTACAACTATATCCCCTTTTGTGCCCTTAGAAGATGATATCCGCTCTACAACGTCATCAACCTTTGCACCTGGCAGACATACCCTGGTCCTATTCCACCTATCCTTTTTACAAAGCATGTTCCCCGTTTCCCTGACAATAGAGTCACCAACAACTACTAGTCATAATTTTTTTTTCATAATCTTCACATTTTGTCATAATCTTCACAATCACCTGGTCTGTAGATTACTCCTACTTGCATTATACCTTTATTTCCAACTATCTCACACCATACAGACTCTATACTAGCATGTGAAATGTCTGAATCCGGGAAAGCTATTGTCACACTCAGGCTGCTTCTGATAAGAAGCATTACCCCACCACCACTTCTATCTAACCTATCCTTCCTAAATACATTATACAAGCCGTACTGAAACTCATCATCCCCAATTCCCGGGTGGCACCACGTCTCTGTAAGCCCTATTATGTCCGCGTTACTTGTTTTAACCAGCAGTTCAAATTCGCTCATTTTATTGACGACACTTCTAACATTACTGTATAAACAATTAAGATTTACTGTTCTTGTATATTTAACAACCCTAACGCAACCCTTGAAGTTTTTAAGTCTCTCTTTCCTGATATTAGCTACCTGCTCATGTGAAACATCTTTACCCCCAGAACATCTAGATAATACGTCCAGTTGGGGTAACAGATAAGAACTCTTAAGGTATGTGCAAGAGTTACATTGACCAATATTATCAGATAAACGCGTGTCAGTATTACCCACATCCCCCCTAACTAGCAGTTTCCCCGAACTTTTAAGGTATCCTCAATAATACTGGCAAAAACTTTTGCACCACCTTTGTTTAAGTGTATCCCATCTCTACAAAACAAATTCCTTTTACCTACAAGTGTGGGCCATGCTGATAGAAATTTACCCCCTCAAGCCTTGCAGATTCCTTCAAGTCTTGAGTTAATCCACAAGGCTCTTAACATATAATCCCTCCTATTGTGTCTGGGCAGAATTGCAGACACATAGACATTATGGCCTAGCTCGCGACATTTCCTCAGCATGGTCCTGTATTTTTCCAACAAATCGTCAGATCCTGTACGTTTAATATCATTTGTCCCCACATGAATAATAATATTTTCTTTACCCCCTTTAAAATCTGACAATCTGTTGGTGACATCATCAATAGTTGCTCCCGGCAGACATACCCTGGTTCTGCTCCACCTATCTTTATTACAAAAAATATTCCCCGTTTCCCTGACAATGGAGTCTCCTAATAAAACAATGTCCTTTTTAACCAGAGTAGTTTTCGCTTGGTTTTTCTGTTTTGAGGCTCGAATCGTGTGTGCATCACTTGGTAGATTGCTGGAGTTTTGAGTCCCTGACGAGCTCCCAGATGCATTATTTTCGCGGGCAAGCACTTGTTTTTTCAGGGACTCAAATTGTTGCATCAGTGCACCAAATTGTAATTTTAGATCGGTGCACTCCTTACATCGATCACAAAGAAAAGAATCCCCAGGTGAGGTAGGATTAGTCACCAGGTCGACCTTGGAAAACATTCCACAGGTTCCACAACGGATTAAATCATGACTCACCCGTAAATCGCCATCTGCTATTTCCGTGTGAGTCACGATACCCTGTGACGTATTTAAGGCAGATCTCGTAACTACCATTATAAAATTAAATAAATATCAATGAAAGTAACTTTAAAAAATTATATCTATAATATTATTAAAATCAAACAGTTAAGGAAAACCTATAACAAAATAATCCAACAATATCTAAATAAATCAAATATTTAAAAGCACTATCCAAAAGTAAACCACTTAACTGAGGAGCCCTGTCTAATTGCGTCCGCTCACCTCGAATGCCAACGTATTATGATGCAAGAAAGCAAGCTTATACAGCATCAGCCAAAAAATCCCCCTTCCCATTTCACCCATCCATTTGCTTCAAATGTTTGTCTAGTTCTGCCTTGAATTTATTTAAGCTGTCAACTTCTACAGTGACAGATGGAAGTTTGTTCCAGCAATCAACCATCTGCTGGCTAAAGGAAAATTTCTGCACATAAATTCTACAACTGTCTTTCCTTAATTTGAATTTATGTCTCCTCAGGCAACAATCTGGCAAGAGGAAGGATCCCATCAGCATTGAGCCTGCTCAAACCATTCAAGGCTTTATACACCTTAATCAGATCACCTTGCAAGTGCCTAGTCTCCAGACACTGTAATTTGTAAAACATAAGCCTTTCTTCATAAGAATAACCCTTTGTTCCATTCACTAATCTTGCCCTTCTCTGTACTTGTTCCAGCAGCTGAAATGAGGCCTCCAGACCTGTATACAGTACTCAAGGTGTAGCCTGACCATTGCTCTATACAAGTGGATAATCACTTCCTTATCCCTGCTAAAAAAATTCCTGTATTTCATTGACAAGACACCAAGAAACCATCTGCACTGCTCAGGAAACTTCATAACTGACTGCACAATTACCACCAGGTCCCTTTCATTCTCTACCACCCTGAGTGTAGTACCGCACAGTTGATAATTTACTCTGCAGTTACTGCTATCCATATGCGCAGTACTTTACATTTGTCAATGTTAAACTTGAGTTGCCACCTCTCAGCCCATCTGCTCAACTTTTCTAGATCCTGTTGCAGTAGTGTACAGCGCCTCCGTAGCCAGGTGGGAAGGAGCAGCAGTGCGTAGCACATGCTTCTTGATTAGACCGGGGTTCGAGCCCGTCACCACCAAATACAGAGGATGCGGAGAGGTCAGAGAATGACCACCGCATATCCCGGAGAAATATGGCCTTAGTTGCTAATGCTCCTAAAAACCAAAATAACAACAGCAGTAGTGTACTGTCATTAGTACCAACCCTGCCAACCTTTGTATTGTCTGCAAACTTAGACATTAAGCCTGATATATCTTCATTAATATCATTAATAAATACAGCAAACAACAATGGTCCCAACACTGAACCCTGGGGGACTCCACTAATAACATTAGTCCACAAAGAGCAATGTCCATTGATTAATACTCTGTCTTCTTCTACTCAAACCATCCTTTTATCCAAAGCAGCAATTAGCCCTTAATGCCATACTGCTCCAATTTGTACAGTAGTCTTCCATGTGGAACAGTATCAAAAGCTTTCCTAAGATCCAAGTATATTATATCGAAATTATTTTTTGCATCCAGTTCCTTTGTGACCACATGATATACTGGTGTGCAAAATTTAAGGAACAGTCAGGTTTTCACCTGTAGCTTCTCATAGGAGTGGCCTGGATATGGGAAAAGCATAGCAAAGGAACCTTGTACAGAAATGATGAAGGAAACAACACTGACACAACAACAGAAACAAAATGGTACGGAGGGACTTTATTCAAAAATTGCAACATAGCACTGGCTGCCATGATACAGATGCATCACTGCCAAAGATGGAACGAAGGGAAGAGGTGGTCCTCAGTAGGAGATATCGCCACCTCTAATGTCGATGTAGGCTTTGCACCACCTATCCATACTTAGAATAATGTTGTTGATAATTTCTTGCGGTAACATTATCCATTCCTCAGTCAGTGCCATCTTCAGCTGGTGAACTTTTTCTGGTGGATGTGGACGTGCCGCTAGGCATCTCCCCAGAGCATCCCATATGTTTTCAATGGGATTTAGATCAGGGGAAATGGGCAAGCAATCCATATGAATAATGTCCTTGCTTTCCAAAAGCATATCAATAGCTGCAGTGCGATGGGGTGTGGTGTTATCATCCATAAACATGAACTCAGGGAAAACGGCACCTCGGAACAGACACACATGGGGAAGGATTACCACAGTACAATAGCATGCACTGGTTACAGTACCACCTTCCAGTATCTGGAGTTGTGTGCATCCATCCAAGATAATGCCTCCCCAGATGAGAACACCTTGGTCGGCATATCAATCCCTTTCAGTGATGTTTGCGGGGTGATACCGTGTGCCAACCTCTTGCCAGATTAGCTGACGTCCAGAATTGCTGCTGAGACTGAATCTACTCTCATCAGTTTTTACTCTCATCAGATTTTGTGGTTGTAACCTTTAGAAATAGTGTTGGTCCTTAAGTTTTGCACACCAGTATAGTATCCAACCAAATTGGTCAGAGAAGACTTCCCCTTAACAAACCCATGCTGTGTCTGAACTATTACTGCAGTCTTGTTTAGGTGATTCTGCATTACTTCTTTAACCAGCGACTCCATTATTTTTCACGGAACAGAAGTTAAACTAACAGGTTTATAATTATTTGTGTCACCCTTTGAACCACCTTTGTGAATTGGTGCCACATTTGCACATCTCCAGTCCACAGGTACCTCCCCTGAGTCCAAGGAATCTCTCATAATTATGGCATCTGACATCCATTTAGGCCTAAACTTTGAACATATTTTTTAGTTGGTATGAAAAGCCTAGTAGCTTCCAAGATTAATTCTTTGAATGCTTCTCATTTAGAATTTGCTGTTGGTAACATCAGTTGTTCCCACTGTGTAGAATTTACAAAATGTCTCAGACCACTGTAGTCACCTTTTATGAAAGCAAAGACCCTTCCTCTTACTTCTAAAGGTAGTTACCTCTTTCAGTAAATTCCACATCAGTACACTATGATCACTGCCACCTAATGGTTCCTTTATCTGCAAATTCTTAATGCACAAATAATCACTGCTGATAATCAGATCAAGAATATAACCCTACCTGGTTGCCTCTTGAACATGCTGCTGCAGAAACAATCATTTAATAAATCCACAAAGATATAATTACCATCAGGGGTAAAGGAAAGGGATTTTGCTTCCGTAAAGGTGAGTATAGTGGTCTCAGACAGTTTTTAAATTCTGTACAGTGGGATCAACTGACGATGTTACCAACAGTAAATTCTAAGTGGTAAGCATTCAAGGAATTAGGCGCCTCCA
Source organism: Mastigoproctus giganteus (assembly GCF_048544385.1). Lineage (NCBI taxonomy): Eukaryota > Metazoa > Arthropoda > Arachnida > Uropygi > Thelyphonidae > Mastigoproctus > Mastigoproctus giganteus. The sequence goes on from NC_143575.1 coordinate 26,227,952, forward strand.
TAGCCAGGTGGGAAGGAGCAGCAGTGCGTAGCACACGCTTCTTGATTAGACCGGGGTTCGAGCCCGTCACCACCAAATACGGAGGATGCGGAAAGGTCAGGGAATGACCACCGCATATCCCGGAGCAATATGGCCTTAGTTGCTAATGCTCCTAAAAACCAAATAATAATAAAAATTCAAGGAATTAATCGTAGAAGCTACTAAAAGTTTCATACCTATTAAGAAATATTGTTCAAGGTTTAGGCCTAAATGGTTATCAAATAAACTAATGAGACTCGTGACAAAGAAGAAAAAGGATGGGATGCATATAAATTATCAAGCGACTCAGAAGTCTATGGGAGATATAAGCTAGTCTGTAATCAGGTCACAAAGGACGTTAGGCAGGTGAAGGCAGATTATGAGAAATCTTTGGCAAAGGATGCTAAGAAAAACAGCAAGGATTTCTTTACTATATAAACTCTAAAAGGAAGGGGATGAATCTGATTGGTCCACTTGATATCGATGGTTCGACTGTTTATAATCCTGCTCAGATAGCAAATAAACTGAATGAGTATTTTGCATTTACATTCACATATGAGGAGTTATTAAGGTTTGAAAATGTCAGAAGGTTATCAAATTATAGCAGGGTGCTTAACGATTTTGTAATAACTGAGAATAAAGTGGAGTAGAAATTGTTGAAGTTAAACATAAGAAAGGCACCTGGGGTGGTTGGGATCTATCCAGTTATATTAAAGGAGGTGGCAAAGCAACTAAGAAAACCCTTTACCATGATTATGAGACCATCCTTGGACTCAGAGAAGGTACCCATGGACTGGAGATTTGCAAATGTATCCCCAATTCACAAAGCGGGATCATAGGGTGACACGAGTAATTACAGACCAGTTAGTTTAACTTCTGTTCCAGGTAAAATAATGGAGTCACTGGTTAAAGATGCATTGCAGGATCTAGACAAGACTGCAGCAATAATTCAGACACATCACATGGGTTTGTTAAGGGAAAGTCTTGTCTGACAAATTGATTGGATATTATGGTGTGGTTACAAAGGAACTGGATGCAAAAAATAATTTTGATATCATATACTTGGATTTCAGGAAAACATTTGACACTGTTGCACATAGAAGACTACTGTACAAATTGTAGCAGAATGGTATTAAGGGTAAGTTGCTACAATGGATAAAGGGATGATTGAGTTGGGGAAGACAGAGGGTGGTATCAATGGACGCTGGTCTTTGTGGACTAATGTTATTAGGGGAGTCTCACAGGGTTCGGTGTTGGGTCCACTGTTGTTTTGTATATTTATCAATGATATTGATGAAGGTATATCAGGCTTAGTGTCAAAGTTTGCAGATGATACAAAGGTTGGCAGAGTTGTTAATGACAGTAATGGCAGTGTGCTACTGCAACAGGATCTAGATAATTTGGGCAGATGGGCTAAGAAGCGGCAAATGAAGTTTAACTTTGACAAATGCAAACTACTGCATATGGGTAGAAGTAACCCTAGAGAAACGTACCAACTGTGTGGTACTACACTTAAGGTGGTAGAAAATGAAAAAGACCTGGGAGTAATTGTGCAGTCAGATATGAAGTTTTCTGAGCAATGCTGACAGGCTGCCAGGGCAGGACATGACGTTTTGTCAATGATATATACAAAGGGTACTAGGAAAGTTTTGCAATACAGCTTTGTTTATTTAATTTTTTCAAAGTAATTTCCTCTACATTCAATACACCTCTCCATCCTCCGAAACCAATCTTTAAACCAGTTCTGCCAAGTTTCACTAGGGAGTAAAGCACACTCGTTGTCCCAAGCCCGTAGAAGGTCCTCATCACTGGAAAACCGCCTCCCTTTTAGCTTCATTTTCACATGCGGGAACAGTGCAAAGTCGCAGGGAGCAAGGTCTGGACTGTAGGGAGGGTGCTCGAGAAGTTTCAGTCCTGTCGTGGTCAAATATTCGGTGCAGGCTTTGGCGCGGTGAGCTGGAGCATTATCGTGATGGAGGTACCAGGTGTCCATTCTTGACTTTGGCCGCAGGTTCTTCATAGATCCAATGACTTTAGGCAGGCATTGTTCAGTATACCACTTAGCTGTGACTGTCTTCTGCGTGTCCAAAACGACACATTCCACAATTCCACTCGATTTGAAAAATACAGCTATCATTTTCTTCTTTACAGATCGGGATTTTCTGACAATTATGGGTGTGTCGTCATCATCAAAGACCCAAACTTTGTTTTGAGCCTTGGTCGGCAGATCGTAATAGTACAGCCAAGTCTCGTCACCTGTCACGATGTTGTTCACATACCGAGATTGTCCCTTATCAAACTTTTTTAACATCTCCCGGCACCAAGTCACACGTCGTGTCATCTGCTCTTCAGTCAGTTGATGCGGCACCCAGAGAGAACAAAGTTTCTTCACGTGCAAATGATCTTGCAGAATCGAACGAATTGCTGGTGCATTTAGGCCCAAAGTATCCTCTATCTGTTGGTAGGTCACTCGCCTGTTTTCGTCAAGCATTTTCCTCACAGCAGTAACGTTTTCCTCCGTAACTGACGTTCGTGGCCTTCCCGGCCTCTCAGAATCCTCCAGAGTGAAATTTCCCCTTTGGAATTCTCTATACCACCTGAATATCGTTGTACGATGTGGACAATCATCATCTAGTGCAAGAGTCATTTCTTCTAAGCACTGGTCTATGGTTAAACCACGCACGAAATTATACCGCAAAACTGTCCTTATCTCATTTCGTGACCACGATGCCATCACAAGCACTTTACACTCTCACTACTAATGAATAACTGAGCCCATCGACTTGGCGCGGCGGCTACTATGCACGTATGAACATGTCTCAACATGCAGCAACAAGCAGCTTCCTGTGATTCATTGTTGCGTCATATTGCAAAACTTTCCTAGTACCCTTTGTATATAGGAATTTTGCTAGAAGGGAAAAGGAGGTGATTGTCCCTCTGTATAAGACAATGGTCAGGCCATGCCTTGAGTACTGCGTACAGGTCCGGAGGCCTCATTTTAGAAAGGATATAGATTTGCTTGAGCATGTGTAGAGAAGGGCAACAAGATTGATGAGGGAAATGAGGCAATCCTCCTACCAGGAGAGGCTTAAGTTCTGCAAATTGCAGTGGTTGGAGACTAGGCACCTGAGCTGTAATCTGATTGAGGTGTATAAGGCCTTGAATGGGTTGAGAATGCTGAATTCTGATGGGATCCTTCCACTTGTTCAGATTACGAACCTAAGGGGGCATAAATTCAAATTAAGAAAAGACAGATGTAGATTAGATGTGCGGAAATTTCCCTTTAGCCAGTGGGTGGTTAATTGCTGGAACAAACTTCCATCTGTCCTTGTGGAAGTTGATAGGTTAAATAAATTTAAGGAGGAACTGGACAGGCAAAAAAAAAAAATTTCTTTTTTTTTTTTGGCTGATGCTGCATAAGCTCATACACTTGCTTTCTTGCATCACATGCCACTACTACTACTACAAAGGTCTTGCTAGTGTGTGAGTGACCAACCCACAAGTTCCAGTCAATATCTGGGAAGTTACAATCCCACATTATAAGACAATTTGATTTACTTGCCCATTCTATTTCTCTGTCCAATTGTTCGTTGTACTCATTAGAGTCATTAGGCCTATAACACACTCCTACCCTCATTTTTGCTTTCCAGTGCTTATATCACACCAAACTAACTCAACATCGCACTGTCTATTTCAACTGGATGCACTTCCTTAGATATTATGTTTTTTAATAAACAGCATAACTCCTCCTCCCTTGCTATCCTATCTATCCTTTCTTTACACATTGTACTCCCCAAATTCCAATTCTGCATTCCTTATATCTGTGCTACACCACATCTTTAATATTCCAACAATATCTGTCTTTGATGTTTTGAGCAACACCTCAAGTTCACCAAAATTATTTAATAAACTTTTAGCATTGGTATACCTGCAAGTATTCATGCACCTGTTCTTATTCTTAGCTATCCCTAACACAGACTATGTATTTACTTGTTCCGCAATGACTCCCATCTGTCTCTGAAATCCCCCGCACCTTGTTTTCCAGGCTGCTGCTCATTCGAATAGAAGTAGTGCAAGGATCACTTTCACCTCTGCCAGCAGCTACTATTAATCTATTATGTCTGATTGTACAGGATATTGTTCTTGCATTCCCCATATTGTATAGCCACATTAGCTGTTGCACAGTGACCTGCCGTCGAGTCCATACAATGCAGTACACCCTTTGCTTACCACAAACATCCACCTTTCATAATACTTTACAGTTCTGACAGCAGGAGGTGATTTGAACCATTTGACACCATAACCACAGTGGGCCGTGAGCAACTGGCAAGATGTGCCATTTTCGATATGGAAGCACCTGATGCATGAGCTCCCACAATAATACTCTTCTGAAATACTGTGATATTTTTACTTCCTCCCATAACTTCTACTTCCTCACTCTGACTTGCACGACTAGATGCAAATTATCACTGCTCTACTGTATTTTTTTTTTTTTTTTTATGTAAACCCCAAACACGACATGTATTAGAACCTATAGTACTTAGTACCGTGCTTGGGTTGGATATTGAGAAGATGAAAGATGATATTTCTTGACATTGGACTTGAACATCTGTAGACTGTAATTTTCAGGAAATACGTACGAAGGAAGGTTGTTCCAGAGACCGGCAGTTGAATAAGTAAACGACAAAGATGAAAAGTTGGGTCTGTGAATTTGAAGTTGGACAGTAAATGGATGTTGGCTGGTGGCGGCACGTGTTTGGACTGTTTTGAAAGAGAGAGCGGAAATTAAAGAAGCCAATTCAGAAGAACAGTGCCCATGGAAGTATCTGTAGAAGAGGCATGCAGAAGAAACAGTACGTCTATGAGACTGTGAGTGGAGAGACTCTGTTAGAATTGAGTCATTAATTAACCTAACTGCTCTCTTCTGAATGGAATCAAGAAGCCTGAGAGAGGTTTTGGGTGCACCACCCCAGATGTGGGAACAATATTCCATGGTAGGGTGGATTTGCAATTTGTAAAGAGTGAACAGCTGTTTGGAAGAAAAGTAACGCCGAGAGCGAAAGAGAAAACCAAGTTTTTTAGATGCAGAGGAAGCAATATTTGTAATGTGCTTGTGCCAAGAGAAATTAGAGGTTAGGGTAATCCCCAAAAGAGATATATCATTTTGCCTAGAAATCAGTGTCACCAAAAATAAGCATAGGAGCAAAAGAATCCTTTTTGCGAGATATAAGACAAGATCGATTTTTAGAAGGATTGAAATCAACTAAGTTGTCTTTGCCCCACAGGAGAATTACCTGGAGATCAGAATTTAAGCAATTGGTAGTGGATATTCGAGAAGTTGAAGCTGATTGAGAGAGGCAAGGTTTCCAAAATGGAAAGTGGAATGCAATGTGCTATCATTGCCAAAACTATGGATAGGATTTCCAGTCAATGGAAGAAGGTCATTAATATACAAGAGGAAAAGGGTGGGAGAAAGAATTGAACCTTTGGGGACACCGGCATTAGTGGAAAAGTTAGAAGACAGAGAGCCATATACCATCACCCTCAGTGAGCGATCAGAGAGAAAACTGGATAACCGATTACAAAAAACAGTTGGGAAACCATAAGATGGAAGCTTGTTTAGAAGACCTTTATGCCCAACACGATCAAAAGCCTTTGAGATGTCAAGAGCAACTGCTTGTATTTCACCAAACGTTTCCATTGAATTTGTCCACAAATGGGTAACATAAGCCAGAATATCACCAGTGAATCGACACTGACTGAATCCATATTGGCGATAGTTGATCAGATGGAAGGTTTCTAGATAGTTTAAGAGTTGGCATTTAATTGATTTCTCCATTACTTTAGAAAGAGTAGAAGTAATTACAATGGGACGATAATTGGATGGGAGGGATGTCATCCTTTTTGGGAACTGACTGGATATGAGCAAATTTCCAAGCAGAAGGAAAAACACCTTTGGAATAAGAAAGTGAAAAAAGGCAGCAAAGAGCGGGAGCACAGGTTTTGAGAACAAGTGGAGAAATACTATCAGGACCTGGAGCTTTTTTATTATGATTATTATTATTATCAGCTATATGGTGCAAGGAAGCCTGAGGCTTATGCTGCACCAGCCAAAAAAAAAAAAATTCCCGAGTTACCCTTAGAGGGAGAGAGAGAGAGAGAGAGAGAGAGAGAGTCAAAAGGGAATCACCAAGAAAGAGAAGAATGATGATATCCAGCTCAGGACCCTGGTTGTGCCAAGCCCATACTCGCCAGATGTGAGCCCCTGGGGTTAATTCTTAGCATCAACATTCGTCAAAATCCTTCTGACATCCTTTTGATGGAAGACCACAGGAGGCATTGAATGGTGTGTGTTGGAAATGGTGGGATGTTCTTTACCAAGATCATTAATACATGAGTTGGTAGAAAAATGAGATGCTAGCAGGTCAGCTTTATCCTTGGCTGAAGTGACAACAGAACCATCTGGTTTGGACAGAGGTGGGAGCAGAGATGGGCAAAAGTTGCAGCCAATAGCTTTGGCAAGAGACCAGAATGCTCGGCTACCATTAGGGTAAGAAGCAAGTTTTCTACTCTTAGCCTGTTCAAACTCTAGTTTTGACTGATTAATAACTGCTTTACAATTGTTGCGAGCTTTGGTGTAGGCAGAAAATGAAACTGAAGAATTAGAAACAAGTCAATTACGATATGCAGCGTTCTTTTCTTGAACAGCCTTAGCACATTTATTGGAAAACCAAGGTTTAGATAAAGGACGAGATTTTAAAGTGGAGTGTGGGATAAAGGATTCCATTCCTGAAAGAATAATTTCACTGACACGACCTGAGAAAACGTTGACATCAGAAGTTTTGATACAGTAATCTGACCAAAGAAAAGAAGAAAAGAAGGCTTGCAGGTCATCCCATTTTGCATTCTTGTAATGCCAAACAACACGAGGTTGAGAATAGCCATGAGATAAAGGTTCCATTGGAGTAGAGACAATCACCAAGTTGTGATCTGAAGTCCCTAAAGGACCTCTCACTTCAACCGTGTACTTAGAAGGGTTTTTTGTGAGAAAAAGATAAAGCATATTGGCTGTATGATTAGGATTGTCTGGTATTCTTGTAGGTAAATGTACAATCTGTGCAAGATCATTAGTAATTGCAAAAGCCTCAGCATCTGGACCAGCTGGGTCGGTGTGACTAGAAAACGGAAGCCAGCTGGAGTTCTGAACATTAAAATCACCAAGGAAAATTACCTCACTGTTAGGAAAATTGGATTGGAAAAAGTCAAATTGTAAAGAGAGTAAGTCAAAGTGCTCCAAGTGATTAGTGGAGTTGGGAGAATGGTAGAGGCAACAGATGAATTTCACACGATGAGGTAGAGAGATTTTAAGCCAGAGAAAATCGCAAAGAGGAGATTCCAAATTACCAAGTCTCTGACAGGGAATGTCGGAATGGACATATGCACAAGGACTACCTTTGAGGCAAAAGGAATCATACAGCGAATAATTTGGGCAACTGAGATGAGCAGTAGTTGAATCAGCCGATAACTGAGATTCTGTCAGAAAAAAGTACATGGGGTTTGGCAGACTGCAAGTGGAAATGGACGTTGTTGAGATTAGAATTGAGACCAAGTATATTTGTGAAATGAATTAGGAAGTCCTTGGGAGATTTAGATCTTTTCGCAGATAAGCTTACTCTGTTAGTTTGACAATTCATGGTGTATTCAATATCAAGAAAAAGTGGGTGGGACCTGCTGTATGAAGTAATGAAATTTTTGGATATGGCGTACACATGGAAAGAATATACCCAGATCCTTGACATAACGTGGCCTTGACAATGCCCCCCACATACACACTACTTGGACTCCCTCCAGTCACTATCTGGCAGAGTAGAGTAGAGGTAGCAAGATTATACACTAGCTGATCTGGAAGCCGCCTAGAGAGTTACAAATAGATTTGGTCCGGTGTACTGACTAGCAGCCGGTCTGCCGTATGAAGCTGTTCGGCTTTTTATACTGCGAGCTATGCAGCATAGGCCTTTTATGATGGGGTGGTCATAATTCAGTGATCACTGAGTGTAAATACAGTATATGTTCAATAAAATGCAAGAAAACTTACCTTAAAATTATAGAACACTATATGTATATTGTATTTACATTATTTAAAATAACAGCTCTGATACCGTTAATTGTCAAATCATTAAAAACCACAAAATGGAGTGAACATCTGGCATTCACCCAAATTCAGTGTTTTCAGAATGCAGTTAGAATCCAATTTCCAACAAAAAGTTTTTCTGATTGCATTTCATCTTCACATTACAGTAGTTGGCAAAAAAATTTATTTATTTTTTTTTTTTTTCACTTCCTGTTAAAATTCCTTGTTGTTTGACATTGCTGTAACCCCGACCAGTTTTAAGGGAGAAAGTATTAAAGTCAAAAAGCAGGGATAAGGAGGTGATTATCCCCTTGTATAAGGGGATAATCACCTCCTTATCCCTGCAACAAGATTAGTGAATGGAACAAAGGGTTGCTCTTATGAAGAAAGGCTTAAGTTTTGCAAATTATAGTGTCTGGAGACTAGGCACCTGTGAGGTGATCTGATTGAGGTGTATAAAGTCTTGAATGGTTTGAGCATGCTCAATGCTGATAGGATTCTTCCTCTTGCTCAGAATAATCGCCCGAGAGGGCATAAATTCAAATTGAGGAAAGACGGTTGTAGGATAGATGTGCGGAAGTTTGCCTTTAGCCAGCGGGTGGTTGATTGCTGGGGCAAACTTCCATCTGTCATTGTAGAAGTTGATAGCTTAAATAGATTCATGGCAGAACTTGACAAACATTTGGAGCGAGTGGATGGGTGAAATAAGGGTTTTTTTTTTTTTTTTTTTTGGCTGATGCTATATAAGCTTGCTTTTTTGCATCATGTGCCTTTGCTAATGCTAATGAGAAAATAGTAATCAAATTCATCAACTTCTTAATATCTTGTCCATTAATCTTCACTTTACTGAACCGAGATTATCACCAATCACCATAATTTGAGTTTTACACACATTCAGAAAAGTTTCTAGTAAAAAAGATTTCACATATTTTAAGAAAATGTCACACTAATTTTGTCATTTTTTGCTTTTTATAATCGTCCATTGGTGTCTCCTGTATGAGATTCCAACAGTAGTGTGTCAACGTATTTGGACTCCATTTTCCCTGCTACGTTTTTACCATTTGAGAAATATTCCGGTGAAACTTTTCACCATGTTCACCAGAGATTGCTCCCAAGGTTTTCAGGAAAAAAGTCTAAATGGAAATGTAGAATTGAAGCTTAAATGACAGCCCTTGGTTTTCGGTCGATTTCAAGTTTGGTTGGCAGTTTAACCATTTTCTTGTTAATTTCTGTATCATAGGGCATAAATTTTTTTTCAACAGTACCTCTCAGGCACCCAGACACCTACTAATGAGTAACTCCTGCAAAGGCTTTTGATATGAATAGTGTTATTTTGGGGTTACAGAGCACAACTCTGGGGAATGATATCAAGAAATACAGAATGCTGTAAGGAACAAGCACTGAGCGAACTGTGTTATAGAGGAGGCAACTGTAGTTACTTTTTTTTTTGTGATGGGATGAATGATTGAGAAATTTAAAAAATAATTTTGACAGATGCAGAAAATCAATTTCTTCCATTGTTTGTCTGTTTTAATACTGATATAAGGTAGAAAATGTGTAAAACTGCTAATTTTATTAATTCATAATTTTTTTTTTCTATTGAAAATTTAATACTTAAGTTATTCATGTATACTTTATCAGTGTTATAGATTGACTTAAGTTCTAATCAAACATTACTCATGTATATTTTATGAACACTATAAAAAGTGACTCATGAGTTAAAAAATAAATTAATTTTTGGTTTATCCATGTTTCTCAGAATTATCATTGCTTCTACTTTAAACCATAAGCCCACATAATCAACGGTTTACTGTAATTTTTGTTTGCTTTTACCCAGTTTGCCGCAATTAATTTCGCACCCATTACTCTTTTTCCCCCTACTGAATTTTTTTATATCCATATGTTTATCCCTCTTCCATGGCAGCTTAGTCAGCACAATACATCAACACCTGACACTAATTTGAAAATGTCTGGGTTCAGTTCCTATCTGCAATTTGGGAAATTCTTTAGGTTTCTCAAATGGGGCCATAGCCTAGTGGTTAGGCACACAAGTACACGTGCCTTGAGTGACCGGGGTTCAATCCCGTGACTACTGAATACGGTGCTGTTTCTTGTATTCTGCCTATCTTGTGAACTCCTCTGACCGTTTGGTCGTCCCGGAGTATAAACAGAAAATTTATTTTTATTATTTTTACAGAGTTTCATGCTGTGAATTATTCTCAATTTTGCTATTTGCGCAACATGCATACAGTCAAAGTCCATAGGTTATGTTAATTGAGTATTTAATTTTTTAAAAATAATATTACAGGAGGAACTGAAATATCATCTAAGATTTCTAGTAATGGCTGGGCTTGTCTGGTTTGTGGAAGAATGCTTTTTGTGTGGAAGTATAAACAAGACACGGGGACAAGAAATATGGTAGGTGTTTCTATATATATTAGTTTAATAAACTGAATTTACTAGGTGAAGGAGAAACATTTTTAGCATCTTATGGTCAGAATTTCAGTAAACTAGATTAATTAACTAATGCATGGAGTAAGATGTTATATACAGGCATACCTCGGTTAACGTTACCTCTGATAACGAAGCCTCGATATAACGAAGTCGGCAATTTCAAGCCCCATTTAACATAAAAAAATATTCCAATTTAAGACCAACGCCCGACAATCATTCGATTGGTGACTGACGGCGACTCGTTACGTATTCCCGAGCTGCGGGCGTGTCTGTTATAACAGTTTTGCGCGTCAATCGCATAATTTAGTTGTTGTTTACATGATTTGACGTTGTTTCAGTGTGGCGCATTGCAATAATCGACGTAGGTTCTTTGTAGCATTACATAACGTAGATTTTGTAAATTTTAATAGAAATATTTTTGTTTTAGTTAATTAAAATGTCAGAATCAAAGAAAAGAAAAGCAATTTCTTTGGAAACTAAACTAAATATCGTACGACGTGTTGAAAGCGGCGAAAGAAAATCCGATGTGGCACATTCTTTAGGATTAGCGCAATCAACTTTAACAACTATACTAAGTCAATCAGAAAAAATAAAACAGTCTGCTCAGAATTGTACAGATGTTACATTAACTTGCTTAAGGAATCCAATTTTAGAAAAAATGGAGAAAATGTTAAGTTTGTGGATAGATGATATGTCACAACGTCATATGCCTTTAAGTCAAATGGTGATTCAAGAAAAAGCATTATTTTTGTTTAATCACCTGAAATCTAAACAAACTGAAGAAATTACGGAAACCTTTAGGGCTTCTCGTGGTTGGTTCGAGAAATTTAAAAAAACGGGCCAGGATTCATAGTGCAAAATTAACAGGAGAAGCTGCAAATAAGTTTCCAGAAAAACTAAAGGAAATAATTGAACGTGAAAATTTTCCACCAAATTTGGTGTTCAATGTTGACGAAAGCGGTTTGTTCTGGAAACGGCTACCAACAAAAAGCTTCATTTCTATTGAAGAAAAATCAGCTGCTGGGTTCAAAGCAGCCAAAGACCGTTTAACGTTACTCTTTGGATCAAATGCCTCTGGCGATTATAAATTAAAATTGTTATTAGTTTACCATTCAGAAAATCCGAGGGCGTTAAAAGGTAACATAAAAATGAATTTACCTGTAATATGGAAAGCAAATAGAAAAGCGTGGGTTACCAAGGAGTTATTTACTGATTGGTTTGTTAACCACTTTTGTCCTGGAGTAAAACGGTATTGTCAAAAAAAAACAACTTTGAAGAAAAAGCTCTTTTGTTGTTAGACAATGCTCCGGGACATCCTACTGATCTTAACACGTTGGACACATGCATTCCTGTCAAAGTTGTGTTTCTTCCAGCAAACACAACTTTCCTGATTCAACCATTGGATCAGGGAGTAGTAGCATCATTTAAAGCTTATTATCTGCGTCGAATTTTAAGCAATTTACCTGAACTAGAGGATAAAGAGGAAATGACAGTTAAAACTTTTTGGAAAAACTACACCATTAAAAACGCAATTGAAAACATTGATAGTTCTTGGAAAGAAGTCACTAAGAAATGTTTAAATGGAGTTTGGCGCAAAATATGGCCAGAAGTTGTACTAGAAGAAGAAAATAACATCCAAGAAATTAGAAATGAAGTTATCCAGATGGCTCAATCAATAGGTTTCGAAAATGTCGATGAAGAGGATGTTAGAAATTTATTGAATGCAGAAGATGATGGTTTTTCAGTGGAAGATTTAGAAAACCTTGTTAGCAACGAAGACAAAGATAATGAAGGCGAAGTTAAAGAAGTTCCTGCCGAAAAAGTGTTAACAACCAAAGATTTAAAAAGGTGCTTAAATGACATTGAAAACGTTTTAAATTTTTTTAGTGAAAATGATCCTGATTTAGGAAGAAGTGTTATAGTTAAGCAATCAGTGTTAAATGCAATAACTCCGTATAGGCAATTGTTAAATGAAAGAGAAAAAAAGCATAAACAATCAACTTTAACCTCATATTTTAAAATGTGATTTCACTTTGTATGTAAGTTGACTGTTTATTTAATAAAACTTTTCTTTGTTCGAAAAAAAGCTTTTCATTTTCTTTAAGTAGGAACGTATCCCTATTCTGGCCATAGTATTTTTACCTCTGAAAACGAAGTTTCGCTTAACGAAGTAATTTCGTGGAACGCATCCTATTCGTTAATCGAGGTATGCCTGTACTTTAATTTTGTTAAAGAAAAAAAAAAGATATAGCAAGCCTCATTAAAATAATGTCTTTAGTTTAAAACAAGACTTTTTATATCAGCAACTCTGACTGCATCTCTGTATACTTGGGAAAAACAGTGTTAATGACAGTTTGGATTAATTAATTTTAACAGCTTGTTATATATTTTGTCCTCTTTTCTAGTTGCATTTTTAATATATATTTGGTTTAAATTGGCTGTGATGAAGTTGACTGCTGTTGTATGGCTACCAAATTTCTTGCTACTGTGTTTGCTGATCTTGTAGGGATTCTCTGCTAGTTTTCATTGGTCTTTCCAAGATTCTTCCATAGGTGTTCTGTGTTCGTATTTGCTATCCTCTCTCCTCTTCCTCCATTCTTGGTTAGCCCGTTTCAAAAATTTGGACCCTAAGCTGAGCAAAATCAGAGGTTCATTTCCAAACAACACCCACTCCACCTGCTCACTAATCTACATATATATATGAATGTAGAATATACACAGTGGCGTAGCTAGGTGGGGGAGGCGGTCTGCCCCAGGTGGCACTTGAGGAGAGAACTGAGTTGAGGAGAGAAATTTTTTTTTTACTGGAAAGAGTGATCCAAGAAATCACGGCGCCTCTGTAGCCAGGTGGTAAGGAGCAGCAGTGCATAGCACACGCTTCTTGATTAGACCGGGGTTCGAGCCCGTCACCACCAAATACGGAGGATGTGGAACGGTCAGGGAATGACCACCGCATATCCCCGGAGCAATATGGCCTTAGTTGCTAATGCTCCTAAAAACCAAATGACAACAACCAAGAAATCACGAGATTTCAACAGCTTCATGTTCTTGCTGAAAAATATGCCTTCCTTACTCCATCGAATCTTTTGAATGATAAATACGAATGTCAACTAAATCATGATCACGATGACATTAATAAGGAAGAGTTCCTTGTTGAGAGAAAAAGACTTCAGAGTTTTATTTTTGTTGCTGCTACGCAAGACGAAACAGAGACGCGGAAGGACGGTCCCCTTGAACTTTTGCAGTTTATTCTAAAATACAATCTCGAGAACTCAGTTCCAAATATTGTAATACTACTGTGAATTTCCCTCACAATTGCTGTAAGTGTTGCTAGTTGTGAGAGGAGTTTTTCTAAATTAAAATTAATTAAGAATTACCTAAGATCTAAAATGAGTACCTTGCTTTTAAGAAATCTTGCCATGCTGTCTATAGAACAGCAACTGAGTGAAGAAATAGACTTCGACAATGTCATCGACGATTTTGCTAACAGAAAAGCAAGAAAAATAACATTTTAGAATGTTGGAATTAAAGTTTTACTTCAAAAATAAACAGTGTTTTAATATATTTCCCTATAGGTCGTTTTGACTTTTTGTATTATTGGTGGCAAACTCAGGGACTGCCCCGGACGGCAAAAGCTCTAGCTACAGTATAGAATATACATAAGGCAGAATCTGAGTCATTCCAATGAACATCGGTGCCTCTGTAGCCAGGTGGGAAGGAGCAGCAGTGCGTAGCACACGCTTCTTGATTAAACCGGGGTTCGAGCTCGTCACCACCAAATACGGAGGATGCGGAAAGGTCAGGGAATGACCACCGCATAACCCGGAACAATATGGCCTTAGTTGCTAATGCTCCTTAAAAAACCAAACAACCAATGAACATCCAAACAATGGCCCCTAGAAAATTGACCAGAATAGCAGTAAGAACTTTGGTGTCTATACAACAGCAGTTGACCTCATCACAGCCAATCAGGCTCTAGATAGAGATAGCAAACCAAAGCTCTCCTTAAATGCTGATATGATATCATTACCCATTACAATATTGTTGCTTCGTTATTGTCAAATACAGAGGATGTGGAAAGGTGAGGGAATGACCACCGCATATTCCCGGAGCAATATGGCCTTAGTTGCTAATGCTCCTAAAAACCAAAATAACAATAACAACAACAACAGCTTCATTATTGTGCCTTCTTCATATCCTGGAAGGCTGGACATTCTTGCCATCTTGAACAAGTAGTAGTACTACTTAGAGTTATGTTAATTTAGGTTAATTTAAATCAAGTTATTTATTTGTCACCAACAAAGAGGACAAAAATAGTCCATCCTCAATGTTTGGTAAGTTGTTAAAATTAGTCCAAATTCCATTTTATTAGTAGGGAGAGTTGTTTACATTTACTGTAATTTGTTCTTGCATTAGAAATTCTCCTCAGTCACTGCTTAGAATATTAGCATTTGTTTTTAGCATTTTACAGAAAACTACTGCCATAAAGGATCAGAACTTTCTTTTCTGATTAACATTTAACAATTTGCGTATCAGTTTCTTGATCATATTTTGGTGAGTTTTAACTCATGAGAATGCTGCATATGAGGAATCACTGCCATTAGAGAAAATAAAATCATTTACTCTAATATAAAGATCAGCTAATAAATCCGTAACCATAGAATGTATATACGTGTTATGGTAATTAATTTGTTTATAGTTTTTGTAAAACAGTGATACTCTCCCCATTAAGTCTTGAGCTTCAGCTTCTAAATTGTTAGAACATATATTTTTTTGTTTCTGATTTTTTTTTTTTTTATTATTTTTATTTTTAGGTAGCATACTGTAGAGAATTAACCCTTCCGCCAAGTGATCTTGCACACAAAGCAGAATTAGTATGTGTACTCCCAAATAAAGAATCACAAATGCCAGCAGCTCTGGCAGTGTCTCCTGAAGGTATTGTTCGATATTGGCCAAATATTGCTCATGAAGGGTCATCTGTGGAATCAGCTGCTGATTTACAAGGGCAAGAATGTTTTTCATTGACTGATATTCAGGTATTAGTAAAGCAAGTTCTTTAAGCATACTGATTGTAGGCATTTTGAACATGAGAACAAACAGGTGGATATAATTGAAGAATATGATTAAACAAATGTGCAATTAATTTCACAGATATTTTTATTTGTTGTAAAACCTTGATTTTATTGAAGAATGTTAACCATTTTGTAGTTGAATATAACAGAATTCAGCTATGTGTGCATATATCATTGTTATCATATAAACATAAGTCATACTGTATATGATTCTTTTTTGTTTTTATACAGTTGTAGTTTTTCTTTTTCAAATATATATATACACATCTTAAAAACATGTGTGTGTGTATATATATATATATACATTTGTATAATGTACTTACAATATATATTATGTTTCAGCCTTTGGGATGTATCCTTGCTACTACTACAAGTTCCCTAGTTCTCATTTCTTCATTCACATGTGATGGACAGGTAAAAAGTTTGTCTGTATACATAGTCTTAACTTATTCAGTAATGCCCTTAAATTTATGTTTCATGATTTTAAATATATGTCAAACCCAGAATTTTTTCATTTTATGGAATAATATAATAATTAATCATAATTCCAAATTCATCATTAAAATAAAAGGTTGTATGCAAACTTTCATTCTATGACTCTTAATACAGCAATAGTGTTGCTAGGATGCTGGTGGCAACCCATCTGTATAAAAATGTTTCTCACACAAAACATGCTTGCTCGATCCTTGGCTTTACTGATACTAGAGATTAGCTTTCTGATGAAAATTCAACCTATAAACAAAAAACTGCTCTTTCATCAAGCAACTGAAAGCTTTTGAGGTGTCACTAGACTTCCATGCAGCAAATCATGTCACTTTTTTGTAAAAGTTCTAATTGATTTATGCCACAAGAAAGTCTGTTGTTTATGGCCTCCTGTTTTTTTAATGAGATAGCAGCTCTTTGGTAATTTGTTTAGAAAGAGCTGTTTTTAGGATGCAGAATTTCTTAGGATGTGAAAAGCTTCCTGACATTAGGTATTTACTTGCTTTGTAATAAAGTTTGAAAAATAGCTACTTTCGATTTGTAATTTTTTCAGTGCAAGCTTTTTTCAAACATTAGGACAAGATTTTTAAACCATTAGTATTTGACAAAAAAATTCAACAAAAATATTCACATATAGCAGACCCCCCTTACAACGCGGTTTGCTTTACGCTGATTCGCTATAACACTGTTCTTATGTTATAACCCATATCTGACTATAACGCTGTCACAGATCACTATAATGCTCTTTTACAGATTGCATTTTTGGCATATTTAACGAAATCAAATCGTTTCATTTGATGGAGTCGATAACTTAAAAATGAATAGCAAAACAGCATTAAAACGTTTCCCACGCCGATTTGAGAAATTTTCTCGCACGCTAATTTAATTGCAGTTCAGTGACTTGTTACGTAGTTCCGAGATCAACGTTTTAAAAAATGATCAAGTATATTGCTTGTAATATTTATGTTATATGCATTTATCCGAAGTCTAGTCATCACTCAGTACAGTATTAGACATCGTGCGTAATGGACAGTTTACTTGAACATTGTATCATAATTAATACAACCAACGCAGTTACATTTTCAAAGAGCTAATAATGGCTGATAAGAATGAAAAAGGAACAACGTCTGGGCTCAGTATGAAGACTGTAAATGTAAGAAAAAATCTGAATTTGAAAATTAAATTAGACGTTTTGAAGTGAATCAATTCCGGTCAACGACAAGAAGATGTGTGCCATAATTTAGGACTTGCAACTTTAACTGTAAGAACAATTATAAAAAAAAAATAAAGAATTAATTTTAGCAGCTGGAAAGATAGCTGTTCCACTGTAAGCAACTAGGACTAGGCCAGCTATTAGGATTGAAATGGAAAAACTTTAACTAATTTTATTGAAGATAATATTCCAATGCAGAATTCAGTTAAGTTAAATATTAAAAAAAAAAAAAAAAAAAAAGAGAGAGAATGAGAGAGAGAGAGAGAGAGAGAGAGAGAGAGAGATTAGCCAATATGATGATCTAAAGAAAACTCACCTAAAAAAAAAAAAAAT
This sequence comes from Mastigoproctus giganteus, assembly GCF_048544385.1. Taxonomy (NCBI): domain Eukaryota; kingdom Metazoa; phylum Arthropoda; class Arachnida; order Uropygi; family Thelyphonidae; genus Mastigoproctus; species Mastigoproctus giganteus. The sequence goes on from NC_143575.1 coordinate 26,245,656, forward strand.
GTGGAACCATTTAAAACTGCTAAGGGCTGGTTGAATAGATTAAAATCCAGGGAGAAGCCGCTAGTGCAGATCAAGGAGCCGAAACTTTCAAAAAAGAACTTGTTAAAATTATTGAAGAGGGGTATACTTCATAACAAATTTTTAACTTAGCTGAAGCAGGACTTTTGTAGAGACGAATGCCTGAAAGAAGTTCCATATTGAAAGAAGAAAAACATGCCAGGTTTCAAAGTGGCGAATGATCGGTTGACTTTATTGTTGGGTGGTAACGCTGCGGAGGATTTAAAATTAATACCCCTTTTAGTTTATTTGGAAGAGGACCAAAGTTCAACCCAAAATCAACACATTTTTCATGATTAAATTCATCAATTAAATTAAATCAATTAAATTCATTATTTTAATTGGAATTTTAAGTTTACTTTTGATACGTAAGTAGTTACCACATAATTATATACGTATGTAATGCAAAATATTTTATATGTACAAATATTTGAATATTAAATATTTTGACCGACATTTGTGTATCTTTTCACTAACGTTTATTATTGATTAGGAAATATCCTATGGTACTGACTGCAACTCACAAATACATATGTTACCTTATGGGAATGTGGCACTCGCTTAGTGCGGATTCACTTAGTGCTCTGTTTTTCCGGAACGAATTATCAGCGTTAAGCGGGGATCACCTGTATAGCCATTTTAAGTTTCTAAATATGGGGTGCTATAATGTTTGGTGTAAATTTCTTATGAAACATCTTTTTTTAAATTTTTTTTTTGTAAGAAAAAAATTATGAGAAATATATTTCCATACAGCTACATTATGTTTCTGAAGATGGATGCTGTCACATCTTGCCATTCTCTGTGTGTAACCATGCCTGTTATAAAATGGTCTATATTTGCCATGAGATAAATTTGTATGAATTATATTTATAACACTTTTTGGTCTTGATTGATTTCAGGATAGCTAGTAGTTCAGTTTTATGATAACTGAATAGATAAATGATACAAATCTAAGAGAGTATCCTACAGCATTATGCTTCATATTTTAATTTTTTTTTAAAAAATTTTCTAATAGAATACCATTCTTTGCCGTACTCTGAAAATTCCCCAAGGAGTGTTGGCAGGCATTGGGCGACGTGTGTCATCTTTTATATTTGGAGCTATGCCTAATCAGTCTTCAGAATCAGTAAGTGTAAATTTTTTCCAGTCTTATAAATATGAATCTGGTGGACCGAACAACTTTTTTTTTAATATAATATTATTTATTAATTTAATAAGTTTCTAAGTAAATTTCCGTTTCAGAGATTAAAAAGAATAATTTGTTAAAAGTATTGGTATAATAATGAAGTAAGAGTTTGAGAATGTTATTTACTTGCAAATGTGATCAGATAATGTTTGATTTGTTGATATATTATTTACATGTCATGAATGCTTTCATTTTCTTCAACCCATTTCAAGTAGGAATCTAAAAGCCTAAGTTTGAACAGTTGTTCAGGTGGGTGTTTTATAATAACTGAAGCACTTTCATTTATTGAGGAAGTGGCACCCTTCCTTTGGTGGAAGGTGATGTTGCTGTTGTAGATTGATTCAATGTGTTAGTCAAGTTTAGCCCCCTTCCCCCTACCAAATAACATTGCTGTTTATCAGTTTTTTTTTAAAATTTTTCATGCATTATACACCAATTAAATAATAAGACTGACGCTACTACAAAAAAAAAGAATAATGCTAACGGCAAAGTAAGGTTATATATTTTTGAAGTAATCACTTCTGATGTATACACACTGTTTACATCTTTTATACAAGTATGAAAACACTTCTGGAACTCCTCTTCCAGTACCAACTTCTGGAACTCCTCTTCCAGTACCAACCAGCTTTCAGCTGGTTGGTCACTGCAGCCTGGATGTCATCTATCGTCCCGTATTGCATTCCTTTCATGGCTGTTTTGATTTTGGGGAACAAAAAGTAATCTGTGGGAGCCAAGCCGGTGAATATGGTGGTGAGGGTGTTCGGTGACTGGAATTGTTTTTTTTTTTTCTTCGACAAAAATTGCTTGATGTTGATGGCAGAATGTGTGGCAGAATTCAGCGAATGCCGTACAAAACAGGAACAAACTTTTCTCTTACCCAGATCTTTTAGAATTTCTTTTACAGATTCCCTATTGCTATCGATCATCTCAGCAAGCAACCTTGTTGAAATTGATCTGTCTTCAGTCACAATTTTTCTAACCTTTGTGACAATCTCCAGTGTTCAAATAGAGATCTCTAACGACTCACGTCCTTTACAAAAACGAGAAAACCATTCAAGCACTCTTGGTTGAAAAACATGAGACAAACATTCATCAGCATAAACTATTTTTAACTTGTCAAAAGTTTCTGTAGCACTTTTTCCCAATTCACAATAAAATTTGATAACTGCTCTTTCTGATGACATTCACAAAACTATTATTACTCTTTCCATCATAAATCACGAACTACTGACCGAACAAGTTTCAAAGGCGCCTCAATAGCCAGGTGGGCAGGAGCAGCAGTGCGTAGCACACACTTCTTGATTAGACCGGGGTTCGAGCCCGTGACCACCAAATATGGGGAATGTGCAAAGGTCTGGGAATGACCACCGCATATCCCCGGGGCAATATGGCCTTAGTTGCTAATGCTCCAAAAAAAAAAACCAAAACCAAATAACTAACTAACACTTCATTATGGTTGGTTAAGTGAGTACTGTAGACAGCTATTGGTCTTGGAAATCTCTCTCTAGTGAAAAGTGGGATGAAATTTTTTTTTTGGTGTAGAATTTATTTGTCATCTGGATGCATAATAACAAGATGTGTTCCAGCTACTGTGGTAAGCAGAATGCTTATTAAACAGAGAAAAGTTCCCCTTCATCATGTTGACGAAGTGTTATAGGTGCATCTGTTTATATACACCTAGTGATCGCCGAATTATAACCACCCAATCTGTAATGGAGTATGTAACAGCTTGCAGTATAAAAAGCCGAACAGCTTCGTATACTAGAGCAGTGGTAATTTGTATCTCGTAGTGCAAGTCGAAGTGATAAAGTAGCAGTTATGAGATGTAGTAAAGATATCACAGCGTCTCAAAAGGGGCATGATTGTCAGGTAGTAGTAGTAGTAGTAGTGGCACATGATGCAAGAAAGCAAGTGTAGGAGCTTATGCAGCATCAGCCAAAAAAAAAAAAAAAAAAATCACACCATTCCCTCCAAATGCCTGTCCAGTTCCTCCTTAAATTTATTTAACCTATCAACTTCCACAACGACAGATGGAAGTTTGTTCCAGCAATTAACCACCCGCTGGCTAAAGGCAAATTTCCGCACATCTATTCTACATCTGTCCTTTCTTAATTTGAACTTATGTCCCCGTAGGTTGGTAATCTGAACAAGTGGAAGGATCCCATCAGAATTCAGCGTGCTCAACCCATTCAAGGCTTTATAGACCTCAATCAGATCACCGCGCAGGTGCCTAGTCTCCAGCCACTGCAATTTGCAGAACTTAAGCCTCTCTTGGTAAGAGAATCCCTTCATTCCCCTCACCAATCGTGTTGCTCTTCTCTGTACACGCTCAAGCAAATCTACATCCTTCCTAAAATGAGGCCTCCAGACCTGTACGCAGTACTCAAGGCGTGGCCTGACCATTGCCTTATACAGAGGGACAATCACCTCCTTTTCACTGCTAGCAAAATTCCTATATATCATTGACAAAACTCCATGACCCGCCCTAGCAGCCTGTCTGCACTGCTCAGAAAACTTCATATCTGACTGCACAATTACTCCCAGGTCTTTTTCATTTTCTACCACCTTAAGTGTAGTACCACACAGTTGGTACGTTTCTCTGGGGTTACTTCTACCCATATGCAGTACTTTGCATTTGTCAAGGTTGAACTTCAGTTGCCACTTCTTAGCCCATCTGCCCAAATTATCTAGATCCTGTTGCAGTAGCACACTGCCATTACTGTCATTAACAACCCTGCCAACCTTTGTATCATCTGCAAACTTCGACATTAAGCCTGATATACCTTCATCAATATCATTGATAAATACACAAAACAACAGTGGACCCAACACCGAACCCTGTGGGACTCCACTAATAACATTAGTCCACGAAGAGCAGCACCCATTGATTACCACCCTCTGTCTTCTCCCACTTAACCATCCTTTTATCCATTGTAGCAACTTACCCTTAATACCATTCTGCTCCAATTTGTACAGTAGTCTTCCATGCGCAACAGTGTCAAAAGCTTTCCTGAAATCCAAGTATATGATATCAAAATTACTTTTTGCATCCAGTTCCTTTGTGACCACATCATAATAACCAATCAAATTTGTCAGACAAGACTTTCCCTTAACAAACCCATGCTGTGTTTGAATTATTGCTGCAGTCTTGTCTAGATGATCCTGCAATGCATCTTTAACCAGCGACTCCATTATTTTACCCGGAACAGAAGTTAAACTAACTGGTCTGTAATTACTCGTGTCACCCTTCGATCCACCTTTGTGAATTGGGGACACATTTGCACATCTCCAGTCCGTGGGAACCTCCCCTGAGTCCAAGGATGCTCATAATTATGGCTAATGGTTTGCTTAGTTGCTTTGCCGCCTCCTTTAAAATAACTGGATAGATCCCATCCACCCCAGCTGCCTTTCTTATGTTTAACTTCAACAATTTCTCCTCCACTTTGCTCTCAGTTATTACAAAATCATTAAGCACACTGTTACAATTTGATAACCTTCTTCCATTTTCAAATTGTAATAATTCCTCACGTGTGAATGTAGATGCAAAATACTCATTCAGTTTGTTTGCTATCTGAGCAGGATCATCAACAGTCGAACCATCGATGTCAAGTGGACCAGTCATATTCATCCCCTTCCTTTTAGAGTTTATATAAGTAAAGAAATCCTTGCTGTTTTTCTTAGCATCTTTTGCCAAAGATTTCTCGTAATCCGCCTTCGCCTGCCGAACCTCCTTTGTGACCTGATTACAGACTAGCTTATATCTGCCACAGGCTTCTGCGTCACCTGATAATTTATATGCATCCCATGCATTTTTCTTTTCTGTCACGAGTCTCATTAGTTCATTTGATAACCATTTATTCCTAAACCTTGAACGATATTTCTTAATCAGTATATAAAGTCTAGTAGCTTCCACGATTAATTCTTTGAATGCTTTCCACTTAGAATTTTCTGTTTGTAACATCGTCAGTTGATCCCACTGTACAGAATTTAAAAACTGTCTGAGACCACTGTACTCCCCCTTTATGGAAGCAAAAACCCTTTCCTTTACCCCTGATGGTAGTTACCTCTTTGAGTAAATTCCGCTTCAGCACACTGATCACTGCCACCTAGTGGTTCCTTTATTTGCAAATTCTTAATACACGAATGATCACTGCTGATAACCAGATCAAGAGTGTTACTTTCTCTGGTTGCCTCTCGAACATGCTGCTGCAGAAAACAATCATCCAATAAATCCACAAAAGTCTGACTAGTGTGTGAGTGACTAACCCACAAGTTCCAGTCAATATCTGTGAAATTAAAATCTTCCCATTATAAGACTCTCTGATTTACTTGCCCACTCTATTTCTCTGTACAATTGTTCATTGTACTCATTCAAGTCATTAGGCCTATAACACATTCCTACTCTTATTTTTGCTTTCGCAGTGCTTATCTCACACCAAACTGACTCAACAGAGCACTGTTCATCTATATTAACTGGGTGCACTTCCTTTGATTTTATGTTTTTCTTAATTAACAGCATAACACCCCCTGATTTTATGTTTTTCTTAATTAACAGCATAACACCCCCTCCCTTTCTGTCCTGTCTATCCTTTCTGTACACATTGTACTCCCCAAATTCCAGTTCGGCATTCCTTATATCTTTGTGACACCACGTCTCTGCTATCCCAACAATATCCGCCTTTGATGTCTTGACCAACACTTCAAATTCATCAAATTTATTTACTATACTTCTAGCATTGGTATACATGCAAGCATACATGCTCCTATGCCTATTCCTTGTTACCCTAACACATCCCATATACCCAACTATTCCATGATGACTGCCATCCGTCCCTGAAACCCCCAACACCCCTCGCTCCAGGTCGCTTCTTATTCTAATAGAAGTTGTGCAAGGATCACCTTCACCTCTGCCTGCGGTTACTGTTAAACTATTAGGTGTGTCAGGTGCTTCCATATTGGAAAGGGCACATCTTGTCGGTTGTGCATGGTGTCGAATGGGTCAAACCACCTCCTGCCAACAGAATTTTAAAGGAGTACGCAGGGTAGATGTTTGTGGTGAACAACGCTTGCAGTGTGTTCTATAGGCTCAACAGCAGGTCACTATGCTACAGTTGACATCGTAATACAATATGGGGAATGGAAGAACAATGTCCTAAATGATGATGTGCCGCTCACTCAGCTGTATGGTGTTCTGCAGTATATGATTCAGTTAGACATCCTCTCCTCACTGCTAATCATCGATGGCAAATGCTCTGGTATCAACAACATTCTGGTTGGACACTGGAGGACTGGAAATTACTCTACTGGTCAGATGAGTCCAAATACCTGGTGTAACATACCAACAGATGCCTTTGTGCGTGGCATTAGCAATAGGAATCCATGGCCCATTGCGCATGGTGGGTGTCCACTATCCAGACAGGTGGTTGCTTAATACAGGGCATTTTGTTGGAAAGAACTAGAACCCCTGGTGCATATAGACCAGTGTTCCACTGGTGTGGTCTACCGGCAGCTCTTAGGAGACCATGTTCACCCTGTTGCCTTTTTTTTCCCAGATAGAAACAGGTTCTTCCAAGATGATAATGCACTTTGTCATCGGACTCACACTGTGCACAAGTGGTTCAAGGAACATAGTGAAGATATCATCTACCTTAATTGAACTCCGAATTTGCCTGACCTCAATCCAATTAAACACCCGTGGGATGTTTTGGAATTTGAAGTGAGGTGTTTTGACATGCAGCTGCCATCAATTCAAACACTGTTGAAAGTATTGCAGATTCCTAATGACATCTTTAGACATATAGTGGAATCAGTGGCTGTTATCTGTGCAAACGGCGGCCCAACACTTTAGACATATAGTGGAATCAGTGGTAGGTATGTGGTCATAATTCACTGATCATTGAATGTATTCTGTTCACCATAGCAGTTGGAGTATTAGTATTAGTAATGGCTACTTGGTGCAAGGAAGCCTATGGCTTATGTTGCACCAGCCAAACAATTAAAAATAAATAAATAAAATAATAATAATAAGAACATTATCATTTATAGCCGTGAAAATTTCATCCTTATTCATTTTGCTTATGCCTCTCAGAGCCCTAAACACCTCAATCAAGTGTCTTCTAAGATGCCTAGTTTCCAAGCTCTGCAACCCACATTTTCGAAGTCTTTCCTCATATGGATGCCCTTTTGCTGATCTCACCAGGTGATTTACCCATCTTTGGACCCTTTCAAGAAAAACAATGCCTTTCTTTAGGTGCAGTCTCCATAATTGAATACAGTATTCCAATGGTTTCAATAGAGTAATACCTTATCTAATTGTTACCTGCCTTCCTTTTTCTTCTGTTTTATTGGCCATGAGTAAAATAACACTGAACAGTAAAACAGATTTTTTTTTTTTTTTTTTCTCATTAAGAAATGGATAATTTTCTTTTTAAAAAATGGGGTAATACTGAATTTAAATCTGGATTTGGAAATTTTGTATTATTTACTGTTTTCAAGGGAAAGGAAAGTTAGATTTATATGTGAGTAAAGTGTTATTGTAATTAATAATGTAACAAACTAAATGCAAAATATTTTTATTCATTATTACCGTTTGACGTTTGTGCTTCTCTGACCAAAACCCAGCAGTAATTGACCAGCATATTTGGAATTTCACCTTCTCTGTTACTTCTTTTCCTTATTAAATATTTCTTAATAGTAATAGTATTTGCCATGTAGTGCAAGGAAGCCACAAGCTTGTGCTGCACTGGCAAAAAAGAAAGAAAAGAAAAGAAAAAACCAACTAACCAAGTAGATAAGAAAACAAATTATATGCTTCCCTCCTCCTACAGGTAAGTATCCAGTTGACCTTTGAATTTATTCAAACTGTCATCCTCAACTACCCACGAAGGCAACCTGTTCCAGCTATCAGCAACTCGCTGGCTAAAGGCTAAAAGGAAACTTCCTACAATCTAATATAAACCTCAACCTCTGTAATTTGAATTTATTACCCCTAGTTCTGGAATTGTTTAGAACTGTGAGAATTCTACCTTTATTCATTTTACTAATCCCTCTCAGAGCCTTATAAACCTCAATCAGGTTACCTCTGAGGTGCCTGGTTGCCAAGCTCTGTAGCCCACATAATCAGAGTCTCCTCATACGGTCATCATTCTGCCTATCTCACCATTCGAGTTGTCTGTCTTTGAACCCTCTCAAGAAGCTCGATGTCATTTTTTCAAATGAGGTCTCCATTCTTGAACACAGTATTCCAAATGTGGTCTTACAGTTTAATGAAACATTTTGCTGTGTTCATCATTGATAGCACTCAAATCTGATATGGAAAAAAAAAAAAATTTAAATGCAAATGCAGGAAATGTATATTTAAGGACTTACTGCAGCCAGTTTTATTTATTTATTTTTTCTTAATCCCGTGTTGGCACCCACTCTTATAGAAACATAATTGGTGCCCTGTCTAACAGAAATGCAAAAAAAAAAAAAAAACCTTTTTGGAGTATACCAATACCTGATCTTTTGCTTAGTGGATTGCAATTCTTATTAAATATATTTTTTAAGGAAAACTTCACAAATTCTTTTTTTTTTTTTTTTTTTCAAAACACCAAAACTCTTATTAATTCTGCTAGAAAAAAAAGAAAAGTATTACATACATTAAATTTTAAAATTATATAATCATTAAGTGGTATGGAAATTTTGCATTATGCATATACATATTCTGCTTATATATTATATATACAGGGTGTTTCAGTTAAACGTTTCAGAACTTCTAAGAGGGGTAGGGTACATCCTGACAACTCGAAATCATATAGCAATGTGGGGTCGGAAATGCTTTCCTGAAGCGGTATTGTACACAGAAGTCGTCGTGCGACGTCGTGCAGCACAGATTCGATTTTCGGTCAATGTATGGGCCGGTATTATGGGAGATCACCTCATCGGACCTTACCTGTTACCGTGTCGTCTAACCGGACCTATCTACTTGATCTTTCTGCAGCAAGTATTGCCACAACTTTTGAGAGATGAACAGATTTCTGCATCGACGCAACAGACAATGTGGTTCCAACACGATGGAGCCCCTGCCCATTATAGCGGAGATGTTCGTAACTACCTGGATGTCACATTTGGTCAACAGTGGATCGGACGTGGTGGTCCCGTGCGTTGGCCTGCTCGGTCACCCGACCTATCATGTCTTGATTTTTATTTCTGGGGTCATATGAAATCGCTAGTTTATGACACCCCTGTTGACAATGCTGAGGAGCTGGTTGCAAGAATCGCAGTAGCTGCCGAAGAAATTCAAAATTTGCCTGGAGTATTCCAGAATGTTCGGATGTCCATGCGTCGGAGATGTGGGGTGTGCATTGTAGCCCGTGGAAGAAACTTCGAACACTTACTTTAATCCATGTACCTTTTGCTTCTTTTCATGTATTATTAAAACGATTTCTCACTTACGGTCTCTTTTCTTTATGGTGCTTCTGTGTACAACACCGCTTCAGGAAAGCATTTCCGACCCCACATTGCTATATGATTTCGAGTTGTCAGGATGTACCCTACCCCTCTTAGAAGTTCTGAAACGTTTAACTGAAACACCCTGTATAAATAAAATAAAATATATTTATTATTATCTATTTTATATAAAAATTCATGTATAAAATGAACAGGATCTAACTTATCAAAGCAAGAGCATAAATTTCCATTGATAATGTAACCAACCACATTTTATGAAAACCTGCAAACATGATGGAAATAACAGTAACATTATTAATAATTTAATAACTGAACAAACAATAACTGTCACTTCCAAAACTACTTGGGTATGATTGTGAATGTATTTAGGTGTGCAGATGGAGCAACTGCCATTAATCTCAAACAGATGATTTTAACTCCTTTGAAAGTATGCATGAATTATGCATTATTTTCATGTAAGTGACCAAAGGAGTATAAATGTGAATATATTCTTTGAAGATTCTTAGTATCAGTCTCATGCAATAGATTCTCTTAAAATCACAAAATCTAATACCATCTATCAACTGTGTTTAAAATTAATGTTATCCATTTTTATATTTAAAATAGTTTCAAAATTCAGCCTAGAATTGTGAACCATTTCAACAAGAATCAAGATGGTGTGTGCTTACAGAAGCTGAAATTTAAAAACTTTCTGTTATTGAGATACAGAAGTTAAAACTGGAATAAATAATACATATAAATGTAGAGGTTATTACTACAAAGAAAGAAATAAGTAATGACGAGATTTTTCATTTTTTTATTAATTTTTTATGGTACCTTTGCTGTAATATTTGTGTGTAAAGTCAAAATAGGAAAAAAATTTTAATTTAAAAGACAGTCTTGGTAAACATACCCAATACACTGCACAGTGTCTCCCATGATCTTCTATTACAAGGATGTTAGGAATTCTGAACAATCTTGACAAGAAAGTTCTAAGTCCTGATGCCATTTCTTCACTTGTTCTCAAAATCTGTGCTATTGAGCTTGCTCTTGCTCTGTAATGTGTGCTACATAGTAGTGTCACCTTTTTTACACTTATTCCACTAGTGCTTTTCATTCTGCTTGGAAATTTAGTATTAGTAGTGGCATGTGATCCAAGGAAGCAAACTTGTACAGCATAAGCCAAAGAGAACACACACACACACACACACACACACACACACACACACACACACACACACACACACACACACACACACACACACACACAAACACACACACACACTACTACTCGTGCCATCTGCCCATCCCTTAATAATTTCTTTAATTCTTCCTTAAATTTATTCAAAAAATATCCACCTCCATAATGTCAGATTGCATTTGTTTCAATAATCAATTACTCCATCCAAAAGCAAATTTTTGCACATCTGTATTTCATTTATTCAATCCATTTAAGGCACTCAACACTTCAGTCAGGACTAAGCACAGGTTTAGACAAGCTGCTATTTGCAGAACTGAAGTGTTTCACGAAAAGGGTATGCTTTTGCATCCCTGATTAATCTTGCTGTTCTCTGCACCCAAGGCTTCCACACTGGTATGTAGTACTCAAGATGTAGACAAACCATTCTCTTATACAATTGTTGTTTGTTTGCTTTTGGTTTTTAGGAACATTAGCAACTAAGGCCATATTGCTCTGGGGATATGCAGTGGTCATTCTCTGACCTTTTCGTATCCTCTGTATTTGGTGGTCACGGGCTCGAACCTCGGTCTAATCAAGAAGTGTGTGCTGTGCACTGCTGCTCCTGCCCACCTGGCTACGGAGGCGCCTTATACAAGTGTAAAGCGTATTAGTTGTCTGATGGCACCAGGGTTTCCCCCGCTCTCTGCATTGTGTACTCTGTTTGTATGACCCAGAACTCTGTGGAGGCCAGAGATTTAAAAAGTGTGTGGGGAATAGTTTCTCATGTAGGGTTGTGTAGTGTTATGTCGGAAAGAATCCCTTGAATTTTTTTGATGTATGTAGATTTGTACAGAATTACGATTGTCACCTTTATCTGCTTTCTGAATCATGATGTTGCTGTCTTTCCGGAATTTTTGGAAGGTCATTAACTGTTGTTTATTCATATTAGGGCGTGTTCTAATATTTGAATTTAGGATATTTATTGTTCAAGGTAGGTTTAGGCCTAAATGGATATCAGACGAACTAATGAGACATATGGCAGAGAAGAAAAATGCATGGGATACATATAAATTAACATGTGACACAGAAGCCTATGATAGATATAAGTTGATCTGTAACCAAGTTACAAAGGAGGTTAGGCAGGCAAAGGCAGATTACGAGAAATCTTTGGCAAGGGATGCAAAGAAAAACAGCAAAGAGTTCTTTACTTATGTAAACTCTAGAAGGAAGGGGATAAATCAGATTGGTCCACTTGATATCGATGGTTCAACTGTTAATGATCCTGCTCAGGTAGCTAACAAACTAAATGGATATTTTTCATCGACATTCACACATGAGGAATTATTCAGCGAGGGGGATGTCAGAGGTGTATTCAACTCTGGCAGTAAGCTAGATAATCTTGTAATAACTGAGAGTAAAGTGGAGGAGAAATTGTTGAAGATAAACACAAGAAAGCACCTGGGGTGGATGGGATCTATCCAGCTATATTAAAGGAGGCAGCAAAGGAGGTAAGCAGGCCCTTAGCTATAATTATGAGAGCTACCTTGGACTCAGGGGAGGTACCATAGACTGGAGATGTGCAAATGTGACCCCAATTCACAAAGGAGGATCAAAGGCTGACACAAGTAATTATAGACCTGTGAGTTTAACTTCTGTTCCAGGAAAATTAATGGAGGCACTGGTTAAAGAAGCACTGCAGGATCATCTAGACAAGACTTCAGTTATAGCTCGGACACAGCATGGTTTTCTTAAGGGGAAGTCTTGCCTGACCAATTTGATTCGATACTATGATGCAGTCACAAAAGAACTGGATGCAGGGAATAACTTTGATAATATATACTTGGATCTTAGAAAGGCTTTTGATACTGTTGCACATGGAAGACTGCTGCACAAATTGGAGCAGTGTGGCATTGGAGGCAAATTGCTGCTATGGATAAAGGGGTGGTTGAGGGGGAGAAGACAGAGAGTGGTAATCAATGGACACTGCTCATTGTGGACTAATGTTATTAGTGGAGTCCCTCAGGGTTCACTGTTGGGTCCATTATTGTTTTCTGTATTTATAAATAATATTGATGATGGTATATCAAGCTTAATGTCCAAGTTTTCAGACGATACAAAGGTTGGCAGGGTTGTTAAGGACAATACTGACGCTATGCTGCTGCAGCAGGATCTGGAAAGGTTGAGCAAATGGGCTGAGAGGTGGAAAATGAACTTTAACATTGACATTGTTGAGGCCACATTATGTCAAGGATCTGGGTATATTCTTACCATGTGTATGCCATATCCAAAAATTCCATTACTTCATACATCATGTCCCCCCAATTTTTCTTACTATCGAATTCACCATGAATTGTCAAACTAATAGAGTAAGCTTATCTGCGAAAAGATCTAAACCTCCCAAACACTTCCTAGTTCATTTCACAAATATGTGGTGTCAATTCTAATCTCAACAATGTCCATTTCCAATTGCAGTCTGCCAAACCCCATGTACTTTTTCTGACAGTATCTCAGTTATCGGTTGATTCGACCACTACTGAGCTGAGTTGCCAAAATTATTCACTGTACGATTCCTTTCACCTCAAAGGTAGTACTGATGCATATGTCCATTCCAATATTCCCTGTCAGAGACTTGGTAATTTGGAATCTCCTCTTTTCGATCTTCTCTGGCTTAAAATCTCTCTACCTCATTGTGTCAAATTTATCTGTTGTCTCTGCCGTTCTCCCAACTCCACTAATCACTTGGAGCTCTTTGACTTCCTCTCTTTACAACATGACTTTCTCCAGTCCAACTTTTCTAACAGTGAGGTAATTTTCCTTGGTGATTTTAATGTTCACAACTCGAGCTGGCTTCCATTTTCTAGTCACACCAACCCAGCTGTTGAGATGCTGAGGCTTTTGCAATTACTAATGATCTTGCACAGATTGTTCATTTACCCACAAGAATACTGGACAATCCTAACCATACAGCCAACGCTTGATCTTTTCCTCACAAACAACCCTTCTAAGTACACGGTCGAGGTGAGTGGTCCTTTAGGCACCTCAGATCACAACTTGGTGATTGTCTCCTCTCCAATGGAGCCTTTATCTCATGGCTGTTCCCAACCACGTATTTTTTGGCATTACAAGAATGCAAAATGGGATGACCTGAGAGATTTATTTTCTTCTTTTCCTGGGTCAGATTACTATTTCAAAACTTCTGATGTCAACGTTTGCTCAGATTGTGTCAGTGAAATTATTCTTGTAGGAATGGAATCTTTTATTCCACACTCCACTTTAAAATCTCGTCCTTTATCTAAACCTTGGTTTTCTAATAAATGTGCTAAGGCTGTTCAAGAGAAGAACCATTGCATATCTTAATTGGCTTGTTTCCAAATCTTCAGATTCATTTTCTGCCTACACCAAAGCTCCCAACAATTGTAAAGCAGTTATTAATCAGTCCAAACTAGATTTTGAACAGGCTAAGAGTAGAAAACTTGCTTCTTGCCCTAATGATAGCTGAGCATTCTGGTCTCTTGCCAAACCTATTGACCGCAACTTTTTCCCATCTCTGCTATCACCTCTGTCAAAGCCAGATGGTTCTGTTCTCACTTCGGCCAAGGATAAAGCTGACCTACTAGCATTCCATTTTTCTTCCAAATCCAAACTCAATCCATTCAATGCCTCCTGTGGTCTTCCATCAAAAGGATGTCAGTAGGAATTTGATGAATCTTGATGTTAAGAAAGCTCCAGGTCCTGATGGTATTTCTCCACTAGTTCTCAAAATCTGTGCTCCTGAACTTACTCCCATTCTTTGCCACCTTTTTTCACTTTCTTATTCCAAAGTTGTTTTTCCTTCTTCTTGGAAATTTGTTCCAGCCAGTTCCTAAAAAAGGGTGACAGATCCCTCCCATCAAATTATCGTCCCATTGCAATTACTTCTGCTCTTTCTAAAGTAATGGAGAAATCAATTAACCGCCAACTCTTAAACTACCTAGAAACCTTCTGTCTGATCAATGATCGCCAGTCAGGATTCCATCAGTGTCGATCCACTGGTGATATTCTGCCTTATGTTACCCATTTATGAACAAATTCAATTTAAAAGCTCGGGGAAACACAAGCAGTTGCTCTTGGCATCTCAAAGGCTTTCAGTCGTGTTTGGCATAAAGGTCTCCTAAACAAGCTTTGATCTTATGGTTTTTTTTTTCTTTTTTTCTGCAATTGGTTATCCAGTTTTGTCTCTGATCGCTCACTGAGGGTGATGGCTCTTTGTCTTCTAACTTTTCCACTAATGCTGGTGACCCCCAAGGTTCAGTTTTACCCTCACTCTTTTCCTCTTGTATATTAATGACCTTCTTCCATTGACTGGAAAACCTATCCATAGTTTTGCCAATGATAGCACATTGCATTCCACTTTCCATTTTGAGAAACCTTGCTCCCCTCAATCAGCTTTCAACTTCTCGAATATCCACTACCAATTCCTTAAATTCCGAACTCCAGGTAATTCTCCAGTGGGGCAAAGACAACTTAGTTGATTTCAATCCTTCTAAAACTTCTTGTCTTATATCTCGCAAAAAGGATTCTTCTGCTTCTATGCTTATCTTTGTGACACTCCAATTTCTAGGCAAAATGATATATCTCTTTTGGGGATTACCCTTACTTCTAATCTCTCTTGGCACAAGCACATTATAAATATTGCTTCCTCTTCATCTTAAAAACTTGGTTTTTTCTTTTGCTCTCAGCGTTAGTTTTCTTCCAAACAGCTGTTCACTCTGTGCAAATCGCAAATCTAGTCCTACCATGGAATATTCTTCCCACATCTGGGGCGGTACCCCCAAAACCTCTCTCAGGCTTCTAGATTCCATTCAAAAGAAGGCAGTTAGGTTAATTAATGAATCCTCTCTAACGGAATCTTTCCACTCTCTGTCTGTAGACATACTGTTTCTGCTGCATGCCTTTTCTACAGGTACTGTTCTTCTGAATTGGCTTCTATAATTCCCACTCTCTTTTTCAAAACAGTCCGAATACATGCCACCACCAGCCAACATCCATTTACTGTCCAATTTCAAACTCACAGAACCAACATTTCATCTTCCTTGTTTATTCATTCAACTGCCGTTTTCTGGAACAACCGTCCTCCATAAGTATTCCCTGAAAATTACAGTCTACAGAAGTTCAAGTCCAATGTCAACAAATATTTTCTTTCATCTTCTCAACCTCTACCCTGTAGCTTCTAATACCTCTCGTGTTTGGGATTATCATAAAAAAAAAAAAATAATAATAATGTAATGGAACTTTCACCGTTATTTCCTTTTCACCTTGCTTTCATGTAATTTTTAATTTTAATCAGTACGGATCTCAGAGGTGAGTACTAAGATAATAAGCTTTGCTAAAAATTTAATAATAAAATTGTGTGTGTGTGTGTACTTATTTATATATATCATTACTTTTTACAATTAATATTAGTACTGCTTGGGAGCATCAGGTTTGTAGGTAAGGATCTCAACCAACCCACTAGTTATATATAAATCTAGCCCTGGTATGGATAGTCTAATATACCATAGATACATATATATAACATAGATACATATAAATATAAAAACAACAAAATTAATGTAAAATTTAAAGAAGATTAGAGAAAATTTGCGAAAGTTAGCGAAAATTAACATTCACCCTCATGGTCATACGTCTGCTACTTAATCATGGGCTTTGAGCAGACATATAGCCATACTAGAAGAATGTATCATACATACCCATTTCTGTAATCTCTATACCAGTTTTGCTAGGTTAACTTTAGGTAATTACTTAGTGAATAATTTGGAATAAAGAGGGTAATATTTTGAATACATGTACTTAATTTTTAAATAAACAGGGTGGTTTATGTATATTACAGCAAACTGTGATAGGAGATTCAAAGCCCTATAGGTATGTAATAGATTAAAATATCTTTTACCTCACCTCCATATCCAATGGAGGACAGACTGAAAATTTTCGATTTTCCCGCCCTTTAGGTTTTATGTGTGTAGTACTATTTATTGCGCAGACATTCCAGGTTTAATTTGTGGCGTGATAGTTTAACTTGCCGTAGGCATAATCTAATGCTCTGCATTCCTGAGAGTGGACTTAATGTTAAATTATAATTTAAAGCTTGGGACATTTGTATATTTTTGTCTTTTTTTTTTTTTTTTTTTTTTTTTTTAGGAAGCAGATATAATATGATTTTAATATTTATATTTATATTTAATGCATTAAATTAAACTAAAAATGAGAAATAAATTGAAATGATAGATATTAAAATTAATCATGTTATCTGTAGGGCGTGCACCGGCAATGCTTTTCTAAAGCATGCCTGCACTGTATGTGCCCTTGGGGATAACTGTTTACAAATATATACAGCCGCCTTCATTGTGAATCTGTGAATCTTAACCCTATGGTGTCTCGTTATATTCCGTGTTTGTAAATAATTCTAGTTTTTGCATTGATGCCGTAATAATTAATTCTATGTGTTAGCTTTAGTGGAATGCAATATATGCCTGCATGGTGACGATAACCAGTGTATTTACATTCATGGTGTTAATAACTCTGCTAGTGGGGATTTGATTTTGGACATCCAGGTACTGTGCTGATAGGTGACGAGCCTCACCTATGCGCAATTAAGCTGGGGTTCAAATGGGGGCCAATTCTCAGCTCTAATTAGAGCATTTATTTTCCATGGCAAAGATTTTTTTCTGTGATTATATTAGGATTAACGTTAGTCGCTGTTTGAGTTACACTTGTGTGACTGTGTTTGTCACACAAGCGAAACTTGTGTGACAAACACAGTTGTGTGATGTAATTGTCAGGTATTTTGTTATTGATGAGAGTATTTTTCAGTTTTTGCAAGTAGTTCTTGCACCATAGCCAACCTCTGTTTGCACTTTTATGAAAATAAGGTTAAAGAAGACATCACATACTACAGATACATTGACAATGTACTTGTCATGAACTATACAGATTTCGACAACATGGCTAAGAAAATTTATCCTGAAGAATTGACTATAGAAAGAACCAACACAGAAAGCAACCTACGAGCCACTTACCTCGATAGTCAAATCATAATAGCAAATGACTTAGTATACACCAGACACAATGATAAAAGAGACCAGTTCAGCTTTCCAGCTATTAAACTAACAAAGTGGGAAACTAATTTAGACAAGAATATACAAGGAAACGTGATCAGAAACCAAACCAACAGAATTATACGCATATGCAATAATCTATAAAACATGATGGAAGCTTTAATAAAACTGAAAAATACCCTCAATAACAAAATACCTGATAATTCCATCATGCACCATATAAATGCACTTGCACAAGTGAAACTGAAAGGGGCGCCTCCATAGCCAGGTGGGCAGGAGCGGCAGTGCATAGCACATGCTTCTTGATTAGACCGAGATTCGAGCCCGTGACCACCAAATACGGAAGATGCGGAAAAGTCAGGGAATGACCACCGCATATCCCCGGAGCAATATGGCCTTAGTTGCTAATGCTCCTAAAAACCAAATAACAACAACAACAATGAAACTGAAACAGCAACCAACTAACATTAATCCTAATAGAATCATAGAAGAAATCTTTGCCATGGAACATAAATGCCCCCATTTGAACCCCAGGTTAATTGCGCATGGGTGAGGCTCGTCTATCTTCACAGTACCTGGATGAACAAAATCAAATCCCCACTTGCAGAGTTATTAACACCAAGTATGTAAATACACTGGTCATCATCACTATGCAGGCGTATATTGCACTCCACTAAAGCTATCATATAAAATTAATTATTACAGCATCAGTGCAAAAACTAGAATTATTTACAAACACAGAATATAACAAGAAACCACAGGGTTAAGATTCACAATGAAGGAGGCTATATATATTTGTAAATAGTTATCCCCAAGGGGCGCATACAGGGCTGTCATGCCTTAGAAAAGCATTGCCAGTCCACGCTCTACGGATAACATGATTAATTTTGATATCTATCATTTCAATTTATTTCCATTTATTTCTATTATTTCTCATTTTTAGTTTAATTTATTGCATTAAACATAAATTAGATAGTATGAACCAGAGCTGTAATGCTCTGGTTCATACTATATTGAGGTAAACTCCTCTTACTATTTTACAAATATTAAACATAAATATAAATATTAAAATCATATTGTATTTGCTTCCTACAAAAAAAAAAAAAAAAAAAAAAAAAAAAAAAAGCAAAAATATACAATTGTCCCAAGCTTTAAATTATAATTTAACATTCAGTCCACTCTCAGGAATGCAGAGCGTTATCTTTTTGCCTACAGCAAGTTAAACTATCGTGCCACTGGAACATCTGCACAATAAATACTGCTACACACGTAAAACCTAAAGAAAGCGGGAAAATTGAACATTTTCAGTCTGTCCACTACAGGATATGGTGATGAGGTAAAGTGATATTTTAAAACTGATACATACCCGTAGGCCCTTGAATCTCCTATCACAGTTTGCTGTCATATACATATACATAAACCACTCTGTTTATTTAAAATTTAAGTACATATATTCAAAATATTACCTTCTTTATTCCAAATTATTCACCAAATAATTACCTAAAGTTAACCTAGCAAAACTGGTATAGAGGTTACAGAAACGGGTATAATACATTCTTCTAGTATGGCTATATGTCTGCTCAAAGCCGCTGAGGAAGTAGCAGATGTATGATCATGAGGGAGAATGTTAATTTCTGATAACTTCCGCTAATTTTCTCCAATTTCTCTAGTATTCTCTAATTTTCTATAATTTTCTCTAATCTTCTTTAAATTTTACATTAATTTTTTTTTATATTTATATGTATCTATGGTATATTGGGCTAGATTTATATATATAACTAGTGGGTCGGTTGGGGTCACTACAAACCTGATGCTCCCAAGTAGTACAAAATTAATTGTAAAAAGTAATGATATATAAATGTCAAGTACATATATAACCCATGCACATACATTTGTATAATGTTTAATTGTCACTGTACAATAGCATTAATGTAGCTCCTAATACCCTCATTTATGGTATTTAAAAAATTTAATATTTCAATCTAATTGTCTTCAGACATAATTCCTATATATATATATATATATATATATATATATTATTATTATTAATATAATTTTTTTACACTCCCTCATTCATCTTTATTTCACACACGGGGGGTGTGCAATGGCATGTAATGTAAATTTAAATACTAATGCTTAATAATTAAGCTAAATAAGTAAGAATATAAAAGATTAAAACTAGGGTTAGTGTGTACTTAACTGTATGTAACATTTATGGTTTGTGCTCTTTTTCTTACACACATTCTCATTCATTCTTCTGGCTTTCATTTCATGGGAGAATGCAGTGATAGTGTTTGTGTTGTTAGTAAATGTTTGTTAGTATATATAAAGTAATGTAAGTTATTATTAACTTGGTATTCTTTTAGCCAATTACATTTTCTCTTCCACTCATTCCTATTCACCATAACACACATTCATTCTCTTTCCCTTATGCTGGGTCACTGTTTCTTTCACCAAAACTGACATTTATTCCTTTTACCATAATTCCTAATTCATTCTTTCACTCAGTGACCAGCCTATTCATTCTGTCTTTCATTCTACATTGCATCCCTTTGCTACCAGCTTACTGATATTTTTCAGCTAATATGCTTCCCTGGCTGCCTGTACATCTCCTTCCCCTACATCATTACTTATTTGGTGTAGGGGGCCCAGGTTCCTACACATGGCAGGGTATTCTGGGGGGGGGGGGTACCTAGCTTAATTCAGTTTCTGTCAGGGTGCTGTATACTGCTGTCCTGACAGTTTAAGTCACCATCTGGGCATGGTGGGAGATGTGGACAATTTTAATTATTGATTATTGTTTAATTGCTGGGAGGCTGAATTGCCATCCTGTGGATAGTTCTGTGCATTTCTGTGTGAAGGTTGTAAATGCTTTATAATTTTCTTCTTCTACAATGAACAGATGTTCTTCTCCTCTGGGATTCTCTTATACAATGGGACAATCACCTTGTCAGTGTTGGCTAAGTTCCTGTACATTATTGATAGCTGTACATCGTTGACAGAGTTTCATCACCTCTCGCAGCAGTCTGGCTACGCTGCTTAGAGAACCTCATATTAGACTGTAGCTGTACAATTATCCCTCCCCATGTTGTATTTTTTCTCCACTAACATGAGTGTGGTACTATCCAATTGTATTAATATTAGTATTGGCAAATGACACAAGAAAGAAAGGGCGCCTCCGTAGCCAGGTGGGAAGGAGCAGCAGTGCGTAGCACATGCTTCTTGATTAGACCGGGGTTCGAGCCCGTCACCACCAAATACGGAGTATGCGGAAAGGTCAAGGAATGACCACCGCATATCCCGGAGCAATATGGCCTTAGTTGCTAATGCTCCTAAAAACCAAATAACGAACGAACAAACAAGAAAGAAAGCCTATAAAACATCACCTGTCAATCTCTGCTAATAGTTTGTCCAGTTTTTCCATGATTTTTTCAAACTACCCTAGTTCAGCCACTAGTTTTTTCAACGTAGTGGCTGAAGGTATAAGGGTGAAAGACTAATCAAGCCATCTAGTAGTTGGTTCCCTCTGAAGTGGCGCCTCTGTGGCCAGGTGGGCAGGAGCGGCAGTGCATAGCACACGCTTCTTGATTAGACCGGGATTCAAGCCCGTGACCACCAAATACAGAGGATGCGGAAAGGTCAGAGAATGACCACCACATATCCTCGGAGCAATATGGCCTTAGTTGCTAATGCTCCTAAAAAAAAAACCAAACCAAAATCCCTCTGAAGTTTCCATCGGAATAGTTGGTGCCCAAGAATCGGTCTCATCTGGTAAAGTGAATAATCATGGGGCCAAAATGACCTCAACCTATTCTCAAACTTTAAATGGGTGAGAATTCCAGCTTGCTTGACTTGAAGCTGGAACAAGAGGATGTGAGTGCCCAATGGGCCAATTTTGATAAGCAGAACTGGGATGAAACAAAAGCCAGGTTACACCCGATGTGAGACTCAGTCTGGATGAGGAAATATGCCATCAGGATTGAGCTTACCAATCTATTCAAAGACTTAAAGATCTCAATCAAAACTCCTCGCAGGTACCTATTCTCCAGACATTGCAATTTGCAGAACTGAAACCTTTTTTGGTAAGAGCACCCATTTGTTCTTCCTTGCAAATCTTGCCACTCTTCTCTGCACCCACTCCATCAGATCCTTCCTAAAATGAGGCTTTCAGGCCACCCAACAGAAATACAGTCATTGTCCTATACTACAGGACAGTCACCTCTCCTAAACCCGCTGACAATAAAATTAGTCATCCCAAGCAGTAACCCTCACCCTAATATCACATTGCTCCAACATTCACATCAGTTGATTCATGTGGAACAGTGCCAAAAGCCTATCTGAAATTCAAGTATAAGTATATGATGTCATATCCATTCCATGCATCCAATTTGCTACCTTATCACAGCACCCAGTCAGGATCAGCCAAACAAGACTGCCTTTTGACAAATCCATGCTGTGACCACAGTACAACTCTAGTCTTGCAGTAATTCTTCAACCACTGACTCCATCACTTTACATGGAACAGAGGTCAACCCAATAGGTCAGCCACTAGTTTTTTCAACCTAGTGGCTGAAGGTATAAGGGTGAAAGACTAATCGAACCATCTGGTAGTTGGTTTCCTATGAAGTTTCCATCAGGATAGTTGAATCAATCTCATCTGGTAAAGTGAATACAGTGAAACTTCCCATTAACGGACAGCCATGGGGAACAAAAATTTGTCCATTAGAGAGAAGTGTCCGCTAACAAGAAGTCTGAGGGAGAAAAAAAAAAGAAAGAAAGAAAAATCGTTAAACGTTTAATGTAAAATTAAATTTAAATATGTACAGATTTTGAACAATATTTTTGTAAATAATATACAATTACATACACAAGAGATAAAGAAAAATCATTAAACGTTTAATGTAAAATTAAATTAAATTATATACAGATTTTGCACAATATTTTTGTAAATAATATACATACAATTGTGCTATGCATATTATGACTTTATCTTAAGAAAAATACACATAGCAATCACTTTTTTTTTTTTTCTGCACCTTCTTCCGGCTGATAATTTTGTTTTCAGCATTTGTTTGGAGTGAAGAAACCATTGAAAGTTCTTCAGTATCTTCTTCAGCGGCGAAAAACATTTTTAAATGATTGATTTGTATGAGCGCTTCTTCTATTTTCATCGGTGGTTCATCGTTAATATGTTCTTCGACAGAATGACCTCCTTCCATTTCTTCATCCTCATGAGGAAATTCTTGAAAAATATCGATGATAATGTCATTGATATCTAGAGCACCATCTTCTGTAGTGAGGTTCGAGGCTATATCTTTGTAGCCAGGGTCACTTGTAGCTGAAGTATCGTACATTATCAGTAGATGTTGAAGTTCTTGTTCTTCTTGGTGCTCCACATTGCTGTTCACAACTTCAATTTTTGCGTTTGAGAAGCCAGACTTTACAAAACAGTTCACGACAGTTTGTTTTCTAATTGCGTTTACTGAAGAGGAAATCCATTGAATCGCATATAGGATGCTGATTTTCTTTGCAGGGTCACTCGCACATGTTACATCGTTCATGTTTGCAATGAGACGTCTTAAAACACGTTTTCTGTAGTGAAGTTTAAAATTTTTTATTATCCCTTGATCCAAGGGCTGACACTCTGCAGATGTGTTTGGTGGCAGAAAAACGATTGTGCAGGTGAGATGCAGCATTATCCATGAAAAGAATAATTTTTCTGTTTTGACGAATCATGTTTTGGTTAAAGTGACTTATCCATTCGCTCGTGATATCTCGTGTCATCCACGCTTTTTTATTAGACTTCCAGTCAACATTCAAAAGATTCAACTTTATGCCCTTGAAACAACGAGGATTTTGTGGTTTTCCTATAACAAGAGGTTGTTCAAAGTCTCCCAGCATATTTTTACACAAATAGTACAGTCAAGCGTTCCTTAGAAATTTTTCCGCCCTGGCACTTTTCGTTTTTTAGACTCATTGTTTTTTCAGGAAGAGCTTTAAAAAACAACCCTGTTTTGTCACAGTTGTAAATATCCTTAGCTTCAAAATCACAACATAAATCTTCCAATTTGACGGTCCACTCTGTTACAACCCCAGTATCAACAGATCCACCTTCACCACTTACAGTTTTCCAAGAAATTTTATGCAGTTTTGAACTTGTCTAGCCATCCCACAGAAGCTTTGAACTCATTTACTCCCATAGATTTTGCAACCTCCAAAGCCTTTTCCTTAATAATAGGCCCATTAATGGGAATATTTTTAGAACGTGTGCGACAAAACCACTCATACGTAACATTGTCAATTTGAGGTCCAACAGTTTTCAGGAATGATTTTTGAACCTGATCATTTCCGTGTTGCCAAAATTGTTTTAGCAGTTCATTTTTTTTCTTTAGGATGTCGCTTACCTGCGTCTTCGCGATTTTGAATTTTGCAGCGAGATTGCGAACACTATTTTTTTGCTGATCATACGCATTAATGAGTTCGACTTTATCTTTTAAAGTTAAATATTTACGAGAAGAAATTGTGCACTTCACACGACACTGAACAAAACTGAAAACTGAAAGTCAAAAGATGAAAGGCCGACCAAATCCCCCCCCCCCCAGACACACCAAATTCATCAGAAGTTTTACGCGTGCTTTAAAATTCTTGAAAAAGGGTTTAGAACCGCGATGTAAACCTTGATAAAATTCAGAGAATCGGAAATAGAAAATAAACACACGATTGAGGCAATATGTGGAAGAAAAGTTCCTAGAAAAAGGGCCGTGAGCTCTCCCGCAGTCCGTTATGGGGAGATCAAATTAAGTGCTAATCTAAACAAAACAGTGCAGATTGCCTGTTCGCGTCTGTTACAGAGAATGTCCGCTAGACAGAAGCTGAAAACACGTTAAAACCAATAGAGGTGAGTTGGGGAATCTGAAAATGTCCGTTAAAGAGAGGTGTCCTTTAGGAGAAGTTTCACTGTAATTAGTGGCCATGGAGCCAAAATGATCTCAACCTATTCTCAAACTTTAAATGGGTGAGAATTCAAGCTTGCTTGACTTGCCTATCTGAAATCCAAAAGCCTATCTGATATCCAAATATATGATTCTCTTGTAAACTTCCTAGTTCATTTCACAAATATATGTGGTCTCAGTTCTAATCTCAACGATGTCCATTTCCGCTTGCAGTCTGCCAAATTCCTTCTACTTTTTCTGACAGAATCTCAGTTATTGGTTGATTCAACTACGGCTCATCTCAGTTGCCCAGATTATTTGCTGTATGATTCCTTTCGCTTCAAAGGTGGTACTTGTGAATATGTCCTTTCCGATATTCCCTGTCACAGACTTGGTAATTTGGAATCTTCTCTTCTCGATCTTCTCCGGCTTAAAATCTCTCTACCTCATTGTGTCAAATTCATCTGTTATCTCTACCGTTCTCCCAACTCCACTAATCACTTGGAGCTCTTTGACTTTCTGCAGTCCAACTTTCCTAACAGTGAGGTAATTTTC
Source organism: Mastigoproctus giganteus (assembly GCF_048544385.1). Classification (NCBI taxonomy): domain Eukaryota; kingdom Metazoa; phylum Arthropoda; class Arachnida; order Uropygi; family Thelyphonidae; genus Mastigoproctus; species Mastigoproctus giganteus. The sequence goes on from NC_143575.1 coordinate 26,271,090, forward strand.
CTTGGTGATTTTAATGTTCACAACTCCAGCTGGCTTCCGTTTTCTAGTCATACTGACCCAGCTGGTCGAGATGCTGAGGCTTTTGACCTTGCACTAATGATCTTGCACATATTGTTCATTTACCTACCATAATACTGGACAGTCCTAACCATACAGCCAATGCTCTTGATCTTTTTCTCACAAACAACCTTTCTAAGTACACGGTCAAAGTAAGTGGTCCTTTAGGCACTTCAGATCATAACTTGGTGATTGTCTCTTTTCCAATGGAGCCTTTACCTTATGGCTATTTCCAACCCCGTGTCATCTGACATTACAAGAATGCAAAATGGGATGACCTGCAAGATTTCTTTCTTCTTTTCCTTGGTTGGATTACTGTTTCAAAACTTCTGATGTCAACGTTTGCTCAGATCGTGTCAGTGAAATTATTCTTGTAGGGATGGAATTCTTTCTTCACACTCCACTTTAAAATATACCCCTTTATCTAAACCTTGGTTTTTCAATAAATGTGCTAAGGTTGTTCAAGAGAAGAATGTTGCATAATCGTAATTGTATTGTTTCCGATTCTTCAATTTCAATATCTACCTACACCAAAGCTCGCAACAATTGTAAAGCAGTTATTAATCAGTCCAAACTAGAGTTTGAACAGGCTAAGAGTAGAAAACTTGCTTCTTGCCCTAATGTTAGCCGAGCATTCTGGTCTCTTTTCAAAGCTATCTGCTGCAACTTTTGCCCATCTCTGCTCCCAGCTCTCTCAAAACCAGATGGTTCTGTTGTCACTTCAGCCAAGGATAAAGCTGACCTAGCATCCCATTTTTCTTCCAACTCATATATTAATGATTTTGGTAAAGCACCTCCCACCATTCCCAAAATGGTCCATTCAATGTTTCCTGTGGTCTTCTGTCAAAAGGATGTCCGAAGAATTTTGATGAATCTTGATGCTAAGAAAGTTCCAGGTCCTGATGATATTTCTTCACTTGTTCTCAAAACCTGTGCTCCTGAACTTACTCCTGTTCTTTGCTGTCTTTTTTCATTTTCTTATTCCAAAGGTGTTTTTCTTTCTACTTGGAAATTTGCTCATATCCAGCCAGTTCCTAAAAAGGATGACAAATCCCACCCATCCAATTATCGTCTCATTGCAATTACTTCTACTCTTTTTAAAGTAATGGAGAAATCAATTAACCGGCAACTCTTAAACTACTTAGAAACCTTCTGTCTGATCATTAATCGCCAATGTGGATTCTGTCAGTGTCGATCCACTGGTGATATTCTGTCTGATGTTACCCATTTGTGGACATATTTAATGGAAACTTTCGGGGAAACATAAGCAGTTGTTCTTGGCATATCAAAGGCTTTCAATTGTGTTTGGCATAAAGGTCTTCTAAACAAGCTTCCATCTTATGGTTTGCCAACTGTTTTTTGTAATTGGTTATCTAGTTTTCTCTCTATCGCTCACTGAGGGTGATGGTAGATGGCTCTCTGTCTTCTAACTTCTCCACTAATGCTGGTGTCCCCCAAGGTTCAGTTCTTTCCCCCACTCTTTTCCTCTTGTATATTAATGACCTTCTTCCATTGACTGGAAATCCTAGCCCTAGTTTTGCCGATGATAGCACATTGCATTCCGCTTTCCATTTTGAGAAACCTTGTCCTGCTCAATCAGCTTCAACTTCTCAAATATCTGCTATCAAATCCTTAAATGCTGATTTTCTGGTAATTCTCCAGTAGGGCAAAGACAACTTAGTTGATTTCAATCCTTCTAAAACTCAGTCTTGTCTTATATCTCGCAAAAAGGATTCTTCTGCTCCTTCCATCTGATCAGTGATCGCTAGTATGGATTACGTCAGTGTTGATCCACTGGCGAAGATCCAGTTGCTCTTCACATCTCAAAGGTTTTCGATCTTTGGGCCGCAGGGACCCGTGAAGTGATGACCCCCACCTTTACCCCATTTATCCCATACTACCTGAACCTGCCACAACAAATTTCTAGGGTCTTACAGGCTCATGGGATAAAGTGTTTACAACTTCCAGCGGGAAAGTTACCGTCCCTCATTTTGAGGATTAAGACACCAGTTCCCCACCCCACCCCCACCCATTGCAGAGTGAATTAGTGTACCTGTATTTCCTGCCATGATTGCACTGGCTGCTGTGTTGGGGAAACCGTCAGCATACTCAGTAATCGGGTCTCTGAGCACGAGAAAGCCATCCGTTTGGCAGACATGGATCACCTCAGCGATTTCTGATCATTTCTGGTCTATCCAGCACAACACTGTGCTGGGTAGACCAGAAATGCGACGTTGTGCTGGGTAGACCAGAAGTCGAGATTATTGGCCAATCCCGCACTACCGTCACCGTTTCTGTTTGGAATCGCTCCACGTTTCATGTTGTAGCGGTTCCTACAAGACTGAGGCAACCATCCTCCTAGCTGACAAATATTGGTACTGATAGCATTCCTAAGTATCAAAGCTACAACCGCAAGCCTCCACTTCAACCAGCTAATTGTTGCAAGCACCTGTAGCATGCGATTTTCACCATGCATGACCACCATGGCATGCACATGATATTCTGTATTTTTACAATAATGGTTAGTTACAACTGAAGAAGGACGTCTTCTGTCCGAAAGCTTTTGTGTTTAATACTTTCGTTTTTTGTTCCTAACCTAGTTTATTAAACGAATTTTAACCACAACCTGTTTGTTTAATCTGTTTGTTTCCAGTGGTACTTTAAGCACAAATCCTGAGTACGTAGGCCTTTTTTCATAGATGTAGCATTTTTTTGTATATCTTTTTCAAAGATATTGTCATTTTCCAAAAGACAGTGATGAATTATTTTTATAATTAGAATAAAAATACACTAAAATCACTAGGCTTGAAGAATTAATAAAAATGGTGTTTTCAAAGATTAAACCCCCCTCCCCCAGTTAAGCTTAGTTCACTGAGCTTTGTTTGTCAATGACATTATCAGTTTAAATATGAATATATTTAAAAAATTCACCTCCTCCTCCACCACCACCGAAATGATTGGTGGTGGAGGAGGAGATTGATTGGATACTACGATGTGATCACAAAGGAACTGGAGGCAAAAAATAATTTTGATATCATATACTTGGATTTCAGGAAAGTGTTTGATACTGTTGCACATAGAAGGCTGCTGTACAAATTGGAGCAGATGGTATTAAGGGAAAGTTGCCGCTATGGATAAAAGGATGGTTGAGTGGGAGAGTATTTTGCATCTACATTCACACGTGAGGAGTTATTCAAGGAGTGAATGCCAGAAGTTTATCAAACTCTAACAGGGAGCTAAGCGATTTTGTGATAACTGAGAGCAGAGTGGAGGAGAAATTGTTGAAGTTAAACATAAAAAAAGGCACCTGGGGCTGATGGAATCTATCCAGTTATAATGGAGGAGGCAGCAAGGGAAGTAAGCAAACCCTTAGCCATAATTATGAGACCATCTTTAGAGTCAGAGGAGGTCCGATGGACTGGAGATGTGCAAATCTATCCCAAATTCACAAAGGGGATTCAAAGAGTGACAAATAATTATAGACCTGTTGGTTTAAATTTTGTTCTGGGGAAAATAATGGAGTCACTGGTTAAAGAGGTGATACAGGATCACCTAGACAAGACAGCAGCAATAGTTCAGATACAGCATGGGTTTGTTAAGGGAAATTCTTATCTGACTAATTTGATTGGATACTACGATGTGGTCACAAAGGAACTGGATGCAAAAAATAATTTTGATATCATATACTTGGATTTCAGGAAAGCTTTTAATACTGTTGCACATGAAAGACTGATGTACAAATTGGAGTGGTATGGCATTAAGGGCAAGTTACTGCAATGGATAAAGGGATGGTTGAGTGGGAGATGGCAGAGAGTAGTAATAAATGGACACTGCTCTATGTGGACTAATGTTGTTAGCAGAGTCTCCTGAAGTTCGGTGCTGGGTCCATTGTTGTTTTGTGTATTTATAAATGATATAGATGAAGGTATATCGGGCTTAATGTCCAAGTTTGCAGATGATACAAAGGTTGGCAGGGTTGTTAATGACACTAAAGACAGTGTGTTACTGCAACAGGATCTAGAAAAGTTAGGCAGATGGGCTGAGAAGTGGCAACTGAAGTTTAACATTGACAAATGCAAAGTATTGCATATGGGTAGCAGTAACCCAAGAGAAACATACCGACTCTGTGGTACTACACTCAGGGAGGTGGAGAATGAAAAAGACTTGGGGGTAATTGTGCAGTCAGATATGAAGCTCTCTGAGCAGTGCAGACAGGCTGCCACAGCGGTTGTGGAGTTTTGTCAATGATATGTAGGAATTTTGCTAGCAGAGAAAAGGTGATTATCCCTTTGTATAAGGCAATGGTCAGGCCACACCTTGAGTACTGTATACAGGTCTGGAGGCCTCATTTTAGGAAGGATGTAGAGTTGCTAGAATGAGTACAGAGAAGGGCATGGTGTGCTTATGAAGAAAGGCTTAAGTTCTGCAAGTTGCAGCATCTGGAGATTAGGCACCACCTGCAAAGTGATCTGATTGTGAGGTGTATAAGGGCTAAAAATGAACAGTTATTGTATTTAAACATTGCAAGACAGTATCTTAAAAGAAGCATTTATGGAGAATTAAGTCACATCAGGCTAATTTAATTTAATTCTTCATCAATGAAGAATTAAACTAGGCAGATAAGAGGGCCATCTTCCAGTGGATTTCACAGAAAAAAAAAATTAAAAATTAAATGTATATTATTCACAACTTATTATGTAATAATTAAGTATGTTTTTTTTTTTTATTCCCTATGTATACTTTAGGATGGTCATCTAAGGCTAGTGGAGTTTACAAGAGTAGCAAACTGATCACCCAGCTGATAGTTATTAATTGCTCATCTGTGTGATCAATGGGTATCAGTAAAACCTTAACTTTTTTTTTTTTTTAATTATTGAAAGACTATTAGAACTTTTTTAGTTCAGTTCTGTGTTAGTACATGAGGATAGGGTACAGTTCTATGACAGTTGTTTCTCTTAAATACGATCTTGGTAATGTTTACACAATGATTGCTAGTAGAAAAAGTATAATTCAATAGCACATCTCAGATAACTAGTGTATCTCAAATAGTTTAGACTATCAAGAAGTTTATCTCTTTAATGGGCAGTATTATAATGTCTTTGTACTAGCAATTTTTTATTAATGATAACAGAGTGGAAAGTAATTATTACTGGGCATGATGTCATCTCATTTTTAAAATAACTTTTGACCATCTCTCAACAGAAGCAGTTAATAAAAGTATTATGCGTGAGTGAAGAAGAGGAAGAAAAATATCTATTTGTTCTGACAGGAAACAGCCTTCAAAAATGGCATTTGGTTAATAATGAACCTGACAAGGCAAGTTTATTTAATCCAATAAACTCTTGCTTTATTTATTCTCTTTCTTTTATAAGGAAATTTTTTTTATTTTAGTAGATGCATTTGTAACCAGATATAATTATAGTTAAACATTACTACATAGTTTTCTGTGGTAAATATTCTTCAGAGAAAGGAGAGGGAGTACGATGTTTTACAATATGTAATATTATTAATGTAGCATTTTTAATTAACAGAAAGCTGTTACTGAAATTTCTTATATTTAATTTTAATATATGTCTTAGTAATGTTGTTATAGCAGAAGTATTCCATTGTGAAGTTATATATTTACATCAAAATCTTTTGTTCCAACTTCTTTCAAGACTTATCTTGTGTCATGTTGAAAGCAACCATTTGCAGGTAATTTTTATTCAACCATTTATTTATGAAACCTGTACACACACATATAACATAAATAACTACATATATTTATAAGAAAATTACCAAGTAGAAAGTTTATTAAAAACTCCTTGCAAGTAGAAAGTTTATTATCAATTCCTTTGCAGGAAAATCAAGTACCACTACATGTGCCATACTTCTACAGTTCAATGTATAAACTGATGTATGTATGTATGTATGTGTGTGTGTATATGTGTGTGTGTGTGTGTGTGTGTATATCATATTTCTATATGATATATACACTGGTGTTCAAAAAAAGTGCATCACCCCTTAAAATTGTAATTGTCGTCCAAATAACATAAGTATATGTCAATTTTATCAGATTGCATCAGATAAAATTGACATGCATAGATCAGCATTTCTCAAACCGTGTTCCGTGTGATGCGAACAAGTGTTCTGCGAAAAATCGTAATTAATAATGAAAAAAAATATAATAAAATAAATTTTTGCATATTTGTAGCATACACCACTTTTGTATCATTATAATACTTAACATAATTTTTTTTCCGTTATTAATATACTGGGATAGACTAATAATCAAATAGACCGCAGAACCAAAATTTTGGCCAGCTTTGAATAGAGTAGTATGCATAGCCATAATAGCATCTACAAAAAAGTAGCAGTGTGGTGATCTAGTATGCCATTCGTATGTGATTTAGCCTGGAGTACACTTGAAGTGAAGAGGAAGCAATCCGATATCATAACTAAACTCACTTCCTTGTATAAATTTTTTTTGATAATTATTAGTATTTTGAAATATAGCATTATTATTAAAATAAGTGACCATGGATTTGTGGTTGAAAAAAGGAACTTTAAAAGGAGAAGTAAAGTACTTCTCACAACTGTGGTCGATGAAAACGAAACAGCAATGCAACTGTGGTCAATGAAAACGAACAATATTGTCACACTTGAAAGTGAAATGAACAATCGCAGCCTTTGTGCTGCGATTGTTCATCACAGCACAAAGTGTTAGAAATGTGAAATTCCTAGTGATGCACTTTCTTTGAATACCAGTGTATATCATATATGATATATATCATATCATAAATGATATATTATATGATATGATATATATCAATTTCTATATGATATATCATATATTTCTATGTGATATGCAGCAATACCTCGCTTAGCATGGGTTTCACTATAACACAGTTTTCAATTAAGTTTTAAGTCAAAAATTTACTGTGCATATTAAAACTCATTCAATAGCCTAGACATGTACTCTGCATATATGCTGCGGTGCTGACTCTATTGTCTCACATGCATATGTGCCAATAGCTCCCTATGGGCAGTCGGCGGCAAGGTGCTAGTGTTCATATTCTTAATTCCATCCTGACAAGGTGATGTGATAGCTTTTCATTTCACAATTAAATTTTTATCCTTTTAAATACGATTGAAAATATATTTGCATCTTGGCTAGAAATCACTGCCAACAACATGTGTTGTGTTTGGCAGCATATTTTGCCCCATTTGTTAAATGATTTCACTGGTCTTGAATCTCAAACTCAGATAATTGCCGAAGACATTGTGAAGATCAGAAAAGACTTGGGATTCAAAACTTTGGACACTGCCAATGTATGTGACTGCATTGACTCACATGCAAATGACTTAGATGATGCAGCTCTCCTTGAAATTGACAAGCAAACTGCATATGAAGAAGAGGAAAACAATTCTGATGTGGATAACACTGAAGTTGAAGTGGCACCAAAAGAGTTTTCAACAGAAGAATTGGAGAAAGTTTTTCAGTGGGGGGGGGGGTTGACTTTGCCTGCAAGGTAATTATGAATGGAGATCCAGATGTTGAACATAGCATCATGATACGACAAATTTTACAAGGTGGAATTCAATGCTACAAAGACTTGTATGCTGAGAAAAAGAAGAGACAACTTCACCAGACTTTATTATTGAAATACCTAAATAAACAATAAAGCTTTTTTCTCATCTCTCATGATGTTACCTTTTCATTAATAAAATTTTTGCAATATTTTTTATTTCAAATCCTTTTAATCAAGTGCAAATTGTTTATAGATTTATTATAATTTGTTTATAGACTATTTCTCTGGTATGCATTCAATTAAAACCCATTATAATTATACCTCAATCAGCACGGTTTCACACAACACAGAACAGTTTCGGTACCAATTATCAGTGCTATGCGGGGTATTGCTGTATATATTAAGATATATATATATATATATCATAAAGATATATACAGTCTATTCCAGTTATTTGGGACACATCAGGACTAATGCATTTTGGCCCGATTAAGCAGCTGCCCCAATTATGCGAAGTTTCACATAAATAGTTAAAAACACAATGGACCCCTGCTTTACAATTGATTTTCTGTACAACTAAATCACGTTACGATGGACTCGCCATAGTAAAGTTCCCCCCCCCCCCCTTTATGAAAACCCCAAACACGAAAGGTATCAAAACCTATAGTATTTAGTACCGTGCATGGGTTGAAGGAGAAGTATGGGGGGAGGGGGATGCCGGAAACTTTACTCTAGAGACTAAACATGGGTTTCACCACTTCAAGCCTCCAATAAGCAAAGTGGTGTACCATTCACTATATGATATGTAGTAAGTGCTGGTCATTGTGATCATGTTTGTGAATTAAATTTTAATTCTATTAAACAGCAGTTCTAATTATCAAAAACAGGAGGAAAATTATCTACAGGCTATTAAAAGTAAAGATATAACAAGCACAAATTTATGCATTATTACACCTTACCAATTAAAGAATTAAATTATACGTGAAATCGGAAGAATATTTTTCACAGGTTAGCAAAATGAAAATAAATTTACACTTATGTGCGTAGCTTAATTAATACATACTGTAATATGTATATACACTAACTAGTTGATATTTCTGTTCACTAACATTTGTGGGTGGGTGTTAAAATTTAAAACAGTAAAAAAGATAAGCAATCAATAACAAAGAACACGGCACACACACACAATACGTGCAAGTGAGAATGGAGTAACAAGTTACAAAGCTTAAAAAATAGGAATGAAGAGAAGATTCTGAAAATTTGTTTTTTATATGATTGAAGATTTCATGGAAGGGGAAACACATTTCACCATAATGTGAAAACCCACAGAATTCCAGCTATTGGTTTTATCGCAAATTCAGTAAGGTCGAGTTTACTATCCATTTATAATAGATTGCACTAACAGAAAAGCCCAATAAACAGGGGACTGCTAATTGTTTTATGGTTGTGACCTCCAGAAATCCAACTGAACCATGTGGTATGGTTGGAGACAATCGTAGGGTAATCTCGAGTGCTGCAGTCTCCTGCCCTGATTAAACAGCATGTTGTCCAAATTAAGCGAAGTAAGTTCTGGCTATTTTCTTGATTGGGTTCTGTTCTTTAAGATTTGTCCCAAATAAACGGCTGCCCCGATTAACTGGTCGCCCAAATAATTGGAATCCACTGTATATCTTTATGATATATATATATATCACTGGCTGTCATTTGTGATAGATTTGTGACAGTAAAATGGACAATTATAGATGTTCTACATTAGTAGAACTCTAAAGATCAGATGCTAATTTCATTTCAAAAAGTAGCCATGATGGCACATTCATGCACAACAGTATCATTAAATGTATTAGAAATAGTACACACAATGATACTGTTATATTAAGTATACTAGAAATAATATATATAAGTGCTTGAGATAATGAGCAGTTTAGTCCAGAAAATATGGTGAAAAATTGATGATCCATCCTTGGAGTGCTAGGGGCTGTCAGGATTGTATGGGTACACAAGTAGCTAATATAACTTGGTACAATAGCAAACTTTGGAAACAGCTGTTCTAGAGCACAGTGTATTTGGGTGGTCCATTTAGGCTGCAGTAACAAAAGATCCTGCCACACACCAATTGTAGGAGCCTCCGTAGCCAGGTGGGAAGGAGCAGCAGTGCATTGCACACCGCTTCTTGATTAGACCGAGGTTCAAGCCTGTCACCACCAAATACGGAGGATGCGGAAAGGTCAGGGAATGACCACCGCATATCCCAGAGCAATATGGCCTTAGTTGCTAATGCTTCTAAAAACCAAATAATGTACTTGCATTGGGACAAGGATCCTGGAATAGAGGATTGATAAAGAGTTGTCTCTGATAGATCCCATGGAATGGAGGAACAGGATATGTAGGAAACAAAACCATGGACATTTTTATGTTTGATGGAGGTGTTGAAAGCTGGCCAGAGTTATGACGTTGGGTAATTTTTTTTGAGAAAGATTTGGATTCTTGATACACGTGGAGAGCCTGCTTAAACATCATGGATCAAATGTATTCATTAAGTGGTGTGATGGTTATCTCCTCTCCTCACCACACCACACCACACCACATTGATAGCTACTTCCAGTATCATAATGTGGTGCACGCCATCAAGTTTACCTCATGGAAGAGGGGCTCCAAGAGCATTATAGTTCTCCATAATCTGCTAACCTTCATAGTTGCTGAATCTCAACAGAATAGAACATTTGTTGGTTAGTTAGTTAGTTAGTTATTTGGTTTTTAGGAGCATTAGCAACTAAGGCCATATTGCTCCGGGATATGTGGTCATTCCCTGACCTTTCTGCATCCTCCGCATTTGGTAGTGACGGGCTCGAACCCCGGTCTAATCAAGAAGCGTGTGTTACGCACTGCTGCTCCTTCCCACCTGGCTATGGAGGCGATAGAACATTTGTTGGATGAGGTTGAAAGGGCCATCAGGAGTATGGGCCCACTGCTGTCAATCTTCTTGCAATTCAGAGATGCTAATTCACTCTGTATGACAAAATAAGCACAAAGAGTTACTGTCATTTTGCAAAGTCCATATCAAGGTGTTGTTCTTGATTCAAATAGATGACATTATTAGCTATTTTTCCTTCATAAATTGATCTTTGTTACGCTCTACAAAATGGCAGAGACTGCTCTGCCATTTTGTAGGGAGTATCCCAAAAGTCTCGCACCTTAGGGAAAAATAGTAAGATTTTCCCAATTGTTGCTTTTCATTGTTTGCAGGCCTAATTTCAACAGAATGAAAGGAACAGTAACACTGGAGGAAAGAGGGTTGGCATAATATTTGTTTTGAGTGGATCAGGAATCTCATAGATGTGTTGCAGAGAAATCTATGCCATGACAACTGTCACAAGATTAGTTAACTATTTCAAGAGAACTGCAGTTGTCTATGACTTCCTCCCCCATAGCAATAGATCAAGAAGTGCTACTAATGAAGAAAATGCAATAGTTATTCTTGGACAAATTCTATAAAGTCCAAAGAAATTAACATTCTAACATGTACTATGCCTCTGGGCAACCAAGGTGTTATACTGAATTGTCACAGGCAATATAGGATACCTCAGCTAGTAGTAGGATGCACACGAAAAGCTCCTTTATTAATTAATTGTTACCCTGTGAATTTTCATATTCAGGACCTTAGAAAGGTTCTTATTTTATTACATGTTCAAAATGAATGTTTCCTGAAGAGGAAAGAGTATTTTATTTTATTTTTTTTTTGAAACAATGTTTGCAATGATGCAACATGTCTTCATCAATTTTGAGACAGCTTTCACAAGGAAATCACAATAAATTAGTCTTGACCTACAGGTGGCCATAAATACCTGCAGTTGTGATGATTGGGATAACAGTATGACTGTGTGTAGAATAAAATTAGTATAAGAAATTCAGACATTAGATGATTTTATGCTGTATTATATATTTTTGTGCTGTATTGCATAAAGCAGTGGGTGTCCTTGGGAAGCTGAGTTGCCATGAAGTGGATTATAAAATCATTCTGAAGTAAACACGTATGTAGGTACTGCTGTGAGTTAACAGTTGTGTTGAAGGAGGGTCCAGTAAAACCATGACTTGGCAGGGCTTCTCACATGCCCATTTCCTTCTGTCACTACTTTTCTCATGAAGCTGATGGGAAAGTTCTAAAACCATATAGTAATCGTGGCATGTGATGCAAGAAAGCAAGCGTATGAGCTTATGTAGCATCAGCCAAAAAATATTCACACAGCCATTCCCTCTAAATGTTTGTCCAGTTCCTCCTTAAATTTATTTAACTTATCAACTTCCACAATGACAGATGGAAGTTTGTTCCAGCAATTAACCACCCGCTGGCTGAAGGCATATTTCTGCCTATTTGTTCTACAACTGTCTTTCCTCAATTTGATTTATGTCCCCTAAGGTTCATAATCTGAACAAGTGGAAGAATCCTATCAGAATTCAGTGTGCTCAACCCATTCAAGGCTTTTTCACCTCAACCAGATCACCTCACAGGTGTCTAGTCTCCAGCCACGGCAATTTGCAGAACTTAAGCCTCTCTTGGTAAGAGGATCCCTTCATTCCCCTCACCAATCTTATTGCCCTTCTCTGTACACGCTCAAGCAAATTTACATCCATCCTAAAATGAAGCCTCCAGACCTGTCAGGTTTGGCCTGACCATTGCCTTATACAGAGGGACAATCACCTCCTTTTCCCTGCTAGCAAAATTCCTGTATATCATTGACAAAACACCATGACCTGCTCTTGCAGCCTGTCTGCATTGTTCAGAAAACTTCATATTTGACTATGCAATTACTCCCAAGTCTTTCATTTTCTACCACCCTATGTGTAGTACCACACAGTTGGTACGTTCTTCTGGGGTTACTTCTACCCATATGCAGTACTTTGCATTTGTCAATGTTAAATTTCAGTTGCCACTTCTTAGCCCATTTTCCCAAATTTTCTAGATCCTGTTTCAGTAGCACACTGCCATTACTGTCATTAACAACCCTGCCAACCTTTGTATCATCTGCAAACTTTGACACTAAGCCTGATATACCTTCATCAATATCATTGATAAATATACAAAACAACAGTGGACCAACACCGAACCCTGTGAGACTCTCCTAATAACATTAGTCCACAAAGACCAGTGTCCATTGATACCACCCTCTGTCTTCTCCCGACTCAATCATCCTTTTATCCATTGTAGCAACTTACCCTTAATACCATTCTGCTCCAATTTGTACAGTAGTCCTCTATGTGCAACAGTGTCAAAAGTTTTCCTGAAATCCAAGTATATGATATCAAAATTATTTTTTGCATCCAGTTCCTTTGTAACCACACCATAATATCCAATCAATTTGTCAGACAAGACTTTCCCTTAACAAACCCATGCTGTGTCTGAATTATTGCTGCAGTCTTGTCTAGATCCTGCAATGCATCTTTAACCAGTGATTCCATTATTTTACCTGGAACAGAAGTTAAACTAATTGATCTGTAATTACTTGTCACCCTTTGATCCCCCCCCTCTTTGTGAATTGGGAGACATTTACACATCTCCAGTGGTGGGGACCTCCCGTGAGTCCAAGGATGCACTTATAATTATGGCTAAGGGTTTGCTCAGTTCCTTTGCCACCTTCTTTAATATAACTGGATAGATCCCATCCACATTAGGTGCCTTTTTTATGTTTAACTTCAACAATTTCTCCTCCACTTTGCTCTCAGTTATTAAGCATCCTGCTACAATTTGCTAACCTTCTGGCATTTTCAAACCTGAATAACTCGTGTGAATGTAGATGCAAAATACTCATTCAGTTTGTTTGCTGTCTGAGCAGCATCATCAACAGTTGAGCCATCGATATCAAGTGGCCCAATCTGATTCATCCCCTTCCTTTTAGAGTTTATATAAGTAAAGAAATTCTTGCTGTTTCTCTTAGCATCCTTTGTGAAAGATTTCTTGTAATCTGCCTTCGCCTCCTTTGTGACTTGATTACAGATTAGCTTATATCTGCCATAGGCTTCTGTATCGCCTGATAATTTATATGCATCCCATGCATTTTTCTTCTCTGCCATGAGTCTCATTAGTTCATTTCACAACCATTTAGGCCTAAATCTTGTACAATATTTCTTAATAGGTATGAAATGTTTAGTAGCTTCCACGATTAATTCCTTGAATTCTTCCCACTTAGAATTTTCTGTTGGTAACATCATCAGTTGGTCCCACTGTACAGAATTTAAAAACCGTCTGAGACCACTGTAGTCACCTTTACAAAAGCAAAAACTCTTTCCTTTACCCCTGATAGTAATTATATCTTTAAGTAAATCCCACATCAGTACACTGTGATCACTGCCACCTAGTGGTTCCTTTATATGCAAATTCTTAATACATGAATGATCACTGCTGATAACCAGATCAAGAGTATTTCTCCCTCTGGTTGCCTCTCGAACATGTTGCAGTGGAAAACAGTCATCCAATAAATCCACAAAAGTCTTACTAGTGTGCGAGTGACCAACCACAAGTTCCAATCAATATCTGGGAAGTTAAAATCCTCCATTATAGGACATGCTAATTTACTAGCCCACTCTTTCTCTTTACAATATGCTCTACTTGTTCAGAGTCCCACCCAAGTGAAAATAAGCTTTGTGTGAAACCCCTGGGTGTTTGTATAACATTGCATTTCTCCTCTCTGTACATATGGTGAATGGAAGCCTTCTCTGCTTATTATTTTTGGAAGGTATGTGCAGTACCATAAAATTTTATGATAACATTTTCAAATCCATTTGAGGCATTTATTGAACAGAGTGCTGAGATATTCCAAGTTCACAAACTGCTTTTCTTGTTGACTTTCCTGGACTGAGCTGCCTTGCAAGTTTGGAGACTGATCCCTGGCCGCATGAGGTTATTTTCATTCTTTTAACCCAGCTTTCCACTTCATATTGCTGGGATGAAAATGAAATGTTGTGTTTCTTGTAGGTGCCTGGTGAGTTTCAAAAAACAAAAAAAAACTGTTCTCTGCACATCATAAAAAGCAAAACTTCAGCACTCTGCTTGACTGTGAGGCAAGACTGCTCTTCTATTTTGCTTACTGATGGGAGAATATGGAATTTACAACTGTATAAAGTGGTGTCACTTAGTGCTGCCCTGTAGTGAATTTTCCAAGGACTATTGCAGGCAACCTCTGACTTTAAACAAAATTCAGCTAATTAGCATTAGTAGAGGCATTTGATGCAAGAAAGCAAGCTTATGCAGCATCAGCCAAAAAAAAAAAAAAAAAAAAAAACACCCACTTCCACTTCAACCCTCTGTTCGTTCAAAATACCTGTCCAGCTGAGCCTTAAACTTATTTAGGCTATCAACCTCCACCACAAGGGATTGAAGTCTGTTCCACCAGCCAACCACCCACTGGCTAAAGGCAAATTTCCGCACGTCTATCCTACATCTGTCTTTCCTCAATTTGAATTTATGCCCTCTCAGGTGATTTTTCTGAGCTAGAGGAAGAATCCCATCAGCATTGAGCATGCTTAAACCATTCAAGGCTTTATACACCTCTATCAGATCACCTCGCTGGTGCCTAGTCTCCAGACACTGTAATTTGCAAAACTTAAGCCTTTCTTCGTAAGAGCACCCCTTTGTTCCATTCACTAATCTTGTTGCCCTTCTCTGTACTCGTTCCAGCAGCTCTACATCCTTCTTGAAATGAGGCCTCCAGACCTGTATACAGTACTCTAGGTGTGGCCTGACCATCGCCTTATACAATGGAATAATCACCTCCTTATCCCTGCTGGAAAAATTCCTGTATATCATTGACAATACTCCATGAGCTACTCTTGCAGACCGTCTGCACTGCTCAGAGAACTTCATATCTGCCTGCACAACCACCCCCAAGTCCCTTTCATTCTCTACCACTGTCAGTGTAGTACCACAGAGTTGATACGTTGCTCTGGGGTTGCTGTTTCCCATGTGTAGTACTTTACATTTGTCAATGTTAAACTTCATTTGCCACCTCTCAGCCCATCTGCTCAACCTTTCCAGATCCTGTTGCAGCAGCATAGTGTCAGTAGTGTCCTTGACAACCCTGCCAACCTTTGTATCGTCTGCAAACTTGGACATTAAGCCCGATATACCATCATCAATATCATTTATAAATACAGAAAACAATAATGGACCCAACACTGAGTCCTAAGGGACTCCACTAATAACATCAGTCCACGATGAGCAGTGTCCATTGATTACCACTCTCTGTCTTCTCCCCCTCAACCACCCCTTTATCCATAGCAGCAATTTGCCTCCAATGTCACACTGCTCCAATTTGTGTAGCAGTCTTCCATGTGCAACAGTATCAAAAGCCTTTCTAAGATCCAAGTATATAATATCAAAGTTATTCCCTGCATCCAGTTCTTTTGTGACTGCATCATAGTATCCAATCAAGTTGGTCAGGCAAGACTTCCCCTTAACAAAACCATGCTGTGTCTGAGCTATAACTGAAGTCTTGTCTAAATGATCCTGCAGTGCGTCTTTAACCAGTGCCTCCATTAATTTTCCTGGAACAGAAGTTAAGCTCACAGGTCTATAATTACTTGTGTCAGCCTTTGATCCTCCTTTGTGAATTGGGGTCACATTTGCACATTTCCAGTCTATGGGTACCTCCCCTGAGTCCAAGGAAGCTCTCCTAATTATGGCTAAGGGTTTGCTTACTTCCTTTGCTGCCTCCTTTAATATAACTGGATAGATCCCATCCACCCCGGGTGCCTTTCTTGTGTTTATCTTCAACAGTTTCTCCTCCACTTTACTCCCAGTTATTTCAAGATTCTGTAGCTTACTGCTAGAGTTGAATACACCTCTGGCATTCCCCTCGCTGAATAACTCCTCATGTGTGAATGTCGATGCAACATATTCATTTAGTTTGTTAGCTACCTGAGCAGGATCATCAACACTTGACCCATCAATATCAAGTGGACCAATCTGATTCATCCCCTTCCTTCTAGAGTTTACATAAGTAAAGAACTCTTTGCTGTTTTTCTTTGCATCCCTTGCCAAGGATTTCTCGTAATCTGCCTTCGCCTGCCTAACCTCCTTTGTAACTTGGTTGCATATCAACTTGTATCTATCATAGGCTTCTGTGTCATGTGTTAATTTGTATGTATCCCATGCATTTTTCTTCTCTGCCATATGCCTCATTAGTTCATCTGACATCCATTTAGGCCTAAACCTTGAACAATATTTCTTAGTTGGTATGTAAAGCCTAGTAGCTTCCAAGATAAGTTCTTTGAATGCTTCCCATTTTGAATTTGCTGTTGGTAACATCATCAGTTGGTCCCACTGTATAGAATTTAAATACTGTCTCAGTCCATCGTAGTCGCCTTTACGGAAGCAATAACCCTTCCCTTTACCCCTAATGGTAGTTACCTCTTTGAGTAAATCCCACTTCAGCACACTGTGATCACTGCCACCTAGTGGTTCATTTATCTGCAGATTCTTAATGCATGAAGAATCACTGCTGATAATCAAATCAAGAGTATTACTCCCTCTAGTTGCCTCCCGAACATGCTGATGTAGAAAACAATCATCCAATAAATCCACGAAAGCCCTGCTAGTGTGTGAGTAACCAGCCCCCAAATTCCAGTCAATATCTGGGAAATTAAAATCTCCCATTATAAGACACTCTGATTTACTGGCCCACTCTATTTCCCTGTACAGTTCCTTATTATACTCATCAGAGTCATTAGGCCTATAGCACACTTCTACTCTCAATTTTGATCTCCCAATGTTTATGTCACACCAAACTGACTCCACACTGCATTGTCCAGCGATGTCGACTGGCTTCACTAATAGTTCAGTTTTAATTGACAATACGAATGCTTAAACATTTTTTGCCTCACTCTGTATAATAAATTAATTAATCTTTTATGAAGATTATTTATTTATTTTTGTATGTTTATTTATTAATTTTTTGGTAATTTATTTATTTAGAATAAAGAAAGGCTTACATTTTTTTTTTAGTTTATTTAAATGAAATTAAATGAATCTTACACATTTTTTTTTGCAGTTGATGTATGATTGTGACATTGACAGATCTGTGAAAGAAGGATTTCTTGAATCTCTTTGGGTAAACTGATATTTATTTAATTTGAATATTGGAGCTGATCAGATGATTTAGGTTTGCTTTTAACATATTTATCATTGTGCTGAAATAAATGTTGTCTGTGATGAATTCAAGTTACCAGAAAGTGGTATTTCAAATATGCACTCTAAATGCTTGATGTTGAGAAATAGCATGGAACTAGACATTGGAAATACTTTTGTCTTGATTATTATTGCAATTGGTGGCCTTTGGTAACAACCGAAGGAAATAAGTCAAATTTTATTTATTTTGTGAAAGACTAATAATGGACTTTTACTAAACAGATATTCTGCATATTTCCCTCATACTAGTATAATTTACTCTATTCTAAAAGCATTCAGTACTCAATATTCTATTATTATATGGCTATTTTATTAGTCATACCCTAATTTTCAATATAGTAAGTATTCATTTAATGAAATGTTATAGGAGGCTATTCCAAAATTTTAAAGGAATATATTAATGCATTTAGAGTGAAGGCATCACAACATCACTTTTCTACATAATTGCCTCCTTAGTTTAGGACCATAACCCTCCCTCCAAGTCTCACCAGTGAATGAGTATGTTACTTGTGAAGGAACTGCTGTCAATGACTGCACCCATACCACTTCCTTCACCACCTGTTCAACATCTTCAGTTACAAATCTCTTCAATAGATGAGATTTCATTGTCCTGAAGTGGTAATCTGAAAGGGCAATATGAATATGCCAAAATCTTATGTGGTTTTGTAGCTATCTCTTTCAAAGAACAGCATTCCTTAACTTATCCATTGTAAGGAGTAATGAATGATGTGATGTTATTTCCTTTCCTTCAGGAAGTCTGCTCTTTTTTTGGCCAAATTGGCAAATTGGCAGTATTGAATATAACTGATGATAGATCCAACATACACGAGAAGTTTATAGTTGAATTTCACTATGAACTGGTTGTTGTGCTGGCTTTGCACTTAATTTTGTTTTTCATTGCTTCCTTATTTGAAGTGATATCATAGAAATGTGAAGAAATGTAATTCTTTGTCATCTGTTAGTGCATATACTGTTAATTCATTACTATTTGAGGAAATATACTTTCAGTTGTGGACATCCATTTTTTTACTACATTCCAGTATTTTGCTGGAAAAAAAAAATGACAAAAAAAAAAAAAAAAAAAAAAAATTCGTATTACAAAAAGATCCCACTTCAGAAATTATATTTCACTTTAAAAAGTCAAGTAGGAAAAGTTTTTTGGGGGTGTTAAGTGCATTTCTCAGGCCAAATTAAAAATGAAATTAATCTAAAAAAAAAAAAAAAAAAAATCTCCATCTTCCCATTCCCCTCGATAATTAACACTGTTCATTGATTTTTTTTCAGTTATCGGTAAGAAGATTCTTATATATTTTTCTCACTCTTAAGACAGGCTCTAAAGTAAAAATTTTAATTAATCCAAATGAGTAGAAAATCCAAAAAATGGCCTATAAAAACAAACATAGAAAAAGTGAAATACAGTGTCTTTTAAATTTAACAAACTAGTTAATTTATGCAGTGCATTACATTTCAGGTGCATTTGATTTTTTTTTTTTTTTTTTACCTTAAATTTATTAAATTTTTTCTTTTTCTGCGATCAGTAGAAGTGCAAAGTAAATGTAGTTATCTCTTTGTCAATTAATTACTGAGATTGTAACTATAGAACACTTAATAAAACTCTGTAGTTTTATATTCTCTAAACTTAGTCATTCAGTTTAATTACAACTATGTAATATTTATCTCTCTTCTCCCATATATTTTTTTTTAGTCTTTTTTTCTCTCTATATATATGTATCACAGACTGTCTAAAGCTAACAATTATGCATTAAAATTATATTTAATCTATGAATTTATTTTTATGTATAAATTTTATGGAAAAAAGAAATAATTGCTTGGGTTCTATTTGTCAGATTTTAGTGAATTTGGAGTGGCTTGAAAGTATTTTTAAAAGGTCCAAATGTTCACTGGTAGTCCCTCTGTTAGATGTGGATGGGTGGGGATGGACATGGTGAAGACAATAGGCACATGTGCATAGATATACGCTGAGTGATCGGATCGAATTATGACCACCTGCCTAATTCCATGTTGGGTCACTGTTTGCATGGATAACAGCTGCTATTTGCTTAGTCATTGACTCCACTAGATGTCTGTAGGGATCTGTAGCCATGCTACTTGCAAGTTTTTTTTATGTTGAAATAGATGGTGGTTGCATGTGCAATGCCTCACTTCCCATTCCAGAACATCCCATAGGGGTTCAATTGGATTGAGGTCAGGCAAATTTGGAGGCCAATCAAGATTGGTGATATCTTCACTGCATTCCTCAAACCACTCATGCACATAGTGTGGGCCTGATGACACTACACATTATCATCTTGGTGGGTCCTGGTTCTGTCTGGGAAAAAAATGCAACATGGCCCAGTGCACATGGTCTCCTAAGAACTTCCAATAGATCTTAACAGTGAAACATTAGTTCATATGGGCCAGGGTCCTAGTTCTTGCCAGCAAAACATGTCCCATATTAAGCAACCACTGCCACCTGCCTGGATAATGGGCACCATACATGATGGGTCCGTGGACTCTTGCTTGTGACACACAGAAAGGCATTGTCGGCAGGTGCCTCCGTGGCAGGAGCAGCAGTGTGTAGCACACGCTTCTTAATTAGACCGGGGTTCAAGCCCGTGACCACCAAATGCGGAGGATGCGGAAAGGTCAGGGAATGACCAATGCACACCCCCAGAGCAATATGGCCTTAGTTTCTAATGCTCCTAAAAACCAAATAACAAACAAACAGCATCGTCAGCTTGTTGTACCAGATATTTGGTACAACAAAATCGTCTAACTAGCATACTCCTGTGTTCAACCACCTTGATTTTGACACTATAGCATTCACTCTTGATAATGATCAGCGATGAGAAGGTGTAAACCGTATTTATTTGTTACCTGCCTTTCCTTTTTCTATTTTATAGACCATGAGTAAAATAACACTGAACAACAAAACAGATTTTTTTCTCTCATTAAGAAATGGGTAATTTTATTTTTAAGCAATGAGCATTTCAAGAAATGGGGTAATACTGATAAATGTGAATATGCTGAATTTAACCAGCACATTCATTTTCAGTCCTGTGTTTAGCCAGCTTGATGTTGACACTACAGCATTTCATCACATTGACTTGCAAGACCAGATGCAAATTACTGCTGCTCTAGCACATGAAGCTTCATTCTGCAAGTTATGAGGCATAGTCCATTATGGGTAACGTGGTCACAATTCAGTGATCACTAAGTGTATATGCACCATGCCTTGGATACAAAATGTAAATTAGTTGCGCCAATTTACATTTTGTATCCAACCTTTTGTGTCACTCTGTAAACAGTTTTACTCATGTTTAATGGTTACTAAGTTCAGAATTGCTTGATGTTCTTAGCATAGAAATGAGATGATACTGCCCATCTAGATGTTCTAGAGGTTTAGGTAGATAAACACTTCATTAATATTTAAGTGCCCAACACCTGTGGGGAATTGGCATGCTCCTTAGTAATTACATGTAGCTTCCTCTTCAGCTTTAATCTATCTGTCAGAAAAAAAAAACCCCATTTCACTGCATGTGGAGTGACCACACTCAGAGGAGTGTTTTCTTTCTATAGTATTCCTGCATGATTGAACAAGTGTTTCGCTTCTTCAATCATGCATTGATTAAATAAATAATTCAAAAGAAATCAAGTTTCATTTGAATTTTTTTTACGTTAAAAATGTTTTTACCGGCATTATTTGGAAAAAAGCATTACGTTACCTAGAAATTGTCACAAAACTTGATGCATCTGCATCTACAGCTCAGCATTTGAAGGAATATCATGAAAGAAAGAAATGGACAGAAATGTGAATCCAGATGAAATTCAACAAGAGTGTTTCGTTATGCCTGGGAGTTCTCAAGGTGCACCCAAAAAACTCTAGCTGAAATAATGAAGGAATATCGTGAACAGAAGAAAAGGAAATTAGAAATTCAGACTATTCCAAATCTTAATGAAATTCAACCACAGAGTTCTGCTGTGCCTGATACTTGTCAACCACAGAGCTCTACTATGCCTGATACTTATCAGGAATCTAAAACTCCAGCAGAACGAATGAAGGAATATCTTGCACAAAAAAAAGCAAAATTATAAATGGCTAATAATGAGATTCCCGATTACATCCCTATAGCGTCTACACGAGCTGACAGTGAGTTTGAAAAACTAGTGTACAAAAACCCATTTGGATTTAGTTGTAATATTTGCGATCGTTTATGGTTTCAATTAGATTTTAAACCATTTACAACAACTTCATATGAATTACTTCAAAATGAATTTCATTTACAAGAAGTGAGTACCTTCATAATGTGTAATACTTGTCATTAAAAGAGGGATGGATACCAACTATGGCCACGTCAAATGGATTTATATATCCAACATATCTTACTCATTTGCCTCCACTGGATGTTATAACTGAGCATTTGATATCACCACGATTACTCTTTATGCAAATTCATCGTTTAAGTTGAACATGGACAATATGAGATCATTGGACAAGTAATAAATGTACCAGTTAACGTAAATATGATGGTTCATCAGTAACCTAGAGAATTTGATGACGATTATGCTATTAATGTGCATATAAAATGAAGACTCATACATAAATCATCATATCTACAAGGATATGTGCAGAAGAAAATAGTGAAAATATGGTTACTGTATTTGATAAATTCACCTTTGTATAAATTCTATGGCATAAAAGTGAGTGATGATTTTTTGGGGACAAATGATGTGATAGTGAACAGGAACATTCAGATGAAATTGTGGAATCTGTCAACAATGATGATGCACTACCAATAATTCAATAACAAATATTATGGTCTGAAAATAAATGTTTATGTATAGCACTGGGTCAGAAATCATCTCCAACAAGTTTCATAGTTGATATACATTCAGAACTTTCTTTTCCAGCTATATATTTGGGACATGCACGAAAATTTAAAAATGGATTGAAAATTACTCCCTTTATGATGGCATCGAGTGAAATTCATAGATCTGATCGTCATGGTGTAACTCCTCAACATTTGCTATATATGACAATGAAAATTATGCGAATGCGTACTGCGGAAAATTTGCAAGTTTTATTTAAATCAGTAGGAATGACACTAACATTACTTGTTCTATATTGGAATCGAAGGAATTTATAAATAAGTCATTAGAGTCTAACTTGGAATTTCTAAAATCAATTCCTAATTCAGCATATTATTGGAGTCAACGTAAATGAGATATGTTTGCCATGGTTTGTCTTAAATTGGAAAACCTACAATGTTCTTGACGTTGAGTGCGTGTGAACCAACATGGCCCATATTACTATGTATGCTATACAAATTCGGATATAAATGAGAAATTACAACTAATGAAGTTATGGATATACCTTACATGGAAAGAGCTACGTTAATAAATGAAGACCCCATAACGTGTGCCACATATACTTTAATAAAATTGTTGAGAGTATACCCAAAATTTTAAAATCGAAAACCTATAGTCCTTTTGGGAAATATGTTGTGAATTTCTTTAAATGCATTGAATTTCAACATCAAGGAAGTCCACGTGCATATATATTATTAGGATGAACAATGCACCCTCTGCACCATTAGAAGAAAAAGAAGGTGGGATGGAAGAAGCAATCCAAATGATAGATGCATTATGTTCTATAGAGATTAGATTATTCAAATTTACAGCAACATAAATATACCTTTACCTGTTATAAAAATAATAATGCAAACTGACGCGAATGTCAATTTGAAGCACCTTTTTGGCCAATGTTGCAAACTCGTATATTGATACCGATGGCCACAGATGACAATCGAAGATTAGCTTATCACAAAAAATACCATAAAATGCACAACTCTTAGAATTGGATAATCATGTTAATTTCGAAGAATTCCTTAAATCAAATCAATGCCAATCAGAAGAAGAAGAATATCTAAATATTTTGAGGGCTGGTATCAAATGACCGCATGTTTTTTATTAAACACAAGTGCTCAAGTCTAATTCGGATTTACAATTTATCATAGGAGAATATTCATGTGCAGCATATGTAGTTGAATATGTCAATAAAACTAACAGAGGAATAAGAAACCTGCAAAGGAAAATTATAGAGCTATAAGAAGAATATACTGATATGGATATAACTGATCTAACACAAGCATTAAGTGTAGATGTATTGAATTCTGTGGAGATGAGTTCACAAGAGGCAGCTTGGTATTTATCACAATACCCAATGTCCGTCTCTTCAAGAGCGATTGAATACATGCCAACGGTATGGCCACATGGGCGTCAGAAATTACGTAAATCAAAAGTTGAATTGGACGAACAAGTTGATATGAGTCTTTGGATATATGGAAAGATAGTATTTTTGATAAATATGAAAAATGGGGCAAAACATTAAAAGATATAACTCTTGCACAATTTACTGTTCATTATCGAAAAGGAAATGGTGGCTAGGAAAAAAGAAAATTTCCTAAAATAATTTGGTATTGGAATTATAATACAACATGTCTTCATGAATATATAAGCGAAATGGTAACTTTACACATAATTTTAGTTTCATAATGAGTTTCTGCAGTAAAGACATTTTTAATGGCTGGCGCTGTGACATTATCAGTGACACTATCAGTCTCAGAGTAGAGCGGCAGCAACTGAATTATGTACCTGGTACATAATTACGTAATTTTTTTAATTTAGAATATTGTTTTAAAAATAAAATGCTTGCTTGAATGCCATCTATTAATCAGCATATAATTTCATATAGTTCTATAATGAGCATACTGAGATCCAGAATTATCGTATAATCATAGTTCTTAGAGAATGTATCTTAAATAAATCAAGTTTCAGTTGAATTTTTTTTAAAACAATATTTTATTTAAAATATTGTTTTAAAAATAAAATGAAGTTTTAATCATGTGTGAATTCTTTTTGCTTAAGTATTTATAATAATTTAATTTATTATATAGAATCAAGATAGCAACCAACTTCATCAGTTGAGGACATGGTGTTTGGATATGCAACTGACATAGTAAGTCATTAACTTTGTGTTTAAAAGAAGTATTTTAATATTAAAAATGGGTAATTTTTAATACTCGTGAAGTCCCCATGAACTTGAGATGTGCAAATATATCCAAATTCACAAAGAGGGATCAAAGGGTGACACGAGTAATTACAGACCTGTTAGTTTAACTTCTATTCTGGGGAAAATAATGGAGTCACTGGTTAAAGAAGCATTGCAGGATCATCTAGACAAGACTACAGTAATAATTCAGAAACAGCTTGGGTTTGTTAAGGGAAAGTCTTGTCTGACAAATTTGATTGGATGGTATTATGCAGTTCAAAGGAACTGGATGCAAAAAATAATTTTGATACTATATACTTGGATTTCAGGAAAGCTTTTGATACTGTTGCACATGGAAAACTACTGTACAAATTAGAGCAGTATGGTATTAAGGACAAGTTGCTACAATGGATAAAAGGGTAGTAGAGTGGGAGAAGACAGAGAGAGGTAATCAATGGATGCTGTTCTTCGTGGACTGATGTTATTATTGAATTCCCCCAGGGTTTGCTGTTGGGCTCACTGTTGTTTTGTATTTTTATCAGTGATATTGCTGAAGGTATGTCAGGCTTAATGTCCAAATATGCAGATGATACAAAGGTTGGCAGAGTTGTCAATGACAGTAATGGCAGTGTGCTACTGCAACAGGACCTAGAAAAGTTGGGCAGATGAGGTGAGAAGTGGCAACTGAAGTTTAACATTGACAAATGCAAAGTACTGCATATGGGTAGAAGTAACCACAGAGAAACGTTATTGTTATTTGGTTTTTTAGGAGCATTAGCAACTAAGGCCATATTGATCCGAGAATATGCGGTGGTCATTCCCTGACCTTTCCGCATCCTCCGTATTTGGTGGTGACGGAGTCGAACCCCGGTCTAATCAAGAAGCGTGTGTTACACACTGCTGCTCCTTCCCACCTGGCTACGGAGGCACGTACAGAGAAACGTACGAACTGTGTGGTACTATACTTAGGGTGGAAGAAAATGAAAAAGACCTGAGAGTAATTGTGCAGTCAGATATGAAGTTTTCTGAGCAGTGCAGACAGGCTGCCACAGTAGGTCATGGGGTATTGTCAATGATATACAGGAATTTTGCAAGTAGGGAAAAGGAGGTGATTATCCCTTTGTATAAGTCAGTGGTCAGGCCACCGAGTACTGAGTATGCCTTGAGTACTGCATACAAGTCTGGAGGCCTCATTTTAGGAAGGATTTAGAATTACTTGACGGAGTACAGAGAAGAGCAACAAGATTGGTGAGAGCAATGAAGGGTTCTCTTACTAAGAAAGTAGTAGTAGAGGCATGTTGCAACAAAGCAAGCATATGAGCTTATGTAGCATCAGCAAAAAAAAAAAAAACCCAATTTCACACATCCATTCCCTCTAAAAGTTTGTCAATTTGGAGACTAGGCACCTGTAAGGGTGATCTGATTGAGGTGTATAAGGCCGTGAATAGGTTGCACATGCTCAGTTCTGATGGTATTCTTCCACTTGCTCAGATTATGAACTTGAGGGAGCATAAATTCAAATTGAGAAAAGACAGTTGTAGAATAGATGTGCAGAAATTTTCCTTTAGCCAGTGGGTAGTTAATTGCTGGAACAAACTTCCAAGTGTCGTTGCAAAGGTGATAGCTTAAATAAATTCAAGGATTAACTGCACAAACTTTTAGAGGGAATGGATGTGTGAAATTTGGGGTTTTTTTTTTTTTTTTGCTGATGCTACATAAGCTCATATGCTTGCTTTCTTGCATCACATGCCTCTACTATTACTACTACATCACCACCATCAGCTACTCATTTGGAGGGTCTGGGTTTGATTTCCATCAAAGACCGGAGGAATGCCTAAAATGCTCTTCATTCAAGGATGTAGTTAGCTGATCTCACCTTGCAGGAATATAGTTTTTCTTCATGTGCTATTCTTGAGTTTTTCAGCCTTCACATAATGCGCATCAGCTGTAAACATCTTATAGACACAAAAATATAAATACATATGGATACGAGCCACAAGCTCCAATGCTAATAAAAAATAAAAAATAATAATAAACCTCCTGTTCATTATTTGCCTAAATGCTGCAGGCTTTATCTCTGAGACCTAAATCAATACAAAATGATTATATTTTTAATCATGTACCTTCCACCATGTAGGCCTAGGTTAAAATTTATTTGTATACTAATGAAGAGAAAAATACTGTAAATTTGAAAGGGGGAGGAGTTGTCGTTTTTGCAAAATTTGTTAAAAAACTGAATTTGTCTTTTATGCAAAAAATTTCCCCATCCTAAAAAAAAAAAAAAAATGTCAGTTCGTTGAAATTTCAATGAGTCAAGTTATTAATCTCTACAGCTTAGTATAAAGGGTGCATTGGTGTTGCAAAGTTTTATCAGACTAACTTGGCGAAATAATGCATTTCCCTTACCAGTAACTAACTGGCTGTACATGTGATGCTACAAAAACGGTTTCAGATATTGCGTGAAACACTCCACGTATGCTATTTGTAGCCAGCAGAGTGAGTCACCATGGACAGCATAGCCACTCTGCACTGTTATTTCTAGGGTGACCACTGTTAATATATTATATAATAGGGGGCACCCCCAGTTTTTATTTGTAAGTGTGACAATTGGAACTACGTTAAACTTTTTTTTTTTCATTTATTGCACACCCAGTTTTCTTGATTTATGTTATTTGTTTCTTTTGATTGAACCAATTCCAGTATCTTGGTATATTGCAGTATACAGTAAATTATTTAACCATATTTTCAGGCACATTTAAAAAAAAAAAGAAACAAAATAAATTATCTCCATATATTTCATTAAAAATTGTTTTCATGACCCCTTTATAGTTGTATCTCATCAAAATATTGGGTATAAGAACATGTACTCTGCAGGTTGATATGTTGATTTTCTGGGATTTCAAACAAAAGTTACCCTCATGTTTTCCCTAGTTCCATCATTTTTGCTGAACTTCTAGTTTTTTTTGGCATGTAGCAAAGAACAATCTGTATAAACAAAATTCTATACTAGTCATGTCTGTAGTTTGTTTCCCATATTGTGTGTGTGAAAACTTGGTTGAACTTGCATCTTGATTGTTCAAAGAAGAGAATATATTTTACTCATTTTGTTCTTTATGTTAAAAGATACGATCTCAATGTTTATGTTGTGTCAACTACCAGAAAAATTGTTACTACTTACCGGTAAGAACTTCACAATCAGGGCTTTCAGCACTACTTTGGATTTTTATTTTTTTTAATAAGTTCGAAATTTTTAACTAGCAAGTTATAAAGCTACTTTTGATTAACCTGTATAAATATTAATTAAAAACTAAATGAATACAGTAATTCAATTGGTTTGTTTTTAATTACATTTACAGCAGAATGTTATATTCCAAGAACAGTCATTCATCTTAGAACTTTTCTCTATAGTAACTGCTAAAACAAGAATTCTTGCCTTAGTCAGTTTTCTTAAACTAAGATATATACACACATTTTCTTTGAGTGACAACCCAAGAATAGAAAAATAGATTTAAGTTTGCATAAGGACAGTGTTTTATTAAGATTAACAGTTCAGTTGATATTTTCTGCATTGTGGAAAATAGCAATGTTGTATTCTCTTGAAATTTTGTATTTCTAGATGGGGGTGGAGTTCTTATACAGGTTATACCAAAAATAGTGTAGTGATTTTTAATTATCGTTGTTGTTATTTGGTTTTTAGGAGCATTAGCAACTAAGGCCATATTGCTCCGGGGATATGCTGTGGTCATTCCCTGACCTTTCTGCATCCTCCGTATTTGGTGGTCATGGGCTCAAACCCCGGTCTAATCAAGAAGCGTGTGCTACGCACTGCTGCACCTGGCTACGGAGGCACCTTTAATTATCGCATATTAATTTTCATGTTTAATTTTCACCCAAAATTGATATTGAGATCTGGGAGATTTACTTTGGAAATAATGGAAATAATTACACTGGTTTAAGAACATTTTGGTAACACAAAAGGAAATTAACTTTTAAAATTAATTCTGTTATGTCAGATTTGTCTATTTGGCTGATGCTATGCAATTAAAAAATATATTAGCAACTTGGGCAGAACTGTATTTGGCTCCAAGTTGGACAAAAAGGGTAATAGTATTTGTCTCTAAGTTGGAAATAAGCTTGAGCCTTAAAGTCAAGTACTCAGTTTCAGTGTTTGGGAGTAAAAGATCCTCATGATTGAAATTGAATATCCAGACACAAATTTTACAGCATGCTATAACTGAGGGGGGGGGGGTAAAAAGCAATAACTCTAGCTTGTTCTTTATAATGATATTACAAAAAGTCATATTTCATTTACAATTAAGCAGTTTCTCATCGAGAAGGCCTTCCTACTTCTGTATCACAAACTAATTTAAAAGAATTATTTCTTTTTTTTTTTTTTTTTTCGGAAAAGACCCAATAGAAGATCCAAGTTACATTGCACAGAGTAGCAAAGAATCGCATCTAATTGAACAAAATGACATAATGGCCTAGTACACAAGTTAAGTCTGTTGAAGCAACAGGCAGAACTTTTGGGAGCAAGACTGCAAGAATGGAATTTCATAGCTGATGGTATCAGGATTTCTGTATTTAGAAAGATAGAAAAATTGTCTACATTTTATATGGTATGCAGGGTACTCTTTGTTTATATGCTTAGATATAAATAG
This sequence comes from Mastigoproctus giganteus, assembly GCF_048544385.1. Taxonomy (NCBI): domain Eukaryota; kingdom Metazoa; phylum Arthropoda; class Arachnida; order Uropygi; family Thelyphonidae; genus Mastigoproctus; species Mastigoproctus giganteus. Next base: position 26,300,547 of record NC_143575.1, read on the forward strand.
ACCAAGGAAGAATTGGGATTTAAACACAAAGCTGAAGATGACTTTATTCTAGATTTAAGTAATAAAGAAGATAAAAACACAGGTTTCAATTTTCAATTTACACAGGTTTCAATTTTCAATTTACACAGGTTTCAATTTTCAATTTACACAGGTTTCAATTTACAATTCCCAAATATTGAATGAGCACATAAATACCATTGCTGGTATCTGTATGGTTATTGTACTTTTCTTAGATTATACTGGATTTATTGAGTATTGCCGTTACCTCTGCTTGTGGGATAGTTGAGCAGTAGAACAGCATTTTGTTATCGTTAAGGATTGACCAATGCAAGAAGATTTTTTTTCTGAGAAAAGTACTGTCAAACATGCATATTAGTGGACCATCATATGGTTTTTTCCCCTCTGTTGTATATAAACTGAACTTAATGAAAACTTAAGTGATGTGAAATTTAAAGGAAGAGAGAATCTTTTGGACTGTAAATTAGAAAACATGATATCAGCTTTGAAAGAAAACTTAATCCCTTATCAGGCACAGCAGTGTTTTAAGTCCTTAGTTCATGGGGATTTAAGTAATAAAGAAGATAAACTATAATCAGTTCTCGGTGGAAGAATTGCCAGATGTCCCTTAAAATACACATTTTACATTTGCATCTTGACTTTTGCATGTGATAACTTGTACTTTCTGCTTTTTCCAATACTTTCAGTGATTAAATCATTAAGAATAGTTCCTCTTTATTCATGAACTGAATATGATTTTGGGGGTAATTGTGCAGTCAGATATGAAGTTCTCTGAGCAGTTTAAGAACCTGAGGGGGCATAGATTCAAATTGAGGAAAGACAGTTGTAGAATAGATGTGTGGAGGTTTGCATTTAGCCAGCAGGTAGTTGATTTCTGGAACAGACTTCTATCTACTGTTGTGGAAGTTGATAGCTTAAATAAATTTAAGGCTGAACTAGACAAACATTTGGAGTGACTGGCTGGGTGAAATGGGAATGTTTTTTTTTTTTTTGGCTGATTCTGTATAAGCTTGCTTTCTTGCATCATATGCCTCAACTAATGCTAATGATTTGAAACTGAAATTTCATTCAAAACACAAATTCCATATAAAGATAATGGCTGTTGTGAGCAGTTAATGATGGTCTCATGGTTTGAGCATTATTTTTCAGAATGCTTTGTTATTATAGTGGTTGAAACAAAACAGATAAAACTGTTACATTCTTTAAAAAATACAGACTAACTATAATTGAAGTATATAGTGGTACATATTAAAATAAATATTTGCCCCCATACACATCACGTGCAATCACTACAAAGTAAATGAACTTTGATTATCTTGTATGAATATTGTTCACTTGTTGACAGATATTTCTTATTTAAAATTAATAAAAAATCATTTGAAAAATAATTTCAGATTGTTTCAGAAATAGCCTGCAATAATTATAACATTATAATTTGGTGAAAATCCTCCTATGACAGCAATTTTCTATATGGTGAAATTGCATACTGTGGCTGTGAAATTAGTTACTGAATGTAGTTACTGGCTAGGATGAACCTGAAATGGACTTTTGCACTTTTATAGGTTGAAATATATACGGGTGACCCCTGCTTAATGCTGATAATTTGTTCTGAAAAAAACAAAAAAAAAAAAAAAAACAAACAGAGCGCTAAGTGAATCCGAGGTAAGTGAGCGCCGCATTCCCATAAGGTAACATATGTATTTGTGAGTTGTGGTCGGTGTCGTAGGCTATTTCCTAATCAATAATAAACGGTGGTGAAAAGATGCACAAATGTCTGTCAAAATATTTAATATTCAAATATTTGTACATATAAAATATTCTGCATTACATATGTATATAATTATGTGGCATTACATATGTATATAATTATTTGCGTATCAAAATTAAACTTAAAATTCCAGTTAAATCATGAAAAATGTGTTGATTTTGGGTTGAACTTTGGCCCTCTTCCAAATAAACTAAAAGGGGTATTAATTTTAAATTCCCCGCAGCGTTACCACCCGACAATGAAGTCAATCGTTCCTTCGCCGCTTTGAAACTTGGCATGTTTTTTTCTTCTTTCAATATGAAACTTCTTTTAGGCATTTGTTTCCACAAAAGTCCTGCTTCATCTATGTTAGAAACTTGTTGAGAAGTATAATGCATAATACCTTTCTTCAATAATTTTAACAAGTTCTTTTTTGAAAGTTTCGGCTCCTTGATCTGCACTTGCAGCTTCTCCCTGGATTTTAAATCTATTCAGCCAGCCCTTAGCAGTTTTAAATGGTTCCACATTTTTTTTTTTTTTAGGTGAGTTTTCTTTAGATCATCATATTGGCTAATCTCTTTCTCTCTCTCTCTCTCTCTCTCTCTCTCTTTTTTTTTTTTTTTTTTTTATATTTAACTTAACTGAATTTTGTATTGGATATTATTTTCAATAAAATTAGTTAAAGTCTTTCCGTTTCAATCCTAATAGCTGGCCTAGCCCTAGTTTCTTGCAGTGGAACAGCTATCTTTCCCGCTGCTAAAATTAATTCTTTATTTCTTTATAATTGTTCTTAGAGTTAAACTTACAAGTCCTAAATTATAGCATACATCTGCTTGTCGTTGACCGGAATCGATTCGCTTCAAAACGTCTAATTTAATTTTCAAATTCAGTCTTTTTCTTACATTTATAGTCTTCGTACTGCGCCCAGACATTCTCGCTTTTTCATTCCTATCGGCCATTATTAAAATTTTGAAAATGTAACTGCATTGGTTACGATACAATGTTCAAGTAAACTGGCCGTTACGCACAATGTCTAATACTGTACTGAGTGATGACTTGACTTCGGATAAATGCATATAACGCAAATATTACAAGCAATATACTTGATCATTTTTTTTAAATGTTTATCTCGGAACTATGTAACTAGTCACTGCATTGTAATTAAATTAGCATGCGAGAAAATTTCACTGAGCGTGGGAAAATTTTTCAAGTCGGCGTGGGAAACGTTTTAATTCTGTTTTGCTATTCATTTTCAAGCTATCGACTCCATAAAATTTAACTATTTCATTAAATATGCCAAAAATGCAATCTGTAAAAGAGCATTATAGTGATCTGTGAGAGCGTTATAGTCAGATACTGGTTATAATATAAGAACAGCGTTATAGTGAATCAGCGTAAAACATACTGTAAAACAGATATTTATTTAAAGTATACCCAGTATAAAATAAAATAAAATAAAATATTTCCAGAAGCTTTCGGAACTCGTGTCCCTTTCTCAACTGACAGAATTTTTGAATACATTACAAGCAAAGTGTGGCACGTTACTCATTCGTCATTGTTGTAGCACGGACGTGTGCTGCCTTGCGCCAGTGATCATCCATCAATAAAACGGTTGTCTCCAGGATTGGATGTATACGCATGCCTTTCTGGCGATTTAATGCCTTAGGGTTGTTCATTATGTTTAGTGACTCTAGCCATAGGCGGTGGCGAAAGTGTCGCGCGTGGTCCACTATCTCAAAGTCGCGCTTGGGGTCAAGATCGTGGTTGGTAGCCCAAAAATGTTCTGCAAGCGCGGACTGGTCAGTTTCGGCAAGCCGGATTGCTCTGTCGTGTTCCGTGAGGCGATCCTGGAGACGTCTCGATGTCTCACCTACGTAGCAACTGTTACAGGCCCTACAGGTGATACGGTACACTACATTGCTGCGTAAGACAGGTGTGACAGGGGTCTTCACACTGGAGACAAGTGAACGTAGGTTCCTACCTGGTAATTGTACACATTTTATGTTGTAACTTCTCAGGATCTTCGAGATACGTCCTGACACTCCTGGATAGTACGGAATGTAGGCGGATGATATGCCGACTTGCTTCGGAGGTCTTGGGTTGGAAGTAAGTTCTTGTGCCTGTAACAAGCATCTGTTTAGTACATGGGATGGATAACCGCATCTGGTTAAGTCCGCCTTCACACGGGAGATCTCGTTACGTCTAATTGTGTCGGTGCTGGAATGGCTCCAGGCCCTGGAGAACAGGGTGCGGGCAGTGCTATTGAGATGGCTTGGAGCGTGGCCGGACCCGTAGTTGGTGAATTGACCGCACCACATGGGTTTGCGGTATACTGAGGTCTCTAGATGTGGGCCTACGCGATGCACTAGCATGTCCAGAAACGGGAGCGAACCGTCCACCTCTGAATCTAGTGCATCGCGTAGGCCCACATCTAGAGACCTCAGTATACCGCAAACCCATGTGGTGCGGTCAATTCACCAACTACGGGTCCGGCCACGCTCCAAGCCATCTCAATAGCACTGCCCGCACCCTGTTCTCCAGGGCCTGGAGCCATTCCAGCACCGACACAATTAGACGTAACGAGATCTCCCGTGTGAAGGCGGACTTAACCAGATGCGGTTATCCATCCCATGTACTAAACAGATGCTTGTTACAGGCACAAGAACTTACTTCCAACCCAAGACCTCCGAAGCAAGTCGGCATATCATCCGCCTACATTCCGTACTATCCAGGAGTGTCAGGACGTATCTCGAAGATCCTGAGAAGTTACAACATAAAATGTGTACAATTACCAGGTAGGAACCTACGTTCACTTGTCTCCAGTGTGAAGACCCCTGTCACACCTGTCTTACGCAGCAATGTAGTGTACCGTATCACCTGTAGGGCCTGTAACAGTTGCTACGTAGGTGAGACATCGAGACGTCTCCAGGATCGCCTCACGGAACACGACAGAGCAATCCGGCTTGCCGAAACTGACCAGTCCGCGCTTGCAGAACATTTTTGGGCTACCAACCACGATCTTGACCCCAAGCGCGACTTTGAGATAGTGGACCACGCGCGACACTTTCGCCACCGCCTATGGCTAGAGTCACTAAACATAATGAACAACCCTAAGGCATTAAATCGCCAGAAAGGCATGCGTATACATCCAATCCTGGAGACAACCGTTTTATTGATGGATGATCACTGGTGCAAGGCAGCACACGTCCGTGCTACAACAATGACGAATGAGTAACGTGCCACACTTTGCTTGTAATGTATTCAAAAATTCTGTCAGTTGAGAAAGGGACACGAGTTCCGAAAGCTTCTGGAAATATTTTATTTTATACTGGGTATACTTTAAATAAATATCTCTTAAACTATGGACCCCAGTACTCCAGGCCCATTTGTCACTAAAACATACTGTGTTATAACTGGGGCCTGCTGTATATATGCCGCATGTTGTAATCTATTATAGAAGAAACTAAATTTTTCAATAGTTGTCAGCACAATAGGTTTGTAATTAAAAAAATTCTATCACTTGCACAAATTCTTTGTTCCATTGGAAAAAAAAAATATATTTTGTTAAAATGTAAATTTATTTTTATAATCTTTAGTGAGACTTTTTTTTTTTTTTTAAAGCAATGGAATAACCATACTTGTAGCAGGAATGGACCCTCAGACATCCAGTCAGTTGTTTTATGCATTTGGTAAGTGAAACATAACTAGAGAAATATGTTTATATACAGTAGAACCTCATACATCCAGCAAAATTGGAAGCCCTTATCAGATTTTTAAAGATGTTAAAGCTTTATTTTATTTATTTATTTTTTTTTTTGTTTATTACCTTATCCAGTTATTGTTAGAAAATCTTAAACTGTTAAATGTTTATCAGTGAAAATAAAAATGGGATCATATTTTAAAACTAAAATGGCTTTTTTTAATAATAATTATTTTTGTTCTTTATGGTTTTTTTTTTTTTTTTTTTTTTTTACTCTTACAGGAACAGTGGATCCAACAGATTTTATGCCAACAAAGTTTTCTAGTTTTCTCATCATAAAACATACAGATACTTTTCATGTAAGTTCAAAATACAAAGCAAAAATTTTTCAGTTCTGATTACTTGCCATGAGAGGTCAAATTTGTAGTTTTTTGAGCAGTGTAATGCAGCATTAACTTTTTCTGTACATATATTGCTGTTTAATGCCCATCAAGAATCTTCCTTGAAAAAAAAAAAGTTTCTGAATTTGCATTTTATTTTTGACCTGTAGGGGCATTGATATGTCCATTTACAATTTTGATAAAGTTAATGATTTCTGGTAGTTATCATAGATGACTTTAAATGATTCAGAAAATTCTCATATGAATCATAGCCTGTTCTCATTCTGTGACACACTTTGTATGTCACAGAATGAGACACAAACTGTCATAGAAATTAATACGCTGTCCTTAAGTATTACTTACTCTATATAAACATTTGCACACACTTTGTGTTATAGGATTGCAGGTGATTGTACTACTCTGTGTTATTTTTCACAGTCATTATATTTAACAGGTTTTTGAGCTGTACAGTTTTAATTAACTGAATGGTATAAATTTATGGTTGGTTTCATGTATTTGCTGCAAGTAAAATGAAAATAAAATATAGGGTTACATAGTGGTTTGGTATTCACTTAAATTGTAGTTGAAGGGATGGTTGTTTTTGTTTGATGTAAATTATTTGTCCTTCAAAGAATCAGTTGGAGGAAGTAATTTGTAATATAATAATAATAATTAAGTTTTTGTTTATTAAAAAAATTATTTCCATACACAAAAAAGTTGCATTAAAAAAATGCATTTCAATTAAATTAAAAGGGCTAAAGTATATTTGAATAAACTTTTAGTGAAAGCAGTAATAGCAGTTTTGCATTGAACACAAGACAGATAGAGCAAATAGGAATGAGGAAGATTCACTTATGGGTGGGCTGCAGATCAGTCAATTATATAGTGATAATTTGAAATTTATTAATAATTTACTTCTTTAAGAGTAAATAGTATGAAAATGAATAGACATGAAACTACCGTATTTCCCCATGTATAAGACACTCCCATGTATAAGATGCACCTTAATTTTGGGGCCCGAAATTTGAAAAAAAATGTATTACATAAAGTTATTGAACTCAAGTTTTATTCATCATAAAATTCATACAACTCCTCATCACTGTCAAAACTCCTATCCATTACTTGTCTTCATCTGTGTCTGATGATGAATCACTGTCTTCATATATTGCCTCGTCCTCAGTTCCATCTATGGCATTTGAAATGCCACACTTCTTAAATGACTTGACAACGATCTCAATCTTGATATTATCCCAGGATCTTTTCACCCAGGTACAAACTTCTCCTATAGTTGGTTTCTTCATTCTTTCTGCTGGTATCAAATTGATCCCAGAAGACTTTCCATTTGTTCCATTTGTCTCTCATGGCAGGTTTGAAGGGTTTGTTAATGCTGACATCAAGTGGTTGGAGCTGGGCTGCCAAGCCTCCAGGTATGACGGCAAGTTTTGTTTTTTGCTCTGCAGCAATGTTCTTTGTGCCCTGAACTGATCAAGCACCAATAGGGCAAGTTTGCGTAAGAGCCCACCTGGTCTCCTGCTCCAAACTTTCTCGGCGCCTCCGTAGCCAGGTGGGAAGGAGCAGCAGCGCGTAGCACACGCTTCTTGATTAGACCGGGGTTCGAGCCCGTCACCACCAAATACGGAGGATGCGGAAAGGTCAGCGAATGACCACCGCATATCCCGGAGCAATATGGCCTTAGTTGCTAATGCTCCTAAAATCCAAACAAACAACCGCTCCAAACTTTCTCAAACCAGATCTTCGTCTCATCCTGATCCATCCAACCCTTGTCATGAAAGTGGACAATCACTCCTCGAGGAATGTCTTCTTTTTGCGTTTGAAAATCAGCATGGGAGGCAGTTTGGTTCAGTTGGCACAACAAGCTAGAACAACTGTATAATGGTTCTTTTCATGTCCACTTGTTTTCACAGTTACAGTTTTCCCCCTTCTTATCAACAGTTCTTTTACTTGGGACATCAAATTGCAGCTGTATGATGGCTCTTTTCATGTCCACTTGTTTTCACAGTTACAGTTTTCACCCCCTTCTTATCAACAGTTCTCTTACTTGGGACATCAAATTGAAGGGAGACTTCGTCCATATTTGCAATCAGTCCCAACTCAAACTGATGTGTCTTCAGACATTGAATGACAAAACGATGAAATTCAAGGACCTTCTGCTCATAGCTTTCAGGCATCTTTTGGGCAAGTCTGGTGCTAATGGACTAAACATGCGTGTACGCATGTTTAGTCCATTCCGTTTCATGAACCTGAAGCACCAATTGTGTCCTCCTTTGAAATCAGTAACTTCTTTTTCATCAGCAATTCTTCTTTCCTCATGCTGAACCATCTTTATGGACACAGGAATTCAATTGCCCTTTGCTCTTCAATCCATATCTTTAATTCCCTCTCTAAATCAGGCCATTTTGCTGACTTGCCTCTAATGGCCTTCTTCTGCCGTGGCGTTTTCAGTAGGGTTTCTTCTTCCCGTAGCCAGTCTCGGATTGTTTTCTCAGTTGGAGGAGGACCAAACTTATGTTAAGCAGCACAATTTCCATTCACTTTTGCAAACTGGATCACTTTTAACTTGAATTCAGTACTGTACGAAAATCTTTTCTGAGCCATTTCTGGGCAGAACGTGGCAAAACGTCACCTAATATACCAGTAACAATTGCAAAATAATGAGCGCAAAGACAACAAGCGGGGAATGCAAGTAAAAAAAATGTACAACCACTGTATAAGACGCACCCAGTTTTTAGACCCCAAATTTTTCGAAAAAGGGTGCGTCCTATACATGGGGAAATACGATATATTTCATATCTAGAGCTATATAGAGTAAAGTTATCTTTTGAGGTTGTTTTTTATAGCAAACTTATTTATTAATGTGAAATGTGTGTTTTATGCTTTCAATTTTAAAAAGTTGACTTCCATGAAAATTTTGATGTTTATTAAGATGTTTATACTGAAATTAATTATGACTTTTAGTGTAATATCTGTATTTAAGACATCTCCAGAACAAGTGGAGTTCAAATGTATGCGACCCTCCGAAAAGAATCCAAACACATGTCAGTTTCACACTGAAGGCCAGGGCGAAGGTTGATGACGTAGAATGGATATCATCTTTTAAGGGCACAAAAGGTGATATAGATGTACACATTGACATTTGACATAAACGGAAATCATAGATAATACTCGATACTGAAAAATATATATAGTGTTATAACTGTGTTGGGATACAAGTTTAGGGTTATAATTTTGTACTGAAATTGAAACTAAATTGAAATCATGACTCAGACCAGAGCAGCAAAGCAAAGGGCTCCAGCTAATGGGAGTGCTGTAGCTCAGGGGAGAACTGAGGGGACACAGTTGCTCTTTGAATCACAGCCTTTTAAAATGCACTGCTTGCTTGATGTTTGTGGAGCAATCGGGTTGTTTGTTTGTTTGTTATTTGGTTTTTAGGAGCATTAGCAACTAAGGCCATATTGCTCCGGGAATATGCGGTGGTCATTCCCTGACCTTTCCGCATCCTCTGTATTTGGTGGTGACTGGCTCGAACCCCGGTCTAATCAAGAAGCGTGTGCTACTCCTTCCCACCTGGCTACGGAGGCGCAAGCAATTGTGAACCCCGGTCTAATCAAGAAGCGTGTGCTACTCCTTCCCACCTGGCTACGGAGGCGCAAGCAATTGGGTACGGGACATGATATTGCCATGGGGGATGTCTTTGTGTGTGCGCGATGTAAGGAGTATAAGGAAATCAGGCGACAACTCAGCGTTGTTATGGGCTTATATGAGAACTTGAAGGACAGGGTGGATGCCCTCGAAGGATCTAAATTGAGGGGCCCACATCAATGCCAGAGCTCGCACTTGGTCATCACGCTACACAGCGGCAACCCCCAAGGAAGAATGCGCTGGTCCCACAGGAATTAGCAGTTGTTGGTGACTCTATTGTCAGGGAAACGGAGAACATGCTTTGTAAAAAGGATAGGTTGAACAGGACCAGGGTATGTCTGCCAGGGGCAAAGGTTGATGATGTTGTAGAGCGGATATCATCTTTTAAGGACACAAAAGGTGATATAGTTGTACGCATTGGCACTAATGATATTAAGAGTAGGAGACCAGCGGAATTACTTAACAAGTACAGGTCACTGTTGAAAAAAAGCCGTGAATTAGGGTTGAATTTGAAAGTGTCTGCAATTCTGCCCAGACACGATAGGAGGGAGTATATGATGAGAGCCTTGTTGATCAATTCGGCCCTGGAAAGAATTGCAAGGCTCAAGGGATAGAATTTTTTTCATCCTGGTCTGTACTTGTTAACAGGAGAGACTGCTTCTACAGGGATGGGATACACTTAAATAGAAGGGGTGCAAAAACATTTGCTGATGCTATTGAGGCAGTGTTAGGCGGGTCGGAAAACTGCTAGCTTGGGGGGATACAAGAACTAATAGATTAACAGTAGCTACTGGCAGAGGTGAAAGTGATTCTTGCACTGCTTCTATTGGAATGAGCAGCAGCCTGGAAAACAAGATGCAGGATATTTCAGAGACTGCTGGGAGTCATTGCGGTACAAGTAAACACATGGGTTGTGTTAGGGTAGCTAAGAATAGGAACAGGTGCATGTATACTTGCGTGTACACCAATGCTAGGAGTTTGGTAAATAAATTTGTTGAATTTCAGATATTGCTCAAAACATCAAAGGAAGATATTGTTGGGTCTTCAGAGACGTGGTGTCACACAGATATAAGGAATGCAGAACTGGAATTTGGGGAGTACAATGTGTACAGAAAGGATTGACCGGATAGGAAGGAAGGAGGGGTTATACTATTAGTTAAGAAACACATAAAATCCAAGGAAGTTAAGCCAGTCAACATCGCCCGACAGTGCAGTGTCGAGTTAGTTTGGCGTGACATAAGCATTGGGAGATCAAAATTGAGAGTAGGAGTGTGCTATAGGCCTAATGACTCTGATGAGTATAATAAGAAACTGTACAGGGAAATAGAATGGGCTGGTAAATTAAAAGAATCTTATAATGTGGGATTTTAATTTCCCAGATATTGACTGGAATTTATGGGTTGGTCACTCTTACACTAGCAAGGCTTTTGTGGATTTATTGGATGATTGTTTTCTACATCAGCATGTTCGTGAGGCAACCAGAGGGAGTAATATTCTTGATCTGATTATCAGTAGTGATTCTTCATGCATTAAGAATCTGCAGATAAAGGAACCACTAGGTGGCAGTGATCACAATGTGCTCAAGTGGGATTTACTCAAAGAGGTAACTACCATCAGGGGTAAAGGGAAGGGTTTTTGCTTTCGTAAAGGCGACTACGATTGTCCTGAGACAGTATTTAAATTCTATACAGTGAGACCAACTGATGATGTTACCAACAGCAAATTCAAAATGGGAAACATTCAAAGAACTTATCTTGGAAGCTAGGCTTTACATATCAACTAAGAAATATTGTTCAAGGTTTAGGCCTACATGGATGTCAGATGAACTAATGAGACATGTGGTAGAGAAGAAAAATGCATGGGATACATATAAATTAATGGGTGAAATGGGAGCCTATGATAGATATAAGCTGGTATGTAACCAAGTCACAAAGGAGATTAGGCAGGCAAAGGCAGATTATGAGAATTCCATGGCAAAGGATGCAAAGAAAAACAGAAAAGAGTTCTTTACCTATGTAAACTCTAGAAGGAAAGGGATGATTCAGATTGGTCCATTGGATATTGATGGTTCAACAGTTGAGGATCCTGCTCAGGTGGCTAACAAACTAAACAAGTATTTTGCATCTACATTCACACATGAGGAGTTATTCAGGAAGGGGAATGCCAGAGGAAAAGTGGAGGAGAAATTGTTGAGGATAAACATAAAAAAGGCACCCGGGGTGGATGGGATATATCCAGTTATATTAAAGGAGGCAGCAAAGGAAGTAAGCAAACCCTTAGCCATAATTATGAGAGCTTCTTTGGACTCAGAGGAGGTACCCATAGCCTGGAGAAGTGCAAATATGACTGCAATTCACAAAGGAGGATCAAAGGCTGACACAAGTAATTATAGCCCTGTGAGTTTTTCTGTTCCAGGAAAATTAATGGAGGCACTGGTTAAAGAAGCACTGCAGGATCATCTAGACAAGACTTCAGTTATAGCTCTGACAGAGCATGGTTTTGTTAAGGGAAAGTCTTGCCTGACCAATTTGATTGGATACTATGGTGCAGTCACAAAATAACTGAGCTCGGAGAATAACTTTGATATTATATATTTGGATCTTAGAAAGGCTTTTGATACTGTTGCACGTTGAAGACTGCTGCACAAATTGGAGCGGTGTGGTATTTTAGGCAAATTGCTGCTATGGATAAAGGGATGGTTGAGGGGGAGAAGACAGACAGTGGTAATCAATGGACACTGTTATTATTTGAGTCCCTCAGGGTTCAGTGTTGGGTCCATTATTGTTTTCTGTATTTATAAATTATATTGATGATGGTATATCAAGCTTAATGTCCAAGTTTGCAGACGATACAAAGGTTGGGGGTTGTTAAGGACACTACTGACGCTATGCTGCTGCAACAGGATCTGGAAAGGTTGAGCAGATGGGCTGAGAGGTGGCAAATGAAGTTTTAACATTGACAAATGTAAAGTACTACATATAGGAAACAGTAACCTCAGAGCAACGTATCAACTCTGTGGTACTGCATTGACAGTGGTGGAGAATGAAAAGAACCTGGGGCTAATTGTGCAGGCAGATATCAAGTTCTCTGAGCAGTGCAGACGGGCTGCAAGAGTAGCTCATGGTGTCTTGTCAATGATATACAGGAATTTTTCTAGCAGGGATAAGGAGGTGATTATTCCCTTGTATAAGGCAATGGTCAGGCCACACCTTGAGTACTGTATACAGGCCTGGAGGCCTCATTTCAAGAAGGATGTAGAGCTGCTGGAACGAGTACAGAGAAGGGCGACAAGATTAGTGAATGGAACAAAGGGTTGCTCTTACGAAGAAAGGCTTAAGTTTTGCAAATTGCAGTGTCTGGAGACTAGGCACCAGCGAGTTGATCTGATAGAGTTGTTTAAAGTCTTGAATGGTTTGAGCATGCTCAATGCAAATGGGATTCTTCCTCTTGCTCAGAATAATCACCTGAGAGGGCATAAATTCAAATTGAGGAAAGACAGATGTAGGATAGATGTGTGGAAATGTGCCTTTAGCCAGCAGGTAGTTGGTTGGTGGAACAGACTTCCATCCCTTGTTGTGGAAGTTGATAGCCTAAATAAATTTAAGGCTCAGTTGAACAGGTATATCAAATGAATGGAGGGGTGAAATGGGAGTGGTTTTTTTTTTTTTTTTTTTTTTTTTTTGGCTGATGCTGCATAAGCTTGCTTTCTTGCATCATAATGTCTCTACTAATGCCAATGCTATATTTCATATCTAGAGCTATATAGAGTAAAGTTATCTTTTGAGATTGTTTTCTATAGCAAATTTATTTATTAATGTGAAATGTGTGTTTTATGCTTTCAATTTTAAAAAGTTGACTTCCATGAAAATTTTGTTATTTATTAAGACGTTTATACTGAAATTGATTTTGACTTTTAGTGTAATATCTGTATTTAAGACATCTCCAGAACAACTGGAGTTCAAATGTATGTGATCCTCCGAAAAGAATCCAAACACATGTCAGTTTCACACTGAAGTTCCCAGCCTCACTTCAGTAGTGTGTGTCTCTCTTTGGCTGCTATGACACCCTCCACCCTCCTGGTAGGCTCTCGATCAAAGAAAGATAGACTGCAGCAGGTATAGTTCTCTCTTCCTCCTGAAGAACAGTGACCATTTGAGATACAGATGTGGAATTTTTTGATCTAGAATTTACTTGGAATTACAGTTCTTCCCATAGGTTTTCTGTAGGGTTCAAACTGTGCCTGCCATTTCAACTTTTATACATTCATGTTCATGAACTATTCTTAGATAGACTAGCAGTATGGAATGAGGAATCCTGTTGAAACAAGCATAGGTCTACACCAAAGAACTGCTACATCATACTGAGCATAGAATTGTCCAAAATGTTACAATAGGCATCAGCTTTCATGTTTCCCTTGCACAACCACCAAAGGCCCCACACCATAATCCTACCTCCTCTTTTGGCAGAGTGCACTCCGTCAGCAGATGGTTTCCAGTTAATTTCCACAACCACATCCACCGAATCTGATTGGAATTGGATGTAGTGAGATTCATTATTCCAAAGACCTGACCCACTGCCGTGAATAACTAAGTATGGTATTCATTGCACCATTCACAGTGAGGTGGCCGATTGTAGTTTATGATGTTTGGCTTACATGCCATCACTCTCCCATCAAAACAGAGACTGGGAGCTCCATATATAGTGCGTTTGGAAATAACTCAGCCCTTGTAGACACTTCAAACATTGTGGTTGATGTTTTGAAGGGATGTCTGATGAGATTGAGAGCATCCTGGGTTCAGGGAAGGTCCCTATAGATTGGAGTGTTGCAAAAGCCTCTATATTCACAAAGGGGAATTAAAGGGAGAAGTGAATAATTATAGACCTAAGATCACAGAAGATATCCTAGATCATCTTGACAAGAATGCTAGTAATTTGGCATGAATTTGTTAAGGGAAGATCTTGTCTGACCAATTTGATTCATTACTACAACAAAGTAACAAATGAATCGGATGCAGAACATAGTTTTCATATCATATATTTAGATTTCAGTAAAGCTTTTGATACTATTCCATAAGAAAGACTGCTATACAAATTGGAGGAGTGTTGCATTAGGGGCACGTTAGTGCTGGGCATAAAGAGATAGTTGAGTGGCAGGAGACAAGAATGGTTATTAATAGCCACTGCTTTTCATGGACTAATTTTATTAAAGGTCCTTTAGGGTTTAGTGATGATCCCCTTATCATTTTCAATATTTGTTAGTGATATTGTGAAAGACTACACTGCATGGAGAACTTTGTGTCCATCCATATTGTAATCCCAAATCCATTTTTTCATCTACTTTTTTAAATTATGCTCTACCAAGTTTATTTTGGGATTACTATTTCTCATTTGTAAGATATTTTGCTGCATTAAAACTTAAGTGACTTAGCCTATCTAAGTGTCCTGAAGATGTTCTGCTTAGCACTTATTGTTGATTATTCTCTTGATCTTGACTGAAAATTTTGCCATCATGCTCATTATCGCTCCATTAGTGTAATTTAAGAAAGTCAGAAACAACAGTGGTCCCAGTACAATTCTTGGGAGATCGTACTTCTTGGATAATGGATTTGAAATAATAAAGAGGTGTCTTATGGTCAGAATGCTAAACAGAAGGAGCCCTACAGCATCAATAGGGCATTATAAGGCAGAAACATCTAGAAAATAGCATGCTAAGGATTGCTTTTTGCATCATGGCAAATCAAATGAGCAAATGCACCGGCTTCATATGTATTTCTCTCTGTCTTCACCCTCTGTATCCTTCGATTTTCTGTATGATTTCTTTTTTTGTTTTCAAGACTAAAGTTTAAACTAAGGGAGAGACTTTGTGACATTTTAGAGATCCAGCTGTTGGTTTGAGTTGAAATTCTCAAAAGAGATAGTGCAAGAAATAATAGTAATAGTAATAGAGGCATGTGATACAAGAAAGCAAGTATATGAGCTTATGTAGCATCAGCCAAAAAAAAAAAAAAAAAAAAAAAAACAATTTCACACATCCATTCCCTCTAAAACTGTCCAGTTACTCCTTGAATTTATTTAAGCTATCAACTTCCACAAGGAAAATTTATGCCTCCTCAGGTTCGTAATCTGAGCAAGTGGAAGAATCCCATCAGAATTCAGTGTTCAACCCATTCAAGGGTCTTGTACACCTCAGTCAGATCACCTCACAGGTGCCTAGTCTCCAGCTGCTGCAATTTGCAGAACTTAAGCCTTTCTTGGTAAGAGAACCAACTTTGTTCCCCTCACCTGTACACGCTCAAGCAACTCTACATCCTTCCTAAAATGAGGCCTCCAGACCTGTGCACAGTACTAAAAGTGTAGCCTGACCATTGCTTTATACAAAGGGATAATCACCTCCTTTTCCCTGCTAGAAAAATTCCTGTATATCATTGACAATACCCCATGACCTTCTGTGGCAGCCTGTCTATATTGCTCAGAAACCTTCATATATGACTACGCAATCACTCCCAGAACTTTTTCATTTTCTACCACCATAAGTGTAGTACCATGCAGTTTGTACATTCTCTGGGGTTACTTCTACCCATATGCAGTACTTTGCATTTGTCAATGTTAAACTTCAGTTGCCACTTCTCAGCCCATCTGCCCAATTTTTCTAGATCCTGTTGCAGTAGCACGCTGACATTACTGTCATTAACAACCCTGCCAACCTTTGTATCATCTGCGAACTTCTACATTAAACCTGATATACCTTCATCAATATCATTGATAAATATACAAAACAACAGTGGACCCAACACTGAATCCTGTGGGACCCCACTAATAACATTAGGCCATGAAGAACAGCGTCCATTGATCACCACTCTGTCTTCTCCCACTCAACCACCCTTTTATCCATTGTAGCAACTTACTCTTAATACCATACTGCTCCAATTTGTGCAGTAATCTTCCAGGCCAACAGTATCAAAAGCTTTCCTGAAATCCAAGTATATGATATCAAAATTATTTTTTGCATCCAGTTCCTTTGTAACCACATAAATAGTATCCAATCAAAATTGTCAGTCAAGACTTCTTTAACAAACCTATGCTGCGTCTGAATTATTAGAATTATTACTGCAGTCTTGTCTAGATGATCCTGAAATGCTTCTTTAACCAGTGACTCCATTATTTTCCCCAGAAATTAATGTAATTACTTTGTCTGTAATTACTCTTGTCACCCCTAGATCCCCTTTTGTGAATTGGTTATACATTTGCACATCTCCAGTCCGTGGGGACTTCCTCCGAGTCCAAGAATGGTTTCATAATTACGGCTAAGGGTTTGCTTACTTCCTTTTATGCTTCCTTTAATATAACTGGATAGATCCCATCCACCCTATGTGCTTTTTTTTTTGTTTAACTTCAACAATTTCTCCTCCACTTTGCTCTACGTTATTACAAAATCATTATGCACCCTGTTAAAGTTTGATAAACATCTGGAATTTTCCTCCCTTAATAACTCCTCGTGTGAATGTAGATGCAAAATACTCAGTCAAATTATCAGCTGTCTGAGCAGGATCATCAACAGTCAGACCATAGATATCAAGCAGACCAATGTAATTCATCCCCTTCCTTTTAGAGTTATAAGTAAAGAAATCTTTGCCATTTTTTTTTTTAGCACCCTCTGCCAAAGATTTCTCATAACCTGCCTTCATTTACCTAATCTCTTTTGTGACTTGATTACAAACTAGCTTATATCTGCCATAGGTTTCTGTTGCCTAATAGTTTATATACATCTCATGCATTTTTCTTCTGTGCCACAAGTCTCATTAGTTCATCTGACATCCATTTAGACCTAAACCTTGAAAAATAGTTCTTAATTGTTGTACATGGAAGACTGCTGCACAAATTGGAGCAGTGTGGCATTGGAGGCAAATTGCTGCTATGGATAAAGGGATGATTGAGTGGGAGAAGACAGAGTGGTAATCAATGGACACTGCTCATCATGGATTAATGTTATTAGTGGAGTCACTCAGGGTTCAGTATTGGGTCCATTGTTGTTTTCTGTATTTATAAATGATATTGATGATGGTATATCAAGCTTAATGTCCAAGTTTACAGACGATACGAAGGTGGCAGGGTTGTTAAGGACACTACTGACGCTATGCTGCTGCAGCAGGATCTGGAAAGGTTGAGCAGATGGGCTGAGAGGTGGCAAATGAAGTTTAACATTGACAAATGTAAAGTACTACATATGGGAAATAGCAACCCCAGAGCAACGTATCAACTCTGGTACTACACTGACAGTGGTAGAGAATGAAAAGGACCTTGGGCAGTGCAGATGGGCTTCAAGAGTAGCTCATGGTGTCTTGTCAATGATATACAGGAATTTTTCTAGCAGGGATAAGGAGGTGATTAACCTCTTATATAAGGCAATATTCAGGCCACACCCTGAGTACCGTATACAGGTCTGAGGCCTCATTTTAAGAAGGATGTAGAGCTGTTGGAACGAGTACAGAGAAGGGCAATAAGATTAGTGAAGGGAACAAAGGGTTCCTCTTATGAAGAAAGGCTTAAATTTTGCAAATTACAGTGTCTGGAGGCTAGGCACCGGCGAGGTGATCTGATTGATGTGTATAAAGCCTTGAGTGGTTTGAGCATGCTCAATTCTGATTGAATTCTTCCTCTTGCTCAGAATAATCATTTGAGAGGGCATAAATTCGAATTGAGGAAAGTCAGATGTAGGATAGATGTGCGGAAGTTTGCCTTTAACCAGCGGGTGGTTGGTTGGTTGGTGGAACAGACTTCCATCCTTTGTTGTGGAAGTTGATAGCCTAAATAAATTTAAGGCTGAGCTGGACAGGTACTTGGAATGAACGGAGGGGTGAAATGGGAGAGTTTTTTTTTTTTTTTTGGCCGATGCTGCATAAGCTTGCTTTTTTTGCATCATATGCCTCTACTAATGCTAATTGGTTTGAAAAGCCTAGTAGCTTTCATGATTAATTCCTTGAATGCTTCCCACTTAGAATTTGCTGTTCGTAACACCATCAGATTGTCCCACTATACAGAATTTAAAAACTGTCTGAGACCACTGTAGTCACCTTTACAAAAGCAAAAACCATTCTCTTTTTCCCCTGATGGTAATTACCTCTAAGTAAATTCCACATCAGTACACTATGATCACTGCCACCTACTGGTTCCTTTATCTGCAAATTCTTAATGCACAAATAATCACTGCTGATAACCAGATCAAGAGTATAATCCTATCTGGTTGTCTCTTTAACATGCTGCTGCAGAAACAATCATCCAATAAATTCCAAAAAGTCTTGCTAGTGTGCGAGTGACCAACCCACAAATTCCAGTCAATATCTGGGAATTTAAAATTCCCCCATTATAACATAATCTGATTTATTGGCCCATTCTATTTCTGTGTACAGTTGTTTGTTGTACTCATTAGTCATTAGGCCTATAACACACTCCTACCCTCATTTTTGCTTTCCGATTGCTTTATGTCACACCAAACTGACTCAGCATTGCACTGTCCATCTATGTCAATTGGATGCACTTCCTGAGATTTTATGTTTTTCTTAATTAATAGCATAACCTCTCTTCCCTTTTTATCCTGTCTATCCTTTCTGTATACATTATACTCCAAATTTGAATTCTGCATTCCTAATATCTGTGTGACACCATGTCTCTGATATCCCAACAATATCTGCCTTAGAAGTCTTGACCAGCACTTCAAATTCATTAAATTTATTTACTGTATTTCTAGCATTGCTGTATTTGGAAGTATACATGCACCTATTTTTATTCTTAGTTACCCTAACACAGCCCATGTATTTATTTGTTTCACGATGACTCCCATCACTCTGCCCTCCAGGCCGTTGCTCATTCTAATAGCAGCAGTGCAAGAATCACCTTCACCTCTGCCTATGGCTACTCTTAACCTTTTAGTCTGTGAAACCAACCAACCAAGCTAGCAGTTTTCTTACCCAGCTAACACTGCCTCAATAGCATTAGCAAATATTCGTGCACTCTTTCTATTTAAGTGTATCCCATCCGTGTAGAAGCAGTCTCTCCTGTTAAGAAAAAAACAGACCATGCTGAGAAAAATTCTTCCCCACGAGCCTTGCACAATCCCTTCAGGGCCGAATTGATTGGGAAGGCTCTCATGTACTCCCTCCTATTGCGTATATGCAGAATTGCAGACACTTTAAAATTTAACCCTAACTCACAACTTTTTTTCAACATTGACCTGTACTTGTTAACTAAATCTGCAGATCTACTCTAAATGTCATTAGTGCCAGCGTGTACAAGAATATCAACCTTTGTGCCCTTAAAAGATGATATGTGCTCTACAACATAATCAGCTTTTGCCCCTGGCAGACATACCCTGGTCCTGTTCCAGCTATCCTTTTTACACAATATAATACCTGTCTCCCTGACAATAGAATTACCAACAATGACTAACTTCTGTGGTACCAGTGCATTCTGCCTTGGAGATTGCTGCTGTGTTGCCTGATGCACAAGAGTGAGCTCTGACATTGAGTCGGGATGCTGAGAGCTTGATGGGGCCCTCATATTAATTTCTTCGAGGGCATCTACCCTACTCCTCAAGTTCTCATAGATGGTCATCAGAATGCTGATTTGGCTCCAAATTTCTAGACACTCTCTGCACCTAGAACACACACACAAAGACATCCTCCTTGACTAGATCATGTTCTTTTCCAGAAAGTTCGGCAAACATTTCACAAGTCGCACATTTTTTTAGGCTCTGATACATTGGCGAATTGCCTGCTCACGACTTTCTGATCACAGCACTCCTGCCACCTTTGTGCCCGTCGCTTTGCTGCTCTAGTCTGTGGCATGATATTGGAAATTAATAAGATTAATAAATTTAATTAATTAATTTTCAATACTACACTAATAGAATCCTAAATGCAGTGATACGTATTGCACTATCTAGTTTTACGTTAGAGCTACTTGTTTACCACAATTAAAAATTTATATTCCCTACCACTCTCTAAACGAAAACAATTTGAATTTTTGGGTAATGTCTCCTACCTTGTTTAAAATGAATTATTTGGCATATTTTTATTTTCTAAATACAGTCAAACTTCCCTATAACGAATTCGATAAATCCAGCGAAAAAATTTGTTATAGAGAAATTTTGTTATACAGAGAATATCTTTTTTATTAGAAATTGTCATTTAATTAGAAAATGAAAATGAATCTATATTTATTTTATTTTATTTCAAAAACACTTATTTAAATTATGTTTACACAATTTTCGCTGGTAAGTATCACAAATTAAAAAAATCTAATTTTCGTTTGCACAGTCCAATTAAAAAAATGTCTGATTCTCAAAGAAAACCTCACATTTGTTCAGAACATCAAAAACATTATCAGGAGCATTTTCACAAAACTGTAGACCCATACGAACTTTTAAAAGCATTAATCATTTCTTCGTGAGTTGGCTTTTCTACGGGTTGTTCTGATGTGTCTTCAGTGTCATCATTAATTTCTTCGTGATCATGGTCGCATCTAACACTGTTCAGCAGTATTTCATCTTCATTTGGATGTTCTGTTGTAGTCAGATCTTGATCTACGTAAACATAACTATCCAGTGTTATTTCATTTTCGATGTTTCTGGACGATTCTAATAATGTCCAAAAGTTTTTCGGTTGTGAAAGGGGCAGTTCATCTTGTTCGTCCAGTTGTTGTTCGACTTTTGTATTCAATGCAAATCCCACTTTCAAAAAACAATTTTGAATAGTGTATTCAGTGACATCGTTTGTCCAAACTTTTGCCAGTTAAGAGATGCAATCTCTAAGGTTAATTGTAACTTCCAAGTTTCTATTTTCTGATAATGCATTGACAATTTTCATTATTATTCTCTTTCGATAATGAAATTTAAAATTTTTAATAATGCCTTGGTGCATTGGCTGGAGTTTTGACGTCACATTTGGTGGTAAAAACAACTTCACACTTAAGTTTGGCAGGATGTGCCGGACAGTTGTCAGTTACCAACACGATTTTCCTTTTTTCTTTTGTTATACGCTTGTCTAGTTTTAATATCCAGTCTTCAAAGTTATCACTTGTCATCCATGCTTTTTTATTAAAGTTGTAGTCAACTTCCAAAGAATTTGTGCCTCTAAAACATCTTGGGGTTTTTGATTTTCCGATGACTAAAAGTCTTACTTTTTCACTTCCTGTCATATTTGCTCCAACTAGCAGTGATTCTTTCTTTGCTTTGTTTTCCGACAAAACATTTATCATCCTTAAAAGCAAGTGTTCTATTTGGTAAACATTTAAACAATAAACCCATTTCGTCAGCATTAAAAACATCCTTAGGTTCATATTCTTCCAAAATCTTCTTTAAGGTATTGTCCCTCCAACTGTTGCAATCTTCTTCGATACATTAACACTTTCTCCACAAGTAACCTTTTCCACAATTCTGTGGTGCTTCTTAAATTTATCTAGCCACCCAGTGCTCGCATTAAATTCTGTATGTCCAAGGAACTGTGCAAATTTTAGAGCTTGTTGCTTAATTATTGTACCCGATATTGGTATATTCTTTTCACGTATCATTTGCACCCATTTTAGAACAGCTTTATCAACATCTTTGTATATACACAACTTAATTTGCTTCTTGTCAATTGCATTTAAAATTGATTCTCGATTTTTTAAAATTGTAGATAAGCTGCTTGCAGGTAGCCATATTTCTCCGCAATACCTTTTTTCTTAAAACCGTGGTCAATATCACGAAGAATCTTTGCTTTATCATTAATACGTAAACACTTTCTCTTTGACATCGTTTCCGCAACTGTAGAAATTACTCAACTGCAGTTCTTGCTGACACACACACACACACACACACACACACACACACACACACACACACACACACACACACACACACACACACACACACACACATCGCAAACTTCGCTGCGCTGGCCATATAGTGAATTGTTATTACCGCCTACTCAATGATGTTCACGTGCCAATTCAACAGTATCACGTGACCTTTGCTATTAATCACTTTGAAGAAATATAAGACTGTGAATTTCTTTTATTCTGCTTTCATTCATATATACACAAAATAAAATTTATGGTTAATGTATGCTGTATGTTACCTTCCAGAAAAAAAAAAAATACAAGAGCATATAGCCTATGTGATCCTCATCTGATTGATTATCAGATGACAAATTGTTCTAAAAGAACGAAAATAAAAAAAATTTTTTAAAAAGTCATGAAAACCATCTACTGGGAGTCCAGTTAGATGAGAATGGACATATCATATAATGATTGACAGGAAGGTCACATGGTACAGTTGAGGTGAGAAGCGAATGTCACTAAAGATTTACCACAGTGAATTTCGTTTTCCCCTTAGCCAATATCAATTTACACATCTACCCTATTTATTATAAAGTTTATGACCACTTTTAAGAAAACTCATTTGTTTTTATAACTGTAACAAAAATGAAACAAAGACCCTTCTACGGGTGTCAATGGCCACAAGTGTTCACTAAAAGGATGATTAATTCCAGATACTAATGAGCAATTTCGGAGGGAAGGAGGCTGTATATTTTAGTGGCTGTTTAGCAGTAAATGCTTGAAAATCTTCAAAAATGCTTTTACAGTCAGTCCTCGTATTGCACGATAGTTGCATTCCTAGAAACCCTCGTGCAATGCAAAATCGTGCAATATAAACAACAGGCCCTATGGGAAAAATGGGGTTAGGTGCCGATCACCCAAGATTGAACACACATTTGTAACCAAAACATTACCAAACACAATAAATAATCGTAATAAAATACTTACGCATTTTATTACGACTATTACGTAATAAAATATTGCTAAGGCTTTTACTTCTATCGTAAGCAGACTTGTTTTTTGTTTGATTTTCTATCCAAACAGATGACAGGCGTTCCATCTCTTCCAATTCTTTGTGTCTTAATCTAATGGATTTTAATTACACTTTGAGTTGTTCCTACTATGAAAGTTGTTTTTATTTTCTCTTCATTCTTTCTAATTCTTGGCTTTGCCTCATTTAGGTCTGTAGCACGTGCAATATCACATGGTCTTTCATTTCACTCAAAGCGTTTCACAATTTAATATTTTTTCTCTATCGACAGAGGTGGACTGGCCATAAGCCTTACCGGGGAAACCCCAGTGGGCCAGAGGCCGGTGTGATTTTGGCCATAAACCATAGTACGAGACCACTATAAATTTTCCCCGGTAAGAATTTTTGACCCAGTCCGCCTCTGTTTATCGATATTGCTTTTCTTTTTCTCTCTGAATCTGCAGTGTCGTCACCAGGACGCTTCCTTTTCACACCTTTTAGTATTTTACTCATTTTTAGGGAATAAAGCACAATTACAAAACGAGGAGGCACGCTTGATACACATAAACAAAGTTGTGCGCATGTAGCAACTGAATAAACAACACCGTAATGGCAGAGATACACTATTAGCACCTTACATTTTACTAAAGCACATTTCTAGGGGTTACTACCATAAAACAATAAAAACAATTTCCAGTTGCGTTTCTGCTAGTGGAATCTGTTATAAACTGGTAGTAAACTCGATCTAATTGCATTTGCGATTATACCGATAGCTGGAATTGTGTTGGTTTTTACGTTATTATGGTGAAATGTGTTTCTCCTTCACTGATATAAAAAACATAAATACAGTCGGTCCTCGTATAACACGTGTTTACATTACACGAATTCGATCATACACGATTTATAAATAGGGGAACGATATCTTATATAACACGAACCGAATTCGCTTATGCACGATTCGCCTTTGTGTTTACAAGAAATGGCAGTCGAACGCGGAATCACCCCAACCGAACGCAACACGATAGGAATGAAGAAGATTCTGAAAATGTATTTATGTGTTTTATATCAGTGAAGGAGAACCACATTTCACCATAATAACGTAAAAACCAACACAATTCCAGCTATCGATATAATCGCAAATGCAATTAGATGGAGTTTACTACCAGTTTATAACAGATTCCACTATCAGAAACGAAACTGGAAATTGTTTTTATTGTTTTATGGTAGTAACCCCCAAAAATGTGCTTTAGTAAAATGTGAGGTGTTAATAGTGTATCTCAGCCTTTACGGTGTTGTTTATTCAGTTGCTATACGTGCGCAGCTTTGTTTATGTGTATTAAGGGTGCCTCCTTGTTTTGTAATTGCGCTTTATTCCCTAAAAATTAGTAAAATACTTAAAAGGTGTGAAAAGGAAGCGTCCTGGCGAAGACACTGAAGTTCAGAGAGAGAGAGAAAAAAAAAAAGCAATATCGATAAACAGAGAGGCGGACTGTATCAAAAATTCTTACCCGTGAAAATTTATAGTGGCCTGGTACTACGGTTTATGGCCAAAATCACACCAGCCCCCGGCCCACCGGGGTTTCCCGGGTAAGGCTCATGGCCAGTCCGCCTCTGTCGATAGAGAAAAAAATATGAAATTTAGGGAACGCTTTGAGCGAAATGAAAGACCATGTGATATTGCACGTGCTACAGACCTAAATGAGGCAACGCCGAGAATTACAAAGAATGCGGAGAAAATAAAAACAACTTTCATAGCGGGAACAACTCAAAGTGTAATTAAAATCCATTAGATTAAGACACAAGAATTGGAAGAGATGGAATGGCTGTCATCTGTTTGGATAGAAAATCAAACAAAAAACAAGTTTGCATACGATAGAAGCAAAAGCATTAGCAATATTTTATTACGTAATAGTCGTAATAAAATATGTAAGCATTTTATTACGACTTACGTATTATAATTTATACTTACGTATTACGACTATTTTATTTAATATAATAATTTTTTACGAATAAAATACGTATTTTATTCATAAAAAAGACTTTTTTTAGTATTAAAAAATACTAAAAATACTTTATTATAATATATGTTATTTTTTATTACGTATTTTAATCGTTATAAAATACTTACGTATTTTAAAATTACCCGATTATTTATTGTGTTTAGTAATGATTTGGTTCCAAATGTGTGTTCAATCTTGGGTGGTCGGCACCTAACCCCACTTTTCCCATAGGGCCTGTTGTTTATATTGCACGATTTTGCATTGCACGAGGGTTTCTAGGAACACAACTATCGTGCTATACGAGGACAGACTGTACATTTTCAGAATCTTCTCTTCATTCCTATCGTGTTGCGTTCGGTTGGGGTGATTCTGCATTCGACTGCCATTTCTTGTAAACACAAAGGTGAATCGTGCATAAGTGAATTCGGTTCGTGTTATATAAGATATCGTTTCCCTATTTATAAATAGTGTATGATCGAATTCATGTAGTGTAAACACGTGTATACGAGGACAATTTTTTTAAAAATTCGTTATAGAGAGACTAACACTTCGCTATATGGGGTTAATTTTACATGTAATTTCGTTTAAAGGCGCAATGTTTTGCAAAAAATTTGTAATATAGAGAAATTCGTCAAATAGAAGTTCGTAATAGAAAAGTTACACTTTTTTTTTTTTTTTTTTCCAGGTTTTTGAATAAAATTTGCATTGCTTCATTCTCTTTTTCCTGGTATATTTCTACAAATAAAAGTGAAATAAAGACTAATTTACTTTCCTGATCAGATGTTCTGCCATGTTTGTAACAGACGTGATAATTTAATGCATTTAATGTGGGGTGGTAGTGATGTGAAGTGGGATGAACAAATCAAGAGGTGATTTTGATTATCAGAAATAAAAATATTTGGAAATTTGGATAGAAATAAAGCACTTAATGTATTTATTTGTGTTTGTTTTTTCTTACTACCAGTTCTTTAAATTAAAATGAAAGATCTGCGAATAAACTTTTTTTTTTTTTTAATATGGTTATTTACTAATTTAAAGCAGGAATGCTGCCTCACTGATCTAGTAGCATGAAAAATTAAAATGTTTTTCAGTGAATTCTCTTCAAGAGTGTAACAAATTTGCTTCTGAAGTAGCAGTAAACAGCAGAAGCTGGTGTTTTTATTTACCATCTAGAAATCAGCAAAGTACCAGAGGAAACATAACCTGATGTATAGGAGTGAAGCATGTTAATTTTTTTATTTTTTTGTCCTTATAAATAAAATGTGTTGCAGTAATTTTTTAAACGTGTATTTATGAGAATTATGGTTGAAAAAAGTGAAAATTGTTGGATAATAAACAAAGTAAAATATAGAATTTTTTGTTAAGACATTCAAAACATTAGGCTCTGTGTTGATCCCTTTATTGCTGTTTGATGGCCAGATCAGAATGAAACCTAATGATGAAAGGTTTTTGAATCTTGCCTGTGTTGTTAATTTGTCTGGAGGATGTGTTTGTTATCTTTTTCGACTATTAACTTATTCTTAATAAATAACAGCATACCTAGGATTTAAGCGATTCTTTGTCATTGGATTGCTTTCCAATTTGACCATCAGTAGCAGTGAAGGAATTAACAGTGATTCAATATCCTCCACCATCTTTAGTCCATTATAATTTTCTCCAGTTCTGTCTAATGCTAAGTAATGAAACCTGAATACTAATTCAGCATTTTTTCAAAAAAACCAGTTCCTCTATGTTTTTAATGAAAAAATTGGCATAATCATGGATAGAAAGAGCAATTGAAAAGGAAATTGGCATAACAAAGTAATCATGTAGTGTGTAATTTATTATCTTGTGTTACTTAATTATGACCTCTTTCATAATATTAGGATTTTCAAGCAATTCTTTAATTACTTTAAAATCATAATTTATAATTCTTATTTTAAAGCAATTCTTTAATTTCAGGAAAGTGAAGAAGAAAAACTTCTTGGTTATAGATTTATCATTCCCTCTATAAAAAGTCCACTTGCATATATCTATAATAACCATACGGTAATATGTATTTCTGGTAAGTACAGCATTTGATTTATTTAACCCTTAACTAGTAGCAGGAAATTTTGAAATTCCTCTGTGCATGCAAAAATTTGAAAAACCATCAAAACAATTTCGAAATCATTCATTTTTTAAATGATGCACCGATATTTTCAATCTTTCTGAACAGTACTGTGAAAAATACATTTTTTCTATTAAAACCATATTTTTAATTAATTTTTGAAAATTAAAACTTCCTTTATACCTGTTGGCAAGTGAATGCAAATTAAAAAACTCACCCTTCAATTTATGCTTTAATTAGATGAGGGTGTGTCAGTAACAGGAGTGCGTGCTACATGAAACACACTTGTCAGTGGTATGATTCCAGACGATACATTAGTATCACGAAGCCAAAGAGAATTACCGATTGGTGAAAAGTGTGTAGCAGTAAAGCTATCAATATAGTGTTATGGTGAGATATTGCTATCAATATCTCACCATAACATATGTCACTCAACACATGCATATAATTAAATTTAACTTAATCATGAATTTTTCTTAATTGTGCGCGCCTCCGTAGCCAGGTGGGAAGGAGCAGCAGTGCGTAAGCACACGCTTCTTGATTAGACCGGGGTTCAAGCCCGTCACCACCAAATATGGAGGATGCGGAAAGGTCAGGGAATGACCACCGCATATCCCGGAGCAATATGGCCTTAGTTGCTAATGCTCCTAAAAACCAAATAACAACAATCTTAATTGTGCTATAATTGAAAGATATTTTTGGAATTTTGTGCAGAGAATTCAAAGAAAACATTTTAAAATATAGCTATTAGGAGTTTCAGCTGTGTAGACAGAATTAGGTATAGCACAAATTGAAGAAATATTTTTGGGACTGAATCAACCCAGCGTGACTGATTTCAAGTTAAAAAAAACATAAATGGGTAGTAGTAGTAGTAGTAGTAGTGGCATGTGATGCAAGAAAGCAAGTGTATGAGCTTATGCAGCATCAGCAAAAAAAAAAAAAAAAAAAAAAAAATCACACCATTCCCTCCAAATGCCTGTCCAGTTCCTCCTTAAATTTATTTAACCTATCAAGTTTCACAACGACAGATGAAAATTTGTTCCAGCAATTAACCACCCGCTGGCTAAAGGAAAATTTCCGCACATCTATTCTACATCTGTCTTTTCTTAATTTGAATTTATGCCCCCCTTAGGTTTGTAATCTGAACAAGTGGAAGGATCCTATCAGAATTCAGCGGGCTCAACCCATTCAAGGCCTTATACACCTCAATCAGATCACCGCACAGGTGCCTAGTCTCCAGCCACTGCAATTTGCAGAACTTAAGCGTCTCTTGGTAAGAGGATCCCTTCATTCCCCTCACCAATAAGGGTTATATTGAAGAAATAAAAGCACCTGCAGATTTATGTCCTGATTTAAATTCTCCATTTAGGACTAAAATTTTATGAGGAACTGTACCTCTCAAATTCTTAAACATTTTATTTGTACAGTATAAGGTGGCACGACATTTACTGGTTTGTGTAGTACAGACCTATTAACTTTTTAGAATAACTTTTGAATTTGAGGTTTACCTTTATTTGACATGAACGTGGGGGAGATAATCAGAATACAAATAATAGGTTATGTATGAAGAGATATCCTGCACGCATCTGTGTACTCTTAAGGTGGATGCTAAGGTGCCTGTGACTGCATTGAAGTCAAGGCCTGAGGTGGTGTTGATTGCTCGTACTCTCCATATTTCCCACTTCCACATTGTAGATTACATAATGTGAGCTACCAGAGTTCGGCTGCATTAGCAGTGTACCCTGCAGCCATCAGAGACATTTTTTTTTTTTATGTAAACCCCAAACACGAGAGGTATTAGAACCTGTAGTACTTAGTACCGTGCTTGGGTTGGAGGTTAAAAAGACGAAAGAAGATATTTGTTGACATTGGACTTGAACTTCTGTAGACTAATTTTCAGGGAATACTTATAAGGACGGTTGTTCCAGAAAATGGCAGTTGAATGAATAAACAAGGAAGATGAAAAGTTGGTTCTGTGAGTTTGAAGTTGGACAGTATATGGATGTTGGCTGGTGGCGGCACGTGTTCGGACTGTTTTGAAAGAGAGCAGGAATTATAGAAGCCAATTCAGAAAGACAGTGCCCATTGAAATATCTGTGGAAGAAGCATGCAGCAGAAACAGTACGTCTATGAGACAGCGAGTGGAGAGACTGTTAGAGACGAATCATTAATTAACCTAACTGCCCTCTTCTGAACGGAATCAAGAAGGCTGAGAGAAGTTTTAGGGGCACAACCCCACATGTGGGAACAATATTCCATGTTAGGGCAGATTTGCGATTTGTACAGAGTGAACAGCTTTTGGAAGAAAAGTAACGCCTAGAGCGAAAGAGAAAACCAAGTTTTTTTAGATGCGGAAGGAAGCAATATTGGTAATGTGCTAGTGCCAAGAGAGATTAGAAATTAGGGTAATCCCCAAAAGATATATATCATTTTGCCTAGAAATTGGAGTGTCACCAAAGATAAGCATAGGAACAGAAGAATCTTTTTTGCGAGATATAAGACAAGACTGACTTTTAGAAGGATTGAAATCAACTAAGTTGTCTTTGCCCCACTGGAGAATTACCTGGAGATCGGAATTTAAGGAATTGGTAGCAGATTTTCGAGAAGTTGAGGCTGATTGAGCAGGGCAAGGTTTCTTAAAATGGAAAGTGCAATGCCATCATTGGCAAAACTATGGATAGGATTTCCAGTCAATGGAAGAAGGTCATTAATATACAAGAGGAAAAGAGTGGGGGAAAGAATTGAACCTTGGGGGACACCGGCATTAGTGGAGAAGTTAGAAGAAAGAGAGCCATCTACCATCACCCTCAGTGAGCGATCAGAGAGAAAACTGGATAACCAATTACAAAAAACATTGGCAAGCCATTAGATGGAAGCTTGTTTAGAAGACCTTTATGCCAAACACAATTGAAAGCCTTTGAGATGTCAAGAGTAACTGCTTGTGTTTCACTGAACTTTTCCATTGAATTTGTCCATATATGGGTAACATAAGCCAGAATATCACCAGTGGATCGACACTGACAGAATCCATAATGGCGATCATTGATCAGACGGAAGGTTTCTAGGTAGTTTAACAGTTGGCGGTTAATCGATTTCTCCATTACTTTAGAAAGAGTAGAAGTAATTGCAATGGGACGATAATTGGATGGGAGGGATTTGTCACCCTTTTTTAGGAACTGACTGGATATGAGCAAATTTCCAAGCAGAAGGAAAAACACCTTTGGAATTAGAAAGTGAAAAAAGGCAGCAAAGAACAGGAGTAAGTTCAGGAACACAGGTTTTGAGAACAAGTGGAGAAATACCATTGGGACCTGGAGCTTTCTTAGCATAAAGATTCATCAAAATTATTCTGACATCTTTTTTACTGAAGATCACAGGAGGCATTGAATGGGCCATGTTAGGAATGGTGGGAGGTGCTTTACCAAGATCATTAATACATGAGTTGGTAGAAAAATGGGATGCTAGCAGGTCAGCTTTATCCATGGCTGAAATGACAACAGAACCATCTGGTTTTGAGAGAGAGGGAGTAGAGGTGGGCAAAATTTGCAGCCGATAGCTTTGGAAAGAAACCAGAATGCTCAGCTACCATTAGGGCAAGAAGCAAGTTTTCTACTCTTAGCCTGTTCAAAATCTAGTTTTGACTGATTAATAACTGCTTTACAATTGTTGTTGGTGTAGGCAGAAAATGAAACTGAAGATTAGAAACAAGCCAATTATGATATCCAATGTTATTCTCTTGAATAGCCTTAGCACATTTATTGGAAAACCAAGGTTTAGATAAAGGACAAGATTTTAAAGTGGAGTGTGGGATGAAGGATTCCATTCCTTCAAGGATAATTTCACTGACATGATCTGAGCAAACGTTGACATCAGAAGTTTTGAAACAGTAATCTGACCAAAAAAATCCCACATCTACAAGTTGTTCACAAGGGTCATTACTAACAGATTAGAAAGAATCAACCGAAAGAGCAAGCTGGCTTTAGGACAGGATTCTCAACTATGGATCACCTTCATGTAATATCACAGCTAATGGAGAAAGCAAATGAATATAAAACACCATTATGCCTGGCCTTTGTGGATTATGAAAAGGCATTTGACTCCATACAGCATAAGGCAATGTTTCGGGCACTGGAAAGACAAGGCATTCATACCCCATATATTATGATTTTGAAGAAAATATACGAGAGTGCTACCTCCTTTATTAGACTAGACAAAGACAGTAGGAAATTTAAAATTGTGAAAGGAGTTCGACAAGGAGACACTATCTCCGAAGCTGTTTACTGCTGCCCTTGAGGAAGCTTTCAGAAGATTAGACTGGTCGCAGAAAGGAGTCAATGTGAACGGAGAGTACCTAAACCATTTACGATTTGCAGATGACATTGTGGTCATAAGCCATGATCCCAAAGAATTAGAGGAAAATCTTAATCAGTTATGCACAGCTAGTAAGGATTTTGGACTAAAGATGAATATGGCTAAAACAAAAGTAATGATGAACAAGTATGCCACAGAAAGGGAAATAATGATTGAAGGAGCAGTAATTGAAAAGTTGGAGTCATATACTTATCTGGGACAAGTTATTAGCTGTAATAATGATAAATGGCTGGAAGTCAAGAGAAGAATAAATTTTGGATGGATAGCATTCAGGAAATATAGTCACATACTGAAGAGCAATATCCCAGTTTGTCTGAAACGTAAAATAATGAACCAATATATATGCTCCCCACCATGACTTATGGAAGTGAAACTTGGGCACTCACCAAAAGAATGGAAGCTGAGAACTACACAGCGAAGAATGGAACGAATTATATTGGGAATCAGACTGTTAGATAAGAAGAGAAACACATGGATTAGGCAGCAAACTCAAGTGAAGGACATTCTTATCAAAACTAAAGAACTAAAATGGTCTTGGGCAGGACACATAGCTCGAAGACATGATGACAGATGGACTAAGAAAATAACAGAATGGTACCCAAGAGGAGCTAGAAGAAAACCTGGAAGACAAAGGCGGAGATGGATAGATGAAATTCATGAGTTTGTGGGTAGTAAATGGATGTCCAGTGCTCAAAACAGAAGGAACTGGAAAGTTGCTGGAGAGGCCTTCATCCTGCAGTGGATTGAAAATGGCTGATGATGATGATGATGAATCTGACCAAAAAAAGAAATCTCGCAGGTCATCCCATTTTGCATTCTTGTAATGCCAAAAAATACAAGGTTGGGAATAGCCATGAGATAAAGGCTCCATTGGAGAAGAGACAATCACCAAGTTGTGATCTGAGGTGCCTAAAGGACTTCTCACTTTGACTGTGCACTTAGAAGGGTTGTTTGTGAGAAAAAGATCAAGCATGTTGGTGTATGGTTAGGATTGTCCGGTATTCTTGTAGGTAAATGAACAATCTGTGCAAGGTCATTAGTAATTGCAAAAGCCTAACCATCTCGACCAGCTTGGTTGATGTGACTAGAAAATGGAAGCCAGCTGGAGTTGTAAACATTAAAATCACCAAAAAATACAAGGTTGGGAATAGCCATGAGATAAAGGCTCCATTGGAGATGCAAGGAAAATTACCTCACTATTAGGAAAGTTGGATTGGAGAAAGTCAAGTTGCAAAGAGAGGAAGTCAAAGAGCTCCAAGTGATTAGTGGAGTTAGGAGAACGGTAGAGACAACAGATGAATTTGATACAATGAGGTAGAGAGATTTTAAGCCAGAGAAGATTGAAAAGAGGAGATTTCAAATTATCAAGTCTGTGACAGGGAATATCGGAATGGACATATGCACAATTACCAATTTTGAGGTGAAAGGAATCATGCAGCGAATAATTTGCGCAACTGAGATGAGCAGTAGTTGAATCAGCCGATAACTGAGATTCTGTCAGAAAAAAGTACATGGGGTTTGGCAGACTGCAAGTGGAAATGGACATCTTTGAGGTTAGAATTGAGACCACATATATTTGTGAAATGAATTAGGAAGTGTTTGGGAGGTTTAGATCTTTTTGCAGATAAGCTTACTCTATTAGTTTGACATACCTGCTGGAACTTTTCCTCCATTACAGAAAATGGATTTGCCACTCATTTGGAGAGCTTGGAGTTCGAATCCCCTTGATGATTAAGAAATTCTTAAAGGCCTCTCAATTGAGGCTGTTGTCATCCAATCTTATGGAGAGGGAGTGAGGTTTTCTGGATTTTTCAGCTTGCATGACATGCAGATCGACCAGAGAACACACTTATGTAGACATGATACACTGGCATAATCCAATGTGCTGTAAAGCTAATAATGATGACTACAACAATACAACTTATTCTTAGTCGTGTCTTGATACAGCATATCCCTGTTAATTTTATATTGCATTTTTCGAAATGCAATTTATTTCAGAGTTACTACGATTTCTCGAGCAATGATTTTGGGATTTTATATGCATTTTAGTTTATTCAGTATATGTCCACAATAAAATTTGAAGTCTGGATTCGATCCAGCAACTCGTGAATAGCTGGTATAATTCAAAAAGACTGCTGAAACCCTACAGGCAAACATCATTTTAACAAAAATTTGTTATGTATTAGTGGCTTACAAAATTTAATATTGTTATATGATATAGGGAATCTTTAAATGTTATATTTTTATGAACTTCCCTAAGAACTATGTGGAAAATTGCAGAGAATTCATGGAACTGTAACTTGCATTGCAGATGCACATGTAATCCAATTTATTTACATCACAGGTGAAAGGAAAAAAAAAAAAAAAAAAAAATGCTGATCACTAATGATCCAAATGCAAAATTTCCCAAAGGTACTGTGCATCTTCAGGTGTCCAAATGTATGTGCTCAATTTGAAGAAAATTATGATAAATGTATTTCAGATGAAAAAAAACTTCCTATTGTGGAGGATTTAAAACAAATTAATAAAAAATTTACTCTTCTTAAAAGGAATTCACAAGAGGAGATGCAAATTAAAACAAACACTGTGTTATATAGTTGCACATGCCATCTAAATAGAGAGTATTCATATTTGGGATATTATTTTCCAGTTTAATACTTGTAATCTATGCAAAAAACAGGTGATGCTTCTCTTTTCTAGCACTGGCACTTATTCCGTGAACTTTGTAATATAGCACTCAACTACTCCTACTATTACAACTATGTGCACTAGTCATAAAGCACTGGCATGAAATGTTAACTAGTTGATGTTGCTTCAGAGTAGCAGAATAAGAACCCAGCATGGATATGTAGTCTAATTAAAAGACAAAAGGTATTAACAAATTTTTAAAATTGTTTATTTTGTAAATAGTGACTCCTGTGCACATCGAGAGAAAAATGAATAAATAAATAGATTTAATTCTGTAACCAAGGTAAAATTTTGCAATTCTAATCAGAGATATTTTTCAGTTGTACTAAGACAGGACAAGAAAAATCTGTGTACCCCTCCCAGCTGTTCTAAAGTGTTGTCACCTGATCACCAGTTATGTAGTTAGGGCAAGCTGTGCTTAATGAAGTTTACTGAAAGTGATAATGCAAAACTTTATTTCTTACGTTAGTATTAAACAGCAGATAATAACCAAACAACTTCTCTCTCTCTCTCTCTCTCTCTCTCTCTCTCTCTCTCTCTCTCTCTCTCTCTCTCTCTCTCTCTCTCTCTCTCTCTCTCTCTCTCTCTCTCTCTCTCTCTCTCTCTCTCTCTCTCTCTCTCTCTCTCTCACACACACACACACACACACACACAGTCAAACCTAATAAATAAAAGAGCACTTATGCATAGCTTGTATGCAAAACTTGGCAATCTTGTTATAGTGTAGGGGTGGGCAACCTTTTTTGAATAAAAGACCATATTCATTTTTGGAAATAGTGGAAAGGTTGCACTGATCCTTCGAACCACTACTTACGAAGTAAAACATACTTAATTATCAGTGTTAAATTTTATTACATATAACTATAGAAAGGGCAAATAAATTTCAATAAAACATACATATTTACAATATTCTCATCATAATACATCCACCGACATTTTATATGAACACAAAATTTAAAAAAATATAATTATAAAGATAATAAATTATTTTCTAAATTGTTATTCAAATGAAAATTTATAGCAATTATTTAACATTCTCTCTGTGTATTATACAAGAATAATTAGAAAAAACTGTACTATTGTAAAAAATAATTTAATATGAGTTAACTAATGAGTTGAAGATTTGATGCTTTGGTGGTTGAGTCGTTTACCAAAAAAGACATCTCAGCTGAAACCACTTCGATTGCACATTTTTAATGAGCTAAACTCATCAGAATTCATTGGTTTCAGCCGAAACATCTTTTTTGATAATTAATTAGATTTTTGGGTTTGTTTTTTATTAGATAACAACTGGATATTAGGCTCCATCTTAGTTGTACGCAACTTGAGTTGGTCTTCTAAATGAATATCAGATATTTGAGTCCTTAAATGACTTTTAATTTGTGTAAGGTATAGAAGAGTTGATTCGCAATAATACGTAGTTGCAAAGCAAGACAGCAGTCAACGAGCATGTTGACGTAAATGTGGGTATTCAACTGCATTTTTCCATATTTCAATAGGATCTTTTTTGTATCAAAAAAAGTCTATCATATTATCTTCTCCTAATTCATTAATTCCATCTGTAGTTCCGTGGGTGCCGTCAGGATATCAACTAAATGTGGCTCATATACCAGTTTCATTTCTAAAGTATGTTCTTCGAAATCAGAAAATCTATCATTGTATTCTTCAATTAACATGTCCAATACGGTTATGTAGTCTTTGAAAGTGTCACATACAACATATTTTTTAAACGAGGGAAATGTTCCCCAGTTATTTCTGATTTAGAGAAAAGAGTTTTGTAAAAAATTAATTTTTTTTCGAAATACCCGAATTTTTTGCCACATGTCATATATGGCTTGTTTTCCCCTGCAAATAAACATTTAATCCATTTTGCTTTTCCATAATATCACACAAAAACACAGAATTTCTACAAAATTCTTCATCTAATAAATCACATTCTTGTTGTTGTTCCTCGTAAAATTTTTTAATTTGTTCTCGCAAATCCAAAACTTTTACTAAAATTTGTCCTTTTGATAACTAGCACACTTTACAATAATATGGCAAGTCGACATTATATGTCTCATCATCCAATATAAGCATGCTTCGAAATTGGCGATGTCTTAAAGCATTTACTCGAATAAAGTTAACAATTGCAATAATTTTGTCCAAAGTATTGCTCAATGTGGAGGATTTAGCACAAAGGTTTTGTTGGTGTAATATACAGTGGAACGAAATTAACTTTTCTAAATTGGGCTTTTCTTTTTTTAACAATGAAACAAATCCTTCTCACTTTCCTCTCATAGAAGGTGCACCATCTGTGCATACGCTCACCAGGTTACCAAGGTTTAGTCCTCTCTCAAGACACATTTCTTTAAAGTTGTTAAAAATATCAATTCCATGAGTCATTCCAGTGAACGTACCCAAAGCCAGTAGTTCCTCGTAACAATAAAAATCTTCAGTTATAGCACGAATAAAATATAATATTTGAGCAGAGTCATTTCTATCAGTGGTTTCATCTAATGCTATTACAAAATATACATCTTTAGAGTGAATTATTACCTGAAGTTGTTCTCCTACATTCTGAGCTAATTCATGTTGTCTATTAGTTATAGGTTTTCTTGAGAGAGGTAATTGTTTGTATTTGTCAACTTTTTCCATATCTAAACATCCTACTGCTTCAACAATACATTCTTTTATCATTTCAATGTCACTAAATGGTTTGCCTTTTTCCCCAAGTATGTGTGCTAAAACAGCACCAGGAAAAGCCTTTTCCTGGTGCTGTTTTTCTTTCTTCATTTTTTGAAGTGCAGATTTACGAGCTTCTCCTTCTAATTTTATATATTTATGGTCCTTGTGAGATAGATAATGATTTGCATTGTATTTTTTTAATGTTGTTAGTGCTGTATTACATATCAAACAAACCATTTTGTCTTCCACAGAATTAAGAAAATACTGCATCTCCCAATCTTCTTTAAATGTTCTGTTTTCTTCATTCAACTTCCTTTTAAAAATTAAGCAATTGTGAAATAAGAAATTACAGGATTACAAAATTCAAGACAAGAATACATACAGTTGTCAAAATATTCACAGTTACAAATATGCACATAAAAGCAACAGATAAAAAATCATGTCACAATTTAAATTTTAAAATAAAAAACTATTTTCAGCAAATTATTAACTCTGTTAAAATATTTTTTTTATTTTTAACAAACTTAACAGAGGATTAGAATTTTTGTTTTATTAAATAGCTTTCATTTTTTATCATTTGTGGTACATAAAAAGGATTTTTAAATAAATAGAAAAAGTTAAACATCATATATATATTTTACTTTTTAGATCAAAAAATTTGTATTTTCTTTTCTTAATTATCTGAATAATGTTTCTATATTGTGAAAAAAAAATATAAAGCTTTTTATTATTAAAACGTTTTGAATATTTAATTTTAAAAAATATTAGTTTAAAAGTAGTAGGATTATTTAATGATTTTATTTCATCTTTGTGTGACAAAGGCCGCACGTAAAATCTTAGAAGGCCACAGGTTGCCCACCCCTGTTATAGTGTATGCGAAATTTGTTGATTTCTTCACAGCACAGTTGTTACCTTTCTTATATTGACTAAATTAACTAGTTAACCATATATTCACAAATGTATATTTTAAATGAGAATTATGAAAATTCTATGCAGTGTTAATAAGAGTGACTAAAATCTCTCTTGATTACTTACTTAATACTTGATTACTGACATGTTCTGAACTTATACATATATTTTAAACCTGTCTATGAGAATGGATGTATTTTGATCTCTTCAACTTTGAATTGACAGTTTTACTCTATCTTCTGTGTATATATTTGTCTCCCAAGTTAAAATACTTGATATGGTTGATAAAGAAATTCTGGATTGTCAAAGTCATGTATTTGATAATTCGGTATATTTTATCACTTTTAAGCATATTTTTTTAATACCTGTATTTTATCTTTAATTTAGATTTCCATACAGTCTATAAATTTAAAAAAAAAAAATTTATAATTTTATTTTTAACTTTTGCCATCATGTCTGAACACTTAAACTTTTTTGGATTCTTCATCCTGATTTCAGATGGTTCTTTTGTTGTCAGCTTAAAAAAATGAGAGTGTAAAAAAATTACCTTGGGCAAGAGTGAGCAATTTTTTTTGGAAGAACAGATTTTAACATGCAATTTTGTTATATGCAAAAACTGTTTAAAGAGCTTTGTCTTAGGGAGTTGGATTGCAGGATTTGTTACTTAAACTTTAAAACAGTATTTTGTTAGAAAGTGATATTCTCTAATTTTTTGCCTTTTAAAATAAATATTCTGCTCCTGATTAATTGAAGTTAATACACAGATATTTTATTTTGTAGTTCTATCTCCGGAAGAGGATCCGGATATCGTAGATTTTACCAGTCATGGTAATAAAATTCTTGGAGCTGGTGAGTTCTTTCTGAAATTTCAAAATCATTTCTTCCTCATTATTAAAACAGTAATATGTAGTACATTCAAAAAGTTCCCAGAATTGCACGCTGGTATTTAAATGATTTGTGCTATGGCTGTAAGGTTTCGTGGGGCATTGATGTTGGCCTTGGTGTGCATGCATGGCAAGTGAGAACTGGCTCGACCACGTCACTTGTGTGTCACGGCTGATTGATTGCGGATTCTCACAATTTGAACAGCATGCTAACATCAAGTTCTTTAAACTTAGGAAATGTACTACAGAGATGCTGTAAGCATTACAAAAAGTTTTTGGAGATGATGCTTTGAGGGAAACAGCAGTTTGAATGGTTTAATCAGTTTGAAAATGGACGCCCTTTGACCTCACAAAATGATGAACATGTCACGAAAGTGAAGAAACTCATGCGAAATTATAGGCAAATGACTGTTGTTGAAATTGCTCATTAAGCTGGACTGTCTGTAAGCTCAGTGCCCACAATCCTGACACAAGATTTAGTGTTGCATTGCATGTCTTCAAAGTTTGTTCCACTCTTACTGTCAGATGGTCAGGCGGACTAAAGGAAAGCCATCACAGGTGATTTGTTTGAAAAAGCTATGCAGGATCCTAATTTCCTAAGAAAATTGGTTACTGGGGATGAGAGTTGGGTTTTCGCCTATGACCCCGAGACCAAAGTGGAATCATCTGAATGGCACACAAAAATATCCTCGCATCCCAAGAAGTCTCGTGCAACAAATCCTACGTTCAAGTCATGCTGATCATTTTTTCGACGATGATGGATAGTGCACCGCGAATTTGTGACTGGGGGAGAAACATTGCTGCTGCTTACTGTGTCGATTTTGACACATTTCTATGAGAATGTGAGGCAAATACAACCTCAAAAATGGAAGAATGGCTGGATCCTGCACCATGACAATGCGCCCAGTGACATGGCGATGGCAGTTCAGCAGTTCCTGACTGCAAAAAAATTCATTTAGTAGCCTTCCTGCTCCCCCAACCTTACACTGTCTGACTTCTGGCTGTTTCCTAAACTGAAAATTTCTAGTGCAATTTAGCACCAAAGCAGCACTAAATGCACTAGAAAAAAAATCATGATTGTGAAGAATGTTTCAAAGCCTGTGAAGACCAATGGAGCAAGCATATGTGTGCAGAAGGAAAGTACTTTGAAGATGATTTGCTTAGTAAGCCCAACCTTTCACTGAATGAACTTTTATAGTAAAATTCAGAGAACTTTTTGAATGTCCTTGTACATATAATAATTCTCCTGGATTTCATGATCTATAAACTAAATAGGCTATTTCACTTTGATACATTTGAAATATTTGAACTTTTGTATATTTATTTGCAGTTAACTAGAGAACATGTTTTAGCCCAATATTTCTAAAACTATTGACCTAAGGGCTCTCAATTTAGCTTTAGAAATGTTTCCTAGAATTTTTTTTTTTTAAGATCCCTATGTATAAAAAAATATTTTCATGCTGTCAGTTTTTAAATATTTTCATAAAATTTGGAAACTAGTTGTGGATCCTTTAGTGCATCCCTGTGAACACCAGGGTTTTGCAGACTACACTTTGAGAAATGATATCCTAGTAGTTGTGAGATATGCAGTTCCCCTCAAAATTCTGAAACTAGAATTACAAAGTCCTTGTTGACAGTGAAACCTCATCATCCATTTTGTTGGGGATGATATTTCCCTGTGTGTGTGTGTGTGTGTGTGTGTGTGGTCAATAAATTTATTCAGACAATTTTAATGAATAATTCTTTAATTCATTCTAATTTATAAATTTGCTATGAGAGTGAGGAATTTAATTGGGAAAAAAAAATTACTATTTCCAAATACTGAAAGTATTTTAGTATTGGTATATTACTAAAATGCCATATTCCCAGGTAGGCAGGAGCAGTAGTGCATAGTGCATGCTTCTTGATTAGACCATGGTTCGAGCCTATGACCACCAAATACAGATGATGCGGAAAGGTCAGGGAATGACCACTGCATATATCCGGAGCAATATGGCCTTAGTTGCTAATGCTCCTAAAAACCAAATAATAACAACAACAGGCCATATTCATAGAAATATACAAGTATCCCTCATTTACATTGTCCTGATTTCCATTTTTTTGTTTGTACATATGTAATCAATTATAACCTCCCGGTCCCCCATTCTTGCATTCTGTTCTCCAAATTCCAAATGCCTGTCCAGCTCAGCCTTAAATTTATTTAGGCTATTAGCTTCCACAACAAAAGATGGAAGCCTGTTCCACCAATCAACTACCCGCTGGCTAAAGGCAAATTTTCGCACATCTATTCTACAACTATCTTTCCTCAGTTTGAAACCGTGCCCCCTAAGATTCTTAGACTGAGCAAGAGGAAGAATCCCATCAGCATTCAGCTTGCTCAACTCATTCAAGGCCTTATACACCTCACAGGTGCCTACTCTCCAGGTGCTGCAATTTGCAGAACTTAAGCCTTTCTTGGTAAGCATTAGCATTAGTAGAGGCATTTGATGCAAGAAAGCAAGCTTATGCAGCATCAGCCAAAAAAAAACCCACTTCACCCCTCTGTTCGTTCAAAATACCTGTCCAGCTGAGCCTTAAACTTATTTAGGCTATCAACTTCCACGACAAGGGATGGAAGTCTGTTCCACCAACCAACCACCCACTGGCTAAAGGCAAATTTCCGCACATCTATCCTACATCTGTCTTTCCTCAATTTGAATTTATACCCTCTCAGGTGATTATTCTGAGCGAGAGGAAGAATCCCATCAGCATTGAGCATGCTCAAACCATTCAAGGCTTTATACACGTCTATCAGATCACCTCGCTGGTGCCTAGTCTCCAGACACTGTAATTTGCAAAACTTAAGCCTTTCTTCGTAAGAGCACCCCTTTGTTCCATTCACTAATCTTGTTGCCCTTCTCTGTACTCGTTCCAGCAGCTCTATATCCTTCTTGAAATGAGGCCTCCAGACCTGTATGCAGTACTCTAGGTGTGGCCTGACCATTGCCTTATACAAGGGAATAATCACCTCCTTATGCCTGCTAGAAAAATTCCTATATATCATTGACAATACACCATGAGCTACTCTTGCATCCCGTCTGCACTGTTCAGAGAACTTCATATCTGCCTGCACAACCACCCCCAGGTCCCTTTCATTCTCTACCACTGTCAGTGTAGTACCACAGAGTTGATACGTTGCTCTGGGGTTGCTGTTTCCCATGTGTAGTACTTTACATTTGTCAATGTTAAACTTCATTTGCCACCTCTAAGCCCATCTGCTCAATCTTTCCAGATCTTGTTGCAGCAGCATAGTGTCAGTAGCGTCCTTGACAACCCTGCCTACCTTTGTATCATCTGCAAACTTCGACATTAAGCTTGATATACCATCATCAATATCATTTATTAATACAGAAAACAATAATGGACCGAACACTGAGCCCTGAGGGACTCCACTAATAACATTAGTCCACGACGAGCAGTGTCCATTGATTACCGCTCTCTGTCTTCTCCCCCTCAGCCACCCCTTTATCCACAGCAGCAGTTTGCCTCCAATGTCACACTGCTCCAATTTGCCTGCACAGTCTTCCATGTGCAACAGTATCAAAAGCCTTTCTAAGATCCATGTATATAATATCAAAGTTATTCCCTGCATCCAGTTCCTTTGTGACTGCATCATAGTATCCAATCAAATTGGTCAGGCAAGACTTCCCCTTAATAAAACCATGCTGTGTCCGAGCTATAACTGAAGTCTTGTCTAAATGATCCTGCAGTGCTTCTTTAACTAGTGCCTCCATTAATTTTCCTGGAACAGAAGTTAAACTCACAGGTCTATAATTACTTGTGTCAGCCTTTGATCCTCCTTTGTGAATTGGAGTCACATTTGCACATCTCCAGTCTGTGGGTACCTTCCCTGATTCCAAGGAAGCTCTCATAATTATGGCTAAGGGTTTGCTTACTTCCTCTGCTGCCTCCTTTAATATAACTGGATAGATCCCATCCACCACGGGTGCCTTTCTTGTGTTTATCTTCAACAATTTCTCCTCCACTTTACTCTCAGTTATTACAAGATTCTCTAGCTTACTGCTAGAGTAGAATACACCTCTGGCTTTCCCCTCGCTAAATAACTCCTCATGTGTGAATGTCGATGCAAAATATTCATTTAGTTTGTTAGCTACCTGAGCAGGATCATCAACAGTTGACCCATCGATATCAAGTGGACCAATCTGATTCATCCCCTTCCTTCTAGAGTTTACATAAGTAAAGAACTCTTTGCTGTTTTTCTTTGCATCCCTTGCCAAAGATTTCTCGTAATCTGCCTTCGCCTGCCTAACCTCCTTTTAACTTGGTTACAGATCAACTTGTATCTATCATAGGCTTCTGTGTCATGTGTTAATTTGTATGTATCCCATGCATGTTTCTTCTCTGTCATATGCCTCATCAGTTCATCAGACATCCATTTAGGCCGACCGGGCTAGCCGGGTGGGTAAAGTGCTTGCCTAGCAACCCAAAGGTCACGGGTTTGAATCCCTCCTCGGGCTTGGATCAAAGTACTGCAAAAACCTTGGGAGGTGTATTATGGCGACAGAAGTCGATGCGCCAACAACTACCAAAAAAAAAAAAAAAACACATCCATTTGGGCCTAAACCTTCAACAATATTTCTTAGTTGGTATGTAAAGCCTAGTAGCTTCCGAGATAAGTTCTTTGAATGCTTCCCATTTTGCATTTGCTGTTGGTAACATCATCAGTTGGTCCCACTGTATAGAATTTAAATACTGTCTCAGTCCATCGTAGTCGCCTTTACGAAAGCAATAACCCTTCCCTTTACCCCTAATGGTAGTTACCTCTTTGAGTAAATTCCACTTCAGCACACTGTGATCACTGCTACCTAGTGGTTCATTTATCTGCAGATTCTTAATGCATGAAGAATCACTGCTGATAATCAAATCAAGAGTATTCCTCCCTCTAGTTGCCTCCCGAACAAGCTGATGTAGAAAACAATCATCCAATAAATCCACAAAAGCCTTGCTAGTGTGTGAGTGACCAGCCCCCAAATTCCAGTCAATATCTGGGAAATTAAAATCTCCCATTATAAGACTCTGATTTACTGGCCCACTCTATTTCCCTGTACAGTTTCTTATTATACTCATCAGAGTCGTTAGGCCTATAGCACACTCCTACTCTCAATTTTGATCTCCCAATGCTTATTTCACACCAAACTGACTCGACACTGCACTGTCCAGCGATGTCCACTGGCTTCACTTCCTTGGATTTTATGTATTTCTTAACTAATAGCATAACCCCTCCTCCCTTCCTATCCAGTCTATCCTTTCTGTAGACGTTGTACTCCCCAAATTCCAGTTCTGCATTCCTTATATCTGTGTGACACCACGTCTCT
The DNA here is from genome assembly GCF_048544385.1 of Mastigoproctus giganteus. Lineage (NCBI taxonomy): Eukaryota > Metazoa > Arthropoda > Arachnida > Uropygi > Thelyphonidae > Mastigoproctus > Mastigoproctus giganteus. The sequence continues at coordinate 26,344,857 of NC_143575.1, forward strand.
GATATCCCAACAATATCTGCCTTTGATGTTTTGAGCAATACCTCAAATTCATCAAATTTATTTACTAAACTCCTAGCATTGGTGTACACGCAAGTATACATGCACCTATTTCTATTCTTAGCTACCCTAACACAACCCATGTGTTTACTTGTACCGCAATGACTCCTGGCAGTCTCTGAAATATCCTGCATCTTGTTTTTCAGGCTTCTGCTCATTAAAATAGAAGCAGTGCAAGAATCTCTTTCACCTCTGCCAGTGGCTACTGTTAATCTATTCGTCTTTGTCTCCCCCCAAGCTAGCAGTTTTCCGACCCACCTAACACTGCCTCGATAGCATCAGCAAATATTCTTGCGCCCTTTCTATTTAAGTGTCTCCCATCCCTGTAGAAGCAATCTCTCCTGTTAACAAGTACAGTCCAGGCTGAAAAAAAATTCTACCCCTTGAGCCTTGCACAATCTTTCCAGGTCCGAATTGATCGACAAGGCTCTCATCATATACTCCCTCCTATCGTGTCTGGGCAGAATTGCAGACAATTTCAAATTCAACCCTATTTCACGGCTTTTATTCAACAGTGAGCTGTACTTGTTAAGTAATTCCGCCGGTCTCCTACTCTTGATATCATTTGTGCCAATGTGTACAACTATATCACCTTTTGTGCCCTTAAAAGATGATATTCGCTCTACAATGTCATCAACCTTTGTCCCTGGCAGACATACCCTGGTCCTGTTCCACCTATCTTTTTCACAAAGCATGTTCCCCGTTTCCCTGACAATAGAGTCACCAACAAGTGCTAGTTCCTTTGGGACCAGTGCATTCTGCCTTGGGGGTTGCCGCTGTGTTGCACGATGACCAAGTACAAGCTCTGGCGTTGATGTGGGCAGCTGAGAGCTTGATGGGTCCCTCAATTTAGTTCCTTTGAGGGCATCCACCCTGTCCTTCAAGCTCTCATATAGGCCCATAAGAACGCTGAGTTGTTGCCTGATTTCGATTCACTCGTTGCATCACGCGCACACAAAGACATCCCCCATGGCAATATCATGTCCCGTACCTGAAAGTTCCACAAACATCATGCAAGCTGTGCATTTTAGAAGGCTTTGATTCAGAAGGAGGCAACTGCCCCCCTCAGTTCTCCTCTGAGCAACAGCACTTCCATTAGCTTGAGCCTTTTGTTTTGCTGCTCTGGTCTGAGTCATGATTTCTTTTAATTTAAATAAAATTTCAATTTCAGTTTATAACCCTAACTTATTTCCCAACACAGTTATAACGGGATATATATTTTTTAGTGTCAAGTATTAATTATCTCAGAGTTCCCTTTATATAACTTCCATGTCAGTTATGTATTAATTAATTATGTTTCGTTCGTAATCTAAGTCGGTATATGTATTTAGTTAAAAGTACAATTTAAATGCCAACGAAGTTCAACAAGTTTAATAGATTTTACCGATCACTGAAAATATTATAACCTATACTATACTATCTAGGTTCGATATATAACGATCGTATGACAAAGATAAAGGTTGGAAGTTACATACAGAAGTTATGAACTGTGGACACTTAAGTATTAATTAACTTTCAAATCTTGCTGTCTCAATTCAAAATAAACTAACGATCCTTACTAGGTCTACAAGCCACTCACAAAAAACAATTTGATGCAAAAAATATTCAATAAGCGGCTAAATATGGCTAAAAAACTTCTCGTTCAGCGGAGTTACGACTTGTAACACGGGGATTCCCTTACTGATACTTTTATGCAATTGCAAGGCCGAGTAAAGAATAAATATACCAAATTAATCAGAAAATCACAAGATAATGCTATATTACTAAATTTAAATCAAAAGTTTTAGAAAAACAATAATTCCAAATCAATAAATAAGAAAAATCCACTTAGCGGCTTTGAACACGTCTGGCCCCTACTAGCCTCGTCAGCAGACTCAGTGCACCTCTTTGTTCCCCTCACCAATCTTGTTGCCCTTCTTTGTACTCATTCTAGCAACTCTACATCCTTCCTAAAATGAGGCTTCCACACCTGTACATGGTACTTTAGGTGTTGTGTTGCCTGACCATTTCCTTGTGTAACAGGATAATCACCTCCCTGTCCCTGCTAGTAAAATTCCTATATATTATTGACAAGACTCCATGACCTGCCCTGGCAACCCGTCTGCACTACTCAGCGAACTTCATATTTGACTGCACAATTACCCCCCAGGTCTTTTTCACTTTTCACTTCCCTGAGTGTAGTACCACACAGTTGGTAGGTTTCTCTTTGGGTATTGCTACCCATATGTAGTACTTTGCATTTGTCAATGTTAAACTTCAGTTGCCACTTCTCAGCCCATTTTCCCAACTTATCTAAATCCAGTTGGAGTAGCATACTGTCTTTATTGTTGTTAACAATCTAGCCAACCTTTGTATCATCTGCAAACTTGGACATTAAACCCAATATACCTACATCAATATCATTGATAAGTATAGAAAACAACAATGGGCCTAACACCGAACCCTGGGGAACTCCACTAATAACATTTGTCCACAAAGAGCAGTGTCCATTAATTACCACTCTCTGCCGTCTCCCACTCAACCATCCCTTTATCCATTGTAGTAACTTATCCTTAATGTCATACCTCTCCAATTTGTACAGCACTTTCATGTGCAACAGTATCAAAAACTTTCCTGAAATCTAAGTAGATAATATTAAAATTATTTTTGGCATTCATTCCTTTGTGACCATATCATAGTATCAAATCAAATTGTTCAGACAAGACCTCCCTTTATCAAACCCATGCTGTGTCTTAACTATTACTGCAGTCTTGTCTAGATGATCCTGCAGTGCTTCTTTAACCAGTGATTCCATTATTTTCCCAAGAGTACAAGTTAAACTAACAGGTCTGTAGTTACTTGTCACCTTTTGAACCCCCTTTGTGAATTGGTGATACATTTGCACACCTCCAGTCCATGGGGACCTCCTCTGAGTCCAAGGAAGTTCTAATAATTATGGCTAAGGGTTTGCTTACTTCCTTTGCTGCCTCCTTTAATATAACTAGAGAGACTTTAATATAACTAGATAACCAGGTGCTTTCCTTATGGTTAACTTCAATTTCTCCTCCACTTTGATCTCAGTTATTACAAAATCACTTAGCTCCCTGTTAGCATTTGATAAACTTCTGGCACTCCCCTCATTGAATAACCCCTCATGTTTAAATGTAGATGCAAAATAATCATTCAGTTTATCAGCTACCTGAGCATGATCATCGATAGTCAACCCATCTATGTTATATGGTCTAATCTGATTCATCCCTTTCCTTCTAGAGTTTACATAAGTAAAGAACTCTTTGCTGTTTTTTGTTGCATCCTTTGTCAAAGATTTCTCATAATCTGCCTTCGCTTGCCTAACCTCCTTTGTGACTTGATTACAGACTAGTTATACCTGTCATAGGCTTCTGTGCCACCTGATACTTTATATGCATCCCATACATTTTTTTTTCTCTGTCACGAGCCTCATTAATTCATCTCACATCCATTTTGGCCTAAACCTCGAACAGTATTTCTTAGTTGAAATGAAAAGCCTAGTAGCCTCCAAAATGAAATCCCTGAATGCTTCACATTTAGAATTCAACATTGATAATGTCATCAGTTGATCCCACTGTACAGAATTTAAACTGTCTGAGACCTGTATAGTCACCTTTACGAAAGCAAAAGCCCTTCCCTTTAGCCTTGATGTTAGTTACGTCTTTAAGTAATTCCCACATCAGTACATTGTGATCACTGTCACCCAGTGGTTCTTTTATCTGAAATTCTTAATGCATGAATAATCACTGCTGATAATCAGATCAAGAGTATTACTCCCTCTGGTTGCCTCTCGAACACGTTGCTGTAGAAAACAGTCGTCCAATAAATCCACAGAAGTCTTACTAGTGGGTAAGTGACCAACCCACAAGTTCCAGTCAATATCTGGAAAGTTAAAATCCCCCATTATAACACATTCTGATTTACTGGCCCACTCTATATCTCTGCACAACTTCTCATTATAGTCATCAGATTCATTAGGTCATCATTATAGTCATCAGATTCATTATAACACACACCTACTCTCATTTTTCCTTTCCCAGTGCTTATTTCACACCAAACAGACTCAACACTGCATTGTCCACCAACATTAGTTGGATGCACTTCCTTAGATTTTGTGTTTCTTAACTAACAGCATAACCCTTCCTCCCTTCCTGGCCTGTTTTTTTTTTTTTTTTTAAGTTGTTGTTGCATCGGCTTCTGTGGCCATAATGTACCTCCTAAAGTTTTTGCATTTTACTCTGATCCAAGCCTGAGGCAGGATTCCAACCTACGACCTTTGGTTTGCCAAGCAGGCACTTTACCTACCTGGTTTTCCCGGTCAGCTCTTGTCCTGTCTATTCTTCCTGTACACATTGTACTCCCCAAATTCCAATTCTGCACTGCTTATATCTGTGTGACACCATGTCTCTGATATCCAAACAATATCTGCCTTTGAGCTTTTGATGTCTTGACTAGCACTTCATGCTCATCGAATTTATTAACTATACTCCTAGCATTGGTGTACATGCACCTGTTCCTACTCTTGGTTACCCTAACAAAACCCATGTTTTAACTTGTTCCACTTTGACTCCCAACGGTCCTGGAAATCTCCATCGCTTTACTTTCCAGGCTGCTGCTCATTCTAATCTAAGCAGTGCAAGAATCACTTTTGCCTCTACCTGCAGCCACTGTTAACCTTTTTGTCTGTGTATTCCCCCCAAGCTAGTAGTTTTCCGACCCATCTAACGCTGCTTTAGCATTAGCAGAGGCATTTGATGCAAGAAAGCAAGCTTATGCAGCATCAGCCAAAAAAAAAATAAATAAATAAATAAATAAAAAATAACCACTTCCACTTCACCCCTCTGTTCGTTCGAAATACCTGTCCAGCTGAGCCTTAAACTTATTTAGGCTATCAACTTCCACGACAAGGGATGGAAGTCTATTCCACCAACCAACCACCTGCTGGCTAAAGGCAAATTTCCTCACTTCTATCCTACATCTGTCTTTCCTCAATTTGAATTTATGCCCTCTCAGGTGATTATTCTGAGCGAGAGGAAGAATCCCATCAGCATTGAGCATGCTCAAACCATTCAAGGCTTTATACACCTCTATCAGATCAGCTCGTTGGTGCCTAGTCTCCAGACACTGTAATTTGCAAAACTTAAGCCTTTCTTCGTAAGAGCACCCCTTTGTTCCATTCACTAATCTTGTTGCCCTTCTCTGTACTCGTTCCAGCATCTCTACATTCTTCTTGAAATGAGGCCTCCAGACCTGTATACAGTACTCTAGTTGTGGTCTGACCATTGCCTTATACAAGGGAATAATCACCTCCTTATCCCTGCTAGAAAAATTCCTATATATCATTGACAATACACCATGAGCTACTCTTGCAGCCCGTCTGCACTGCTCAGAAAACTTCATATCTGCCTGCACAATTACCCCCAGGTCCTTTTCATTCTCTATCACTGTCAGTTTAGTACCACAGAGTTGATACGTTGCTCTGCGGTTGCTGTTTCCCATATGTAGTACTTTACATTTGTCAATGTTAAACTTTATTTGCCACCTCTCAGCCCATCTGCTCAATCTTTCCAGATCCTGTTGCAGTAGCATAGTGTCAGTAGTGTCCTTGACAACCCTGCCAACCTTCGTATCGTCTGCAAACTTGGACATTAAGCTTGATATACCATCATCAATATCATTTATAAAAAAAAAAAAAAAAAAACAATAATGGACCCAATACTGAACCCTGAGGGATTCCACTAATAACATTAGTCCACGATGAGCAGTGTCCATTGATTACCACTCTGTCTTCTCCCCCTCAACCACCCCTTTATCCATAGCAGCAATTTGCCTCCAATGCCACACTGCTCCAATTTGTGCAGCAGTCTTCCATGTGCAACAGTATCAAAAGCCTTTCTAAGATCCAAGTATATAATATCAGAGTTATTCCCTGCATCCAGTTCTTTTGTGACTGCATCATAGTATCCAATCAAATTGGTCAGACAAGACTTCCCCTTAACAAAATCATGCTGTGTCTGAGCTATGACTGAAGTCTTGTCTAGATGATCCTGCAGTGCTTCTTTAACCAGTGCCTCCATTAATTTTCCAGGAACAGAAGTTAAACTAACAGGTCTATAATTATTTGTGTCACCCTTTGATCCTCCTTTGTGATTGGGGTCACATTTGAACATCTCCAGTCCATGGGTACTTCCCCTGAGTCCAAGGAAGCTCTCATAATTATGGCTAAGGGTTTGCTTACTTCCTTTGCTGCCTCCTTTAATATAACTGGATAGATCCCATCCACCCCGGGTGCCTTTCTTGTATTTATCTTCAACAATTTCTCCTCCACTTTACTCTCAGTTATTACAAGATTATCTAGCTTACTGCCAGAGTTGAATACTGCTCTGGCATTCCCCTCGCTGAATAACTTCTCATGTGTGAATGTCAATGCAAAATATTCATTCAGTTTGTTATCTACCTGAGGAGGATCATCAACAGTTGACCCATCGATATAAAGTGGACCAATCTGATTCATCCCCTTCCTTCTAGAGTTTACATAAGTAAAGAATTCTTTGCTGTTTTTCTTTGCATCCCTTGCCAAAGATTTCTCGTAATCTGCCTTTGCCTGCCTAACCTCCTTTGTAACTTGGTTACAGATCAACTTGTATCATAGGCTTCTGTGTCACTTGCTAATTTGTATGTATCCCATGCATTTTTTTCTTCTCTGCCATATGTCTCATTAGTTCATCTGACATCCACTTAGGCCTAAACGTCGATAGCATCAGCAAATATTCTTGCAACCTTTCAATTTAAGTGTATCCCATCCCTGTAGAAGCAGTCTCTCCTGTCAACAATGGACCATGTTACCTCAAGGACTTATCAACAACATTGTTCTAAGTATGGACAGGTGGTGCAAAGCCTGCATTGACATTAGGGATGGCCATATCTTCTACTGAGGGCCACCTCTACCCTTTGTTCCATCTTTGGCAGTGAAACATCTGTATCATGGTAGCCAGTGCTATGTTGCCATTTTTGAATAAAGTCCCTTCATACTGTTTTGTTTCTGTTGTTGGTTCAGTGTTGTTTCCTTCATTACTGTACCTCATGAGATTCCTTTGGTCTGCTTTTTCCATATCCAAGCCACTCCTATGAGAAGCTACAGGTGAAAACCTGACTGGTCATTAAATTTTGCACAACAGTGTAGTAAGCAGTGTGAAAAAAAAAAAAAAATATGTATTGTTTGGAGGATTATAGATTAAATAAAAATAAAGGGTCAACTGAATAGGATGCAGGAAGCTATCTTTTTTTTACTGAAGGATTTGGATTTAAGTAAAAATAAATGGAAGGGACAAAGAAAGGGAATTGGAAAATTTATAACTTTAAACAACAACATACCAAATTAAGTAGAGAATGGGAGGGGGAAACAGAACCTTCCGGAATTATTTTAAGTAACAATTGGTGCATCAAGGATTGTCCCTTACATGGCATCATACAGATAGAGAATATGAAAGGAAAGGCTAATATGAGTGGTCATTGTTAGAACTAGTGGCCAGAAGTAAACAAAGTTATAAATGAATTCCACTTTGAAAAGGTGCAGTAAACAAAGAGATTTCAATAATTATAAAAAATGTAGATGAATAAGAAACAGGATCATCACAAAAGTGATAGTTCTTGTTGGACAGTTCCAAATGGGTGGCGAGAATTTATGACGTTCTGAAGAGAAATAAAGTGGATTCTGGTTATTTGGGCCACCAGTTAATCAGGGCAGCTGTTTATTTGGGGCAAATCTTAAAGAACAGAACCCAATCGAGAAAACAGCCAGGGTTTACTTTGCTTAATTGGGACAACATGCCTTTTAATTGGGGCAGGAGACCGCAGCACTGGAGATTACCCTACGATTGTCTCCGACCGTACATGTGGTTCAGTCAGATTTCTGAAGGTCACAACCATAAAAACAATTAGCAGTCACCTGTTTATTGGGCTTTTCTGTTAGTGCAATCTGTCATAAACGGATAGTAAAGTCGATCTTATTGAATTTGTGATAATACTGACAGCTGGAATTCTGTGGGTTATTATGGTGAAATGTGTTCACACTTCCATGGAATCTTCAATCATATAAAAAACAAATTTTCAGAATCCTCTCTTCATTCCTATTTTTAAAGCTTTATAACTCGTTACTTCGTTTTCACTTGCGCCTATCATGTTCAATAACAAAGAACACAGCACACACTTGCAATTTGTGTGTGCCGTGTTCTTTGTTATTGATTGCTTATCTTTTTACTGTTTTAAATTTTAACCCCCTTCCACAAATGTCAGTGAACAGAAATATCAACTAGTTAGTATGTACATATTGTAGTACGTATTAATTATTCCGATTTTCACGTATCATTTAATTTTTTAATTGGTAAGGTAATAAAAGGTAAATTTGTGCTTAATATATCTTTACTTTTATAGCCTGTGGATAAATTTCCTCAGGAGAATTAAAATTCAATTCACAAACGTGATCACAATGATGGCGCTTACTACACATCATATAGTGAATGGTACTTTACTATGGTGAGTTCATCGTAATGTGATTTGATTGTACACTTTAACACTTTTATTAATACACACAATTTACATACATTCATTTCATATATATACAAAACTTATATAGGTTTATACAAATATATATACATTTCCATCATCCAGGTGTATGTATGTATTTATGTAGGTTACTGGCAGTTTCCAGGGTTCCCCCTATGTCCGCCGTCTATTAAGCGGTAGTTATTGCCAGCAGAATTGTAATGATTCATCTAAAGTGAACGACTTGAATTTTGATACGACATCAGTGACTATTTTGAGTTTAATTTAGGTTTAGCCGCGTTTTGCTTTGGGATTACTATTTACACCCGCGCGTGCGAGGAGTTTAAGTTTAGCGTTAGTTTAGTATAGGGTGACATGAATGCACTAGGGAAGAATTAAGTTTATCGCTAGTTTAAGTTTTGGAAGTTTGGAAGGCGCGAGATAGAGTAGTATGGCGTATTAGACTAATTTAGTTTAGGATTCTTAATGCTGATAGCACTTAGATCTTTGATGTTCATTTTAGTGTGTGTGGAGTGTTGTATATGTTGTTGTGGCTGGCATCTGGCATTTAGCAGCAGGGGGCTGAAGGCAAGTAGAGCCTCAACCCCCGCTCCCGTCCCTAGCCGCGAGGAGGCAGCCAGGTTCTACTATCTTGTTTAGAATCAGTTATCAATAACACATTTTGTGTTAACTCAGCTTCAATCTATATAGTTGTGCACCCGGATCCGCAGGGCCCAATCCTGACCTAGATCACGGGACACACCCATAGTATTTTAAATTCAACATTGGCTCTACATGGTTTGGAGTGTGCCCAGTTCCCGCAGGGCCCAAACCTGTCCTGGAACGACCACACCCTTAAATTTTTGGGTTGGAATTACTGAAGTAACATAGTTTGGAGTGCGCCCAATTCCCGCAGGGCCCAATCCTGACCTGGAGTTGAAGCGCACTCAATCAATACGTTGATTTCATTGATTTACATTGATTCCAATACAGTCTGTAGCAGTGTTTATTCTTGTGTTCCTAGTTTCCTGTGGCTTGTATTCTCTTTCTACGGGAGAATACCTTTTCCGCGAAGGTGGCCAGCGCTGAGAAGGACTCAGGGCTGTCGAGTAGCATTGGCAGGTCATTGGGGTTGTAAACGTTTGTTACAATTTGGAGTTGTGTTCTAAGGTCCACATAGTAATTGCAGTCAAAGATGATATGGGACACCGTCTCAAGCTCCCCGCAAGCACAGTTGGGGGATTCAACCAGGTTGAAAGTGAAGAGCTTGGCATTTATGCTGCCATGTCCTGTTAGTAGAAACATTGTATAGAGTCCCGGGTTGATCCAGGGCTTGCTTGTTTTATTGATTTCTATAACTTCTGGCAAGTATGTAAATGTTATTCTGCCAAGGGGAGAATCGGTCCAGTCCCTTTGCCAGTCAGCTAAGTACAATTGTCTGAGCCGGTTGTTATCTTCTTTAGTTGGTAGGGCAGCATCTATGCTGTATTGTGCTATGCTCTTGGGAATGGGCTGTTTTCTTTGGTATTGCAGGAAGGTGTCAATCACATCGTATATTACTGGACGTTTCCCACAGATGACACTTAGGGCAGCGGTGGAGATGGTCCGGCAAGCCCTGGAGGTGGCCAGGAGGAAGAAGCGTTGGGCTCGCAGAAGTATTTTGCGGACTTGTCCTCTGCTCAGGCTCGGTGCCCAAGCTCCTGCAGCGTAGCAAACAGTGGGGAGGAAGAGGGTATTATAATATAGTCTTAGCGTTGATGGCTTTATCTTCCATGATTTCCTGGTTATTTTCATTAGGTTTCCTGTTAAGATTTTGGTTTTCCTTAGCAAGTACTTAGCATGAGGAATGAAACTGAGCTTGTTATCCAGCATTACCCCCAAGTATTTGTATGAATCAACCAGTTTGATTGTTGTGTTCCTAAGTTTGATCTTTGGTGGCCTACGTGGGTCAAGGTGGCCCTTTAAGAGCATCTGGCAAGTTTTCTCTGTTGAGATTGTTAGCTTATGGGTTATGCACCACTGGTCCAGATCTTCCAGGACATCCGTGGCTAGTGTTTCCAATTCCCGCCTGGAGTTTCCGTTTATAAGCAAGATTAGGTCGTCTGCAAAGGCTACCTTTGTGATTTGTGGTTGACCGGTGGCGAGCCACCCGTCAAGGACCAAGCTCCAGCAAAGGGGGCCAAGAACTGATCCCTGGGGGCAGCCTCGAGTGACTAGTCTGGTTACTGAGCAGGATCCGTTGTAGACCACGAGGCTACGGTCTGTGAAATAGTCGGACATTAATCGGTAGATTGGGGCGGAGACCCCGGCCCTCCGCAACCTCTCCAGGACACTTTGCCACCAAACAGTGTCAAAGGCCCCTTTGAAGTCCCCAAAGAGACCGAGGACGTAGGTATATTCCGAGGATGAGATAGACTCCAGGACATGGTTTATAGCATCAACCGCTGATTTGCCTGCAGTGAAGCCAAACTGGGAATTGGAATTGAGGCTCTTTGAGTTGTATAATGTGCGTATTCTAGCTGCAAGTAGTTTTTCTAGCACCTTTTCCAGGACGGGGAGAAGGGCTATTGGGCGGTATGATGACGCTTGGTTGGATGGTTTGTCCGGTCCTTTCAGCAGTAATTTCAAGTTTGCCTGCTTCCACGCTTTGGGGAAGGAACCGTGGTTTAGACAAGAATTGAACAACTGTATCAGGGTGTTTGGGGAGATGGACCAAATTCGTTTGACTACTGTGACCTCCAGGAGATCCAGTCCAGGGCATTTTCCTGATTTTAGCGTGCTGACTGCATGGTCTATATCTATGTGGGAGAAGGGGTCCTCATAGCTTGTGGCCGAGTAGGTTAGATGGTCCAGCCGAAGCGTTGTTTGGGTGGTACCCTCCGCGGTGGGACAGTCTTGCTGTATGATTCCATCGAGCAGGTTGTTGATTGAATCTTCCCATGTAAGTGACTCCTGATTGTTTTGATTCAGGGTGGATTGAATGATCTCCCCTGGGTGGATCTTATCAAAAATGAGCCTGTAAACTAGGCCCCAAGGGTCTGTACTCATGGATTGTTCAACAAGTTTTCCCCACGCTTTGTGTTTTTCCTTGTAAATTCCATTAAAATAGAGCTTCCGTGCACTGCGGTAGTTTTCATTTAGTCTGTCTATTTCAGCTGGCGATCTCTGGGTCCTTCTTGCACGGCTAAGTTGCTTCCGTGCCTTCCTCAGGGCTTTCTGAAGGTCCGTGAGTTCCATTGTCCACCAGGGCACGTAGTTTGGTTTGCGGGACTTCTTCCGAAAGGAGGAGTCGCAGATTGCGGTGCACTGCGTCATGAAGTCTGTCAAGAGTAGGTCAGGAGGTGGCAGGTTTGCCAGGTCTTTGTCATTGTTAAGGAATGCAGTTTTGGCCAGGTTGTCAAATTTTTCCCAGTCTGAGTTCCTTATTTTGTATCTGGGAAGATCATAGGATTTCCTCCTGAGTGCATGGTGTATGAGTGGGCAGAAGAAGGCTATAACCGAGTGGTCACTCGACGTCCGTGAGGGATGTAGCTTCCATTCTTTTATGCAGTCTGCTATGGATGAGGTTGACAGTGTTATGTCGATGTGAGAGGTTCCTGAGGCGGAGGAGAAAGTAGGTGGGTGGCCAGGTGTGTTACAGATGTTAAGATTTTTTGTGGCAATCAACTCCTCCAGGATTTCCCCTCTGGAGTCTGCCTTTGGGCTGTTCCACATTGGTGAAGATGCATTTGCATCCGTTAGAATAATTATGCTTTTCCCTACTAGTGTATTCATTGCGTTTTCGAGGTAGTTAACGAACGGCTCAATCTCCTGGGAGACTCTGGAGCATCTCATGTACAGGGAGATGACATACAGTTGCCCAAAACTACCCTCAACGCACGCAGCTGCTGCGTATTTTGTGCAGAGGCTATTGATTCGGCTGACTGTGAGGGAAGGGTTAGCCACGGCCAGTGCTGCCCAGACTCTTGAGGTTGCGTTCCTTCCAGATCCGTCAACTGCTGGGTCAGATTGGATGATTCTGAAGGAGTAGGGGAGGCCTTTGACCTTGCCCTTGTAGGAATACAGCTCCTGGAGGCCGAGGATGTCAAAGCTTTTGTCCTGGGAGAGCTTGGCTAGGTCTGACAGGACTGATGCGGATCGCTGACAGTTAAGTTGGCAGAAGCGGACAGTACTGTGGGCGTTAGCTCTAGGATTGAATGTAATTTGTTCTTAGTTTGGTTAATTCCTGTGCTCTGGTGAACTCAGGGCACGATGGGTCTCGATAGGAGTGTGTAGCGTCACGCTTCCTGCGCAGGCAGTTGGAGCAGGAGGCAGGGTTTGATGTTGATGGGCATGAGGATTGCTGGTGGCCCTCCAATCCACAATGTCCACACGTTGGTTTTGGTTGTCTGCAGTATTTTTGTGAATGGCCGTATTGGAGACAGTTTGTGCAACGGGAGGCAATAAGGAAGTCCTTGACTGTATGAACTGACCAGCCGAGGTAGATACGATTACCCATATTCACTAAGTGTTTTCTTATTCTGGGAGTGAATTCAACAACCCAGTGTTTGCTATTTTTGTTTTTGGAAAACATTTTGAAGCGTATCTTCACTTCCTTTTTGAATTCCTCCATGGTTATTTTGGTGCTGCTTAGATTCTTGTCGTATAAGTCTTCCAGTATCTCCTCCTCTGGAGTTTCGTTTTGGATACCATAGATGACCATGGTGGGGTTTAGTTTTTTTGGTAAGTCCACGGTGAGATTCATTTCATTAAGTTTTGTACAGTTTTTAATTTTATCTAAATCCTGTTGGGTGGCGGTCTCTATTGCTACCCCCTTGTCTCTAACTTGTCTGATCGATTTGATTTTTATATTTTTTAACTCCGTTTTTAGGTTGTTAGTGATGGCCTTATTGACCTCATCACTAGTCTGATGGACACATTGGGGGTTTGCCTTTATCAGTACCACATGTCTAGCCTGTGAGCCAGCTGGGGCCAGCTGTGCTTCTGTTTTCTTGTCGACTCTAAGTGAGGCGGCTTGCGCATAGGTATATACTGGGGTGGAGGACGACATTTGCTTGCAGTCAATGATCGTTCTTAATCTCTGATTTTCCAATGTTGTTTTCGTAACTATTTTCTCCAGGTCACCCCACAGATCAAGCAGATCCGCGACCAGTTGGGGGGTGATGACCCGTTGCACCTTGCAAGTGTTTAGAAAGTGTTTCCTAAGGGTGCTCATGGCTTCTACATTATCTTCAACTAAGGAATCATTCAGATTGTCATTTTTGTTTATGATGTAGCTATGGCTATCCGTCACTATTTCATTTCCATTCTCATTAATTACCTTATCGATGGTATTGCTAGTTGTGTCTTGTTTGGCGCCTTTTGCAGGATCACCCTTCTTCAGGGCAACTAAGGCGACTACGGCTTCTTTCAGTCTTGCCACTGAGTTGTTCGTTGGGTTTGCAGAAGGTGCTTCGTCTGAAGTGTCCATGCTCCAGTTATCTAGCTGTGGTTCAGAGGACAATGAGGAGGTATCCGGCGTTGAATCCATTGTTGAAAGGACCATGCCCACGGATGCATTAGAGTCAATGTTCTGTGGATTCTAGGCAATTAGCCTTCAAGTCCTGTTGTATCCTCCGCTAGGGGGCGCAAGTGTGCCAAGTTGTTGGGGACCGCTGGTGGATGTTGGGTTTTATTTCTGAGCTTCCTCAGGCAATTTGGGAGGAAGTTATGTGGATTCTTGTGGATTCCAATCAATGGCTTCCTGGTCAAAATGGGTACTCCGCTGGAGGGCGCGACTGTGCCTAGTTCTTGGGGACCATTGGTGAGTGGTAGGTTTGAAGTTTGAGCTTCCTCAGTCAATTAGGGTGGAAGTTATGCCACCTAAAAGTTTCCGGGATGAAAAACCCTTTCGCTTTTCATCCCGTTTAAGGCGATGTTATTGTCAGATATGGTTGAAAGTTGGTGTGCTGATGGGTGTTGATGCCAAAATTCCGAGTACCAATTTTTGTGGGGGTTGGGCCACCCGTTCAAAAGTTATTATCGATCTCCCGATAGGGCCACCAGAGGGCGGTACAAGTCACAAGGGGATGAAGTAATTTTCCCCAGAATACATATTTCAATTTTCATAACTGTATGTTCAATAGGGGCCAAGATATAAGGTCTCAAAATTGGTGGTCCTAAAATTATGCACCCTGTTATATGCAACAGCCTCAGTTGACACTGGTTGCCATGGCAACGTGTCTATGAACGTGCATTAACTAGTGTAGCCCCAAAAACCCGGATGTCGGGTGACCAGCGGTCTTCCCGCCAATTCCTTTGTTAGCCTGTTGGTGAAGAAGGCAATATGGCTCCTGTTGTTCCAATGTATTATATTGTTGGCATGGTGGCCTAGATTTTTCTTCTATATCAGGCTGGCGATTGATGCCAATCGATGAAAACTATGTCCACAGCATCACAATCAGCCTCCCAGTGTTCCAGAATGGTAAGGCTCTTAATCAACACAAGTGTGTGTGAATAAGGCCACCTCAATATATGTAAACTGCCAGCCAAAAAACTCTATGTTAACTGAATTCCATATTCAATGTTAAAGTATTGGAATTTTGCAAGATATTTAAACGATCGCAGCAGCGCGAGTTTTTATCTGGCAGCTGTCAGTGAAGACTTGTTTTACTCACCGTCTTGAGCTCTATCTTCTACATATATTCTTTTCCATGATAAAACTTTTTTAACACATTTTTAATCCTTATTCTGGGAGCACTAAAAACACAACCGCACTGTCCGGTACCAACAACGAGCCTCAGTGATTTGATTGTACAGTGAATCAAATGTAAAGCAGGGATCCATTGTATTTTTAACTATTTACGTGAAACTTCGGATAATTGGGGCAGCTGCTTAATCGAGCCAAAATGCACTAGTCCTGGTGTGTCCCAAATAACCGGAATCGACTGTATATGCAAATGTTCTTTTGGGAAAGGTGTTTGGAACTGGGGTTGGCAGTTTGATGTTGAGGAGTGAAGATGTAGTTTTAAAGTGTGCATATAATGTCTCAGGCTGATCCATCCAGCATTGCTCTGGGTAAAGATAGAAATGAAATTTCAAAGTGAAAAATGTAGTTTTAGAGTATACTTATCCTGTTTTGGCTGTGCTTGAAATATAGTTTTTAGTAAAAGTAATAGTAATTCTTAATATTAAATTACTGTTGAGCAGCAAATCATCAAGCTTGGTGTGATGCAGTGAGAAAGATGAGGGGGAAATGCTGCTGAAGAGGGAAGCAAAAAAAATGGCAAGAGGTAGTCAGTAGCTGAATTTGAGATGCAGCATTCCATTGGCAGACTGTAACCTCTTGCTTATTATAGACCAGGACAAAAAGTATATTGAAATTGTCTGGTTTTTCTCAGGCATCCAGCTCTATTTAGCCAGAGGAATTAGAAACTAGAGATATAAAATTATAAAAGCGTATTATTATGTCATTATTCGGATGATGCAGAGAAAATGTCATGTAAAAAATGTCAGTGGTCCAGCAGAAATTCCATTAAATCTTAATAGCTATGTAAGAACTGACATTATAGTAGAGGAGGGGGTGAATGTATAAGTAAAGTTTTATTGTTTGAAAATGGATATTAGGGTAAATTGTAAAATTTATTGGTTGGCTGGATCTTTTAGGTTACTTTTAACATGGCAAATATATGTTGGCAGTGATAAGCAAGAGTGTGCTGTAAATTAGTGTTATTTGTGAAAAAGACAAAACATGAGAGAGAGAAGTAAAACAGAGGCTTAATGAATTAATTGGTAAAGAGTGAAGGTAAAATAAATGTTGTAGGTAAGAATAATTGGAAAGTAAATTTCATTATAAAGATTGAATAAAGGAGGTAGAGTAGAAAAGAAATTGAATTGAATGATAAATGCATTCCTTACGAAATATAGGTATTATGTATGAATGACAAGTTTATAAATAATATATATAATATTATGTAATGCCATAAGAACTACTAAATTCAGGCACACTTATCTAAAAGGCAGTCTGTTAGAGTGTGATTAGAGAGCAGCATTTTGTGTTATACGGATTGAATTTTAAATTGGAGATTTACTGTTTGTAATGATAATTGCTGATAATTCAGTTCATTAAAAAGAGTAAGTGTTGTGAATGAAAGCCTGAATAATAAGTATTAATAATATGGATTTGATTGTTGTGTACAACGTTACAGGTTTAATCAAGTTTAGCAACATTAAGTGAGTTATAATAAAAGATAGAGGTTTATTTTGAGAATACTGATTGTGGTTACATTTGATTAATTGAAGTTGCATTGTTAGTATCGATTAAGAGTATTTTAATTGAATGAAGAAAAGTAAAAATATAACAGATTAGAAATTTAAATGAAGAAAGTGATCACTTATTAGGAATGGTTCCCCCCTCTGTGTTTATGTGTAAATAACCTTGTATAATTAAATGTTTTCTTATTCTATTTTGCATATTATCCTCGATTGCTTGCTCACGAGATATACACAATTCTTTCCAATATACATTTTTGAAACACACACACACCCTCAGCTCTTAGATCTTTTGATTAAATATTGAGAATTACAACATAGCACTCATGTTGCATTATGGGCTTTAGTGCCCTGTGGGGAGCTGTTGTCACAAAAGTTGATAACAATTATCAAAAAAAAATACTATGGTGAAGGGTGTAAAACAAACTAAAGAAATGAAAAGTTAGTGAAGGAATATACTTGCATAATATAAATAAAATAATAAATATATATAGGGATATTAAAGGTCTTCAGTTATGCCTCTTCCCCACAGTCTTAAAGCAAAGGATAAGTTTTCAAACATTTAGAGGTAATAAAAGAGACTATTCAAGCAGTTGATCTAGTCATTGAATGAAGTGGTAAAACAAGCAGAAGTTCAGAAATGGCTATAAGATGTTATGGGAATTGAAAGGATTTCATTCAACTGTCATTGGATAAATTTTTTATCCCCAAGAAAGGCAGCCTCATGGAGTCCTGAAAAGACACATAAAACTTTACAAATGAGACCTTGAAGCCCAGACAGATGAAGGTAAGAATTCACCTGAATAAGTTTTAAAGCTTGTTCACACATGCAGAAACTTCAGGTGAAGTTAAGCTTAGGTTTAAGTGTCATTGAATATTTATAATATTCTTTTAGTGAACTAAGGGGCTCACATCTGGTGGGTACGTGCTTGGCGCACCCAGGATTTCAATTTGGATATCATCATCATTCTTCTCTTTCTTAGCGATTAGTCACCCATGCGCCATAAAAACCAAACCTCTTTCTTAATGATCCCCTTCTACTTCTGACTCTTGTTCTACTTTTTTTTTTTTTTTCCAGTGAGTCTGCTCTCTCTCTCTCTCTCTCTCTCTCTCTCTCTCTCTCTCTCTCTCTCTCTCTCTCTCTCTCTCTCTCTCTCTCTCTCTCTCTCCCCTTCTTCTTCACTTGGCGCATTATAGCCTTAGATGCTAATGCACCATTAAACCCTTAAACAACTTACCCAACTCTGTGTCTTGCCCATCCAAATTGCTTACAGTTGGGAAAGGCAGTGGGGAACCATCCAACTATTTTATCCCTAGATGTTGCATACACTCATGAGCCAAGATGTCAGGGGAATTCATGGAGTCTTCAAGATACATTAACCATTGGTCATGTGGCAACCAACAGGAACATTCAAGGTAATGACTCCACCACAAGCACCTTTATCCCATACTACTCAAACTTATCACAGCAAGTTTCTAGGGTCCTGAAATTACATGGCATAAAGTGCGTACAGCTCCCGGGCAGGAAATTGCAATCCCTCATCTCTAGAGTGAAAACACCGGTTCCCACCTTACTACAAAGTAGACTAGTCTACCGCATTTTTTGCCGTGACTGCACTAACTGCTACATCGGAGAAACTGAGAGACTACTCAGCAAACGTCTTTCAGAAGATGAAATAGCCATCTGCTTAGTGGGCATAGAACACTCGGCCATTGCCGAGCACTTCTGGTCAACCCGACATGACTGACCCACACCGCGATGTCGTGGTTGTTGATCAGTCCTGCCATTACCAGCGCCATGCCTGGTTGGAGTCGTTGAACATCACATGCTCTAATACTTCAGTCAACAGAAGCAGTGGATGTCATGCCCATCTTATTATTGAAGCAACCATTCTTATGAGTGACAAATGTTGGCAACGTTTGCACACGTCACAAATACAGGCTTCAACATCAAACTACTACTACATCACGCAGTTCACTATACATGACTGGCACTACATGCCCTTATGTTCTACGTTCCTGAACTATCAGTTTGACTGATGAAGGTTACCATAATAACCAAAAGCTATTTGTACTGTATGTATTTAATGTATGTGTTTTACAATTTTATATTAAACTTGTCATTTATTTATTCTGTCTTCCGTTTCACTCTGTGCTACGTAATAACTCATCATAGTTATACTGGGTACAAAAAGTAATGGAGTTGGATGAGGTGACACTGAAGGTGTAGGAATAGGAAGAGGTGTGAGATAGCTGCTATCTCTCACTGACTTAATTTAATGTATGTAGGAGAAATGGTTAAAAAAGGTATTTGATAAAGGAAATATGGATGAAGGAGAATTATATAAGGTAAAGATGGGGGGGGTGAGGTTATTGAGAGCTTTAGGTTTACAGATGATATGGCACTGGTGGCAGATTCTGAGGAAGGATTTTCGAAGATTGTAAAGGAAAGTTATGATGGGTTTGTAAAAAATAATTATTGAGAAGACAAAGTTATAAATGTAGGGAGAGAAAGGTCTTAAACTGATTACATTTATTATTTAAATGTAATCAGTTTTTATTTAGTTTATGAAATTTATTTAGTTCCTATGATTCATCAGAAAGAACTTCCATACATATGACAGCCTATTGCAACCTTTTCATTCCTACTGCTATGTCAATATGCCTTATTTTTGTTGAGGTAATTTTTAGATGAAAGGCAAAATAAAATTTAGAAATAGTAAATATACCAATAGCATTTATTAATAGGAAAAATACTTGCATAAGAGATTGCCAATACATCAATAGATTGCAGTTGCAGAATCTTTACATGTGTGCACATTAAGTTTCTGTAGTACAAACTGATTTAGATTTTAGTGATAAAATGTGAAGGTGAGCAACTGTGTTGCAATAAGTAGTACATATTTGGTTAGGCATAACTTGCTCTACTTATTGCATAATGCAGTTGTGATTTATACAGTGATGTATTTAGAAGTAATATTTTATTAAATATTGTTTATTAGATTTTTTGTAAAATCCCCTTATACCCTCAAAGATTTTTTATTTTTTTTAAATATCCCCTTATATCCTAAGCAAATCTAATGTTGATCCATATTTGGGTGAAAGCTACAGAAACTGCTTAAAATAGGGTAATACATAACATGATCTTATATTTCAGATGTTCAGGAATGAATTATCTATTTATATCATTGTGTTTATGGGAAAATAACCCTTTTATATGTCATTTTGCTTAACATCCAGCCTCCATAGCTCAATTAAGGATGTGGTAGTAGTAGTGGCACATGATGTAAGAAAGCAAGTGTAGGAGCTTATGCAGCATCAGCCAAAAAAAAAAAAAAAAAATCACACCATTCCCTCCAAATGCCTGTCCAGTTCCTCCTTAAATTTATTTTAACCTATCAACTTCCACAACGACAGATGGAAGTTTGTTCCAGCAATTAACCACCCGCTGGCTAAAGGCAAATTTCCGCACATCTATTCTACATCTGTCCTTTCTTAATTTGAACTTATGTCCCCGTAGGTTGGTAATCTGAACAAGTGGAAGGATCCCATCAGAATTCAGCGTGCTCAACCCATTCAAGGCCTTATAGACCTCAATCAGATCACCGCGCAGGTGCCTAGTCTCCAGCCACTGCAATTTGCAGAACTTAAGCCTCTCTTGGTAAGAGAATCCCTTCATTCCCCTCACCAATCGTGTTGCTCTTCTCTGTACACGCTCAAGCAAATCTACATCCTTCCTAAAATGAGGCCTCCAGACCTGTATGCAGTACTCAAGGCGTGGCCTGACCATTGCCTTATACAGAGGGACAATCACCTCCTTTTCCCTGCTAGCAAAATTCCTATATATCATTGACAAAACCCCATGACCCGCCCTAGCAGCCTGTCTGCACTGCTCAGAAAACTTCATATCTGACTGCACAATTACTCCCAGGTCTTTTTCATTTTCTACCACCTTAAGTGTAGTACCACACAGTTGGTACGTTTCTCTGGGGTTACTTCTACCCATATGCAGTACTTTGCATTTGTCAAGGTTGAACTTCAGTTGCCACTTCTTAGCCCATCTGCCCAAATTATCTAGATCCTGTTGCAGTAGCACACTGCCATTACTGTCATTAACAACCCTGCCAACCTTTGTGTCATCTGCAAACTTCGACATTAAGCCTGATATACCTTCATCAATATCATTGATAAATACACAAAACGACAGTGGACCCAACACCGAACCCTGTGGGACTCCACTAATAACATTAGTCCACGAAGAGCAGCACCCATTGATTACCACCCTCTGTCTTCTCCCACTTAACCATCCTTTTATCCATTGTAGCAACTTACCCTTAATACCATTCTGCTCCAATTTGTACAGTAGTCTTCCATGCGCAACAGTGTCAAAAGCTTTCCTGAAATCCAAGTATATGATATCAAAATTATTTTTTGCATCCAGTTCCTTTGTGACCACATCATAATAACCAATCAAATTTGTCAGACAAGACTTTCCCTTAACAAACCCATGCTGTGTTTGAATTATTGCTGCAGTCTTGTCTAGATGATCCTGCAATGCATCTTTATCTGTAATTACTCGTGTCACCCTTCGATCCACCTTTGTGAATTGGGGACACATTTGCACATCTCCAGTCCGTGGGGGGGGGGGGGCGCCTCCGTAGCCAGGTGGGAAGGAGCAGCAGTGCGTACCACACGCTTCTTGATTAGACCGGGGTTCGAGCCCGTCACCACCAAATATGGAGGATGCGGAAAGGTCAAGGAATGACCACCGCATATTCCGGAGCAATATGGCCTTAGTTGCTAATGCTCCTAAAAACCAAACAACAACAACAACAACCAGTCCGTGGGAGCCTCCCCTGAGTCCAAGGATGCTCTCATAATTATGGCTAAGGGTTTGCTTAGTTGCTTTGCCGCCTCCTTTAAAATAACTGGATAGATCCCATCCACCCCAGCTGCCTTTCTTATATTTAACTTCAACAATTTCTCCTCCACTTTGCTCTCAGTTATTACAAAATCATTAAGCACACTGCTACAATTTGATAACCTTCTTCCATTTTCAAATTGTAATAATTCCTCACATGTGAATGTAGATGCAAAATACTCATTCAGTCTGTTTGCTATCTGAGCAGGATCATCAACAGTCGAACCATCGATGTCAAGTGGACCAATCATATTCATCCCCTTCCTTTTAGAGTTTATATAAGTAAAGAAATCCTTGCTGTTTTTCTTAGCATCTTTTGCCAAAGATTTCTCGTAATCCGCCTTCGCCTGCCGAACCTCCTTTGTGACCTGATTACAGACTAGTTTATATCTGCCATAGGCTTCTGCGTCACCTGATAATTTATATGCATCCCATGCATTTTTCTTCTCTGTCACGAGTCTCATTAGTTCATTTGATAACCATTTAGGCCTAAACCTTGAACGATATTTCTTAATCGGTATATAAAGTCTAGTAGCTTCCACGATTGATTCTTTGAATGCTTCCCACTTAGAATTTACTGTTTGTAACATCGTCAGTTGATCCCACTGTACAGAATTTAAAAACTGTCTGAGACCACTGTACTCCCCTTTACGGAAGCAAAAACCCTTTCCTTTACCCCTGACGGTAGTTACCTCTTTGAGTAAATCCCACTTCAGCACACTGTGATCACTGCCACCTAGTGGTTCCTTTATCTGCAAATTCTTAATACACGAATGATCACTGCTGATAACCAGATCAAGAGTGTTACTTTCTCTGGTTACCTCTCGAACATGCTGCTGCAGAAAACAATCATCCAATAAATCCACAAAAGTCTGACTAGTGTGTGAGTGACCAACCCACAAGTTCCGGTCAATATCTGGGAAGTTAAAATCCCCCATTATAAGACATTCTGATTTACTGGCCCACTCTATTTCTCTGTACAATTGTTCATTGTACTCATTCAAGTCATTAGGCCTATAACACACTCCTACTCTTATTTTTCCTTTCGCAGTGCTTATCTCACACCAAACTGACTCAACAGAACACTGTTCATCTATATTAACTTGGTGCATTTCCTTTGATTTTATGTTTTTCTTAATTAACAGCATAACACCCCCTCCCTTTCTGTCCTGTCTATCCTTTCTGTACACATTGTACTCCCCAAATTCCAGTTCTGCATTCCTTATATCTTTGTGACACCACGTCTCTGCTATCCCAACAATATCCGCCTTTAATGTCTTGACCAACACTTCAAATTCATCAAATTTATTTACTATACTTCTAGCATTGGTATACATGCAAGCATACATGCTCCTATGCCTATTCCTTGTTACCCTAACACATCCCATATACTCAACTATTCCATGATGACTGCCATCCGTCTCTGAAACCCCCAACCCCCCTCGCTCCAGGTCACTTCTTATTCTAATAGAAGTTGTGCAAGAATCACCTTCACCTCTGCCTGCGGTTACTGTTAAACTATTAGTCTTTGTATCCCCCCAAACTAGCAGTTTTCCGACCCACCTAACACTGCCTCGATAGCATCAGCAAATATTCTTGCACCCTTTCTATTTAAGTGTATCCCATCCTTGTAGAAGCAATCTCTCCTGTTAACAAGTACAGTCCAGGCTGAAAAAAATTCTACCCCTTGAGCCTTGCACAATCTTTCCAGGGCCGAATTGATCGACAAGGCTCTCATCATGTACTCCCTCCTATCGTGTCTGGGCAGAATTGCAGACACTTTCAAATTCAACCCTATTTCACGGCTTTTTTTCAACAGTGACCTGTACTTGTTGAGTAATTCCGCCGGTCTCCTACTCTTAATATCATTAGTGCCAACGTGTACAACTATATCACCTTTTGTGCCCTTAAAAGATGATATTCGCTCTACAACGTCATCAACCTTTGCCCCTGGCAGACATACCCTGGTCCTGTTCCACCTATCCTTTTTACAAAGGATGTAAATTGAAGGATGGCTGTATTTTAGTTTTATAGTGGTTATAGGCATTATCATGTATTATTACTTGGGGGCATGTAAATGCCTAAAATATAAACTTCTCAGTTTTATTGAATAGTTCTCCCTTAAAACTATTGATATAAAGAAACATTTGTGACTTAAGGGATTAATGAAGTTACCCTTTTTTTTTTTAGGTATCTGTGATGAACTTCCCCTCTTTTTCTCATATAAATATGGAATATTGGCAGTACTTCCTATTCAAACACCTCCATCTCTAGAAACTAGGTAGAGTATATGATTTATAATTACAATTTCCATTATAGTATTTTTATGGTTTTGAACCTTCCTTCCACTTATTCACATGTTCTGAAATGAGTCTAATAATATAATGCATTCATGATCTAAATACACTTATTTCTAGGAAAGTAGCAATTAATACCGACAGAGTAGATTGCTGTGAGAGTAGCAGCAGCAGCAGCAGCTTTGGTAATGATATATTGACTGTGATGTTGCTCTAGCACAGTGGTGTCCAACCTTTTCCCGTATGGGGGCCGTATTCAAAGTTAGATTTATTTTGCGGGCCACACAGAGTGATTTGAGAAAAAATTGTGTGTCACATTTTCTATATCTTGTTACTCGTAAAAGGAAGTTTCTATTTTCATGTTACCGTTTTTTTCTTTTCAAGCTATGTATCAAAAAATGCAAATTCCCAGCACTTTTATTTGTAACAGATCTATGTCAGTGATTTATTTTTTTAGATTTTATTAAAATTGTAAAAATATGACTTACTTTTGTTTGTTTGTTTTTTAAATACTTTATACTTTTGTTTCTGTTTGAAATACTTCTTTTGTTTTAGAAAAAAATACTTTACTTTTGCTTTTAAATGCTCATTTTAGAAAATTTAAAACCTGAAAAGGATCACTGCTTTTCAATATTAAGGTGAATAAATAAATATAATGATAAACCTAAAATTGAAATATTCGAAAATTTTATTAAGTATAATACAAAATAACATTTACTGGACAAAACTTAATATTTAATGAGATGATTGAGGATGGATATTTTTAAATAATTGTTCAAAATTTGGTTGCAAATTTGTGACACCAATCTCAATACATAATGAAGATTATGTCCTGATGATATTTCTCGATGGAGCTCCAGGTCCTGATGGTATTTCTCCACTTGTTCTAAAAACCTGCGCTCCTGAACTTACTCCTGTTCTATGCCACCTTTATTCACTTTCTTATTCCAAAGGTGTTTTTCCTTCTACTTGGAAATTTGCTTATATCTAGCCAGTTACTGAAAAGGGGTGACAAATCCCTCCTATCCAATTATTTCTACTCTTTCTAAAGTAATGGAGAAATCACTTAACCGTGAACACTTAAACTATCTAGAAACCTTCCGCCTGATCAACGATCGTCAGTATGGATTCCGTCAGTGTCAATCCAGAGGTGATATTCTGGCCTATGTTCCAATTTATGGACAAATTCAATGGAAAAGTTCGGTGAAACACAAGCAGTTGCTCTTGACATCTCAGACTTTCAATCGTGTTTGGCATAAAGATCTTCTAAACAAGCTTCCATCTTATGGTTTGCCAACTCTTCTTTGTAATTGGTTATCCAGTTTTCTCTCTGACTGCTCACTGAGGATGATGGTAGATGGCTCTCTGTCTTCTAACTTCATTACTAATGCTATGCTGGTGTCCCCCAAGGTTCAGTTTTTTCCCCTTCATTCTTTTTCTCTTGTATATTAATGACCTTCTTTCATTGACCGGAAATCCTATCCATAGTTTTGCCGATGAAAGCACATTGCATTCCACTTTCCAGTTTGAGAAACCTTGCCCTGCCCAATCAGCTTAAACTTCTCGAATATACACTACCAATTCCTTAAATGCCAATCTCTATGTAATTCTCCAGTGGAGCAAAGACAACTTAGTTGATTTCTATCCTTCTAAAACTCAGTCCTGACTTACATCTCGCAAAAAGGATTCTTCTGTTCCTATGCTTATCTTTGGTGACGTTACGATTTCTAGGCAAAATGATATATCTCTTTTGGAGATTACCCTGACTTCTAATCTCTCTTGGCACAAGCACATTAAAAATATTGCTTCCTCTACATCTAAAAAACTTGGTTTTCTCTTTCGTTCTGTGCGTTAATTTTCTTCGAAACAGCTGTTCACTCTGTACAAATTGCAAATCCGCCCTACCAAGGAATATTGTTCGCACATTTGGGGTGGTGTCCCCAAAACCTCTCTCAGGCTTCTAGATTCCATTCAGAAGAGGGCAGTTTGGTTAATTAATGACTCCTCCCTAACAGAGTCTCTCCACTTGCTGTCTCATAGACGTACTGCTTCTGCTGCATGGCTTTTTTTTACAGATACTTCCATGGGCACTGTTCTTCTGAATTGGCTTCTATAATTCCCACTCTCTCTTTCAAAACAGTCCAAACGCGTGCCACCACCAGCCAACATCCATATACTGTCCAACTTCAAATTCACAGAATCAACTTTTCATCTTCCCATTTTATTCATTCAACTGCTGTTTTCTGGAACAACCTTTCTTCATATGTATTTCCTGAAAATTACAGTGCACGGAAGTTCAAGTGTAATGTCAACAAATATCTTCTTTCTTCTTCTCGACCTCCAACTCATGCACGGTACTATAGTTTTTCTCTCGTGTTTGGGGTTTTCATAAAAAAAATGCTCACTTGTTTTTCTGTTTCTTTTTAAATATTTATTTGATTTTACGAGTGAAAAAAAATCTGCTTGCAAACAAACGTTGATCCGAACAAAGTAACCATTTCCATTGCATTTTCTTTTATTAGCAGAAAATCTTCAGATGGGAAAGCCTTGTAGAATTCAAATAGTTTATTTTTGCAGTTTGTTTACTTATTTTTGAATTATATTTTGACTTGAAGATCAATAATTTCAAGTCGCAATCTGGGATTGTAGTTTTCAGCCATAGAAGTAAATGGGTTCTCAAACAAAAGCTTATTTTTTTTCATGGGATTTTATATCAGAAAATCGACTTTCAAACTTGTCAAAAAAGTAATTGTAATAACAAAATGCAATGATTCTGTGGAAATATGTTTCTCCTTTAGCTCGGTAAAACTAAATTGTCTTGCTCAACTGGGATTTAAATAATAACTTATTCTGAAATGATTTGATGTCACCAAACAAATCAGACCAATTTTCCTTTCTACCAATTTTAAACACACACACCAACCGTTTATGACTGGTTGAATAATGAAATAAAATAAAATAAAATGATAGAAAAGACTGTAAAATAATATTTACAAAAAACTAAACTATAACAAAAGTAAAATAAGTAAATAAGTTAATGCATTAAAATATAAATATAAAAGCGATAAAAAGACAATAAAAAACACTAGAGCTTTTGGCGGTGTCTTCCTCCTTCCTCAGTAATAGTGAGACTTAAATGACACATACTTAAATACCAGGTTCACGGCACACGTGGATGACCAGGCGCATACTCAGCATTCCTTTCACTTGTACCGGAACCGGAAGTGGACTGGACACATGGAAAATTAAAACGTTTGTCTCTTGTCAAAACCACCGCCTCAAAAAGGGGGTGAAGCCTAACTCCCCTGTCTCTGTTTATACTATTGTTACCAGAGGATCCAATCCACAGACTTTCCAACCACTTGCGGTCCCAGAATCTATGCGCCCGGTCAAGGATGACAGCGCTGTCGGGGGAGATCTTGTGTTGTTTTTCCCAATAGTGCTCGGCAATGGCGGATTTATTGAGCTCTGCGGTCCGTATCGCTCGTGAATGTTCTCCCAGACGGTCCTTGAGACGCCGTCCTGTCTCCCCCACGTAACATTCCCCACAATCCGGGCATGTGATCTCATACACGACCCCACTACTAGAATCCCTAGTAATGGGGTCTTTGACCTGTGACACTACTGTGTGCAACCTCCGGCCCGGAAGCTGCACACAGCGTGTCTGAAAGTCGCGAAGCATCCTCGCAATGCGATCTGACAGGCGCGGATAGTAGGGAACATACACTGTGGTAAGCGGTACAGGCGGAACTACCCGATTGGGCTCTTTCTCTCTGTTGTATTCATCAATGACCCTCTGGGGGTAACCGCACCTCATAAGATCCGTCGTGATTTGCCTAATTTCCTTCTCCCCCTCCTCAGGGGTACTGCAATGCGTTCTCACCCTACCCAAAAGTGCTCTGGCTAAAGATGGAAAAGATTCCAAAGGACAAGTATTGGTCCATGCATGCAACAGGGTGTCAACTGCCCAGATTTTATGGGTTACCTAAGACACACAAGGAGAATGTTCCATTACGGCCCATAGTTTCCTTCATTGGTACCCCTACGTATGCTTTATCTAAATATCTGGCGCAGCTGATTTCCCCGGTTGTGGGGCGGTCCGCGTTGGTCATTGGAGACAGTGCGGAATTTGTGAACTTTGTAAGGAGTCAAGAAATAGGGGAGGACGAGATGATGATGTCATTAGATGTTATATCACTATTTACTTGTATCCCCATAGCACATGGGGTAGAATGTGTAAGGTTGGCTTTACAAAAGGATAATACTTTAAGTGCTAGATCCCACCTAAACATAGAAGATATATGTGGTGCTGTTGAATTATGTCTTTCTAGTACAACCTTGGTTTTCCAAGGAGTGATGTATAAACAGGTTCACGGTACAGCCATGGGTTCTCCAATCAGCGCCATTGTTGCAAATCTGGCTATGGAGGAATTTGAGAATAGGGTTTTCGCAAGATTGGAGTTCCCTATGCGTAAGTGGAAACGATATGTTGATGACACGTTTACTATTGTAAGGAAGGGGAGAGAGGAAGATGTGGTCTCGTTTCTCAATGGTTTCTCCCCCTTCATAAAATTTACCTCGGAGGTAGAAATAGATGGTACCCTCCCATTTCTGGACATAATGGTATATAGGGAAGGCCCCAGACTTAGAACTAAGGTTTATAGGAAACCAATGTGTAGGGGCCAGTACACACATTATAGGACGGCACAGACTGTCCAACATAAAAATAGTGTGGCCAGAGCACTTTTGGGTAGGGTGAGAACGCATTGCAGTACCCCTGAGGAGGGGGAGAAGGAAATTAGGCAAATCACGACGGATCTTATGAGGTGCGGTTACCCCCAGGGGGTCATTGATGAATACAACAGAGAGAAAGAGCCCAATCGGGTAGTTCCGCCTGTACCGCTTACCACAGTGTATGTTCCCTACTATCCAGGCCTGTCAGATCGCATTGTGAGGATGCTTCGCGACTTTCAGACACGCTGTGTGCAGCTTCCGGGCCGGAGGTTGCACACAGTAGTGTCACAGGTCAAAGACCCCATTACTAGGGATTCTAGTAGTGGGGTCGTGTATGAGATCACATGCCCGGATTGTGGGGGAGACAGGACGGCGTCTCAAGGACCGTCTGGGAGAACATTCACGAGCGATACGGACCGCAGAGCTCAATAAATCCGCCATTGCCGAGCACTATTGGGAAAAACAACACCAGATCTCCCCCGACAACGCTGTCATCCTTGACCGGGCGCATAGATTCTGGGACCGCAAGTGGCTGGAAAGTCTGTGGATTGGATCCTCTGGTAACAATAGTATAAACAGAGACAGGGGAGTTAGGCTTCACCCCCTTTTTGAGGCGGTGGTTATGACAAGAGACAAACGTTTTAATTTTCCATGTGTCCAGTCCACTTCCGGTTCCGGTACAAGTGAAAGGAATGCTGAGTATGCGCCTGGTCATCCACGTGTGCCGTGAACCTGGTATTTAAGGATGTGTCATTTAAGTCTCACTATTACTGAGGAAGGAGGAAGACACCTCCGAAAGCTCTAGTGTTTTTTATTGTCTTTTTATTGCTTTTATATTTATATTTTAATGCATTTTAACTTATTTACTTATTTTACTTTTGTTATAGTTTAGTTTTTTGTAAATGATTAAAAGTTTTTTGTAAATATTATTTTACAGTCTTTTCTATCATTTTATTTTATTTTATTTCATTATTCAACCAGTCATAAATGGTTGGTGTGTGTGTTTAAAATTGGTAGTATGAATAATCCCAACCTCAGAGGCCTTATTGCAGATATAATTTTCCTTTCCCCTGTAGTTTTAAATTAAGAGCATTTAAATGATTAGAAATGTATGTATGAATTGCACGATCAACAGCCACTCCACATTTGATAGTTGTTTTTATTCGTCTCCCTTTTTCTATGTTGAAAAATTTGGTGATGTTTCAACAGCCACATTAAGAGCATGTGATGTTGTAAAATTTACAGTTGAAATAACCACATTCATAACGTGTTGGAGATCCAATACTTTCCCATAAAGAGCTTCTTGATGCACAATTCAGTGAATTCCAATCGGAGTTTCAGCTCCGATATGTATAATTTTCTTCGTTATTCTACCCATAAGCCCAATGTTTTAACCAATCATATTTTTTGCACCACCACTTGTGACTTCTACCAGGTTTTTAATATTTAATCCTAACTTTTCGATAGATTGGTAAAGATTTTCACCTGTAGTTGTTCCGTGCATACTCTGTAGATCAGCTAAATCTTCAATTCGTTCAAAATTATCATTAATTCCCTGTATGAAGATGAGGAGTTGGGTTGTGTCATTTACATCAATATTGTCATCCAGTGCCACACTAAAATATTTCATTTGTTATATGTTTTCCAAAGGTTGTTCGAACAAATTCTTTCCAATATCTTCTACTCTTTGCATAATTGTTTGTTGAGACAAACTAATGTCTTGTATCATTCTTCGTTTCTCTGGACAAATTTCTTTCACAACTTTTAACAAACAACGCTTAACAAAATTCATCATCATTGAACGGTTTACTTTCAAAATTGATCAAATGTGCAACTTGATAATTGACACGTACAGCTGAGAAATTTCTTGACTGATACATTTTCAGTATGTTTTGTTTTCTTAATTCATTTTATAACTTTAAACACTTTTCTTTTCGCAGCACTCCTTTATGTTGATCATAAGATTTATGATTGGAATTAGTGTTATATTCTTTAAAAAGTCACAGTCTTCTGACACACCAAACACACTGCTTTTTCGTGTTAACCAATGAAGAAGTCCACTTCAGTCCACCTTAGATCAAAAACACGACACTCCAAATCGATTTTTCCCTTTTGAAACATTTTTAAGAATGATTTTTTTTTGGATTCAATACAAATTAGTAATTAATTCAATGCAATGAACAAGCTATATCAAAATACATAACTGTATTTAGCATCCATATAACTGCACTGAACCACATGTACATTAGCATTATCATTAGTAGAGGCATTTGATGATGCAAGAAATCAAGCTTATGCAGCATCAGCCAAAAAAAAAAAAAAAAAAACCACTTCCACTTCACCCCTCTGTTCGTTCAAAATATCTGTCCAGCTGAGCCTTAAACTTATTTAGGCTATCAACTTCCACGACAAGGGATGGAAGTCTGTTCCACCAACCAACTATCTACTACTGGCTAAAGGCAAATTTCCGCACGTCTATCCTACATCTGTCTTTCCTCAATTTGAATTTATGCCCTCTCAGGTGATTATTCTGAGCGAGAGGAAGAATCCCATCAGCATTGAGCATGCTCAAACCATTCAAGGCTTTATACACCTCTAGCAGATCACCTCGCTGGTGCCTAGTCTCCAGACACTGTAATTTGCAAAACTTAAGCCTTTCTTCGTAAGAGCACCCCTTTGTTCCATTCACTAATCTTGTTGCCCTTCTCTGTACTCGTTCCAGCAGCTCTACACCCTTCTTGAAATGAGGCCTCCAGACCTGTATACAGTACTCTAGGTGTGGCCTGACCATTGCCTTTTACAAGGGAATAATCACCTCCTTATCCCTGCTAGAAAAATTCCTATATATCATTGACAATACACCATGAGCTACTCTTGCAGCCCGTCTGCACTGATCAGAGAATTTCATATTTGCCTACACAACCACCCCCAGGTCCCTTTCATTCTCTACCACTGTCAGTGTAGTACCACAGAGTTGATACGTTGCTCTGGGGTTGCTGTTTCCCATGTGTAGTACTTTACATTTGTCAGTGTTAAACTTCATTTGCCACCTCTCAGCCCATCTGCTCAACCTTTCCAGATCCTGTTGCAGCAGCATAGTGTCAGTAGTGTCCCTGACAACCCTGCCTACCTTTGTATCATCTGCAAACTTCGACATTAAGCTTGATATACCCTCATCAATATCATTTATGAATACAGAAAACAATAATGGACCCAACACTGAGCCCTGAGGGACTCCACTAATAACATTAGTCCACGAAAAGCAGTGTCCATTGATTACCACTCTCTGTCTTCTCCCCCTCAGCCACCCCTTTATCCGGCGCCTCCGTAGCCAGGTGGGAAGGAGCAGCAGTGCATAGCACACGCTTCTTGATTAGACCGGGGTTCGAGCCCGTCACCACCAAATACGGAGAATGCGGAAAGGTCAGGGAATGACCACCGCATATCCCGGAGCAATATGGCCTTAGTTGCTAATGCTCCTAAAAATCAAATAACAAATAACAAACATAACCCCTTTATCCACAGCAGCAATTTGCCTCCAATGTCACACTGCTCCAATTTGTGCAGCAGTCTTCCATCTGCAACAGTATCAAAAGCCTTTCTAAGATCCAAGTATATAATATCAAAGTTATTCCCTGCATCATAGTATCCAATCAAATTGGTCAGGCAAGACTTCCCCTTAACAAAACCATGCTGTGTCCGAGCTATAGCTGAAGTCTTGTCTAAATGATCCTGCAGTTCTTCTTTAACTAGTGCCTCCATTAATTTTCCTGGAACAGAAGTTAAACTCACACGTCTATAATTACTTGTGTCAGCCTTTGATCCTCCTTTGTGAATTGGGGTGACATTTGCACATCTCCAGTCTGTGGGTACCTCCCCTGAGTCCAAGGAAGCTCTCATAATTATGGCTAAGGGTTTGCTTACTTCCTTTGCTGCCTCCTTTAATACAACTGGATAGATCCCATCCACCCCGGGTGCCTTTCTTGTGTATATCTTCAACAATTTCTCCACCACTTTACTCTCAGTTATTACAAGATTCTCTAGCTTACTGCTAGAGTTGAATACACCTCTGGCTTTCCCCTCGCTAAATACTCATGTGTGAATGTCGATGCAAAATATTCATTTAGTTTGTTAGCTACTTGAGCAGGATCATCAACAGTTGACTCATCGATATCAAGTGGACCAATCTGATTCATCCCCTTCCTTCTAGAGTTTACATAAGTAAAGAACTCTTTGCTGTTTTTCTTTGCATCCCTTACCAAAGATTTCTCGTAATCTGCCTTCGCCTGCCTAACCTCCTTTGTAACTTGGTTACAGATCAACTTGTATCTATCATAGGCTTCTGTGTCATGTGTTAATTTGTATGTATCCCATGCATGTTTCTTCTCTGCCATATGCCTCATCAGTTCATCTGACATCCATTTAGGCCTAAACCTTGAACAATATTTCTTAGTTGGTATGTATAGCCTAGTAGCTTCCAAGATAAGTTCTTTGAATGCTTCCCATTTTGCATTTGCTGTTGGTAACATCATCAGTTGGTCCCACTGTATAGAATTTAAATACTGTCTCAGTCCATCGTAGTCGCCTTTACGAAAGCAATAACCCTTCCCTTTACCCCTAATGGTAGTTACCTCTTTGAGTAAATCCCACTTGAGCCCCCAAATTCCAGTCAATATCTGGGAAATTAAAATCTCCCATTATAAGACTCTCTGATTTACTGGCCCACTATTTCCCTGTACAGTATCTTATTATACTCATCAGAGTCATTAGGCCTATAGCACACTCCTACTCTCAATTTTGATCTTCCAATGCTTATGTCACACCAAACTGACTCGACACTGCACTCTCCAGCGATGTCCACTGGCTTCACTTCCTTGGATTTTATGTATTTCTTAACTAATAGCATAACCCCTCCTCCCTTCCTATCCAGTCTATCCTTTCTGTAGACGTTGTACTCCCCAAATTCCAGTTCTGCATTCCTTATATCTGTGTGACACCACGTCTTTGATATCCCAACAATATCTGCCTTTGATGTTTTGAGCAATACCTCAAATTCATCAAATTTATTTACTAAACTCCTAGCATTGGTGTACACGCAAATATACATGCACCTATTTCTATTCTTAGCTACCTTAACACAATCCATGTATTTACTTGTACCGCAATGACTCCCGGCAGTCTCTGAAATATCCTGCATCTTGTTTTTCAGGCTTCTGCTAATTTCAGTAGAAGCAGTGCAAGAATCTCTTTCACCTCTGCCAGTGGCTACTGTTAATCTATTTGTCTTTGTCTCCCCCCAAGCTATCAGTTTTCCGACCCACCTAACACTGCCTCGATAGCATCAGCAAATATTCTTGCACCCTTTCTATTTAAGTGTATCCCATCCTTGTAGAAGCAATCTCTCCTGTTAACAAGTACAGTCCAGGCTGAAAAAAATTCTACCCCTTGAGCCTTGCACAATCTTTCCAGGGCCGAATTGATCGACAAGGCTCTCATCATATACGCCCTCCTTTCGTGTCTGGGCAGAATTGCAGACACTTTCAAATTCAACCCTATTTCACGGCTTTTTTTTCAACAGTGAGATGTACTTGTTAAGCAATTTTGCCGGTCTCCTACTCTTGATATCATTAGTGCCAACATGTACAACTATATCACCTTTTGTGCCCTTAAAAGATATCTGCTCCACAATCATCAACCTTTGCCCCCGGCAGTCATACCCTTGTCCTGTTCCACCTATCCTTTTTACGAAGCATGTTCCCCGTTTCCCTGACAATAGAGTCACCAACAACTACTAGTTCCTTTGGGACCAGCGCATTCTGCCTTGGGGGTTGCCGCTGTGTTGCACGACGACCAAGTGCAAGCTCTGGCATTGATGTGGGCAGCTGAAAGCTTGATGGGCCCCTCAATTTAGTTCCTTCGAGGGCATCCACCCTGTCCTTCAAGCTCTCTTATAGGCCCATAAGAACGCTGAGTTGTTGCCTGATTTCGATACACTCCTTGCATCGCGCACACACAAAGACATCCCCCATGGCAATATCATGTCCCGTACCTGAATGCTCCACAAACATCATGCAAGTTGTGCATTTTAGAAGGCTGTGATTCAGATACAGTTTGTTTGATGCACATGTTTGATATGACTGTATCAAACACATGTTTGATACAGTCAAGCTGGACGCTTGCATGCTTGTACTTGCAGTGGAGATTGATGCTGTTTTAGTTCACTTTCTGCACGGGCCTTATAAAAGTTTTTTGCGGGCTAGATCTAGCCCGCAGGCTGTAGGTTGTTCACCACTGCTCTAGCACATGATGATCCTTTCATGGGATAGCATTAGACAGTGTTTCTCCTTAACACAATACTATAATGCTTACATATTTATTGAAATATGCAAGCATTATAGTATTGTGTTAAAGCAGAGGTTCCCAAGTTGTGCCTTCCCCCCACAGCACACTTGGTTTTTGGGGGTCACCTGTTGTTTTCACGAGGAACTTTTTTAAAATAATATGGACAAGCCATTCCATTAATCCAGGTAGGCTATGAAGCATTTTTTTATTTCTGTTATTCATATTTTATTTCTTTGAGTTAAATGTATTAAAGTATATATATTAATTTATAAAAGTATGTATATTCATAGCTAAGTTTTATGCCAAATTTGTTTCTTTGCACTTGAAGGGGAGGGGGTGTACATGAAATTTTTGAAAAATTTTAAGGGAGGCTCAAGGTATAAAAGTTTGGGAACCTCTGTGTTAAAGATTTTGATGAAAGATAAAAACAAACAAAGCCAGCTGAATTTACTGAATAATCATTCTTGAATATATGTTTGTTCATAATATTGGCCTTGTCTTTTGTATCTACAAAGATAAAATCATACATCATTCTAAAAGTATCAAATAGAAATAGAGTTTATGATTTTAACTAGAATTTAATGAGTGAATTTTTAAATATGAAAGTAAGTAATCAGTGTGAGTGAGTTAGTCAAGAATGAGTAAGGATCCTTTCAGCCTGTTTAACCAATTAATTATTCTGAGCAATGCAGACAGTCTGCTAGGACCTCTAATGGGATTCTGCCAATGATATACAGAAATTTTGCCAGTAGGGTCAGGTAAGTTATTATTCCATTATATAATGTAGTGGTTGGGCCACATCTTCAAAGTTGCATATAGGTCTGGAAGCCTTGTTTTTATTAAAGATTTGAGTCTGTTGGAATGGGTACAGAGAAGAGCAGTAAGATTAGTCAGGGACACAAAAAGGGGTGGAAGTGGACAGGTTACCAGAGGGAATGGACAGATGATGTGTACTGGATTTTTTTTTTTTTTTTTCGGGCTGATGGAAGCTTGCTTTGTTGCATCATTTCCAACTGCTAATAATCAAACACTGAACTATAACAATAGTCAATAACAATAGTTCCTT
Source organism: Mastigoproctus giganteus (assembly GCF_048544385.1). Taxonomy (NCBI): domain Eukaryota; kingdom Metazoa; phylum Arthropoda; class Arachnida; order Uropygi; family Thelyphonidae; genus Mastigoproctus; species Mastigoproctus giganteus. Next base: position 26,381,077 of record NC_143575.1, read on the forward strand.
TGAAAAAAATATGCCTATCAACTTCAGACCATAATCTATTATATGGGCTGACATATTTCTTCCTCCATTTTGAAACTTAATAGCTGACATATAGCCCATGTTATAGCAAAAATGTAGTATAACTTCATTATAGGAACAGCCAACTTTACAGTTGATTCTTATACATCATTTTGTCTCCTGTTCTTTAAAATGTGAATGTGTTAATATGTTGCTAAGAACAATTGCTGCCAATTTGACTGCTTAAGATGAATGGTTAAGAATTATTTTTCTGTAAAAAAAAAAAAAAAAAACATTTTAAAAATACAGTTTAAATTATGTAATAAAATATGATAGCCATTTTTATACTTTTTTTACAGTGCTCTTTGGAATAAAGGCATACCATCTTCAGAATTATCCCACAATGACGTAAGTATTTGTAACTGGACAGTGAAGAAAATCTTTTTTTTGCTGATGTGAATTTAGTAGTGATGAAAAATTGCATTGGCTTTTTTCACTTATAAAATAAGTTCAGATTTAATCCTAAAATTATTAATATGTATTCTGAATTAAATGTTGAAAGAACCCTCCAAGGTCAGTAATGTGATACATATTCTTTTGCACACTGATCATGTGTTTTTTTTTTTTTATCAGTGTTATGGTTATATACAATATAAAATATAAAGGAAATATAATAAAGATTGTACACTTAATTTTAAAACAACTTGTGTAAATTAAATAAAATTTATCTATAATTAAAACATTAAAAACTAATAAAATATGGAAGCTTTTGACACATAGATGTCTTCTTCAGGTATCCTGATTCACATCTGGCAGTACACTTAAATGACTGAAATAACACATGGAATTGACCATGTAATCTTTCTTTCATGTGGTTGACACAACATCTTTATTATCACAGTCTGATGTAACACCAACTGGTTTACTTCTCCCTCCCCCCACCTTCCATCCATCATATATCACACCCAACGTAGTAGTAGAGACTCAAAAACTGGGTGTGTATGAGCATTTCTGTCTTTGTTTTTCACATTATATGTGCATAGCCTTGAGCCCAGTTTAGCATTGTTGGCAATTTTAGTATCCAGTTATAGCTGCTGTATAGGACTTTGTGTGGTGTCCTTCTTGCCATATGTGTTCAGCAATTGCCAAACTGAAATTTGCATTTTGTGTTGCATCAACTTGGTTTCCCATTTGAGTCTTGTTACCTCTTTATGCCTCACTGATGTAGCATGCATTGCATTCTTTACAATTATTCCTATAAATTACTCCACTCCTGATCATTCAGATGTAGGGGACTTACTTTGGGGAAGGTATTGATTGCAATTTCCTGCCAGGTACTTTTGTGCATTGGATATTATTGTTTTCATTCTTTGGCAATCCTTGGTGACACCTCTGGATAGAATGGAGCTTAATGATTTTGTAATAACTGAGAGCAAAGTGGAGGAGAAATTGTTGAAGTTAAACATAAGAAAAGCACCTGGGGTGTGTGGGATCTATCCAGTTATATTAACGGAGGCAGCAACGGAAGTAAGCAAACCCTTAGCCATAATTATGAGAACATCCTTGGATTAAAAGGAAGTCCCAACAGACTGGAGATGTGCAAATGTATCCCCAATTCACAAAAGGGGATCAAAGGGTGACACAAGTAATTAGAGACCTGCTAGTTTAACTTCTGTTCAGGGAAAAATAATGAAGTCACTGGTTAAAGAAGCATTGCAGGACAAGACTGCAGTAATAATTCTAATAATTCAGACACAGCATAGGTTTGTTAAGGGAGTCTTGTCTAACAAATTTGATTGGATACTATGATGTGGTTACAGAGGAACTGGATGTAAAAAATAATTTTGATAACATATACTTGGATTTCAGGAAAGCTTTTGACACTGTTGCACATGGAAGACTATGGTGCAAATTGGAGCAGCATGGTATTAAGGGCAAGTTGCTACAATGGATAAAAGCGTGGTTGAAGACAGAATGATAATCAATGGACGCTGCTCTTCATGGACTAATGTTATTAGTGGAGTTCCACTAATAACAGTAAACGACAGTAATGGCAGTGTGCTACTGCAACAGCATCTAGAAAATTTGGGCAAATGGGCTAAGAAGTGGCAACTGAAGTTTAACCTTGACAAATGCAAAGTAATGCATTTGTCAAGGTTATGTACAAACTGTGTGGTACTACACTTGGGAGTGATTGTGCAGTCAGATATGAAGGTGTCTGAGCAGTATAGACAGGCTGCCACAGCAGGTCAGGAAGTATTGTCAATGATATACAGGAATTTTGCTAGTAGTGAAAAGGAGGTGGTTATTCCTTTGTATAAGGCAGTGGTCAGAGCATGTCTTGAGTACTGCGTATGGGTCTGGAGGCCTCATTTTAGGAAAGATGTATAGTTGCTTGAGCAAGTACACAGAAGGGCTACAAGATTGGTGAGGGAACAAAGGGGTCCTCTTACCAAGAAAGGCTTAATTACTGCAAATTGCAGTGGTTGGAGACTAGGCACCTGCGAGATGATCTGGTTGAGATGTATAAGGCCTTGAATGGGTTGAACAGGCTCAATTCTGATAGGATTCTTCCTCTTGCTCAGATTACGAACCTGAAGGGGACATAAATTCAAATTGAGGAAAGACAGTTGTAGAATAGATGTGCATAAATTTGCCTTTAGCCAGCAGGTAGTTGATTGCTGGAACAAATTTCCATCTGTCATTAGGACGGTGATTGCTTAAATAAATTCAAGGAGGAACTGGACAAACTTTATGGAGGGAATTAATGCATGCAATGTTTTTTTTTTTTTTGGCTGATGCTACATAGAATTGTTTTCTTGCATCACATGCCTCTACTACTAGTACTTGGCCAATTCCATGTGTTTTTTGGTTTAAGCACACTGATAGATCTGAATCTGTATGGCCAAAGAAGACATAAATGTATCAAAAGCTTCCACATTTTATTGCGGTTCCTTTTAATGTTTTGTTGTTATTTGGTTTCTAGGAACATTAGCAACTAAGGCCATATTGCTCCGGGGATATGCGGTGGTCACGGGCTCGAACCCCGGTCTAATCAAGAAGCGTATGCTACAACTGCTGCTCCTGCCCACCTGGCTACGGAGGCACCTTTAATGTTTTAATTATGCATAACTTTATTTTATTTTTGCAATTTATTTTAAAATTAAGGGTACAGTATTTGTTTATATTTATTTATAGTTTATGTATATAACCATAATATCAATATTAAAAGAAATTTTGAACATCTATGGTCAGTGTGTCCTATGAGCCAGCTATGTGCCCGGCTTGTAGGATATCGCCTAATATAACATCAGCGCAGAGAAGGGCGCTGCAGCAGTTACAATGGGATGAGAGTATCACGGTGTTGCCGGCGGACAAAGGTAGATTGACGGTGGTGTTAGACCTGGATGACTATCGGGGGAGGTCCTTGATTTATTGAATGATACGTCCACGTACAAAGTGGTGAATAGGAATCCTTTGGTGGGGCTGGAGCAACAAACCAATAAGCTGGTACAGAAGTGGCACAAGGCAGGCAAGATATCGGAGGAAGTTTCTTGGTGGTTACGTGTGTCGGGTTGTACGTTACTCAGATTCTATGGTTTACCTAAAGTGAATAAGGTAGGTGTGCTGTTGAGGCCGTTTGTATCGTTTGGTTTCTCCTTTTTTGGGCCGGATTAGCTGGACGGTGAAGAATAGTCAGGAATTTATACGGTTTGCCCAGGATCAGAACATCGAAGAAGAAGAAATTTTGTATCATTTGATGTGATGTCGTTATTCACATGCATTCCAGTGGATCATGCTTTGGATTGTGTGCGCACAGTCTTGGAGGGTGATAATACCTTGAGAGATAGGACAAATTTGAGTGTACTGGACATATGTGAAGGTGTTAGCTTGTGTTTGGGTCATGGCTATGGGTTCACTTATTAGCACAGTCATTGCTAATTTAGCAATGGAAGAATTTGAGAATAAGATGTTAAGCTCCTCTGGTCCCTGCCCCTGCGGGCGTGGAAGAGGTATGTGGATGATACGTTCACTATACTACGTAGAGGACGTGGGCCAGAGGTTCTCAATTGGCTAAATAGTCATTCCCCCTTTATAAGTTTACCTCCAAGGTCGAGCAGGAGAGGGCAATCTGCCATCTTTGGATGTCTGGATTTACAGGGTGGGCCGACAATTAAAAACAAGAGTGTTTAGGAAGGAGATGTATCGGGCCCAGTATACTCATTTTGGTTCTGCCCAGACTGGAGGTCATAAGAAGAGTGTAGTTAGTGCTTTAATGAGCAGCGCTTGGTCACACTGCTCTACCTCAGAGGATTGGGAGGAAGAAATTAAACGGGTCACGGCCGATCTTGAGATGTGGATATCCCCAGAACGTGATTGAAGGTTGTTGCGGACATGGTACTCAGAGGGAGGAGGGGGGTACTTGGCTCCACTGCGTACATTCACTATCTGGGCGTTTCGCAACCAATAGCCCATATCTTATGGTCGTACCAAATACGTTGTGTGCAGCTTCCAGGTCGGAAGCTGCACACAGTGATGGTGGCAATTAATGACCCTGTTGTGGGAGTTGACAACAGTGGTGTTGTCTACAAAATTCAGTGTCCGGATTGTGGGGGATGTTACGTAGGTGAGACTAAGCGCAGATTACACGATAGATTGGGGGAACATAGCAGGGTGCTTAGATTGGCTAATGTCTCGGGGTCGGCTCTGGCGGAACATGCCTGGGAAACCAGGCATGGGATAACAGCCGAAGGAACTGTAATTACAGATAAGGTAGAGGGTTTCTGGAACTGGAAGTGGCTGGAGAGCCTAAGGATTTGTTCTTTGGGTGATCATAGCCTAAATAGGGATAATGGTTATAGGATTAATGTAATGTTTGAGACCGTTATCCTGGATAGGGATGAGCGTTTTAAAGACGTATAGCCCCGAGCCACTTCCAGTGCTGATATACAGGGAACCGAGCATGCACAGGTACCATAGTACACCTTGGGTCTGCTGGGAAGGCTTAGTGCTTTATAATGAATTGTTGATGCAGCACTACTTATGTTGAGAAAGGCAGCAGATGCTTCCGAAAGCTTCAGTTTTAGAGTAGTACAGGTTTAACACTTTTAATGTATAATATTTTTATTATTTTAATATATTCATATGATTTATTGTATTTTAAATTATATTATATTTTACAGTCGATTTTATTTATTTATGTTATTTGTAATTTAATTTTATCTATGTTTAAAGTTATAATTGATCAGAGTTGGCGGCATCAATTATGAATCCAATAACACATTGTTTTGTAGTTATTCATTCCAAGAACTTGGAAGTTGAAATTGTCACTATATAACTAAGCTAAAAGGTCATTTTTATAATGTAAATTGTATTAGTTACCAATTCAAATCATTAAAATGCACTACACTTTTATCGTTATCATATGTTCTGTTATAAGAATTAATTTTGAACGCCTTTGTGATATTTTTCTAATGCACATTTCTGGAGGTCACAACCATAAAACAATAAAAACAATTTGTAGTTTGCAGTGTATTGGGTTTTTCTGTTAGTGCAATCAATTATAAATGGGTAGTAAACTCAATGTTATTGCATTTGTGAAAATACTGATAGCTGGAATTGTGTGGTTTTTATGTTATTATGGTGAAATGTGTTTCCCCTTTACTGAAATCTTCAATCATATAAAAAATATAAATAAATTTTCAGAATCTTCTCTTAATTCCCTTTTTTTTAATTTTTTTATTTTATGCTTTGTAAACTTGTTACTCTGCGGAAATCGTGTTAGTTAGTTGAAATTTGTGCATGGAAACAGACACCTCTCGAAGCATTTCTGAAGAAGGCGACTCCTTGTGCAACAAACAAACGAGTGTGCATTTAGTCAATGATGATGATGAATAAACATTCTTTAACATTTTAAGTCATAAATAATTTCTTTAAATTATAATTTGCTCGATTTTACAGGCTATGTTTTCATTTCTTTGGATAAATCAGTCATTGTTTAAACATAAACTAATTAGCTAACTAATTTCATTGTTGAGAATGTATTCCCTGATTTTAACATTGTCTATGGGAAATAAATTCTCGCTTTACGAGCGCACTAGGAAAGAATTAACTCATAAAGTCGGAAACTACCTGTATTCTGAATTAATAATGCTGAGTTATTTGATTCACTGTAATTTTGTAGCAGATTAACTCAGCGAGCAAAGGACATTTTATTTGTTAACTTGAGACCTTATTCCAAATTCTCTTATAATAGAGATGGATTATGGTCACCATATTCGGAATGCTGTTTAATATGCTAGACAAATTGATGTTGAATGGAGTCTTTTGAACTTCACGCACATTATCCATAATACACATACCCTACATATAAATCAGAGAATGCATTTAATAGTGAGTTATTGTTTCTTTATTTGTGATGAGACTAGCAGTGCCCATGGCATTGATGCCTTTAGGATATGCACGCACAGGTATCTCTGATGATGTTAGCCTATTTTAATAAGAGTATGTCTCAGGTTTCCTATACATATATTCATTCTCTGTCTTTGTTATTCTCTGATGTCTTTCAAAATGATTTCAGTTCTTTAAATTCAAGTCTGGGTATTGTCGAGGCAGAAAAGGAAAATGCTGAATATATTTGGAATGCTCCTCAAACTGCCTCTGTGCAGTTCCTGCCCTGTGCACATTGGAACTATCCTGGAACAGTCCATTACCATTTGAGTACAATGGCAACAACACAGGAAGAACCTGGCCCTTGGCAATATTTAGGCAGTTAGAGTTTAAAGAGCCCTCAAGAATGATGACAGACCCATACTGTGAATGCCAAAAAGCATTAACGGAACACTACCATCAGAGGCCTGGATTTAGAGTGCAGTGCAACTCTCAGTTCATTGCATTGTGTTGCTTCTTCCACACTTATGTATATGTGTTTCCAGTGCTCCAATGACTATTGCTCCCACTGCATAGGTGCCAATACTAGTAACCTGAGATGCTTACTTTGCATATAGTTTTATAGATATCTTCAGTTTGGTACCTGTTGTACAATATTGGCAGATATAGGTACCTCCTATCCAGCATTGAAAGTGTCTGTTTTTATTGCAGTGTTGTTGCCTTTTGTGGTTTTTTGTTACCAGTTAATTGGTACACCAACAACTATGACCATGGTACGCTAATGATTGTGTCTTAACTTTCTGGACTATTTTATATTTGTCACTGTTGGATTTTCCAGCTGTTAAACACTAATTATGGACCCCTAGCACAGTTTGAAAACACATGCCACCGCCACCACTGTTGTTCTTAAGGATGCACATAGAGGTTACAATAGTCAAGAACCTTGTGAAATTCTCTAATGCTGTTGACTCTCTCTCTCTCTTATTCCCCCATAGTAAAGTGTTAATAACATACCAAGATTATATATTATACTTATAGGTAAGTTCATTTCCGTACAGTACTAAGTAATAGGTTATTCCACACTCCAATCAACAGAAGACACTCAATGTTTAGAATGTCAAACATCTAATATTTTTTTAGAATAGTATAGAATTTTCACATTTATTTTCATAAATTCCTCCTCAGACACCATATACATTTTCTTTGAAGAAGGGCATTATATGGGTAAGTGGAACAAGGCAGGACAACCTCCCCCCCCCCAAAAGCCTGAGTAAATTGGAACAAATACTGTGTTTTATTTTATTAAGTTATTCGGTAAGTATTTGTATTGTGTATTATTTGATGGCTTGTCAAAAATTCAAGCTAAATTAGAGGCACATAATTGAGGTTAATAAGTATCTCAGAGAAGAAAGTAAAATGAGTGAAGGGGGAATTTTCACTGTTATAAATGAATCAGTGACATATGGGCCATAAATTGAAATTTGGGGGGAAGAGGTTTAGACTGCATCATAGGAAGTTTTTTCTTTTAGCCAGCAAATTGTTACTTATTGGGATAAGTTGCTTCCATGACCAGTGAGGCTGACAAGGTGGAAAAATTCAAAGGTCAGCTAGTTACCAATGTAAAGAGGGAATAAATTTGACAGTTCATAATTTTTTAAAAATTATTATTATTTATTTTATTTATTTATTATTAGTTTTTTTTTACTGTTACCACAGAACCTGTGGCTTCATTGCACAGTATGACTGAGAGTAAATTTCAATTTTCAAATTAAACTTAAATTACTGTCAGTCACATACATCATTATTAGCATTAGTAGAGGCATACGATGCAAGAAAGCAAGCTTATGCAGCATCAGCCAGCCAAAAATAATAATAAATAAATAAATAAACCCTCCCATTTCACCCATCCATTCGTTCCAAATGCCTGTCCAGCTCAGCCTTAAATTTATTTAGGCTATCAACTTCCACAAACAAAAGATGGAAGTCTGTTCCGCCAATCAACTTTCTGCTGTCTAAAGGCAAATTTCCAGACATCTATTCTAAAACTGACTTTCCTCAATTTCAGTCTGTGCCTCCTCAGGTTCTTAATCTGACCAAGCGGAAGAATCCCATCAGCATTCAGCTTGCTCAACCAATTCAAGGCCTTATACACCTCAGTCAGATCACCTCGCAGGTGCCTACTCTCCAGGCACTGCAATAGGCAGAACTTTCTTCATAAGAGCACACCTTTGTTCCCCTCACCAATCTTGTTGTCCCTCGCCCTTCTTTGTACTCATTTGCGGCAACTCTACATCCTTACTAAAATGAGGCCTCCAGACCTGTACACAGTACTCTAGGTGTTGTGTTGCCTGACCATTGCCTTGTATAATGGGATAATCACATCCTTGGCAGTACCTCCATAGCCAGGTGGGCAGGAGCGGCAGTGCGTAGCACATTCTTCTTGATTAGACCGAGGTTCGAGCCCGTGACCACCAAATACGTAGGATGCGGAAAGGTCAGGAAATGACCACCGCATATCCTCGGAGCAATATGGCCTTAGTTGCTAATGCTCCTAAAAAATAAAAAAAAATAAAAATAAAACCTAAATAAAACATCCCTGGCCCTGCTAGCAAAATTCCTATACATCATTGACAAGACTCCATGACCTTCTCTGGCAACCCATCTGCACTGCTCAGCGAACTTCATATTTGACTGCACAACTATCCCCAGGTCTTTTTCACTTTCCATTTCTCTGAGAGTAGTACCACACAGTTGGTACATTTCTCTTCAGTTATTGCTACCCATACGTAGTACTTTGCATTTGTCAATGTTAAACTTCAGTTGACACTTCTTAGCCCATTTGCCCAATTTATCTAGATCCAGTTGAAGTAGCATACTGTCTTTACTGTCGTTAACAACCCTGCCAACGTTTGGACATTAAACCTGATATACCTTCATCAATATCATTGATAAATATACAAAACAATGGGCCCAACACCGAACCCTGGGGAACACCACTAATAACATTTGTCCATGAAGAGCAGTGTCCATTGATTACCATTTTCTGTCATCTCCCACTCAACTTATCCTTTATCCATTGTAGAAACTTACCCTTAATGCCATACCTCTCCAATTTGTACAGCAGTCTTCCATGTGCAACAGTATCAAAATTTTTTTTTTTTTATCTAAGTAGATGATATTAAAATTATTTTTGGCATTCAGTTCCTTTTGGACCGCATCATCGTATCCGATCAAATTTCTCATACAAGACCTACCTTTTACAAACCCTTGCTGTGTCTGAACTCTTACTGCAGTCTTGTCTGGATGATCTGCAATGCTTCTTTAACCAGTGATTCCATTTTTTTCCCCAGAACACAAGTTAAACTAACAGGTCTATAGTTAGTTGTGTTGCCTTTTGATGAACCCCCCCTTTGTAAATTGGTGATACATTTGCACACCTCGAGTCCATGGGGACCTCCCTTAAAGTCCAAGGAAACTCTCATAATTATGGCTAAGAGTTTGCATACTTCCTTTTCTGCCTCCTTTAATATAACTGAATAGATCCCTTCCACCCCAGGTGCCTTCCTTACGGTTAACTTCAATTTCTCCTCCACTTTGCTCTCGGTTATTACAAAATCACTAAGCTCCCTGTTAGAGTTTGTTAAAGTTCTGGCACTCCCCTCATTGAATAACTCCTCATGTTTGAATGTAGATGCAAAATACTCATTCAGTTTATCAGCTACCTGAGCATGATCATCAATAGTCAACCCATCTATGTTAAGTGGGCTAAACTGATTCATCCCTTTCCTTCTAGAGTTTACATAAGTAAAGAACTCTTTGCTGTTTTTCTTTGCCAAGGATTTCTTGTAATCTGCCTTCGCCTGCCTAACCTCCTTTGTGACTTGATTACAGACTAGTTTATATCTGTTTATTTGTGTCACCTGATACTTTATATGCATCCCATACATTTTTCTTCTCTGCCATGAGCCTCATTAGTTCATCTGAAATCCATCTAGGTCTAAACCTTGAACAGTATTTCTTAGTTGAAATGAAAAGCCTAGTAGTCTCAAAAATTAAGTCCTTGAATGCTTCACATTTAGAATTCAATGTTGGTAACATCATTAGTTGATCCCACTGTACAGAATTTAAAAACTGTCTGAGATCTCTGAAGTCGCATTCACGAAAGCAATAGCCCTTCCCTTTAGCCTTGATGGTAGTTACATCTTTAAGTAATTCAAACATCAGTACTTTGTGATCACTGTCACCCAGTGGTTCTTTTATCTGCAAATTCTTAATGCATGAATAATCACTGCTGATAATCAGATCAAGAGTAATACTCCCTCTGGTTGCCTCTCGAACACATTGCTATAGAAAACAGTCATCCAATAAATCCACAGAAGTCTTGCTAGTGTGCGAGTGACCAACCCACAATTTCCAGTCGATATCTGGAAAGTTAAAATCCCCCATTATAAGACATTATGATTTACTGGCCCACTCTATTTCCCTGCACAATTGCTCATTATCAGATTTATTAGGCCTATAACACACACCTACTCTCATTTTTCCTTTCCCATTGCTTATATCACAAAACAGACTGAACATTGCGTTGTTCACCAACATCAATTGGATGCACTTCCTTAGATTTTGTGTTTCTTAACTAACAGCAGAATCCCTTCCTGTACTGTCTATCCTTTCTGTACACATTGTACTCCCCAAATTCAATTCTGCACTGCTTATGTCTGTGTGACATAACGTATCTGATATCTCAACAATATCTGATTTTGATGCGTTGATGAACCCCCTTGATTTTTATGTCTTGATGAATCCACTTCAAGCTCATCTAATTTATTAACTATACTCCTAGTATTGGTGGACATGGAAGTATGCACGCACCTGTTTCTACTCTTAGTTACCCTAACACAGCCCATGTATTTATTTGTTCCCTACGACTCCCAGCAGTCCTGGAAATCTCCATTGCCTTGCTTTCCAGGCTGCTACTCATTGTAATATAAGCAGTGCAAGAATCAATTTTGCCTATGCCTGTGGCCACTGTTAACCTTTTAGTCTGTGTATCCCCCCAAGCCAGCAGTTTTCCGACCCATCTAGAGCTGCCTCGATAGCATCCGCAAATATCCTTGCACCCTTTCTATTTAAGTGTACCCCATCCCTGTAGAAGCAGTCTCTCCTATCAACAAGCACAAACCAGGCTGAAAAAAATTCTACCCCTTGAGCCTTGCACAATCTCTCCAGTGCCAAATTGATCGACAAGGCTCTCATCATATACTCCCTCCTATAATGGCTGGTTAGAATTGCAGACACTTTCACGTTGAACCCTAACTCATGGCTTTTTTTCAACATAACCTGTACTTTTTGAGTAAATCTGCAGATCTCTTACTTTTTATGTCATTAGTTTCAACATGTACAATAATATCACCTTTTGTGGCTTAAAAAATGATATCTGCTCTACAACGTCATCAACCTTTTCCACTGGCAGACATACCCTGGTCCTGTTCCACCTATCCTTCTTGCATAGTATAGTCCCTGTCTCCCTGACAGTAGAGTCACCAACAATAACTAGTTCCTTTTGGACCAGCGCATTCTGCCTTGAAGATTGCCTTTGTGTTGCCTGATGCACAGGAGTGAGCTCTGCCGGTGAGCTGAGAGCTTGATGGGCCCCTCATATTAATTTCTTTGAGGGCATTTGATGGTTGTCACTTGAAGTTGTCACAGACATTCTCTCAGATGTTCTAGACAAGCTGTACTTTTGCTACCTGGGAGTCTAAAACCCTGATGGAACTGATATTCGAGTGTCACTCAAGTCAAGTGGACCCAATTTCGGTGAAGTCCAGACGGTCTATAACAGCCAAATCCTCTGCTAGCACCTTCACAATGGAGGGACTGTTAGTAATCCTGGGAATAATCTCCATGCACAAGCACTTGGTGGGTGACCACCCAGGTGTGAACCAACGTAAGCAGGGGTCGAGGTGTGGCTCCCACATCACATGGAGGAATGCCGCCCCTCTGTGTTACCAGGCAGTACTAGTGGTAGATGACCCTCATCAACCAGTGCAGTACCACCATTTTGCTTATTGGAGGCTCGAAATGGTGATACCCATGTTTAGTGTCCAGAGCTAAGTTTCGGTCAACCCTTCCCCATCCTGCCCCCGTAACCAGGTGGGAAGAAGCAGCAGTGTGTAGCACACACTTCTTGATTAGACCGGGGTTCGAGCCCGTCACCACCAAATACGGAGGATGCGGAAAGGTCATGTAATGACCACTGCATATTCCCGGAGCAATATGGCCTTAGTTGCTAATGCTCCTAAAAACCAAATAACAACAACAACAACCTTCTCCATCCCTTCCATCATGCAGTATGATTGATAACTTTTGAGGTTATGATGAACATCATGGCGAGATCCAATCTTCCTTAGATTACAAGGGTACAGCTCTAAAACGGTGTTCGCAGGCCGTCCATTAGTTAGTACACTGGACCGAACCTATTGGTAACTCTCTAGGAGGCTTCCGGATCAGCTAGTGTATAATCTTGCTACCTCTACTCTGCCAGATAGTGACTAGGAGTCCAAGCAGTGTGTATGTGGGGGGCATTGTTGAGGCCACTAATGTCAAAGATTCTTACCACGTGTACGCCCTATCCAAAAATTTCATTACTTCATACTGCATATCCCACCCACTTTTTCTTACTATTGAATACAATGGTCCTTGAGGTTGTCACAGACATTCTCTCAGATAATGCCAGACAAGCTGTACTTGCTACCTGGGTGTCTAAAACGCTGATATTCGGGTGACACTCAAGTCAAGTGGACCCAATTTCGGCAAAGTCCGGACGGTCTGTGACATCCAAATCCTCTGCTTGCACCTTCACAATGGTGGAACTGTTAGTAATCCTGGGTATAACCTCCATGCACAAGTACATAGTGGGTGACCACCCAGGTGTGAACCAACGTAAGCAGGGGACAAGGTGTGGCGCCCACACCACATATAGGAACACCGCCCCTCTATGTTACCAGGCAGTACTAGGTGGTAGAAGACTCTCATCAACCTGTGAAATACCACCACTTTGCTTATTGGAGGCTTGTACTGGTGGAACCCATGTTTAGTCTCTAGCTAAGTTCCGGTCAACCCTTCCCTATCTCTTCCATCTTGCAGTATGATTGATGACTTTTGAGGTTATGATGAACATCATGGCGAGATCCAACATTCTTTACATTTTGAGGGTACAGCTCTAAAACGGTGTTTGCAGGCCGGCCGCTAGTTAGTACACCGGACCGAACCTATTAGTAACTCTCTAGGAGGTTTCCAGATCAGCTAGTGTATAATCTTGCTACCTCTACTCTGCCAGGTAATGACTGGAGGGAGTCCAAGTAGTGTGTAGGCGGGAAGCATTGTCGAGGCCACATTATGTCAAGGATCTGGGTATATTTTTACCACATGAACACGCCATATCCAAAAATTTCATTACTTCATACAGCATGTCCAACCCACTCTTTCTTACTATTGAATACACCATGAATTGTCAAACTAATAGAGCAAGCTTATCTGCGAAAAGATCTAAACCTCCCAAGAACTTCCTAATTCATTTCACAAATATATGTGGTCTCAATTCTAATCTCAACGATGTCCATTTCCACTTGCAGTCTGCCAAACCCCATGTACTTTTTCTGGCAGAATCTCAGTTATCAGTTGATTCAGCTACTGCTCATCTCAGATGCCCAAATTATTCGCCGTATGATTCCTTTCGCCTCAAAGGTGGTACTTGTGCATATGTCCGTTCTTATATTCCCTGTCAGAGACTTGGCAATTTGGAATCTCCTCTCTTTGATCTTCTCTGGCTGAAAATCTCTCTACCTCATTGCGTCAAATTCATCTGTTGTCTCTACCGTTCTCCCAACTCCACTAATCACTTGGAGCTCTTTGACTTCCTCTCTTTGCAACATGACTTTCTCCAGTCCAACTATCCTAACAGTGAGGTAATTTTCCTTGGTGATTTTAATGTTCCAACTCCAGCTGGCTTCCGTTTTCTAGTCATACCGACCCAGCAGGTCGAGATGCTGAGGCTTTTGCTATTACTAATGACCTAGCCCAGATTGTTCATTTACCTACAAGAATACCGGACAATCGTAACCATACACCAACATGCTTGATCTTTTTCTCACAAACAACCCTTCTAAGTACATGATCGAAGTAAAAGGTCCTTTAGGCACATCAGATCACAACTTGGTGATTGTGTCTTCTCCAATCGAACCTTTATCTCATGGCTATTCCCAACCGCGTGTTGTTTGGCATTACAAGAATGCAAAATGGGATGACCTGCGAGACTTCTTTTCTTCTTTTCCATGCTCGGATTACTGTTTCAAAACTTCTGATGTCAATGTTTGCTCAGATCGTGTCAGTGAAATTATTCTTGCAGGAATAGAATCCTTTATCCCACACTCCACTTTAAAATCTCGTCCTATATCTAAACCTTGGTTTTCCAATAAATGTGCTAAGGCTGTTCAAGAGAAGAATGTTGCATATCGTAATTGGCTTGTTTCAAATTCTTCAGTTTCATTTTCTGCCTACACCAAAGCTCGCTACAATTGTAAAGCAGTTATTAATCAGCCCAAACTAGAGTTTAAACAGGCTAAGAGTAGAAAACTTGCTTCTTGCCCTAATGGTAGCCGAGTATTCTGGTCTCTTGCCAAAGCTATTGGCCGCAACTTTTGCCTATCTCTGCTCCCACCTCTGTCCAAACCAGATGGTTCTGTTGTCACTTGAGCCGAGGATAAAGCTGACCTACTAGCATCCCATTTTTCTTCCAGCTCATGTATTAATGATCTTGGTAAAACGCCTCCCACCATTCCCAACACACTCCATTCAATGCCTCCTGTGGTCTTCCGTCAAAAGGATATCAGAAGGATTTTGATGAATCTTGATGCTAAGAAAGCTCCAGGTCCTGATGGTATTTCTCCACTTGTTCTCAAAACCTGTGCTCCTGAACTTACTCCTATTCTTTGCCACCTTTTTTCACTATCTTATTCCAAAGGTGTTTTTCCTTCTGCTTGAAAATTTGCTCATATCCAGCCAGTTCCTAAAAAGGGTGACAAATCCCTCCCATACAATTATCACCCCATTGCAATTACTTCCACTCTTTCTAAAGTAATGGAGAAATCAATTAACCGGCAACTCTTAAACTACCTAGAACTCTTCCTTCTGATCAACTATCGCCAGATAGTTGATCTGAAGGAAGATGGATTCTGTCAGTGTCGATCCACTGGTGATATTCTGGCTTAGGTTACCCATTTATGGACTAATTCAACGGAAAGGTTTGGTGAAACACAAGTAGTTGCTGTTGACATCTCAAAGCCTTTTGATCATGTTTGGCATAAAGGTCTTCTAAACAAGCTTCCATCTTATGGTTTGCCAACTGTTTTTAGTAATTGGTTATCCAGTTTTCTCTCTGATCGCTCACTGAGGGTGATGGTAGATGGCTCTCTGTCTTCAAACTTCTCCACTAATGCCGATGTCCCCCTAGGTTCGGTTCTTTCCCCCCCACTCTTTTCCTCTTGTATATTAATGACCTTCTTCTGTTGACTGGAAATCCTATCCATAGTTTTGCCGATGATAGCACACTGCATTTCACTTTCCATTTTGAGAAACCTTGTCCTGCTCAATCAACTTCAACTTCTCGAAACTCTGCTACCAATTCCTTAAATGCCGATCTTCAGGTAATTCTCCAATGGGGCAAAGACAACTTAGTTGATTTCAACCCCTCTAAAACTCAGTCTTGTCTTATATCTCGCAAAAAGGATTCTTCTGCTCCTATGCTTATCTTTAGTGACACTCCGATTTCTAAGCAAAATGATGTATCTCTTTTGGGGATTACCCTGACTTCTAATCTCTCTTGGCACAAGCACATTACAAATATTGCTTCCTCTGCATCTAAAAAACTTGGTTTTCTCTTTCGCTCTCGGTGTTACTTTTCTTCCAAACAGCTGCTCACTCTGTATAAATCGCAAATCCCCCCTGCCATGGAATATTGTTCCCACATCTGGGGTGGTGCCCCCAAAACCTCTCTCAGGCTTCTTGATTCCATCCAGAAGAGGGCAGTTAGGTTAATTAATGACCCATCTCTAACAGAGTCTCTCCACTCACTTTCTCATAGACATACTGTTTCTGCTGCATGCCTCTTCTACAGATACTTCCATTGGCACTGTTCTTCTGAATTGGCTTCTATAATACCCGCTCTCTCTTTCAAAACAGTCCGAACACGTGCTGCCACCAGCCAACATCCATTTACTGTGCAACTTCAAACTCACTGAACGAACTTTTCAGCTTCCTCATTTATTCATTCAACTACCGTTTTCTGGAACAACCTTCCTTCATACGTATTTCCTGAAAATTACAATCTACAGATGTTCAAGTCCAATGTCAACAAATATCTTCTTTCGTCTTCTCAACCTCCAACCCAAGCATGGTACTAAGTACTATAGGTTCTAATACCTCTCGTGTTTGGGATTTACATAAAAAAAAAAAAAAAAAAAAAAAAACCCACCATGAATCTTCAATTCATAGAGCAAGCTTATCTGCGAAAAGATCTAAACTTCCCAAACACTTCCTAATTCATTTCACAAATATACATGGTCTGAATTATAATCTCTACGATGTCCATTTCCACTTGCAGTCTGCCAAACCCCATGTACTTTTTCTGACAGAATCTCAGTTATCAGTTGATTCAACTACTGCTCATCTCAGTTGCCCAAATTATTCGCTGTACGATTCCTTTCACCTCAAAGGTGGTACTTGTGCATATTTCTGTTCCGATATTCCCTGTCAGAGATTTGGTAATTTGGAATCTCCTCTTTTCGATCTTTGCTGGCTTAAAATTTCTCTACCTCATTGTGTAAAATTCATCTGTTGTTTCTACCGTTCTCTCAACTCCACTAATCACCTGGAGCTCTTTGACTTCCTCTCTTTCCAACTCGACTCTCTCCAGTCCAACTTTCCTAATAATGAGGTAATTTTCCTTGGTGATTTTAATGTTCACAACTCCAGCTGGCGTCCGTTTTCTAGTCACACGGACCCAGCTGGTTGAGATGCTGAGGCTTTTGCAATTACTAATGACCCTACACAGATCGTTCATTTACCTACAAGAATACCGGACAATCGTAACCATACACCAACATGCTTGATCTTTTTCTCACAAACAACCCTTCTAAGTACATGGTCGAAGTAAAAGGTCCTTTAGGCACCTGAGATCACAACTTGGTGATTGTCTCTTCTCAAATGGAGCCTTTATGTCATGGCTGTTCCCAACTTCGTATTGTTTGGCATTACAAGAATGCAAAATGGGATGACCTGCCAGATTTCTTTTCTTCTTTTCCTTGGTCGGATTATTGTTTCAAAACTTCTGATGTCAGCGTTTGCTCAGATCATGTCATTGAAATTATTCTTGCTGGAATGGAAACCTTTATCCCACACTCCACTTTAAAATCTTGTCGTTTATGTAAACCTTGGTTTTCCAATAAATGCGCTAAGGCTGTTCAAGAGAAGAATGTTGCATACCCTAATTGGCTTGTTTCTAATTCTTCAGTTTCATTTTCTGCCTACACCAAAGCTCGCAACAATGGTAAAGCAGTTATTAATCAGTCTAAACTAGATTTTGAACAGGCTGGTAGAAAACTTGCTTCTTTCCTTAATGGTAGCCGAGCATTCTGGTCTCTTGCCAAAGCTATTGGCTATAATTTTTGCCCATCCCTGCTCCCACCTCTGTCAAAAATAGATGGTTCTGTTTTCACTTTGTCCAAGGATAAAGCTGACCTTCTAGCGTCCCATTTTTCTTCCAACTCATGTATTAATGCTCTTAGTAAAACACCTCCCACCATTCCCAACACACTCCATTCAATGCCTCCTGTGGTCTTCAGTCAAAAGGATGTCAGAAGGATTTTGACGAATCTTGATGCTAAGAAAGCTCCAGGTCCCAATGGTATTTCTCCACTTGTTCTCAAAACCTGTGCTCCTGAACTTACTCCTGTTCTTTGCTGCTTTTTTCACTTTCTTATTCCAAAGGTGTTTTTCCTTCTGATTGGAAATTTGCTCATATCCAGCCAGTTCCTAAAAAGGGTGACAAATTCGTCCCATTGCAATTACTTCTACTCTTTCTAAAGTAATAGAGAAATCAATTAACCGCCAACTCTTAAACTACCTAGAAACCATCCATCTGATCAACGATCGCCAGTATGGATTCCTTGAATGTCGATCCACTGGTGATATTCTGGCTTATGTTTCCCGTTTATGGACTAATTCAGTGGGAAAGTTTGGTGAAACTCAAGCAGTTGTTCTTGACATCTCAAAGGCTTTCGATTGTGTTTGGCATAAAGGTCTTCTAAACAAGCTTCCATCTTATGGTTTGCCAACTGTTTTTTGTAATTGGTTATCTAGTTTTCTCTCTGATCGCTCACTGAGGGTGATGGTAGATGGCTCTCTGTCTTCTAACTTCTCCTCTAATGCTGGTGTCCCCCAAGGTTCAGTTCTTTCCTCCACCCTTTTCCTCTTGTATATTAATGACCTTCTTCCATTGACTGGAAATCCTATCCATAGTTTTACCGATGATAGCACATTGCATTCCACTTTCCATTTTCAGAAACCTTGCCCTGCTCAATTAGCTTCAAAAATCTGCTACCAATTCCTTAAATGCTGATCTACAGTTAATTCTCCAGTGGGGCAAAGACAACTTAGTTGATTTCAACCCCTCTAAAACTCAGTCTTGTCTTATATCTCGCAAAAAGGATTCTTCTGCTCCTATGCTTATCTTTAGTGACACTCCGATTTCTAAGCAAAATGATATATCTCTTTTGGGGATTACCCTGACTTCTAATCTCTATTGGCACAAGCACATTACAAATATTGCTTCCTCTGCATCTAAAAAACTTGGTTTTCTCTTTTGCGCTCGGTGTTACTTTTCTTCCAAACGGCTCTTCACTCTGTACACATTGCAAATCCACCCTGCCATGGAATATTGTTCCCACATCTGGGTTTTGTCCCTAAAACTTCTCTTGGTCTTCTTGATTCCGTTCAGAAGAGGGCAGTGAGGTTAATTAATGATTCATCTCTAACAGAGTCTCTGCACTTGCTATTTCATAGACGTACTGTTTCTGCTGCATGCCTCTTCTACGGATACTTCCATGGGCACTGTTCTTCTGAATTGGCTTCTATAATACCCGCTCTCTCTTTCAAAACAGTCCGAACACGTGCTGCCACCAGCCAACATCCATTTACTGTGCAACTTCAAACTCACTGAACGAACTTTTCAGCTTCCTCATTTATTCATTCAACTGCCGTTTTCTGAAACAACCTTCCTTCGTAGGTGTTTCCTGAAAAATTACAGTGTAATGTCAACAAATATCTTCTTTCATCTTCTCAGCCTCCAACCATTTTGTTGAGTAAATCTGCAGATCTCTTACTTTTAATGTCACTAGTACTAAGTCACTGTACTATAGGTTCTAATGCCTCTCGTTTGGGGTTTACATAAAAAAAAAAAAAAAAATTTTTTTTTTTACCCTACACCTCAAGCTCTTATAGATGCTCATCAGAATGCTGAGTTGGCTCAATTTCTTGACACTCTAGATCATGTCCTGTTTTTGAAAGGTCAGCAAACATCACATTTCAAACATTTTTTGTGACTGATGCATTGGAGAATCGCCCCTTCGTTTCTCCCCTATGTCATAGCACTCTCGCTAGTCTGTGATCTTTGCTTCGCAGCTCTAGTCTGCGTCATGATTTCCATTTAAGTACAATTTAATTAACTATGAAATTTAATAAGATTAATAATATTTGATTAATTGATAATATTATAATAAGCTAACAGATTCCTAATTGAGTGCTTTGTATTATGCTATCTAGTTTTACTTTATACCTTATGCTATCAGTTCAAGATATATGCTGACCGGGCTAGCTGGGTGGGTAAAGTCCCTGCCTGGCAACCCAAAGGTCGCGGGTTCGAATCCCACCTCGGGCTTGGATCAGAGTACTGCAAAAACCTTGGGAGGTGCATTATGGCCACAGAAGGCGATGCACCAACTACCAAAAAAAAAATCAAGATATATATATATATGTTACGCTATTTCTTATCGCCTACAATATGGCGGCTAGTTCAACAACATTGGCACCAACACCAGGAGTCATAACTTCCAAAGCCGACTGGGCTAGCCGAGTGGGTAAGTACCTGTCCGGCAACCCAAAGGTCGTGGGTTCGATTCCCGCCTTGGGCTTGGATCAAAGTACTGCAAAAACCTTGGGAGGTGCAATATGGCCACAGAAGCCGATGCGCCAACAACTACCAAATCAAAAAAAAAATAAAAAAATAACTTCCAAAAATCGCTAGTTAAATTCAAAATAAGAAGCTAATGAATGCTACTAAACTTATTTAATATCTCTGTAAAACACAATGTAGTATGTTAATTAAAGAAGAATATGGTAAAAATTAAAAATATCCTTTACAGCAGCCAAAAATCCACCGACTGTTCTGTTCTGCAACTAGAGTGCCCTCTCCCATTACTTTGCTCTTCCTCTAGAAGTATATTACTTCATTACTTCTTTTCCCTTCCAAAGAGGAACAGTCTGGATCACTGTAAGAGAAACATTTTCACTGAAATTATAAAGTACTTAAAGAAGTACGGATGAGCACCAGCTACAACTGCATTGTGTAGAGGCACATTACAAAAACTGCTCTTTTTTTATTTTATTTTTATTTTTTTATTAAATGGTTTGGGGTTTTCATAAAAAAAAATGACAGATGCCCATTTTTCTGATTAATAATAATATTTATGAGGACAACGTCATATTTTAAATAAGTGGCAGCTTAACCACTGCCATTTGTTTAAAAGTAGGCAACTTTTGATGAACGTAGGGTTCATTCTAAGGCTACTGCATTACAAAAGTTTAAATACTACAGTTAAAAACCAAGGGAAGATAAGAAAGCCATTGTAATTTTTGAAAAAGCGTATTCAAAATTGTAAATGCATTTTGCATATTGTTATTTTATATTAGAAGAATATGCTATTTTATATTTCAACTTCGTCTGCTATGTGACAAAACAAATCAAACAATTTTATAGTCACTATTTTGTTGTGGAATTGTAACTAGAATCCACCTGCTATCTGATGAGGTGATGGGTAACTCCTGAAAAATCATAAGTGTCCTGTCTTTTAAGTAAATGGCAGAACATCACCCATACCAAAATGTATGGGTTATGTTCCGAACGTAACTTGTAATACACACCCACTAGCTGATGGCTCTCTGGAGTAGCAATTTCAAATAAATTGTAATTTTGATTTAAAAAAAAAACTTCAGTTCACTGTTGATTTGTTGGGATATCTCACAGCTTTGATTGCAGCCCTCTCATTTTAGCCAATTGAATTAACCTTTCTGGTATCACAGGTGTGCTAGTAGCCTTGTTCTCTCATTCTTGACTGTGCAGTCAACAGTGGTAACTGAAAAGGAGGGGGTGTAGGAATATGGTAAGCTATGTGTTATTATATAGAGCAGTCTGGTCTATCTGGAAATTGGATAATTTTATATCTAAAAAGATAACCAATCTTTTCTGACATCATTCTGCTTAGGTTTTTTTACTGATCAAGGATATTCTGGGTCTTCCTTGCATGCAGAATGCTTCCATAAGCTCTCATCTGAGAATGTCTTTAGCCAAGTATTTGGACATTATTTCAGTAAAAATAACATCGAGATATATTGTGCTCTGCTGTTTCACAAATGTGTATCCCATGTGGGTATGTTTTTGGTGTTGGTGTTGGTGATGTATGCTTTTGCTGCACTGGCAAATTCCATAATTCTAATGTATTAACTTTCTCACTGTTGTCTTCCAGTTGATAGAGGCCATGTAGCCTCTTAAACTGTTATAATCCCCCTTTCTGAAATTAAATCCCACGCCTTTACGTTTAACAATTGCAACCTCTTTCTCCATCTTCCAACTAACGACTACTTGATCGCTTTATAATAATGGTTCCTGTATTGTGAGCCCTACGATGTCATCTGGTTCACCGTTAATGATCAGTGTCTAGAATATTCTTACTCCCTAGTATTTTGTGTAATATGCTGATACAAATAATAATCATCTGATTTATTTAAACATTTTGTTCCTTATGGTGAGCCCCCCCCACTTGCACCAGTGAATAAGAGATGTTTAAATCACTCATAATAAGACATTTGCATTTGGTTGTCCATTCCATCTGTATGTAGAGGCTCTCATCACATGCCTTACAATCTTCCAGTCAGTAGCATACCCCACTCACATTTTACATTTGTCTCCAACTACTTCACACCACACTGTTTCTGTGCTGTCAAGTTTAAGTTGTGAATCTGGGAAAGCTTTATCATGCTCAAGCTGCTTTTGATAAGAACCTGACCCCACCCCCTTAACCTTGCCTATCCTTCCTAAATACAATGTATATACCGTAGTTGAACCCACTATTTTGGGTGACATCACATTTCTGTTAGTCCTATAATATCAGTATTAGTTATCCTAATCAGGAGGTCGAATTTGCTAATTTTATTGACAACACTCCTGACATTACTGTAGACATAATTAAGACCAAGTGTTCTTATATAGTTTATTAACCTGACATCACTTGATGTTATTTAAGCTTTTTTCTCCACCATAAACTTTCCATTCATTTGAAACATTGCCATCCTTGCTACATCTTGCCAATGTTGACTGTCATGGCAACAAACAAGAACTTTTATTGGGAATCTCCCAATAAAACTAAATCCTGGTGAACCCAGAGTAGTATGCACCTGATTAATCTGTTCTGGGGTCTGAATTGGGATTGCATCAGCTGGCAGGTCATTAGATCCTTCAGTACATGATGAGTTCTCAGTTATATTTGCCTCCAGGGTAAGCACTTGTTTTTTCAGTGATCCAAATTCTAATAATGCACCAAGTTTTTATTTGAGATTGGTATGCTTCTCATATCAGGAACAATGAAAAGAATCATCAGTTGAGTGATGGTTATCAACTAGATCAGTCATTGAGTATGTGCCACAGGCCGTACAAGTGATGAATTTGTGACTCATAGTGAATTTTGCCTATGCCATTTCTGTCTGAATTACTAGCCTGGGATGAAGTATTTGGTGTGGTTATTGCAACAGCCATTATTAAGGTAAGAGTTAAACTAATAAAATATTACAATAATTATGCAAGTACCAAAACTTTATTTATTTTAGTTAAAAAATTTAAGCTTAGGAGATACCGAAAAGAATATAATTTAGCTGAATTAGTTTTAGTAAAGATAAGAATTAAATTTACAAATATTGCAGGAAATAATTTCACAAAATTACCAAAATTAAATTTACAGAAAAAAAAGTTAAATATTTAAACAGATTAAGGAAAAACAATTTTTTGTTAAAAAACAAAAACTTAGTTGTCTTCAGCCTTCTGCCGCACTCACTGTCCCACATCTGCTCTATTTGACTGTCAAGAGAGTTGATATAGGAATGACTTGCAGGAGCATTCTACCTTGTAAATTATCATTATGAACAGGAAGAGCACCTGTTGGGGAGATATTATAGAGAAGGCTGCTGAAAAAGAATAATATTCCCCCCTTCCCCTAGCAGGTGTCTATCCCCTTCATGGTGGCAGTTTACAAGGTAGAATGCTCCTGCAAATTTTTATAGCAGTAAAAATTAGCTGGTCAGACAAGCTGTTGTCCCTTAAAGATTGATAAGACTGCATCATCAAACTGATATTTCTAAGCTGTTATTCAATATTGTTACCAAGAATGGATCATATAAAGCATTGGGTATATGTTTGGAGAAGAACACATTGTTGGTTGGTCATCATCATCATCAGCCATTTTCAATCCACTGCAGGATGAAGGCCTCTCCAGCAACTTTCCAGTTCCTTCTGTTTTGAGCACTGGCCATCCATTTACTACCCAAAAACTCATGAATTTCATCTATCCATCTCTGCCTTTGTCTTCCAGGTTTTCTTTTAGCTCCTCTCGGGTACCATTCTATTATTTTCTTAGTCCATCTGTCATCATGTCTTCGAGCTATGTGTCCTGCCCAAGACCATTTTAGTTCTTTAGTTTTGATAAGAATGTCCTTTACTTGAGTTTGCTGCCTAATCCATGTGTTTCTCTTATCTAACAGTCTGATTCCCAATATAATTCGTTCCATTCTTCGCTGTGTAGTTCTCAGCTTCTCTTCCATTCTTTTGGTGAGTGCCCAAGTTTCACTTCCATAAGTCATGGTGGGGAGTATACATTGATTCATTATTTTACGTTTCAGACAAACTGGGATATTGCTCTTCAGTATGTGACTATATTTCCTGAATGCTATCCATCCAAAATTTATTCTTCTCTTGACTTCCAGCCATTTATCATTATTACAGCTAATAACTTGTCCCAGATAAGTATATGACTCCACCTTTTCAATTACTGCTCCTTCAATCATTATTTCCCTTTCCATGGCATACTTGTTCATCATTACTTTTGTTTTAGCCATATTCATCTTTAGTCCAAAATCCTTACTAACTGTGCATAACTGATTAAGATTTTCCTCTAATTCTTTGGGATCGTGGCTTATGACCACAATGTCATCTGCAAATCGTAAATGGTTTAGGTACTCTCCGTTCACATTGACTCCTTTCTGCGACCAGTCTAATCTTCTGAAAGCTTCCTCAAGGGCAGCAGTAAACAGCTTCGGAGATATTGTGTCTCCTTGTCGAACTCCTTTCTCGATTTTAAATTTGCTACTGTCTTTGTCTAGTCTAATAAAGGAGGTAGCACTCTCATATATTTTCTCCAAAATCATAATATATGGGGTATCTATGCCTTGTCTTTCCAGTTCCCGAAACATTGCCTTATGCTGTATGGAGTCAAATGCCTTTTCATAATCCACAAATGCCAGGCATAATGGTGTTTTATATTCATTTGCTCTCTCCATTAGCTGTGATATTACGTGAAAGTGATCCATAGTTGAGAATCCTGTCCTAAATCCAGCTTGCTCTTTTGGTTGATTCTCATCAAATATTCTTTCTAATGTGTTAGTAATGACCCTTGTGAACAACTTGTAGATGTGGGATAACAAGCTAATTGGTCTATAATTTCCAATTTCTGATTTATCTCCTTTCTTATGCAGCAAAACTATGATTGCATTATTCCACTGCTTAGGCATCACACCTTTTCTAATGCACTTTGTGAAAAACCTTGCCAGTTTTCGTGTTATGTCTCTTCCTCCCAATTTTAACAACTCTACAGTAACTTCATCTTCCCCCGGGGCTTTTCGATTCTTCATTTTCTTCAATGCATGTTCTACCTCATCAGGAAGAATGTCGGGTATGTTGTATGTGTTGCTACTTTGCAATCCATCTTCCCCACTGCTGGTATCATTCCCTCGCTCCTTGTATAATTCTCTATAGTAGTCTTCTGCTATTTGAATTATGCCTTCTCTGCTGTTTATAAGTACACCATCGCTATTCTTCAGTTTCAGTATCATTTGTCTTTCTGTATTACTGCTCATGGCTGCTGATTTAAATCCTTTGTTTTCCCTTAATGCTTGTTCTACTTTTCTTGTATTAAATCTTATTTCCTCTCTGAGTCTCTTTCTAATGGCTTTGCATAACTCAGTATACTCAATTTTCTCCCTGTCAGTGTTTTTCTTGCTCTTCATTTGTCGTCTTCGGTTCATCATGACAAGTGTTTCTCGACTAATTTTTTCTTCTTTGGATTTCTTTTTCCCTATAGGTTTCTCGGGCTTTATCACTTTCAGAAAGTTGTAATATTCCTCGTCGATATCTTGGTCCTCAGCAGTCTGTAGAAGCTCAAACTTGTTCTTAAGTTCCAGTACATACTGCTTTTTCTTCTCCTCTGTTATCTCAAAGACCTTTGTATTATTTACTCGAGTCAGTTTTTTCCTTTCCTTTCCTACATCTATATCAAGTGTACATCTTACCATTCTGTGATCACTTCCAACGTTTACCTTATTCAGGACGGTAACATCATTCACAATATATCTTCTGTTAGTGAGGATGAAGTCGATTTCATTGGTTGTTAATCCATTTGGACTCTTCCATGTCCACTTTCTGTTCACCCTTTTCTTGAAAAAAGTGTTCATTACTGGCAGTCCTTGAGATTCTGCAAATTCCACAAGTCTTTCACCTCTTTTATTTCTTTCACCAATTCCAAAATTTCCTATAGTTCCTCTTTCTGCGCTATTTTGCCTTTTTCCAACCTTAGCATTGAAGTCCCCCATAAAAATAGTGTAGTGGGTGTTCTGCTCATCTAGAAGACTCAATTTCGGTGTACATTTCTTCAACCTCTTCATCACCATGGCTCGATGTTGGTGCATAAATCATTATAATCTTTAGCATGTACCTCTTAGAAATCTTGAGTATTAGTCTTGACACCCTTGGTGATGTACTTTTGAATTCCAAAATGTTGTTTTTAAAATCTTTATGGACCAGAAACCCAACTCCACCTCCACTCCTTTCACTGTTTCCATCGGTGTACAGCAGATTTCCACTTGATAAACTTATAAATGATTCATTTCTTCTTGTTTCAGCCAAGCTGATGATATTCCAATTCACATTTTCTAATTCCTTTTCCAGCTCTAATATCCTGTCTTCACTGATGAGTGATCGTACGTTATAACAGGCCAAGTTCAGTTTCCGTGCATGGCAGCCTGGTCGTACCCAGAGATTCTTAGCACCCTCTGCTTCCACTCTGATCCTCTCGCTGCCGTAAGAGGGAGAGTGAAAGCTGCTGGGGACTGAGGGCCATTTGTATTGTTGTGCTCTCATATGCTGGAGGGTTTGGTCTTTTCCTCTTCACGCTGACCAGGCGTCTTGAAGAGAACCACTCTACACTTTCTTTGCCACCTAAGTGACATAACAGGGCTTACCATAGAGAAGGTGTGCATGAGTGGATTTTAGGGAGGCAGGCCAACCGGACTTCTCCTAAATCTTCTGTAATAGAGAGATATTGGATCCATCAGTGTTTTAGGCGGAGTGTCTGATAACACACAGGATACCTGTTCCCCTCTAAGCCTCAAATTTCAGCTTGAAGTAGTGTTTCCGAGAGCTCCAGCATGACTAGTGTCCAGTTGCTATGGCTGGAGACAGAAGAAAAAAACGTTCCTTTTTGCAAACTAGCCACTATCTTGGTGACCAGTTTGCAAAAAGGAATGGTTTTTTTTTTTTTTTACCTCCTATAATTCAGTATAAAATTCAGAATAATTCAGCAGTGTAGATGTAGTTGTATATGCTTGTTTGAGAGTTATTGGTTTTGTTTTATTTTTATATATATATTTTTAAATTAGTTATTTTTTTGCTTAATAAATAGGTCTTTCTGGAAGAAGATATGGAAAATTGTGATCTAAAATCAAAATTGAAATCTGCAGTATTGATGTTTTGCAAACAGGAATTGGTAATATTTTTTAATCTTTGCATTACATAAATCAGAGTTTCTCTTTTAAGCAGTTTACTTTATGATATGCTATAATTTATTTTAAAAAATATTTTCAGGGAATTTTTCTCTGTCAGTATGAAAGTTATAAAATATCGTGCATTTATTTTAAATATAAATCTGGTCATTTTTCTTACATATAGGTGATTATAAAAAAGTTTTGGAGTTTCTCCGTGACTGTGAGTGGCATAATTCTACTCAAATTATGGAATGATATTCTAAAGAGTATATGCCAATTAATTGGTAATTCTATATGCAGATGTCAGTGTAAGTTTTAGCAGTCAACTGTCCACTAGCATAAATTTCTTTTGTACTATATACAGCCCTCTAAGACCAGAAGAGTTTATAAAGGCCATGAAAAGGCAGCCAATGTTACATAATATTCTATACTGTGCATATGTAGCACACTATAACAACACTACACTGTTAACAGTGATCCATACATTTTTAAACTGTTGAACCACATCATGGTATGGTTTCATCACAGTTTGTTGCAGATGCCTTACAGAGGTTCACACAAGATGTTGTTCAGTATTTGGCATATTGCAAATGCAAAATGTGCTTCCTCCTGGAATACAGTAGTGGATTTCTGGAACACTGTCGAATGCTGGTGTAGCTGGCACAAATTTATCTCATGATCTTTTTCCAATCAACGTTTACCAAATTTGACTTGAATACAAACCTTGCTATTGAAGAATTAGTGTTAATCTCCATCCCAGAATTATATCTGTATAACTTGTAGTATTTTGTTAGATGATTTATTTTTCACTGAATGAGTGTTTTTTGATGGCATGACACTCTGCCAGATTATTCTCTTTCAGTGTATTTTACCTAATAACAGTGCCTTGTTGGAAAAACATCAACTTTGCCACATTCCTGTGCCATTCCAAAATTTCTGCTCAGAGGTACTAGTAATAAGTTGCGCAGTCTAAGTTACAAGTTGTACAATCAAAGAAGTTCATTTAGAACTTAACGCCTGGGATCTTGAAACTTTTTTAATAATTGGCCTGTATGTGTATATGCAGATTGTATTACAGTAAGGCTCAGCAAATTAAATAAACACTAAATACCCTCGAAATGTGATACAGCAATACTTTGCTTAGCACGGCTTCAAACAGCACGGGTTTCATTATAACACGGTTTTCAATTAAGTTTAAGTCAAATTTACTGTAAATATTAAAACTTATTCAGTAGCCTAAACTTACTCTATATATATATGAAGTTAATCATGCTGGATATTATCATAGTATTACTTACGCTTAATGCTAATCTTGTTAGATTTTAACATATTTCTTTTATGAAATCATTTGTGCAACGTTAATTGGACATTATACGTGCCTGTAATTATAATTATCTATATGTTCAACTTATTGTGGAATGTTTCCGATTAATGGTGTTTGACTATAGGTATTAGTGTGCTTACGGATCAGGTTAGTCCATAAAGGCTATCTTAATTCTGTAGGGCCTATAACCATATTATATTTATGTAGCTTATTATCTAATGGTAAGGAATTTTCATTACAATTGCCTGATGAATTTTCATTACCTGCAGCTAACAACTTATCAAAATTAATGATTATGCTTATAAATATACTAAATTCTAAATTACAATGCAATTTAATATTATACATTCCACTACGTGGTCATTCCTATATATATAGGTTGTTCCTATACCAGTTTTGCTATTCCTTAATTATAGTTATATTAATTATATTATAAAGTTTAAATTTATTTTTGTATTAAAATTTTTATTCATTGTGAGCGTTCTATGCAGCAAACTGGATAGGTGACACAAAGCCGTATGGGTATGTATCTGAAAATGGGAAGGTTCTTACTTACTAGTCCAGTAGAGGTTGTAGTTTAGAAAGGGGAAACTACCCACCTTCTAATTGTTTTATATGTAGCAAAGTTTGCTGCGCAGTCGCACATACTGTAATCAATGGCGTGATAGTGTATTAGCTTCGGGCCCCGTTATCCTATGCTAATGCTTGTGGTGGTGGGGGGGTTGTAAGTGTGTGGGGGTGGCGTTTTATTTATATATTTATTATTTTTTTTTTGTTTATATTATTACTATAGTATTTATTATTTTTTATAGTCTTAAAAATCCTGGCAGAAGTAAGCAGTCCGATTCCGGACTGCTTACTTCTGCCAGGAACACTATCGCTTTGCCGATCATAGCCTTCTTTGCTGTGCCGGGTCATTCAATAGGAGTCGCTTCCCATTACTTTATTTCTTTCTGTAGGCTAGAAGACGGTCCGGTGTTCTTCCATAAGCATTATCTCGCTGTCCTCCTAAAAAAATATCTCTCGGTGGACGCTTTCGGACTTCTAATTTCCATCTCGAGAAAGTTCCCTTTACAGTAACGTAGCTATACTTTACTAACACTATCAGAACTTAGTCAACTCACCATAACTGGTTCTACTGGTGGATTACTTCCGGGGACTGTTTCCCGAGCCTACCTACGAAAAAAACTTTAATCATACGTCCGAAAAAAAAAACTTTCATCACCCCTTCTAAAACATACCTCTCCGAAAAAACTTCATCACCCCTTCTAAAATATACCTCTCCGAAAAAACTTCATCACCCCTTCTAAAATATACCTCTCTGAAAAAACTTCATCACCCCTTCTAAAATATACCTCTCCGAAAAAACTTCATCACCCCTTTAACTAATTTTCGTAACGCCCCTCCTTTCCTCAACCAATCATTTCTATCGGACCTTCATCATCTCCATTCTCATTTGCCTATTCCACATGACAGGACGGTCGAGCTCCTTCCGGTGTAGAAAGAACTGCCGTTTTCCAGAGAATTCTCGATCCTTCTAGAAATGACCACAAATTTCTGGAGCTCGGAACCCATCCAGAAAACATCTGCGTCCATTTACTTGATTCGTCTCGCCTTATTTTAAAATGACCACACCCGCTCTGTTTGCAGTAAACAAAAACGCTTACACCTGGTACCCCTATTGTAATCTCTGGAGCAGTCAGTCCCTTTTGCCATGCCATCAATTAACCCCCCACTGTTCCGTCTCGATATCTTCACTTGCTGCTCCAGGTAGTGGGCGCTGATCGTATATTTCTTTCTAATGTTTATTTTCACGGTATATTTGCTTGTACATTAAATTTAACCTTCTCTTAAATTAATTCCATTAGCGTGAGACCCATTATCTTAGACAATATTTGTGACTTTAAGTGTTTTCTTGTAAGGTTTACAATATCACTCTA
Organism: Mastigoproctus giganteus; assembly: GCF_048544385.1. Taxonomy (NCBI): domain Eukaryota; kingdom Metazoa; phylum Arthropoda; class Arachnida; order Uropygi; family Thelyphonidae; genus Mastigoproctus; species Mastigoproctus giganteus. The sequence continues at coordinate 26,412,142 of NC_143575.1, forward strand.
TCTAGCATTCTATCATTGACTATATAGACATTTAATTTAATTTAATTTGTAAGACTTTGTGTCTTACAAGTGGTTGGATGCAACTTTGGTGATTGGGTGGTTGTTGTGCTGTTAATTCTATATGAAATATGTTAACATTGGAATTTATACATGTTTTACATATGTACATAGTGGCATAGTGGCATAGTGTTTTGTGAAAGGCGCCACCTGTGGTTTCCCACATCTGCACCATGGTACTTTGTGAAGAAGTACAGAATCTCTGTAAAAGCCAGAAAAAGTGTAATGTCTGGTTTCTGTCAGAGTAGTGTTATGTTTTGTTGTTGTGTCTCTGGCTGCTTGGCCGCAGAGCCCCTAGTGGAACCCCACGTTGCCCGCCACCACCACTGGGAGGTGAGCCAGGCTGCCCATTATACTCTGGCTGGCCTTTGCCAGGGTTGCCTAAGCTTCCTGACAAAGGTCAAGTGAAAAAAAAAAAAAAAAAATAAATAAATAAAAATAAATAAATAAATAAAATAAAAATAAATAAATAAAAATAAATAAATAAATAAAATAAAATAAAAATAATACAAAAAAAAAATAATAATAATAATAAAAAATAATAAAAAAATAAAAAATAATAATAAAAAATAAAAAAGTGGGGGGGGGAGAAAACAGAGCAGGAGTACGAGTTAGAAGGAACAGAAAGAGGGAAAGGAGGATGGACTGAAGTTAAGGAGCAGTCCGCTCTTTGTGAGGTGAAAATAGGGATCTGGGGGTGGGAGTTAAAGTAGCAGGGGACAGGTGCCCCTGCATGATCACCAGAGGCCAATGGACTCTGTATCCCGCACTCAGAAGTTCTCCAGAGTGCCACCAATCCCGCACCAGAACGGTGCCGGCCGATCCTACCCTATAAGGGGTTTGCAGCAGTATCCCGCACTCGATGAGTGCCAGCAGTCCCGCACCAGAATGGTACCAGCAGTGTTCCTACCCTTAAAGGATTTGTAAGTTGTCAAGGCAGTGTCCTCTAGCAAAGAAGGAGCTAACCCACGCCAGTCTGATTCAGGCCTTGGGCAGCATGATCCAATGTTCTTCTCATTTCAGCAATCTTGGCTAGCCTCAGTGCGAAGATTTCCTGCGCATACACAGTTAGTGCCCTGTATGTGTTTTCATCGAGCAGCAGCGAGGACTCTTGGTTTCGTGGATTCCTTTGAATTGCGGTAGCAAACTTGATTCTACTGTTGTCATAGGCAGGGCACTCATACATGAGATGCCCCCAGGACTCTTCTTCTCCACAATGGCACCGCGGGTCTCTTTCAATCCCCATAGCTGTGAGTTTCTGACGGAAGGGGCCGTGTCCAGTGATAATAAACGTCATGTGCAGACCAGGTGAGAACCAGGGAGGGGCTATTGGGTGAGTATGGTTTATAGTTGGGAGGAATCGCCTCGTGATGTCTCCTTTCTGCGTGGTTTCCCAGCTCTGTTGCCATATCGCATGTAGGTGTTGGGTGATTCTCCTCTTCTCTATCTTGGGGTCATTTGCAAGATCCAGCTGGAGATTTACTATTTCAGCTGGTGTTCCTTTCCTAAGGTGGTAATATAGGCCTCGTCTGACTACTTCTAGGTAGAGTGGCTGACAACCTGTTAGAACTTGCAAGGCAGGGGTGCTAACAGTGCGGCACGCCCTACTAATTGATAGCAGCATGAACCTTTGAATTGTATCCAGCTTCTGTTTGTTTTTTGTTAGTGTAGCTTGTCTATACCAGGTGGAGGCACCATAGCAAACAATCGGGACAAATACTGCTTTGTATATGAGGGTCAGAGCTTTGTGCTTCAAGCCCCAGTCGGATCTGCTCACCCTCCTGATCATGGCGGCATACTTCCGGATTTTGGTGGCTAGATATTTCAGGTGGTTATGGAAAGTAAGACCAGAGTCAATGTAAATACCTAAGTATTTAACCTCTGTGTACAGTCGGATGGGGGTGAAGTTTAATTTCATCGTAGGTGGTCTTCTAATTTGTAGTCTGCCCTTGAGGAGAATGGATTTTGTTTTTTCTGTCGAGATGGTAAGGTTGTGCAAGGCTGCCCAGTTCTGGAGCTTCACAAGCGCCGCATTTGCAATAATTTCCAAGGACAACCTAGTGTCCGCACGCACCAACAGGACAAGGTCGTCCGCAAAGGCCAAGGGCTCAGCCCCCCCAAGGTCCAAGCCCAGGAACTCGTCCAAGACAATAGACCAGAGGAAAGGGCCAAGCACAGAGCCCTGCGGACAACCCCGGTGTATGAATCTGGTAACTGTCTGATATTTGTTAGTAACTTGTATGTAAAGTAAACCTCCCGCTATTCGCGGTATCTGTATTCGCGGTCGCTGATTTAATATAAAATGAAACCTAAAAAATGTGAATTTTAAAGTGCCGTGATTTTTTTCCGCCATAAAAAAACGTGGGTGTGGCTAAAATTATTTTTCCCGGTCAAACAGCGCTCAGTGGGTGGGGGGTGAGGGGTGACAGAATCGCGAGCGTGGAAGTTTCTCGCTAATCCTTGTTCAGTATGTGTTATGGGCTTGTCGTGGAAGGTTTCTTTGTTTGCTTTTAATTTATATGCTTATAAATTGAATAAATTTATCAATTTATAAATTGATATGCTTACAAAAGTGATAAATCTACCGTTTTGCAGTGTAAAACAGACTTTTTCGAGTTTGTTAACGGAAGAAAATGACTTATTGTGGACAAGTTCTTTCTAACCCGTACAAAAATATGGCTACGAATAACAAGGGAAATGTGAAAAGATTAAAGAAGGCGATGACATTAGCGAATAAAATTGAGTTATTAGACAAAATTTCTAATGGTGAAAGTGTCTCCTCAGTGGCAAAACATAAAATCAATGAGTCAACGGTATGATCAATCAAAAAATCGGAAAAAAAAATCTGCCGTAGTGTCCGTGAAAACACGCTAATTGTTTCAAAAATTTGCTCTGTAACTCGTGATTTAAATTAGGAAAAATGGAAAAAGCTTTAAATCTGTGGATAGAAGACTGAACTCAAAATAAAATTCCGTTAAGTTCACTCATCATTCGTGAAAAGGCAAAACACCTTTATCAACACTTTAGAGAAACTGGTGATAGCACTGGTAAGATATGTTTTTTAGCTAGCAAAGACGCTGGTTTGAAAGATTTGTTTGAAATTTCTAATAAATATTACATTTAATATTAAATTGTTTCTTATTTTTATTTCGATGCCATATGCTTGCATTTCACTATGTACTGTCTGTGTACATAGTCATATTGTGAAGGTACATATAATACATACATAGACAAAATTTTAGACTAGTTTTTCTTATATATTTCATACTTTGGAATGGAACCCCTTTATTACTGTGGGAGCCATAACTCAGTATTCGCGTTTTCGCTATTCGGGGCATTTCTCAGGAACGTAACCCCCAAATAGCGAGGGTTTACTGTATTTACATTTGCTTTGCCATACCTCGGACGGAAAGCAAATGTAAATACATTTATGTAATACATGTATAAATTTCAATGTTAAACATATTTCATATAGAATTAACAGCATAACAACCACCCAATCACCAAAGTTGCATCCAACCACTTACAACCCCCCCCCCCACCACCACAAGCACTAGCATAGGATAATGGGGCCCGAAGCTAATACACCATCACGCCATTGATTACAGTATGTGCGACTGAGCGGCAAACTTTGCTACATATAAAACAATTAGAAGGTGGGTAGTTCCCCCCTTTCTAAACTACAACCTCTACTGGACTAGTAATGGTAAGTAAGAACCTTCCCATTTTCGGATACATACCCATACATCTCTGTGTCACCTATCCCAGTTTGCTGCATAGAACGCTCACAAGGACTAAAAATTTTAATACAAAAATAAATTTAAACTTTATAATGTAATTAATATAGCTATTCTTAAATTAAGGAATAACAAAACTGGTATAGGGACAACAGAAACGGGTATGTATGAAGCATTCCACCAGATGGGCCATCGATCCGCTCAAAGTCCCCGACGAAGTAGTGGATTGATGACCACGTGGTGGATGCAATAATATTAAATCGCGTTGTAATTTAGAATTTAGTATATTTATAAGCATAATCATTAATTTTGATAAGATTTTAGCTGCAGGTAATGAAAATTCATCAGGCAGTTGTAATGAAAATTCCTTACCATTAGATAATAAGCTACATAAATATAATATGTTTATAGGCCCTACAGAATTAAGACAGCCTTTATGGACTAACCTGATCTGTAAGCACACTAATACCTATAGTCAAACACAATTAATAGGAAACATTCCACAATAAGTTGAATATATAGATAATTGTGTGTGCGCGCGCGCGCGTGCTGCGTTGTCTTGTCATAACATATATGCTGCGGTGCCAACTCTATTGACTCACATGCACACGTGCCAATAGCTCCCTTCAGGCAGCCAGCAGCAACGTGCAACAGTGTTCAGTATTCTTAATTCCATCCTGATGAGACAATGTGATAGCTTTTAATTTCACAATTTATTTTTTACCCCTTCAAATATGGTCAAAAATATATCTCAGCTAGAAATCACTGCGAACAACATGTGTTCTATTTGGCAGCGTGTTTTGCCCCATTTGGCAAATGATTTCATTGGTTTTGAATCACAAGTTCAGACAATTGCCAAAGACATTGTGAAGATCGGAAAAGACTTGGGATTCGGAACTTTGGACACTGCCAATGTACATGACTGCATTGACTCACATGCAACTCTCCTTAAAATTGATGAGCAAACTGCATATGAAGAAGAGGAAAACAGTTATTATTATTATCTGTTTATTTCACAAAAGGAAACCACCTCGGAATGGCAAAGTGCCAGGAGGGTGAATTCTGAAGTGAATAACACTGAAGTGGCACCAAAAGAATTTTCAACAGAAGAATTAGAGAAAATTTTTTGTGGAGTTGACATGGCCTGCAAGGCAATTATGAATGGAGATCCGAATGTTGAGTGTAGCATAAAGATATGGCAACTTTTACAAGATGGGATTCAATGCTATAAAGACTTGTATGCCGAGAAAAAGAAAAGACGACTTGACCAGACTTCATTATTGAAATACCTAAATAGGTATTTAGGTATTTCAATAAAGATATTTCTAAATAAACAGTAAAGCTTTTTCCTCATCTCTCATAATGTTACCTTTTCATTAATAAAATTTTTGCAATATTTTTTATTTCAAATCCTTTTAATTGGCTATCAAGCACAAATTGTTTATAGATTTATTATAATTTGTTTATAGACTGTTTCTCTGGTATGTATTCAATTAAAACCCATTATAATTATACCTCAATCAGCACGGTTTCACATAACATGGAATGGTTTCAGTACCAATTATCAATGCTATGCGGGGTATTGCTCTATATGTATTGTGAATATTATATACTGTAAAAGCTTTGCCATCCAGCACTTATATAACTGGAAAGCTGTAGTAACCAGAATGTCTATATTCTAGAACAGGGTAATAGGTGCTCTGTTGTAATAGGGCAGAATCACTAATTACGGTAGTTTTCTTTGCAATCTGTATCAGGGCTCTCTTGTCATGTTCTGTCAGCCTCAGAGGATTGCTGGGTTGTTTCATGACAGTTTCAGCACCAGTCCATTTTAATTTGCAGATCATATCACCAGTTATTGACCTAGAGATGTTCAGTGTGCTGTTGAAATGTTGAAATAACTCTTTAAATTTTGAATAATTATGGAATGTCTGTAGCATTTTCAGCAATGCATCATGACTTGTCCTCATAATTTGTGTGTTCCATGACACTGAGCACATTTGTGCTCAGTGTCATGGAACACACAAATTTTTACAAGTGCCCAGTGTGCTGATATGGTATATGTTTATGGATCTTGTGGTGGAAATACTGTTGAGTCATCCAGTCCTGGGTTTATCTTTGGAGACTCTCTGATCCATTTTGAATTCAGCAACCCTGTTCCAGATGGTACTGTATGATGGACAGTCATTATCTGTGTGATTTTCTCACAGATTTTCTCCTTTCAAGAAAATATATTTCATTACTGTACATCTCATTTCTTTTTGTGAAGTTATTAGTTTCAATGGATGTTATTTTTTCAAACCTGAAAAAAAAAAAATAATATTTAAGATGTTACTCTAAAATCGGGTTACATACATAGAAAGTTCATTTTATTTTTAAATAATAAAATACATGGTAGGTCACTAATTTTTCAAATACCGCTCAGTTTGGTATGGTTGGGACTGTGCTCACTGGTAGAAACCTTAGATTTGAACAGTACTTCTGCTTGTTGACTGAAGCCACAATGGTATCTTTATTCAAGGAGGAAAACTAGTGTTAGCTAATTTCGCTAATTTAAGTTAAGGATGAGCTCTTATCCATTACATTTTCAATTATTGTCTCTAGTTGGATCAACAATTTTGAGTCACTTTGATTAGTTGAAGTGGAATAGCCTCCTACCTAATACCATTAGATTTTTTTATGATATTATTGATTGTTATTGATTTTTACCTAGTAATAGTAATCGTGGCATGTGATGCAAGAAAGCAAGTGTATGAGCTTATGTAGCATCAGCCAAAAAAAGATTCACACAACCATTCCCTCTAAATGATTGTCCAGTTCCTCCTTAAATTTATTTAACCTATCAACTTCCACTACGACAGATGGAAGCTTGTTCCAGCAATTAACCACTCGCTGGCTAAAGGCAAATTACCACACATCTATTCTACAGCTGTCTTTCCTCAATTTGAATTTATGCCCCCCTTAGATTTGTAATCTGAACAAGTGGAAGAATCCCATCAGAATTCAGCGGGCTCAACCCATTAAAGGCCTTATACACCTCATTCAGATCACATCGCAGGTGCAGGTGCATCTCTGGCCGCTGCAATTTGCAGAACTTAAGCCTCTCTTGGTAAGAGGATCCCTTCATTCTCCTCACCAATCTTGTTGCCCTTCTCTGTACATGTTCAAGCAAATCGACATCCTGCCTAAAATGAGGCCCCCAGACCTGTACGCAGTATTCAAGGCGTGGCCTGACCATTGCCTTATACAGAGGAACAGTCACCTCTTTTTCCCTGCTAGCAAAATTCCTGTATATTATTGACAAAACACCATGACCTGCTCTTGCAGCCTATCTAATGCACAATTACTCCCAGCTCTTTTTCATTATCTACCACCCTAAGTGTAGTACCACACAATTGGTATGTTCATCTGGGGTTACTTCTACCTATATGCAGTACTTTGCATTTTTCAATGTTAAATTTCAGTTGCCACTTCTCAGCTCATCTTCCCAAATTTTCTAGATCCTGTTGCAGTAGCACACTGAGCCTGATATACCCTCATCAATGTCATTGATAAATATACAAAACAACAGTGGACCCAACACTGAGCCCTGAGGAACTGCACCATAATATTAGTCCACGAAGAGCAGCACTCATTGATTACCACCCTCTGTCTTCTCCCATTCAAATATTTTTTATTCATTGTAGCAACTTACCCTTAATACCATTCTGCTCCAATTTGTGTAGTAGTCTTCCATGTGCAACAGTGTCAAAAGCTTTCCTGAAATCCAAGTATATGATATCAAAATTTTTTTTTGGATCCAGTTCCTTTGTAACCACATCATAATATCCAATCAGATTTGTCAGACAAGACTTTCCCTGAATAAACCCGTGCTGTGTTTGAATTATTGCTGCAGTCTTGTCTAGATGATCCTGCAATGCATCTTTAACTAGTGACTCCATTATTTTACTTGGAACAGAAGTTAAACTAACTGGTCTGTAATTACTCGTGTCACCCTTTGATCCCCGTTGTGAATTGGGAATACATTTGCACGTCTTCAATCCGTGGGGACCTCCCCTGAGTCCAAGGATGCTCTCATAATTATGGCCAAGGGTTTGCTTAGTTCCTTTGCCACCGCCTTTAATATAACTGGATAGATCCCGTCCACCCCAGGTGCCTTTCTTATGTTTAATTTCAACAATTTCTCCTTCACTTTACTCTCAGTTATTACAAAATCATTAAGCACCCTGCTACAATTTGATAACCTTCTGGCATTTTTAATCCTTAATAACTCCTCGTGTGAATGTAGATGCAAGATACTCATTCAGTTTGTTTGTTTTTGAGCAGGGTCATCAACAGTTGAACCATCGATATCAAGTGTACCAATCTGATTTATCCCCTTCCTTTTAGAGTTTATATGAGTAAAGAAATCCTTGCATCCTTTGCCAAAGATTTCTCGCAATCTACCTTCACCTGGCTCTACCTTCCTTTGTGAATTGATTGCAGACTAGCTTATATCTGCCATAGGCTTCTGTGTCGCCTGATAATTTATATGTATCCCATGCATTTTCTTCTCTGCCACAAGTCTCGTTAGTTCATTTAACAACCATTTAGGCTTAAACCTTGTACAATATTTCTTAATTGGTATGAAATGTTTAGTAGCTTCCACGATTAATTCCTTGAATGCTTCCCACTTAATTTGCTTTTGGTAACATCATCAGTTGGTCCCACTATACAGAATTTAAAAACTGTCTGAGACCACTGTAATCACCTTTACGGAAGCAAAACCCCCTTCCTTTACCCCTGATGGTAATTATATCTTTAAGTAAATCCCACATCAGTACACTGTGATCACTGCCATCTAGGTTCCTTTATGTGCCAATTCTTAATACACGAATGGTCATTGTTGATAACCAGATCAAGAGTATTACCCTCTCTGGTTGCCTCTCGAACATGCTGCTGTAGAAAACAATCATCCAATAAATCCACAAAAGTCTTACTAGTGTGCTAGTGACCAATCCACTCCACAAATTCCAGTCAATATCTGGGAAGTTACAGTCCCCCATTATAAGACATTCTGATTTACTTTCCCACTCTTTCTCTGTACAATTGTTCATTGTACTCATTCAAGTCCTTAGGCCTATAACACACTCCTACTCTTATTTTTGCTTTCACAGTGCTTATGGCACACCGAACTGACTCAACAGTGCACTGTCCATCTATATCAACTGGATGCACTTCTTTTGATTTTATGCTTTTCTTAATTAACAGCATAACCCGTCTTCCCTTCCTATCCTTTCTGTACACATTGTACTCCCCAAATTCCAATTCTTCATTCCTAATAACTGTGTGACACCATGTCTTTGATATCCCAACAATATCTGCCTTTGATGTCTTGACTAACACTTCAAATTCATCAAATTTATTTACTCTACTTCTAGCATTGGTATACATGAACCTATTCTTAGTTACCCTAATGTATCCCATATACCCACCTGTTTCACTATGACTGCCATCAGTCCCTGAAACCCCCAGCACCCCTTTCTCTAGGCTGCTGCTTATTCTTGAGCTTATCTTGTACTGAAATTAGTTATTTAATCACGGGATTTGAATGCATATGCAAGGTCCTATGATTGAAATCAGTATTTTTCCTTTACCCTTTTAGTTTTTTGAATTACTTTAGTAAAATCTTAAATCAGAATAGCTATCATTTTAATAATATTTAAAGTTTTTTTTTTTTTATTATTTATTTTTTTATTTTAAGGCTGAATGTCAGAAGACTGTGGAAGATATATTTCCAAAATCAATGATTGTAAATCCAAGTTGTGTTTCACAGTTAGACATTACAGTAGCAGCTGTAAGCCAGGATTTAATTGATGATTATCCTGCCTCTGATCCCCGTTGGATGGAATCTGTGCCCCCAGGTATTCAGAAGTTATTTTATTAATGCATGTATTTGAATATAGGAAAAAAGTTGTTGGCTATTATTAGTTTTTAGTAGTAGACAGTTGTAGACAAACTATATAAAACCAAGTTAGTTTTTTGCAATTATTATTACTAATTAATCTTATTGTTTCTTATTTTTTGGAATTTAATTCTTAGATTTCTTTGAGATGTTGCAAGCTGACTGGAACTGAGTTTTTGAGTAGTTGTTCTTATCATTAGTTGTCCTAACTCCTGGTTAAGACAACTAATGCTGACATAACAGGGCTAACAGAAACATGGTGTCACCCAGAAATAGGGGATAGTGAGTTTCACTATGGTATGTGTAATGTTTTAAGGAAGGTTAGAGAAGATAAAAGGGTGATGGAGTCATGCTTCTAGTAAGAGTAGTGTACACACCAGAAGGTAGGGAAGATTGTGTGAATATCTCATTATGGGTGATTTCAGTTTGCTCTTAATTGGTTGAACATGGGAGGGAAACTCATCATGTGGAACAAAATTTTAAATCAACTAGATCAGATTCCTGACCTTTTCCAAATATGGCTCACTTACATTTGACACACAGAGCCACAATACCATAAAAAATATTAAAGTATATTTACAAATATATTAATAATATATTTTTAAATTTGGTACGAAAGTAATGCCTCCTAATTTTTTTGCTTTCAAATGTGGCACTATAGATCAATTTGCATGTCACTGAGTGGTCACTAGTTTCACCATACTGAGTGGTGCTGTGATTGGTCTTTTGAGTGCAGCACACAGTTCAAAATGGTGGATGTTACAGATACACGTGTCAAGCAAAGAGTGGTCAGATTTCTTACCAAGGAAGAAGTGACACCGATCGAAATCCATACGTGTCTCAGAAATGTTTGTGACAATACTGTAAATGTGAGTACAATTAAATGTTGGGTAAGACACTTTAAGAGTGGAGAAAGTGTTGTTGACAAGTTCCAAAGCAGCTGGCCAGTAACATCAGTGACAACAAGAGCCGGATCAACGTGCTGATCAAAGAGGACCACTGCATCACAACACGTGAATTCAGTACACTCTTCACTGCATTGGACTGACTGACTAACAGAAAATGCCCCCAAATTGCGATCACACCTGTGCACCCTCGCACGGGCACTCTTATTTCCCTTCCCATCCTCTCTTTTCACCTGATGGGTACTAAACTTCAGGAAGTTTAGGCAACCCTGGCAGAGACCAGCCAGAGAATCTGGGACTGCCTGGCTTACCTCCCAGAGTTAGTGGCAGGCAACATGGGGTCCCCACTAGGGCCCCTGTGACAGAGAGGCAGATGAACAACACTTCACAAAACAAAACGCCACTCACACTTCTGGCTTTTACAGGATACTGTTTTACCATACAAGATAAACAATGGTGCAGTTGTGGGAAACCACCGGTGGTGCCCAACCTAAACACTATGTGACACAGATGCTAAACACTGCATTGCTCATCGGGAATGTGCAATGCAGTAAGCATAGGAAACCTGCTGTGATAACCATCATAAAGAAACTAGGCTACAACAAGGTTTGCACCCAATGGGTCCCAAAAATGCTGACATATGAGCACGAAGATGCCCAGAAAGTCATCTGTACAGAACTTCTCCAGCGCTGTGATAGTGAAGGAGAGGTTTTTCTTTCATGCATAGACACAGGTGATGAAACCCAGGTTCACCATTATGACCCTGCAACAAAGGGACAGTTGATGGAGTGGCTCAAACAGAAGCCTTTTGTTGGTAAAGTCATGGCAACAGTGTTTTGGGACAAAGATGGGGTCTTGTGGACTTCTTGAAGCATGGTTCCACAATCAACTCAGATCAATATGTGGAAATGTTTAAAAGTTGAAAGCCTACATCTGTAGAGTTCGACCGGACAAAAAGTTTAATGAGGTTCTTCTTTTCCATGACAATGCATGACCCCAAACCAGGCTGTGCACAATGGAAGCCATTTCAAAACTGGGATGCACTGTTCTTCCTCACCCCCTCATAGACTGGATCTTGCACCTTCCGACTATCACTTCTTTGGCCTGCTGAAGGATGCACTCTTTGCAACCCATTTTTCAGATGATGACCAGCTCAAGCACAGTGTTCGCAAAGTCCTCCGTAGTAAGAGTAAGGACTTTTACAGGATTGGAATACAGTGTCTCACTCAGAGATGGCAGAAGTTCGTAGAAAATGTGGCTTTATGGAAAAATAACAGTATGATTGAGGATTAATTGATGTAAAAGGCATAGTTGTAGGAATTAAATTTTCTGAGGAAAAGAATAGGAGGCATTGCTTTCATTCTGCTCCTCTGTATGTAGTATACATTAGGTTGTTATAAGCAAATCTGTATCTCCATCACTTAATATGGTTGTTTTGTATCATCTTACTGCAAACCAAGTCCTGTGGACCACAAGTTGGCAAACACTGATCTAGATGATTATTATTTATATCAGCTGTTAGAGAAAGTATTAGGGGTAAGAATATTCTAGACCTAGCCATTACCCACGAATCAAATGGTATCATAGGACTGACAGTACACAAGCCATTAGTATGGAGTGATCATGGAATTCTAAGTTGATTTATGGGTGGGGGGGGAAGAGAGAGAGAGAGAGAGAGAGAGAGAGAGAGAGAGAGAGAGAGAGAGAGAGAGAGAGAGAGAGAGAGAGAGAGAGAGAGAGAGAGAGAGCATTTGTTATAAGCAAAGGAGTGGGTTTTAATTTCAGGAAAGAAAATTATAAGATTCTACCTACATGGAAAATAGCTCTCAGAACACTAATATGTTAGAATTTTGGTATACCTTTTGAAGCTGTAGTCACAGATACCACAAATAATGAGTTAGCAGTTTAATAAAGCAGAAAAAATGGCATAGGATACAGAATAGTATTACAGAAAAGGCAGATTACAAGAAATTGATGGCTAAGAGAGCAAAGAATGGGGACAAGGTATGTGAATGCAAAGAAAAGAGTGAATAAGACCAGACCCTTATGTATTAGATGGGTGAAAGTCTTAGTTAACTCAGCTGATGTTGCAGATGCATTGAGCCAGGTACTTTGTATCAATATTTAGAGATGAATGACCCTTCACAATGTGGAGAAACTGTGTGATTAAAGCTGGGTAGCTTGAAATTAGTGATATTGAAATTTCAGAAGATTAATTATTAGAAAATTTTTCAAGCCCAAAGGCAAGTGAGGCTCCTAGAGGTGATGGCATATACCCAGTAATTTTGAGGGAGGTAGCAAGGGAGTGTATTGAACCATTAGAGTTAAGTATAAGGGCATCACTGGATTCAGAAGAGATTTCCTTGGATTGGAGAAGTGCCAGTGCCAATGAAGTGTTTCTAAGAGCTTTTTTTCTTCACTCTTAGAAACATTTGACACTGTTGCGCATGGAAGACTATTGTACAAATTGGAGCAGAATGGTATTAAGGGTAAGTTGCTACAATGAATAAAAGGATGGTTAAGTGGGAGAAGACAGAGGGTGGTAATCAATGGGTGCTGCTCTTCTTGGACTAATGTTATTAGTGGAGTTCCACAGGGTTCGGTGTTAGGTCCACTGTTGTTTTTTATATTTTTAAATGATATTGATGAAGGTATATCAGGCTTAATGTCGAAGTTTGCAGATGATACAAAGGTTGGCAGGGTTGTTAATGACAGTAATGGCAGTGTGCTACTGCAACAGGATCTAGATAATTCGGGCAGATGGGCTAAGAAGTGGCAACTGAAGTTTAACCTTGACAAATGCAAAGTACTGCATATAGGTAGAAGTAACCCCAGAGAAACGTACCAACTGTGTGGTACTACACTTAAGGTGGTAGAAAATGAAAAAGACCTGGGAGTAATTGTGCAGTCAGATATGAAGTTTTCTGAGCAATGCAGACAGGCTGCCAGGGCAGGTCATGGGGTTTTGTCAATGATATATAGGAATTTTGCTAGCAGGGAAAAGGAGGTGATTATCCCTATGTATAAGGCAATGGTCAGGCCACGCCTTGAGCACTGCGTACAGGTCTGGAGGCCTCATTTTAGGAAGGATGTAGATTTACTTGAGCATGTACAGAGAAGGGCAACAAGATTGGTGAGGGGAATGAAGGGATCCTCTTACCAAGAGCGGCTTAAGTTCTGCAAATTGCAGTGGCTGGAGACTAGGCACCTGTGCGGTGATCTGATTGAGGTGTATAAGGCCTTGAATGGGTTGAGCATGCTGAATTCTGATGGGATCCTTCCACTTGTTCAGATTACAAACCTAAGGGGGCATAAATTCAAATTAAGAAAAGACAGATGTAGAATAGATGTGCTGAAATTTGCCTTTAGCCAGTGGATGGTTAATTGCTGGAACAAACTTCCATCTGTCATTGTGGAAGTTGATAGGTTGAATAAATTTAAGGAAGAACTGGACAGGCATTTGGAGGGAATGGTGTGATTTTTTTTTTTTTTTTTTTTGGCTGATGCTGCATAAGCTCATACACTTGCTTTCTTGCATCACATGCCACTACTACTACTACATCTCTAAGGTGCTTCTAAGAGTGAAGAGGATAACTACCAACTGGTAAGTTTGACTTCAGTGGTGTGGAAAATGATGGAAGCAGTGAACAAGAGTGCAGTACAGAATCATTTAGATAGAAATGGAAGATGATGTTTAATCAACCTGATTAGCCATTTTAAAAGGGTCACTCAGGAGCTACATGTTGAAAATAATTTCAACATTGTTTGCTTGAATTTCAGCAAAGCATTTGACCCAGACCCCATGAGGGGTTACTGTATAAGCTGGGACATGTTGGAAACACACGGAAATTCTTTAGATGTATCACAGGGTAGCTGCAGGTTATGATATGAGGGTTGTGATTAATGTTTGTTCTTCAGATTGGGCAAGTAGGACTCCCCAAGGATTGATACCAGGACCATTGTTGGCTTTGATTTTCTTAAATAACATTGATGAAGGGATACAGGGTGTGATATCAGAATTTTGCAAATAATCTCAAGATTGGTAGAATAGGTAATGATCTCCTGAGCAGTGCTTCTTCAGGATGACTTAAATAGACTTTAGGGATGGTCAAAAAAATGGCAGCTTTGTTTTAATGCAGCATAATGCATGGTTTTACACTTAGTGGAGTTGAATTAAAAACGATAGAGGAAGAAAAAGAATTGGGAGTTAGCAATAGTCAGAAAAAAAGTTTTCGAGCAGTATAGATGGATGGTAAGGGAGACCCATGGTGCCCTATCAAGGATTTATCAAGCACTTGCTTGTTCGATAAATCCTTGTAGAGATAAGGTTGTTGCAATCCCACTGTGTAAAGTATTTGTAAAACTGCACTTGCAATACTGTGTTCAGATATGGAGACTACCTAAAAAAAGACAATGATCTTTTTGAAATAGTCCAATGATGAGTAATGTGTCTGGCGTGATTGGCAGAACAGCATCCATATGAGGAAGGACTTTGAATATGTTGGCTACAGAGCTTGGTTACTAGGCACCTTAGAGGAGACCTAATCGAGGTGTGTAAGGCTCTGAGAGGAGAAAGTAAAATGAATGAGAGTGAAATTTTCACTGTTATAAATGATTCTTCCAGAACCGGAGTCCATAAATTCAAATTACAAGCGGATAGGTTTAGACTGGATTGCACTAAGTTTCCTTTTAGCCAGAGAATTCTTAAATTTTTGGAATAAGTTGCCTTCATGGGTGGTTGAGGCTGACTTAATTAATTAATTGTTATTTCTGTATTTTTTTTTGGCTGATGCAACAAAAGGCTCTGACTTCCTTATGCCACATGGCAAATACTGACCTACAGATAGTAAAAGCCATGTTTTTAAGCATAACTTGCCCATGTAATTGTCCGTAAGCTGCTTATGTTTTATAGGCTGGACTGATTGTAGCTTAGTTGTTAGTGTACAAGTAGCATTTCACTTCATTCTGTGTAATCTTGTACTTGATGCAGTGAATGATTGTAAATTCAAATTGTGTTTCACAAGTAGATGCCCACAGATGCACTCTGTGGATATGTAACCAATTTTTACTTTATTTTGCTTGTATCCATGATGGTTCCATCCTTTGGAAATTAACTGATTGTAATAATTATTAATTATTAAATGGGGATTGATTACAAGCAAAATTCCAGCTTAAAAGTAATCATTATCATAGTTTTAGACCTAACACAATGCTAAGTGACAAATCATCACAAAATGTTTGGTCAAGCCAGTTGAAAAGTTAAGCGTATAAGGCTTTGGGCAGTATACAGGTCGACCGTTACTAATCTGGCCACTAGTTATGTCCAGATTAGTGGTGGAACCGCTAATTTGGACATAATTTCAAATTTCCGGGGTTGGCGCAAAACCAACCTGCCGCTATTGTTTTGGTGACGTTGGTTGCAGCATCAGCTGTTGGCGCGAACTTGTAAACACTGGCAAGTCATTCCCACTCGTTTTTCTGAATTTATTATTATAACCTGCTCAAATTTAGCCCCAGCCATGGTTCCAATGCATAAAGGAAGTGCCTCTCGTGGTGGAAAGAGCAAACACTGTACATTGTCCATAACAGATAAAGTTAAACTTTTGAAAAAACTTGACAGTGGTGTGTCTGTGAGAAGTTTAACTCTGCCTAATTGTAAATTCCAGAAATTTTTCTCAGTTCCTCTTATTTTAGTAATTTTCTTTTAGCCATTCCTTTTTAGGGTGGTTTTTTTTTTTTTTTTTTTTTAACACAACACATTTGTACAAACTTGTGGAAAAACACAACACAGTATGATGGATAATACAGCACCCTGACGAACTTGTTTTCACAAAATCTCTAACAATACTGACAAACTTATTGCGATGTTTGAGAGTTTATTTTATCGTAATTAGTTTTATTGTGGCGCTTGCTGTGCGTGCAATAAACTAATCACAGATGACCTTCATATGTATGTCGTAATAGCGTCACACGTACGTGGCCAACGCGGCTTTATGTCGCATATATGTGGCCATGTTGGCCACATATATGCGACATAAAGTTACTTTTTTTTATAATGTGTAAACATCTTTAGCGGCACCTGCTAAATTTCAGACGATAGTAAAATTAATTTGTCACTATTTTGCGACACAAAAATGACATTTCCGTTTCACAACAAGGAAAAACAGAGCCAGGAGAGGAGATCGCACAAAGGATCATGGGAGGTGATCTTGGATGTGCTCAGAGCTGGCATAAACCAGCTGGCTGCAGAAAAACATTTATGATTCAGGGCATACCACTTAGGTGGATTTGGGCTAACCATTACCACCCATGGCAGAAACCTTTTGGTGACCAGAGAAATGGATATCTTGCAAAATTTAAAGCAAAGGATCATGGGAGGTGAGCTGGATGTGCTCAGAGATGGGGTAAACCAGCTGGTTGCAGACAAACATTTATGATTCAGGGCATACCACTTAGGTGGCTTTGGGCTAACCCTTGCCACCCGTGGCAGAAACCTTTTGGCAACCAGAGAAATGGATATCTTGAGGGCACTGTGCACAGTAGTGCTGTCCATCCAATGGCAGCCTTACCAGTTGAAGTGCATGTAATGTAGGCGTTACAGTACCTGTCTGTATTACTGAAGTGGTATATTTCCATCAAGAGGCGAATCATAAACATTTTTTCTTTTTTGAAAGAAGTCCTTGTTGGTCATGAAGTTTTCGCGTTTTTTTGCAATTACGCTGAGTTGGTTGAGCGTGGCAAGCTTTAGATCCTCATTCATCTTGCTGTTTGGATGATTGTTAAAGTTTCGAAAGGGGTCTTCTTGCAGTCGCGTTACAAGGCTATGCAGGTCATTACCACATGTTTCATCAGGGTCACCGTTGTTGTTGTCTTGACACATCGTCTTACATATTTCAATTGTTTTGCCAGTGTCCAAGTTCGATTCATACAATTTACGATCCAGTATGAGCTCTTCATTGTTGTTGTAGATCTTGATATATTTCATCTCTGACAGTACCTCTGTTTCCTCATTGCGAAATGGACATGTGCAGTGTTACCATCTCGCACTTATACTCATTAAATCCTGAGCCAAGTGATAGTTTCAATAGCGTATTATGCATGGATACTGTTATTTCTTGCAGATCTCATTAGTGCTCGTGTAATTTGCCACAAAGTGTGACAGAGTAATATGATCCAACATGATAGTGTATTGTTGCAATCATACTATTCAACAAATAGCTACAAACAAATGGGTAATTAGGCTATTGGCCTAACCTCTTCCAAACATTGATTAAGTAAAGTAAGCAGCAGACGTGTGTATCCTATTTATGACTAGCATGGATTCGGTAGAGCAAGTAGCGGGTGCGAGCATAAATTACATCATTCATGATTTCGGTTCTAGGTGTTCAAAATTTAGTAGTTGTCATCAAAGATGTTTACACATAAAACATCTTTTGTGTATACAGGGTACATACGCAATTTTTTTTTCTTAAATAACCACAGATGGTTTAAAAGCAAGTAAAATTTGAATTATAAACAATTCCAGCATTTGTAGCATTAATCCAATGGTCTTTTATGCTCACATAAGGGCAAATTTTTCTTTCACTATGAATTGCATTGGTATTGCACTACTTTGAAATAAATGACATCTTCAAAAGGTAAATTTCTCATTTTTAACCCTGCAGTGTCACTGCTGGAACTATGAGGGTCGACTCAAAAATTATGAGCCTGCATTAACTGTTAATAATTGGAGGTAAAAAATCCAAAATGTTTTGTATCTTCCTAAATAAAAACAAAATTTTACACGACATGGTTTTTGAAATCATTGTTATACTTTCCCGAAAGCTGTTGTGTGCAAGAGCCTGTTATGCAGTAAATCTAAAAAACCATAAAAATAGCTGAAAGTAGTGCAATAGCAATGCATCTTGTTGTGTGGAGGTAAAGTTTTTTTTCCCTCCTTTGAGCATAAAGACTTACATTATACGAGGAAGCTCGGAATTTTTGTGTTTGTTTGTCATTCAAGTTTTACTTATTTTAGACTGTCCATAATTATTTAAAGTTATTAGCATTAGAGATATTATTCACAACATGGTGCTAGCATGGAACAAAATTCTAAGTTCAGCAAAAACTTTGGTCGCTAGGTTGATAATGCTAGTGAAAGTTGTACAAGAAGATAATGAAGAATGTAGTTTATTAACAGATTTCAAGCAAATTGAAGGGTCTGAAGATTTGCAGCAAGAAGACACAACAATGGATTCACTGTGAGGATTTTTGGAAAATGAAGTCATGGACAATACAGAAATTGCAGTATGAAGAAGAAGAGTAGATCAAACAGAAATCCAAAAATTTCTCACGAATCAGCCCAAAATGCTCTAGATGCAGCTTATGTTACATTGAACAACAGCCTTATTCAACAGTTAATGATGTGACGTTTATAAAATAGTGGCAGGACTAGCTGCAAAACATCACATTTCATCATCTCAATCATGAAAATTGCTGATTTTTTATAAATGAATGGACATACATTCATTTAAGTAAAATTATAATCCACAATAAAATAGCATAATAAAATAAATTTTTTTTATGATTCCCTGCTCGCAAACTTTTTTGATTAACCAAATAGTGGCCAGTTCTTGTCACATCAGATAAAACATACCTCTACTGTATTTAGATTTCTAGCATTAGGATTCTATTTACAGACTACAGTAAATAGCATTGTTTCCTGTAGAGAAGCTAAGATCAGATAAATATAGAAATTTATTATATACTTGCTCCTTTTCTTTAGAATAATTTTTTTCTGTGATTGTATTTTCATGCTATAGGAGAATCAGTTTCTTCTTCGGTAATTTTATTACATCAACTGAATGATAAAATGCAAGCTCATGAGTTTCTTCTTAATTTTCTGAGTGCAACAGATCTGTGGGACAGGGTAAGATTCCTTTAATTTTTTGTAAAATAATATTCTCTAGTTTATATTCTATTAAATATAACAGAACAGAAAAATCATGTCTTTAAATGGGATGTTTTCTTTGTCAGTGATATCCATCAGTAAGTAAACAATTTCAACAATTTATACACTACAATAAACATTTTAATAAATGAGCATCACATTATAAACCATATACCAGATAAGGTATTTGCCTTTCTCAAACTGCTCTCTTGCAACATGACATTAGCAGTTTGAGAAAGGCAGATTTGTACCTCTTGTTCTTGCTCATTATGCATGTGAACAGGAAACCGATAATGGGGTTGTAATGATGCCACATTTATTAAAATACATATTGTGACATATTCATTGTTGTAATTGCTCATTTCTTGAAAGAACAGGAAAATATGTCTAGTTAAAGAATAATTAGCCTTCAAGGAAAGTTGTTCACCTTATATAAGTGACATTTATACAAAGTGTAAAGTGAAAGGAATGATGCAAAGATGGGAATGATAGTTATTTATATACCCTGACATTTGGTAGAAAAATGTTTAAAAAAAAATAATACTTTCCTTGTTCATTGAACCACCTCACAGGTGGCATACAATTATGTTATGAAATTGCATGTGTGTTTTAAATTTTATTATTAATCAAATCTGGTAAAAGTGATCGGTGTTGATTCTTTGCTTGCATATAGTGCTGTCAGTGAAATTAAATTTTTCATCATAATGGTTGTTACACAATAACAACTATTATGATGAAATGGTTTCCCAGAAGTCATGTAACTAGTCATGTAGTGCAAGGAAGCCTGAGGCTTATGCTGCACCAGCTTAAAAAAATTTCCAAAGTTACCCAGAGAGAGAGAGAGAGAGAGAGAGAGAAGTAGAAAGGAATCACCAAGAAGGGAAGAATGATGATATCCAGCCCAGGACCCTGGGTGTGCCAAGCCCATACTCACCAGATGTGAGCCCCTGGGGAACTTGCGTCAAACAGAAATAATAAATGTTTATTATAGAACCATGAAGTAATATCACAAATATTAGTGTAAGGAATAGAGAAACTATAATATAATTGCAGTTAAATGGTTACATATTTTATTCATCAATCACAGTACTACATTCATAAATAAATTTTCTGCTTATACTCCTGGATAGTCACATGGGGTAACAGGAATTTGCAAGATAGAGGATACAAGAACATCACCATATTTAGGGTTAACATGGGCTATGATCAAATTCGATCATATAGTTTATAAATAGGATAACGATGTCACATAGGTGCCTCCGTAGCCAGGTGGGAAGGAGCAACAGTGCGTAGCACACGCTTCTTGATTAGACCGGGGTTCGAGCCCTTCACTACCAAATTCGGAGGATGCGGAAAGGTCAGGGAATGACCACCGCATATTCCCCGAGCAATATGGCCTTAGTTGCTAATGCTCCTAACAACAATTTAATATTTGCGGATGTCACATATAACACAAACCGAATTTGCTTATTCACGATTCGGCTTTGCGTTTACAAGAAATGGCAGTCGAACGCAGCGGAATCACAACAGCTGAACGCAACGCTTACTGCGTTGTTAAACGTGTGCTGATTTGTTTGTATGTATCAAACATGCCTCCTCGTTTTTGTTCTTTTTAAACTGTAGTTGTGCTTTATTCCCTAAAAATGAGTAAAATAAAGTCTGACTTTACGAGTTAATTCCTTCTTAGCGCACACTCATAAAGTGGGAATTTATTTCCCATAGACGTAGTGTTCAAAACCGAGGTTACATTCGCAACAATGAAATTTGACCATAGTAATGTTAAATAAAGGTCAACAAAACAATAGTTTGCAAATTTACACAAAAACAATGATTTATTTATCCAAAGAAATGAAAACATAGCCTTTAAAATCAAGCAACTTATAATAATAAAGAAATTGTGTATGTCATGGAAATGAAGGATGTTTATTCTTCATCATCATCGACTAAATGCATACTCATTGATGGTTCATCACTCATTGCTAGTTCAGCACTCATTGGTTTGTTGGAAGCACAAGGAGTCGTCTTCTTCTTCAGAAATGCTTCAAGAGTCGTTTGTTTCCTAGATGGTCTTCTCTTTTCTTTATAAATTTCACAATAGCATGCAGAAGCATTTTTTAAATCTGTAGCAACTTTTCTAGTGTGCTCGAAATCGAATCTTATGACTCAAATCTGAATTGCTTTTTCTATGTGTTGAAAAGCTTTGTCAAACCCCTTGAGAGTGAAGGAATGAACAGAAGTTTCAGCTGTTGAATCTTCTTCAGCTTCTTCACATTTTACCATTTCAAGGAGGCCTTCATTTGTGAACCCTTCATTGTGTGCTTGATGCAGACCAGTGAACTGAGGAAGACTTTTTATTCCAAACATCCTTCAAATTTATCCCCCTTAATAAGCTTGATATTTTTGAAATAAGTCAAGACAGCAAAAATGAAGAGCAACACAACCACTCTTTATAATAGCAGCATGGTAACTGCTTTGTTATGTGAGTCATTGAGATGCTCTCATTTGCCTGAACAAATGCAGGCATAGTAGTACTGTATTGTGTAACTATACGCGCGGTTTGAAATGCTGTATTTATGAATGTTTAGCATTTATTTATTGCAATGTTCATATTTTTGATTTTGTTGACGGTTGATACTTGAAAAGAACTTGTAAATCCGGGAACTCGTAAAGTAGTAACTGCTTGTACGTGAAAATGGTGTGAAAAGGAAGCATGCTGGTGAAGATACTGCAGGTTCAGAGAGAAAAAGAAAAGCTGCTTAGGTAAAGAAAGCCAACATGAGAACCACGGCAAACTACGGAAACTTGCCAGACAAACTGGTTTGCCGCTACCGCAGTTTCTCCCTGCATTCTCTGTAAAGAGATGATGCATGTTATCAGTAGTGGTAGTAGAAGTCGAGAATGATATATTGATTGACATGTCGGTGTGACAGACAAAGTTAGGAAACCTTATTTCCTAACTTAACCTTTAAGATTAGGTTAGGAAATAACATAACCTAACTTCTGAGAGCAATTAGAAAGAATGCAGAGAAAATAAAAGTAACAAATGACATTAGATCAAGACGCAAAGAATTGGAAGAGATGGAATGCTGTTATCTTTGGTTAGAAGATAAAACAAAGAAGAGATTGGGAACAAGTTTGCTTACAATAAAGCAAAAGCATTTGCAATATTTCATAACTTAAAGATCATAATAAAATGTATTTTATTACGATTATTTATTGCGTTTGGTAATGTTTTGGTTACAAATATGCGTTCGATCTTGGATGGTCAGAAACCCAACCCTATTTTTTCCATAAGGCATGTTATTTATATTACATGATTTTGCATTGCACAAGGGTTTCTAGGAACACAACTAACATGTTGACTGACTGTACTACTGTACTCATGTTTGACCACTTGGCTGTGGTAGCTTTAAATAATAAAGTTTCCTTTTATACTGAGGACAACTACATAAGGTCAGAAGAATTTACAAGATAGAGAGAGAGGGGATTATTAGACTACAACGTCTCCAAGATAAACTTGACTATGTTAAGCATTAGCACATGATGCAAGAAAGCAAGCTTATATAGCATCAGCCAAAAAAAAAAAAAAAAAACCCCTTCTCATTTCACCCATTCACTCGCTCCAAATGTTTGTCCAGTTCTGCCTTGAATTTGTTTAAGCTATCAAATTCTACAACGACAGATGGAAGTTTATTCCAGCAATCAACTACCTGCTGGCTAAAGGCAACCTTTCGCACATGTATCCTACAACTGTCTTTCCTCAATTTGAATTTATACCCTCTCAGGTGATTATTCTGAGCAAGAGGAAGAATCCCATCAGCATTGAGCATGCTCAAACCATTCAAGGCTTTATACACCTCAATCAGATCACCCCTGCAGGTGCCTAGTCTCCAGACACTGTAATTTGCAAAACTTAAGCCTTTCTTCATAAGAGCAACCCTTTGTTCCATTCACTAATCTTGTTGCCCTTCTCTGCACTCGTTCCAACAGCTTTACATCCTTCTTAAAATGAGGCCTCCTTAAATTTACAAGGGATGAGTTGGTCTTAAAGCCAACTCATCCTTTGTAAATTTAAAAAAAGCAAAAAATATATGAACTTTAGTGTGCCTAATAATAAAGATTCTACCAAGAAAATCTCATAAACCTTCACTTCCCAGCAACCTTGTTGAGTTATGTGACTTGATTTGTAGGTTTAAGGAGAATGTGAAAGTTGTTCCTCCGGCTTGGCAACAAAGCATCTCCCTTTCTGTCCAACTTCTTCATGATTCCTCTGAATCCTGAAATGGTTAGGAATGCGATTAACAGCGAACTGTTGAGTAGCACATGAACTACAAATTCTCTTGTGGGTAACACAGTTGGTAGAATCATCGTCCTCCCCACACCGGGTGGAAAAGACCTCAGTTCGAGTCCAGTCAATGATGTGAGGAATTTTATGGACCTTTTTCACAATGTGGCTGGGTCAGTCAGTCTTAGGCAAGAGTAGCATGATTTTTTCTTCCGAAAACTCTGGTTTTTTGTCCAGCAAACAGAAAATCAACCACAAAACACACTTTACTGAGCGCATATATGGAGCAATATGGCCTTAGTTGCTAATGCTCCTAAAACTCTACCACAGCTACAACAACCTCTTACACTAAAATCTTTTATAAATTTTTGTATCATAATTACTTTTCTGAACACTGGAGAGAATATTTCATCTTTCCTATAAATGAAATTCAGTATCCTGTTTGATTTAAAAGGTTGGATACCTATCTCTGTCTCTTTTCTTCTCAAACAATTATAGAAAATCCTTCTCCCCACTCTAATCTATGAAATCTTATCTATTAACTATGACCAGGTGCGCTGTGTGGATAAAAGGGTCTCGACTATAACAGATCTTATCTGTAACATCTTTTTAGCCATTCAAGCTATTAACTTTAATACTCAGCTCGGCTTGATCTACTTTACTTTGATCTGCCTCTCTGGCTTTTGATGCTGTGAATTTTAAAGCTCTTATTCTCTTTCTCCTGGAATGATACTCTACCACCAGTCATCTAGGGCGCTCTAGTCGCGGAAGAGAACAGTCGGTGAATTTTTGGCTGCTGTAAAGGGATAAGTATTTTTAATTTTTACCGTATTCTTTGTTGATTAACATACTACATTGTGTTTTACAGAGAAATTAAATAGATTTTGTAGCATTCGTTAACTTCTTATTTTGAATTTAACAGCGATTTTTTGAAATTACGACTCCCAGTGTTGGCACTAATATTGTTGAACTAGCCGCCATATAGTAGTCGATAAGAAATGGCATAACGTATGTATATCTCGAACTGATAGTATATGGTATAAAGTAAAACTAGGTAGCATAATACGAAGCACTCAATTAGGAATCTGTTAGCTTATTATATTTGTAAAAGAATAAGAGAAGTTTACCTCAATATGATACATAGAACACTTCCATATGATACTCTCCAGAAATTAAAACGAAAACAATTTAAAAAAATCGAAATTCTTACATTACAGTAAGAAATAATTAACAATAATTAAAAATCAAATGAACACAATTTTAATGCAATTAAAAATTAATTTAACGAAAAAAAAAAGCAAAACGGTTTTTCCTTCCTGAAAGCTGAATGCTTTTCAACCGTATGTCGTGATCACAGGAATGGAACTTAAATAGGGATTATTTGTCTTCGCGCACGTGCGTAAAGGGCCACGAGTCTGAGATTAAATATGGCTGGCGAACATTAACAGAATTCTCATGTACTTTAATTTCAAGTTTCTGCAATTAATAGTCTCGTATAATTACGTTGGACACTAAGTATTTTGGCCTCGTTAAACAAAAAGGTATGTTTTTCATTAATGGCATGAAAGGCTAATTCTGATGCTGTTGAACGAGAAGCATGAACTGAGGCCGCGTGTTGATTAACACAAATTCAGAGGAAACCACGTAGAATCCTGATACGATGAGTCGGAATCACCACAAGAAATGTTGTATACGAGGTTGTCATTTATTTGTGATTTTATTAGTTGCGAATGAGGAAAAGACAGTGATTGTTCAATATAGTGTGTAATTTCTGTATTGGTGGATTGGCTATAATTTTAAATTCGGTATCTCTAAAAAATCTGTTAAGTTGTTTCTGCCAGTGTTCAACATATGGGACTGAAGGCGCCTCCATAGCTAGGTGGGAAGGAGCAGCAGTGCGTAGCATACGCTTCTTGATTAGACCGGGGTTCGCGCCCATCACCACCAAATACGGAGGATGTGGAAAGGTCAGAGAATGACCACCGCATATCCCGGAGCAATATGGCTTTAGTTGCTAATGCTCCTAAAAACCAAATAACCAATGGGACTGAAATAAAGTATTTTTTGATATTACTATTGTTGGTTGCTGTATTTTTTGTATTCTATCCTTAGTTTTACCCTAATTCTGTCTATTGTAGTAAGAGTGTAATGCCTGTTTAAAAATCTGCTGGTTAATATTTGTATTTCTGAGCCCAAACCAGATTCTGTCATTGAATGTTTATTAGCATTGAGAAATTGATTAAAGATAATCGATCTTTTGTAGGTGAATGGGTGATAGCTGTTATAATGTAGAGGCATACCGGTGTGCCTCCATAGCCAGGTGGGCAGAAGCAGCAGTACGCAGCACACGCTTCTTGATTAGACCAGGGTTCAAGCCCGTGACCACCAAATACAGAGGATGTGGAAAGGTCAGGGAATGACCACCGCATATCCCCGGAGCAATATGACCTTAGTTGCTAATGCTCCTGGGGAAAAAAAAACCAAAAAAAGCATACCAGTGTTTGTAGGTTTACGATAGATGTTAAATTGGATTTTATTTGCGTCCTGGGTAAGCTTGAAATTTAGAAAATTTAATGACTTAGTATCCATTCTCTCTCTCTCTCTCTCTCCAATGTAAATTTGAGTCTAGAATGAATATTATTAAACAAATGTAATATGTCTTGAATAGTGCTACTATCGGTAATGACTAGAACATCGAGATACAGGGTAGAAAAGGTGTCAAATGTATACGTTCAATCGTTGAGAGGTAGATCTCCGATATTAGGCCGCGCAGGCTCAATCTCATTGGCAAACCAAAAATTTGATTGTATACTTTGTCTCGAAAGGTGATATAGTTGGCTTCAACTAAGAGTTTAATTAAGTAAAAAATTTCCTTAATAGGAAGTTTTGTATAATTAATCGGTATTGAGTTATTATTTAACATATCCCAAAGAATATCTAACGTGTATTCAATGTTTACATTTGTATATAATGAGGTAACATCTAGTGAGAATAAGTTATTATTACCATCAAGTCTACAGTCCTTAAGGTTATTAAATAGTGTATCGTAGTTCTTAATCCCAAATTGTATCGCCTGTCTAAAGGGTTTTATAATGCTATATACATGTGTGGCCAAGCATGAAAATGTTGAGTTTCTGTAGGAAACAAGAGGCCTAATAGGAAAGCCGATCTTATGTAATTTTACCTGACCGAAAAGTGCAGGAATATTGTATGTTCTGGCCTTCAATTCCTTTAACTGAGCCATAGTAATGTAGTCATTTTTTTGATGTTTTTCGTTTTATTGTATTGATTGACCAAATTGGTAAATAGTGCCGGGTCTACTTCAAGATAAGTGCAGGTATCTGATACAACTGACTCTAGCTTATTAATATAATCAGGTTTATTGAGTATTACCACTGTATCTCCTTTGTCAGCTCTGAATAATAATGTCTCTTTATTTTCCTGAAGTTCACATAAAGCTGAACTGTCATGTGTATTCAATTTAGGCAGTCACTTTTCTTTTATGTTATTCACCACCTGGTTAACTTGTTGAATAAATAAATCTTTTTGTGGAATATTATGAAATCCAAATTCAATATCAATTATGTACTGCTTTTTAGGTAGTTTTTAAGGTGGTAAATTGTAATTTAATCTTTTTGATAAAAGTGAAATCTGGTCCTGCAATAGTGTATACAAGGAAAGATTTGTAACCTGTTGATATGTCGGTTCATTGAATGTTGGGTGAGGGGGGCCGTTTGCGAACTAGCTGAAGTATTCTGCGGTAGACCTTTGTGCATATGTGGTGTGGGGGGGGGTTGTCACACAGCTCGCATGCGCTTGGTCGCAAGCTTGCGACAATGTGTTAGAACTCGTATGAACGTGTCTTTACCCTTCCGATAATGTATTCAATTTGTTAACGTGTCTGTTTTTTATTTCTGAGGCCTGTGCTTCATGTCGCAAATCTATGGAGGTCTTCAATACAGACCAATCATTAGTATGCAGATAATTTTTTAATTTGTCGCAAAGTTTCCTAACTTGGGAAAGGTATTTTTGTTTATCAGAATACCGAGATCTTAAGGCAAGCTTAACTATATTATGCGATGTAATGTAGCAAGCGCTAGTTGTTTAACGCCTGAAATTTTATGATTTAAATTAACCCTGGCAAACTTCAGAACAATATTGTTTTGAAAGCAGTACTTTAGAAAAGAAATATGGTAACCTTGGGTCCGAGTATCTTAGTGTTAATCTAATGTAATTTTGCACAAAGGTATTGATAGGTTATATCTAGAGAGAAAGGAAGTGAATGAAATACAGTAGACTTTCAATTTTCTGGGATAGGTAATTAAAAAAAAAAAATTCCGGATAATTGATTTCCTGTTTAATCCCAAAAATACAGCAAGTCCCCGACATACGTAATCGATACTTTACAGGACTTCTTATGTAAGTTGAGTTTTACGAACTCGGGAATAACTAATATAATATTGCTACTATATTCCTGATATGCCAAAATTACAAAAACCACATAATATCCTCAGAAGAATGAAGAAAAATAGTTATATATTTTTAATTAGTTCAATTAAATAATCTGGAGACAGCGGTGAAGTAGCTGGAGTGGTACATAAGAAAAGAAAACATAAAAGGAAGAAAAAACGCATGTTATTGTACTGTAAAAACTGATATATATTTCTTAGCCTTGGTTATTATAGATGACTTCATTGGTTCCAATCCCTTCACCGCTTCTCGTATTCTGTTTAAAGTAGCTAAGTCCGAAGCTAGGTAAAAAGTATGGCGATAGATAAAAAACAAAAAAAACTTATCAAGCACTACTTGTGTGTGCAATACGATGCTTCCCTTTATTTTTTAGTGTTGTGTATGGTTTGGTTACCAACATTATAATGGTCATCAGAGATTTAACAGATGCACAATTTTCGAACTTTTGAATAATTTCAGGTTTTTGTTTTATTGAAAGCACAACTCTTGTGTTTGCCCTTCATTTTTGCTATTTCTAAATAAAAAATAAAAAATACCGACATCCCTGACATAAATAACAAAGCCAAATTTGTCCTTTTATGGTGAAATGAAACACAACAGTCGACGTGCCGCACTAAAACAAACTAAACATTTGCATTACTACGAGACTTACTAAACAAACTAAACTAAAGATAATAGGTACACTAATCTCCCAATGACAACTTATAACAGTGCTTCTTGTCACTTATTTATGATTTACAAAAAATCTGTTTATACCTATTCTAGTTATTACTTGAATTTTATGATTTCTGGTTGATTTTTTTCTTTTCTTTTATTATTTTTTTTTTATTTGGAGTCTTTGAAGTGTCCCGGTTAAACCACTTTCTGGTTAATCCGATCCTGGTAAATCAAGAGTCTGCTGTAGTCAATAAGAGATTAAAATGAATTTGATAGTATGAACCAGAGCTATAATGCTCAATACGTTCTACGTTAATATAAATATTTGTAAAAGAATAAGAGAAGTTTACCTCAATATGATACGTAGAACACTTCCGTATGATATATGTTAGCTTATTATAGTGTTATCAATTAATCAAAAGTATTATTAATCTTATTAAAATTCATTGTTAATTAAATTGTATTTAAACGGAAATCATGACCCAGACTAGAGCTGAGAAGCAAAGATCACAGACTAGCGAGAGTGCTGTGATTTGGAGGAGAAACAAAGGGGGGAGTTTCTCCAAAGCATCACAGTCTCAAAAAATGTGCGAAATGTGAAATGTTTGCTGACCTTTCTAAAACACGACATGATATAGCCAAGGAGGATGCCTTTGTGTGTGCTGGTGTCTAGAGTGTCAAGAAATTAAGCACCAACCCAGCATTCTGATGGGTGTTTATGAGAGCTTGAGGTGTAGGGTAAATTCCCTCAAAGAAATTAATATGAGGGGGCCCATCAAGCTCTCAGCTGCCTAGCTCAACTGCAGAGCTCACTCCTGTGCATCAGGCAACACAGAGACATTCTCCAAGGCAGAATGCGCTGGTCTCAAAGGAACTAGTTATTGTTGGTGACTATTATCAGGGAGACGGGGAATATACTATGCAAGAAGGATAGGTGGAACAGGACCAGGTATGTGTGCCACGAGCAAAAGTTGATGACGTTGTAGAGCAGATACCATCTTTTAAGGGCACAAAAGGTGATTTTGTTGTATGTGTTAGAACTAATTACATTAAAATTAAGAGATGTGCAGATGATTTACTCAACAAGTACGGGTCAATTTTGAAAAAAAAAGTCACGAGTTAGGGTTGAATGTGTAAGTGTCTGCAATTCTGCCCAGAGATGATAGGAGGGAGTATATGATGAGAGCCTTGTCAATCAATTTGACCCTGGAGAGATTGTGCAAGGCTCAAGAGGTAGAATTTTTTTCAGCCTGGTCTGTGCTTGTTGACATGAGAGACTGCTTCTACATGGATGGGGTACACTTAAATAGAAAGGATGCAATATTTGCTGATGCTTTTGAGGCAATATTAGGTGGGTCTGAAAACTGCTAGCTTGGGGGATACACAGACTAAAACGTTAACAGTGGCCGCAGGCATAGGCAAAAGTGATTCTTGCACTGCTTTTATTAGAATGAGCAGCAGTCTGGAAAGCAAGGCAATGGAGATTTCCAGGACTGCTGGGAATCGTAGTGGAACAAATAAATACATCGGCTGTGTTAGGGTAACTGAGAGAAGAAACAGGTGCATGTATACTTGCATGTACACCAATTCTGGAAGTATTGTTAATAAATTTGATGATCTTGAAGTGCTGCTCAAGACATCAAAGGCAGATACTGTTGGGATATCAGATACGTGGTGTCACACAGACAAGCGGTACAGAATTGGAATTTGGGGAGTACAATGTGTACAGAAATGATAGACAGGACAGGAAGGGAGGAGGGGGTTATGCTGTTAGTTAAGAAACACAAAATCTAAGGAAGTGCCTCCAGTTGATATTGGTGATCAATGCGGTGTTGAGTCTGTTTGGTGTGACATAAGCACTGGGAAAGGAAAAATGAGAGGAGAGAGAGAGAGAGAGAGAGAGAGAGAGAGAGAGAGAGAGAGAGAGAGAGAGAGAGAGAGAGAGAGAGAGAGAGAGAGAGAGAGAGAGAGAGAGAGAGAGAGAGAGAGTGTGTGTGTGTGTGTGTGTGTGTGTGTGTTGTAGGCCTAATGAATCTGATGAGAATAATGAACAATTGTGCAGAGAAAGAGTGGGCCATTAAATCAATGTCTTATAATGGGGGATTTTAACTTTCCAGATATTGACTGGAACTTGCAGTTTGGTCACTTGCACACTAGCAAGACTTTGGTGGATTTATTTAATGACTGTTTTCTACTGCAACATGTTCGAGAGGCAACCAGAGGGAGTAATACTCTTGATCTGATTATCAGCAGTGATTATTCATGCATTAAGAATTTGCAGATAAAGAAACCACTGGGTGAACACAATGTACTGATGTGTGAATTACTTAAAGATGTAACTACCATCAAGGCTAAAGGGAAGGGCTTTTGCTTTCGTATAGGTGACTACAGGGGTCTTAGACAGTTTTTAAATTCTGTAAAGTGGGATCAACTGATGAAGTTACCAACGTTGAATTCTAAATGGGAAGCCATCAGGGATTTAATTTTGGAGGCTTCTAGGCTTTTCATTCCAACTAAGAAATACTGTTCAAGGTTTATGCCTAAATGGGTGTCAGATGAACTAATGAGGCTCGTGGCAGAGAAGAAAAATGTATGGGATGCATTTTTTTTCTCTGTCATATGCTTCTGTGTCACCTGAAGCATATGACAGATGTAATCAAGTCACAAAGGATGTTAGGCAGGTGAAGGCAGATTATGAGAAATCCTTGGCAAAGGATGCAAAAAAAAACAGCAAACAGTTCTTTACTTATGTAAACTCTAGAAGGAAAGTGATGAATCAGATTGCACCACTTAACATAGATGGGTTGACTATCGATAATCATGCTAAGGTAGCTGATTAAATTGAATGAGTATTTTGCATCTACATTCACACATGACGAGTTATTCAATGAGGGGAGCATTAGAATTCATCAGACTTTAACAGGGAGCTAAGTGATTTTGTAATAACTGAGAGCAAAGTGGAGGAGAAATTGTTGAAGTTAAACATAAGGAAGGTACCTGGGGTGGGTGAGATCTATCCAGTTATATTAAAGGAGGCAGCAAAGAAATTAAGCAAACCCTTAGCCATAATTATGAGCTTCCTTGGACTCGGGAGAGGTCCCCGTGGACTGGAGGTGTGGAAATGTATCGCCAATTCACAAAGGGGATTCACCCCGCTGCACCTTCGACGAGATTATCTACTATGCATGTACGCAGCAAAAATATACAGTCAGCCATCACATCCAAATTGGTCCCATATTCATGATCCACTATGGACGAGTAATTATGATTGCAAGCCAAATGAAAATAAACCATTAGGACTGCGTCTCAGACACTTAGCTCGAGTTTGGGAAATACATTTCCAGCACATTTCTGCAGTAGATATAAACTCAGACCCTACTTGGATGCTGACTGTGCCTTTGTCCGTATCACATCATACAAACAGGAATAAAAAATAGATCTCTCCAATCGTTATACAGAAGCTCCACGAACTGCACAGTTTTGAAAATAGAAACAGTCATCAGATTTACACGGATGGATCAAAATCAAACAACTCAATAGGTGCCGCAGTAATTTTACCGGAATATACTATATCTGTCTCCTTGCCTCATGTTTGCAGTATTTTCACAGCAGAATTATATGCTATTAAACTATCACTGGATGATATTACTGCCGAGCACCAACTTCAACCTGCCCTAATCTATACTGACTCCCTTAGTGCAGTAGCAGCTCTACAGAATAGCAAATATTCCTCAAATTCCTTGATTCAGCATCTTAAAAAACAACTCAGAGTTTTGCATAAAGCAAGAAAACAAGTGTCTATCTGTTGGATTCCCAGCCATGTTGGAATCCCAGGAAATAATCATACAGACAAAGCTGCAAGAAATCCAGATCTTAATATACAAGATAACTTTCAGTTTGTGCCATTTACAGAATATAGGGATGTATTTCATAACAAATATACTTCCATTTGGAAACAACTTTGGAGGGATCAACCATGCAATAAACTCCATAGAATAAAAAAAATTTTATGTTCATGGCATTCTAGCTCATGTACAAATAGACAAGAGGAAGTTATATTGACAAGACTGTGCATTGGGCATGCCTTCCTCACTCACAGACATTTACTTCTAAGAGAAGATCCCC
Source organism: Mastigoproctus giganteus (assembly GCF_048544385.1). Classification (NCBI taxonomy): domain Eukaryota; kingdom Metazoa; phylum Arthropoda; class Arachnida; order Uropygi; family Thelyphonidae; genus Mastigoproctus; species Mastigoproctus giganteus. Next base: position 26,445,251 of record NC_143575.1, read on the forward strand.
CTCTCTACTCTGTCTGTCAGATACAACTTACAGTAAAGCACATCCTAATTGATTGTCCATCTTATTCAGCCATTCAAACCACATCCTTCCAATCATTAGCAAACTTGCAAGCTCCTCTAACCCTATTTCATATACTTGGTGACAAAGCAAACCTAAGTGAGCTCTTTATATATATTAAACATCTTAGAATAATAAATACACTTTGATATGCCCATAAATCATTAAAATGAACATAGTGACTCTGACAGACACATATTGGCCATAGTTGCCCTTGTGTTGTGAAATTTGCATAACAACAACAATAAAGGGGATTCAAAAGGTGATACAAGTAACTATAGATCTATTAGTTTAACGTGTTCCGGGGAAAATAATGGAATCACCGGTTAAAGAAGCATTGCAGGATCATCTAGACAAGACTGCAGTAATAGTTAAGACACAGCATGGGTTTGTTAAAGGGAGGTCTTGCCTGACCAATTTGATTGGATGCTATGATGTGGTCACAAAGGAACTTAATGCCAAAAATAATTTTGATATCATATACTTGGATTTCAGGAAAGCTTTTAATACTGTTGCACATGGAAGACTGCTGTACAAATTGGAGAGGTATGGCATTAAGGGTAAGATGCTACAATGGATAAAGGGATGGTTGAGTGGGAGACGACAGAGTGGTAATCAATGGACATGGCTGTTTGTGCACAAATGTTATTAGTGGAGTTCCCCAGGGTTTGGTGTTGGGCCCATTTGTTGTTTTGTATATTTATCAATGATATCGATGAAGGTATATCAGGTTTAATGTCCAAGTTTGCAGATGATACAAAGGTTGGCAGGGTTGTTAACGACAGTAAAGACAGTATGCTACTCCAACTGGATCTAGATAAGTTGGGCAAATCGGCTGAGAAGTGGCAACTGAAGTTTAACATTGACAAATGCGAAGTACTACATATGGGTAGCAATAACTGAAGAGAAATGTACCAACTGTGTGTTAATACTCACAGAGAAGTGGAAAGTGAAAAAGACCTGGGGTTAATTGTGCAGTCAAAAATGAAGTTCACTGAAAAGTGCAGATGGGAAATACTTTATCCTTCAGGGAAATACTTTATCTGCTCTGCTGTTTTCCTTGCTGATCCCTTCCCTTTTAGAGCATAACTTGTTACACAGATGATATGAAATCATAGTCAATTTCTTCTTCAGCTGAACAAGCTTCAAAAAATTGTGTATTAATAACTCTCTTCAAATAATGTGCAACTTAATTTTTTTTCTTTCTTTCAGTATTATTCTGAGCCTTCAAGGTAATCATCTCCTTTCCAGTTCTCTCCTTTAGCTGGTAATTCGGTTATTCAAAAAGTTGGACAATTGAATTTTTTTCAACCCTAAACTTTCATTCAAAGTTTAAACATCTTTAAAATGCAAAGGCTGTAAATCTTATAAATATTCTTGGAATTTAAGGCTAAATTTAATTCACATCTCTGACACATCTGTCATATAAAATGCATTAATGCTCATTGGCTTTCTGTTATGTTATATGATTCCATAATTTGATCATCTTCGTCTGAAACTAATCTTAGTCTCCCCCCCTCTCTGCTGATCCAGATTTGAGATATATATATATATAAACACTGATTATACTCCTATCTTTAAACATGTATTAATTGGGCGCCTTAAAGCCGTTGCTAAAATGTACTCTTCTATCACTCTTTTTCCATTCATATCGAATAAAATTGGCTTCAGAATCCCTCCAAAAAATGTGCCTTGTTCCTCTTGCAAAATAGAATACAATCTCATGACAGACTCTTCCCTTATCCATTGATTAAGTAAACAAATATGACATTGATGTTTTTATATTTTTACAGAGTAAGGAACAGAGCTCTAAAATTACTACTGATATTTTATCTGGTGAAACATCTTAAGGGATGTTCAGCATGGAAGAGCCTGCTGATTCTTATAATGATTAGCATTAGCATTAGCATTAGCAGAGGCATATGATGCAAGAAAGCAAGCTTATTCAGCATCAGCCAAAAAAAAAAAAAAAAAAAAAAAAAACACCCACTCCCATTTCACCCCTCCGTTCGTTCGAAATACCTGTCCAGTTGAGCTTTAAATTTGTTTAGGCTATCAACTTCAACAACAAGTGATGGAAGTCGGTTCCACCAACCAACCCCCCGCTGGCCAAAGGCAAATTTCCGCACATCTATCCGACATCCGGCCTTCCTCAATTTGAATTTATGCCCTCTGAGGTGATTATTCTGAGAAAGATGAAGAATCCCATTGGCATTGAGCATGCTCAAACCATTCAAAGCCTTATACACCTCTATCAGATCACCTCGCCGGTGCCTAGTCTCCAGACTCTGTAATTTGCAAAACTTAAGCCTTTCTTCGTAAGAGCAACCCTTTGTTCCATTTACTAATCTTGTTGCCCTTCTCTGTACCCGTTCCAGCAGCTCTACATCCTTCTTGAAATGAGGCCTCCAGACCTGTATACAGTACTCAAGATGTGGCCTTACCATTGCCTTATACAAGGGAATAATCACCTCCTTATCCCTGCTAGAAAAATTCCTGTATATCATTGACAAGACACCATGCGCTACTCTTGCAGCTCGTCTGCACTGCTCAGAGAACTTCATATCTGCCTGCACAATTACCCCCAGGTCCTTTTCATTCTCCACCACTGTCAGTGTAGTACCGCAGAGTTGATACGTTGCTCTGGGGTTACTGTTTCCCATATGCAGCACTTTACATTTGTCGATGTTAAACCTCATTTGCCACCTCTCAGCCCATCTGTTCAACCTTTCCAGATCCTGTTGCAGCAGCATAGCGTCAGTATTGTCCTTAACGACCCTGCCAACCTTTGTATCATCTGCAAACTTGGACATTAAACTTGATATCCCATCATCAATATCATTCATAAACACCGAAAACAACAACGGACCCAACACTGAACCTTGAGGAACTCCACTAATAACATTAGTCCACGTTGAGCAGTGTCCATTGATTACCACTCTCTGTCTTCTGCCACTCAACCATCCCCTTATCCATAGCAGCAATTTGCCTCCAATGCCACACTGCTCCAATTTGTGCAGCAGTCTTCCATGTGCAACAGTATCAAAAGCCTTTCTAAGATCCAAATATATAATATCAAAGTTATTCCCTGCATCCAGTTCTTTTGTGACTACATCATAGTATCCAATCAAATTGGTCAGGCAAGACCTGCCCTTAACAAAACCATGCTGCGTCTGAGCTATAACTGAATTCTTGTCTAGATGATCCTGCAGTGCTTCTTTAACCAGTGCCTCCATTAATTTACCTGGAACAGAAGTTAAACTAACAGGTCTATAATTACTTGTGTCAGCCTTTGATCCTCCTTTGTGAATTGGGGTTACATTTGCACATCTCCAGTCTATGGGCACCTCCCCTGAGTCCAAAGAAGCTCTCATAATTATGGCTAGGGGTTTGCATACTTCCTTTGCTGCCTCCTTTAATATAACTGGATAGATCCCATCCACCCCAGGTGCCTTTTTTATGTTTATCCTCAACAATCTCTCCTCCACTTTCCTCTCAGTTATTACAAAATCATCCAGCTCACTGCCAATGTTTACTTTACCTACATCATTCTCCTTCCTGAATAACTCCTCATGCGTGAATGTAGATGCAAAATACTCGTTTAGATTGTTAGCCACCTGAGCAGGATCCTCAACTGTTGAACCATCAATATCCAGTGGACCAATCTGATTCATCCCTTTCCTTTTCGAGTTCAAGTATGTAAAAAACTCTTTTCTGTTTTTCTTTGCATCCTTTGCCAAGGATTTTTCATAGTCTGCCTTTGCCTGCCTAATCTCCTTTGTGACTTGGTTACAGACCAACTTATATCTATCATAGGCTTCCATGTCACCCATTAATTTGTATGTATCCCATGCATTTTTCTTCTCTGCCACATGTCTCATTAGCTCATCTGACAACCATTTAGGCCTAAACCTTGAACAATATTTCTTAGTTGGTATGTAAAGCCTGGTAGCCTCCAAGATTAGTTCCTTGAATGCTTCCCATTTTGAGTTTGCTGTTGGTAACATCATCAGTTGGTCCCACTGTATAGAATTTAAATACTGTCTCAGACCATCATAGTCGCCTTTACGAAAACAAAAACCCTTCCCTTTACCTCTGATGGTAGTTACCTCCTTGAGTAAATCCCACTTCAACACACTGTGATCACTGCCACCTAGTGGTTCATTTATCTGCAGGTTCTTAATGCATGAAGAATCACTACTGATAATCAGATCAAGAGTATTGCTCCCTCTTGTTGCCTCACGAACATGCTGATGTAGAAAACAATCATCCAATAAATCCACAAAAGCCTTGCTAGTGTGCGAGTGACCAACCCACAAATTCCAGTCAATATCTGGGAAATTAAAGTCCCCCATTATAAGACTCTCAGATTTACTGGCCCACTCTATTTCCCTGTACAATATCTTATTATACTCATCAGAGTCATTAGGCCTATAGCACACTCCTACTCTCAATTTTGATTTCCCTATGCTTATGTCGCACCAAACTGACTCGACACTGCCCTGTCCATCGATGTCGACTGGCTTCACTTCCTTGGACTTTATGTGTTTCTTAATTAATAGCATAACCCCTCCTCCCCTCCTGTCCTGTCTATCCTTTCTATACACATTGTATTCCCCAAATTCCAGTTCCGCATTACTTATATCTGTGTGACACCACGTCTCTGATATCCCAACAATATCTGCCTTTGATGTTTTGAGCAATACCTCAAATTCATCAAATTTATTTACCAAACTCCTAGCATTGGTGTACACGCAGGTATACATGCACCTGTTTCTATTCTTAGCTACCCTAACACAACCCATGTGTTTACTTGTACCGCAATGACTACCAGCAGTCTCTGAAATATCCTGCATCTTGTTTTTCAGACTTCTGCTCATTTCAATAGAAGCAGTGCAAGAATCACTTCCACCTCTGCCAGTGGCTACTGTTAATCTATTAGTCCTTGTATCCCCCCCAACTAGCAGTTTTCCGACCCACCTAACACTGCCTCGACAGCATCAGCAAAAATTCTTGCACCCTTTCTATTTAAGTGTATCCCATCCCTGTAGAAGCAATCTCTCCTGTTAACAAGTACAGTCCAGGCTGAAAAAAATTCTACCCCTTGAGCCTTGCACAATCCCTCCAGGGCCGAATTGATCGACAAGGCTCTCATCATATACTCCCTCCTATCGTGTCTGGGCAGAATTGCAGACACTTTCAAGTTCAACCCTAATTCACGGCTTTTTTTCAACAGTGACCTGTACTTGCTAAGTAATTCCGCCGGTCTCCTACTCTTAATATCATTAGTGCCAACGTGTACAACTATATCACCTTTTGTGCCCTTAAAAGATGATATCCGCTCTACAACGTCATCAACCTTTGCCCCTGGCAGACATACCCTGGTCCTATTCCACCTATCCTTTTTACAAAGTATGTTCCCCGTTTCCCTGACAATAGAGTCACCAACAACTACTAGTTCCTGTGGGACCAGCGCATTCTGCCTAGGGGGCTGCTTCTGTGTTGCCTGATGACCAAGTGCAAGCTCTGGCGTTGATGTGGGCAGCTGAGAGCTTGATGGGCCCCTCAATTTATTTCCTTCGAGGGCATCCACCCTGTCCTTCAAGCTCTCATAAAGGCCCATAACAACGCTGAGTTGTCGCCTGATTTCCTTGCACTCCTTACATCGTGCACACACAAAGACATCCCCCTTGGCAGTATCATGTCCCGTACCCGACTGCTCCGCAAACATCAAGCAAACAGTGCATTTTAATAGACTGTGATTCAGAGGGCAACTGCCCCCCTCAGTTCTCCCCTGAACCACAGCACTCCCATTAGCTTGAGCCTTTTGCTTTGCTGCTCTGGTCAGAGTCATGATTCCGATTTAATTCAATAAAATTCAAAACAAAAATTAAATCCTTAAGTTATATCCCAAAACAGTTATGTTATATATATATTTTTTTCGGTATCTAGTGTTTTCTACGAGTTCCCTTTATACAACTTCCGTATCACGTGTACCACTATAGTTATGTATTAATTATTTGTTACGATTAAGTCGTTATATATATATATATATATATATATAGAGTTAAAAGTACAATTTAATTGACAATAAAGTTTATCAAGATTAATAGATTTACTGATTAATTGACAATATTATATTATGCACTATACGACACTAAGCTTATGCTATCGTGTAAAAATGGCGGGAATCACGAACGGTATTTCTACGGACTCGTAAGTATTGATTAGCTTCCAAATCTCGCTATCTCAATTTAGAATAAACTAAGGATCCTGACTAGGTCTATAATCTACTTATAGATGATAATTTGATATAACAGTTGGTTAATAAATCGACTAAATTTGGTTAAAAAAAAAATTTGGTTTGTGACACGTGGATTTGATACCGTTACCGATACTAAGTAATATCTACGAAATCTCTGTCTAAGTTAAACTTTAAACTAAGTATCGTAACTAGGAATATAAAGCTACTCTAGAAAATAAGTTAATATGACAATTTAAACTAATAAAGCAGAAAATAAATCAGGAAAAACTTCTCTGTTTGAAGAGCTTTAAGGAGCAATGTCCGCACAGGCTAACCTCGCACCCAGACTCATGATTTTTGTTATTGTGTGTGTGTGTGTGTGTGTGTGTGTGTGTGTGTGTGTGTTATTTTTACTAATGTTTCTAATTAGTTGTAATGTGTTAATTGAATATTCAGTGTTTCGTGCATTTTATTCTTCACCTGTATTGTAAATATTTATCTTCACATAAGCCCCTCTGACTATGTGGTGCACATGGTGGGTTCTCTCTTGCTCTGTCATTTTATTTGTATCTTTTTTTTAAAGGTATTTGACCAATAAACTGATATATTTATTATTATTAAACAAGAAAAATGTGTAGCAGTAATATGTGCTAGAATCACAGACGACTCAAATGCCTGTACTACTGTTCTCTAGCATTTGACCATCTGGCTACGGCATCCTTTTTTTTCCTCATCAGATTGTTCTTATGAAGCTCTTGAAGAAATTTTCTGTACAGTGATATTTTTGACCACAGAAGTTACCCCAAACACGAGAGGTATTAGAACCTATAGTACTTAGTACTGTGCTTGGGTTGGAGGTTGAGAAAAAGAAAGAAGATATTTGTTGACATTGGACTTGAACTTCTGTAGACTGTAATTTTCAGGAAATATGTATGAAGGAAGGTTGTTCCACAAAACAGCAGTTGATTGAATAAACGAGGGAGATGAAAAGTTGGTTCTGTGAGCTTGAAGTTGTAAAGTAAATAGATGTTGGCTGGTGGCGGCACGTGTTCGGACTGTTTTGAAAGAGAGAGCAGGAATTATAGAAGCCAGTTCACAGGAACAGTTGCCATAGGAAATATCTGTAGAAGAGGCATGCAGCAGAAACAGAACACCTATGAGACAGTGAGTGGAGAGACTCTGTTAGAGATGAATCATTAATTAACCTAACTGCCCTCTTCTGAATGGAATCTTGAAGCCTGAGAGAGGTTTTGGGGGCGCCACCCCAGATGTGGGAACAGTATTCCATGGTAGGGCAGATTTGCGATTTGTACAGAGTGAACAACTGTTTGGTAGAAAAAGTAACGCCGGGAGCGAAAGAGAAAACCAAGTTTTTTAGATGCAGAGAAAGCAATATTTGTAATGTGCTTGTGCCAACAGAGATTAGAAGTCAGGGTAATCCCCAAAAGAGATACATCATTTTGCCTAGAAATCGGAGTGTCACCAAACATAAGCATAGGAGCAGAAGAATCCTTTTTTGAGAGATATAAAACAAGACTGAGTTTTAGAAGGATTGAAATCAACTAAGTTGTTTTGCCCCACTGGAGAATTACCTGGAGATCAGTATTTAAGGAATTGGTAGCAAATTTTCGAGAAGTTGCATTCCACTTTCCAAAATGGAAAGTGGAATGCAATGTGCTATCATTGGCAAAACAATGGATAGGATTTCCAGTCAATGGAAGAAGGTCATTAATATACAAGAGGAAAAGAGTGGGGGAAAGAACTGAACCTTGGGGGACACCGGCATTGGTGGAGAAATTAGAAGACAGAGAGCCATCTACCATCACCCTCAGTGAGTGATCAGAGAAAACTGGATAACCAATTACAAAAAACAGTTGGCAAACCATAAGATGGAAGCTTGTTTAGAAGACCTTTATGCCAAACACGATCAAAAGCCTTTGAGATCTCAAGAGCAACTGCTTGTGTTTCACCGGAACGTTTCCATTGAATTAGTCCATAAATAGGTAACATAAGCCAGAATATCACCAGTGGATCGACATTCAAGGAATCCATACTGGCAATCGTTGATCAGATGGAAGGTTTCTAGGTAGTTTAAGAGTTGGCGGTTAATTTATTTCTCCATTACTTTAGAAAGAGTAGAAGTAATTGCAATGGGACGATAATTGGATGGGAGGGATTTGTCACCCTTTTTAGGAACTGGCTGGATATGAGCAAATTTCCAAGCAGAAGGAAAAACAATTCACATTTTGGAATAAGAAAGTGAAAAAAGGTGGCCAAGAACAGGAGTAAGTTCAGGAGCAGAGGTTTTGAGAACAAGTGGAGAAATACCATCAGCACCTGGAGCTTTCTTACAATCAAGATTCGTCAAAATCCTTCTGAAATCCTTTTGACGGAAGACCACAGGAGGCATTGAATGGAGTGTGTTAGGAATGGTGGGAGATCATTAATACACAAGTTGGAAGAAAAAAAGGTGATGCTAGCAGGTCAGCTTTATCCTTGGCTGAAGCGACAACAGGTTTGGACAGAGGTGGGAGCAGAGATGGGCAAAAGTTACGGCCAATAGCTTTGGCAAGAGACCAGAATGCTCGGCAACCATTAGGGCAAGAAGTAAGGTTTCTACTCTTAGTCTGTTCAAATTCTAGTTTGGACTGATTAATAACTGCTTTACAATTGTTGCGGGCTTTGGTGTAGGCAGAAAATGAAACTGAAGAATTAGAAAAAAGCCAATTACGATATGCAACGTTCTTCTCTTGTGAACAGCCTTAGCACATTTATTGGAAAACCAAGGTTCAGATAAAAGACAAAATTTTAAAGTGGAGTGTTGGATAAAGGATTCCATTCCTGCAAGAATAATTTCACTGACATGGTCTGAGCAAAAGTTGACATCAGAAGTTTTGAAACAGTAATCCGACCAAGGAAAAGAAGAAAAGAAATCTCGCAGGTCATCCCATTTTGCGTTCTTGTAATGCCAGACAATCACCAAGTTGTGATCTGAGATGCCTAAAGGACCTCTCACTTCGACCGTGTACTTAGAAGGGTTGTTTGTGAGAATAAGATCAAGCATGTTGGCTGTATGGATAGGATTGTCCGGTATTCTTGTAGGTAAATGAACAATCTGTGCAAGGTCATTAGTAATTGCTAAAGCCTCAGCATCTCGACCAGCTGGGTCAGTGTGACTAGTAAACGGAAGCCAGCTGGAGTTGTGAACATTAATATCACCAAGGAAAATTACCTCACTGTTAGGAAAGTTGGACTGGAGAAAGTCAAGTTGCAAAGAGAGGAAGTCATAGACCTCCAGTGATTAGTGGAGTTGGGAGAATGATAGAGACAACAGATGAATTTGACACATAAGGTAGAGTGATTTTAAGCCAGAGATCGAAAAGAGGAGATTCCAAATCACCAAATCTCTGACAGGGAATATCGGAATGGACATATGCACAAGTACCACCTTTGAGGCGAAAGGAATCATACAGCGAATAATTTGGGCAGCAGCGATGAGCAGTAGTTGAATCAACTGATAACTGAGATTCTGTCAGAAAAAGTACATGGGGTTTGGCAGACTGGAAGTGGAAATGGACATTGTTGAGATTAGAATTCAGACCACGTATTTGTGAAATGAATTAAGAAGTGTTTGGGAGGTTTAAATCTTTTCGCAGATAAGCTTACTCTATTAGTTTGACAATTCATAATTCATGGTGTATTCAATAGTAAGAAAAAGTGGGTGGAACATGCTGTATGAAGTAATTTAATTTTTGGATATGGCTTACACATGGGAAGAATATACCCAGATCCTTGACATAAAGTGGCCTCGACAATGCTGCCTCCCCCGCATACACACTACCATTGATCCAGAAGCCTCCTAAAGAGTTACCACTAGGTTCGGTCCAGTGTACTAACTAGTGGCCAGCCTGCGAACACAGTTTTAGAGCTGTCCCCTCGGAATGTAAGGAATATTGGATCTCGCCACGATGTTCATCATAACCTCAAAAGTTATCAATCATACTGCATGATGGAAGAGATGGGGAAGGGTTGACCGGAACTTAGCTCTGGCAACTAAACATGGGTTCCACCACTTCAAGCCTCAAGGTTCCTTTTACATAGAAACAACTGCAATTTTTTTTAATAAGTCCAGCTGCTTGTTTTGTATTTTAGGATGTTGTGGTTTTCTTGATCTTGATCTGCCATTCACTGATTCTCTTGGCTCCAGCTATTCCAGAAATCTGAGAACCATGTATGGTGATATAGCCATTGCTGGTTGTGCCATAAAACATTTGATACTGAGAATTTGCATAAATTCATTTAAGAAATAAATAGATTCAGGCTTAAGCAAGAAGAGGCACTCCTTATTAACTTTTCAAAATTTCTAAATCACCTGTATGTTATGCCAATCAAAGAGCATCTTATAGCCTGTAAACCTGAGTAAATCCCTTATGAGAAAAGCATTAAAAATGCCATTAATGGCTAGCATGCAAGAGGATGTTGCCTACCTCTTACAAGGTGTGATTTATCATAGGCAGGGTTAGAGATAGGACAGCCACAACCTACAGAAAAATTTTATAAATTTAAATAATCACATAATGGTCATTGTAACTACTGTCTGTTCATTTAAATTTTATAAATTTAAATAATCACATAATGGTTACTGTAACTACTGTCTGTTATTAAGAGCACACTCTTGCACTTAATATTTAGTGTGTGTGTGTGTGTGTGTGTGTGTGTGTGTGTGTGTGTGTGTGTGTGTGTGTGTGTGTGTGTGTGTGTGTGTGTGTGTGTTGAAGATTTTAATGAAAGGGCTGAAAAGGTTGAAATTTACATTAAATCAGAGAAAATGACCAAGGGGAAAAAAATACTGAAATGATACATGGTTATTTTTTAAAGACAAAAGAAATAATTAATTAATTTATTATGTATATTATGAAAAAGTAGTCCTTAACTTTGAATTTTATTGATTTACTAATAGCGAGAAAGTGGTACTATGATCCTAAAGCAGTGGTGCGAAGCTTAATTTGCTTGAGACTCCCTTTATTAAACATAAAATTGATGCAACTCCTCATAAAAATCTTGTCATCCTCCCCGAGGGAGGATGACAAGATTTTTAGAGAAGAAAAATGGCATTTTATAAATTATGTACTAGAAAATTTTATTTTAGTACTGAGAAAGGAATAAAAAAAATTGTTTCCTTTTTAATTTACACATCAAAATAATTGTTTAATATTTTTATTGAATACAGCAAAAATGACAATTAGAAAACAAAACAATTAATGAGAAGGATGAGCCTGGATAACCGATAATATTTGGATGCAATATTTGAAATTGCCAATCTCATGTCATCTTCTGGATCAAGTCTGGAACCTGCTGTTTTGTTATTATAGCTGTTAATTTTGAGAAACAAACATCACATAAATATGTAGACCCAAAAGGTAGCTACCTTTGTATCGCCATTTTCGATAATTTTGGATACTCATCTTGAAGAGAAAGCCAAAATTTTTCACAAGTAGTCTTGAAACGAGCTCGTAATGCTTTGTCAGATGATAGGTTGATGAGATCTTCCTTTTTGCTCAGTGGTAATTTTGGGACATGAAGAAATTTCAAAAGCAAAAGAATCATGAATCCAACACATTTTTTTTTGGAGATACATAATCATTTGGAAAAATTCTTAATTAGCATTGTTAGATGGGTAGCAATCACATCCCTAAATTGGAAAATGTCAATATTATCGCTATTAAGAAAAACAGGAAATTTTCAGTATTATTTTGCTCAAATTCAGTTTTCCAAAGGTTAAGTTTATTTTTGAAAGCTTCTGACTATTAATATATTTGTTCCCTGTCCTTGAAGACTTAAATTTAAATCATGAAGTTTTTCAAATACTGTGTGTATATCAACAAGGTAGTTAAGTTTTCCAAGCCATTTTTTTTAAATTGTAAACAGTTGTGCAAAGAGATGATCTGTATCTGATAAAAACAATAAAACTTCATGTTTGAGGCCAAAGAGACATCACAACACTTTACCACTGGGCAACCACCTCGCTTTTGTATATAAAAGAAGCGCTTCATCTTATTTCATTACAAAGCATTGTGAAAAGTCTGCTATTTAAGCTTCTACTTTCACAATACGAAATTTTTAGAAATCTTCAAGTACCGTGTTAATAGACTAGAAAAGAATAGCGAAAGCTTAAAAAACGGTACTCACCTTGAAATTAATCTGCGATGGTTTACTTAGGTAGCGTGGTTAATGTTTACATTGAATTGTTCAATTGAAAAATTAAAAGGGAGGGAAGTAAGTCAAGGTTGACTGAGTTAAATGGGCGCAAGGAAACAGAAGTGTACACATCCAATCCTTGGTTCTACTTTCATTAATGTTGATCACACTTACTGCATATTTCAAAACTTCATGCAAATCAGTTTGCATTTCCTTCACTACTAATACTTCCCCATGTATAATGCAATGATTAAAAACTATATTTGGAGCAATTTCCTTTACTTTGCCTTTTAAACCTTTATTTAATGCAGCCATCAGTACAAATTGCTACACAGTTGTTCCACGTTAGATTATTTGTTTAAAATAAAATATTTATGTAAAAAATCTTCTGGCCCCTCATTCTTCCAAAGCTTTGCAAAATAGAAAATCCTTCAAAATGTACCCCTTGTAGCAGTATCCAACATATATAATAAATTGAGCAAGGTTTGGAATATCTGGGGATTCATCTAACTGTATTGCAAAAATTGGACCTTCTCTCAATTAATTTAATAAATTGAGTTTTATGTTGTCTGATAACTGTGATACACCTCGAAACTGTCTCTGGACAGAGGAATGGTTTTTAAATCGCTGTTGTACTTTTCTCCATTCATAATTGAAATAATTTTTATTGCAGCAAGGAGAATGCACTGAATTACGAAGCAGATTAAAGCTTGCCTACATTCAGGAACATAGTAAGCCTGGTAAGCAGGGCATGGGAGTGCCAAAATTCAAAATTTTTATTATAAAATATTTAATAAAAGTATCTCAAGGGTGCCAAATTCATTTCTTCCTAGGGGCACCAAAAACCCCAGCACCACGGCTGTGTACAACACACTTGCTATGTATATTTATTGCTACCGCACATTTGCACCTCTGGCCTTTAGGCAGTACAGGCAATTTGAGAATTTGTGCTGTAGGAAGCATGAATTAACAGCTAAAGGGATTAATTGAGTAGTACTGAGATGTATCAATACATATTGAGAAGTCTCACTAGTCAGCTGCTTTTTTGTGTGTCCATAGCCAGTGAGCAAATTAAGGCGTATTCCTGACGCAGTGGGCCATACAGTTCGTTCTTATCTCAGACGTAGTTTGAATAGCAAGGTCTCTACACCTACAGTATTGAAAAAGTAATTTTAACAACAGGTTTTTAGCTTCTATGTACACATAAAATAAATTTATTTAATTCCCGCAACCCCTTTTAATTTATCCCACAATCCCTCTCGGGGTCGCGCACCACTGACCTAGTGCATGGTTTTTCATTTTATCTGGCAGGTTAGTGGCTGTATGGCTTGCTACCCATTTTTCAAAGTTTCAGTTTGAAAGTTATGTAAGTTATATTTGTGTGTTATATATTTATATTTGGCTTTAGTTAGGAAGATAGGTTGTTGAAAAGGTTAAAGGCTTAATAACTGAATACTTATTTTTCACATACAAAATGATTTTCTGGTCTGTTATTATTCTCATTAACCATATTGCAATTTAAAATGGAGGTATTTAAAATAGAATTTTTCTTTTGATATAAGTATTTGAGCATGTAAACAAAAAAAAAAGTTGATTTTTGATTTTTAAAAAAGTCAGAATTTTATTTCTATTTATCTTCTAGCTTAATATAGTAAAGGTACATGACTCTGAAATGGCTACTTGTTTATTGCTTTGTGAGCATGGGGAAAAAGTGGTAGCAGCAAAGGCCTTCAGACAACTTCATGCCAAGTAAGTTGTGTACAATGTTCTGTGAGTTTTAGAATTTTCTTTTGCACCACAGTTTAAAGTCACTGTTCTAGTAATTCTGATTTATTTTTGGATATTTTGTTCACATTGGCTTATAGGATGAGCTCTGATTAATGATTTTATTTAGATCACTAGTTCTAAAGCAGATCAGAAAAACAACAAATCAGACACATAGGGAGGATGAATTTGTAATCATTAAATTGTGTGGAGAACTTGATGTTCAACAAATACCAGGGTTCTTGAAAAAACAGTTTTGGTCTTATCTTCCTTATCAGCTTTTAGCTGGTCCACTGAAGGATCACTAGCCACTTCCTGTGGGAAGAGGCTAATGATCCTTCAGTGGATAAATTAGAACCAATATCCCCAGTTCTGCATGTATTGGGGATATTGGTTCTAATTTTTCATTGTCCAATTGGGTTGGTGACAGTATATGTATTATGTCCATATAAGTGTTTGTGGGCCAATATGTATGCTGTATGGGCTGAAATATCCTAATGTACCATACCTCACTGGGAAAAATCCTACTTTTTCTCTCCACTAAGATCAATTGGGGGAATCCTTAACTTGGGGGGGGGGATACCCTCCACCAAGTTAAGGAGACATTAAGAAATTTCTGAGTTTGAGACTGTATTTGAATTGAGACCCATTCAACAACTCTACTGTCAAAAAGGAGGACCAGCCTTATTATGAGACCTTAAAATATTCATACCAAGTTTTAATAATATTCAGTGCAGAATCAATAAATTGCAGTGAATTATAAGTAATTTACATTTATTGATACTGCACTGAATATTATTAAATTATTATATTTAAAGACTAGATGCACAAAGCAAAATTCCATATGGGTTTAAATTAACTATATAATATCGGTGTAGTTACACCATAATTAACCCATAAAATTAATTACGTACATAGTTAGATGATTTACAGAACTTCTTAATGCACTGTGGTATAATCGACTTAATAGTGTGAATAGCTGTAAAGCTTGATAGACGATATTCACCTTTGATTGAACTGCTTATTTACAACCAAACAAACAAACAACAAACAACAGCTTATTTACATGAACTTGGGGTGAAAATGATGTTTAAGTTGAAGTTTAAAATAAATTAAAATAAGTTGAAATAAGTTAATTGAATGGATATGGAATTGTTAAAATTTGCTCAAGGAAGTAGAAGTGCACTACTTCGTCCCTGGTTGTCATTTTAAATATTGAAATTTAAAATAATATGAAATAAGCAAGGCCAATAGTCACATGAGCTACTTTCGTATTAAATGCCATCGGTTGGCAGTGATAAGAAAGGAGGAAACCGTGTATTTAAAGGATTTCTATTTTCCCATAATGCATTTTGTGACATGTGGTAATCTTATGTGCATAAGATTCCAGACCGGAGAGAGGTTGGTAGGTAGTTTCGTATTTAGGACGTTAAGTTTAGTATTATGGCGACACCATTCTATGAGAAGTGCTTCATGTTGGAAGATTTTGTAACTAGATCTTAATTTAGTAAATGTAATGGCCGAATCGACTAGGGGGGTTGTGGTTGTGAGAATGTACATGTTGTTTAAGTTTGGTGCTGGTTTGATTAGTTCTGAAGCTGTTGTAATGGTAATAAGCATGTGTATTGGAAGTTTTGGTGGAACCGTAATTTGTGGTAGTGCTCCCGATGCAGCATGCGTTACAACCGGGTTGGCATTTAATTAAATATATTATGTTATTGATGTCGCTTATTGGATATTTGTGTGTCTCTTTATATGTATTAAACATAGTCCCTAATTTATTGTATGAAGAAAATATTAATGTGATATCTATGATTGCGAACACTTTGCGGAACTGTCTGGCGAGACTGCTGTGATAGGGTAGAATAATACGTGTGTTCTGTTTGGTGTTATGATTATGCAGGTTACTGACATTATTCCTTGCAACAGAAATTGTGTGCTGAATTAATTGTAACGGATATTTCCTGGCTGTGAATTTCTTTGTGAGATATTGTAATTCGGCGGATAAATCGTCTTGCAAAGAACTGAACTCTGTGGCGTTGTGGATTTGATTGTAAAGAACGGACTTTTTTTGTACCGAGTGGGTGATGCGATTCAAAATGTAGATATTTTCTCATGTGTGTGTTTTTCCTGTAAATCTTGGTTCCTAGTTTGGTACCTATTTTATATATTGTGAGGTTAAGAAAGTTGATTTCATTGTCGATTTCTATTTAAAGCGTGTATTTTAATCTTTTGTGTATTGTATTGAATTTAATAAAAAGATTATCAATTGTGGCTCTGTTTCCTATTAATAATATGTCATCTGCCTACTGCATGTAAAGTGTAATACCAGGAGGGAAAGGTTGAAGTACTTGGTTTTCGATAGCGGCTAAGTAGATTTCTAATAAGGGAGCTGAAATTCCTAACCACATGGGAAGGCCAAATGTTTGTCCAAATATTTGGTTTTGAAAACGGAAGTGTCTAGCTTCAAGTAATATCGAGGTAAATTCTAAGATACTATTAATGTTAAGAAAAGTGTGATTAGCTACAGTGTTGTCGGTTATTAAGAGTTCACGTAAGACCTGTAATGTAAAGGGTAAATGTATGTTAGTGTATAAAGAAACGGCATCGAAGGAGGCTAAGATGTCTTCACTAGAAATTATAGCAGAATTTATTTGTTCGAAAGCTTGGTTGGTGTTGCTGACCTTAAATTTTGAAAATCTCATAAGGGGTGATATGATTTTAACTAAAAAGCTGGATAGGTTGGCGAAAGCAGATTTGCTGAAAGAAACTATTGTTCGTAGGGGTGGCTGGGTTTGTGTAATTTAGTAATACCGAACATGTGGGGAAGGATGTTGCTGCGTATCCCAATTTGTTGTAGCGTGTGCAGGTTGATTTCTTTATTAGATCTTAATCTTCTCAACATACTGTCGAGTTTATTCTTTAATCTGGAAATGTTATATTTGTTATCAATTTTATAGGTATCTTGGTCAGAGAGGATTTGTTCCATTTTATTGATATAAATGCTTTTATCTAAGATTACGATGGTGTCTCCTTTGTCGGCCTTTTGTACAATAATGTTTGGGTTTTTCCATAATTTGTGCATGTTTGATAATTGTTAGCATTAGCATTAGTAGAGGCATTTGATGCAAGAAAGCAAGCTTATGCAGCATCAGCCAAAAAAAAAAAAACCCACTTCCACTTCACCCCTCTGTTCGTTCGAAATACCTGTCCAGCGGAGCCTTAAACTTATTTAGGCTATCAACTTCCACGACAAGGGATGGAAGTCTATTCCAGCAACCAACCACCTTCTGGCTAAAGGCAAATTTCCTTACGTCTATCCTACATCTGTCTTTCCTCAATTTGAATTTATGCCCTCTCAGGTGATTATTCTGAGCAAGAGGAAGAATCCCATCAGCATTGAGCATGCTCAAACCATTCAAGGCTTTATACACCTCTATAAGATCACCTCGCCGGTGCCTAGTCTCCAGACACTGTAATTTGCAAAACGTAAGCCTTTCTTCGTAAGAGCACCCCTTTGTTCCATTCACTAATCTTGTTGCCCTTCTCTGTACTCGTTCCAGCATCTCTACATCCTTCTTGAAATGAGACCTCCAGAGCTGTATACAGTACTCAAGGTGCAGTCTGACCATTGCCTTATACAAGGGAATAATCACCTCCTTATCCCTGCTAGAAAAATTCCTATATATCATCGACAATACACCATGAGCTACTCTTGCAGCCCATCTGCACTGCTCAGAAAACTTCATATCTGCCTGCACAACCACCCCCAGGTCCCTTTCATTCTCTACCACTGTCAGTGTAGTACCACAGAGTTAATACGTTGGTCTGGGGTTGCTGTTTCCCATATGTAGTACTTTACATTTGTCAATGTTAAACTTCATTTGCCACCTCTCAGCCCATCTGCTCAACCTTTCCAGATCCTGTTGCAGTAGCATAGTGTCAGTAGTGTCCTTGACAACCCTGCCAACCTTCGTATCGTCTGCAAACTTGGACATTAAGCTTGATATACCATCATCAGTATCATTTATAAATACAGAAAACAATAATGGACCCAATACTGAACCGTGAGGGACTCCAATAATAACATTAGTCCACGATGAGCAGTGTCCACTGATTACCACTCTGTCTTCTCCCCCTCAACCACCCCTTTATCCATAGCAGCAATTTGCCTCCAATTGCACACTGCTCCAATTTGTGCAGCAGTCTTCCATGTGCAACAGTATCAAAAGCCTTTCTAAGATCCATGTATATAATATCTAAGTTATTTCCTGCATCCAGTTCTTTTGTGATAGTCTGCATCATAGTATCCAATCAAATTGGTCAGGCAAGACTTCCCCTTAACAAAACCATGCCGTGTCTGAGCTATAACTGAAGTCTTGTCTAGATGATCCTGCAGTGCTTCTTTTACCAGTGCCTCCATTAATTTTCCAGGAACAGAAGTTAAACTAACAGGTCTATAATTACTTGTGTCGCCCTTTGATCCCCCTTTGTGCCCCTCGACGTGGGCACCTGTACGTGGTGAGGGGACCTCCCAGTGACGCTGCTGGACTTCCAGACTAGCATCACTGGGATTCAATGCCCACAGCCCAGGTTCCAGGCTTACATCAATGGAATCCGGTGTGTTTGCCGTGCGCTGCGACCCGTGGAAATTCGGCAAGGGGGATCCTGGTGGTTGAGGGGCCCAGGTTCAATACACCACTTTGGCCCCTGCTTCGACAAGACGGGTGGTCCTGGAAGGCCCGGCTAGGATCAATCGGCTAGTAGGCTCGCCTGCGAGGGTCAACCGTGTCAATGCCACGCCCCTACCCTCATGGTCTGAGGGACAGGATTCAGGCTGGCGGCGGTGCGGGTATAGTGTCTGGGTAGCCCTGGCGTCCCACTCCCGAGCGCATTTATTGCATGCCGGGTAGTGGGCGCCCCTTTGGGCTCTGTGGTGGGTGGGGAGCCCAGGCACTGAACCATATAAAAAACTCTATGAATCCTGATAAACTAACTTCTTCAGGGGCCCCAACCCGGTCCCTATCTGAAACAATTGAAAAAGAAGCAGATAGCAATATTGCTAATAAGAGGCAGCGAACCGAACTACCATCAGGGCCAGTCCCAAGGTTCTTAATTATGCACTCCACGAATGAAAAACCGATTGGAAAAATGTCACCCTTTTTTATCCAAAAAGGGTTGGATGGGTTAGCAGGTTCACCCAAGTCAGTTAAGACGCTCCGTTCTGGTGACCTCTTGATTGAAACCAAAAATGACAGGCAGTCTGAACATCTACTCCGAGTAACATCAATTGGAGGAATCCCTATAACTGTGACACCACACAGAACACTCAATTCATCGAGAGGTGTCATTTCGGAGTGGGACCTTCTCGACGTAACCGAGGAGGAAATCTGCTCCGAATTAAAACCACAGGGAGTTACTGCCATCAAGAGAATTACTGCGCGAAGAGATGGAAAAATTGTTAAAACCAGGAGCGTTATCCTGACTTTTAACTCTCCTAAACCTCCTGACGAGATTAAAGCTGGATACATCAACTGTTCAGTGCGTCCATACGTTCCGAACCCTTTACGGTGTTTTAAATGCCAGAAGTATGGACATTCTCAAATGGCCTGCTGTGGAGTCCTTGCATGCGCTCGATGCGGTGCAAAGGACCACGAAACAACAGCATGTTCAGCCGCAAAACCCAGCTGTATTAACTGTGAAGGCGAACACCCGGCCTACTCACGAGCATGCCAGAGGTGGAAAGAAGAAAAAGAAATTCAACGGCTGAAGGCAGAGCTAAATATATCATACCAGGAGGCAAGGAAATCGGTCAAACCCCTAAATATCAATAAACCTACCTACGCCCAGAAGGTAGCAGGGAGATGTTTCGTCGGAACTCAGACGGACATGACCATTCCTCCAAAGGAGTCTTTCACTCCCATCGCGCGGTATCTCTTAAGCTCTCAAAAACCTGCACAAAAGGACCAATCAGCTGTCACTCCTATATCGGTACCTCTTAATGCTCCACAAGTGACAAAGGTAATTATGAAAGAAAAGAATAAGAAAGGGGAAGTCCCCCCTAGTACCCAAGAAAAGATGGATGTCGAGCAGAAGGAGATACCCGAAGATTCAATCTTGGAACTCTTTGCGGAGGAGGAAATGGACACGGGACAGCGTCCATTCTTCCCCAAAAAAGATAAATCCAAGACTGATAAAAGTAAGCCCTCAGCACCTCGGAAGCCGCCTGATGGACCCACCAAGCCAAAATAATGGCTAAATTCCTACAATGGAATTGTCATGGATTCCGGCGAAATATTGATGACATCAAGGCCCTCCTGCAAAAGCACGAGCCAGTTTGCTTTTGCTTGCAGGAGACATATCTAAAGGCAAATGATGATCCCACCATGCACAACATCACATTTTTTCGAAAGGATAGAATTGCGGATGGCCCTGTACATGGGGGAGTGGCTATCCTTGTGGGTAACCAGACCCCAGTGCAGCCTTTGCTAATTACAACCAGCATAGAGGCTGTTGCAATTCGCCTTTCAGTGGGATTTCTATTAACTGTGTGCTCCATTTATTTGCCACCTGGGACTGACATCTCCCAGGCAGACCTTGATGATCTTCTTACGCAGCTGCTTCCCCCTTTCTTACTTCTTGGGGATTTTACCGGACATAACACCCTGTGGGGTAGTGCTAACATCAACGGAAGGGGACGAGTCATAGAGCGTATGCTCAATGACAATGACCTTCCCCTTCTAAATACTGGAACAAACACCTTCTTCCACATGCCTACCCGTACTTTTTCTGCCATTGATCTCTCTATCTGCTCCCCTTCTCTACTCCCTTCACTCACTTGGGAAGTGGAGGAGAATCCATACGGAAGTGATCACTTCCCTGTGATAACCTCGTTACACAGTGGGAGACCATGTCTTCCCTTCAGGTTACCACGGTGGAAGATTGATCAGGCTGACTGGACTGCCTTCCAACATCAGGCAAATTTTGATCTTAGCACAGTCAGTCAAGAGCCTATCAATGATGCAGTTAAGTACATCACAGAAAATATTGTCCAAGCAGCTGCGAATGCTGTTCCAAAAACATCTGTCCGGTTTCCACCATTTCCCAAACCTTGGTGGAATTCACAATGCACAGCAGCAAAAAAGGCTCAAAACAAAGCGTGGGGGATATTCCGCCGATATCCTACCACGACCAACCTTATAGCCTTTAAATGTGCACGAGCCAAAGCACGATATATCCGTCGTCAGAGTCAAAAGGAATCGTGGATCCGTTTTACATCATCTATTAACCAGTCTACCAACTCTAAGGTAGTCTGGGATAAAATCCAGAAAATGAAGGGAAAATATACATACCACCCTTCTTCAATCCTAGATTATAATGGATGCGCTATTGCAGATCCAACTGCAATAGCCAATGCTCTTGGGGAAACATTCTCTAACATCTCCGCAACATCCTCGTATTCCCCAGAGTTCCTGGTCCTGAAACATAAACTGGAAAAGCAAGCACGTAATTTTAAGTCCAAGGGCCTCTATCCCTACAACGGGGATTTCACTATAGAGGAACTGAAAAGAGCCCTCACTCTTTCCAAAGCAAGTGCTGTTGGACCAGATGGCATCCATTATGAAATGATTAAACATCTTTCACCAAAATCTATGGATTATCTGCTCCTTCTGTATAATAGAATCTTTATTGAAGGGCAGTTTCCGGACTCCTGGCGAAAGGCAATCGTTCTTGCCTTTCCTAAGCCAGGAAAGGATCCAAAAGTCACCACCAATTATCGTCCTATTGCTCTGACTAGCTGTCTGTGCAAAATCCTGGAGAGAATGGTCAATTCTCGTTTAATATGGTATCTAGAATCAAATGACCTTCTCTCCAACATCCAGTGCGGCTTCCGAAGGAACCGGTCCACTTTGGACCATCTTATTAGATGGGAAGCATCCATACGGGATGCTTTCCTAAAACGCGACCACTTGGTGTCGGTGTTCTTTGACATGGAGAAAGCGTATGACACAACTTGGAGATTTGGCATCTTAAAAGATCTGCATAGCCTTGGTCTTAGGGGGCAACTCCCCAATTTTATTCAAAACTTTTTAGCCAATCGATCGTTCCAAGTTCGTGTGGGATCCTCACTCTCTCGCTCCTTTAGCCAAGAGGAGGGAGTACCACAAGGATCAGTATTAAGTGTCACGCTTTTTGCCATCAAAATAAATTCCATCACAGAACAAATTCCTCCAACTGTAAACAGTGCCCTCTATGTTGATGACTTTAGCATTTTTTGCCAGTCGTGCAACATGAGGGTTATTGAAAGACAACTGCAGAAAGCCATTGATAGTCTGAATTCCTGGGCACTTGCTAATGGCTTCAGGTTCTCACCGGAGAAGACCGTTTGCGTACACTTTTGTCGCAAGCGTAATCTTCATCCTGAACCTGAATTAAGGCTCGGACAAAATGCTATTCCAGTAGCAGCAAACACAAAATTCTTGGGACTCATATTCGATAAAAAATTAACCTTTTTGGATCATATCTGTCAACTCCGCACAAAGTGCACAAGGGCCCTTAATATGCTCTGCTCGCTCTCCTCCTTATCTTGGGGTGCAAACCGATGCACCCTTCTACGGCTTTACCGTGCACTTGTGCGATCCAAATTAGATTATAGGTCCCAAGTATATTCTTCAGCCAGAGACAGTGTACTTCGATGGCTGGATCCTGTCCATCATCAGGCTATATGTATCGCTACTGGAGCATTTCGAACATCTCCTGTCTAGAGTTTATACGTCGAAGCAAACGAACCACCGTTATCTTTTCGACGTAAGCAGTTGTCTTTAAAGTACTCTTTAAAACTGAAATCCCTGCCAGACCATCCTACGTGGCCCTTCGTTTTTGAGCCACGATGGGAAAACTTGTACAATACCCGTAAGACTGCCAATCGTCCTTTTGGTATTCGTGTCCAAGAGCTACTCAATGAACTTAATATCAAGGTAGACAAGGTTGCCCAAACATCCAAGCAACCCTTTCCACCCTGGCATGCTCGTGTCCCGGCATGCAACTTGTCGCTTAGAAACTGGGGAAAGTGGGACACTCCATCATGTGTCTACCTGCAGCTTCATTCAGCACACCGAACGGAATATTCCGACTTCGCGCCAGTCTACACAGACGGTTCGAAGTCAGAATCATATGTGGGATCTGCTGCTGTCTTTACAGACAGCACTATATCAGAGCAGATTCCCTCTGAATGCAGCATATTTACTGCAGAGCTGCACGCTGTAGAGTTAGCCTTGGATCATATTAGTAAATGCCAATACCAACGGTTCATTTTATATTCCGACTCGCTCAGCATGTTACAGGCTTTAATATCTGTGAAGTATAATCCTCATCCAGTTCTGTCTAGCATTCAGCAGAAGATTCACGTTCTCCATGAACGCGAATATGACATCCACTTCTGCTGGATTCCCAGCCACATTGGGATTAGGGGAAATGATTTGGCTGACGCCACAGCCAAATCAGCAATTCCCAATAATAACCGCTGCCTGTTAGTCCCCTATACAGACTACAGGCAAATAGTACACCAAAAGATACATTCCCAATGGCAGGATTCGTGGAATAGACAGACTGCGAATAAATTACTCCGATTCCTGCGCAGTCCAGTCTGCGCAGGAATCGGAGCGAGGAAGTTGTTCGTGCCTGACTCCGCATAGGACACAGTCATTCGTTTCTGCTGAGGGCGGATGATCCTCCTATGTGCGAGCAATGCGACACCATTTTATCCGTTAAACATATTTTATGTGACTGTTATAGTTTTAGTAATGCTCGTTTTATCGCTTTTAACCATCTGACTGAGCCTTATACACTCAGTCAGATTTTATCCGACAATGACTATGTGTCTGATATTTTTAGTTTCCTTAAATCAGTAAACCTTTTTAATCATATTTAAAAAATCTTATTATTTTAAGATTTATTATTTTTACCTTGTTTACTGATACTCGTCTTTTACAGTTTATACCCTGACTTAGTGACCTAATTCGTTAGGTCACTGAAAGATTTTAACCATTTTTATGACAAGGTTTTGGTGCATTATAGCCTTAGTTGCTGATGCGCCAATAAAACTAAATCAAACAAAACAAACAATCCTCCTTTGTGAATTGGGGTCACATTTGCACATCTCCAGTCCATGGGTACTTCCCCTGAGTCCAAGGAAGCTCTCATAATTATGGCTAAGGGTTTGCTTACTTTCTTTGCTGCTTCCTTTAATATAACTGGATAGATCCCATCCATCCCAGGTGCCTTTCTTGTATTTATCTTCAACAATTTCTCCTCCACTTTACTCTCAGTTATTACAAGATTCTCTAGCTTATTGCCACAGTTGAATACACTTCTGGCATTCCCCTCCCCGAATAACTCCTCATGTGTGAATGTCGATGCGAAATATTCATTCAGTTTGTTAGCTACCTGAGCAGGATCATCAACAGTTGACCCATCGATATCAAGTGGACCAATCTGATTCATCCCCTTCCTTCTAGAGTTTACATGAGTAAAGAACTCTTTGTTGTTTTTTCTTTGCATCCCTTGCCAAAGATTTCTCGTAATCTGCCTTCACCTGCCTAACCTCCTTTGTAATTTGGTTACAGATCAACTTGTATCTATCATAGGCTTCTGTGTCACGTGTTAATTTGTATGTATCCCATGCATTTTTCTTCTCTGCCATATGTCTCATTAGTTCATCTGACATCCACTTAGGCCTAAACCTTGAACAATATTTCTTAGTTGGTATGTAAAGCCTAGTAGCTTCCAAGATAAGTCCTTTGAATGCTTCCCATTTTGAATTTGCTGTTGGTAACATCATCAGTTGGTCCCACTGTATAGAATTTAAATACTGTCTCAGTCCATCGTAGTCGCCTTTACGAAAGCAATAACCCTTCCCTTTACCCCTAGTGGTAGTTACCTCTTTGAGTAAATCCCACTTCAGCACACTGTGATCACTGCCACCTAGTGGTTCATTTACCTGCAGATTCTTAATGCATGAAGAATCAATACTGATAATCAAATCAAGAGTATTACTCCCTCTAGTTGCCTCCTGAACATGCCGATGTAGAAAACAATCATCCAATAAATCCACAAAAGCCTTGCTAGTGTGTGAGTGACCAGCCCCCAAATTCCAGTCAATATCTGGGAAATTAAAATCCCCCATTATAAGACTCTCTGATTTACTGGCCCACTCTATTTTCCCATACAGTTTCTTATTATACTCATCAGAGTCATTAGGCCTATAGCACACTCCTACTCTCAATTTTGATCTCCCAATGCTTATGTCACACCAAACTGACTCGACACTGCACTGTCCAGCAATGTCGACTGGCTTCACTTCCTTGGATTTTATGTATTTCTTAACTAATAGCATAACCCCTCCTCCCTTCCTATCCTGTCTATCCTTTCTGTAGACATTGTACTCCCCAAATTCCAGTTCTGCATTCCTTATATCTGTGTGACACCAGGTCTCTGAAATCCCCACAATATCTGCCTTTTATGTTTTGAGCAATACCTCAAATTCATCAAATTTATTTACTAAACTCCTAGCATTGGTGTACACGCAAGTATACATGCACCTGTTCTTTTTCTTAGCTACCCTAACACAACCTATGTGTTTATTTGTACCCCAATGATTCCCAGCAGTCTCTGAAATATCCTGCATCTTATTTTCCAGTCTGCAGCTTATTCCAATAGAAGCAGTGCAAGAATCACTTTCACCTCTGCCAGTGGCTACTGTTAATCTATTAGTCCTTGTATCCCCCCCCAATCTAGCAGTTTTCCGACCCATCTAACACTGCCTCGATAGCATCAGCAAACATTCTTGCACCCTTTCTATTTAGTGTATCCCTTCCCTGTAGAAGCAGTCTCTCCTGTTAACAAGTACAGACCAGGCTGAAAAAAATTCTACCCCTTGAGCCTTGCACAATCCTTCCAGGGCCGAATTGATTGACAGGGCTCTTATCATATACTCCGTCCTATCGTGTCTGGGCAGAATTGCAGACACTTTCAAATTCAACCCTAATTCAAGGCTTTTTTTCAACAGTGACCTGTACTTGTTAAGTAATTCCGCCGGTCTCCTACTCTTAATATCATTAGTGCCAACATGTACAACTATATCACCTTTTGTGCCCTTAAAAGATGATATTCGCTCTACAACGTCATCAACCTTTGCCCCTGGCAGACATATCCTGGTCCTGTTTCACCTATCCTTTTTACAAAGCATGTTTCCCGTTTCCCTGACAATAGTCACCAACAACTACTAGTTCCTTTGGGACCAGCGCATTCTGCCTTGGGGGCTGCCGCTGTGTTGCGCGATGACCAGTTGCAAGCTCTGGCATTAGTGTGGCCAGCTGAGAGCTTGATGGGCCCCTCACTTTTAATCCTTCGAGGGCATCCACCCTGTCCTTCAAACTCTCATATAGGCCCATAACAATGCTGAGTTGTCGCCTGATTTTCTTACACTCCTTGCATCGCGCACACACAAAGACATCCCCCATGGCAGTATCATGTCCTGTACCTGACTGCTCCACAAACATCAAGCAAGTAGTGCATTTTAATAGGCTGTGATTCAGAGGGCAACTGCCCCCCTCAGTTCTCCCCTGAGCCACAGCACTCCCATTAGCTTGAGCCTTTTGCTTTGCTGCTCTGGTCAGAGTTATGATTTTGATTTAATTTCAATAAAATTTCAATTTCAGTACAAAATTAAAACCCTAAAAATTTATATCTCAACACAGTGATAATGCTATATTTATGTTTCAGTATCGAGTGTTATCTACCAAATCCCTTTATATAACTTCCGTATCAAGTTAAGTATTAATTATTTATTTTTTACTAATTATTTATGTTACGTAACCCAAGTCGTTATATGTATAGTTAAAAGTACAATTTAATTGACAATTAAGTTCAACAAGATTAATTATCTGATTAATTGACAATATTATGTACTATACTATACTATATTAAGCTTATGCTATCTATTTCGAGATATTTTGTATCGCGTTACAGTGGCGGCAATTACGAACGGTAAACACGTGGATTTGATACCCTTTCCGATACTAAGTAATACCTACAAAATACCTACAAAATCTCTATCTAAGTTACTTTAATCTAAGTATCGTAAATAAGAATATAAAACTACTCTAGAAAATAAGTTAATATGTCAATTTAAGCTAATAAAACAGAAAATAAATCAGAAAAAACGTCTCTGTTCCAGGAGCGGCAAAAATGTACGTCCGCACAGGATATTTTCGTTCTCATCTTTGTTTAGTCATATTCAGTTGTGGTACAAGTTGTGAATTAATAAATGTTGGTTTCATGCATAATTTGCCATTTATCAGGATGATAAATTTGGTTTGTAATTCAATGATGCAGTCTTTAATGGGATAATGATGATCGCTTATAGCGAAGTTAAGGTTCAGTTCTTCGCAAGACGATTTATTTGTTGAATTACAATATCTCACAAAGAAATTCACAGCCAGGAAATATCCGTTACAATTAATCAACACACAATTTCTGTTGCAAGGAATAATGTCAGTAACCTGCATAATCATAACACCAAACAGAACACACGTATTATTCTACCCTATCACAGCAGTCTTGCCAGACAGTTCCGCCAAGTGTTCACAATCACAGATATCACATTAATATTTTCTTCATACAATAAATTAGGGATTATGTTTAATACATATAAAGAGACACACAAATATCCAATAAGCGACATCAATAACATAATATATTTAATTAAATGGCAACCCGGTTGTAACGCATGCTGCATCGGGAGCACTACCACAAATTACGGTTCCACCAAAACTTCCAATACACATGCTTATTACCATTACAACAGCTTCAGAACTAATCAAACCAGCACCGAACTTAAACAACATGTACATTCTCACAACCACAACCCCCTAGTCGATTCGGCTATTACATTTATTAAATTAAGATCTAGTTACAAAATCTTCCAACATGAAGCACTTCTCATAGAATGGTGTCGCCATAATACTAAACTTAACGTCCTAAATACGAAACTACCTACCAACCTCTCTCCGGTCTGGAATCTTACGCACATAAGATTCCCACATGTCGCAAAATGCATTATGGGAACATAGAACCTTTAAATACACGGTTTCCTTCTTTCTTATCACTGTCAACCGATGACGTTTAATACGAAAGTGGCTTGTGTGACTATTGGCCTTGCTTATTTCATATTATTTTAAATTTCAATATTTCAAATGACAACCAGGGACAAAGTAGTGCACTTCTACTTACTTGAGCAAATTTTAACAATTCCGTATCCTTTCAATTAACTTATTTTAATTTATTTTAAACTTCAACTTAAACATCATTTCCACCCCAACTTCATGTAAATAAGCAGTTCGATCAAAGGTCAGTACTGTCTATCAAGCTTTACAGCTATTCACACTATTACGTACATAGTGTAAAGACATTGTTTTAATTACATCTCATTGTGCCTACCTGCACAACAAGATACCAGGTATTGCGGGCACCTCCATAGCCAGGTGAGAAGGAGCAGCAGTGGGTAGCACACACTTCTTGATTAGACCGGGGTTTGAGGATGCGGAGGATGCGGAAAGGTCAGGGAATGGCCACCGCACGTCCCCGAGCAATATGGCCTTAGTTGCTAATGCTCCTAAAAACCAAATAACAAACAACCAGGAATTACACTACTTCGAATAAGTAACGCTTCTCTAGTAGAGAAGACTAAAGAAGCATTGTTTTGTGTATTTATCAATGATAGTGATGAAGGTATATCAGGCTTAGTATGAAAGTTTGCCGATGATACAAAGGTGGGCAGGTTTGTTAATGACAGTAATGGCAGTGTGTTACTGCAACAGGATCTAGAAAATTTGGGCAGATGGGCTGAGAAGTGGTGACTGAAGTTTAACATTGAAAAATGCAAAGTACTGCATATGGGTAGAAGTGGCGCCTCCGTAGCCAGGTGGGAAGGAGAAGCACACGCTTCTTGATTAGACCAGGATTCGAGCCTGTCACCACCAAATACGGAGGATGCGGAAAGGTCAGGGAATGACTACCGCATATCCCGGAGCAATATGGCCTTAGTTGCTAATGCTCCTAAAAACCAAATAACAAAACAAACATGAGTAGAAGTAACCCCAGAGAAATGTACCAACTGTGTGGTACTACACTTAATGTGGTAGAAAATGAAAAAGACCTGGGAGTAATTGTGCAGTCAGATAGGAAGTTTTCTGAGCAGTGCAGACAGGCTGCCAAGGCAGTTCATGGGGTGTTGTCAATGATATACAGGAATTTTGCTAGCAGGTAAAAGGTGATTGTCCCTCTGTATAATGCAATAGTCAGGCCACGCCTTGAGTACTACGTGCAGGTCTGGAGGCCTCATTTTAGGAAGGATGTAGATTTGCTTGACCGTGTACAGAGAAGGGCCACAAGATTGGTGAGGGGAATGAAGGGATCCTCTTACCAGGAGAGGCTTAAGTTCTGCAAATTGCAGCAGCTGGAGACTACGCACCTGTGAGGTGATCTGATTGAGGTGTATAAGGCCTTGAATGGGTTGAGCACGCTGAATTCTGATGGGATTCTTCAACTTGTTCAGATTACGAATCTAAGGGGGCATAAATTGAAATTGAGGAATAACAGATGAAGAATAGATGTGTGGAAATTTGCCTTTAGCCAGCGGATGGTTAATTGCTGGAACAAACTTCCATCTGTCACTGTGGAAGTTGATAGGTTAAATAAATTTAAGGAGGAACTGGGCAAACATTTAGAGGGAATGGTTGTATGAATTTTTTTTTATTTTTTGGCTGATGCTGCATAAGTTCATACACTTGCTTTCTTTCATCACATGCCACTACTACTACTGTTACTTATTCTCAGTTGGAACCACCACCCAGATGGCACTGTTTCAATGCTTGTTGGCCTATCATCGGTGGGTGGTTCTTCTCTTCTAGAGAAGTGTTACTTATTCGAAGTAGTGCAGTACCTGATATCTTGTTGTGCAGGTAGCCACAATATGAGATATAATTAAAATGATGCCTTTACACTACGTACATAGTTAATTTTATGGGTTAACTATGGTGTATCTACACCGATATTATATAATTATATTATAATATTGATAAGTTAAATATCCACTTATCTTTTCCCCTTCCTCCTCCTCCCATTTTCTTGCTCTTACTGAACAGATCTATGTGCAAGAAGGATATTTTCTTTTAAATTTATATTTAACAATTTTTAAATATTGATAAATTTTCTTATGTTATTGGCATGAAATATGATGTTGATCAGTTTAGTCAGAGAAGAGTTATTCACCTGTGCAAATATTTAATTTGGTTTACTAAAGAAAGTTGTCTCTCCTTTCTGTGCTGAAAAATTGCAATTTTTGAATAGGTAAAAGAGGATAATTTGTCCTTTACGATAAACTTTGCTTTCTGTGCATCAAAATCTTGGCTTTTTTTAAAGCATCTGTTAATTCTTTACAAATGTCAGCAGTGGGATGTTTTTCTCACATCTGCAGCAATGCCCCAAAATCTCTAAACTTTTCAGCTCTCTCCAGAAGAAAGCAGTCAGATTAATTGATTCAATTGAATAGGTATTTGTAATTTCACTGCTTTCTGCTAAATCAGACTGAATACCTGCATTACTCAGCCAGCATCTATTCATAGTTTGAGCCCAAATTCACCAAAGTAACATTTTTTCTTTATTTATTCCTTTATTTCCGTTTTTATTTCCTATGTCTGTTTTTAGAAAACTTTCCTCCCTCTATATTTTCTAAAAGTTATACCCTACAGAAATTCAAGTGTTAAGTTATTTTCTGATAAAAAATAAGTAAAATAATAAAAATCATGAAAGTAAATCCTGGTGTTAATTTAGTTAAAATCTGTCTTCATTAATTGATGGTTTTCTTGATGATGTGGTTTTATGGAATTGTAACTTATAACCTTAAATTGTATTAAATGTTATTTTATAGTGAAATTCATAAAATTCAGATGTGTTTATATAGTTATTTCACTGATTGCATATGTAATGTATTTCAGATATAACACTATCCTTGATACAGCCATTAAAGCAGTTCTGTTGAAGAGAAGAATTAAAGTCAAAGATCATCTAACACACCAAGATCTCTTTTATAGAGAGGTAATGTTGAATTGCCGAAGTTTTCTGAACATAATTTAACAGCAGAATTGTAATTATCTACACACCGGTAACATGATGTAAGAAGTATAAAAGTTAGAACACTACACTTTGTGGATTTGAAAGTAAAAATAATCGAACGAATAGTAGTACCACTCTTAGAAGTATAGGTTAAATAATAGAGCTACTTTATACAATTGATAAATAAAGAATTAGCCAAGGCTAGAAGAATTTGCTATTTTATGTCTCACTATTTTGTTGTAACCAAACTACTTACAAGTGCAATGGTTAATAATGGACTAGTCATTTATTGTGGCAACTCGCTGTTCAATTTCACGATATGTGTATTTGCTTCTGCATGTATTCCCATGACCACAACTAGTACTTAAAAGTTAAGATGAATAAATTTTTATTAGATATAAAAATAAGGAAAGTGTTTGTGTGTGGTGGGGGAAATAGCATGGCAGAAGAAAAACTGCTATTAAAAAAAAATAGAGAACAATGTGTGCTAGGGGGTATAAATTAGTAGAGTAAACTCTTGATTATTCAGGAGTTTACTGTATGTTCAGGATATCTGCATAATTTTCCATCACATTATTTTAATTTTTGCTACTTGATGAATTTATGAAATAGCATATTATCTGTAAACTGAGCTAAGCTTCCTTTTCTCACTCGCCATCTTCCTGTTTTACTTCCAACATTATTTTAATTTTGGTGATTCCTTCCACATAATGGAAGATAAGAGGATTATCAGTGTATGTGTTCTCAAAGTTTTTTTTTTTTTTTTTTTCGCCCCCTAACTAAATTGATGGTTTCGGAAATCACACTGTCAGGAACATTAGTACTAGTAAAATGGCTTAAGGAAGGAAGGAAGAAAGCTTAAGCCACCAGCCAAAAAAAAAAAAAAAAAAAAAAATTGTTCAATTAAATTAATAGAAAAAAGCAACCATTACCACCTCCTCCTTCACTTAATTTAAACATTTCTTTTAAATATATATCCAATTCCTCCTTTAATTTAGATAAACTTCCAAATTCTACAAGATAAGGTAGGAGTTCATTCTAACAATGTCAGTCACTTTTTGACTAAAGGAAAAAATTTTGGACATCGTCTACAGTTATCCTCTCTCAGTTTAAATTTAAGTCCCCTTGTGTATGTTGTGCAACTAAATGCAGAAATTACATCAGCATTTAGTTAATAAAGCTATTCAAAGCCTTAAAAATTTTGATCAGGTCACATATAGGTGCCTGGTTTTCAAACATTTTAGCTTACAAAACTCAAGTATCCTCTTGATAAGAATACCTCTTTATATAAGCCCATAATCGATCTTATCACTCTTCTCTGCTCTGTGTGTTCTCCAACAGGTCTACATCCTATTTCCCCAAACCCTTAAGTTGGCAAAGATCCTTATATTACCTTTGTTCAAATGTATGGCATCTCTACAAAAGAGGGTCCTTCTACATACTAGGAGACATATCATGCTGTGATTA
This sequence comes from Mastigoproctus giganteus, assembly GCF_048544385.1. NCBI lineage: Eukaryota > Metazoa > Arthropoda > Arachnida > Uropygi > Thelyphonidae > Mastigoproctus > Mastigoproctus giganteus. The sequence goes on from NC_143575.1 coordinate 26,478,156, forward strand.
CCTGTGATTTCTCCCCCTTCCTTTCACATTTCTAGTTTTATGATTTTTCCCACAGTGTGTCACAGTGAAAGTACAGAGTTAAGATTGCCATACTTTAAATCTGTGTGATCTTGTCAAGCCCTTCTTAATGATCAACAGGCCGCCTCCGTAGCCAGGTGGGCAGGAGCAGCAGTGCATAGCACATGCTTATTGATTAGACCAGGGTTCAAGCCCGTGACCACCAAATACGGAGGATGCAGTAAGGTCAGGGAATGACCACTGCATATCCCCTGAGCATGGCCTTAGTTGCTAATGCTCCTAAAAAAAAAAAAAAAAAAAACCAACAAATAACAATGATCAACAAAACCAAATTACCGTGGATCATTTGACAGGGTTATTTAGTAAGCAGTGCAGTGAGGTACACTCAAGATACTGAAACAAGCACATCATTAAACATAAAAGTTCTTTTGAGTAATCAGAGTATTTCTACCAGAAAGAACAATTTAATAGCAAGACAAAAATCACTCCAGGTTCTTTTCTGTAAACTGCACCTCTCATATCAATAAATTGATGTGAAGAGTATTTCTTTATTCTTTAACTAAACGTACAAACTGTTTTGTATGTAGCCATGGGATTCCCAATGCATTACAGGTTTTAGACATCCAGATCCATTATGGCTCGTATCAGGTTAATGTCAAATGGCCACAAGAAAAAATATAATTGAGATGATAACATAGAGAGACCATTAGTAACTTTAGTTTCATGCAAAAGAATTTCTGTTAATTTACAAAACATACACATTCTCCTAAATCACAGCTGTTATTTAAAATATGTAATTAATATTTTCCATTTCAGTATGTCAAGTTTGTTAGGGTAGTCTACAAATGTTAACCCTCCTTTTAAATACATGCAATAAGTCCAAAATCCTAATTTTGATAGTGTTTAGGTATTCTTGACTTTCTTATATAAGTTTCGATGTTAAGCTGTTAAAAGGCCACCTTTTCATTAAAATCTGCTTCGGTTGTCATGATGTTACACAAAAAAGAAAAGGAAATCACTTTTACCTCTTTCATTCTTAATCATGAAGGAATACCTTGGAAAACTTTTATTTTTATTACAAATAACTCCAGTGGTATAAGTAATCTATTACATCCTGTTTAAACTCAAAACAGATGTTATTCCGTTTGATTCCCAATGAATCAAATTAACTGCTTCCACACCTTTCTATGAGGTTCAATGTTTAAACTTGGACATATAAATTCTTTATACAAAATTAATTTTGCTGTTTCTGTTTTAATGTTAAGCTGGGTCTTTATGCTGGTTCTTAAACTCACTTTCTTATCTCTCCCTATAGAACACTATTATCTCCAAGGACATGCAGCACTGAAAACTTGCAGTTTCCAACAATGAATTATCGTTTAAAACTGCAAGTCCAAATAATATGAATGTGCCAGTGGTAAACAATGTGAAAAAATGTATGTGTGCATCAGTGCTAAAATAAGTTAATTCGCTGAACTATATGCGCCTCCGTAGCCAGGTGGGCAGGAGCAGCAGTGCATAGAACACGCTTCTTGATTAGACTGGGGTTCGAGCCCGTGATCACCAAATACAGAGGATGTGGAAAGGTCAGGGAATGACCACCGCATATCTCCAGAGCAATATGGCCTTAGTTGCTAATGCTCCTAAAAACCAAACAAACAACAACAACTGAACTACGAGGGTGGTTCAATAAAGAATCGCCCTCACCTACTTTCACATATCGCAGAGGCATGATATTTTGTGTAGCATCATACATATCTCTGTACTAAATGTGTAAAATTTCAGCCCTGTGTCTTAATTTGTTTTTCTCTTACAGATCCTAACGTGTGATGAAGTAGCATCATGGACAAAGTTGAAACCAGAGCTGTAATCTGGTATCTGTTCTTGAAGGGGAAATCTCCTAAAGAAATCCATGAGGAGATGACTGCTGTATATAAGGATGAAGCCCCTTCCTAAGGCATTGTGAAGAACTGGCATAGACAGTTTAGGTGTGGTCGGACATCTGTATAATCTGAACCCATTCCAGGTCATCCCCATTCAGCCATTAATGACAGCACGATCAGAAAAGTGGATTCGTTAATCATGGAAGAACACTGGATATCTGTGTGTGACTTGTCCCAGGAGTTGAAGATTAGTGTGGGCTCTGTTGAAATAGTCCTTCATGACCAACTCCATTTACGGAAATCGAGTGCAAGATGGATTCCCCGATTATTGACTAGTTTCCAGAAGGCTGATTAACAACAGAAATCACAAGAGTTGTTAGCCTTGTGCCAAAAAAATGAGGAAGACCTTTTCTCACGTCTAATCACTCAGGATGAAAGTTGGATACACCATTTCAACCCTGAAAGTGAAAAGCAGTCCATGGAATGGCGACATTGTGGTTCCCCACCCCCAAAGAAGGCAAGGGCCCAAGCATCAGCAGGAAAGGTCTTGCTGACAGTGTTTTGGCATAAGAAAGGTGTAATTATGACTGATTACCTGCTGAAAGGTAGGACAATTATAGGTGCCTATTATGCCAACTTACTCACAAAATTACGGGAGAAAATCAAAATATGTAGGCGTGGCATGCTGTCCAAAGGTGTGAAAATGCTTTAAAACAATGCCGCAGTTCACGCTTCTGAAATTGCAACAACACAAGCAGCCACTTGTGGATATGAAATACTGTCCCATCCAGCCTACTCACTCGATCTTGCGTCATCGGACTTCTTGTTTCCTTCCCAAAAACGATATCCGTAGCTTCGTCCATCGATGGGAAAAATGTGTAAATCTGCATAGTGGCTATGTAATAGTAATATAGTAATAGTAATCGTGGCATGTGATGCAAGAAAGCAAGTGTATGAGCTTATGTAGCATCAGCCAAAAAAAAAAAAAAAAAATTCACACAACCATCCCCTCTAAATGTTTGTCCAGTTCCTCCTTAAATTTATTTAACCTATCAACTTCCACAACAACAGATGGAAGTTGTTCCAGCAATTTACCACCCGCTGGCTAAAGACAAATTTCCGCACATCTATTCTACAGCTGTCTTTCCTCAATTTGAATTTATGTCCCCTTAGGTTCGTAATCTGAACAAGTGAAAGAATCCCATCAGAATTCAGCATGCACAACCCGTTCAAGGCTTTATACACCTCAACAGATTGCCTTGCAGGTGCCTAGTCTCCAGCCGCTGCAATTTGCAGAACTTAAGCCTCTCTTGGTAAGAGGATCCCTTCATTCCCCTCGCCAATCTTGTTGCCCTTCTCTGTACATGCTCAAGCAAATCTATATCCTTCCTAAAATGAGGCCTCCAGACCTGTACACAGTACTCAAGACGTGGCCTGACCATTGCCTTATACATAGGGATAATCACCTCCTTTTCCCTGCTAGCAAATGTAGAGAAGGACTAAAACCTGTGCCAAGAATCAACAAGCTAGCACCTCTGCAGCTAGGTTAGGGCGATTCTTTATTGAACTACCCTCATATATGTAAACTATATTGGATTACCAAAATTTTAACAATGTAAATAATAATTATTAATTATACAGCATTCTTTGCTTGGGTTAAATATAATTACAACAAAAGCAGGCACTATAAAAATGGTATACTTTAAAATATGGAAGTAGCAATATGCATACAACTGGTGCACGAATTGATGGGAGAACTGAATATTACAATAGTTTTACTAGGGCAAGTAAGTTTGTTGAAGTTACTCAGTTCCTATGAGAAATTTCTAAATATTATTCTTATCTACAGTATTGTGTCTTGTAGTATATCTTGTAAACTCCACCAACTATGTTGTCATTCCAGAGTAAATTTATTTATTTATGGTGGAGGGAAATAATATTTGCCGATCCGTTTTTGGGGTATGTGAGAAGCTATGCTGTGCTATGGTTAAATTATAACTAAAATGTAGCTATAACTGATTTTAAGAATTTCATTTAGTGAAAGTACACGGCACTACTGTATGAATTATAAATAAAATCAATAATAAGGGAAACAAATAACAAAATTAAAAAAATATGGCATTAGAATGCCAATCTAATTTGTCTAATTTTATTAATTTATTATTTTATCTATTGCATATTTATTCATGTTTAACTTTATTAATGTTGGAAGAAACTCTTAACTATACTTTTATTAGTATAGTTAAGAGTATATACATACTAAAGAAAAGTGAATTAAAATAATTTTGAATTACCTCTTTTTCAACTATCTTCGTTTCTTCTCTCATCATTAGCCCAAAAACTGTACTTTATTTCTAAACATTAATACTTCTAATTATTATAGGTATCTCAGATAGATAGCCTCTTTCCTACTATCATTGAGTGGGAAGAAGACCAATTAAAGGATGATGATAATTCTCAAAATATTGTTACTACAGTTATCTCAGTAAATACAATAGTCTTGGTAAGCAGTCACCATTTATTATTATTTGTTGTTATTTGATATGAATAAAAAAATTAAACACTTTGTCAAATTTACAGGAAGTAACATTTTCATAGGATATATTCACTGAAGAAGTCCAATATGATGATTATATTTGATTCATAGTATTTCACTATTTATGTCACATAAATTAATGTTATTAAAGGGTGAGAAAATATTGGTGTTATAGTGGAAAAATATGCAAGCTTATACAACATCAATTTAAAAAAATCACCCACATCATTTGTCCAATCTTTTCTTAAAATTATTCAGACTGCCCACTTTCACAGCACCAGATGAAAGATTATTTCAATAATCAGTTACTCTCTGGCTGAAAGCAAATTTTCATGTATCTGTCCTGCAACCATTCTTTTCCAGTTTAAATTTATGTCCACTTTGGGTGCCATCAGCATTTAGTTTATTCAATCTATTTAAAGCTTTAAACACTTTAATTCTATCAAGTTCCTAATTTCCAGATGCTGCTGTTTACACAACTTGAAACCTTCCTTGATAAGATTACACTTTTGTGGCCCTCACTAATCTTGTTGTTCTTCTCTGCACCATTTCAGCAGATCTACACCCTTCCTAAAATGATGCTTTCAAATCTATATGTAGTACTTAAGTTCTTGTTCCATACAGTGGGATAATCACCTCCTTGCCACTGCTGACAAAATTTCACATGTGTCACTGACAGAACCACATGAACTGTCATACCAGACTATCTGCACTGCTCAGAGAACTGTACATCAGGCTCTATAATTACTCTAAGTATTTCTCAGTCTCCACTACCTTGAGTGTGCTTCCACCCAATTGGTTTGTTATTCTGGGGTCACTACATTACCCCTAATACCACAGTGTTCCTTGTTAATGTTAAACCTCAGGTGCCACTTTTTATCCCATCTTTCGTTTCTTATTTATCTGGATCTTGTTGAAGTAGCATGCCCTAATTGCTGTCATTAACCACCCTGGCAATGTCGATATCATCAGCAAACATAGACCTTAAATTTGATATGCATTCTTCAATATCATTAATAAATATCAAAAACAATAAGGAGCTCCGCACTGAACCCTGAAAGACACTACTCATAAAATTAGTCAGCAAAGAGAATTGTCCATTATTAACTACTGCAGTTTGTACAGCAGTCTTTCATGTGGAACAGCATCAAAAGCTTTCCTGAAATCAGTATATGATATCAGAATTATTTTTTGCATCCAGTTCTTTCAACTACATCATAGTAGCTAATCAGATCTGTCAGATCGGTCAGACAAGATCTTCCCTTGACAAATTTGTGCTATGATTATCATATAACTGCATTCCTGTCAAAATTATCTTGCATTACTTCTTTAACCACCAATTCTATTATTTTCCCCGGGAACAGAAGTCAAGCTTACAGGTTTCTAATTACTCACTTTCCCCATTGATCCCCTTTGGTGAACAGGAAGGACATTGGCACATCTCCAGTCTATAATGAACTCTCCTGATTCACGGATGCTCTCATAATAAGAGCTAAATGTTTTCTTACTTCTTTTGGCTACTTCTTTTAATATAACTCGATATCAGCCTTAGGTACCTTTATTCACTTTTAGCTTCAGCAGTTCTTTCCTTCTACTTTCCGCCAAAAACGGAGGATGCGGAAAGGTCAGGGAATGACCACTGCATATCCCCAGAGCAATATAGCCTTAGTTGCTAATGCTTCTAAATAATAACAACAACGAATCCTTCTACTTTCCTCTGAGTATTTATGAAATTGGTTAACTTCCATTATAATAATAGTATAAGTAATACTATTAGTAATACTAAGAATAAGTAATACTATTAGTACTATTAATACTAAAAGTAATAGTATTCGCCATATAGTGCAAGGAAGCCAAAGGCTTTAGCTGCACTGGCCAAAAAAAAAAAAAAGTAGATAAGAAAATGCAAATTAAGGGTATCCCTCCTCATTTAGGTAAATGGGTAACTTTTTTTTTTTTTTTTTTTATGTAAACCCCAAACACGAGAGGTATTAGAACCTATAGTACTTAGTACCGTGCTTGGGTTGGAGGTCGAGAAGACGAAAGAAGATACTTGTTGACATTGGACTTGAACTTCTGTAGACTGCAATTTTCAGGAAATACATATGAAGGAAGGTTGTTCCAGAAACCGGCAGTTGAATAAACAAGGAAGATGAAATTTGGTTCTGTGAGTTTGAAGTTGAACAGTAAATGGATGTTGGCTGGTGCCGGCACGTGTTCAGACTGTTTTAAAAGAGAGAGCGGGAATTATAGAAGCCAATTCAGAAGAACAGTACCCATGGAAATATCTGTAGAAGAGGCATGCAGTGGAAACAGTAAGTCTATGAGACAGTGAGTGGAGAGACTCTGTTAGAGATGAATAATTAATTAATCTAACTGCCCTCTTCTGAACGGAATCAAGAAGCCTGAGAGAGGTTTTGGGGGCACCACTCCCAGATGTGGGAACAATATTCCATGGTAGGGTGGATTTGCGATTTGTACAGAGTGAACAGTGTTTGGAAGAAAAGTAATGCCGAGAGCGAAAGAGAAAACCAAGTTTCTTAGATGCAGAGGAAGCAATATTTGTAATGTGCTTGTGCCAAGAGAGATTAGAAGTCAGGGTAATCCCCAAAAGAGATATATCATTTTGCCCAGAAATTGGAGTGTCACCAAAGATAAGCATAGGAGCAGAAGAATCCTTTTTGCTAGATATAAGACAAGACTGAGTTTTAGAAGGATTGAAATCAACTAAGTTGTCTTTGCCCCACTGGACAATTACCTGGAGATCGGCATTTAAGGAATTGGTAGCAGATTTTCGAGAAGTTGAAGCTGATTGAGCAGGACAAGGTTTCTCAAAATGGAAAGTGGAATGGAATGTGCTATCATCGGCAAAACTATGGATAGGATTTCCAGTCAATGGAAGAAGGTCATTAATATACAAGAGGAAAAGAGTAGGGGAAAGAACTGAACCTTGGGGGACACCAGCATTAGTGGAGAAGTTAGAAGACAGAGAGCCATCTCCCATCACCCTCAGTGAGCGATAGAGAGAAAACTAGATAACCAATTACAAAAAACAGTTGGCAAACCATAACATGGAAGCTTGTTTAGAAGACCATTATGCCAAACACGATCGAAAGCCTTTTCGATCGTGTTTGGATGTCAAGAGCAACTGCTTGTGTTTCACCGAACTTTTCCATTTAATTAGTCCACAAATGGGTAACATAAGCCAGAATATCACCAGTGGATCGACACTGACGGAATCCATATTGGTGATCATTGATCAGATGGAAGGTTTCGAGGTTGTTTAAAAGTTGGCGGTTAATTGATTTCTCCATTACTTGAGAAAGAGTAGAAGTAATTGCAATGGGACGATAATTGGATGGGAGGGATTTGTCACTCTTTATAGGAACTGGCTGGATATGAGCAAATTTCCAAGCAGAATGAAAAACTCCTTTGGAATAAGAAAGTGAAAAAAGGTAGCAAAGAACAGGAGTAAGTTGAGCTGCACCCGTTTCGAGAACAAGTGGAGAAATATCATCGGGAACTGGAGCTTTCTTAGCATCAAGATTCGTCAAAATCCTTCTGACATCTTTTTGATGGAAGACCACAGGAGGCATTGAATGGACCATGTTAAGAATGCTGTGATGTGCTTTACCAAGGTCATTAATACATGAATTGGAAGAAAAATGAGATGCTAGCAGGTCGGCTTTATCCTTGTCTGAAGTGATAACAGAACCATCTGGTTTGGACAGAGGTGGGAGCAGAGATGGGCAAAAGTTGCGGCCAATAGCTTTGGCAAGAGAACACAATGCTCGGCTACCATTAGGGCAAGAAGCAAGTTTTCTACTCTTAGCCTGTTCAAATTCTAGTTTGGACTAATTAATAACTGCTTTACAATTGTTACGAGCTTTGGTGTAGGCAGAAAATGAAACTGAAGAATTAGAAACAAGCCAAATATGATATGCAATGTCCTTCTATTGAACAGCCTTAGCACATTGATTGGAAAACCAAGGTTAAAGGACGAGATTTTAAAGTGGAGTGTGGGATAAAGGATAGCTCTGTAGTCCACATAATCGGAGTCTCTCCTTGTACAGTCATTCATTTGCTGATCTCACTCTGCAAGTTGCCCATCTTTGTCCCTTTAAAAGGAAGACAAGAATAATTGCACTGACACGATCTGAGCAACCGGTGACATCAGAAGTTTTGAAAGAGTAATCTGACAAGGAAAAGAAGAAATCTTGCAGTTCATCCCATTTTGCATTTTTGTAATGCCAAACAATACAAGGTTGGGAACAGCCACGAGATAAAGGCTCCATTGGAGATGAGACAATCACCAAGTTGTGATCTGAGGTGCCTAAAGGACCTCTCATTTTGACTGTGCACTTAGAAGGGTTGTTTGTGAGAAAAAGATCAAGCATGTTGGTGTATGGTTAGGATTGTCCGGTATTCTTGTAGGTAAATGAACAATCTGTGCAAGGTCATTAGTAATTGCAAAAGCCTGAGCATCTCGACCAGCTTGGTTGATGTGACTAGAAAATGGAAGCCAACTGGAGTTGTGAACATTAAAATCACCAAGGAAAATTACCTCACTATTAGGAAAGTTGGATTGGAGAAAGTCAAGTTGCAAAGAGAGGAAGTCAAAGAGCTCCAAGTGATTAGTGGAGTTAGGAGAACGGTAGAGACAACAGATGAATTTGACACAATGAGGTAGAGAGATTTAAAGCCAGAGAAGATCAAAAAGAGGAGATTCCAAATTACCAAGTCTCCGACAGGGAATATCGGAACGGACATATGCACAGTACCACCTTTGAGGTGAAAGGAATCATACTGCAAATAATTTGGACAACTGAGATTAGCAGTAGTTGAATCAACCGATAACTGAGATTCTGTCAGAAAAATTACATGGGATTTGGTAGACTGCGAGTGGAAATGGACATCATTGAGATTAGAATTGAGACCATGTATATTTGTGAAATGAATTAGGAAGTGTTTGGGAGGTTTAGATCTTTTCTCAGATAAGCTTACTCTATTAGTTTGACAATTCATAATTCATGGTGTGTTCAATAGTAAGAAAAAGTGGGTGGGACATGCTGTATGAAGCAATAAAATTTTTGGATATGACATACACATGGTAAGAATATACCCAGATCCTTGACATAACATGGCCTCGACAATGCCCCCCCCCCTGCATACACACTACTCAGAATCCCTGCAGTCACTATCTGGCAGAGTAGAGGTAGCAAGATTATAAACTAGCTGATCCGGAAGCCTCCTAGAGAGTTATCAATAGGTTCGGTCTGGTGTACTAACTAGCAGTCGGGCTTCTTGATTAGACCAGGCGTTCGAGCCTGTCACCACCAAATACGGAGGATGCAGAAAGGTCAGGGAATGACCACTGCATATCCCGGAGCAATATGGCCTTAGTTGCTAATGGTCCTAAAAACCAAATAACAGTTCTGCAAACACCGTTTTAGAGCTATACCCTCGAAATGTAAGGAAGATTGGATCTCGCCACGATGTTCATCATAACCTCAAAAGTCATCAATCATACTGCATGTTGGAAGTGATGGGTAAGTTGACTGGAACTTAGCTCTAGAGAGTAAATGGGTTCCACCACTTCGAGCCTCCAATAAGCAAAGTGGTGGTATTGCACCGGTTGATGAGAGTCATCAACTACCTGTGAAGACAAGTTTTTCCAGCAATTAATGACTCTCTGGCTAAACAACAACTTCCCAAAATCTAGTCTAAACCTCTTCCCCTCTAATTTGAATTTAACCCCTAGTTCTGTTATTCTTTATAACAGTGAAAATTTCACCTTCATTTATTTTACTAAAACGTCTCAGAGCCTTATCAAGTCACCTCTGAAGTGCTAGGTTGGCAAGCTCTGTAGTCCACGTAATTGGAGTCTCTCCTTGTACAGTCATCCATTTGCTGATCTCACCATGCAAGTTGCCCATCTTTGGACTCTTTAAAAGTATTCCAAATGTGGTCTTACAATTGCCGTATACAATGGGTTTATGACCTCACTATCTGTACTGGATAAGATTCAATAAATTATCAGTAGTAGACCATCGGCTTTCCTGGCTGTTCCTGTTTACACTGCTCAGAAAACTTCATATCTGCCTGTTATTGTAACTCCCAGCTCCCTTTCCTCCTCCACTATTTTTAATTCAACTCCAAGTGTATAATTTATTTGAGGGTTGCTATTCTCCAAACGTATGATCTTTCATTTAGCAGCATTAAAACATAGCTGCCACTTCTCTGACCATCCGTGAAGTCTCTTCAAGTCATTCTGGAGGAGTGCTACTTGGCACTGCTTATTAATGACTCTACCAATCTTTATATCATCTGCAAATTTTGACATCACACCTTCTATCCCTTCATTTATGTTGTTTATGAAAATCATTAACAGCAGTAGTCCAAGAACTGATCCTTGGGGAACCCTACTCTTGACGTTACACCATTCTGAAAAATTTCCATTAATCACAACCCTCAAAACCTGCCTTCTTCCCTGCAGTCTGTCTCAGTATCTTTTCAGTAATTCCAACATGTTTCAGCTTATACAGTAACTTCTCATGAGAGACTGATTCAAATGCTTTGCTAGAATTCAAAAAAACTGTGTCGAAATTGTTCCCTTCATCCAGCTCATGAGTAACTGTCAAAATAGTCTGCTAAGTTAGTGGAACATGATTTTTCCCTTAAAGTCATGTTGTGTGTCCTTCAGAATGCCATATCTTTCTAAATGTCCTTGTATTGCACTCTTAATTAGTGCTTCTAAGATTTCCCCTACCGCTGAAGTTAGACTAACTGGTCTGTAGTTACCGACTTCACTCACTCGCATAACTGCCTTTATGTGTTAGTGATACATTGGTACTTCTCCAAAAGAATCTCTTCTGAGTCCAAAGATGCCTTCATAATTAACGCTGTAGATTCAAAACATATCCTGGCGGCCTCCCTCAAAATTCATCATCATCAACAACCATTTTCAATCCATTGCATGATGTAGACCTCTCCAGCAACTTTCCAGTTCCTTCTGTTTTTTGCAATGGCCATCCATTTACTACCCATGAACTCTTGAATTTCATCTGTCCAACTCCGATGTTGTCTTCCAGGTTTTCTTCTTCTAGCTCCTCTTAGATACTATTCTATTATTTTTTTAGTCCATCTATCATCATGTCTTCAAGCTATGTGTCCTGCCTAAGACCATTTTAGTTCTTTAGTTTTGATAAGAATGTCCTTTACTTGAGTTTGCTGCCTAATCCATGTGTTTCTCTTCTTATCTAACAGTCTGATTCCTAATAAAATTTGTTCCATTCTTCACTGTGTAGTTGTCAGCTGCTTTTCCATTCTTTTGGTGAGTGAACAAGTTTCACTTCCCTAAGTCATGATGAGGAGTATGCATTGGTTCATTATTTTTCATTTCAGACAAATTGGGATATTGCAAAAGGTGGATTCATATACGTATATGAATCCACCTTTTCAATTACTGCTCCTTTGATGATTATATCCCTTTCTGTGACATACTTTTTTATCATTACTTTTGTTTTAGCCATATTCATCTTTAGTCTGAAATCCTTACCAACTCTGCATAACTGATTAAGATTTTCCTCTAATTCTTTGGGATCATGGCTTATGATCACAATGTCATCTGCAAATCATAAATGGTTTAGGTACTCTCCATTCACATTGACTATTTTCTGCAACCAGTCTGATCTTCTGAAAACAACTTCAGAGATATTGTGTCTTCTTGTCGAACTCCATCCTCAGTTTTAAATTTGCTACTGTCTTTGTCTAGTGTAATAAAGGAGGTAGCCCTCTCATGTATTTTCTTCAAAATCGTAATATATGGGGGGTATCTATGCTTTGTCTTTCTGGTGCCCGAAACATTGCCTTATGCTGTATGGAGTCAAATGCCTTTTCATAATCCACAAATGCCAGGCATAATGGTGTTTTCTATTCATTTGCTTTCTCCATTAGCTCAAAATTACCCACAAAATTATCCCTCAGAATTACTAGGTATATACCATCAACTTTGGAAGTCTTACTTGCCTTTATGCTCGAAAGTAATAAACAGTCATCTGTAATTTTGAAATGACTAATTTCATATAGCTCAGCCTCACTCGCACAACCTCTTCTCAACACAAAGGATCTTTCATCAGTAAAGACAGGCAGCTGGGTTATCTAAGGCTTTCCCAGAACCAGTGCACAAGGGTTCGATCTGATTTGCTTTCTTCTTTATTGTATTCATGTACATGAAAAATTCCTTGTCCCCATTCTTTGCTCTTTTAGTCAGTGCTTTCTCATATGCCATCTTAGTCTCCCTATCCTTAACTGTAGGACTGTTACAGATCAACTTCTACTTGTTATAGGCTTCAGTACTTTTCATTGCTCTGTAACTATCCTATGCTATCTTTTTCTGCTCTTCTATTTGACCAGCAAGCTAGGCATGCAATCGTCCGTTTCACCATCATCCTCCTGCATTATTTTCATAATGGTATATATGCATTCATGGCTTTGTGAATTTTGCTTTAAAGGTATTCCAGAGTTCAAATGTATTCACCCTCATTCTGCAATTCACCAAATGAATAGATGCCATTTAGCACCTTAAACTGTCCAAGTATATTTTGTATTTATACAGGGTGATTCACTACCAGTGCGACAAACTTGCAGGCGTAGGGGACACAAAGACGAATCAGAATCACATAGCATTGCAGGGTCCGAAATGCCTTCGTCACGTGGTAGAGGACATTGAACGGGAGGTCGCGTGAACAGCGATCCTGCTGGAAGTCAGCATTTGTGAACCGTTTCTGTTGAAGAAACCAAGTAGCAAAATTCCTCCGGAGTGGATAATCCGCAGGCTCCAATGATTGGACGCATTGCAGATGGTATGAACTCATTTGGTTTGTTGACAATATCCTCCATACAGTGGATTGCGAAATACCCAATCATTGACCTATCGCTCGAGTACTCGTACTCGGATTGCCTTCTGCAAGACGGACATTCTCCTCATTGTCTGGCGTCCTCGTCGTTCGCTCTCGATTCATGGTACCTCTCATGAAACAACCAGTCTCACGTAACCTTCTGTGCACATGTGCGTAAATCATATGATGAGGAGCACGCCTGTGTGGGAAACGTTCCTGGTACAAGCGCAGAGCGTCACGCCTGTTACAGTCCGCAGCTCCATACGCAAGGTGCATGTCGGCCAATTCAACATTTGAATACTCGTCCATCCTATTGCCTCGGGAACCGGTTCGCAAATGCTGACTTCCAGCGGGATCGCTGTTCATGCGACCTCCTGTTCAACATCCTCTACCGCATGACGAAGGCATTTCGGACCCTGCAATGCTATGTGATTCCGATTCGTCTTTGTGCCCCCTACACCTCCTGCAAGTTTGTCGCACTGGTAGTGAATCACCCTGTATAATAATTCTCTATTATATTTATAGAATATTTTGTATATAGAATCAAGATACAAAATATTTATTCAGTTTTTCAACAACTTTAACAGTATTGTTAGTTGTTATTCCATTAATATCTAGTGGACAAATATGGTTCAGCCCATTCCTTTTAGGGTTAATTTATGCAAAGAATTCTTTGCTGCTTTTCTTAGTAAAAGACTTCTTATAATTTTCATTAGCTTGTTGTGGTTTTGGCAGCTTAATTGCAAACTGGTTTGTACTTACTGTAGGCTATCTTTCTTAAATTTATTATACAAGATTCCCTGATTGAAATAATGCACAGGATGATTTATAATCATCTTTCTTGCCACTAGTTTCAGAGTTCACTGATGTCCAGTTAGTTCTAAGTCTCGAACAGTATCTCTTAGTTGATATAAAATGCTTTGTAGCTTCAATGATTATTTCTCTGAATACTTCCCATTTAGAATTTGGAGTTGTTAACGATATCAGTTTGCCCTAAAATAGTCAGTTTCGAGAGAAAAATCCTTTACTTTTACCCTTGATAGTAGTTAAATCTCTTTAAATAAATGCTACGTCAATACATAATATGTTCACTGTCATCTAGTGGTGGTTCCTTTATCTGAAGAGTCTTAATGCATATGTTATATTGTGTGAGTGAGTGAGTGAATGGATAATTACTTAATTTAATTGTTTAGGAATTGTAAGATCATTTGACCCAGTATCAGGGATGTCCAACCTTTTTTTTTTGACCAATGGCCAAAACAGATAAAATGCTGAGGTTTGTAGGTTGTATGGGTTCTCATTGGCAAGTGGTTGTAGGTTCCAAGAACAATTCCTCAACACTGGTTTTGCATTTTTAAAAATTTAATTTAATTTTTGTTATTGACATTTATTATTTACAATTTAATTTTATTTAATAATTAAAAAACAAAAATGCAACACTATTATTCAATGACACTAATAATATTCTTATTGCATAGGTGTAATAATACTGTCAAATATTGAGGAAGATACATAAAGCATGACACACATAAAGCATGATTTTCCTATGCAGCTGCATAGGAAAATCAAATGTTATTAGAAATGGTATTTTCAAAATTCAATGTGAAACTAATTTGTGATATACTAGTTTTAAGGTGGGGGGAAGCTGCATAACATGTAGGCAATATAGAGCTTCTTACATGGTCACAGTCTGCACAATATGAAGTAATGTGCTGTGTGTGTGTGTGTGTGTGTGTGTGTGTGTGTGTGTGTGTGTGTGTGTGTGTGTGTGTGTGTGTGTGTGTGTGTGTGTGTGTGTGTGGCCTATGGATTGGACATTTCTGCCTTAAATACTCAAAATGTTATTAGTTTAAAGCAGTAAAAATGCTATTCCGTAAATAAATTATGGTATTCTTTATCATTATAACACAGAATTAATGTACTTCACACTAAGTAAGATTATTAATATTGTGAAAACTGCAACTTTTATATGATGTATATAGTGGTACTCAAAAAAATTGCATCTCTTCATTTTTTTAGGCTGTTTGTCCTTATACTGGCAGCTGATCTTTCAGAAATAGCTGAAAGAACATAAGTAATAACAATACATATATGAAACTGTTAACTGCAAAAAAAATTACTGTTATGCCTTATGGGTAAATATACAACGAACTAAGTACTTTTCCCCAAAATAAAAGCATGTTACTTATGGTTCATATAATAACAAAACTTCTATGAAAGCTTGATTTTTTTTCATTACTTTGCTCACACTACAATGACAGGCAGCTTTATATCCAAAAAACATAGCAAAATGCACACTAATATTTCATTGACCCGCTCCATGCTTTGATGACTGCTGCACATTGTGGTGGCATCGACTGGATAAGGTTCTGAATGTATTCATGGGAAACCTCATGGTACCAAATACAGATGTCCAACCTGCACTGGACCAGCGTGGCAGATTATGGTCCATTTCCCTCAGCATGAATTGTTGAGGAGGCTTCCATCCTGCAGTGGGTTGATAATGGCTGCACTTTACCTTTTTTACAGATTGTCTCCTGCATCTCTCTTAAGTGTTTTTGGTCTCTTTTGCATTACTTAAATACCCATTTTGTTCCAACATTTTCAGTTGAATTGAGGTCTGGATTGTTGACAGGCTGTTATTTGTGCAAATTGATTTATTCTTCAACTATTTTTGCATCTGTGGACAGTAAAGAGAACAAAATAAATTACATTTATTTAAGCAAGAGTGCAACTAAAATTAGCAAACGTTTTCAATTTATGAAAACTTTTGCTAATTTTATGAAGTAGCACTTATGGCTTTGGCTCTATGACATGGAGCCCATCCTGAAAAATGCAGTTGAAACAACCCTGTGGTTTTTTGGGAAGTAATTTTGTATCAAGAATGTCCTTGTGCACCTCAGCATTCACTGTACCCTTCCCAAATTCAAGACAGCCAGCTCTTCTATGTGAAATTCAATCCCATATCGTGTGAGATGCAGAATGTTTCACTGTGAAGATGATACAATCAGGATGAAATTCTTCTCGTCTAACAGTCTGCTGGCTGTCCGAATCATGCAAGTTGAATTTTGATTCATCAGAGAATAACACATTTACACTAATCCTCAGCTCAACTAGCATGTCCTTTTGCCCACTTTAGACAATATGCTGTCCTTTTTTTATATTGAAAGTGGCTTTTTTCCTCTTGGACAATGTGCTACTAATCACGATGAGAAAAGGCATGTCTGTGTATTGTTGCAGTACTTGCCTTT
This sequence comes from Mastigoproctus giganteus, assembly GCF_048544385.1. Classification (NCBI taxonomy): domain Eukaryota; kingdom Metazoa; phylum Arthropoda; class Arachnida; order Uropygi; family Thelyphonidae; genus Mastigoproctus; species Mastigoproctus giganteus. The sequence continues at coordinate 26,494,744 of NC_143575.1, forward strand.
CCTACTGTGACCTCCTCCCATGCTGTTTTTAGATCAGTCAGTGAGGATCTTTTGTTTTGGACACACAGATGGACCAGAAATTTGTTCTGCACTGCAGGAGATATTTATGGATATCCACTTCCTTTCTTTCTGTTTAGACTGCCAGTGTCTGATAATTATCATAATAAATGTGCCACTGTTGACTGATTACAGTGAATACTTTTAGCTATTTCATATGTTGAATGACCCTCTGCATTCAGTGCAGCAGCAATACTTTTCCTATGTGGTGTTAATTGTGAAAACTCAGCCATTGCAATAGCAAAGAATACTGGGATCATGGCATATGCTCTGTATTTTACTGCCACTAGAATGATGCATGCGACATATGTATGGCATGTGACATCACCGAAAAGAACTTGCTAGCTGGATGATGCAGTAGGGTAATGCTATTACAAAAAATGATATATTCGCAAATTTCACAGAAATTCAGTGAATTTTGCAAGTGATAGAATTTTTTTGAGCACCAGTGCATATCAAGCTAATGAAGTTTATTTACAAATATATAAATAATATACATATATTATTATTAGTAGTAGTATTGGCAAATAATGCAAAGCTGCAAGCTAATACAGCATCAACCAGAAAGGGTGGGGGAATCCATGTCATCTGTCCATCCTATCATATGTCTAATTATTCATTAAATTTATTCAAACTATCCATTTCCACAACACCAGATGGTATTTTGTTCCAAAAATCAGTTCCCCTGTGGCTGAAAGGAAAAATTTTGCACATCTATACTGCAATCAACCATTTTCAGTTTCTGTGTATGTCCTATTTGTATGTTGTTTGAGAAATATTTGGAATACCATCATCATTAAGTTTTCTCAATCCATTTAAAGTCTTGAACACTTCAATCAGGTCTCCTTGTAAGTGTTTAGTTTCTAAGCATTGCAATTTGCAGAACCGATGTCATTTGTGGTAAAAGTACACTTTGTGTTCTTGACTAATCTGGTTGCTCTTCTCTGCATCTGTTCCAAAGGATCCATATCTTTCTTAAAATGAGACTTCCAGCCTACATACAGTATGCAAGAGGTTGTTTAATCATTGCCTATACAATGGGATAATTGGCTCTTTGTCCCTGCTGGCAAAATTCCTGTATATCATCGACAGAATACCAGAAACTTTCCTGGCAGCCTGTCTGCACTACTCAGAAAACTTCATGTCAGGCTGTACAATTGCCCCTGAGCCTCCTTCGTTCTCCACCACCTCAAGTGCAGTACTACCTAGTTGGTATGTTATTCTGGGATTACTTATGCCCATATGCAGTACCTTCCATTTACCAGTGTTAAACTTTAGTTGCTTCTTCTCAGCTCATCTGTCTAATTTATCTAGGTCTTGATGTAGTAGTATGCCTTGATTCTTGTCATTATCTACCCTACCAACTTTTGTAGCATCTGCAAATTTAGACAGTAAGCTTGATATGTCTCTGTCAGTATCATTAATAAATATTGTAAACAGTATGGGCCCAGCAATGAACCCTGAAGGGTTCCACTAATAACATCATATCAGGAGGAGAGACGGTTTTTACAGGAATGAGACACACTTAAATAGAAAGGTTGTGGAGGGGGTGGTACACATTCTAATGTATATGTTTGCAGGAATGTGTGTGTATGCCCATCTAACTATAAAGTTACTAATCTTCTGCTTCCTCATAATCACTAAGAAGCTTTTACATTACGTAGCATCCTTTCTTACAGTATAATGATTTCACTACTTGTCACTTATTTAGAAAGGTCTGAGTTTGTGTCTTGTCATAGAATGTAAAAAAATTTAAAAGCTTCTTCAGTTGGGACAGCAGTTAGCTGATTGCAAGTGGAGGAAGTAGGGTGTGAATTATTCCAAATTTTTCAGCCTGCACAACATACTGGTTCTGATATCCTCATTAAATATCTCATTCACACATTTATACATATGTGACTATATATGTAATTTTTGTGGATAAAGAAGTTATTGTATGTGCATGATCACTATTTTTCCTTTCTAATGTGCCTATATATTTCATTGTCTAATTTTATAATTTAAATAATGAAATAAAATTCAACAAATCATATGCTGATATCATTTTAATTATTGCAGGATGTACTTAAAGAAGTGTGTCAATATCGGCAAAGTAAAATTTCCCTTTTTAAGAGACCTAGTCATATCCCAGAAATTGAATATATACCTTGGACATCCACAGAAGGATCCTCTGGTTTACGTACTCTCACTATTAAACAAGTTGGTTGATTTCTAATTAAGTTGGTAATGTAGGGCTTTACAGAATGAAATTCATATTTGTGTTTGTTTATTGAATGAAGTTTTTTAATCCAGACTGTGTTTGTGATATTTCTCTTTGCCCATGATTCTCCATTTGTTGACATGCATTCACATGTTGCACAGAAAGAAATAGTGTATATGTTCATATAATATTTTCAGGTCTTGAGAAATTGATGTTTTGAAGATTTATAATGGAAATTATATTAATAATTCTCAAAGCATTGGTGCATTAAATTTTATGTATATCGAACACAATGTGTAATGTATTGTAGAAAATGATAAGTACACAGCATAGGTACAGCAACCCTTCACAGTGAAATGCTAGGCATTGATTTAATTCCTTTAGATGAGTTTCAAAAATAAATTGAAACTTAATACTCGACTTCTGAGAGGGAAACTTAATTAAATTAATGATAGTAATTTCATAAATGACTCATTCTAAACCAAAGTAATTCAGTTTTAGATAAAGATATACACCGAGTGATCACTGAATTATGATGAAAGCTGAATGTGACCCATTGACCACGTGAGGTACGATAGAGCAGAGTTAGTCAACCTACGTAGCATAGCTAAGGTGTCAGCGGTTCAGTAGGTAGTAAAATTCCGAGCGTGATGGGTAAAAGGAAGGATTTATCCGGACTTTGACAAAGGACAGATTGTGGGTTCTCGACAAGCTGGTGCCTCGATTTCATAAATGGTTTGAGAGCCGCTGTAGTTAAAGTGTGCCAGGACTGGCATCAAAATGGTCAAACAATGACCCGACGGCAAAACTGCAAAGGTTAGCGAAAGGTTGATGTTAGAGGTGAGCGCCGGGTCCGACGACTTGAACAGGCGCAGCACTGTTGAAGAGTTGACTACCCAATACAACATGGGCCAACCCAGAACAATATCTGGCATGACCAAGTATCGCACGTATGGGTTATACCAGCAGATGACCCCTATGACATCTCTCCTAACCAAGGTTCATTGGTGTAAAAGACTCGCATGGTGCAAAGAGCATGCAAGTTGGACGTTAGAAGACTCTAAGAAAGTGTATTGGTTGGATGAGTCACATTATTTACTCCACACCGTGGGTGGTCATGTATGGATTTGGCATCAACAACATGAGGCTCTTGATCCATCATGCATGGTATCAAAAGTGCAAGCCGGTGGAGGCGGTTCTATGGTGTGGGGCATGTTTCACTGGCAGGAACTTGGACCTCTAGTGCATGTGGAACAACATATCAGTGGTCTCCGCTATAGTCAACTGTTTGCTGACTGTGTAAACCCTGCTATGTTACACTTTTTCCTGAATGGCGATGGTGTCTTCCAAGATGACAATGCATCAAGCCATTGGGCACTTGTTGTGCAGGAATGATTTTGAGGAACACAGTTCTGACTTTCAGCATATCAGTTGGCCTCCGAACTCCCCCAATATCAATCCCATAGCAAGCATCTGGATACACCAATCACCTCCATACTTGCATTGCTGACCACATTATACACAGCTTGGTTGGCCATACCTCCCGAACACTTCCAACATCTTGTTTAATCAATTCCATGTTGGATAGCTGCTGTACTGAGGGCAAAAGGAGGACTTAACGAATTATTAGTTAGGTGGTTACAATTTAGTGTGTGTGTGTGTGATATGGTAGTTAAATGTAGAATGATTACCACAGCAATGTTAAACCAGATGATTAATTTTTCACTTATGTAGCTTCACTTAAAATGCATCTATTTAGTATGTATAAGAGGGAAAGTTGATTTACTATTTATTTTAAAAATGTATAAATGGCTGCTCAGGCTAGGCAGAGATTTCCGGTGTGGGTTTTATTGTATATGGGAAAGAACTAGTTTGGACTACACAGACATTCTGTGTGCACTTTCCAGAGATATTATAGTTTTCAGCATGTATTGGGATAGGTGCCTCCGTAGCCAGGTGGGAAGGAGCAGCAGTGCGTAGCACACGCTTCTTGATTAGACCGGGGTTCGAGCCCGTCACCACCAAATACGGAGGATGCGGAAAGGTCAGGGAATGACCACCGCATATCTCGGAGCAATATGGCCTTAGTTGCTAATGCTCCTAAAAACCAAATAACAAACAACAACAACAGTATTGGGATACAAAATTAAGAAAAATCAGCTGGTTAGAAAAATGAATTTTTAATGTATACTGTGACTCCTGTGTGCTTTAATGAAATGAGTAATCCTCCGAGGGACACTTTTTAGAAGTTTCTTGTATATGAAGTTCCTACTGCAAGGCTGAGGCTAGTTCTTTGCTTGATCTTGGATATCTTATTTTGGCCTTCATCATTGTTCTGAAGATGTACAGTTGAATTTGGATCTAGGCTCTGGAATAGCATTCAGTGATTATTCTCCTCATACCACTGTCATACTGACTGTGCTTTCTGACATGGAGTGTTGTTATTCTGATTTAAATATACCCCATCTCCAAAGAATTTCTGCATTTCTGTATTGTATTATTCATTTCCGAATCTTACAATAGGTTGCTGCATTCATGGTTTCATTGATGACCAGTGAACCACATAAAATAGGCATATATCATCATACTACTATCACTGAACTTCACTGTTGATGCAATACATTGGTTTTGCCATGTGGGCAAACCATTCTTTGGGCATATGCCATGCCCAGTTGTGTTCATGTCACATTCTGCCCCTGCCATGTAATGTCCATATTTCTGGTGTCCATCATTTTTGGAAAGACCAGAAGCATTGGACATTATGTAGTAGTGGAAATAGGCAGTGAATGCATTGCTGGGAGATAGCTTTGACTTACAAGCAGCTGCATGACTGTGGTAACACATTCTGTGAAGTGTTTTTTGGATGATTGTTAGTCCAACACTTATCTCAGTTCTGTCACCTGGCTTGGAATGAATTGTCACATTATCTTCTGCCTTCCTTTGATATGCAATATTTCCAACAGTATTGATGTTAGTATCCAGCCTTTTCTGCTATCTGTCAAATATACATGCCCGTTGTATGACAATCCACTATCACATCTCTTGTGACGGGGTGTGATAGTGGATTGTCTCAACTTAGGGTTATACTCTGTTTAACCCTAAGTTGACACCAAAGGAAAGGCTGTTTTAACCAGTTTACACTTACTTTATGTAATTCTCCAACATACAGAAAAACTTAGTTCACTGGTATTAATAGCATTTAATGTTATATAAATATGAATATGTATTTTTATGGAAGAACTGGCCCAATAAATGTTAATTTTTTTTCCCTATTAATTTATTTTATATAGAATCATGTGTAAAGTGATGTCACTCCCATGATCGATAGCTTTTTTTTTTTTTTTTTGCCTTGGGACACATGGCAGTTTTTAAACATGGATGACGCTGTGAAAAGGTTCACTGTCAACTCAAACTCTGAAAATGCTGTGTTTCCTCTGAAATAAATGTTGGAAATTGTTGAAAAGTAGTGTTAGGAATTCATAATATTAGGAAAATATTATGAATGTGTACAGAAGAAACACCAGTTCCATTGCTAATAAGTTAAAATCATTTAAAAAAGCAGCTGAATCATTTTTTTTTTTTTTAAGTATATATTAAGATACATATTTTTTAATTTTATATTTTTGTTATATTGGCAGAGAGAGAGAGAGAGAGAGAGAGAGAGAGAGAGAGAGAGAGAGAGAGAGAGAGAGAGAGACTGTGATACACTACAGATGGGAGCAGGGTTTATTAATACATTATGTGATTTGTTGTGTGAGAGACCTAGTACCTCTCTCAGTGGTGTCACAAAAACAGGCTAGGAGCTGTGTGTGTGTGTTTGTACAGATCTCAACCCCCGTTGATGCCAAACTCCTGGTTGATGTTTTTTCAGAGATTAAAATTAGTATTAACCATATAGTGCAAGGAAGCAAGAGGCTTCTGCTGCACTGGCCAAAAAAAAAAAAAAAAAAAAAAAAAAGAAAAGGAAGAAAGTAGATAAGAAAATATAAAATATGCACTTCCTCCTTATGTATGTAGGTAACTATCTAGTTGAGCTTTGAATTTTTTCAAACTGTCAGCTTGAACTACCTACAGAAGAAACTTTTCCAGTGATCAACAACTCACTGACAGAAAGAAAACTTCTTACAATCTAGTCTAAACCTCTTCCCCTGTAATTTGAATTTATGTCCCCATGATCTGGAATTCTTTATAACAGTGAAAATTCTACCTTCATTCATTTTACTAACCCCTCTCAGAGCCTTATAAACCTCAATCAGATCACCTCTGAAGTGCCTGGTTGCCAAGCTCTGTGGCCCACATAATTAAGTTCTTACCTCGTACAATCGTCCTTTTGCCGATCTCACCATGCGAGTTGCCCATCTTTGAATCCTTTCAAGAAGCTCGTGTCTTTTTTCAATTGAGGACTACATACTTGGACACAGTATTCCAAATTCAGGCTTACACAATTGTCTTATACAGTGGGATTGTGATCTCCATATCTGTAAAGGATATTGTTTAATAAATCATTGATAGGACACCGTAGGCTTTCCTGGCTTTACACTGCTCATAATACTTCTTATCTGCCTGTATAGTAACTCCCAGATCCTTTTCTTCCTGTACTGTTTTTAACTCAATCCCACCAAATGTATAAGTTATTTTGGGGTTGCTATTCCTAAGTGTTAAGACCTTGCATTTTCTTAGAGTTGTCAGTTGGAATGCTATACTACCTTTCTGAGTTTCTGTTACCTTGCTGTGCATTGCTGGATGCTGGTTTGTAGTGTCATGCTTCCATTTCATGATAACATCACAGATGGATGACTTTGAATGGTGTAGGTTGTATAGGCAGTTGCACAAATTATAAACCAACAATGTGATGTCATCAATAACAATCTCTCAAAATTAATGTGCTCAGCTCCACATGCCACAAAAAGAGCAACTAACCTGTTTGGCTCATACACCTCCTTATATACGAAGAGAGGTTGAAAAGTTTGTAGCCTCTCATAGAAGGAATGCTGGAAAGTTGTGAAAACCCATTTATTTTTCAACATACTCCTCCCTTAAGTCAATGCACATTTCTGGCACTATTCAGTAGCTTTCATAACCCGCTCAGATAAAATTCAGGTTTTGACTCAAACCAGTTGTTGACTGCATCCATCTCAGTATTGTCACTGTCAGATTTCTGTCTTTTCAAGTCCTTTTTGAAATTTGGGAATAGAAACTAGCTTGAACTCACAGTCTCACACTGTTGTCTGAGTTACAAACACTGTGTTTGCACCATGCATTGTCTTGATGCGAAATGACTCTTTTGTCGAATTTCCTGCCACTCTTGAGCTTTAATTCCTCACGGAAATGGCGCCTCCATAGCCAGGTGGGAAGGAGCAGCAGCACTGGGGTTCGAGCCCATCACCACCAAATACGGAGGATGCGGAAAGGTCAAGAGAATGACCACCGCATATTCCCGGAGCAATATGGTCTTAGTTGCTAATGCTCCTAAAAACCAAATAACAAACAACATCCTCACAGAAATATCTCAATAGATTAGAATAATAATGGGCATTGATAGTGGCACCTTGTTCCAAGAAATTAACGACGATCACTCCTTTTGCATACCAGACGATGGATGCCACGACTTTCTCAGCCACTTGAAACATTTTAGGAAGGGGAAAAGAGGGATGCTTCCACAGTTTCAGGGTCAAAGTTGTTCACCCTTGTTTCATCACATACTTTCCCCAAAACTAAGCTTTGTTTAGCTTCAAATTGCTGCAGGATCTCATGACAGCACCTCACTCTTTCTCTGTTCTGACTTGCATTCATTGGTTTAGAGACCCACCTCAAAGAAACCTTCCTTCATTTCTAAAACATTCATCACAATATCACAAGCTTGCTCATAGGAGACGTTGAATGTTATTTCGGTATGCTTCAATGTTGTTCTGCATTCTTGCGTGATCAGGTCACGAATGGCATCCACATTTTCAAGTATTAACATGGTAACAGGCCTCCAACTGCAGGGTCCAATCTCAACACTGTATGTCTACACTTAAATTCTGCAACATAGTTTTTGACTGTGGTGTATGAAGGACAAGATTCTCCTAATGTTTGCTGCATATCTTCTTGAATCAGGGTTCTGAGGCTGGATATCATCATTCTTCTCTTTCTTTCTTGGTGATTCCTTTCTACTTCTCTCTCTCTCTCTCTCTCTCTCTCTCTCTCTCAGGGTAACTGTGGAATTTTTTGCTGGTGCAGCATAAGCTGCAGACTTCCTTGCACCATATAGCTAATAATAATTTATTTCAGCGAAATACCATTTAAATGAAGGTAGTTCTCAATAACTGCATGGTGCTTGATTCTCTCAACAGTAACTATCTTCATTCACCTTCCAAACTTCAACAACCTCAAAGAAGAAGAATATGGGTACATACCTGAAATTTTCCGTGAACACACAAAGTCACAGAACAGATTGGCAAATATTTTCTTTCATGAAAACCTTTGTAATCTATATTTAGCTTAAAAAAAAAAAAAAAAAATCCTCCCCACTCCTTTCGGAGTTACTTGTTCATTGGGGAAGGTCCAATGGACTATGAAAATGATTGTCTGTATATATTTCTGGGGAGTGTATATTTGTAGGTCAAACCATTCAAGGATAGAATGACTACTTTTTAAAGCTTTTGAATATTAATAGCAATTCAAAATCAGTTTTAGCTGTGTAAAAACAGTTTTGACAATTTTAGCATTAATGAAATAATTATCAATGTTATTTAATTAAAATTTTATCAGAGGATCTGAACTATGTTTTGTTTATCTTTCAGCACAACATTACAGTGGAAAATGCCCTCAAAATGGTTAATGATATTCACTTAAATGGGATTTTATTTCAGCAGTTAGTAGATTTGGTTGATATTGTCTTGGATGGCTATAGAAGTCAGTTTGAATCGATTAAGGATAAGGAAGAACGTTACCAAATCTTACAGGCCAAGTATCAACAGGATAGACATGACCTCATATATCCTTTGTGTAAGAATTGATTTATCTCCTTATTTTATTTATTTAATTATTTTCCTTGCTGGTAATGTTTTAACCTCTGTTTTCTGCTTTTTATTCTTCAGCTTCTGATCATTAATTTGAACAATATCTTCTTCCTAGTGTTTAAAAATATTACATTCTGTTGTCTTCTGTTATCTTTGAAAGAAATTTAAAATAATGAAAGTTATTTTTTTATTTCATTATTAACAGTGGAAATGGAGCAATATGAAAGAGCAGCAGCTCTTGCAGAGAAGTACTGTGACTTCGATATTCTTGTACAGTTATGTGAACTAACTGATAATCAAGAAAGATTACAACGATATACATTACAGTTTGCTGACCAAGTATGTACTCAATAGTTAAACTGTTTAATCCATCTGATCCTTAATTTTAACATAACTATGTAAGCTGTTCCAGGTTGTGTGCATGCATGCATGTATACCTAAAAAAACACTAATACAGGGTTTTCATTTTAAAAGTAAACTGTTTTTAAATCCCATTTTATTTGTATTAAGTACAAGGCTACCAAGTAACGATCATTGCTATAATTATGTGAGGGCACTAGTGGAGGATGTTGCATAACTGGATTAATTGACCGTTTTACATTTCAAGTGTTGAGTTTGTGACAGTTGTGCTGTATACCATTGAACATGTTTTTTAGTGGAATCTTACTTAGAAATGAAGTCTTACAGTGAATGTCAACAAAAATTTATTGGAAAAATTGTGTAAAATTAACCATATATGCAAAGCTGCACTTGTCAAAATAATAAAGAAGTTTCGTGAGCCTGGATTAATTGGGAATAAGGAATGTGAAAGAAGAATTGTTCATACACATGGCACTTTAGACAGCATTAACAATAAATTTCAATCTCTAAACAAATCTCTACAGAAACTCAGCAGAAGGGGATAACACTTGGTTCAGCTCGTTTCACTGTAAGAAAACACCCAAAACTTTATCAATACTGAATCCACATAATGCATGAGCTTCAATTTCAGGATAATGTTAAAAGATTATGGTGGTGTCACTGGTCTAAAAGTTTACTGAAATTTGGATAAAATTTATTTCACTGACAAAGCTTAGTTTCACTTTGGCAGCTATGTCAGCAGTCAAAATTAGAGAATAGGGAGTTTTGAAAATGTGCACATTTTTTCGCAAAACCCCTTACATGCCTAAAAAAAAAAAAAGCAGTGTTTGGTGTGGCATATTTTGAAGAAAGATAGTTGGACCCATATTTTTCGAATACATGTTACCTCTGATGTTTCAGAGGGCATCATAATGTGTTTGTTGCATTGCTAGAGGAAAATGAAGTATACTGAAAGGACAGAATTCATGGGATACCTGGTTCCTGGGTAATGAGACGCTGTCACCCCTCTTGCTAGTGGATGAACCCACCGCTTGGCAGATATATAGGTACACTGCATTTACATAGATTGTAATTCGATGTCAGTATGGATAAACATCATGAGCTAACTGACTTTGAAAGAGGGATGATAATGAGTGCTGACGCATGGGTCACTCTATCGCAGAGATGGTACAGAAATTGCACTATCCCCATTCAACGGTATCAAGAGTGTATCAAGAATATGCCATTTCCAGAATAACATCTTATTGTGGACAGAACTCTGGGCGGAGAATGGTGGTGGATGAATGTGACCATTGACATCTGTCTCGCATTGTTTCAGCCAACCGGAGAGCGACAGTGGCATAAATTGCTGCCAACTTCAACGAGGGAGCTGCCAGAAATGTTTCCACCAAGACCATCGGGCAATCATTAGCTGCAATAGGTTATGGGAGTCACCGACCCACCAGAGTCCCATTGCTAACACCACAACCCAGGACTCTAAGCCTCAACTGGGCAAAAGGACATCGGCACTGGACCTTGGATGATTGGAGACGGGTCTCCTGCTCTGATGAGTCCCATTTCCAGTTACTTCGAGCGGACAGGAGGGTGCCTATCTGGCAGAAACTGCACGAAACTATGTACTCATGTCAACAAGGAATTGTTCAGGCAGGTGACCAGTCGGTAATGGGGCATGGTCAGCTCGCACACATTGGGACCTCTGATACATCTAGACTCATCTCTGAATGGTCCAGGTTACATGTCCATCCCTTCATGGTCATCGTGCACCCACAGGGCAATGGACTCTTCCATTGCCCTGTGGGTGCACTTCTCTTGCTGGTAAAACTTCGGAAGTGCTCTTGATAGCCAATTTTCAATAGCAGGGTCATTTTTATAAACAGAACTTTGACACAGTATTTCTGAAGAGGACAATGTATGCAGCAGTATCTCCCCTGAAGTGGTGTCTAACAGACAATCCAAATAGAAGTTCATAGATAGAAAAATCCTAGGTGCACAAATGTTTGAAAGCATGTTGCACTGGTAAACAGTCCTGTGGGTGTATTTTAATATAAAATTGATATGTTATTGGTGAAATTTAATTTAAAGGCAAAACTCTGGGTTTTAAAAAAAAATCTGTTTTCTGAAAATCAGATATTGACAATTGCCTTCCCTTTTCTCTGTTTGTCCACTTTTCAATAACATTGCAGATTAAGAATTCTCTTACCTTTTGAATGATTTGGTTCTTTCAAATCATTCAAAAATATCAGCAAATTTCCTAAGTATGATGCATTTAACTTACAATTTCAGACACTGCAAATTAACAGAATGTTTTTATTTTCTTTACAGCGGTGTATTCTCCAGTGTTTCTGTCAGATATATTGTGTACTGATGTGTCCCAAAATACAGTAGATTCCAGTTATTTGGGACACATCGGGATAGTGCATTTTGGCCCAATTAAGTGGCTGCCCCAGTTATGCGAAGTTCACATAAATAGTGAACTTCGCTTTATGATTGATTCTCTGTATGATCAAACAATGTTACGATGGACTCAACATAGTAAAGTATGTTCACTGTACGATATGTAGTAAGTGCCAGTCATTGTGATCACATTTGTGAATTGAAATTTAATTCTATTAAACAGCGATTCTAATAAGCGAAAATAGGAGGAATATTATTCACGGGCTATGGAAGTAAAGATATATTAAGCACAAATTTACACTTTATTACCTTACCAATTAAAAAATTAAATATGTGAAAATTGGAAGAATATTTTCCTCAGGTTAGCAAAATAAAAATAAATTTATACTTATGTGCATAGCTTAATTAATACATACTGTAATATGTACATACTAACTAGTTGATATTTCTGTTCACTGACATTTGGGGGGGGGTAAAATTTAAAACAGTAAAAAAAGATAAGCAATCAATAACAAAGAACATGGCACGCACAAATTGCTACTAACATGATACGTGCAAGTGAGAACGGAGTAACAAGTTGTGAAGTTTAAAAATAGGAATGAAAAGAAGATTCTGAAAATTTATTTATGTTTTTTATACAATTGAAGATTTCATGGAAGGGGAAACGCATTTCACCTTAATAACGTAAAAACCTACACAATTCCAGGTGTCGGCAAATTCAATAACTTCGAGTTTAATATCTGTTTATTATAGATTGCACTAACAGAAAAGCCCAATAAACCGGAAACTGCTAATTGTTTTTATTGTTTTATGGTTGTGATGTCCAGAAATCCGACCGGACTACGTGGTATGGTCGGAGACAATCATAGGGTAATCAAGAGCGTGTGGTCTCCTACCCAATTTAAATGGCATGTTGTTCCAATTAAGCAAATAAAACCCGGGCTATTTTCTCGATTAGGTTCTGTTCTTTAAGATTTGTCCCAAATAAATGGCTGCCCCAATTAACCAGTGGCCCACATAACTGGAATCCACTGTAGTAACCTTTTATGAACTGCAGGATCATTCTTTTGTGTTGTGTTCTTTTATATTGTTTTTTGTTTATATGTTAATACAAAATGCAAAAAACATACAACTGCCTTCCACTTTTAATGATTTTTTACAAGAGAAAGCTCAAGGTCCTGGTGTCATTTTAACAGGAGCAAATTTTTTGAAAAAAGTGGAGAAATGGCACCAGAACCTTGAGCTTTTTTACAAGAGAAAGCTCAAGGCCCTGGTGTCATTTCTCCACTTTTTTCAAAACCTGTGCTCCTGTTTTTTATTGTTTTTTTTTTTTTTTTTTTTTTTTTTTTACTTTTTTATTCGACTGGTGTTTTTCCTTGTTCTTCTAAATTTGCTCATACCCAGCAAGTTTCTAAAAAAGGGTGACAAATCCTTTCCATCCAGTTATCACCCTGTTGCACTTGCGTGAACTGGCACATTATGACCAAAGTAGTCCATGTGCCATTAAACCCTAACACAACCAACCAATGTTGTACTTGCACTTACCTCTACTCCTTCCAAAGTAATTGTGAATTCCGTTCACTGTGTCTGACATAAACGTCCAGTGATACCCTATGTGTTGTGCTGTAATGCATATGAGCATTACAGCATAGCACCCAGTGTGCCGTATCGCATATGGGCAATCATTCTTAAGCAGTTATTATAATAGTTGTAAAAGTGAAATGAACTGCTCAAGTCTGTCAACACACTAATTGAACTCTGGGCTATATATTACTCTCAGCATTTTTTTTTTTTTTAAATAGATTGGAACACGTTTTTATTTCTTTTTTTTTTGCTTGTGTTAAGGTTAGTTTATGTACATAGAATAAACTTTTGATAAAATTTTGGCTTTTGTTCAGATTTACAACTCAGCTTAGCCCAACAGTAATTGTTTGCTTTTAGTTACAAATTCCAAACTTTTACTTTTCAACTATTTACAAATTTGCAGAATGATGAAGATTTTGCAATGTGTTGTTATTTCTCAAAATTCTGAAACTTACTGCACGCTGAATGTGCTCCCTCAAATGCATATGGTAGCAAATGTGTTCAACTATCTCAGCCCTTCATCTGATTAATGATTGCCAATATGGATTCCATTAGCATTGATCCATTTATGATATATTGGCTTAAGTCATTTATATTTAATATTAGTATTGTTTATATTATCTACTAATCGTTTATATTTAATTAAGTAAAAATATTTTTATGCACTTATTTGAGTAAATATTGAAAATGACTAAGTGAAATTGGCCAATTAATTTTTGTGATTATAATTGCATTGAAATGTAGTTATGACTATATGTAAATATACTATGTAGCATTGAATTTGAAGGGATTTATTGGAAAGCACTTAATGGAAAGTTGCAAAGCTTCTGAAATTGTTACTCTTGTGCTAGTTTTAGAATTTGCTTGTGAAATTTATAAAAATTAAAATTGTTTGGTAAAATTGGCGAGAAATTTGTAAAATTAACTAAAATAGAATAAAAATTTTTAGATAAAAGGGAGTTCATCTACTTGTAGTTGTTTACCAAGGACAATCTTATTATAGGGCCTAGGTAACTGCAAGGCCTGTGTGACCGAAAAATCTCCCCCAGGATATGCACAGCACAGAATTGAGAATCTTTGGGCCCTTGCTCCATAATAAAGTATCAGGTTGAGAACTGGGGAACTAAAAAAGAAAGCATTGAAGTAGATATTTGTTAGAAACTTCAATCAGAATATTGGAATAAAACCATCTGCATACTTTTGTAAGTGCTTTACAATAAATTTATTGTACTTAACTGTAGTTAAGTACAGTTGTAATTCCTATGTATTTCTTCGTTTGTATTATGCAGTTATGAGTGTTTTCCCTACACAAAGGAAACATTTTACCATATCATAATATGAATGATAATTAATGCAGAACTTTTTAAAAATTTTGGCGAGTTTTCATTGTATTGAAGTTATGTCCCAAAATAGAAATCTTGCAATGCTTAATATAACTGTATAATTTATATTTATTTGTTACCCAAACATTGTAAATTGTTTTTATTTCAAAAATTAGTAAGATTAACTACATACCTTTTTGTTATAGGGATTTTCTGACTTTGCTTTCAAGTGGTACATTGATAAAGGTAAGTTTATATTCTCAAGGCCATGTCTTTTGTGCGAAACAGACTTTATATCTAAGTTTGTCTTTTTATTTAGAAGTAATTTCCTTAACTATAAAGCATGTGGAGAGCTAGTTTTGTTTTCTTAATTTGCTTTCTGTATGAAAAGATGTTTTCAGCAGTGACTGACTCTTGATTAAAGATTGAAAATCACTATTATAGGAATGCACATCTCTTGCTTATATTTTAATTGCTACTTCTGAATATACGTCGGGTGGGTAAAGTGCCTGCCTGGCAACCCAAAGGTTGCGGGTTCGAATCCCGCCTCAGGCTTGAATCAGAGTCCTACAAAATCCTTGGGAGGTGCATTATAGCCCTCCCAAGGAAGGTGATGCGCCAATAACTAACAAAAAAAAAAAAAAAAAAAAAAAGCTTCCTCTGAATATACAAAGAACACAATCCAATCCATATCTCCTGAAATGATATTATTACATGGTTTAATATATATTTATTTTCCTAAGAGACATTCCAAAAATTACTCTTGACTTGCAGTAAATGGACAAGCATATCATAGTATTATCCCATGTTATCTTTCTAATATAGAATGTCCAAAAAAAAACTATTATTTCCATAACTTTTAATCTGATATAAATTAAAAATGTAGTTTTTGGAGAATAATTCAAAAAGTTTGTTTTCCTTACTTCATAGATCACTTGTTTGAAGGTGGCACAAAACAAAATGGCCACTTCAAAGGAAAGCACAATGTGTTTTGTGGCTTGCTGCTACAAATTCGCCAATTCAGGCTCAACATTATTGTCATTGAATTTTTAGAAAGGATCCACAAAGTGTTCCAACCTTTTATGCACAGATGTAAAAAGTTCAAGGAATCTGTAAATTTACTGCAATGTGTAATAGACCAAAGGCCAATGTGTGGTCTTGTGGGGGCTTTGTCATGATCAGATTTTTGGTTTATTTATCTTTTTTTTTATCTAAAAAGTCAATTAATGGAATGATCTGTCTTGATCTGTTAGAGAATTATGAATGCACTTCCATAACCGGAAGAATATCAGCTGAATGTTTTTTTTTTTTTAACTTTCTAACAGGATGGGGTCCTACCTCATCGGCATTCTGCTGTTTGTAACACTCTTCATGCCATGTTCCCAAATTGCTGGATTAATCTTACTGTACCCATTGAATGACTGCCTTCATCATCTGACATAATTCTGCTTGATTTCCCCCCCCCCTTTGGGGTTATGTTAAGGATAAGCTATTTGCAACAATAATTCTTGATTTTCCAACGTTAAGGATAAGAATAATTGAAGCAATCTCTTTGATTTTGCCTGAAATGATAAGCAATATATATTGTGAGAGATCATATACAGCTTTGACACCTTCGAAGCTGTTGAGAGTCACACTTTCAAGTTTATTGATGTATATCAAAACTTTTTGAGATGTTGTGTAATTTTGAAAACAGTTATATAAATATGCATCTGTTCAAAAGTAATGTAGCCTTCTAATAATAAAGGTTTTGTTCAGATGTCCTGCATTTATTGCAGTTCTGGAAGTAATATATTTCTTCAAAACCATTTGCTATTCCATATACAATAGACTCTCGATTTCCCGGGATAGATGGTAAAAAACAAATCCCGGATAATCGATTTCCCGGTTAATCCAAAAATACAAAAGTCCCCAACAAACATACGTAATAGATACGTTCCAGGACTTCTTACTACGTCGAGTTTTATGTAACTCGGGAACGACTGAAACATATTGCTACTATGATAATACTATATTATTATTATTGACAAATCTGAATTCCGCGCAATACTTGTTAATGTTTTGATACATTCTTATTATAGTGATTCCTTAGATATTTAACAGATACACCGTTTTAAAACTTTTGAATAATTTCAACTCTTTGTTTAACTGAAAACGAAACTCATTTGCATTTACCCATCATTTTGCGATTTCTAAACAAAAAAAAAAAAAAAAAAAATTTTTTTTTTATTATGAAAAAAATTCCGACATCCCTGATATAAATAATGAAACAAAATTTGTCATTTTGTGCTGCAGTGGATGGAATACAACAATCAATGTGACGCACTAAATCAAACTAAAACATTTGGTCTCTCTTATATTTTTTTTTTTTTTTTTTGAGCAGCGGGTGTGATGACAGCAGGGATTGCAAGATAATAGGTACACTAATCTCTCAATGATGACTTATAATTCCCCTTGTCGTTTATTTACGACTTGCAAAATATCTGTTTATACCGATTATAGTTATTACTTGAATTTTTTGATTTCTGGTTGATTTTTTTTTTTTTTCTTTAATTTCGAGTCTTGAAGTGTCCCAGTTAATCGAGCATCTGCTGTAATAATGAAAAGTAGTAGTGTACAAAATAACCTACAGTGTTTTGGGATTAAATCATATTTGCATTGTTATGATTAATTTAAGTCATATGCAAGTTTGTTAGAAAGCAATGCAATTGTCTACTGCTATTTTGGAACAAAGTAATTAACTTACAGAAAATTAGTAATTGAGAAATCAGTTTCTCGGTCCCACAGTTCATATCCAATAGGTCGATCCATTCACTTGAGCACTAAACATATTACTTAAATTATTGTTTGTAAACATCACCACTACAACTTTCACTCATTTGTATTTGACCAGAAAAAAAAGAAGGAAAAATGAATCCAAAGAATGTTCATCCTTGTATGTTATTTCAAGGTTTCTATCTTTTAATAAAGTGATATCTTAAAAGAATTTTGCTTGTACAGTAAGTATGGATGCTCATAGTTCAGGAATTACTTGTGTATATTTAGCCTGCATTTTACCTTAAATTTAAATATGCTGCCTAAATGGCCACTTTAAATATGCTGCCCAGAGGATTGCAGTGGTTCAGACCATAAATACAGGTTATTTTACCATTATGAAAAAAAGTTGTTGATAGGACTTTAGTGAAGTGGCTGTTGGAAACTCTTAGCATTGGCTCATGCACAGTGCACAGTGTATTTTTGAAGGGAAAGTTATTTGAAGTAAGAAAAAAAAAAAAAATACTTTTCCACACACAAAGTATTTTAATTAGTTAATTGAAGTAAACTAAATAGCCAATTTTATTTAGCAGTTGACATTTTTTGGGGTCTAATTTTACCAATTGTCCCTTTTATACCATTAAACTAATTAAAATACTCAGGTGGAAAAGTATCTTATTTTAAATCTTTCTTAGTAGTACTCCACATAATGTCCTTCTTGAGTTTTAAAGTCATTTTAATTTTACTATACTATATAATACTTTTCCATATACAGTATTTTACTTTTCTTGAGAAGCTGGGATACACCATACAGTACTATGTACTTGCAGTACAGAAATGTATTATTATTTTTATTTTATTTTATGTATGACTGTGAGGTGATCTGATTGAAGTGTTTACGGCTTTGAATGGATTGAGCAAGCTTAATGCTGATGGCATTCTTTTTCTTGTTCAGACTGCACACATGAGAGATCTTAATTCCAGATAGAAGGATGGTTGCACGATAGCCGTGTGGAGGTTTTCCTTTAGCCAGCAGGTGGCTGATGGTTGTAACAAACTTCCATCTATTATGGAAGTGGATAGTTGGAATAAATTCAAAGATGAACTATACAAATTTTGGAGGGGGATGGACAGGTGATGTGGGATTTTTTTTATTTTTTTATTTTTAGGATTAGTGAAAAGAAGTGCAACAAGATTAGTGAAAGGAACAAAACAGTGGTCTTACCAAAAATATGCTTCATTTCTGTAAACTGCAGCATCTGAAGACTGAACACTTGTGAGGTGATCTGATTGAGATGTTTACGGCTTTGAATGGATTGATCAAGTTCAATGCTGATGGCATTCTTCCTCTTGCTCATACTACAGACACAAGATAGGGACAAATTCAAATTAAGGAAGAATGGTTGCAGGATGTGGAAGTTTGCTCTCAGCCAGCAGTTGGTTGATTGTTGGAAGAAACTCCCATCTGTTGTTATGGAAGTGGGTATCTTGAATAATTTCATGGAAGAACTAGGCGTAATAATAAAAAGATCTAGAAAGTTCCAAGGTTTGGTTGGTGCAGTAAAAGCCTGGTTTACTTGCACTATATAGCCAGTACTAATACTAGGATCTGCATGGATTAGCTCCAAAATTTTGGGATTTGGGAGGTTTGACTATATTAAAGAAGGAAAAAAAAAAAAAAAAACGTAACAGGCTGTATATCTCTCCACTGCTATTATGTAGTCTCTACCACTATTTCTAGGATGATGAAAAAGGAGTTACAGTAAGTGCCAGTTATAGTGATCATGTTTGCAAACTGAATTTTGATTCTAATAAATGGTAATTCTAATAAGCAAAAATCGACAAATATTATCCAGAGGCTATAAAAATAATGATATATAGCACAAATTTACACTTTATTACCAAAGGTTTATTACCAGTTAAATATGTGAAAGTCGGAAGAATATTATCCACTGGTTATTAGCATTAGCATTAGTAGAGGCATTTGATGCAAGAAAGCAAGCTTATGCAGCATCAGCCAAAAAAAAAAAAAAAAAAAAAACCCACTTCCACTTCACCCCTCTGTTCGTTCAAAATACCTGTCCAGCTGAGCCTTAAACTTATTTAGGCCATCAACTGGAACCAACCAACCACCCTCTGGCTAAAGGTAAATTTCCGCACGTCTATCCTACATCTGTCTTTCCTCAATTTGAATTTATGCCCTCTCAGGTGATTATTCTGAGCTAGAGGAAGAATCCCATCAGCATTGAGCATGCTCAAACCATTCAAGGCTTTATACACCTCTATCAGATCACCTCGCTGGTGCCTAGTCTCCAGACACTGTAATTTGCAAAACTTAAGCCTTTCTTCGTAAGAGCACCCCTTTGTTCCATTCACTAATCTTGTTGCCCTTCTCTGTACTCGTTCCAGCAGCTCTACATCCTTCTTGAAATGAGGCCTCCAGACCTGTACAGTACTCTAGGTGTGGCCTGACCATTGCGTTATACAAGGGAATAATCACCTCCTTATCCCTGCTCAAAAAATTCCTGTATATCATTGACAATACTCCATGAGCTACTCTTGCAGCCCATCTGCACTGCTCAGAGAACTTCATATCTGCCTGCACAACCACCCCCAAGTCCCTTTCATTCTCTACCACTGTCAGTGTAGTACCACAGAGTTGATACGTTGCTCTGGGGTTGCTGTTTCCCATGTGTATTACTTTACATTTGTCAATGTTAAACTTCATTTGCCACCTCTCAGCCCATCTGCTCAACCTTTCCAGATCCTGTTGCAGCAGCATAGTGTCAGTAGTGTCCTTGACAACCCTGCCAACCTTTGTATCGTCTGCAAACTTGGACATTAAGCTTGATATACCATCATCAATATAATTTATAAATACAGAAAACAATAATGGACCCAACACTGAACCCTGAGGGACTCCACTAATAACATTAGTCCACGATGAGCAGTGTCCATTGATTACCACTCTCTGTCTTCTCCCCCTCAACCACCCCTTTATCCATAGCAGCAATTTGCCTTCAATGTCACACTGCTTCAATTTGTGTAGCAGTCTTCCATGTGCAACAGTATCAAAAGCCTTTCTAAGATCCAAGTATATAATATCAAAGCTATTCCCTGCATCCAGTTCTTTTGTGACTGCATCATAGTATCCAATCAAATTGGTCAGGCAAGACTTCCCCTTAACAAAACCATGCTGTGTCCGAGCTATAACTGAAGTCTTGTCTAAATGATCCTGCAGTGCTTCTTTAACCAGTGCCTCCATTAATTTTCCTGGAACAGAAGTTAAGCTCACAGGTCTATAATTACTTATCAAAATAAAAATAAATTTATACTTAATGTACATAGCAAAGTGACATATTAAGCATAACAGTTTGTAATATACTAGTATGCAAAACTTAAGGACCAGTCAGGTTTTCACCTGTAGCTTCTCATAGGAGTGGCCTGGATATGGGAAAGCATGGCAAAGGAATCTCGTGAGGTACAGAAATGAAGGAAACAACACTGACACAACAACGGAAACAAAACAGTACAGAGGGACTTTATTCAAAAATCGTAACATAGCACTGGCTGCCATGATACAGATGCATCACGCCAAAGATCGAACAAAGGGAAGAAGTGGTCCTCGGTAGGAGATATGGCTACCCCTAATGTCGATGCAGGCTTTGCATCACCTGTCCATACTTAGAACAATGTTGTTGATAAGTTCTTGTGGTAACATCGTCCATTCTTCTGTCAACACCATCTTCAGCTGGTGAACATTTTCTGGTGGATGTGGATGTGCCACTAGGCATCTCCCCAGAGCATCCCATATGTGTTTGATGGGATTTAGATCGGCGGAAACGGGCTTCCAATGCTCTCCTCAGGATGGCTATAGCTTCACAGATTTGCTGTTTTCTAAATGAAATTAGTTTAGGTTCATCTTCATTTTCCTCCTCCTTGGGGAAATTATCAGTTTACGGACTGGGCAATTTCTTTATCTATTTAAGCTATAATAACTTGTAGATCACCATCTATGTTCACCCAATCATTAAACTCCTGTTCACCCATGTCTTGAGGCTTTTCAGTGTGATCAGTATCGTGAATTAATTGACCATCATGAATAATTAATCCACATTTTTTGAAACAGTTGCTAATGCAGGTTTTGGAAACTTCATTCCAGGCACTCATTGTCATATGAAGTGCATCTAGAACATTTATCTGCTTTGCAATATTAGATGACCATATGTTGTTGTTGTTGTTGTTGTTATTTTGGTTTTTAGGAGCATTAGCAACTATGGCCATATTGCTCCGTGATATGCGGTGTCATTCCTGACCTTTCCCCATCCTCCGTATGTGGTGGTGACGGGCTTGAACCCCATGACCATATGTAAACTGGATGATTCTTTGTTTGATATCCAATCTGTAGTAGTAGTAGTGGAGGCATGTGATGCAAGAAACCAAGCACATGAGATTTGTAGCATCAGCCAAAAAAAAAAAAAAAATTTCACACACCCATTCATTCTAAACATTTGTCCAGTTTCTCCTTGAATTTATTTAAGTTATCAACTTCCACAATGACAGATGGAAGTTTGTTCCAGCAATTAACCACCCGCTGGCTAAAGACAAATTTCCACACATCTGTTCTACAACTTTCTTTCCTCAATTTGAATTTATACCCCCTCAGGCTTATAATCTGAGCAAGTGGAAGAATCCCATCAGAATTCAGTGTGCTTCAAGGCCTTATACACCTCATTCAGATCACCTCGCAGGTGCCTAGTCTCCAGCCACTGCAATTTGCAGAATTTAAGGCTTTCTTGGTAAGTGGACCCCTTCGTTCCCCTCAACAATCATGTTGCCCTTCTCTGTACTGCTCAAGCAACTCAACATCCTTCCTAAAATGAGGCCTCCAGACCTGTACGCAGTACTCAAGGCGTGGCCTGACCATTGCCTTATACAAAGGGATAATCACCTCCTTTTCCCTACTTGCAAAATTCCTGTATATCATTGACAATACCCCATGACCTGCTCTGCTAGCCTGTCTGCATTGCTCAGAAAACTTGATATCTGACTGCACAATTACTCCCAGATATTTTTAACTTTCTACCACCCTAAGTATAGTACCACACAGCTGGTACGTTTCTCTGTGATTTCTTCTACCCATATGCAGTACTTTGCATTTGTAAATGTTAAACTTCAGTTGCCACTTCTCAGCACATCTGTCCAAATTTCTAGATCCTGTTGCAGTAGCACCCTGTCATTACCAACCCTGCCAACCCCCTGTATCATCTGCAAACTTCAACATTAAGCATGATATACCTTCCAGCTTTCCTGAAATCCAAGTATATATCAAAATTATTTTTTGCATCTAGTTCCTTTGTAACCACATCATAGTATCCAATCATATTTGTCAGACAAGGCTTTCCCTTAACAGACCCATGCTGTGTCTGAATTATTACTGCAGTATTGTCTAGATGATCCTGCAGTGCATCTTTAACCAGTGACTCTATTATTTTCCACGGAACTAAAGTTAAACTAACTGGTCTGTAACTACTTGTGTCACTCTTAGGTCTCCCTTTGTGAATTGGGGATACATTTGCACATATCCAATCCAGGGGATTGGATATGTGCAAATGTATCCCCTTCCACTGAGTCCAAGGATGCTCCCATAATTATGGCTTAAGGGTTTGCTTACTTCTTTTGCCACCTCCTTTAATATAACTGGATAGATCCCATCTCCCCCCAGATGCCTTTCCTCTGTTTAACTTCAACAATTTCTCCTCCACTTTGCTCTCATTTATTACAAAATAATTTAGCACCCTGTTACAGTTTGATAAACTTCTGGTATTTTCCTCCGTTAATAACTCCTCATGTGTGAATGTAGATGCAAAATACTCATTCAGATTATCAGCTATCTGAGCTGGATCATCAACAGTCAAACCATCGATATCAAGTAGACCAATCTGATTCAGCCCCTTCCTTCTAGAGTTTATATAAGTAAAAAGGTCTTTGGTGTTTTTCTTAGCATCCTTTGCCAAAGATTTCTCGTAATCTGCCTTCGCTTGCCTAACCTCCTTTGTGGCTTGATTACAGACTAGCTTATATCTGTCAGGCTTCTGTGTCATCTGATAATTTATATGCATCCCATGCATTTTTCTTCTCTGCCACAAGTCTCATTAGTTCATCTGACATCCATTTAGGCCTAAACTTTGAACAGTATTTCTTAATCGGAATAAAAAGCCTAGAAACTTTTATGATTAATTCCTTGAATGCTTCCCACTTGCTGTTGGTACCATCGTCAGTTTGTCCCACTGTACAGAATTTAAAAACTATCTGAGACCACTGTAGTCATCTTTACGGAAGCAAAAACCCTTTCCTTTACCCCTGATGGTATTTAAATCTTTAAGTAAATTCTACATTAGTACACTCAAACATGCTACTGCAGAAACCAATTCTCCAATAAATCTACAAAAGTCTTGCTAGTGTGTGAGTTACCAACCCACAAGTTACAGTCAATATCTGGGAAGTTAAAATCCCCTATTATAACACAATCTGATTTACTGACCCATTCTATTTCTCTGTACAATTGTTAGTTGCACTCATTAAAGTTATTAGGCCTATAACACACTCATGCTCTCATTTTTGCTTTCCCAGTGCTTATGTTACACCAAACTGACTCAACATTGCACTGTCCATCTATGTCAACTGGGTGTACTTCCTTAGATTTTGTGTGTTTCTTAATTAACAGCACATTGTACTCCCCAAAAGCTAATTCAATGTTTTTGAAAGTCAACTTTGGATGAGTTGGGCAGTTATCCAAAACCAATGCAATTTTTTTGTTTTTCTTATCCAGTTGTAAATCCATTTATGAAGACAATCTTCAAATTAACTGTCTTCCAAAGATTGACATTATTGGCATATTCAACAGGCAGCTGTTTTACTCCTTTAAAATATCGAGGTGATTTACTCCTGCTATAACTAACTATAACTATAACTTCATCTTGGTTCCCATCATGTTGCTTGTTAAAAGAACTGTAATCCTGTTCTTGATCTTCTTTCCTGCAGATATAGAGGAATTTTTAAAAATTATGCAGTCTGGGATAGCCCTATAGCTGTATATGGAAAAGGGTAAGTGCTTATCACAGTTTGCCAAGAGGTTTTCAACTAGGTGTCAGCTGCAGAACCATCAGAATCCTGTTTTTCTCCATGAAATTTTTTGTAAACAATATCATGCCTCTCCTTCCATCTTGTGTGGCGCCTCCGTTTGGTTTTGGGTTTTTTTTTTTTAGGAGCATTAGCAACTAAGGCCATATTGCTCCGGGATATGCGGTGGTCATTCCCTGACCTTTCTGCATCCTCCGTATTTGGTGGTGACGGGCTCGAACCCCGGTCCAATCAAGAAGCGTGTGCTACGCACTGCTGCTCCTTCCCACCTGGCTACAGAGGGCGCCTCCGTAGCCAGGTGGGCAGGAGCAGCAGTGTGTAGCACATGCTTCTTGATTAGACTGGAGTTCAAGCCCGTGGCCACCAAATACGGAGGATGCAGAAAGGTCAGGGAGTGACCACCGCATATCGCCGGAGCAATATGGCCTTAGTTGCTAATGCTCCTAATAACAACAACAACAACCCTTCCATCTTGTCAGCCACCCCCTCCGTTGCCTTAAACTCTCAGTGTAGTTTTTCAGCAAAAGCATTAGCATTTTGAAGAAGAATGCTCTGATTGATTGGTGCATTAAATGAGCTGGCCTATTTGAACCAAATGAACAGTTTGATCTACTGTTTGGCATTTCCCTTCACGCTTCCTTTTTCTGGTTTCACTAATCACATTAGTGTTTAATGTGTGATGTGATTTTATTAATTTTGATAAAGATGACTGAGGCATTCCTAATTTTACTGCTGCTTCCCTTTGAGACATTGCCTAAGTTTAATTTATCTTGCATTTCTATAATTCTTAACTTATCTCTTACACTCAAATTCACTCTTTCTGTTCACTGACATTTTTTTTGTGTTGTAAAATTTAAAACATCAAAAAAGATAAGCATTAATCAATAAAAAAGCATACGGCATACGCAAATTGGTACTAACACCACACGTGCAAGTGAGACGGTTTAGATATAGAAATTAAGAGCAAAGTGAAGAGGAAACACATTTCACCATAAGAACGTGAAAACAGAATTCCAGCAATTGGTATTATAGCAAATGCAATAAGATTGAGTTTACTACCCATTTATGGCACTAACAGAAAAGCCAAATAAACTGGAAACTGCAAATTGTTTTATGGTTGTGACCTCGAGAAATGTACTTTAGAAAAATATCACAGAGGCACTCACAATTGATTGTAATAACCAAAGACCTGGTGGTTTTGCCGGAGTATAAACAATAACGTTTTAGTGCATTTTATTGATTTGAATCGTTTTTCGAAATTTGATTCTATAAAGCGGCTGATTCTAATAACCAGTGATCACTATATCTGGCGCTTACTGTATATTGCTATCAAATTCTCTCTGACTGTTCCTTGATTCTCAGATCTTCACATTTGTTTGCATTTTGGTATATAGTGTCCATAAAGGAATTGAAAAAATAATATTGTTGCATATCTCTTCACTTGCTTACTTGATTGCTCTTCATTTAACTATATAGGCATGCATGCAATTGTTTTTATATAGGAAATTTATAATATTTTTATCAAATTTCTTTTAAACAACCAGGCTTTACAATTAGATTAACCTATTTGATAATAATGAGATATTTTTATTCTTAGGCAAAAAAGGAAAACTCTTAACTCTCTCCCCTGCATATGAAAAAGAGCTGACAAGATTTTTAAAAAACCATGAAAATCTAAGTTGGCTTCACTATATAAATACAGAACAGTTTGATTTAGCTAATCAGGTTCTGAAAAAATTGGCTCTCAAAGAAGAACGATTTATGACAAAGAAGAAGGTAAATGTTACATTTTATGTATTTTATTTATTTATTTATTTGGTAATAGCATTTCTGTTTTAAAAACATGTTATTATGTGGTCATCTGTTCCTTACAGAAAATGACGTAGCTGAGTGTAGTAGCACTTGCTTTTTGAGTGGACCAGGGTTCGAGCCCATGACTGCTAAATACAATTAATGTAGATGATTTATTGTAAACTCCACTGACTGGTGGTTGTGCTGGAGTATAAACAAGTTCATTTTATAAACCAGTATGGCTTATTTCTTTCATTCATGTATATGGTATTTAAAATCATTGAACAGATAAAGTTTGATAACTTATGATTAATTAAGATCAGTTTTGCAATTTAGGGCCTAATTATTGTATTCTTTTAACACTATTTTCAAAAATTAGTTAAAAAAAACCAAAAAACTTTGTTTTTAGAAAATAGTTTCTTTTATACCCTTTCAAGGGACCATTGATGTTTTCTGGGAGGTAATATTCATCTTGATATGATTAAATACAAGAACTATGATAAAATAGAAAGGAATGGCTTTATTGTATACATTTGTACAAATTAATTGCAACATTTCAACTCAGTGCTTGTTTCCTGAACATGCGTAATCTGAGTTAATGGGGTTCCACAGTAAGGGTAATCCAGTTTGTCCCATTTTTTGGTAGATATCACTTGGGTAGGAAAGTGGCTAAAGTGAGTAAAAAGAGATCTATATGGGTAACCCCCCCCCCTCTAAATATTTATGTCAAACCTGAAAACAACTGTCTTTTAACAGTTTGAATTAAACCTGTATGGATAAGATATGTTAGTGATGCATTTTCCAGCTGACCCCACACAGAGTCTGCACTCAAACACTACTTTGCTTTCAGATATTGGCATCATATATATATGTCTCGAAACGTGATACTACATGTAGTTGACAAGATAACTTGTCTCTTGATTTTTTAAGGAGTCCTTATGTGCTGTAATGTAATAACTAGATCGTATGTATAGCTTAGCTTAATTTTCAGCACTCACCTCATAGTAATCCGCTTAGCTGGTGGAGAGTTTTACCACATATATAGTGGTTATAGGATTCTAATAACTTACAGGGATTATGGGTTTAAAACTAAGTTATGGGCTATAAAAATTTTTCTAAGAAAGGAAAGTGCACCTTCCATTCTATGGTTGCCTAATTAAATTAAATTTAAAAAAAAAATTAATTTAATTTAATTTAATTAGGCAACCATAGAATGGAAGGTGCACTTTCCTTTCTTAGAAAAATTTTTATAGCCCATAACTTAGTTTTAAACCCATAATCCCTGTAAGTTATTAGAATCCTATAACCACTATGTATGCCGACCGGGCTAGCCGAGTGGGTAAAGTACCTGCCCGGCAACCCAAAGGTCGCGGGTTCGATTCCCGCCTCGGGCTTGAATCACTGTACTGCAAAAACCTTTGGAGGTGCAATATGGCCACAGAAGCCGATGCGCCAACAACTACCAAATCAAAAAAAAAAAAAAAAAAAAAAAAAACCACTATGTATGTGGTAAAACTCTCCACCAGCTAAGCAGATTACTATGAGGTGAGTGCTGAATATTAAGCTAAGCTATACATACGATCAAGATAACTTGTGTAATCAAAAGCCACTAATATCCTTAATATTGGACAAATGCCAACTCATTGTGATTTGCTGTTGTATAGGATCTGTGATCTTATTTTAAATTAAATTTTTAAACCAATCTAAGATCTAAAGCAGAATTATTATTTTTTTTTAATAGAAATAGAAATTAAGCCAGGAATTCTCTTACCTGAGATTTTCAAGTTTTGTTCAGTTCCTAAGGAAAAGGGAACTGAACAAATTAAATTATGTGCATAGTAACTGCACATAATTTAATTATAGAATAAAATTAATTAATTAAAGTAGATAGAATTAGTATTTGGAAAACCTGCCTAAAGTATGTTACAAAATCTTTGACAGAATAACCTTGTGACAGCACAAAAGAATGATTTGACCTTAAATCCTTGCATGACTAATACTAGAGGTATAAAAGGAGATAACAACCCAAAGCTTGATGAAGGCTTTTCGCTTATACCATCTTCACAGGGCAAGCGAACATGTGCTAATGGCCATTTTTATATGACTTAGGCACGTTTGATTGTTGTATTTCAAAAGCACATGCTGGGGGGGGGGGGGTTAAATAGGCGAATAGAAGAGGAGGAGGATAGAAGGAAAATTAGAACAGTTTAAAGGTTTTATGGAGGAAAGGATATGAAAGTTTCCACTCTGAAATCCTTGTGCATGACTACCCATCCTCATTAGTCGAGATAATGGATGGGGGGGGCGATATGTTTTGTTGTTAAATCTAAACTTATAGGATATTTGTTTAAGATCCCACTCCTCAGAAAATTATTATAGGTTATTATTTTCATTGACTTGTTTGTTGATCTTATTGCCATAGTATCAACGGTTTCTAATTTTTAATTTAAAATGGGGTCACAGATATTATACAACAGCAAAACACATTAAGTTAGCATTTGTCCAATTTTATGGATATTAATGGGTCTCAATTACAGAAGTTATCTCATCCAACATGTCGTACTTTGCTTACAATGTCCAAGTTCATTCAGGAATAAATTGAATAAATTTTTATATGGAAAATGAAGATAATGGATACTTCTCATTTGAGTAGGATTGAGAAAGAAACAGCTTGAAGATAAATGCAAGTCAGGCCTTCAGTTTTGGTGATTCTTTTCAATAATGTCCTTTCCACACTGTAACACTACCCAACAAAAATTTTTTTTTCATCATACCTTTGGAATGAAAGTTGGTTATTCTGAACAAAATTAATGTCCTGATTATGAAAATATCAATCTTTTACTTCTGTCATGTCTACATCAAAAGATATACGCATTTTTTAAA
The DNA here is from genome assembly GCF_048544385.1 of Mastigoproctus giganteus. Lineage (NCBI taxonomy): Eukaryota > Metazoa > Arthropoda > Arachnida > Uropygi > Thelyphonidae > Mastigoproctus > Mastigoproctus giganteus. The sequence continues at coordinate 26,524,236 of NC_143575.1, forward strand.
TTCCTTGTTTTTATACAATATCAGCATACATGGTTGTAATTATTACACACAATATATGTTACTTAGATATGTTTCCCACTCAATGATTTCCTTTTATACTCCAGATTGCTTTCCTGTTTAAGGAACCAACAGTAATCTCCCAGCATGGCAGAGTCCCAGCAATCTTGGTATCGTTTTTCCATTGCAGATACATCCTGGTGGAAGCACTCCTTTTTCATCACTGACATCTGCTAAGTTTTCAAGAAAGAAATCCAGATGGGAATGAAGGAAATGCATTTTCAATGACATTCGGCACCCCATGTTCTTGTAACATTTCAGCAAGTTTGTCACCAGTTGCTCATTAACATTAGCAGAGGCATATGATGTAAGAAAGCAAGCTTATGCAGCATCAGCAAAAAAAAAAAAAAAAAACACCGCTCCCATTTCACCCCTCCGTTCATTCCAAGTACCTGTCCAGCGCAGCCCTAAATTTATTTAGGCTATCAACTTCCACAACAAAGGATGGAAGTCTGTTCCACCAACCAACCACCCGCTGGCTAAAGGCAAACTTCCGCACATCTATCTTTCCTCAATTTGAATTTATGCCCTCTCAAATGATTATTCTGAGCAAGAGGAAGAATTCCAGCAGCATTGAGTATGCTCAAACCATTCAAGGCTTTATACACCTCAATCATATCACTTCGCAGGTACCTAGTTTCCAGACACTGTAATTTGCAAAATTTAATCCTTTCTTCGTAAGAGCAACCCTTTGTTCCATTCACTAATCTTGTTGCCCTTCTCTGTACTCGTTCCAACAGCTCTACATCCTTCTTAAGATGAGGCCTCCATACCTGTATACAGTACTCAAGGTGTGGCCTAACCATTGCCTTATATAAGGGGATAATTACATCCTTATCCCTGCTAGAAAAATTCCTGTATATCATTGACAAGACACTATGAGCTACTCTTGCAGACCGTCTGCACTGCTCAGAAAACTTCATATCTGCCTGCACAATTACCCCCAGGACCTTTTCATTCTCTACCACTGGCAGTGTAGTACACAGAGTTGATATGTCACTGTGTAGTACACAGAGTTGATATCTGGGGTTGCTGCTTCCCATATGTAGTACAGGCTGATCTCGATTAACGCGTCCCGCAAGCACATCGTGCAAAACGGAAACGCGTTAATCGAATATAATAATCAATAGGGAAAATTATAATTGGTCCTTGATTTTTGGAATGTCCATAAAGAATTTTAAAAATACCTTTTTAACTGTATACAATGTAAAAGATAATGAAAGTAATTATGTAATTAAATGATTATTGCATAAAACAGCGGTTCCCAAACTGTGCGCCGGGAATATTTTAAATTTTTGAGGGAAACACAGCGATACTAGACATCTGTCAGACACCGCGCAAACTATCAGCTCGAGGTAGTTCACAGTTTCAACATTTCTTATTAAATTGTTTGGACCTAACTACTTAATAAACGGAACCATTAGGTATTTCTTTTGGTCTAGGTGTGCCGTGAAAAAATTACTGAGACATTAAGAGGGCCATGAACCGAGAAAATTTGGGAACCTCTAACATAAAATACACAATGAAGAAATGACTGTTGTGGAAATATTTGAACAGTGTTGACTTTCTTTTCATTAATCAATTTTCGATAGCCGACAACAATCTTCTCTGGGCCATGACGAAATAAATATCACAGAGAACCTAAAACCTTTTGTTTGAGATTCTCTGTGATACAAAAGATTCCATCTAGTTCTTTTACCGTTATCTCCTTTGCAGTAACATTTTCATTTGGCTCACTTAAAAATTTGAATTTTTAAATGCAAGTCTGCATTGACTTTATTAGTGGAAGACAAACAAGTAACACGTCTTCTTCCGATGGTTAGCGTTAGCATTAGTAGAGGCATGTGATGCAAGAAAGCAAGCTTATGCAGCATCAGCCAAAAAAAAAAAAAAAAAAAAAACTTCCACTTCACTTCTCCGTTCATTCGAAATACCTATCCAGCTGAGTCTTAAATTTATTTAGGCTATCAACTTCCACAGCAAGGGTTGGAAGTCTGTTACACCAACCAACCACCCTAAAGGCTAAAGGCAAATTTCCGCACGTCTATCCTACATCTGTCTTTCCTCAATTTGAATTTATGCTCTCTCAAGTGATTATTCTGAGCAAGAGGAAGAATCCCATCAGCATTGAGCATGCTCAAACCATTCAAGGCTTTGTACACCTCTATCAGATCACCTCGCTGCTGCCTAGTCTCCAGACACTGTAATTCACAAAACTTAAGCCTTTCTTCGTAAGAACACCCCTTTGTTCCATTCACTAATCTTGTTGCCCCTCTCTGTACTCGTTCCAACAGCTCTACATCCTTCTTGAAATGAGGCCTCCAGTCCTGTATACAGTACTCAAGGTGTGGCTTGACCATTCCCTTATACAAGGGAATAATCACCTCCTTGTCCCTGCTAGAAAAATTCCTGGTTGATGGAACACACTGAGGTGGGCAGCAGGCAAACGTTTGTTTATTATCCATCTGACGCGCAGTAAGTTTAACGCGCAATTCAAATCTTTTTAAGCTATCGCATAAAAAAAAAATTGCGTTAACTGGAAATTTGCACCGTGTAAAGTGAAAAGTGGTATAATTTTTTCAAATAGCGATAACTGAAAAACGCGTTAATCGAATTGTCGTTATGCTAGGCCTGGCTGTACTTTACATTTGTCAATGTTAAACTTCATTTGCCTCCTCACAGCCCATCTACTCAACTTTTCTAGATCCTGTTTGCAGCAGCGTACTGTCATTAGTGTCCTTAACAACCCTACCAACCTTCATATCGTCTGCAAACTTGAACATTAAGCTTGATATACCATCATCAATATCATTTATAAATACAGAAAACAACAATGGACCCAATACTGAACCCTGAGGGACTCCACTAATAACATTAGTCCACGATGAGCAGTGTCCATTGATTACCACTCTGTCTCCTCTCATCAACCATCCCTTTATCCATATCAGCAATTTGCCTCCAGTGCCACACTGCTCCAGTTTATGCAGCAGTCTTTCATGTGCAACAGTATCAAAAGCCTTTCTAAGATCCAAATATATGATATCAAAGTTATTCCCTGCATCCAGTTCCTTTGTGACCACATCATAGTATTCAATCAAATTGGTGAGGCAAGTCTTTCCCTTAACAAAACTATGCTGTGCCCAAGCTATAACTGAAGTCTTTTTTAGATGATCCCACAGTGCTTCTTTAACCAGTGCCTCCATTAATTTTCCTGGAACAGAAGTTAAACTAACAGGTCTATAATTACTTGAGTTTCCCTTTGATCCTCCTTTGAATTGGGGTCACATTTGCACATCTCCAGTCCATGGGTACCTCCCCGAGTCCAAAGAAGCTCTCATAATTATGGCTAAGGGTTTGCTTACTTCCTTTGCTGCCTCCTTTAATATAACTGGATAGCTCCCATCCACCTCGGGTGCTTTTTTGTGTTTATCTTTAACAATTTCTCCTCCACTTTCCTCTCAGTTATTACAAAATCATCCAGCTCACTGCCAGAGTTTAACTGACCTCTGGCATTCCCTTCGCTGAATAACTCCTCGTGTGTGAATGTAGATGCAAAATGCTCATTCAGTTTGTTGGCCACCTGAGCAGGATCTCATCAACAGTTGAACCATCAATATCCAGTGAACCAATCTGATTCATCCCTTTCCTTCTAGAGTTTACATAGGTAAAGAACTCTTTCCTGTTTTTCTATGCATCCTTTGCCTAGGATTTCTCATAATCTGCCTTTGCTTGCCTAATCTCCTTTGTGACTTGGTTACAGATCAGCTTATATCTATCATGGGCTTCCATGTCACCCATTAATTTATATGTATCCCATGCATTTTTCTTCTCTGCCATATGTCTCATTAGTTCATCTGACATCCATTTAGGCCTAAACCTTGAACAAAAGTTATTAGTTGGTATGTAAAGCCTAGTAGATTCCAAGATAAGTTCTATGAATGCTTCCCATTTTGAATTTGCTGTTGGTAACATCATCAGTTGGTCCCACTGTATAGAATTTAAATATTGTCTCAGACCATCATAGTTGCCTTTACAAAAGCAAAAACCCTTCCCTTTACCCCTGATGGTAGTTACTTCTTTGAGTAAATCCCACTTCAGCACACTGTGATCACTGCCACCTAGCGGTTCCTTTATCTGCAGATTCTTAATGCATGAAGAATCACTACTGATAATCAGATCAAGAGTATTACTCCCTCTAGTTGCCTCACGAACATGCTGATGTAGAAAACAATCATTCAATAAATTCACAAAAGCCTTGCTAGTGTGTGTGTTTTGTGACCAACCCACAAATTCCAGTCAATATCTGGGAAATTAAAATCCCCCATTATAAGACTCTCTGATTTACTGGCCCACTATTTCCCTGTACAGTTCCTTATTATACTCATCAGAGTCATTAGGCCTATAACACACTCCTACTCCCAATTTTGACCTCCCAATGCTTATGTCACACCAAACTGACTCGACACTGCACTGTCCAGCGATGTCGACTGGCTTCACTTCCTTGGATTTTGTGTTTCTTAACTAAAAGTATAATCCCTCCTTCCTATCTTGTCTATTCTTCCTGTACACATTGTACTCCCCAAATTCCAGTTCTGCATTCCTTATATCTGTGTGACACCATGTCTCTGATATCCCAACAGTATCTGCCTTTGATGTTTTGAGCAATACCTCAAATTCATCAAATTTATTTACCAAACTCCTAGTATTGGTTTACATGCTCATAGTTCTCTTCTTTTCTCTTTCCGAAGAATCTGGGTACCACAGCCTTGAAAAATCTTCATGCAGCCAGTTCAACATCATTCAGGTTTCTTTGAAATTCTTCATCTTTTAGGAGCTTTCTTATTTGAGGACCTATGAAAATTCCTTCCTTCAGCTTTGCATGAGATAAATTTGGAAAAATTTTCAGTAAATATGCGAATCCTCTGCTTTCTTTATCCAGTGCCTTAGTGAAATTCTTAATCAGTCCAAGCTTGATGTGTAAAGGGGGAAGAAAAACCTTTTGTGGATCAGCTAATGGAACATACTTTACATTGCTTTTGCCGGGAATATATTCATCTCTCTTAAACCGCAACTCTTGTCCCAGTGTTGTACGATATAGTGTTTGGCTGTTGCATGACTATCCCACAAACACAGGAAACAAGAGTATTTAGTGAAACCACCTTGCAACCCAACAAACAGTCCAATCACTTTGAGATCACCACAAATATTCCAACCATAGTCATTGTAACGTATAGCAGCAAGAATCTGGGACATATTATCTATCGTAAGTTTCTTTCAGGCCAACAGCATGAACAAGAGGAATTGATGGTAAAATATTTCCATTATGAAGCAATACTGCTTTCAAACTCAGCTTTAACACATCAATGAACAAATGCCATTCAGAGGTATTGTGATCAATGTTCTGTTCATGCATAAGACCAACGACGTCTTTGCAGACACACATGTTGTTTTCCATTGCAAAATATCTTAAACTCTTAATTTCGCTTACAGTATATACAGTTTGTACCTTTTGGTGAGTAAGTTCCACTGTTGTAGTCTGGATCCGAGTAATTCAGCCTTCTCTTCAGGTAAGCCCAAGTCTCTGTTCAAGTCACTTAATTCTTCTTGTTCAATGTAGCGTGGGCCCTTTTCTTTTTCTGGCTCGCAGTCCAAATCATGTGATGTACATGGTTCCATGACATCTGGTAAAACAATTTCTTTTGTACCTTCATCACTACTTCCAATACCCCAAGATTTTGGTGGCACAGGTACTGGCAGTTCTTTTCCATGTGGCAATGGCCTAATTGCTGATGGGATATTTGGATATTTGATGCAGTGCTTGCTCTTTTTGGAAATACCTTTTATTTTTGTCATGCAGAAATAGCAGTCGTCAAAATGATTCTTAGCCTCGTGCCACACCATAGGGACAGCAAAAGGTAATGCTCTCAGCTTGCCATATAACCACAGACTTAATTTCGTTGTAAAAGTAATACAACTGATATGTGGAGCCCAATTTTTTCTTGGTCACCAGTCTTTCAGCCGAAGTACAATGAATATGCAACTTTTGTGACATTGTATATTTTCATCCTCTGAGTTTTCGGGGTTAAGTGTCCACAAACATAGCAGGAGTTGTCTGGGTGATTGATACAAGATCTGTGCTATGTCTTCTCCATTTTTAACAATGCATTAACCTAAAAACAGTAAAAGCAATTGGTAAATATGAACAGAAGGTGAATTCTTGTAGCATAGTTTATCATACACTATATATTCAACAGTTGAATGGTGTAATAAAATTAATAAAAATACTGATTTGTCTGGAAAAGTGTATCAAAATCAAGATATACTATATTGCAAGAACAGTAATGATGTACTTGCTTAACTTTTAGCCCAATAAACAAAACCAACCAAAAGTTAATAAGTATAAAAATTGTATTTCAAACAGTGATATCTTTGTACAGAATCCAGTTATTTATCTATATCTTAAAACTGAGACATGATAGGAAATTTTTATGTTGATTTTAAATTCTATACATAAATCGTGACCAGAAACAACCATTTGCTGGAGGTAAAAATCATGTTGGGTAGTGTAATGTGTAAAGAATATCTACACTCAGAGATAAACAAGGCAGTGGGAAGATTATGAGGATGAAAAACTCCAACTGGAAATTATTTACCTGAAGCATAGAAAAGTAATTTTGTTTATTAATGAACATCTCCACATCAATTGCACGTCAAACTTAACTAAAATAAACCAGATTGTATAAAAAAAGTGATCTAATTTTTTCAGTCTTGTTTCTTTGAGTTTTTTTAATTCAGGTAAGGTAATTTTTCCTTTTACTGGTCCCCCCCCCCATTGAGTGTAAATAACATTTATATTTCATTCAGGTTTCCTGCTTGCAATTTTTTCTATTTAATATCTTAACTTTTATATATCGGGTATCCCAGGAGGAATCTGCCACACTTTGGGGGGTTGATTCCTTCTGCGATTTTAAGCAAAAAAAAACTTTGTACAGTGAAAACTCTCTATAGCAGACACCACCAGGGCAGAAGAAAGTCTCCACTATTGGGAGGTGTCTGCTTTGCTGAGGTCTGTACATATAGTTAGAGGCGTCTCCATAGCCAGGTGGGCAGGAGCAGCAGTGCGTAGCACACGCTTCTTTATTAGACCGGGGTTCGAGCCCGTGACCACCAAATACGGAGGATGCGGAAAGGTCAGGGAATGATCACCACATATCCCCGGAGCAATATGGCCTTAGTTGCTAATGCTCCTAAAAACCAAATAACAACAACAACATATAGTTAGTTTCAATAATTTGAAAAAATGAAATTCACTGTAACTGATTACTGTAAAACAGTTTTTTCTTATTTGTTATACATTTGTGATTATTCATTATAAAAAATCATTAACATTTAGTAAACAATGAATATAAATTGCTTTGTTGAGATTATTTCATTTTCATTGTGTATAATTGAATCACTCGCTTGCTTTATTCCATATTCATTGTTTTTGCTTAAATAGAATTCTTTTAATGTGTTTGGATAATCTAATGCATCAGCATATTTTTTTTTAATTTGGGGTCATGCTGCTGTTCATCCTTTTTTAGGTTTTGAATCTTTCTCTTCATAAGTTCTTCATTGTTCACTTAAAATGAATGTCCTTTATTTCAGTGTTTATGCCTTCTACCACTACATTAGAGTCTACAGAAACAAATTCATCACTGCTCAGTGGAGAATTTCCTAGTGTCCATAGCAAGCCATTAAGTACAGATGCATCAGCTGCATCTCACTGACTAATGCTCAAATCAAATCCTGCTTTGGGGAAGCAGTTTTTAATTGTAGAGGGGCTCATTGCATTCCATCTGCACTAATTCAGATTATAGCTTGTAGTACATCTATACTTCTGTAAAGTTTTGTACAACTTTTTTCAGCGCCTCTGTAGCCAGGTGGGAAGGAGCAGCAATGCATAGCACACGCTTCTTGATTAGACCAGGGTTCAAGCCCGTCACCACCAAATACGGAGGATGCGGAAAGGTCAGGGAATGGCCACTGCATATCCCGGAGCAATATGGCCTTAGTTGCTAATGCTCCTAAAAACCAAATAACAAACAAACAAACAAATAACTTTTTTCTTCATGAAGTTTTGAAATTAGGTATTTGTCAATATTTCACCTAAAAGTTTGCAATTATTCCTTGATCTAATAGTTGAGATGCGGATGTGACATTGGGAGGGAAAAAACACCATTTCAATGTTATTCAGTTTAATGTGTAGCTGGGATGTGGCTTTATCAAGAAATAACTTTTTTTATTCTGGTAAATCATTCTTTTATCCAACTGGATTGGCCATTCTGTCATTATCTCCCTAGTCATCCAATTTGATTTTCAGTGTACATTGAGTTTGCTTAAATCCAAACCTTTAAAACACCTTGGTTTCATAGATTTTCTGCAACGACTCGCTGGCTGAAAGAAAATTTCCTATAATCTGATCTAAACCTCTAACCCTGTAATTTGAAGTTATGACCCCCTAGTTCTGTAATTCTTTATAACAGTGAGAATTCCACCTCCATTCATTTTATTAATCCCTCTCAGAACCTTAACTTCAATCAGGTCACCTCTGAGGTGCCTGGTTGCCAAGCTCTGTAGTCCACATACTTGGAGTCTTTCCTTGTACAGTTGTCCTTTTGCTCATCTCACCATTCGAGTTGCCTCTTTTTTGACCCTCTCAAGAAGTTCAGTGTCTTTTTTCAGATGAGGTCTTTACACTTGAACACAGTATTCCAAATGTGGTCTTACAAATGCCTTATACAGTGAGATTATGACCTCGTCTCTACAGGATAACATTCAATAAATAATTGATAGGACACCATGGGCTTTCCTGGTTGCCTGTTTACATTGTTCAGAAAACTTCATATCTGCCCATTATTGTAATTCCCAGCTTCTTTCTTCCTCCACTGTTTTTAATTCAACCTCACCAAGTATATAATTTATTTGGGGATTGCTATTCCCCAAGTGTAAGATCTTGCATTTAGCAGCATTAAAACATAGCTGCCACTTCTCTGATCATCTCTGAAGTCTGTTCAAGTCATCATGAAGGAGTTATGCTTGGCACTGGTCATTAAGAATTCTGCCAACCTTTATGTCATCAGCAAATTTTGACATCATGCCTTCATCAACGTCATTTATGAAAATGAGAAACAACAGTGGTCCAAGAACTGATCTGTGTGGGGCCTACTCCTCATATTACACCAGTCTCAAGAATGTCCATTCATCACAACCCTCTGCCTTCTGCCTTACAGCCACCCAGCAATCCATCTTAGAATCTTACCGGTAATCCTAACCTGTTCAAGCTTATACAGTAACCTCTCATGAGGGACTGAGTCAATTGCTTTGCTAAAATCAAAATAAACTATGTCAAAATAGCCTACTAAGTTAGTTAAACATGATTTTCCCTTAACAAAGCAATGTTGTGTGCCCTTCAGAATGCCATATCTATCTAAATGATCTAAGTGATTATTCCCTTGTATAAGGCAATGGTCAGACCACACCTAGAGTACTGTATACAGGTCTGGAGGCCTCATTTCAAGAAGGATGTAGAGATGCTGGAACGAGTACAGCGAAGGGCAACAAGATTAGTGAATGGAACAAAGGGGGTGCTCTTACGAAGAAAGGCTTAAGTTTTGCAAATTACAGTGTCTGGAGACTAGGCACCGGCGAGGTGATCTGATAGAGGTGTATAAAGCCTTGAATGGTTTGAGCATGCTCAATGCTGATGGGATTCTTCCTCTTGCTCAGAATAATCACCTGAGAGGGCATAAATTCAAATTGAGAAAAGACAGATGTAGGATAGACGTGAGGAAATTTGCCTTTAGCCAGCGGGTGGTTAGTTGGTGGAATAGACTTCCATCCCTTGTCGTGGAAGTTGATAGCCTAAATAAGTTTAAGGCTCAGCTGGACAGGTATTTCGAACGAACAGAGGGGTGAAGTGGAAGTGGTTATTTTTTATTTATTTATTTATTTATTTATTTATTATTATTTTTTTAAAATTTATTTATTTATTTATTTTATTTATTATTATTTTTTTTTTTTGGCTGATGCTGCATAAGCTTTTCTTGCATCAAATGCCTCTGCTAATGCTAATGCTAAATGTCCCTGGATTGCACTCTTAATCATTGCCTCTAAGATTTTTCCTATCACTTAAGTTAGACTAACTGCTCTGTAATTACCAACTTCACTCTTAGAACCACTTATCTATTGGCAATATGTTGGCACTTCTCCAATCCGAAAGAATCTTCCATGAGTCCAAAGATGCACTCATAAGTAACCACAATGGTTCAATACACTCCCTCACACTCTCCCTCAAAACTACAGGGTATATGCCAGGAGTGGCCAACTTAATTTGTGATACCATCTACTTTTTTCCTTCAAAATGTGCCGCAAGCTACCATCTCAAACATTTCATTGCACAAGGTGCGCAAATCGAGGGATGACTGTATATTTAAAATTTGTCGTGATCGACTGAAATTAAATCCACGATCGACTCGTTGGCCACCCCTGGTATATGCCATCAATTCTGGGAGCCTTACTTGCCTTTATGCTCAAAAGTTTTTTTAATAAACAATCATCTGTAATTACGATATCACTAATTTCATATGACTCTGCCTCACTCACACAGCCTCTTTTCAGCATGATAAGACCAATAAAGGCAGGTGCAAAGTACTTATTCAATTCATCTGCATCATCTTGGTTATCTAAGGCTTTCCCACAACCAGCATACAAGGGTCTGATCTGATTAGCTTTCTTCTTTGTTGTATTCACATACATGAAAAATTCCTTGTCTCCATTCTTTGCTCTCTTAGCCAATACTTTCTCACAGCCTTGGCCTCCCTGACCTTATTTGTGGTACTATTACAGATCAACTTGTACCTGTTGTAGGCATCAGTACTTGTCATCACTCTGTAACTGTCCCCATGCTATCTTTTTCTGCTCTATTTAACCAGCCAGCTCTGCAGTCACCCATTTTGGCATCCTCCTGCAATATTTTCTTGAAGGTAAGTATGCATTCATGGCTTCTGTGATTTTTGCTTTAAAAGTATTCATAATTCAAATGTATTTACCATCCCTCAGATCCACCCAATTTACGAATGCCATATGGTGCCTTAAACTGTCATCCCTCGATGTTAAAACCCATGCCTTTACCTTTAACTACTGCAACCTCTTTCATTTCCAACTGATGATTGCATGATTACTTCCTGACAATGGTTCCTGCACTTTAACTCCTGTGATGTCATCTGATTCGTTAGTAATTACGAGGGCGCCTCCGTAGCCAGGTGGGAAGAAGCAGCAGTGTGTAACGCACGCTTCTTGATTAGACCGGGGTTCGATCCCGTCACCACCAAATACGGGGATGCGGAAAGATCAGGGAATGATCACCGCATATTCCCGGAGCAATATGGCCTTAGTTGCTAATGCTCCTAAAAACCAAATAACAAACAAACAACAAACAGTAATTACGAGGTTAAGAATATTCTCGCCCCTTTTCTTCTGGTCTGTAACTTCAAAATCTTCTGGTCTGTAGATTATTCCCACCCTCATTATTCCTTTGCTTCCAACTAACTTACACCCCACAGATTCTATGCTGGCAGACAAACTTCAGCTTCAGCAAAAACTCTTTTTGTGCTCAGGCTGCTTTTGATAAGAGTTTCTAAAACTTTGGTTTTAATTATAAACCTAGAGATGAGAATGTTTTGACTCATACCCGCTAAACCACTCAAATGTCAATTTATCTGCAAAGCATCGTTGGCATAAAAAAAATGTATGGTACTACTTTCCATTTCCATTTTCCCGCCATTGTTTTAATAAAGTTTCTTGATTTTTAATAATTGCCTTTGCTGAAGCCTTTTCAGTTTTAAGGTGATTAGCTAACTTATGAACTCTGCACTTTTTCTTTTCTAGAATATTCCATCACTTCTACTTTTTCTTTCAAAGTCAACTGCTTTTGAGATATACTGTAATATAATATGAGTATGTAAGCTGTAAATTCTTACCCGGGCCTGGAACTCTGCACAAAATTTCGCAATCATCTAAAATCTGTCCACTTGAAATTTACTACAGTACTGGTTCAACCATACACTCTCAGGAAAGAAAACTGAACCTTACAGAGTAGATAGATAGGGCCAGATATGTGAGTTGGTATTTACACTTTGAAGATCTAAACATACCATATGTTTAGTGGTGAGAGACTACAGAGCAGTTTCAATCAAAATATTCGATTGACTGACAATTGTCTTAATGTAGCATGCATTTATAGAGGACTCTAATGCATTAGTCTGTTTGTAGAGTATTAATTTTTTTAACGAAATTTATTGTACAGTATTACAACTGTATTCTCACATTCATACTAAAACCCTTGCCTGTCTCTCAGCAACAGCATCTCTCAGGTTTACAATTTTATTGCCTTGCTAAGTGATGCACACACCAGTAGGGTTTCTTCAGACAGTCAAAATGAAGTTTGCAATTTCTGTATCAGCAGTGGTTGAGCATATTAACAACATATTCTGCAATCTATTCCTTAAGTAATCTGTGGCTAACAGAAGCCTAATTAGTGTGACTGCTACTGTAATGACCTTGACTTGCCTTTGTGGCTAAATGAAGACCTATAAAAACATGTATGTGTGCACCACTAGCAATGAACATGTAAATCCAAAATGTCACCCTTGAAAAAAAAAAAAAAAAAAATCTAAGTGTCCACTACAGGAAGGTTGAAAAATCAAAGTGTACACGTCCATGCTAGAAAGTGTTAATTTTGGAGAGGTCGCTTAATGTGTAATTTCAGATACCTATGGCTGAGACCCAAGCCTGAGTGTCCACAACAAGATGTCTGTTAAAGGAGATTTCACTGTATTAGCATATGAAGCCATTTTTAAATTTCAATAAAATTGAGTTTTAAAAATGGCTATAGAGTTTTGAATTATAAAAAGGTAATAAAAAAAACTAGTTGATGCATACATAATTTAATGTTTGTTTATAATTCTTGTTTACTTTTTATTATTTTAAACTTTTTAAACCTGTTTCCTATCAATAAGCATATTCAGTATACTAAATACTGTTGCATCTTGAATCTAACTTTGAGTAATCATTATCAAGACAATTTAACAGTTACTTAAAATTCCACAAAAAAGTGGATTCAAGTGTCTAATTTTTAAAAATTGAGTATTCTTCTTATACCTTTCACACAGTATACTATGATTTTGGTTTGGCCAAAGAACCTAAATTTGACATTTATATTTCGTTACATATTTTAATTTTGAAAAAGTAGACACTTTCCAAATTAAAATATGTAATCATATAGGGGAAAAAATATGTTCATTATATAGGAAAATTTTGTTATTAATAATATAACACTTGCTGTGCATTCAGATTGGATTGCTTAAGATTTAAAAATAGAAAATTACAACTTGAAAAACAAAACTGTCATGGTTTTAAATATCGAAAAGCAGCTGACATTTCCTTTGTATCAGCCACTAAAATTCTTCAGAGTGTCATCCCAATTTCAGTGTCATTGGGATGACAGTGGAAAGGACAAGGTTATTGGTACAGAAAATTCCAAATTGACCATTTCATAGGCCAGACAAAGTCATATGTACTGTGTAACCTGCAAGCAGAATGACATCTTTGCCAGTAGTTCAGTTGACCTGCTTCTTTCATGAAAGAAGGTTGCCAACCTTCTTTGTGGCAACCTTCTTTCATGTAGAAGACTAGAGGAAAGATGGAGGGGAGACCAAGCACAGAACATACTGTTTGAAATTGTAAGCCATTCAGGATGGATGGAGATTTCAAGGTTGCCGTTAATTTAAAAAAAATAAATAACTTTGAGGGGAACTTTGTATGATTACTACATAATAAATGCCCAAAATCACTGACTAATACTCCACCCATGTGTCTCAACCATTTGCAGGTCAGTCTTGGTTTGCAGCAGAGAGAAAATGGTCATCCTATCCTGCAGGCCATATTGCATGAAATTGTCATCAGATTTTTAAAAGTCTAGTTTGAATGCAGAATGATTGTTACATATTTAACTTTATACTTTTCTGCTATTTTGTTTCGGCGCCTCCGTAGCCAGGTGGGCAGGAGCAGCAGTGCGTAGCACACACTTCTTGATTAGACCAGGGTTCGAGCCCGTGACCACCAAATACGGAGGATGTGGAAAGGTCAGGGAATGACCACAGCATATCCCCAGAGCAATATGGCCTTAGTTCCTAATGCTCCTAAAAACCAAATAACAAAAAACTATTTTGTGTCATTAAATATTACCTTTTTATTCAAGTTCACCATAGTAAATTTTACCCCACCCCCTTGCTGCTTTAAAGCACTGAATTCAGAATGCAAATATTTACAGATATGAATGACAGTACATAAGTTATAAATTTTGAATTTTTATAGAAGTTATAAAAGTTATCCTACGAAATTAAATTATTTCTCTTGGTACGTTTCAGACTCTACTAAGTTTGAGCAAGCTGGCTGCATTAGCAAGTGATACTCCTGCAGATATGAAGGATGCTCAACTTGAAGGTAAAAATGATACTATTAGATGTTAGTGTCAGAAAGTAGTTAGGGGTTTTGAAGCATGTTGGACCAGAAGGGGGTGCATTATTATCCTGAATATAAAGAAAATTATAAATTGCACAAGATATAAATGAAAAAATTTTAAACTGCTTCCAGAATTACTATAGCTCACTGAACTATCCATAACTGTAATTTAAAGGTAATTATGAAACATGAAACAGTTGAGTAGCTTAAATGAATCAACTATTTTACAGACTGTATCCATTTTTCCTTGTTAAATGGCAAAATAGTTAAATTTGGACTTTTTCTGAACCTTGTTATTAAAGTAAAAATGTTTAATGATCAGCAATAAAAATACAAGCATGGATAAAATTAAATACTTACTGCCTTGCAGTCTCAATACAATGTGAATGCTGAAGGATAACTTAATACCTTTGTTATAAGCTAACCACACTGACTAAAATATACCTGCTCACTACACAATGAAACTAAAAGGTAAATATTAAAGATGCATATTCCCCTTAAATTTTATTGATTCTCTTTCTAATTCGCATTCTAGTTTTATCGATCTTCTCTGAAATAATAAAATAATTTAACTAGGAAATGATAGTTTTTTTTTTTTTTTTGTAAGTAATTCTTAATAATAATGTAATTGAAAATATTAAACAGTAGTACTGTTACATAAAACATTAACATTAGAAATTGATTTCTAATAGCAATCCTATGCTTCCAGGAAAATCTGCATGATCCAAGCCTCACACACATGTGGCATCAGTAAGAGATATATCACATGGCTGTGGTCATTGTCATCAGCCATATTCAATCCACTGCGGGATGAAGGCTCTCCAGCAGTTTTCCAGTACCTTCTCTTTTGTGCAATGGCCATTATTTACTACCCATGAATTTGTGAACTTCATCTGTCCATCTCTGCCATTGTCTTCACGGTTTTCTTCTAGCTCCTCTTGGATACTATTATATTATTTTCTTAGTCCATCTGTCATCATGTCTTCGACCAATGTTTGCTGCCTAATCATCGATTTTCTCTTCTTACCCAACAGTCTGATTCCTAATATAATTCATTCCATTCTTTACTGTGTAGTTTTCAGCTTCTCTTCCATTCTTTTGGTGAGTGCCCAAGTTTCAATTCCATAAGTCATTGTGGGGAGTATGCATTGGTTCATTATTTTATGTTTCAGACAAATTGGAATATTGCTCCTCAGTATGTGACTATATTTCCTGAATGCTATCCATCCAAAATTTATTCTTCTCTTGACTTCCAGCCATTTATCATTATTACAGCTAATGACTTATCCAAGATAAGTATATGAATCCACCTTTTCAATTACTGCTACTTCAATGATTATATCCCTTTCTGTGGCACACTTGTTCATCATTACTTTTGTTTTAGCCATATTAATCTTTAGTCCAAAATCTTTACTAACCTCTGCATAACTGATTATGCAGATTTTTCTCTAATTCTTCGGGATCGTAGAGCTTATGATCACATTATTTGCAAATTGTAAATGGTTTAAGTGCTCTCCATTCACATTGACTCCTTTCTGTGACCAGTCCAATCTTCTGAAAGCTTCCTCAAGGGCAGCAGTAAACAACTTCAAAGGTATTGTCTCCCCTTGCCAAACTCCTTCCTCAATTTTAAATTTAGTAGTAGTAGTGGCATGTGATGCAAGAAAGCAAGTGTATGAGCTTATGCAGCATCAGCCAAAAAGAAAAAAAAAACCACACTATTCCCTCCAAATGCCTGTCCAGTTCCTCCTTAAATTTATTTAACCTATCAACTTCCACAACGACAGATGGAAGTTTATTCCAGCAACTAACCACCCGCTGGCTAAAGGCAAATTTCCGCACATCTGTTCTACATCTGTCTTTTCTTAATTTGGATTTATGCCACCTTGGGTTCGTAATCTGAACAAGTGGAAAGATCCCATCAGAATTCAGCGTGCTCAACCCATTCAAGGCCTTATACACCTCAATCAGATCACCGCACAGGTGCCTAGTCTCCAGCTACTGCAATTTGCAGACTTAAGCCTCTCTTAGTAAGAGGATCCCTTAATTTCCCTCACCAATCTTGTTGTCCTTCTCCGTACATGATAAAGAAAATCTACATCCTTCCTAAAATGAGGCCTCCAGACCTGCACACAGTACTCAAGGCGTGGCCTGACCATTGCCTTATACAGAGGGACAATCACCTCCTTTTCTCTGCTAGCAAAATTCCTATATATCATTAACAAAACCCCATGACCTGCCTTTGCAGGCTGTCTGCATTGCTCAGAAAACTTCATATCTGACTGCACAATTACTCCCAGGTCTTTTTCATTTTCTACCCATATGCAGTATTTTGCATTTGTCAAGGTTAAACTTCAGTTGCCACTTCTTAGCCCATCTGCCCAAATTTTCTAGATCATGTTGCAGTAGCATACTGCCATTACTGTCATTAGCAACCCTGCCAACCTTTGTATCATCTGCAAACTTTGACACTAAGCCTGATATACCTTCATCAATATCATTGATAAATATACAAAACAACAGTGGACCCAACACCGAACCCTGTGGGACTCCACTAATAACATTAGTCCACGAAGAGCAGCACCCATTGATTACCACCCTCTGTCTTCTCCCACTCAAACATCCTTTTATCCATTGTAGCAACTTACCCTTAATACCATTCTGCTCCGATTTGTACAATAGTCTTCTATGCGCAACAGTGTCAAAAGCTTTCTTGAAATCCAAATATGTGATATCAGAATTATTTTTTGCATTCAGTTCCTTTGTAACCACATCATAATATCCTATCAAATTTGTCAGACAAGACTTTCCCGTAACAAACCCATGCTGTGTCCATATTATTGCTGCAGTCTTGTCTAGGTGATGCTGCAATGCATCTTTAACCAGTGACTGCATTATTTTACCTGAACAGAAGTTAAACTAACTGGTCTGTAATTACTTGTGTCACCCTTCGATCCCCCTTTGTGAATTGGGGATACATTTGCACATCTCCAGTCCATGGGGACCTCCCTTGAGTTCAAGGATTCTCTCATAATTATGGCTAAGGACTTGCTTAGTTGCTTTTCCGCCTCCTTTAATATAACTGGATAGATCCCATTCACCCCAGGTGCCTTTCTTTGGTTTAACTTCAACAATTTCTCCTCCAATTTGCTCTCAGTTATTACAAAATCATTAAGCACCCTGCTACAATTTGGTAACCTTCTGCCATTTTCAAACCTTAATAACCCCTCATGTGTGAATGTAGATGCAAAATACTCATTCAGTTGTTTTGCTATCTGAGCAGGATCATCAACAGTCGAACCGTCGATATCAAGTGGACCAATCAGATTCATCCCCTTCCTTTTAGAGTTTATATAAGTAAAGAAATCCTTGCTGTTTTCCTTAGCATCCTTTGCCAAAGATTTCTCTTAATCTGCCTTCGCCTGCCTAACCTCCTTTGTGACCTGATTACAGACTAGCTTATATCTGCCATCCGCTTCTGAGTCGCTTCATAATTTATATGCATCCCATGCATTTTTTTTTTCTCTGTCACAAGTCTCATCTGTTCATTTGATAACTATTTAGGCCTAAACTTTGAACAATATTTCTTAATAGGTATGAAACTTTTAGTAGCTTCCACGATTAATTCCTTGAATGCTTCCCACTTAGAATTTACTGTTGGTAACATTGTCAGTTGATCCCACTGTACAGAATTTAAAAACTGTCTGAGACCACTGTACTCACCTTTACGGAAGCAAAAACCCTTTCCTTTTGGTAATTATATCTTTATGTAAATCCCACAACTGTGATCACTGCCACCTAGTGGTTCCTTTATCTGCAAATTCTTAATACACGGATGATCACTGCTGATAACCAGATCAAGAGTATTATCCTCTCTGGTTGCCTATCGAATATGCTGCTGCAGAAAACAATCATCCAATAAATCCACAAAAGTCTTACTAGTGTTTGAGTGACCAACCCACAAGTTCCAGTCAATATCTGGGAAGTTAAAATCCTCTATTATAAGACATTCTGATTTACTAGCCCACTCTATTTCTCTGTACAATTGTTCATTGTACTCATTCGAGTCATTAGGCCTATAACATGCTCCTACTCTTATTTTTGCTTTCGCAGTGCTTATGTCTCACCAAACATATATTCCCCGTCTCCCTGACAATAGAGTCACCAACAATAACTAGTTCCTTTGGGACCAGTGCATTCTGCCTTGGAGATTGCCGCTGTGTTGCCCGATGCCCAGGAGTAAGCTCTGACGTTGAGTTGGGCAGCTAAGAGCTTGACGGGCCCCTCATATTAATTTCTTCGAGGGCATCTACCCTACACCTCAAGCTCTCATAGACGTCCACTAGAACGCTGAGTTGATGCCTAATTTCTAGACTCTCTCTGCACCTGGCACACACACACAAAGACATCCTCCTTGGCTAGATCATGTTCTGTTCCAGAGATTTCGGCAAACATTTCACAAGTTGCCCCATTTTTTTAGGCTGTGATGCGTTGGAGAATTGCCCTCCTCAGTTCTCCCCCGAGTCACAGCACTCCTCCCACTTTGTGCCCATTGCTTTGCTGCTCTAGTCTGGGGCATGATATTTTAAATTAATAAGATCAATAAATTTAATTAATTAATTGTCAATACTACGCTATCTAATAGAATCCTAAATGCAGTGATGCGTATTACGCTATATAATTATACGTTAGAACTACGTAATTACCACAATTAAAAATTTGAATTCCCTACTACTCTATACAAAAACAATGGCTGCAAGATTCAAACGAAATAACGGTTTTACGTATATTAAGTAGTAATCTACAAACTCTTTATCTCAATTAAAAATAACCAGCGTAACTATAAGACTACATATAAAGTACAATATAAAATAACAATTAGGTAAATAAAAAGGCAAACACTTATCCCTTTTTCGGAGCCTGTAATTCACAGCTGTAATTTTTAAAGAGAGTCAACACCCTCTTTGGTACTGTCTTTGTCTGGTCTAATAAATGAGGTAGCGTTCTCATATATTTTCTTCAAAATCATAATGTATTGGGTTTCTGTGCCTTGTCTTTCCAGTGCCCAAAACATTGCCTTATCCTGTATGGAGCCATTCTAATTTTATTATTAAAGAAGTACAGTAAATATTTACACTTTCTTTGCAGTTTTAACAGTTCAGTATTATGTAAAATTGCAATGTATTTTAGAGTTGACGGTTGATATTCTATTGTATACTGCAGCGAGTTCTTGCCTTTAACATAACCAAACACAGACAAAGCTGATCCCTCTTTCATAAGTTCACTTTATGTCAGAAACCAGCAAAGTTTAAATCAGAATAAAATGCATTGACATTCAATATTGCAGTTCTTTTCAAAACAAATAATTGTTACATGTTTCTTTCAATAAACAAATTGTTACATGTTTCTTTAAATAAACAAATTGTTACATGTTTCTTTCAATGAACAAATTGTGACATTATGTGAAGCAGATATTCGTGTGACACTTGAGTCAAGTGGATTAGATTTTGGCAAAGTCTTGCCATTCTGTGACAGTCAGATCCTCTGCTTGCACCTTCTTGATGGTGGGACTAATAGTAACCCCAGGTATAACCCCCATGTTCAAGTCCTGAAATATGACACTTAGTATACTGGAGGTGACCACCCAAATGTGGACCAACATAAGCAGGGGTTGAGGTGGTGATGTCCACATCACACAGAGGAATGCCACTCCTCTGTGTTAACTGGCAGTATTAGGTGGTAGGTGACTGATCAACCACTGCAATACCACCACGTTGTGGCACCTAATGTATAATTTTTCAGCCTCTAGTGGTAGTAGTAGTAATAGAGGCATGTGATGCAAGAAAGCAAGTGTTAGGAGCTTATGTAGCATCAGCCAAAAAAAAAAAAAAATCACACAACCATTTCCTCTAAAACTTAGTACAGTTCTTCCTTGAATTTATTTAAACTATCAACTTCCACAACAGATGGAAGTCTTCCAGATAGTGAGTGGAGGGAGTCTGAGTAGTGTGTAAGCGAGGGGCATTGTCATGGTATGTTTAGGAGTTGGGTATATTCTTGCTGCATGTATGCCATATCCAAAAATTTCATTTCATGCAATTCCCCCCCCCCCCCAAACACCTTTTACTACTGAATACAATATGAATAGTCATCAAACTAATAGCAAAGCTTATCTGTGAAAAGATCAAAAAATCTCCCTAAATTTCCATGCTCATTTCACAAATATATGTGAAAGTATATTTCAGTCTCAATAATGTCATATCCACTTAGTCTGTCAAGCCTTGCTTAATTTTTCTGATAGAATCCCAATTATTGGTTGATTCGACCACTGCTCACTTCAGTTGCCCTAATTATTCACAGTACAATTCCTTTCGCTTCAGAGGTGGTACTTGTGCATATGTCTGCCCTAATATTTCTTGGCAACTTGGAATCTCCTCTTTTCGATCTTCTCTGGCTTAAAATTTCTACCCCATTCCGTCAAATTGGTCTGTTACTTCTGTTGACCTTGAAATTCATTCCAGCAATCACCAGGAACTCTCTAACTTCCTTTGTTCGAAGCTCAGTTTTCTCCAGTTCAACTTTCCTAATAGTCAGGTAATTTTCCTTAACAATTTTAATGTTTACAAATTCAGCTGTCTTCAGTTTTCTAGTCACATGGATCCAACTGGTCAAGATGCTGAGGCTTTTGCAATTACTAGTGACCTCACACAGATTGTTCATTTACCAGAATACCAAACAATCCTAACCACATAGCCAACACTGTTAATCTTTTTCTCACAAACAACCCTTCCAATTATATAATCGAGGTAAATAAGTCTCTATGCAGCATCAGATCACAACTCGATGACGGTCTCTTCTCCAGTGGAGCCTTTCTCTTGTGGCTGTTTTCAGCCCCATGTTGTTTGGCTTTAGAAGAATGCAAAATGGGATAATATGTGAGATTTCTTTTCTTTTTTTCCTTGTTTGGATTACTGTTTTAAATCTGCTCATGTCAATATTTTCTCAGATTGTGTCAGTGAAATTATTCTTCTAGGAATGAAATTCTTTATTCCACACTCTACCTTAAAATCTAATCCTTTATCTGAAAATACCTTGGTTTTCCAATAAATGTGCTAAGACTGTTCAAGATAAGAATGTTGCATATCTCACTTGGCTCGCATTCAAATTTCTAAGTTAATTTTCTGCCTATGCAAATGTTTGCAGCAATTTTAAAGTAGTTATTAATTGGTTCAAACAAAATTTTGAACAGGCTAAGAGTAGAAAACACTTCAGCGAAGGTAAAGAAAGCCAACATGAGAACCACGGGAAAATTCTGGAAAACTTACTGGGCAAACTTGTTTCCCACTACCGCAGTTTCACCCTGCATTCTCGGTAAACAGGGGCTCACATCTGGTGAGTATGGGCTTGGCAAACCCAGGGTCCTAAGTTGGATATCATCATTATTCTCTTTCTTGCTTTCTTGGTGATTCCCTTCTACTTCTGATCTCTCTCTCTCTCTCTCTCTCTCTCTCTCTCTCTCTCTCTCTCTCTCTCTCTCTCTCTCTCTCTCTCAAGGTAATGCGGGAATTTTTTTTTGGCTGGTGCAGCATAAGGCTAATAATAATAAACAGATGGTGTTTGTTATCGGTAGAGGCAATAGAAGTCAATTATGATGTATTGATTAGTTTTTTCTCATCATTAAAAGCAGATTATTGAAGTTCATGAGTGTAATGCTTTTGCAGCTGAAATTTACTTGTGGGTACATCCTCCAGACTGCCTCGTCTTTGGGGTTTAACCCCCCCCCCTTCCCACGGTTTTAAAATAGGAAAACGATTCTTACAGACAGTGGCAGAAGAAGTGTTATTGGTAGTGGCAGTAGAAGTCATTTTCCTATTTTAAAACATCCTGAGGGGAGCATAAACACCCTAAGACTGAGGCAGTCTGGAGGATGTACCCATAAATAAATTTCAGCCCACTCATGAACTCCAATAATCTGCTTTTAATAATGAGTAAAAACTAATCAGTACATTGTTATCAACTTCTCTTGCCACTACTGATAACACACACCATCTGTTTACTGAGAATGCAGGGAGAAACTGCAGTAGCGGGAAATGAGTTTGCCCAGTATGTTTTCCCAAGTTTGCCATGGTTCTCGTGTTGGCTTTCCTTACCTTAGCCCTTCTTCTTCTTCTCTTCTTTGGTCCTGCTGGCAGCTGGGGGAGGCGGTTGGCCACGCAACCAGTATGCTGCTGTAGGTGCCGCAGGGTTTCGGACTTGCTCTGTGATGTTCTTCCATACCTTACGATCCATGGCTTCAGTCCTGGCCTGGTTAAGGTCGAGACGTCGGCTCTTCAAGTCATCTTCCACTTGCTTGGCCCACGTTTTCCTAGGCGCGGTCCGTTGGATGCTCCATTGGGTGGGTCGTTGTCTCCAAAGGAGTGTGGATAGTATTCTGTTCGTGCCCATTCTACATACGTGGCCAAACCATCTGAGCCTTCGCTTCTGGATTTGGTCAGCAATGGTTGGTTGCTGTTGGCATCTGGCGCGGATGGTATCATTAGTGATGCGGTCGCGAAGAGAGATGCCCAAGATCTGCCGCAGGCATCGCATTTGGAATACCTCAAGTTTGTTCAAATCTAACTTGAGACAAATCCATGTTTCCGATCCGTAAAGAAGAATGGGCAGGATCAAAGTCCGGAAGAGTCGGATTTTAGTCTTTGTGGAAATGTTGGTCCTCTTCCATAGACACCATTTGAGCGAGGCGAACGCAGTGGCCGCCTGTCCAATTCTGCTGTGGATTTCCATGGTGGATGCAACTTTCTTCTCCTGGACCAGCGACCCAAGGTCTTAGCCCTTACTTCTTGTTAAAATGGTAGTCAAGCATTCTGGTCTCTTGCCAAAGCTATTGCAGCAATTTTGTCCATGTATACTCCCACCCCTGTTAAAATCTGAAGCAATATGAAGTGAAAAGAAATATTCTGTTGCCATCTGAGCTAAAGATAAAGCTGACTTGCTAACTTGAAGGGTGATACGAGTAATTACAGACCAGTTAGTTTAACTTCTGTTCTGGGTAAAATAATGGAGTCACTGGTTAAAGATGCATTGCAGGATCATCTAGACAAGATTGCAGCAATAATTCAGACAGCATGGGTTTGTTAAGGGAAGGTCTTGTCTGACAAATATGATAGGATATTATGATGTGGTTACAAAGGAACTGGATGCAAAAAATAATTTTGATACCATATATTTGGATTTCAGGAAAGCTTTTGACACTGTTGCGCATGGAAGACTATTGTACAAATTGGAGCAGAATGGCATTAAGGGTAAGTTGCTACAATGGATAAGAGGATGTTTGAGTGGGAGAAGACAGAGGGTCGTAATCAATGGGTGCTGCTCTTCATGGACTAATGTTATTAGTGGAGTCCCACAGGGTTCAGTGTTAGGTCCACTGTTGTTTTGTATATTTATCAATGATATTGATGAAGGCATATCAGGAGTACGAAGTTTGCAGATGATTCAAAGGTTGGCAGGGTTGTTAATGACAGTAATGGCAGTGTGCTACTGCAACATGATCTAGAAAATTTGGGCAGATGGGCTAAGAAGTGGCAACTGAAGTTTGACCTTGACAAATGCAAAGTACTGCATATGGATAGAAGTAACCCCAGAGAAACATACCAACTGTTTGGTACTACACTTAAGGTGGTAGAAAATGAAAAAGACCTGGGAGTAATTGTGCAGTCAGATATGAAGTTTTCTGAGCAATGCAGACAGCCTGCAAGGCAAGTCATGAGGTTTTGTCAATGATATATAGGAATTTTGCTAGCAGGGAAAAGGAGGTGATCGTCCCTCTGTATAAGGCAATGGTCAGGCCACGTCTTGAGTACTGTGTGCAGGTCTGGAGGCTTCATTTTAGGAAGGATGTAGATTTGCTTTATCGTGTACAGAGAAGGGCAACAAGATTGGTGAGGGAAATGAAGGGATCCTCTTACCAAGAGAGGCTTAAGTTCTGCAAATTGCAGTGGCTGGAGACTTAGGCACCTGCGCGGTGGCCTGATTGAGGTGTATAAGGCCTTGAATGGGTTGAGCACGCTGAATTCTGATGTGATCACTTGTTCAGATTATGAACTTAAGGGGGCATAAATTCAAATTAAAAAAAGACAGATGTAGAATAGATGTGCAGAAATTTGCCTTTAGCCAGCGGGTGGTTAATTGCTGGAACAAACTTCCATCTGTCACTGTGGAATTTTTTTTTTTTTTTTTTTTTTTTTGTTGGCTGATGCTGCATAAGCTTATACACTTGCTTTCTTGCATCACATGCCACTACTACTACTACATCCTACTTTTCTTCTAACTCTTATATTGACCATCTTGGTAAATCACCTCCTACCATTCCTGTTACACTTCACTCATGCTTCCTGTGGTCTTCCGTCAAAAGAATTTCAAGCAACCTTGGTGTCAAGAAATCTCCAGGTCCTGATAGTATTTCTCCATATGTTCTCAAAACCTGTGCTCCTGAGCTTACTCTTATTTTGTGTTGTCTTTTTATGCTTTCTTATTACACCAGCGTTTTTCCTTCTGCTTTGAAATTTGCTCATATTCAGCCATTTCTGTGACAAATCCCTGCCATCTAATGAAGAAATCCATCAACTGCCTTCTCCTAAACTATCTTGAAACCATTCTTCTGATCAGTGATCACCAATATAGATTCCATCAGTGTCAGTCTGCTGGTGATAAACTGGCTTATGTTATCCATTTGAGGGCAAATTCAGTGGAAATTTTTGGTGAAACTCAAGCAGTTGCTCTTGATATTTCAAAGGCTTTTGATCATGTTTGGCATAAAGTTCTTCTAAATAAACTTACACTTTATGATTTGCCAACTGTTCTTTGTATTTGGGTATCGAGTTTTTGCAGTGACAACTACTCACTACAGTTGATGGTAGATGGTTCTGTCTTCTAACCTCTCCACTAATGCTGGTAGCTGGTATTTCCCTAGGTACAGTTCTTTATCCTATATATTAAGGACCTTCTCCTATTGACTGGAAATCCTGTCCATAGTTTTTCTCATGATTGCATATTGCATTCCTTTTCCAGTTTGTGAAACCTTTCCTTGCAAGTACAGCTTCAACTTCTCGAATAGCCAGTACCATTTCCTTGAATGGTGATGTCCATTTCAGAAATTGGTAATAGCTATTCAAAAAGTTGAAACTTTACTAGTGATAATTCTCCAGTGGGACAAAGATAACTTAGTTAATTTCAATCCTTCTAAAATTCTATTTTGTCTTATATCTTGCAAAAGGGCTTCTTCTGCTCCTATGCTTATCTTTAATGAGACTCAAATTTTTGGAACAAGATCACATCTCATCTCTTTAAGGGATTACCCTGACTTCTGATCTCTCTTGGCATAAGCAGTGCACCACAAATATTGCTTTTTCTGCATCCAAAAAACACTTCTTCTAAACAGCTAGCACTCTGTACAAATCTGAAACTGTCTTACTGTTGAATGTTTTTTCCATGTTTGGGGCAGTGCCCCATAATCTCTCTCTCAGGCTTCTAGACTGCATTCCAAAGATGCATTTAGGTTGATTGATGACCCATTTCTTACAGAATCTGTCCACTCTGTCTCATAGATGTTCTGTTTCTACTGCATTCTTTTTCTCCAGATAGTTTCATGGGCACTGTTCTTCTGAATTGGTTTCTAAAATTTCTCCTCTCTTCCAAACCAGTCCAACCACATGCCACAACAAGGCTATATACATTTACCGTCCTACGCACAGAACCAACTTTTCTTCTTCCTCATTTATCCCTTTGAATTTTTTGTGGAAAAGTCTCCCTTCACATGTATTTCCCGTGGGGGGGGGATTTATTTTTTTTAATGAAAACCTCAAACACGAGAGGTATTAGAACCTATAGTACCATGCATGAGCTGAAGATTGAGAAGATGCTTGTTGATGTTAGACTTCAATTTCTGTAGATTGTAATTTTCAAGAAATACATATGAAGGAAGGTTGTTCCAAAAAACGGAAGTTTAATGAATAAATGAGGAAAAGGAAGAGTTGGTTCTATGAGTTTGAGTTGAACCAGTAAAAGGATGTTGACTAGTTGTGGCATGTGGTGTTTTGACTGCTTTGGAAGAGAGAGCGGGAATTATAGAAGCCAATTCAGAAGAACAGTGCCCGTGGAAGTATCTATAGAAAAGGCATGCAGTAGAAACAGAATGACTGACACACACACACACACACACACACACACACACACACACACACACACACACACACACACACACACACACACACAGAGTCAGTCTAATCTCTCTAACACTCTCTCTCTCTAACACTCATTAATTAACCTAATTGCCCTCATTTGAATGGAATCTAGAAGCCTGAGAGAGGTTTTGGGGGTGCTGCCATGGAATATTGTTCCTAGATGTGGGAATAATATTCCATATTAGGGCAGATTTGCGATTTGTACAGAGTGAACAGCTATTTGGAAGAAAAGTAATGCTGAGAGCAAAAGAGGAAACACAGTTTTTTAAATGCAGAGGAAGCAATATTTGTAACGTGATTATGCCAAGGGAGATTAGAAGTCAGGGTAATCCCCAATAGAGATATATGACACTCGCCTAGAAATCAGAGTGTCATTGAAGATAGAATAGAAGTAGAAGAATCCTTTTTGCAAGATATAAGAGAAGGGTGAGTTTTAGAATGATTGAAATCAACGGGGTTGTCTTTGCCCCACTGGAGAATTACCTGGAGATCCTTATGCTGATCTCCAGTAATGAATATTCGAGAAGTTGAAACTGTTTGTGCAGGACAAGGTTTCTCAAACTGGTAGGTGGAATGCAATTTGCTGTCATCAGCAAAACTATAGATAGGATTTCCAGTCAATGGAAGAAGGTCATTAATATACAAGATAAAAAGAGTGGGAGAAAGAACTGAACCTTGGGGAACGCTGGCATTAGTGGAGAAGTTAGAAGACAGAGCCATCTACCATCACTCACAGTGAGGAAACTCACTGTGAGTGATGGTAGATGTGAGTAACATCACTCAGAGAGAAAACTGGATAACAAATTACAAAAAATAGTTGGCAAACCGTAAGGTGGAAGCTTATTTAGAAGACCTTTATTAGCATTAGCATTAGCATTAGTAGAGGCATTTGATGCAAGAAAGCAAGCTTATGCAGCATCAGCCAAAAAAAAAAAAAAAAAAAAAAAAAGTAACATAAATAAATAAAAATAACCACTTCCTCTTCACCCCTCTGTTCGTTCGAAATACCTGTCCAGCTGAGCCTTAAACTTATTTAGGCTATCAACTTCCACGACAAGGGATGGAAGTCTGTTCCACCAACCAACCACCCGCTGGCTAAAGGCAAATTTCCGCACGTCTATCCTACATCTGTCTTTCCTCAATTTGAATTTATGCCCTCTCAGGTGATTTTTCTGAGCTAGAGGAAGAATCCCATCAGCATTGAGCATGCTTAAACCATTCAAGGCTTTATACACCTCTATCAGATCACCTCGCTGGTGCCTAGTCTCCAGACACTGTAATTTGCAAAACTTAAGCCTTTCTTCGTAAGAGCACCCCTTTGTTCCATTCACTAATCTTGTTGCCCTTCTCTGTACTCGTTCCAGCAGCTCTACATCCTTCTTGAAATGAGGCCTCCAGACCTGTATACAGTACTCTAGGTGTGGCCTGACCATTGCCTTATACAATGGAATAATCACCTCCTTATCCCTGCTGGAAAAATTCCTGTATATCATTGACAATACTCCATGAGCTACTCTTGCAGCCCGTCTGCACTGCTCAGAGAACTTCATATCTGCCTGCACAATCACCCCCAAGTCCCTTTCATTCTCTACCACTGTCAGTGTAGTACCACAGAGTTGATACGTTGCTCTGGGGTTGCTGTTTCCCATGTGTAGTACTTTACATTTGTCAATGTTAAACTTCATTTGCCACCTCTCAGCCCATCTGCTCAACCTTTCCAGATCCTGTTGCAGCAGCATAGTGTCAGTAGTGTCCTTGACAACCCTGCCAACCTTTGTATCATCTGCAAACTTGGACATTAAGCTTGATATACCATCATCAATATCATTTATAAATACAGAAAACAACAATGGACCCAACACTGAGCCCTGAGGGACTCCACTAATAACATTAGTCCATGATGAGCAGTGTCCATTGATTACCACTCTCTGTCTTCTCCCCCTCAACCATCCCTTTATCCATAGCAGCAGTTTGCCTCCAATGTCACACTGCTCCAATTTGTGTAGCAGTCTTCCATGTGCAACAGTATCAAAAGCCTTTATAAGATCCAAGTATATAATATCAAAGTTATTCCCTGCATCCAGTTCTTTTGTGACTGCATCATAGTATCCAATCAAGTTGGTCAGGCAAGACTTCCCCTTAACAAAACCATGCTGTGTCTGAGCTATAACTGAAGTCTTGTCTAAATGATCCTGCAGTGCTTCTTAACCAGTGCCTCCATTAATTTTCCTGGAACAGAAGTTAAGCTCACAGGTCTATAATTACTTGTGTCAGCCTTTGATCCTCCTTTGTGAATTGGGGTCACATTTGCACATTTCCAGTCTATGGGTACCTCCCCTGAGTCCAAGGAAGCTCTCATAATTATGGCTAAGGGTTTGCTTACTTCCTTTGCTGCCTCCTTTAATATAACTGGATAGATCCCATCCACCCCGGGTGCCTTTCTTGTGTTTATCTTCAACAGTTTCTCCTCCACTTTACTCCCAGTTATTTCAAGATTCTGTAGCTTACTGCTAGAGTTGAATACACCTCTGGTATTCCCTTTGCTGAATAACTCCTCACGTGTGAATGTCGATGCAAAATATTCATTTAGTTTGTTAGCTACCTGAGCAGGATCATCAACAGTTGACCCATCAATATCAAGTGGACCAATCTGATTCATCCCCTTCCTTCTAGAGTTTACATAAGTAAAGAACTCTTTGCTGTTTTTCTTTGCATCCCTTGCCAAGGATTTCTCGTAATCTGCCTTCGCCTGCCTAACCTCCTTTGTAACTTGGTTGCATATCAACTTGTATCTATCATAGGCTTCTGTGTCATGTGTTAATTTGTAAGTATCCCATGCATTTTTCTTCTCTGCCATATGCCTCATTAGTTCATCTGACATCCATTTTGGCCTAAACCTTGAACAATATTTCTTAGTTGGTATGTAAAGCCTAGTAGCTTCCAAGATAAGTTCTTTGAATGCTTCCCATTTTGAATTTGCTGTTGGTAACATCATCAGTTGGTCCCACTGTATAGAATTTAAATACTGTCTCAGTCCATCGTAGTCGCCTTTACGGAAGCAATAACCCTTCCCTTTACCCCTAATGGTAGTTACCTCTTTGAGTAAATCCCACTTCAGCACACTGTGATCACTGCCACCTAGTGGTTCATTTATCTGCAGATTCTTAATGCATGAAGAATCACTGCTGATAATCAAATCAAGAGTATTACTCCCTCTAGTTGCCTCCTGAACATGCTGATGTAGAAAACAATCATCCAATAATCCACAAAAGCCCTGCTAGTGTGTGAGTAACCAGCCCCCAAATTCCAGTCAATATCTGGGAAATTAAAATCTCCCATTATAAGACTCTCTGATTTACTGGCCCACTCTATTTCCCTGTACAGTTCCTTA
Organism: Mastigoproctus giganteus; assembly: GCF_048544385.1. Classification (NCBI taxonomy): domain Eukaryota; kingdom Metazoa; phylum Arthropoda; class Arachnida; order Uropygi; family Thelyphonidae; genus Mastigoproctus; species Mastigoproctus giganteus. The sequence goes on from NC_143575.1 coordinate 26,554,488, forward strand.
TTATACTCATCAGAGTCATTAGGCCTATAGCACACTCCTACTCTCAATTTTGATCTCCCGATGCTTATGTCACACCAAACTGACTCAACACTGCACTGTCCAGCGATGTCGACTGGCTTCACTTCCTTGGTTTTTATGTGTTTCTTAACTAATAGCATAACCCCTCCCCCCTTCCTATCCCGTCTATCCTTTCTGTAGACGTTGTACTCCCCAAATTGCAGTTCTGCATCCCTTATATCTGTGTGACACCACGTCTCTGATATCCCAACAATATCTGCCTTTGATGTTTTGAGCAATACCTCAAATTCATCAAATTTATTTACTAAACTCCTAGCATTGGTGTACACGCAAGTATACCTGCACCTGTTTCTATTCTTAGCTACCCTAACACAACCCATGTGTTTACTTGTACCGCAATGGCTCCCAGCAGTCTCTGAAATACCATGCATCTTGTTTTTCAGGCTTCTGCTCATTCTAATAGAAGCAGTGCAAGAATCTCTTTCACCTCTGCCAGTGGCTACTGTCAATCTATTGGTCTTTGTCTCCCCCCAAGCTAGCAGTTTTCCGACCCACCTAACACTGCCTCGATAGCATCAGCAAATATTCTTGCACCCTTTCTATTTAAGTGTATCCCATCCCTGTAGAAGCAATCTCTCCTGTTAACAAGTACAGTCCAGGCTGAAAAAAATTCTACCCCTTGAGCCTTGCACAATCTTTCCAGGGCCGAATTGGTCGACAAGGCTCTCATCATATACTCCCTCCTATCGTGTCTGGGCAGAATTGCAGACACTTTCAAATTCAACCCTAATTCTCGGCTTTTGTTCAACAGTGACCTGTACTTGTTAAGTTATTCTGCCGGTCTCCTACTCTTAATATTATTAGTACCAACGTGTACAACTATATCACCTTTTGTGCCCTTAAAAGATGATATTCGCTCTACAACGTCATCAACCTTTGCCCCTGGCAGACATACCCTGGTCCTGTTCCACCTATCTTTTTTACAAAGCATGTTCCCCGTTATGCCAAACATGATCAAAAGCCTTTGAAATGTCAAGAGTAACTGCTTGAGTTTCACCGAACTTCCATTCAATAATTTGTCCATAGATGGGTAACATAAGCCAGAATATCACCAGTAGAGTGCCACTGATGGAATGCATACTGGCAATTGTTGATCAGATGGAAGGTTCCTAAGTATTTTAAGACTTGGCAGTTAATTGATTTCTCCATTACTTTAGAAAGAGTAGAAGTAATTGCAATGGGACGATAATTGGATGGGAGGGATTTGTCACCATTTTTAGGGAACTGCCTGGATATGAGCAAATTTCCAAGCAGAAGGAAAAACACCTTTGGAATAAGAAAGTGAAAAAAGGCAGCAAAGAATAGGAGTAAGTTCTGGAGCACTGGTTTTGAGAGCAAGTGGAGAAATACCATCAAGGACCTGGAGCTTTCTTAGCAATCAAGATTGTTCTAAATCCTTCTGACATCATTTTGATGGAAGACCACAGAAGGCATTGAATGGAGCGTACTGGAATGGTAGGAGATGATTTATCAAGATCATCAATAAATGAGTTGAAAGAAGAGTAGGATGCTAGCAGGTCAGCTTTATCTTTGGCTGAAATGGCAATAGAACCATCTAGTTTTTGACAGAAGTAGGAATAGAGATGGACAAAAATTGCAGCCACTAGCTTTGACAAGAGACCAGAACGTTCAACTACTATTTGGAAAAAAAGCAAGTTTTCTATTCTTTAAGACAGAATTAAGAGAAACTGTTTTTAATTGTAAAGCAGTTAATCAGAAACTGCTGTCTGATTAACTGCTTTACAATTGTTGCAAGTTGTGTGGTAGGCAGAAAATTAACCTGGAGATTTGGATAGAAGCCAATTGCAATGCCAACATTCTTATCTTGAATAGCCTTAACACCTTTATTGGAAATCCAAGGTTTAGATAAAGAACAAGATTTTAAAGTGGAGTGTAGAATAAAAGATTTCATCCCTGCAACAGTAATTTCATTGACACGATCTGAACAAACGTTGACATCAGAAAATTTTAATCAGTGATCGTCCCATTTTGGCATTCTTATAATGCCAAACAACACAAGGTTGAGAATGGCCACAAGAGAAAGGCTCCATTGAAGAAGAGACCATCACCAAGTTGTAATCTGTGGTGCCTAGAAGACCACTCACCTCAACCATATACTAGAAGGGTTGTTTGTGGGAAAAAGATCCACTGTGTTGGCTGCATGATTAGGATTGTTTAGTATTCTGGTAGGTAAATGAACAGTCTATGTGAGGTCATTAGTAATTGCAAAAGCCTCAGCATCTTGACCAGCTGGAGGGGTGACTAATGACATTGCAGGCTGTGTTAGATTGAGTAAAGTAGCTCCAGGATTTGTGTTTTAATTTTGTGATTCCAAGCCATTTCCCCGAGTTATAATTATGTGTCATCACCATGAATATTAAGTGAATTGATTGACACCTTTTTTGTAGCTGACAGTTGAGGGGTTGTGGAAATATAAATGATTATTTCTAAAGCTGTTAATGTTGTTACAGTGGGAAATGTTATAATGGCTGACATTGATTAACTCTTACTTTAACTGTCAGCTAATTCTTATTTTCTGAAAACATTTGTCCTGTCCAAGTTCTGAGTTGGACAATTATTGTGAATTTTGGACTGCTGGGAGGCTTCAGGTGGGTAAGGACTTCTTTTTTATGTGGTTCCACCAATGAATTTATTTTTAACCATTTTGGCCTTGAATTTATTTTTAACCATTTTTGGCTCTAGCACAGCAATGCTTAATCAAAATGAATGTCTGCCATCATGTCTTCTTGGTTAATATTTTCTAATATGGCATTTAAGCAGGAAATTTTGGAGGGAAAATTTTTATAGGAAGCCGCCATCATAGTTGTGATGACGTCAAGCCTCCTGCATGGTATTGGTTGAAGACGGCAAATATAGTGTAGTTTAAATTATTGGTGGCACAAGTGTGTATATATACAGGGTCCGGCAGAATGATCTGATGGTTTTGTAAATGTTGTAACGTTGGTACTATTGCACGTGGAGGGGTGAGGTAATGATGATGGTTAGTGCTACGTATCACATTTCAGTTGCCAACATGGCATGGTCGGGTGAACACCGAGCTTTCGCTATTGAAACATATTTCAAAAATAATGATTCTATTGTTGTAACAGCATTTATTTTGAAGAAATATTAACTTAGATTGGAACGTGGGCGTTCCCAGTAGGAATACGATATTGCTGTGGGTAATTTCAGAAATACAGGTTCGGCTTTGAAAATGAAATCTCCTGGATGAAAACATAGTGTAAGAATGCCCGAAAACATTGAAGCTGTCAGGTTAGCCATAAGGTGTTCTCCACGTCATTCAGCCACAAAGCATGCTCAAGCACTAGGGATTTTACATGCAGATCTGAAGTTTCATCTGTACAAATTAATGGTTGTACAGGAGTTAAGTGCAAATGACTGTGTTTCCTGCAGAGCAGCTTGTGAGGCCATTTTCGAAAACGTTGAAGCTAATGCCATTGTTCTTTCCAGTGATGATGCTCATTTTTACCTCTCACGATGTGTAAATAAGCAAAATTTTCATTATTGGTCTGACACTAACCCGTGGGAACTTCACCGTGAACGTGTGACTGTTTGGTGTGCAATTTCTAACTACGAATCATAGGCCAGTACTTTTTTGAGGAGTGCAATCATATGGTAACAGTGACTTCGAATCGATATGTGCAAATGTTGCATGACTTTTTAAGACAGAGGCTCAACGAATCTGGAGACCAGCCTATTTGGTTCCAACAAGATGGCACCACTGCCCATACGGCAAGAGCTTCTATGGATGTTATCAGAGAATTCTTCCCTGGGCATCTCATTTCACGTCATGGTGACCTTCCACGGCTGGAATGATCACCCGACCTTGTAGTGTGCAATTTCTTTGGGGCTACTTCAAAAATACAAAAATAAAGTGTTTAAAAGCAGACCGACTTCTATTGATGAACTCAAGGATGCTATCTAACAAGAAATCACAGCAATTACACAGGAAATGACCTGGCGAGTGATGACAAACTTCAGAGTGAGGCTATGAGTGTGTGAGAAAAGAGGGAAAACATTTGGATGATGTAGTTTTCTAGACAAAGTAAAATATTGTAAGTAAAATTGTAATGAGTATTCTATACAATGACATATTAAAAGTTCGAATATGATGACATTTCATTTTCACAGTCAAAATAAAACCGTCAGATCATTCTGTTGGACCCTGTATATATATATATACACTAAGTGATCACTGAATTATGACCACCAATATGAAAACTGAATGCGACCTGTTCACCACGTGAGGTACGAGAGTGCAGAGTTAGTCGACCTGTGTAGTATAGATAAGGTGTCGGTGGTTCAGTAGTTAGTAAAATTCCGAGCATAATAGGTAAAAGGAAGGATTTATTGGACTTTGATAAAGGACAGATTGTGGGTGCTCAAGGTGGTGCCTCGATTTTCCAAATGGCTGAACTGGTGGGATATTTGAGAGCTGCCTTAGTTAGTGTACCAGGACTGGCATCAAAATTATCAAACAACAACCCAATGGCAAAACTGCAAAGATCAGCGAAAGGTTGATGTTAGAGGTGAGTGCCGGGTCCGACGACACGAACAGGTGCAGCACTGTTGAGGAGTTGACTATCCGATACAACATGGGCCAACCCGGAACAATGTCTGGCATGACCATGAATTGCACGTATGGGCTATACCAGCAGATGACCCCTACAGCATCCTCTCCTAACCAAGGTTCAACGGTGTAAAAGCCTTGCCTGGTGCAAAGAGCATGCAAGTTGGAGACGTTAGAAGACTGGAAGAAGGTGTGCTGGTTGGATGAGTCATGTTATTTACTCCATGGATCAAGTCTCATGTTGTTGACGGATTTGGCATCAACAACATGAGACTTGATCCATCATGCATGGTATCAAAAGTGCAGGCCGGTGGATGTGGTTGTATGGTGTGGGGCATGTTTCACTGTCAGGAACTTGGACCCCTGGTGCATGTGGAACAACGCAACAGTGGTCTCCACTATCATCAACTGCTTGCTGACTGTTTATACCCCACTATGTTATACTTTTTCCCGAATGGCGATGGTGTCTTCCAAGATGACAAATGTGCCAAGCCATTGGGCACTGTTGTGCAGGAATAGTTTGAGGAAGACAGTTCTGACTTCCAGCATATCAATTGGCCTCCAAACTCCCCCCCCGGATATCAATCCCATAGAGCACTTGTGGGACACCATGAAAAGGCATATCAAGTATCTAGATACACCAATTACCTGCATTGCTGGTTGCATTACACTCAGCTTGGTTGGCCATATCTCCCAAATGCTTCCGACATCTTGTTGAATCAGTGCCATGTCTGACAGCTGCTGTACTGGAGGCAAAAGGAGGGTCTACGAAGTATTTTTAAGTGAGAAGATATGGCAGGAACAACAGCAGTTGCCATCTTGTTTTGTTGTTGTAATGGATTAGATATAGTTCAGTGCAAAATATTGGATTTGTGTAAAAATTCTAACTGTTGATGTTAAACTGTTATATATGTGTAGAGATAGCTCTATAGAGCTTGGTAAGGGTCATTTTTGGTCCGATAGACATCATACTTGGTGGACATGAATATCTGGCAATTACTTATTTTTGAGAATTTTCCAGCATCCCCTGGTGGTGCTTAACGGAGATACTGTATCGCAAACTTTAATTAGTTTATATGTTTGCTTGGTCACTGGGTGTAACTGCTTGGATATAGCTTGTGGAACAGATATATGCACCTGTTCCCGCTGTTATAGGAACTGATTCTTTGGAGCAGAACTGTTTTGCCAAAATTATTGGTATTCTACTGCTTTAAGGTTTTTAATCCTGGAACTGGGTGAGGGGGAACTGTTGCTTGTTGTCATTAGTGATTTGAACTGAACTCTGGAATTGGTTATCACCAAGTTGTTGGGCGTTTTGAATTGTTAATTTGCGAATAGGAGGTGAACTGTGGAATAGGCTTGTTATCCAGGTGTTGGGCAGTGGAAGAATACTATCTACTGTTTTTGAGGTGGTGGTAGTAGAGAGAGTCGTTATTATTGTCCTATACTTTAGTTTACATTTGTCTATACTGTAGTTTTGATTTAAATTGTTATAAAAATCAGATGAAAGTTCTTCTACTGTTATGTCTGGTAACCTCACTTGGCACCAGAAATTGTAGCGACTTGTATAAAGGAACCTCTGGTGGTGCTGGAGAACATTTTGGAGGAACAGTTTCCTCCTCTGGATCAGGTTCAGGATGGGCCACTATTTGTAAATAGTTCTCATGAATCAGAGCAGTCTGGTAGTGCTGCAGTTCTAGATTATATGTATGCAATTAAGTTCAATATGTTAGATAAGTTTAGGACAGGGGAAAAGGTAACTCCTTTGGTTGTCGAGTTGTCAAAAGCTTGGAACAGCAAGGAGGGGTTGGTTATTGATCTCACTATAGATAATGAAACACTTAGAACTAAGTTAGATGCTGTAGAAAAAGTGAGGATTGAGAATAGCAGTGTGCCTGCAAAGTCTCAGGCACCTACTTATGCAATTACACTTGCCTCAACGTACAAGCAAAGAGTGACTTAGGTATTAAAGGTAAACATATTATTAGCATTAGAATTAGTAGAGGCATATAATGCAAGAAAGCAAGCTTATGCAGCATCAGCCAAAAGAAAAAAAACAAAAAAAAAAAACTTCCACTTCACCCCTCCGTTCGTTCAAAATACCTCTCCAGCTGAGAGCCTTAAATTTATTTAGGCTATCAACTTCCACAAGGGATGATAGTCTGTTCCACCAACCAACTACCTGCTGGCTAAAGACAAATTTCTGCACATTTATCCTATCATCTGTCTTTCCTCAATTTGAATTTATGCCCTCTCAGGTGATTATTCTGAGCAAGTGGAAGAATCCCATCAGCATTGAGCATGCTCAAACCATTGAAGGCTTTATACACCCCTATCAGATCACCTCACCGGTGCCTAGTCTCCAGACGCTATTTACAAAATTTAAGCCTTTCTTTGTAAGAGCAACCCTTTGTTCCATTCACTAATCTTGCTACCCTTCTCTGTACTCGTTCCAGCAGCTCTACATCCTTCTTGAAATGAGGCCTTCAGACCTGTATACAGTACTCAAGGTGTGGCCTGACCATTGCCTTATACAAGGAAATAATCACCTCCTTATCCCTGCTAGAAAAATTCCTGTATATCATTGACAAGACACCATGAGCTACTCTTGCAGCCTGTCTGCACTGCTCAGAGAACTTCATATCTGCCTGCACAATTACCCCCAGGTCCTTTTCATTCTCTACCACTGTCAGTGTAGTACCACAGAGTTGATATGTTTCTCTGGGATTACTGTTTCCCATATGTAGTACTTTACATTTGTCAATGTTAAACTTCATTTGCCACCTCTTAGCCCATATGCTCAACCTTTCTGGATCCTGTTGCAGCAGCATAGCGTCAGTAGTGTCCTTAACAACCCTGCCAACCTTTGTATCATCTGCAAACTTGGACATTAAGCTTGATATACCATCATCAATATCATTTATAAATACAGAAAACAACAATGGACCCAACACTGAACCTTGAGGGATTCCACTAATAACATTAGTCTACGATGAGCAGTGTCATTGATTACCACTCTGTCTTCTCCCACTCAACCATCCCTTTATCCATAGCAGCAATTTGCCTCCAATGCCACACTGCTCCAATTTATGCAGCAGTCTTCCATGTGCAACAGTATCAAAAGCCTTTCTAAGATCCAAATATATAATATCAAAGTTATTCCCTGCATCCAGTTCTTTTGTGACTGCATCATAGTATCCAATCAACCTGGTCAGGCAAGACTTTACCTTAACAAAACCATGCTGTGTCCGAGCTATAACTGAAGTCTTATCTAGATGACCTTCAGTGCTTCTTTAACCAGTGCCTCCATTAATTTTCCTGGAACAGAAGTTAAACTCACAGGTCTATAATTACTTGTGTCAGCCTTTGATCCTCCTTTGTGAATTGGGATCACATTTACACATCTCCAGTCTATGGGTACCTCCCCTGAGTTCAAAGAAGCTCTCATAATTATGGCTAAGAGTTTGCTTACTTCCTTTGCTGCCTCCTTTAATATAACTGGATAGATTCCATCCACCCCGGGTGCTTTTTTCATGTTTATCCTCAACAATTTCTCCTTTACTTTCCTCTCAGTTATTACAAAATCATCTAGCTCACTGCCAGAGTTTACTTCACCTCTGGCATTCCCCTTCCAGGATAACTCCTCATGTGTGAATGTAGATGCAAAATACCCGTTTAGTTTGTTAGCCACCTGAGCAGGATCATCAACAGTTGAACCATCAATATCCAATGGACCAATCTCATTCATCCTTTTCCTTCTAGAGTTTACATAGGTAAAGAACTCTTTTCTGTTTTTCTTCACATCCTTTGCCAAGAATTTCTCACAGTCTGCCTTTGCCTGCCTAATCTCCTTTGTAACTTGGTTACAGACCAGCTTATATCTATCATAGGCTTCCATGTCACACATTACTTTATATGTATCCCATGCATTTTTCTTCTCTGCCATATGTCTCATTAGTTCATTAGACGCCGACAGGGCTAGCTGGGTGGGTAAAGCACCTGGCTAGCAACCCAAAGGTCGTGGGTTCGAATCCCTCCTCGGGCTTGAATCAAAGTACTGCAAAAACCTTGGGAGGTGCATTATGGCCACAGAAGCCGATGCGCCAACTAACAAAAAAAAAAAAAAAAAAAAAAAAAAAACTTCATTAGACATCCATTTAGGCCTAAACCTTGAACAATATTTATCTTGTAAAGCCTAGTAGCTTTCAAGATAAATTCTTTGAATGCTTCCCATTTTGAATACTAGCCTCTGCCAGTGGCTACTGTTAATCTATTAGTCCTTGTAGCCCCCCCAAGCTAGCAGTTTTCCGACCCACCTAACTCTGTCTTGATAGTATCAGCAAATATTCTTGCACCCTTTTTATTTAAGTGTATTCCATCCCTGTAGAAGCAATCTCTCCTGTTGACAAGTACAGACCAGGCTGAAAAAAATTCTACCCCTTGAGCCGTGTTATTGTTTGTTATTTGTTTTTAGGAGCATTAGCAACCAAGGCCATATTGCTCCAGGATATGCGGTGATCATTCCCTGACCTTTCCGCATCTTCCATATTTGGTGGTGACGAGCTCGAACCCCGGTCTAATCAAGAAGCGTGTGCTATGCACTGCTGCCCCTTCCCACCTGGCTACGGAGGCTCCTTGAGCCGTGCACAATATTTTCAGGGCCGAATTGATCGACAAGGCTCTCATCATATACTCCCTCCTATCGTGTCTGGGCACAATTGCAGACACTTTCAAATTCAACCCCAATTCATGGCTTTTTTTCAACAGTGACCTGTACTTTTTAAGTAATTCTGCCGGTCTCCTACTCTTAACATCACTAGTGCCAATGTGTACAACAATATCAACTTTATTGCCCTTAAAAGATGATATCTGCTCTACAACGTCATCAGCCTTTGCCCCTGGCAGACATACCCTGGTCCTGTTCCACCTATCCGTTTTACATAGCATGTTCCCCATTTCCCTGACAATAGTCACCAACAACTACTAGTTCCTGTGGGACCAGCGCATTCTGCCTTGGGAATTGCCGCTGTGTTGCGTGATGATCAAGTACAAGTGTCGATGTGGGCAGCTGAGAGCTTGATAGGCCCCTCAATTTAGATCCTTCGAGAGCATCCACCCTGTCCTTCAAGCTCTCATATAAGCCCATAACAACGCTGAGTTGTCGCATGATTTCCTTACATCACACACACACACAGACATCCCCCATGGCAATATCATGTCCTGTACCCGATTGCTCCACAAACATCAAGCAAACAATGCATTTTAAAAGGCTGTGATTCAGAGGGCAACTGCCCCCCTCAGTTCTCCCCTGAGCCGCAGCACTCCCACTGGCGCCTCCGTAGCCAGGTGGGCAGGAGCAGCAGTGCGTAGCACACGCTTCTTGATTAGACCGGGGTTCGAGCCCGTTACCACCAAATACGGAAGATGCAGAAAGGTCAGGGAATGACCACCGCATATCCGCGGAGAAATATGGCCTTAGTTGGTAATGCTCCTAAAAACCAAATAACAACAACAGCACTCCCATTAGCTTGAACCTTTTGCTTTGCTGCTCTGGTCTGAGTCATGATTTCGATTTAATTTCAATAAAATTTCAATTTCAGTACAAAATTATAACCCTAAACTTGTATCCCAACAGTTATAACACTATATATCTATATATATTTTTCAGTATCGAGTATTATCTATGAGTTCCGTTTATATAACTTCCATATCAAGTCATGTATTAATTAATTATGTTACGTTTGTAAAATCTAAATCGTTATATGTATTTAGTTAAAAAGTACAATTTAATTGACAATAAAGTTTAACAAGATTAATAGATTTTACTGATTAAATGACAATATTATATTATACACTATACTATACTATACTATACTAAGCTAATACTATCTAGTTATTATTGTTAAAGCTGACGAAAATAGCTTGTGTAAGACAATGAGGAGGTTAATGTGGAGGTGTCAAAGAATTTTAAACCAGAACTTAAAAAACTTAAAATGAAGTTGATAAGAAAAATACGTGATAAAGGTATTTTGATTGAAACAGCTACACAGAATGACCTAGAAAAACTTATATCTTGTAGTAAATTCAAAGAAATAAATATATCAGTGGGTTTGCCTAAGAAACTTAATCCCACATTAATAGTCTATAATATTCATAAAGATGTAAGTGATTCAGATTTCTTAGAGAATATATATGATATAAATTTGGCAGAGCATGGTATTTCGGAGGGAGAATTTAAGAGTTTGGTCAAAATTTGGTTTAAGATTAAATCACGAAATAAAAATAACTTGCATTGGATTTTTGAGACCCCAAACCAAATAAAGGAAGATTTTTATGGGACTTGGGGGTAAGGTTTATGTTAGTTGGTCCGTCCACAGTGTTTAGGATTTCTTAATAGCGTCTCGCTGTTTTAAGTGTTTGAATTATGGACACTCATCAAAAAACTGTCATCAATCGGAGAACACTTGTGGTCACTTTGGTGATTTGGGCCACCAGTTTGAAGATTTCTCTAAAAGGGATTCCCCTGTTATATCCAAATTGCAGGTCCAGAAAGAAAAAATCAGATCATTCCTATAGGGATGTTAAATGCCCCAAGTTTGTGAGAGCTCAAGAAGCTACTAAAGTTTGGACTGACTACTCTTAATTATGCTAGAGAAAGTATCAAAACCCCGCAGCTGAATTGCCAATGTGCTATTTCAGTTATGGGGGATCATTCTAAAATAATTGCACAACACAACATTAAAGTTTTGGGTTTACAAGAATTATACTCCTTTAGGGGTATTGTGAAGGTGCTTCCATTTGGATGTAGAGTTGTTTCTTCTGTTGCCGAGACTGTAGGTGTTGGAGGCAATGCCATTACTATAGTGTGGGCTGCCTTGGTGGTAGCCGATCCTCAAATTATGGTTACAAGACTCATTGGTTTATGCACAATCACACTGTATGTCTGTGGAGCGTGTGCTTTTGGAAAACTATTTCATCTCAATTTATGCTCAATGCAGTCAGTCGAGTCAAAGTATTGAGCCATTTCTCAATTACATAGAAAATGTGCTGTTTAGATTAGCTGGTTATCCAATTTTTTTTTATGATGGATGCAAATGCTAAGTCTCCTTTTTGGAATAGTCCTGTTCTGGACCATAAGGGTGAATTACTTGAAGACTTTATTTGGTCAAAGAATCTTATTTTGTGGAATTCTCCAGGTCATCCACCCACCTTTGTCTTGGCACAGGGTCAATCTTTGATTGATATCGCCTTTTCAAATTTGACTTTTGGGGGCCATATCTCTAGTTGGTTGGTGCATACCTCGTGGTGCTCTAGTGATCACAATGTGATCACTTTTGATCTTGATCCTGTGTCTAACCCACATATCTTTAGATGTTCTTATCACTTGCCATGATACAGGACTAAAGAGGCAGATTGGGATGCCTTCGACAATAAGTCACGCAAACTTGCCTGTCCTGTAAATATTGATCGTATTAGTTGTGTGGCTGCTAATGCTCAGGAGGATGCAGTTCAGAAGTTGATTAAGAGTGTCTGTGACTTTATCCTAAAAAAGAAAAAGAATAAATAAAACTTTGTCCTATAGTGGACACAAAACCTCAAGAGGCTGAGAGACAACCTTAAAACTGCTATGCGGAACTATCAGCGAGCTAAGCGGGCTAGCAGACTTAGGATTGAAATTGATAGGTTGGAGGAGGTGTATAAAGCAGATCGGAGGCTGTATTTCAATGCTGTTTACAAAGAAAAAAGAACCGCTTGGGAGATAGATTTGTTCATTCATCCTGGCAACTTGAATTCATCGATTTCTTCTAGTGATGGTTTGGAGACCCTGGATTGGAGTGAATCCATTAATGTTCTTCTTGATAATATTATTCAACAAGATGTTCCATCCCCTCAGGAACCGGAACGGTCCATTCTGGACCGTTCCGGTTCCTGAGGGTTCCAGTTGCAGGTTTGTCCCCAAATTATACTAAATTTGCTAAACAAATGCCTGTGTGATGGGGGTTTTCCAAAATCTTGGAAGGGGGCACATCTAAAACTTTTGCTTAAAAGTTTTGATAAACATACAAATGACTCATCTTCTTATAGACACAGGGGCCAGGGAACCTGATGTCCCCTGCCCCCTGGCTGCAAAGTCGCCAGGTGCCAGCACTCAGCACAATAACATACATATCTTCACACCTACGTACACACAGTTGCCGGTCTTGGCCTTTTGCCTTTTCAGATGCTACAGCAGTATATAGGGGGAACCCTGGAGACCGCAATTAAACAAATACACCTTGACATCTTGACCAGCTGGAGTTGTAAACATTAAAATTGTAATCATGAAGGGAAATTACCTTGCTGTTAAGAAAGTTGGTCTGGAGAAAGTCAAGTTTCAAAGAGAGGAAGTGAAAGAGTTCCAAGTGATTAATGGAGTTGGGAGAATGGTAGAGGCAACAGATGAATTTGACAGAATGTGGTAGAGAGATTTAAGCCAGAGAAGATCGAAAATAGGAGATTCCAAATTATGGTCTCTGACAGGGAATATCAGAACAGACATATGCACAAGTTACACCTTTGGGATGAAGGAAATCATGCAACAAATAATTTGGACAACTGAGATGAGCAGTGGTTGAATCAACCAATAACTGGGATTCAGTCAGAAAAAATACCTGGGGTTAGAACTGAGACCACATATGTTGAAACGAACAAGGGGGTGTTTGGGAGGTTTAGATCTTTTTGGAAATAAGTTTGTTTTATTAGTTTGACAATTCATGATGTTTTCAGTAGTAAGAAAAGGTGGGGAGGACAGCTGTATGAAGTAATGAAATTTTTGAATATGGCATACACATGGCAAGAATATACCCAGCTCCTTGACATAATATGGCCCCGAAAATGTCCCCCCCACATACACACTACTCAGACTCCCTCCAGTCACTGTCTGACAGAGTAGAGGGAACATGATTATACACTAGCTGATCTGGAAACCTCCTAGAGAGTTATCGATGGGTTTGGTTCAGTGGACTACCTAGCAACCTTCCTGAAAATGCCATTTCAGAGCGGCACCCTCGAAATGTAAGGAAGATTGGATTTCACCCTGATGTCCATCATAACTTCAAAAGACATCAATCATACTACATCATGTACCCATGGTCACTAACAGTCCCACCATTGTTGAAGGTGGAAGCAGAGGATTTGGCTGTCGCAGACCAACTGTACTTTGCCAAAATTAGGTCTACTTGACTTGAGCATCATGCGAATATCAGTTGCACCAGTGGTTTAGACTCTCAGGTAGCAAGCCCAGCTTGGCATACCTAAGAGAACGTCTGCAGCAGCCTCAAGGATCACATTATAATCCACAGAAATTTAATTCTTATTCTATCAACTATCTTTTTCATTTTCAGCCTTCGACCCACACACACACAGCACTAAGTACAAAATTGAAGAATGCAGAGATGTGTAAAATAATTGACAGTCGTGCTATGTAAAGTTTTAACTTTAAAAGAAGGAAGAGAAGTATAATTCATGCCATTACAGAAAAAATATTTCATTTTTTGGTAATGGGTATCCCTTGATGTATAGGATTAATGTATTTTTGGAAATTTTTGCATGAAGTGAAAACTTGTATTCCTGAAATCATTTTTCCACAGAAACAAATGTAATAAAATCAGCTTACCTATGGATCAGTATCCCCCCCCCACATATACACCTGTATTTCAAGTTATAAACAGCACAAGAAGATATCACGATATAATTTGAACATCCAAAATCTTGCAATTCATTATCATGCTATTTTTGAGCAATCTGATAAATCTGACAAACAGCTGAAATTTAGCAGATTATTTCTTAGATTGACCAATTGCCCAAGTAGCACATCCTGTGCAAGCTAGAGATTTCATGTCAAAATTAATAAAATTTGACTCTTTTAATAAATTAATAAATCACAAGTCAAAAAACAAGGATACTGATTAACCTTTAATCAGTGGATGTTAACATTTTTCTGTAATCAATTGTTGAATATTTCTAATCATTGCATATAACTTTCAAAGCAAAAAATTATAAAGTATTTTATTTCATATCATTTTCAGTTCAACTACATATAGTTGAACTGATATTTTTGATTTTGACTACATTTTTACTGTACATCAAATTTTGTTTGTTTATTCATTCAACATATGCTGTAACAGTTTGTTTTTGTAATTTTGAGAAATGCTCATTTATTTTCAGCTCTTAATGTGGAGCAGGATTTAATTTCCTATCAAGAAACATTACCTGTAAATGTTTTAGAGGTAAGTGACGTGTAAATATATTGTTTAAGGTTATTTTAACCACAAGGTGAGGTGCATAACTTAACAGTATTAAGTGCAGTGTTAACTGATGTTTAAGGTTATACTCTTTCATTACTGTAAAACTTGGAAAAAATTTGATATTTCTCTTTTTTAGCACTATAGCTCATTCAGTGAACTTCATAATATAGTGCTAATTACAGCAGTGTATGCTGGCATAGAGCACTTGCATGAACTGGTAACAAATTTGATTTAACTATAGAGCAACTGAGAGGAGAGGGTGGAGGTGATGTGAGAGAGAGAGAGAGAGAGAGAGAGAGAGAGAGACCAGTGTGTACAAGTACAACTGGAAAAATGTGTTTGATTACATTTGTGAAAAATTTTACCTTGTTTGTGTGGAATTAAATTTTGTATTTTCAATACATCTTTGTCAAGCCAAGTTGACAAATGAAAGATATAAAATTTTATCACATATTTCCATGTTTGAATTGGAACAGTTTGGTGCTTTTATTTTTATTATTATTTTTTATGCTTTATTTTAGTATCTGGTTGTGAGTGATATTTTCTTTTCAAGTAGCTTCCATAATTAATCTTTTCTGTAAATAGTGACTTATTTATATGTGCACGCAAAAAATAAAATGGGGGGGGGGGAAATGATCGCACAACCAAGGTAAAACTTCCCAACTGTAGCCAAACATTTTTTTCAACTGAGCTTGAACACTGGGAATTTTTCTACCACTCTGAGCTGCTCTGAAAAAGGAGATCAGGCTGGTCAGTGGTTCATGTAGTGTAATTAGCAAGAGCAATTTGCACTTAGTTTCAGTTTATTGAAAGCAATAATGCAATAAAGACAGAAATGTCTTTATTGCCTGGATCACAAGTATTAAATAGCAAATAAATCCCAAGAGACATGGATTCTCTTTTAAACACACACACACACAGTGTAGAAGAATTATGATATTAAACAACAACATTATTTTAATGTATTATCATATTTGATATACATTTTGTGTATCAAACTGTACAACTAGGTTGCTAGGTTTTATTTTTGTCTAATGGGACAAAAACAAAACTTAGCAATCTTATGTGCATGAAATTTTCAACAGCACAGTTATCTTTCTTGTATTGACTAAATTAATGCATTAACTGTGTACTACAATGAAATTAAAAGGTTGGTAATATTTTAAATGAGAATTAAGAAACTTCTGCCAGTATTAATAAGAGTGGCTGAATAAATTTCTCTTGATTAAATTAATATAAACATATTCTAATCTTGTACAGATACTTTGAATTCATTTAAATTGAAATGGATGTATTTTATTCCTTCTGATGAACTTTGAATTTACTAGGTTTACTGTAATGGAAATTGCTGGGAAAATAATTTTCGCACAGTCAAACTTCTCTAACAAAAGACTTCAAGAATATATTCTTTTTGTTAACATTAGGAT
Source organism: Mastigoproctus giganteus (assembly GCF_048544385.1). Lineage (NCBI taxonomy): Eukaryota > Metazoa > Arthropoda > Arachnida > Uropygi > Thelyphonidae > Mastigoproctus > Mastigoproctus giganteus. The sequence goes on from NC_143575.1 coordinate 26,570,870, forward strand.
ACCGTTAGGATTTTAAAAATATTAACAATATTTCAAAAATTAATAAGGACTCAATATTTCTCTTAGGTTACTGACTAGGAGAAATATTAAGTTCTCTGTCAAATCTTAGGAAGAATCCATGTGCAAATATATTCATTAGATTATCAGAAAAAATAACTCAGATAAGTCCCTGTGACTTTGTTATAACTTTTCATTTAATTAGATATCATGCAGCCTCTATAACAAAGATCATATGAATCTGCAACAAAATGTAAAATACATTTTTTTAAGTAAAACCTTGGATGCAGCTCTAATCAAAAACAAGTTGAATCTATACAGACCTTTCAGGAAATGTTCTCCTATTTTTGGGATGCATCTGAGGAAAGGAGAACATAATTTAATATCCTGAAGGTTCTGTTCCATTGCAGATAAATTATTTTTGTTGGAGCCACATCCAACTTTTTCTAAGGTCATTATTTCCAACCATAGAAGGGTCTTTCTACTGGAGATTCAAAAATTTTGTTACAGAGATTATATTTTGCTCAAGTAAACAAAAGTATTTTTATAACATTGGCATTAATGACCCCAAAGCGTGCACTTATAATTGTTAAGAGTACAGGAGGGCCTCGATTAACATGATTAATTCGTCCCGTGAGCGCATCGCGCAAAACGGAAACGCGTTAATCGAATATAATAACCAATAGGAAAAATTATAATTGGTCCTTGACCTTCTGGAATGTCCATAAAGAATTTTAAAAATACCTTTTAAATAACTTTTTAACTGTATACAATGTAAAAGATAATGAAAATAATTATGGAATTAAATGTTTATTGCATAAAACAGCGGTTCCCAAACTGTGCGCTGCGGAATATTTTAAATTTTTGAGGGAAACACAGCGATACTCAACATCTGTCGGACACCGTGCGAACTACTAGCACGAGGTAGTGCACAGTTTCAACATTTCTTATTAAGTTGTTTGGACCTAACTACTAAGCGGAACTGTTAGGTATTTCTTTTGGTCTGAGTGCATCTTGAAAAAATTACTGAGACACTAAGAGCGCCGTGAACCGAGAAAGTTTGGGAACCTCTGACATAAAATACACAATGAAGAAATGACTGTTGCGGAAATATTTGAACAGTGTTGACTTTCTCTTTTCATCAATCAATTTCCGATAGCCGACAACAATCTTCTCTAGGCCCTGGCGAAATAAATATCGCATAGAACATCAAACCTTTTGTTTGAGGTTCTATGCGATACAAAATATTTCATCTAATTCTTTTATCGTTATCTCCTTCGCGGTAACATTTTCATCTGGCTCATTTAAAAATTTGAATTTTTATGCAAGTGTGCATTGACTTTATTAGCAGGAGACAAACAAGTAACACGTCTTCTTCCGATTGAACACACCGAGGCGGGCAGCAGGCAAACGTTTGTTTATTGGCCGTACTACGTGCGGTAAGCTTAACGTGTAATTCAAAATCTTTTTCAACTATCGCATAAAAAAAAGAGATCGTGTTAACTGGAAATTTGCATCGTGAAAAGTGGTATAATTTTTCGTATAACGTTAACTGAAATTCGCGTTAATCGAACTCGCGTTATGCGAGGCCTTCCTGTATTATGTTTGTAGAAGTGTGTATGTTCATGGGTCAGTTCACATCTGCTGGCGGGCGCCTTCGTAGCCAGGTGGGAAGGAGCAGCAGTGCGTAGCACACGCTTCTTGATTAGACCGGGGTTCGAGCCCGTCACCACCAAATACGGAGGATGCGGAAAGGTCAGGAAATGACCACCGCATATCCCGGAGCAATATGGCCTTAGTTGCTAATGCTCCTAAAAACCAAACAACAACAACAACAACAACATCTGCTGGCTGAAAAATCTGGAATAGTCACAGGGAAAAACCGTACACCCTTTGTCCGAGATTGGCAGACTACAGCCTTGAATGAAGAGAACAAATGCACGTGTAGTAAATGACCAAATGTTTCAATTTTGGCAATTTGTCATTTCCTGTGAATAGCATTTTATTTGGATCAGAAACTAAAAGTTTTATGAAAATTGTAGATACATTGATTGGAGCTGAAACACTTGAAAGCCTTTCCTCAAGGCGACCATTTCTTTTCTGAATTTTTACAAACGAGAAATTGCTCATTGCCAAATATGCCTTTTGGTTTACTATACTAAGAAATAATACCTCACTATTTTGTACTCTGCTGGAATTTAATGCATGTCATTTTGAGAATTAATCAAATTCTCATTGTGAAAATATACTTAATTGAAAAACACTAAAATTCATTAAATCTTAAGTGACTATGACTTATTGTCTATTATGTTATTTCTTAGTACAATGAACTTTTGTTTATTGTGCTAAGAATTAACATAAACACTAAGCATTATAGTCTTTCTGGCTCCATTGGAGGATGGGTCTGGGCAGTGCCGTTGTGGTATGGTAGGCATCCAGGCAAATGCCCAGGATGCCATTTGGATAGGGGTGCTTCACCGTGTGGATTATTTAATTTTATGGGTAATCCATATGCCCTAGGCAAATGCTTGATTTGCCTAGGGCAAATCAAGCATTTGCATAGTCACTTAAGATTTAACGAATTTTAGTGTTTTTCATTTAAGTATATTTTCACAATGTTTGCCTACGGCATAAAAATATCTCACAACGGGACTGGGTATAGGGCAATATACCTGTCTAATATTCTACCTATGAACTACCCCAACGTTATTCAGTTTCACAATTCAAACCAATCAAGAAAATGATTTTTGTGGAAATACAAAATGCAGATGTGATGACTAACAGGTTCTTGAGCTGCACCTTCCCTTTTTCTGATGTTTCCAGATAAGAGTGTTTCTAAAAATCAAAATAATTCTGCAGTTATTGTGGGTTCCCCAAGTTTAAAGACACAAGCCCAGAAACTTTCTGTCATATATTGATGAAAATTGTGCCATTGATATGAAGTTCAAAGTTACACGGTTGGTAAGGCACGTAAAACGTGCCTTAGCTGAAATCTGAAGGGCGTGACAATATAAATACTGCTGTGAAATACATATAAAAATTTGTGGAAACCATTTTAAAACGCTTGACTTACCTGCTAACTTTATCTTCTGTCTTTTAAATGGATTCTATTCTCTGGTTGTATAAATACTGCATTCTTCAAAATTAAGTTTAACTTTAAACATTTAGCTTTAATTTCTCCAGAAAATTTAAACAAAATAAATACAGTCAGGTCTCCATATCATACTGAAAATTTGGCTGCTGCTTGCTGCATTCACCCAGTGAACAGCATTAGAGTAGGATGGCTTGTGACTTTTTTATGTGTCTGCGTTAGGCTACTTGTGCTTAAAATATTACTGTTATTATGTGAATACCCCATGGGTTCTAAATGAAGTGCATCTAGTAATGGACAAAGGCCTAAAAGGGCCAAGAAAATGATGACTTTGAAGAAAGTGCAGATCTTAGATAAATGTTGAGAAGGACTCACATATGCGGCCATAGCCCGCATGTTTGGTATCAATGAAAGTTCTGTACGATACATAAGGAAACAAAAAAAATGCACCTTATGTACATGATAAAAGTGGAGAATACACTGTTCATTTGGATTGAGGACCAGCGCAAGAAAAACAACTTGCCTGTGAACATTGGTATGATTTCCACTAAGGCCCTCGTTCTTTACAACAGATTTAACACCCTGTACCAGCAGCACTGTGGAAACCACTTTCATTGCCAGCAAAGGCTGGTTCCAGAAATTGAAGAGGCGTTATTCACTCTGTAATGTAAAGATTGTGGGGAGTCTGGTTCAGCTGATCACGAGACTGCTAAGGACTACCCTGTACCCTGCATGACTCAAGAAGCTCATCGACAAGAAGGGATATAAACCTGAACAGGTTTTCAGTGCCAATGAGACAATTATTCTGGAAGAAGATGCCTCAGTGCACCTATATAGCCAATAAAGAGCAGAAGGCCCAGGATTCAAGGCAGAAGTCTCAATGTTAACTAACCCTGCTTCTTCTCCAGCCTCTGAGCCCCTTACTACTGAGGAATACTGAATCCAATGATGAATACCCTGGTGCGTGTCTTGTTCTTAGCTATGTAATAAATTTTGATACAGTATTTTCGAAACATGGGTCTAATTTGTTACTCATTATTGTAAAACACAATTAAAACCTTTTAAACACATTTAAACATTTTTCTGCTAATTGTAAATGGTTGCGTAAGTGTTTAGGCATATGTAGAAAACATATCGGGCTATTTGGGCGAGAGTACAGATTTTTGCGGAATTTCACGTTTTGTGGAAGTGCTGATATATAACCCCCGTGAATATGGAGACCTGACTGTACATCACTTATAACTTCTTTAACTTTACAAATAAATTATATCAGTATCAAAACCTTTTTAAAAAACTCACTTAAAATGCATTCATTTTATTTTCACTTTCTCTGATTTTTTTTTTTTTTTTTTTTTTTTTTTTTTTTTTTGCAGCATTATCAGCAGCATACTGGTTTGATTTTCAAAACATTCATTTTCTACCTCATTCAGTGTGTTCATTATCCCCAGTGTGATGAAGAATGTGACATGTGATGGCGAAAGTGACAGAGATTACAAAATTATAATTTAACTTGCTACAGAAAATAATATATAAAGATAATAATACGATTATAGGAAGTCTGGGAAAGAGAACTCAAATGATGATGATGCTTGAAACAATTTTTATTTAAGAAAGGTGTCAAAAATGTAATTAATGCAATTGACCTTGTCAATTGCATTAATTCATTAGGAAATTGTCATGGACCTTTCAGAATTACAGGCACTAGACAATTATCCAACTTGTCTAGACATAAATTCTGCCCTGGTCATTAGCACAAAACTTGCATCTTACAAGCATAGTGGATGAGATAAATATTTTGCTGGCTTCTAATGATATATGGCATATGGGATTAGCATGATATGTAATAACACTTGGAGTGATTGCCATACTGACTACAATCAGGACAACAATAACATAAAACCAATGAGACGAGCATTGAAGAAAATAATAATATTTATACATACTGTGAATATGCAAATTCATATCCAGATTAAAAATGGGCAGGAATATTGAATCAATCCAGATATGTGACAGTCAGATATACAGACGTTGACTGTTATGAAATGTGGTAAAAGTTCAAGGAATGACTGAGTTAAAACTCAACTTACCAGTTATATCCTTTGTTCCTTCAGAGTGGCATCGTTGGGCAATTCTACACAAAGCCATTCGCTTCTACCATGACTGGAAGCTTTTCTGGAACTTGTTTACTGATGATTTTTGTACCCTCATTGCTGATGGACTTCCACCAAGGATCCCGAATGTGTCCCTTTCAGCAAAGTTTTGATAGTTGGGGATAGAAAGAAATCAGGCAGAGCCAAAGCAGGAGAATGGGGAAGATGTTCCATCTGAAGAATCCACTATTTCTTCAGAAATTTCCTCACAAACACTGATTCATAGGGCATTATCAGTGAAGCTATTTCTAATAATCCTTTGATGATCTATCCCCCCCTCCTGCACCAATTTGACTCCATCTGATTGCTGTTCCCATATATCAAAACTTTTCTGAAAAGGACACATTTTGGATAATTGGAGAAAATCTAATACATTGAGAGCACCAAAATCAATATCAAAAATGATTTTTGGATATATTTTCAACCATGGCAGAAGAGAATGGCTTCATGTAAAGCTGCCTAAGGTTTAAAAGGGGGTAAAGGAAATAATTGGTAAGTTCAGTTTTAACTTATAAAATAATTTCTGGAATTTTCTAGCTACACCTCATATAGCAGTTAGAACTTAAGATTTTTTTTTTTTTTATTTTTCTGTCAATTGAAAAACTTGATCATACAACTTAATATAGTTTTGAGGTGGGAAGGCACTCGTGTTTTTAAAATTCTTTTTATTTGAACTGTTTGTTCTATAAAATTGGCCGTGTACCACAGTTTAGGAAATTCTGCGACTGCTTTTATTACTCTACAGTTTTAGTATACCATTTATCTAAATTTAATGATGACTATTGAGAAATATGCTTTATCATATCAAGTTCAATTCTTCCCCCCCCCCCCGCACATTCCATTAAACTAGCAAATGTACCTACATTATTATTGAATATATAGCAGGGTGACAGAACAGGGAATTGAGAAAAACTATATGACTGTGCATATCAAGTTTTTTACTTATTTAGAGAGGTCTCAGTTGAAATGCTGTTGGAGACTGGAGAAAATAGTTTTTCAGCCAACATCAGCAAGCAGATCAGTATGTGAATGCCCTCATTTGCAGACATAATATTTGATGATCATATGAACTGGCACGCTATAATCAAAGTAATTGATGAAAAAAAAAAAAAAAGCCTGCATTCTTAAATGCAGCAGTTTCTCACAAAAGCAGGACATTTCTATATTTTACAGCCAGCATATTTTATGGGATTTATATATCAGTATATAGAATCATAAAGAAATATTAAATTTCCAGTAATTATATTTGTTAATATTACAAATATAATTATTATTTATATATATATAAATTTAGTCAATTGCAAACTTCTTTTTACAGGCCTTGGGATTTGATCCTGATAATATGAGAGTTTTAAGTCCAGAAGAACTAATAAAGGTCAGTACTAAATAAGCTTGAAGCAATAGTATAAGCAAAATTTGCTGCTTTTTATCTAATCCACATGGTGAAACACTTTTGCATGTTATAATGTCAAAATTTAAACTTTGAAGATTTTTCAAGTTCTTGTGTGCTAATTTTAGTCACATGAAATCAAATCCTCCCCAATTCAATTATAATTCAATAAAAATATAATATAAGGGAAACCATGTTTAATTAACCTGATTAGCTATTTTTACAAAGTTACTCATGAGCTGAATGTAGAAAATAATTTCAATATTGTTTATTAACAAAGTATTTGAATCAGCCCTTCATGAGAGGCTGCTGCTGTGTAAGTTGGAACATGATGGGATTGTGGGTAGGATTTTAAGATTGATTGTAAGGTGGCAGAGGGTTGTACAAAACCCTGTACACTTGGATTAAAACAGACAGAGGAAGAAAGGATATGGGAGTCACAATGTGTGTAGGATTCTAAGATGGATTGTAAGGTGGCAGAGGGTTGTACAAAACCCTGTACACTTGGATTAAAACAGACAGAGGAAGAAAGGATATGGGAGTCACAATATGAACAGACATGAAGTTATCTGAGCAGTGTAGACTGACAAAGAAAACCCATGGTGTCCTATTTATGATTTATCGAACATTTGCATGGTGAGATCTGTGAAAAGGCACCCATATGAGGTGCCTCCGTAGCCAGGTGGGAAGGAGCAGCAGTGCGTAGCACACGCTTCTTGATTAGACCAGGGTTCGAGCTCGTCACCACCAAATACGGAGGATGCGGAAAGGTCAGGGAATGACCACTGCATATTCCCAAAGCAATATGGCCTTAGTTGCTAATGCTCCTAAAAACCAAATAACAAACAAACAACAAAGCACCCGTATGAGGAAAGACCTCAGATATAACTTCAGTAATTTCCATGAAAAAGTTGTTAATTGTTGAATAGTTTTATTAGCATTAATAGAGGCATATGATGCAAGAAAGCAAGCTTATATAGCATGAGCCAAAAAAAAATTAAAATAAAACCCCTTCCCGTTCCACCCATCCAGTCACTCCAAATATTTGTCTAGTTCTGCCTTGAACTTATTTAAGTTGCTGACCACCACTACAACAGATGAAGGTTTGTTCATCTGTTTGTTCATGAATTTCCACACATCTATTCTACAATTGTCTTTCCTCAATTTGAATTTAGGCCCCTCAGGTGAGGAAGAATCCCATTAGCATTGAGCTTGCTCAATCCATTCAGGGCCTTATACACCTCAATTAGATCACCTCACAGGTGCCCAGTGTCCAGAAGCTGCAGTTTGCAGAATTTAAGCCTATCTTGGTAGCACCAACCTTTTGTTCTCACTCACCAGTCTTGTTGCCCTTCTCTATACTTGTTCCAGCAGCTTGACACCTTTCCTAAATGAGGCCTCCAGACCTGTATACAGTACTCAAGATATGGCCTGACCATTGCCTTATACAAGGGGACAATCATTCCCTTATCCCTGGTAGCAAAATTCCTGTATATCATTGACAAGACACTATGAGCTACTCTTGCAGACTGTCTGCACTGCTCAGAAAACTTCATATCTGACTGCACAATTACCCCAGGTCCTTTTCATTCTCTACCACTGTCAGTGTAGTACCACACAGTTGATACGTTACTCTGAGGTTACTTCTACCCATATGCAGTACTTTACATTTGTCAATGTTAAACTTCATTTGCCACCTCTCAGCCCATCTGCTCAACTTTTTCAGATCCTGTTGCAGTAGCTTACTATCATTACTGTCATTAACCACCCTGCCAACCTTCGTATCGTCTGCAAACTTAGACATTAACCCTAATATACCTTCATCAATATCATTGATAAAAACCGAAAATAACAATGGGCCGAACACTGGGGGACTCCACTAAAGCATTAGTCCATGAAGAGCAGTGTCCATTGATAACCACTCTCTGTCTTCTCCCACTCAACCATCCTTTTATCCATTGTAGCAACTTGCCCTTAATGCCATACTGCTCCAATTTGTACAGTTATGCTTTAATACTATTAATAGACTTTCTAAAGAAAGTGGGAAATGGCATTTAAAAAGTAATGATACTGTGACTACATAATAGAGTTGGGTTAAAAATCCACCAATTAAGTGACATTTTGTAAAATTGTTCATTGTTGTGTTGGGGAAGTCTCAAATTGTGAATAAAAGTCTTTTGGTAGGTAGAGCTAATTTTAAACTGTCAGAAAGAGAGAATAATAAAATAAAATAAATAATATAATAAAATAAAATTAAAAACAAATAGTAGTAGTAGTAGTAGTAGTGGCACTTGATGCAAGAAAGCAAGTGTAGGAGCTTATGCAGCATCAGCCAAAAAAAAAAAAAAAAAAAAAAAATCACACCATACCCTCCAATTGCCTGTCCAGTTCCTCCTTAAATTTATTTAACCTATCAACTTCCACAACGACAGATGGAAGTTTGTTCCAGCAATTAACCACCCGCTGGCTAAAGGCAAATTTCCGCACATCTATTCTACATCTATCCTTTCTTAATTTGAACTTATGTTCCCGTAGGTTCGTATTCTGAACAAGTGGGAGGATCCCATCAGAATTCAGCGTGCTCAACCCATTCAAGGCCTTATAGACCTCAATCAGATCACCGCGCAGGTGCCTAGTCTCCAGCCACTGCAATTTGCAGAACTTAAGCCTCTCTTGGTAAGAGGATCCCTTCATTCCCCTCACCAATCGTGTTGCTCTTCTCTGTACACGCTCAAGCAAATCTACATCCTTCCTAAAATGAGGCCTCCAGACCTGTACGCAGTACTCAAGGCGTGGCCTGACCATTGCCTTATACAGAGGGACAATCACCTCCTTTTCCCTGCTAGCAAAATTCCTATATATCATTGACAAAACCCCATGACCTGCCCTAGCAGCCTGTCTACATTGCTCAGAAAACTTCATATCTGACTGCACAATTACTCCCAGGTCTTTTTCATTTTCTACCACCTTAAGTGTAGTACCACACAGTTGGTACGTTTCTCTCGGGTTACTTCTACCCATATGCAGTACTTTGCATTTGTCAAGGTTAAACTTCAGTTGCCACTTCTTAGCCCATCTGCCCAAATTATCTAGATCCTGTTGCAGTAGCACACTGCCATTACTGTCATTAACAACCCTGCCAACCTTCGTGTCATCTGCAAACTTCGACATTAAGCCTGATATACCTTCATCAATATCATTGATAAATATACAAAACAACAGTGGACCCAACACCGAACCCTGTGGGACTCCACTAATAACATTAGTCCACGAAGAGCAGCACCCATTGATTACCACCCTCTGTCTTCTCCCACTTAACCATCCTTTTATTCATTGTAGCAACTTACCCTTAATACCATTCTGCTCCAATTTGTACAGTAGTCTTCCATGCGCAACAGTGTCAAAAGCTTTCCTGAAATCCAAGTATATGATATCAAAATTATTTTTGCATCCAGTTCCTTTGTGACCACATCATAATAACCAATCAAATTTGTCAGACAAGACTTTCCCTTAACAAACCCATGCTGTGTCTGAATTATTGCTGCAGTCTTGTCTAGATGATCCTGCAATGCATCTTTAACCAGTGACTCCATTATTTTACCCGGAACAGAAGTTAAACTAACTGGTCTGTAATTATTCGTGTCACCCTTCGAACCTCCTTTGTGAATTGGGGATACATTTGCACATCTCCAGTCCGTGGGAACCTCCCCTGAATCCAAGGATGCTCTCATAATTATGGCTAAGGGTTTGCTTAGTTGCTTTGCCGCCTCCTTTAATATAACTGGATAGATCCCATCCGCCCCAGGTGCCTTTCTTATGTTTAACTTCAACAATTTCTCCTCCACTTTGCTCTCAGTTATTACAAAATCATTAAGCACACTGCTACAATTTGATAACCTTCTTCCATTTTCAAACTGTAATGATTCCTCACGTGTGAATGTAGATGCAAAATACTCATTCAGTTGTTTTGCTATCTGAGCAGGATCATCAACAGTCGAACCGTCGATATCAAGTGGACCAATCAGATTCATCCCCTTCCTTTTAGAGTTTATATAAGTAAAGAAATCCTTGCTGTTTTCCTTAGCATCCTTTGCCAAAGATTTCTCTTAATCTGCCTTCGCCTGCCTAACCTCCTTTGTGACCTGATTACAGACTAGCTTATATCTGCCATCCGCTTCTGAGTCGCTTCATAATTTATATGCATCCCATGCATTTTTTTTTTCTCTGTCACAAGTCTCATCTGTTCATTTGATAACTATTTAGGCCTAAACTTTGAACAATATTTCTTAATAGGTATGAAACTTTTAGTAGCTTCCACGATTAATTCCTTGAATGCTTCCCACTTAGAATTTACTGTTTGTAACATCGTCAGTCGATCCCACTGTACAGAATTTAAAAACTGTCTGAGACCCCTGTACTCCCCTTTACGGAAGCAAAAACCCTTTCCTTTACCCCTGACGGTAGTTACCTCTTTGAGTAAATCCCACTTCAGCACACTGTGATCACTGCCACCTAGTGGTTCCTTTATCTGCAAATTCTTAATACACGAATGATCACTGCTGATAACCAGATCAAGAGTATTACTTTCTCTGGTTGCCTCTCGAACATGCTGCTGCAGAAAACAATCATCCAATAAATCCACAAAAGTCTGACTAGTGTGTGAGTGACCAACCCACAAGTTCCAGTCAATATCTGGGAAGTTAAAATCCCCCATTATAAGACATTCTGATTTACTGGCCCACTCTATTTCTCTGTACAATTGTTCATTGTACTCATTCGAGTCATTAGGCCTATAACACACTCCTACTCTTATCTTTGCTTTTGCAGTGCTTATGTCACACCAAACTGACTCAACAGTGCACTGTCCATCTATATCAACTGGATGCACTTCTTTTGATTTTATGTTTTTCTTAATTAACTGCATAACACCTCCTCCCTTTCTGTCCTGTCTATCCTTTCTGTACACATAGTACTCCCCAAATTCCAGTTCTGCATTCCTTATATCTTTGTGACACCACGTCTCTGCTATCCCAACAATATCCGCCTTTGATGTCTTGACCAACACTTCAAATTCATCAAATTTATTTACTATACTTCTAGCATTGGTATACATGCTCCTATGCCTATTCCTTGTTACCCTAACACATCCCATATACCCAACTATTCCAGGATGACTGCCATCCGTCCCTGAAACCCCCAACACCCCTCGCTCCAGGTCGCTTCTTATTCTAATAGAAGTTGTGCAAGAATCACCTTCACCTCTGCCTGCGGTTACTGTTAAACCGCAGTTACTGTGAAGGGAGTCAAATAACCTATTTGACTCCCTTCTCATGTAAGTACCTATCCAGTTGACCTCTGAATCTTCCCAAGAATACCCTAACATCGTTTTCCAACAATTAAACCAGCTATGCTTTATGACTGGAAAGTTGTTGGAGAGGCCTTCATCCTGCAGTGGATTCAAAATGGCTGATGATGATGATGCTTTATGATTTGAGATACCATCTTATTTTGAGGAGACTAGGTCTTTTCTTCTGCAGAACAATCACAGGTTAATATCTGGAATGTAGTGACACTGTTATTCCTTCTTTTCAGTGCTTCTAATTTTATAGCCTTTGCCACTTTTGTTAGGATTCCATAATCTTAGTGACACTGCATTTTATTATCAAAAGATAGTGTGTAAAGGCTCTCTGATCATATAATAAAATTATATATTTTTTTAGGTGGAGTGCTATTGATTTAATTTACCTCCAAACCGTGAGAATAAAACTTGGTTACCACTTTAATATCATTAAAATAGGACTGGTCAGATTTTTTTGTTAAGCAAGATCTACTTCTAATTTTATCAGAACTCAATGACATGACTGTATGGTCAACTTATTCTTTTTTTTTTTTTTTTTTTTTTTTGCTTGTCACTACCAAGTGAATAGTTTAAGGTTTCTGTTTGTGAGAATGTATAACTAACATCATATTTGTAACATTTACCCATTTCTATAATTGCTACAGTGCCTTAGCTGTCCACTGGGGATCTGCAGTTGAAGTTTTGCTAATATTAATAAATACACAAATAGGAAAAGCAGAGCATTTATTGTGGTGCTCAAAAAAAATTGCATCTCCTCATTTTTTAGGTTGTCCTTATACTGGCAGCTAACAGCTGAAATAGAAATAGCCGAAAGAACATAAGTAATAACAATACATATATGAAACTGTTAATTGTGAAAAAAATTACTGTTGTGCCTTATGGGTAAATATACAATGAACTAAGTACTTTTCTCCAAAATAACAGCATGTTACTTATGGTTCATATAATAACAAAACTTCTATGAAAGCTTGATTTTTTTTTTTTTTTTTTATTACTTTGCTCACACTAGAATGACAGGCAGCTTTATATCCAAAAAAAACACGGCATATTGCACACTAACATTTCATTGTCCCACCCCTTGCTTTGATGACTACTGCACATTGTGGTTGCATCGACTGGATTGGGTTCTGAATGTATTCACGGGAGATCCCAGGCTAGCCAGGTGGGAAAGTGCCTGCTTGGCAACCAAAGGTCGTCGGTTCGAATCTTGCCTCGAATCCTGATCAGAGTACTGCAAAAGCCTTGGGAGGTGCATTATGGCCACAGAAGCCAATGCACCAACAACTAACTAAAATAAAAAAATAATAAAAAAATAAATAAAAAATGGTACCAAATACAGATTGTCTCCTGCAGCTCTCTAGGTGTTTTTGTTCTCTTTTGTATTACTGAAACACCCATTTTGTTCCAACAATTTTCAGTTGGATTGAAGTCTGGACTGTTGACAGGCTGTTATTTGTGCGAATTGATTTATTCTTCAACCAGTTTTGCACCTGTGGACAATAAAAAGAACAAAATAAATTACACGTATTTAAGCAAGAGTGCAATGTTTCATAAATTGAAAACTTCTGCTAATTTTATGAAGTAGTACTTTTGGCTTTAGCTCTGTGAAATTCTTCTCGTCTAATAGTCTGCTGGCTGTTCGAATCATGCAAGTTAAATTTAGATTCATCAGAGAAAATAACAAATTTACACTGATCTTCAGCTCAACTAGCATGGCTTTTTGTCCACTTTAGACGATGGACTTTCATTTTTGATATTGAAAGTGGCTTTTATTTGTTTATTTTTTTTTTTTTTATTGGGCAATGTGCGACTAATCACAATGAGTAAAGGCAGCTGTGTACTGTTGCAGTACTTTCTTTTACTTCTGTGTCCTCCTCCCATACTGTTTTTAGATCAGTCAGTGAGGATCTTCTGTTTGGACATACAGATGGACCAGAAATTTGTTTTGCATTGCAGAAGATATTTGTGGACATCCACTTCCTTTCTTTCTGTTTAGACTGCCACTGTCTGATAATTTTCATAATGAATGTGCCACTGTTGGCTGATTACAGTGAATACTGTAATCAGCTTTTTTACTTTTAGCTATTTCATTTGTAGAATGTCTCACTGCATTCAATGCAACAGCAACGCTTTTCCTATGTGGTGTTAATTGTGAAAATGCAGTCATGTATGGCACGTCATCATCTAAAAGAGCTTGTAAGAGATGGATGATGCAGTAGTGTAATGCTATTACAAAAGATAATGTATTGCAAAATTACACAGAAATTTGAATTTTGCAAGTGATACAATTTTTTTTTTTTTTTTTTTTTTGAGCACCATTGTAAGAGTAGCGAAAATAGGACCTCACCCTGTGTAATGCCAACATTGACTTCATGAGTTACTGTACATACCAATATTCGCTTTCATAAAGAAGTGATACCAGAAAGTTGTAAGACCTCCTTTTATAAATAAATAATATTCACACCTGGAATACAGCCTATGTTAAGTGTAGCTTGGAGATGTGATATTGGACACAGTCATTTTATCTCCTGCTTCAAAGGCATTTAGAATTTTAGTAATAGTAATGAACAGGTTAGTAGCATTGTTAAAATGAATTGTTTCCATCTGCTAAAGCTATCTCATTCATAGCTGGTTTGTTAAGGGGAAGTCTTGCCTCACCAATTTAATTGGATGCTATGATGTGGCCACAAAGGAACTGGATGATTAAAATAATTTTGATATCATATACTTGGATTTCACGAAAGCTTTTGATACTGTTGCACATGGAAGACTACTGTACAGATTGGAGCAGTATTGCTAAAGCTATCATTCATAGCTCTTAGTTAATTATAAGATTTGTTTTGTAAACTGCCATATAAGAAATAATAAAAGGAAAGAATTAGACATGATTCTAAAAAAATTATAATGGTTACTATTACAAACTTATAACATTAATAAAAATGTAATCAGTTTTTTTTTGTGAAATGTGTAAAAGATTTTAATTTGAGTTTTGCAAAATGAATGCAAGATAATTTATATTTTTAGATATATATCAGTGAGGAAAATTCATCAGCTAACCACTTTGACTTTAAGAAGGCCCTTGATCTTCTCAGCTTCATTAAAAAGGTAAAGTGTTCTTAATTACACTGGATAATAACAAAGTAAGGTATTATTATATTACATATTTTTCAGTGCTGAGTTTAAAATCTTATTCAATTTCATCTAGTACCCAATGTTTTTTCATAATATGCAATTATTCCTTGATGTTGAGATAAGAACAATACGGGCACTCCCTGGCTTATGTAATACTCGACTTAGAAATTCGACTTCACGTAAGTTTTTGCCGGCCAGTGCAAACTTAAAAAAATCGTGGAAGCGTATTTTTCATCCCATAGGAATGAGTGGAGTTATTGAGAAAATACCGTAATGTGAACCCAATAACACATTGTGTTGTGTTTTTTTTTTTTTTTTTGGTAATTCATTCCAAGACCTTGGAAGTTGAAATTTTTGCTATATAACTAAGCTATTTATCTCTCTAAAAGGTCATTTTTATAATGGAAATTGCACTACACTTTGATTATTACCATATGTTCCTTTATAAGAATCAATTTTTGAACGCCTTTGTTAAAATTTTCTAAAACACATTTCTGGAGGTCACTACCATAAAACAATAAAAATAATTTTCACTTTCCAGTTTATTGGGCTTTTCTGTTAGCGCAATCTATTATAAACAGGTAGTAAACTCAATCATTACATTTGCGATAATACCAATAACTAGAATTCTGTGGGTTTTTACTTTACAGTATGAAATGAGTTCCCCATTCACTAAAATCTTCAATCGTATAAAAAACATAACATAAATAAATTTTCAGAATCTTCTCATCATTCATATTTACTTATTACAACTTATTACAATGGTGAAGGGAAAGGGACCAAGGGAAAGTGCAAGTGCTGGCAGTGCTAGGAAACGAAACAAAATTGATTTAGAAATGAAGATGATTAATCAAGAAGTACGAAGCAGGACAAAGTTTGTCATCTTTTGCATGGAACTAGGTCTCACTGCTTCAACAGTGAATACTATTTTAAGGGATAGTGTGCATATAAATGAACATGTTAAAGGATCAACGCATTTAAGATCAACAGCGATCACAAAACAGCATTCAGGTGCTATATCGAAGATGGAAAAGTTATTAATCATATGGATGGAAAATCAGATTTGGAAGCAAGTACTCCTCAGTCCAGTGGCCATTCAAGCAAAAGCAAAAGCAAAAGGTATTTATGAAGATATTAAGGATAAGTATAACCCCAAGCCAAGTTCGTGGCAAGCGACAGGTGGTTTAATAGGTTCAAGCATCACCGTGGTTTCCAAAACATTGAAGTATGTGGTGAAGTCGCCATTGCCAGTTCTGCAGCTGCAGAGAAATTTTGTGATGTGTTGGAAACAACTCCTTCTAAATGGCCACAGCCCTCATCTTCTGCAGCGGCATGCTTATCAGCTGGAGAGTGAAATCTGGCAACGATGCTTGAAAGGAAAACTTGCTGACGTTATGCCTGTCTCCTCTCTTTTTTGTAATTTTCCCCCTGCATGAGATAAAAAAATTTAATAAATAAATCTATTTACATATTCGTTGAACATTTCTTTTTTGCTTCAATCAAATTCAGCGTGCATAGTTGCAATTGCTGCGTAAGCATTTAGGGAAATTCCGACTTACGTAACGTTCCGTGGAACGCAACCCTTACGTAAGTCAGGGAGTGGCTGTACACATTTGCAATTAGTGACATGTATAATAAAAAACATCATTAAAGGTGGGTCCATACCATAACACACATTTCATGTGTATTAACTGCAGTAGCAGCACTCAAGACTGTTGCCCATGAATCATGGTAATTTATGGTATGGATTTGGTGATTACTGCACTTCTTTACTCTGTTGTTTATTTAAATAGCAGGCAATGTGAGATTAGGTAGTAGTCTGTTTTTATTTTATGCATTAGGATCAGAATGCCATAATTGTGTTTTTTATCTTGTTCTTTCAACTGTCAGTGTTATCAATCTTATAAATGTTGATATTCTCGAGATGCATTTTGTATGTGTATGGTGTGTGTACCATTAAGTCACAGAAGAAACTATTACATTGTTTAGTGCAGTTTTTTCATTACTACATAGTTGAACATTAGAAAACAGGCGTTGGGCTGCATATCACTATAATTTCTTGGAACAGCAGGTTGGGCTTGCATATCACTATAAATTAGACTGTAATAAAATAAAATAAAATACGATATAAAATATATACATAAATAAAATTAGTAAATTAATAAGAGGAGTTTACCTCAATATAGTACGTAGAACACTTCCGTATGATACTCTCCAGAAATTAAAACGAAAAAATCGACAACTTACCGGTACATTAGAGTAGAATATAAATAATTAAATAATCAATTTAAAACAATTAAAATTCAAATTAACGTTTGAATTAAAAGAATCTAACGAAAATATTCAAAACGATTTTCCTTCCTTAATTATTTATATTTCTATTATTTCTATTTCTGACTCCTGTTCTCTCTCTCTCTCAGGGATAACTCAGAAATTTTTTTTTTTTTGGCTGTTGCAGCAAAAGCCTCAGGCTTCCTTGCACCATATGGCTAATTATTATAATAATAATAATTTAACCAGTTTTTCGGTTGTTACAAGAAATTATAGTGATACTACATAGTTGAATTTTAAGACAAACTTTAGACTTCATTATTAAAACCGAATATAACACATCTCATATTTCACAGTGTGAGATGTTAATAATGATGCCTAACATATAAATTTCAGTTTGTCTTAAAATTCAACTTATTTAGTAATGATGCAGTTGCACTATGCAATGCCATGGTTTCAGTTTCACATAGTTTTAGGCTGTCTGCCCTAAAATTTTATTAGTCATAGAAGAAATTAATCACTGCTCAAAAACGGACACCTCTCTTTAACGGACATCTCTCTACAATGGACATTTTCAAATTCCCCAACTCTCCTCTATTGGTTTTAATGTGTTTTCAGCTTCTGTCTAGGGGACATTCTCTGTAACGGATGCGGACAGGCAATCTGCACTGTTTCGTTTAGATTAGCACTTAATTTGATCTCCCAATAATGGACAGCGGGCAAGCTCACGCCCTTTTTCTAGGAACGTTTCTTCCACGTATTGCCTCAATCGTGTGTTTATTTTCTATTTCTGATTCTCTGAATTTTATCAAGGTTTGCGTCGTGGTTCTAAACCCTTTTTCAAGAATTTTAAGGCACATGTAAAACTTCTGATGAATTCGGTGTGTGTGTGTGGGGGGGGATGATTTTGTCGGCCTTTTGTCGTTTGAGTTTTCAGTTTTCTTCAGTGTCGTGTGAAGTGCACAATGTCTTCTCGTAAACATTTAACTTTAAAAGATAAAGTCGAACTCATTAATGCGTATGATCGGCAAAAAAATAGTGTTCGCAATCTCGCTGCAAAATTCAAAATCGGGAAGATGCAAAAAGTAAGCGACATCCTAAAGAAAAAATAATGAACTGCTCAAACAATTTTGGCAACACGTAAATGATCAGGTTCAAAAATCATTCCCGAAAACTGTTGGACTTCAAATTGGCAATGTTATGTATGAGTGGATTTTGTCGGCCTTTCGTCGTTTGAGTTTCGGTTTTCAGTTTTGTTCAGTGTCATGTGAAGTGCACAATGTCTTCTCGTAAAACATTTAACTTTAAAAGATAAAGTCGAACTCATTAATGCGTATGATCGGCAAAAAAATAGTGTTCGCAATCTTGCAATCTCGGGTTCAAAAATCATTCCCGAAAACTGTTGGACTTCAAATTGACAATGTTACGTATGAGTGCTCTTGTCGCGCACGTGCTAAAAAAATTCCCATTAACGGGCCTATTATTAGGGAAAAGGCTTTGGAGGTTGCAAAATCTGTGGGAGTACATAAATGAGTTCAAAGCTTCTGTGGGATGGCTAGACAAGTTCAAAACTCGACATAAAATTTCTTGGAAAACCGTAAGTGGTGAAGGTGGATCTGTTGACACTGGGGTTGTAACAGAGTGGTCCGTCAAATTGGAAGATTTATGTTGTGATTTTGAAGCTAAGGATATTTACAACTGTGACGAAACAGGGTTGTTTTTTAAAACCCTTCCTGAAAAAACAATGAGTCTAAAAAAGGAAAAGCCAGGGTGGAAAAATTTCTAAGGAATGCTTGACTGTACTATTGTGTAAAAATATGCTGGGAGACTTTGAACAACCTCTTGTTATAGGAAAACCTCAAAATCCTTTTGTTTCAAGGGCATAAAGTTGAATCTTTTGAATGTTGACTGGAAGTCTAATGAAAAAGCGTGGATGACACGAGATATCATGAGCGAATGGATAAGTCACTTTAACCAAAACATGATTCGTCAAAACAAAAATTATTCTTTTCATGGATAATGCTGCATCTCACCCACACGTCGAATTGTATCATTCAAATCGTTTTTCTGCCACCAAACACATCTGCAGAGTGTCAGCCCTTGGATCAAGGGATAATAAAAAATTTTAAACTTCACTACAGAAAACGTGTTTTAAGACATCTCATTGCAAACATGAACGATGTAACATGTGCGAGTGACGTTGCAAAGAAACTCAGCATCCTAGAGGTGATTCAGTGGATTTCCTCTTCAGAAAACGCAATTAGAAAACAAACTGTCTTGAACTGTTTTGTAAAGCCTGGCTTCTCAAACGCAAAAACTGAAGTTGTGAACAGCAATGTGGAGCACCAAGAAGAACAAGGACTTCAACAGCTATTGATAATGTATGATACTTCAGCTACAAGTGACCCTGGCTACAAAGATACAGACTCGAACCTCACTACAGAAGATGGTGCTCTAGATATCAACGACATTATCATCGATATTTTTCAAGAAATTCCTCATGAGAATGAAGAAATGGAAGGAGGTCATTCTGTCGAAGAACATATTAATGACGAACCACCGATGAAAATAGAAGAAGTGAGTGCTCATACAAATCAATCGTTTAAAAATGTTTTTCGCCGCTGAATAAGATACTAAAGGACTTTCGATGATTTCTTCACTCCAAACAAATGTTGAAAACAAAATTATCAGCCGGAAGAAGGTGCAAAAGAAAATAAGTGATTACTGTATGTATTTTTCTTAAGATAAAGTCATAACATGCATATCACAATTGTGTGTATATTATTTACAAAAATATTGTGCAAAATCTGTATATAATTTAATTTAATTTTACCTTAAACATTTAGCGATTTTTCTTTCTTTTTTTTTTTTTTTTCTCCCTTAGACTTCTTGTTAGTGGACACTTCTCTCTAACGGACACATTCTCGTTCCCCATAGCTGTCCATTAAAGGGAAGTTTCACTGTATAAGTAATCCTGTTAATAATCCTGGGTATAACCTCCATGCACAAGTACATGGTGGGTGACCACCCAGGTGTGAACCAATGTAAGCAGGGATTGAGATGAGATGCCCACACCACATGGAAGAACGCCGCCCCTCTATGTTACCAGCCAGTACTAGGTGGTAGATGACTCTCATCAACCGGTGAAATACCACCACTTTGCTTATTGGAAGCTTGAAGTGGTGGAACTCATGTTTAGTCTCTAGAGCTAAGTGCCGGTCAACCCTTCCATATCTCTTCCATCATGCAGTATGATTGATGACTTTTGAGGTTACGATGATTCCAATTCCTTACATTTTGAGGGTACAGCTCTAAAACGGGTTTGCAGGCCGGCCGCTAGTTAGTACACCGGACCAAACCTATTGGTAACTCTCTAGGAGGCGTCCGGATCAGCTAGTGTATAATCTTGCTACCACTACTGTGCCAGATAGTGACTGGAGGGAGTCTGAGTAGTGTATGCGGAGAGCATTGTCGAGGCCACGTTATGTCAAGGATCTGGGTATATTCTTACCACATGAATGCGCCATATCCAAAAATTTCATTACTTCATACAGCATATCCCACCCACTTTTTCTTACTATTGAATACACTATGAATTGTCAAACTAATAGAATAAGCTTATCCGCGAAATGATCTAAACCTCCCAAACACTTCCTAGTTCATTTCACAAATATATGTGGTCTCAATTCTAATCTCAACGATGTCCATTTCTACTTGCAGTCTACCAAACCCCATGTACGTTTTCTGACAGAATCTCAGTTATTGGTTGATTCAACTACTGCTCATCTCAGTTGCCCAAATTATTCACTGTATGATTCCTTTCGCCTTAAAGGTGGTACTTGTGCAAAATTCCGTTCCGATATTCCCTGTCAGAGACTTGGTAATTTGGAATCTCCTCTTTTCGATCTTCTCTGGCTTAAAATCTCTCTACCTCATTGCGTGAAATTCATCTGTTGTCTCTACCGTTCTCCTAACTCCACCAATCACTTGCAGCTCTGACTTCCTCTCTTTGCAATTTGACTTTCTCCAGTCCAACTTTCCTGACAGCGGGGTAATTTTCCTTGGTGATTTTAATGTTCACAACTCCAGCTGGCTTCCGTTTTCTAGTCACACTGACCCGGCTGGTCGAGATGCTGAGGCTATTGCAATTACTAATGACCTTGCACAGATTGTTCACTTACTTACAAGAATATTGGAGAATCCTTACCATACAGCCAATACCTTGAACTTTTTCTCACAAACAACCTTATAAGTACACGGTCGAAGTGAGTGGTCCTTTAGGCACCTCAGATCACAACTTGGTGATTTTCTCTTCTCCAATGGAGCATTTATCTCATGGCTATTCCCAACCTCATGTTGTTTGGCATTACATGAATGCAAAATGGGACGACCTGCGAGATTTCTTTTCATTTCCTTGGCCAATTACTGTTTCAAAACTTCTGATGTCAATGTTTGCTCAGATCGTGTCATTGAAATTATTCTTGTAGGAATGCAATCCTTTATTCCACACTCCATTTTAAAACTTGTCCTTTATCTAAACCTTGGTTTTCTAATAAACGTACAAGACTGTTCAAGAGAAGAACGTTGCATATCATAATCGGCTTGTTTCCAATTCTTCAGTTTCATTTTCTGCCTACACCAGAGCTTGCAACAATTGTAAAGTAATTATTAATCAGTCCAAACTAGATTTTGAACAGGCTAAGAGTAGAAAACTTGTTTCTTGCCTTAATGGTAGCCGATCATTCTGGTCTCTTGCCAAAGCTATTGACCACAACTTTTGCCCATCTCTGCTATCACCTCTGTCAAAACCAGATGGTTCTGTTGTCACTTCGGCCAACGATAAAGCCGACCTGCTAGCATCCCATTTTTCTTCCAACTTGCATATTAATGATGTTGGTGAAACACCTCCCACCATTTCTAACACACTCCATTCAATGCCTCCTGTGGTCCTTCATCCAAAGGATGTCAGAAGGATTTTCACAAATCTTGATGCTAAGAAAGCTCCAGGTCCTGATGGTATTTCTCCATTTGTTCTCAAAACCTGTGCTCGTGAACTTACTCCTATTCTTTGCTGCCTTTTTTCGCTTTTTTATTCCAAAGGTGTTTTTCCTTCTGCTTGGAAATTTGCTCATCCATCCAGTTCCTAAAAAGGGTGACAAATCCCTTCCATCCAGTTATAGTCCCATCGCAATTACTTCTACTCTTTCTAAAGTAATGGAGAAATCAATTAACCGCCAACTCTTAAACTACCTAGAAACCTTCCGTCTGATCAACGATCGCCAGTATGGATTCAGTCAGTGTCGATCCACTTGTGATATTCTGGTTTATGATACCCATTTGTGGACAAATTCAATGGAAAAGTTCGGTGAAACACAGGCAGTTGCTCTTGACATCTCAAAGGCTTTTGATCGTGTTTGGCATAAAGGTCTTCTAAACAAGCTTCCATCTTATGGTTTGCCAACTATTTTTTGTAATTGGTTATCCAGTTTTCTCTCTGGTTGCTCACTGAGGGTGATGGTAGATGGCTCTCTATCTTCTAACTTCTCCGCTAATGCTGATGTCCCCAACGGTTCAGTTCTATCCCCCACCTGTTTCCTCTTGTATATTAATAGCTTTCTTCCATTGACTGGAAATCCTATCCATAGTTTTGCCGATGATAGCACATTGCATTCCACTTTCCATTTTGAGAAACCTTGCCCTGCTCAATCAGCTTTAACTTCTTGTATATCCGCTACCAATTCCTTAAATGCTGATCTCCAGGTTATTCTCCAGTGGGGCAAAGAAAACTTAGTTGATTTCAATCCTTCTAAAACTGAGTCTTGTCTTATATCTCGCAAAAAAGGATTCTTCTGCTCCTATGCTTATCTTTGGTGACACTCTGATTTCTAGACAAAATGAAATATCTCTTTTGGGGGTTACCCTGACTGCTAATCTCTCTTGGCACAAGCACATTACAAATATTGCTTCCTCTGCATCTAAAAAGCTCAGTTTTCTCTTTCGTTCTCGGCATTACTTTTCTTCCAAACAACTGTTCACGCTGTACAAATTGCAAATTCACCCTAATATGGAATATTGTTCCCACATCTGGGGCGGTGCCCCCAAAACCTCTCTCAGGCTTCTAAGATTCCATTCAGAAGAGGGCAGTTAATTAATGATTCCTCTCCAACAGAGTCTCTCCGCTCTCTTTCTCATAGACGTTCTGTTTCTGCTGCATGCCTTTTCTACAGATACTTCCATGGGCACTGTTTTTCTGAATTAGCTTCTATAATTCCCACTCTCTCTTTCAAAACAAACCTAACACATGCTGCCACCAGCCAACATCCATTTACTGTCCAACTTCTAACTCACAGAACCAACTTTTCATCCTCCTCGTTCATTCATTCAACTGCCGTTTCCTGGAACAGCCTTCCTTCATACGTATTTCCTGAAAATATGTATACAGAAGTTCAAGTCTAATGTCAACAAGTATCTTCTCTCGTCTTCTCAACCTCCAACCTGGTGCCTCCGTAGCCAGGTGGGAAGGAGCAGCAGTGCGTAGCACACGCTTCTTGATTAGACCGGGGTTCGAGCCCATCACCACCAAATACGGAGGATGTGGAAAGGTCAGGAATGACCACCGCATATTCCCAGAGCAATATGGCCTTAGTTGCTAATGCTCCTAAAAACCAAATAACAACAACGACAACAACCTCCAACTCAAGCACGGTACTAAGTACTATAGGTTCTAATACCTCTTGTTTGGGGGTTTCATAAAAATTTAATAGTAGTTTTGGCCACCTTTGGCTGTAACGACTGCTTTAATACATTGTAGGAAACTCTCTACTAATTTTAGGTAGAAAGCTGGTAGTATTGTTCCCCATTCCTTCTGTAAAGCATTTGTGAGTTCCACCAACAGAGGGATGTTTGCTTTTCCAGTTTGTCCCAGAAATGTTGCAGTAAACCAATGTTCTCTAAATCAGTAAATCAGTTTTCTATTCTCTTCAAAACTATATGTTAACAATCCTTGTTTTGTGACATGGAGCATTGTCATTTTGGAAGGTGTAAGAGTCAGTTCTATAAAATTGTCATAACATAGGATACAGAGAATTGTCCAGAACATCAGTGTGAAATGCATCATTCATGGTTTCGTGCACTGTGACTAGTAGACCTGGTCCACACTGAGGTAATAATCATTCTCAGGGCATATTCCATACCCCAAATGTCCAGCAGGTTGGTAAAATGTGTAGAGTGACTCAGCGCTCCCTAGAATTTCTTTTCACTGATCCACCACAGTCCAGATTCAGTGCATTTTGCATACTGCCAACTGACAGCATGCATTTTTTTTTTTTTTTTTTTTTATTGAAAGCTTGTTGTGTACTGCTCTTCCATAAAAAATTCATGTGCTGCAGCCCCTCTATTCAGAAACACAAGTTTACCTGTGGTTACTCAACTATGGATTTAGGTTCTCTACTAATAGTTCTCTGTCTGATAGTAAAATGAGGTAAGCAGCCATCTCAAGGTATCAGTTTCCTATCAGTCAGTATTTTATACCTACCTGGTATGTATCTTGGACTCATGTATCCTCTGGACTTTCATTTTTTCAGTTCATTGTCAATTGTTGACTCAGGAATAACAGTATGTAGACATTTTCCCCAATAGCATATGACTATCATTCCCTTTTGAAACTGTTAGTTCTTCCTGTTTGCTCTTGTTTGGCATACCCATTTGAAATGTCTGCTCTGAACTAATCACTGATTTTCTGTAGGTAAAATATTTGCAACTTTCATAACCATGTACAATTTCCCAATCTGGTGTCATCCTGTGACCTTTTTATATGAAAGTGTATATCATATATGTTATTGTATATACATTTAAAAATGATAAAAAATTGAGTATTTTTCATATTCAGAATCAGTAAATGTATAAAGAATGCCATATTTCATTTAGAAAATACAAAAAAAAAATTAATTTGTTTTTCCCTTTCCAGCGTTATTAGAAGCTTAAATGATTTTATTCGAACTTTCCTTCATTCGTTCCCATATGAATTTTTTTTTTAAATTTTATTTTAGCAACCTGATGATTCTGATGTTCAAAACCTGAGATTACATATTTGGTGCAAGTCAGTTCTTCAGGATAGGTAAGTTATGTTTATAAAATTTAGAATTGTTTAATAACTATATGATAAAAATGTGGATGTACCTCCAGAAACTTAATTAAGCATAGGAAAATTTCAAACATTTTGCAAGAAAAGGACAAACTTCTTATACGGAGAAATTGGTCTCTGAAATTTACGGTGTTATTTCACAACTGTCAACTCTCTGGAGTTATGACAGAGGTCCATCTTTTTTCCTCAATTTGAACCCTGTCCCCTTCATTCATGTCATGATATACAGGTGACCCCCGCTTAACGCTGATAATTCGTTCCGTAAAAACAGTGAATCCGCGCTCAGCGAGCACTGCATTCCCATAAGGTAACATATGTATTTGTGAGTTGCAATTGGTGCTATAGGATATTTCCTAATCAATAATAAACGGTAGTGAAAAGATGCACAAATGTAGGTCAAAATGTTTAATATTCAAATATTTGTACATATAAAATATTCTGTGTTACACACTTAATATAATTATGTGGTAACTACTTACGTATCAAAATTAAACTTAAAATTCCAATTAAAATCATGAATGTAATTAATTTAATTTAATTGATGAATTTAATCATGAAAAATGTGTCGATTTTGGGTTGAACTTTGGCCCTCTTCAAATAAACTAAAAGGGGTATTAATTTTAAATCCCCTACAGTTTTACCACCTCACAATAAAGTCAACCGATACTTTGCCGCTTTGAAACCTGGCGTGTTTTTTTCTTCTTTCAATATGAAACTTCTTTTAGGCATTCGTTTCCACAAAAGTTCTGCTTCGTCTATGTTAAAAACTTGTTGAGAGGTATAACACATGATATCCCTCTTCAATAATTTTAAAAAGTTCTTTTTTGAAAGTTTCGGCTTCTTCTGCACTTGCGGCTTCTCCCTGGATTTTAAATATATTCAACCAGCCCTTACTAGTTTTAAATGGTTCCACATTTTTTTTTTTTTTTTTTTTTTTTAGATGAGTTTTCTTCAGATCATCATATTGTCTAATCTCTCTTTTTTTTTTTTTTTTTTAATAATATTTAACTTAACTGAATTCTGCATTGGATATTATCTTCAATAAAATTAGTTAAAGTCTTTCCATTTCGATCCTAATAGCTGGCCTAGCCCTAGTCGCTTGCAGTGGAACAGCTATCTTTCCCCCTGCTAAAATGAATTCTTTATTTTTTTTTATAATTATTCTTACAGTTAAACTTGCAAGTCCTAAATTATGGCACACATCCGCTTGTCTTTGACTGGAATCGATTCGCTTCAAAACGTCTAATTTAATTTTCAAATTCAGTCTTTTTCTTACATTTATAGTCTTCATACTGCGCTCAGACATTGTTGCTTTTTCATTCTTTTCGGCCATTATTAACTCTTCGAAAATGTAACTGCATTGGTTGCATTAATTACGATACAATGTTCAAGTAAACTGTCCGTTTTGCATGATGTCTAATACGGTACTGAGTGATGACTAGACTTCGGATAAATGCATATAACGCAAATATTACAAGCAATATATTTGATCATTTTTTAAAATGTTTATCTCGGAACTATGTAACAAGTCGCTGTACTGCAATTAAATTAGCGTGCGAGAAAATTTCACTGAGCGTGGAAAAATTTCTCAAGTCGGCGTGGGAAACGTTTTAATTCTGTTTTGCTATTCATTTTCAAGCTGTTGACTCCATCAAATGAAACGTTTTCTTTAAATATGCCAAAAATGCAATCTGTAAAAGAGCGTTATAGTGATCTGTGACAGTGTTATAGTCAGATACAGGTTATAATATAAGAACAGCGTTATAGCGAATCAGCGTAAAGTGAACTGCGTTATAACGGGGGCCTACTGTAGTTAGTTATAAAGAGCTTCTCTATCTTTTTGTAAAAACATAGTTTTTCTCTCTTATAAAATAGTAAAACTACATTGAAATTGGAATTTGTTAAAATTTTACAAATTTATGCTTATTTTTGTCAACAAATTGGCCATCAGGTATGCTGGTCTACATTGAAAAATGGAAGTGCAGTATAATAGCCTTCTTTTCTGTAATATATGCTGTTTCATTGTACTTATTGTAATGTGAAGCTAATTACCAATATCATTCAGTAAGATGGCAAATGCACTGTAAAATTTCAGATGTAGGTGCAAGATTTTTGTTGTATTGTAAAATCTGGAAAAAGATAAGTTGCCTTGTGTACCGTATGCAGATGTGATTTTTCAGTGTCAAGTTGTGGGAAATATGATATAATCAGTCATTTGAAAATAAATAATAAAAACAGCATCCAATGCTTAGATAGAGAACAAAAATAGATGTCATAATGTTTCAGAGCAAGAATATCATGTGTGCAGGATGTTTATTTGCATATTTTGTCATAGAGAATAATCCTTCTCTGAGTTGTACTTATCATGTAGGCATGTTGTTCAGAAATGTTTCTGGATGGTGAAATAGCAAAAAACAAAAAAAATTAGTTGTGGAAGGTCAAAAACGACAGGCATTGCTAGTGAAATTACATGGATGGGTTAAAAAAAGAAGCGGTGATGATTCTGGAAAATGGCCCATTTTCCAGAATCTTAGAAGGTATGAAAAGCCTAGTAGTTTCCAAGATTAATTCTTTGAATGCTTCCCATTTAGAATTTGCTGTTGGTAACATCATCAGTTGGTCCCACTGTACAAAATTTAAAAACTGTCTGAGACCACTGTAGTTACCTTTATGAAAGCAGAAACCCTTCCCTTTACCCCTGATGGTAATTATATCTTTAAGTAAATCCCATATCAGTAGGCTGTGATCACTGCCACCTAGTGATTCCTTTATCTGCAGATTCTTAATGCATAAAGAATCACTACTGATAATCAGATCAAGAGTGTTATTCTCTCTAGTTGCCTCCCAAACATACTGTTGTAGAAAACAATCATCCAATAAATCCACAAAAGCCTTGCTAGTGTGTGAGTGACCAACCCACAAGTTCCAGCCAATATCTGGGAAATTAAAATCCCCCATTATAAGATAATCTGATTCACTGGCCTACTCTATTTCTCTGTTCAATTGTTCATTATACTCATCAGAGTCATCTGGTCTATAACACACTCCTACTCTCAATTTCGCTTTCCCAGTGCTTATGTCACACCAAACTGACTTGATACTGCACTGTCCACCCATGGCAACTGGATGCACTGAAGTGTGTTATAGATTGGCTATCTTTGGTTGAATGTGTAACTAGACTGGTAGAACAGCATTAACCTTTGATTTAAAGAAGAGGTTATAAGTAGTCAGAAAAACTATATGAACACTCTTCAGAAATACCAAATTGAAAAATACAAGTACTCACTAGTTGATGTTTAGTAGTCTCACTGATTTGTATCCAAATCATGTTCATGATCCAAAAGAAGTTCGGAAAGAAGACAAATTAATGAGCTTCCCAAGTAAAAGAACTTATGGTGAAAGCAAGCCGATAATTCTAGGCATGTTATCCTCTTTCATGCAGAAAGTCTATTCATATTTCTCTCTTCTGGTTTGAATAAATCAATTTTGTTTCCTTTAAAACATTATGCCAACTTTTGAAAATCTTAATGTAGCTCTTCAATCCAATGTATGTTGTATATATGTACTGATGCCATTACTCCTGGATATGTTGAAGAATGTTATGCACAAATTTATTATATACCAACAGTTTTTAAATCTACTTCCATTTTTGAAGTTGATTACCATAGCAAACTAAACCAGAATGATGATTCTGACTTAGTAATAAGCATTTCTTCTGCCAAGATCATAGAAAGTTTAAACCAAGAAGAAAAGATTCTGTTCTTTTGTTCAGTGTGGAAGTACTTTATTGCTGCATGTGACTGGCTACATGGTGCATAAGTTTGTCATTGAAACTTGTGTGCTACATGAGTATTTATAAGAACATTGAAAAGTGATGTTCTAATAAATGATGAGTTAGTACAAGTTTCATCAATTTCCAGTACATCATTTTCAAGTTTTCTGTGGACAAGTTGCAAGTTCTTGGCATCATTAAAGATAAAGAAATAGATGAAGCAGTTGATGTTTAGCAGCATCAGTTCTGCCAGTTTCAGAGTGAGAACTACTAGACACTATAATGAAAGAATAAAGAATTGATATACATTTGTTCTTTGTTGGGGAACTGAGAAATGCACAAGAAATCTTGAAATATGACATGAAATATAATATGACTATACCAAGTCATGCTTGGCATATTAAAAATTCCTTACAGCAGTGCTGAATGTGAGGTATATTCAGCCAGGTGAAAAAAATAAAACTTTTTTATGTGAGAGTAAAGCTTTGGAAATACTCTTGACAGCCAAGTATAAACAGCAGTCCCATTGTTATTAAGAAAACTTTGACTCATTCAAAACTTCAACATTTCTGAAGAGAGCAAAGTCTACAACAGTATTTTTTTTTTTTTTTTTTTGAAGCAATCAAAATCAGTAAATATCTGACAGAAAATCCAAAAAGAAATCCACTGACAGAAAAATCCTAGGTAAGTAATGTTTGAAAGCATTACTATATTGATAAACGATCCTATATATGTATTTTAATATAAAATGTGTATGTTGTCAATGAAATTTAATTTCTATTCCTTTTTTTTTTTTATCTCTTGTTTTTCTCCTACTTAAAATTACCCGAACTCCAGCTCTTTGAAAGGCAAAAGTTGGCAGCCATGCTACTGTCACAACATTGTTCTGGTGTTCTACTATAGATATAACTTTTTATGCATGTATAATTTGATATATTTGTTATTTGATACCTCCACAATTACTATAATGAAGTTTAGTGAGAGCTGAACTTCATTATAGTAAATTTATATGCCATGGAAGGACTTTTTCTTTTTAACAAATTTGTTTTTTAGTAAATGCATTTCCTATATAGTAAAAAAATGAAAATTCTGCATTTTAATATACTGGATATTAAATAACTAGTTTAATCCTGACATTGAATGAGCCCCCTGTGGCTTATCTCATATTATGATATAGTCAGTGGATTATCAAGTCTATACTGATGGTACTTACCCACCCACTGAAGAGATATCAATAGCATTGATGTCTTCTTAGCTGTTAGATAAGCCACAGTGAGAAATGCTGTTAATTCAAGGCACAGTCTAGAATAACTAGTAGTACTAGAATTATTAGGTAAGTCATCTACTTTAGCAAAGTTTTAGTCCTTCAACAATAAGAAAATATGAGCTGTGACAACCAAAATTCAGCCACACTGAATTTTTTAATGGTTACCTCAATATCAGTATCTTATTGAATGATTTCCTGAATACAGGAATAAATCACAATAGGCCTCTATTTTCACTGGACTTGTTGAGTTCCATGGAGAATGCATGTCTCACTACTGCTGTACAACTTCTGGAAACGACATACATCATTGGCATGCATCACTGGACTGTCATTCCAGTAGGTAACATTGTGCTCATTGTGGATTTGTGGAGCCAGTGTGAGGTCAGGATACATGTTATTTGACACCACATTACTTTGAGGTATTTTCCTTTTAGAAATGTGAGAAGGTCAGAAAATTGAGTCTGGCAATTTTTTTACCATATCTCCTTTTCTGGCTTTCCCATATTTATCAGTTTATATGTGTTCACAGTACCATGTAGAAAACAGTCATAAGAGTTACTTTTATGAAGGATTGAATGTTTTTGGCTGTTTAAAACTTTTCTTTTTTGTGGTTTTTGTGTTGCTTAAATTTTGGATATGAATATTCAGTATACAGTTCTTGTTGTATAAGCTTCTATATGCACATACTACAAATAATGTTATTTTCTAATTTGTTTAACAAAATAATATTAAAATATTAAAATAATGCAAGGGAGCAAAGCTTATATAGCATCTGCTGTCAAAAAAAAAATAATAATAAATAGTAAAATCAAATAATTTCTCTGAAGTTTTATATTTTAATTAGTTGTACAAAATAATTATCTACTACCTCTTTAAAACTATATATTTCCAAACTTTGCAGTTTACAGAATTGGAGTCTCTTCTTGTATGAGTTTGGGTATATTTTGTATTAAAAACTAGTTATTTTGGTCGCCTTTTACCCTTTTGAGCAAGTTTATTTCTTTTCTGAAATGCATCTGGACCTGTATATGGTATTCAAGATATGGTCTGACCATTGATTTCTACAGTGTAATAATTACCTCTTCATCTGTACTGCAAAAATTTCTGTGTATCATTGACAGTACTCAGAGTGCTGTCCTTGCGGCTTTAATATAATGTTATGAGAACTTTATATGGACTATGTTACCATCCCAAGATTGTTTCATCTTTAACAGTGTTGAATGTGCCACTCCTATTTCCTGTACAGTTTAATTTCAACTTCAGTTTACTAGCATTGAAGCTTAATTTTTTTTTTTTTTTTTTTTTTAATTTGTCTGTCTTGTTGCAACAATGTTCCCTGGTTTTCATTAACAACCTTGAGCAAATTAACAACCTTGAGCAACTTAATATCATCAACAAATTTTTACATGAAACTTGTGATGTGATCATTAATATCATTAATGAAAATTGAAAACAAGTGCCCTGGCACAGAACCCTGTGGGACATCACTTGTAATGCTGCTCTACTAGAAGTCAACCTTCCCTTTATCCACTGTTTTATTTTATCCCTAATGCCAAACTTCTTCATCATATACATAAGATATGAGCCTGTGACAGAAAGCTTTCTGATTTCTAAGTAAATGATATCAAAAGTTATTTTATTCATTCAATTCTTTTGTGACTACCTAATACTAGATTAGTGAGAAAAGATCTTCCTTTAGCAAAATGATGTATGATTCTCTTATTATCCAGGTAATCTTACATTGCATCCCTAATTACAGTTGCCATAATTTTCCTACCACAGAAGTCTTACAGGTCTGTAGTTATTGGGATGACTCGAACAGGAGGGATATTTGCAGTTTAAATCTTCTGGAAGTTCACCCTATTCTAAGGATGCCTCCATTATTACATATAGGGGGTTAGCAATCATTCCAACTTCTTTCAGTATAACTGGAGAGATACCATCAGCTTCTTGTGCTTTGTTTAATGCTGAATAATTGTTAGCCAAACTAGCAGTTTCATCCTTGTGATCTCCTACTGCTGTTTTCAGTGAACCAGTGTGGTTCATTCTTTCCCTTATAGTGTTCACATATACAAAGAACTCTTTAGCATCCTGCTTGGACCTCTCTTCCAAACCCATTTCATAATCTGCCCTAGCCTATCTCACTCTCTGAATAACATGATTACCAACTACTTTATATGTTCCATACTAAATGGGTCTCTTGATAATCTATAAATAACCGAAGCAACCTTCTTTTCTGATAGAGTTTCATCAATTCTTTGGCCATTTATTTAAATTTACACTTTCTACAATATCTTTTTAAAAGTATGAAATAATATGTAGCATCTGGAATTATTTTCTGAAATGTTTCCTGTTAGAATGTTTATCCCTTAGAGATTTCAGCTATTTCTATAAAATTGAATCATATGATGTCTTACGGCCAATAAAATCTCCTTTGAGAAAATGAAAATGCTTCCCATATCAAAACTTTGTCACTTGCAGCTATTGACTCCTTAATCTAAAGATTTTTAATGGCCCATGAATTTTTAGTAATGACCAAGTCTAGAATATTGATCCCCTAATGGTAGAAAATAGTCATTTCCTCCAGGTGGTCCAGGCATTGTGCTGGTGTTTTATCCATATGTCCTAATCTCTATCTGGATAGTTAATCTCCCCCATAAAAAGACATTCTGATGTGCTTGTCTACTACAGCTGCACATATTTCTAATTATCATACACTCAGCAAATTCATTAGGTCTGTAGCGTGCACACTTTTGCTCTGCTTTGTTGTTCCACTCTTTTTATCACACTAGACTGATTCAGTGTATATTCCCCAACTGGATATACCCTTCTTGAATATATGCACTTTCTGTTCAGAATCATAACCCCTCCTACCTCTTCTACCATGTAATAACTTTCCTGTACACATTGTACTTACCAAATTCTACATGTAATATATCAGAATGATTCCATGTTTTCAGTATTCTTATGTTAGAATTTGTTGATGTAACAAATAGTTAAAATTTATTAACTATCTGCTCTGTATAAATTTTGAGAAATGAGATCATATTGTACAACTTTTTATTCACAGTTGGGAAAATTTAGATACTGACAATCCCTTGGAATCCATCAAGAACACAGTTTTTTTTCAAGTCGTTGAATTAGCTTTTGACCAAGGTAAGACTCCAGTGACAATTTGACAAAGGTGCTATATTCAGTTACATTGCAAAAATTGCATACTTTTAGATTAGAATTTATTTCCTTTAATAAAGGTTTTTGAAAACTATTTTTAAATTTAAATTTGACTATAAAAACTTCAGTGAGAAATGTCATATATGGCAGTGTTAGAAGTTTTTAAATATCGGTGTGCCAGAATAATCTAATGCAACTAGTTAGGTTTATAAAATAAAAATAAAGAACAAATGAAATTATGGATATGATACTTTATTTTTACAGTGTTTGTAGTATAATTGTTATGTACCAGAAAAAAAATTTGTTAGATATGAAATATTCATATATTTCCTTAATTTTGCTCTTAAATAAATGATTTTCTCAGTAAGTTAAATTCATGCAGTATACCAGCTAAAATTACATATTGTGTCATCCTGTGGATAGCACCACATTACAATAAATAATGTTAATTCCTCTTTGTTGAAGTGAAGTGCACCATGGCATTTTGTAGCAATAGCTTTATAGTGTTAGAGATTAGTATTGGCCATATGGTGTAAGGAAGCTCTACGCTTTTGCTGTACCAGCCAAAAAAAATAAAATAAATACCTGTTTGCCTCCCTCTTCTCATAGATATCTATCCAGCTGTCCTTTGGCTGTCAGCCTCAACCACCCACGGAAGTAACTTTTCCAGTAATTAACAACTCACTGGCTAAACGAAAACTTACTCTGCAATCCAGCCTAAACCTCTTTCCTTGTAATTTTAATTTATGGCCTTTAGTTCTGCAATTATTTATGATCACTGTATAAAGCTCAATATATATATATATATATATATATATTTTTTTTTTTTTTTTAAGTACAGTCCTCCATACAATTGCCATATACAGTGGGATTATGATCTCCCTATCTCTACAAGCAAATGTTCAATAAATCATTGACAAGACACTATGGGCCTTCTTTTCCACCTGTCTGCATTGCTCAGAAAACGTCATGAGTAATTGTGTCATAACTCCCAGATCCCATTCTTCCTCTGCTATTTTTAATTCAACCTCACCAAAAGTTATTTTGAGTTGCTATTCCCAAAGTGTAATCTTGCATTAAAACATCGCTAACACTTTTCTGACCATCCCTGAAGTCTATCTAATGGGATACCTACCTAGTAATGGGTAGGCCCACTTTTCATCCGGATAAGGGCAGTCACATGGTGGAGCGTTGAGTCCACTAGTTCATGAAAGTGTTCTACAGGTATTTCCATCTATGCTTGCTGCACAGCTGTCCATAATTCCGTCGCATTCCTGGTTGGAGGATCCAAAGCTCGAACAGACCTTTCCATAGCATTATTATTATTATTATTAGCTATATGGTGCAAGGAAGCCTGAGGCTTATGCTGCGCCGCCAAAAAAAAAATTTCCCCAGTTACCCTAAGAGAGAGAGAGAGAGAGAGAGAGAGAGAGAGAGAGAGAGAGAAGTAAAAGGGAATCACCAAGAAAGAGAAGAATGATGATATCCAGCTCAGGACCCTGGGTGTGCCAAACCCATACTCACCAAATGTGAGCCCCTGGGGTTCCCCAAGATGCTCCACAGGGTTTGTATCCGATGAATGGGGAGGCCATTTCATGGTGGTAAAAACTGCGGAATGCTCTTCGAACCATGTTCTAGTCACCGCAACTCTGTGAGGAGGTGCATTGTTCTGCTGGAAGAGTCTGTTGCCCTGTGGGTGCACGATGACCATGAAGGGATACAGATGGTCTGCAAGGATGGATATGTAACCTGGACCATTCAGAGATCCGTCTGGACATACCAGAGGTCCCACGTGTGCCAGTTGAATACACCCCAACCATTACCGACTGTCCACCTGCCTGAACAGTTCCTTGTTGACATGACGGGCGCATAGCTTTGTGCAGTTTCTGCCAGATATGCAACCTCCCATCCGCTCGAAATAACTGGAAATGAGACTCATCGCACCAGGAGACCATCTCCAATCATCCAAGATCCAGTGCCAATGTTCTTTTGCCCAGTTGAGGCATACAGTCCTGTGTTGTGGTATTAGCAATGGGTCAATGCAGCCTTCCTGATTCCAAACATGCTCCAGCTTATAAATTAACCTCTCATGCAGGTGGGTTGGCTCCCATAACCTATTGCTGCTAATGATTGCCTTGATGGTCTTGGTGGAGATGTTTCTGGCACCACCCTCATTGAAGTCGGCTGTGATTTGTGCCACAGTCACTCTCCGGTTGGCTGAAACGATGCGAGACAGACGTCGACGGCCACTTTCATCCACCACCTTTCTCCGCCCATGACGAGTTGTTATTCTGGAAGTGGCATATTCCTGATACACTCTTGATACTGTCGAATGGGATAGTGCAATTTCTGTACCACCTCCGCAATAGTGACCCATGTGTCAGGCACCCACTATCATCCCTCTTTCAAAGCCAGTTAACTCACAATGTTTATCCATACTGACATCAAATTACATAAAATGCAGTGTACCTATATACTTGCCCAGCAGTGGGTTCGTCCACTAGCAAGAGGGGTGACAGCGTCATGTTAACCAGGTATCTGAATTCTGTCCTTTCAGTGTACTCTACTAATCTTGACATCATCTGAAAATTTTGACATTATGCCTTTTATACCTTCAATATCATTTAAGAAGGGGGGGGAACTGATCAGGGAAACTCCACTTCTTATGTTGGTTCAAGTTGAAGAATAATCTTAATGACAACCCTCTGCCTCTTGTACTGCAGCCTTCCTGATCCCAAACATGCTCCAGCTTATAAAGTAACCTCTCATGCAGGACAGTCAAATGCTTTGCGGTGTCAGAATTATTTCTTGTACCCAGCCCATGAGATATCAAAATAGTTAACCAGGTTATTTAAACATTGTTTCTTTCAGAATTCCATTTCTGTCTAAATGATCCTGTACTGCACTTTTGAGTATTGCTTCCATGATTTTCTCTACCACTCAAGTCAGATTGGCCAGTGTGTAGTTATCCACTTTACTCTTTGAAACAATTTTATATATTGATGATACCTTGGCACTTCTCTAGTTCTGATTCTGCTGAATCCAGTGATGCTCTCATAATTAACCTTAATGGTTTAATTCACTGTCTTACTGCCTTCCTTAAAATTAGTGGGTGTATGCCATCAACTCCAGGAGCCTTACACACCTTTAGGTTCAAAGGTTTTTCTAATAAATAATCTTCTGAAATTTCATTATCCCCGAGAACGTGCTACTCAGCTTCACTTGTATAGTTTCTCCTTACTATGAAGGATCTTTCTTCTGTGAATATTAATGCAAAGCACCTGTTGAATTCATCTGCATCAGCAGCTGGGTTATCTGAGATTTTCTGCAACTATTACACAAGGATCTGATCTGATTTGTTCTTCTCTTATTTATAAAGAAGACAGGAGTGAATTTTGTAAAAACTTTTTGTTCCCCACCCTTTGCTTTCTTAGCCATCAATTCCTCATAATCTCCCTTTGTAAGCTTAACCTGTGTACTATTACAGCTGTTACAAATAAATTTGTAGCTGTTATAGGTTTCAGGTAATTTTTATCTCCCTGTAACTTTTCAGTTACTGCACCAGATAACACCAAAATCAATTTCTGCCCACTATTACACCAGAATGGTTGAAACTGCATTAAAAGTTTAGGTATAAAGATCAATCGATGCAAGCTATTTAAATTATGAAAGTTTTTAAAATAATTACTGCTAAGATAATATTATCTTGTCTTTTCTGCAACTAGTGCTTTCAGAGATGGATGATTTGTGAACTAAAATGCAAAGGGGGGATATAATTAAATGGAATAAAGGAGTTAATCTGCAAGAGCCCATCTCATCAGGAACCACAGGGCATTGGTATCTAGAAAGAGAAAAAAGAAGGAACAGAGCATTTTGGCAACATCTAATTTCGTTATAGGATTGGGCTGAAAGGTTGCGATCCTAGGATATGCAAACCACATTCACATGAAGTAGTTACCCAGCAGAAACTGAAAGACCAAAGAAAGCCTTTGAAGGACTTCACTAATGAAAATTTTCAGACAGTGATGAGAAATTATTCAGAATATTGAAACAAGCGTAGCTTAGATGGAAATTTTATGGGAATAGTAAAAATGACTAAATGAATAAATTACTGAGTTGTTAATAAGAGACTGTAAATCTTACTATTATATACCAACTTAGCTGGAATATTGAAACCAGAGGGGAATGATGATAAATCACTGAAAACTGAAACAAAAGAAACCTTGTACTGGAAAAGGACTTAGCTGCCAAATGAAAAAATCGATAACTTTAGTTTTATTGAGGTGTGGACAATGGAACCTTGGCAAGAGAAGAAAGGGTTGAAGTAGTACTGGCTTCTACAGCTACTGGCACTGGCAGCAACAAGCTAAATTATTCTACTGAGGAAAATTCTTTTGAAGATATTTTCCAAAAATAAAACAAGATAGAAATAATTGCTGACATAATGTCTATATTGATAGTATGATGTTTAATTTTTTACAGGATTGTGCTCTTATTGACCTAGAATAAAATTTATGAGAAATATTCATAATGGATATGATACAAGCATATAGAGGATAAGAACTTGGCAGATCCCAAGGTTTAAACCCTTAACGATCCCATTGTTGCTTTTTTTTGTACTTCATATTTCATTTATTTAAGGATGATTTCTCCCTATGCGAAACGTTCTCACGAAGAACATCTTACAGCTATGAGCTAAAGATCATCGTTTTAAGTTTAAATTTTAAAAAAATACAAATTAATTTCTATTATAGAATATCTTGCAATACTATGCATTAAAACAGTGATGAATGTTATCTGGGCCAAAATATTAGAAGTCTTACTCCACTTGCATCAACAAATTGCAAAGGAAATATGATGTAAAAATTAGCGAATCACATTACATGGTTACATGGTAAGCTTGATGTCTTAAATACTATCACTAATCAGTGCTCTATGTTGAGATGAGTAAAATGCTGATATAGCTGATTTCCAAAAATATGTGTGAGAAGTTAAGATTACAACATACAGAATTTATAAGAAGTAATCAGAAGAGTGGATGTTTGCTTCAGAAGGAGGATGCTAGAGGAGAGAGTCAATATTAGAGGAATTTTAACAGCATTTTCACACTATTGCCAAGTTATTTGGTCTCAGGCAGGGATTTCATAATTTTTTTTCTCCTGTAAACTGGATTTTTCATACTGCAAAATAGACAAACCAACCAGAGAATACATGTAATTTTTAGCAGTTAACTATTTTATTATTTTAAAACAAGTAAGAGGACTTTCACCTTGCTGTAACAAAATACAGCATCCAATTAATAAACTTACTTTATTCTCCTATTGCATGCATAAAATAAAAAAAAATAAATGCTTATAAAGCAATGTTTATTAATTATACTATGTTTATAGTAAGCTAAATACTCCCCCCTTCATGAAAGAAAAGTAATAACCATCGTTAGGAATGGAATAAGGAATGACATAGGTTAATGTTAGTGTTTTATAACATGTTAATTTCTAGCTTATATGCTTTATCATAATTAAATAAAAAAGGAACAATCTCAAACATATATTTTATAATGTATTTATCCCTCATTATCAGGATGATTCAATCTTACACTGAATTCTAA
The DNA here is from genome assembly GCF_048544385.1 of Mastigoproctus giganteus. Lineage (NCBI taxonomy): Eukaryota > Metazoa > Arthropoda > Arachnida > Uropygi > Thelyphonidae > Mastigoproctus > Mastigoproctus giganteus. Next base: position 26,610,221 of record NC_143575.1, read on the forward strand.
CTCTTTTACAGGTGTTGATCTTCATGAATTTTTACCTCCTTTAGATACTTTGCTAAAGTGTCCTGAACTGTCCTCTCTAGTTGGCAGTCCAAGTTTTGTATTTTTAATTCAAGCAGGTTATGAGCAGATAATGAAAATTATTGACTAAATAGTTTGGAAATCAAGCAAAAAGTATTTATTGCATTCATTTTCATATTCTCTCATATCACTTCATTTGCATAACAAAAAGATGAGATACGTAATCATAATAAATATTATAAAAAAAAGTAGTGTGTAGAAAAATCATTTCATTACTATTTTGTAATTCTTGTTGTAGCTCTGACTGAAAAAAGAGTGCAAAAGTTAAAATGAAATATTTAATCAGTTAGTACCATGATCAGTATAAAAGATAAATTAAAAGAATACTAAAATCAGTCCAGATTCAGTGGTCATCATACTATCATAGCAAGAATTATGAATGAGTGATATGATTCCTGAAGTTTTTTTGGTTTTTTTTTGTCATTTTATTTTTATTCTATAGAAAATCAGCAAATAAGATTAAACTTTTTCTTAATGTTTAAATAAAAAAAAAGTGAAAGTGCCTCTTATGGGGGTAAAAAAGAAATGCTATTTTTTGCAAGTTCTGTAACAAAAAATTTTTGGCTACAGAAAACTCGTAAATACTCAGAACATATTGAATTTATTTATATTAATGTAAGAAATATGAATTAGAGATGTCTTAGTTATATGGTGCCATCAAGAGTTGTTATCCAGCTGAAAATTTTATTGATTGTTGTTGCAGATAATTGAGCTATTTGATTAACTGTGATTGTTTTTATCACTGTACATGAATACCCCTTCCAACAGATAATTAAATTGTATGATTAATTGTTTATTATTTTATAAGAGTGCACCTTCTAACATAAATCCTGAAGTGAAAATAAAATGATATGCAATTTGAATATTTGATGCAATTATATAGTTATGATTGAGATCTTAACAAACATCCTGCATAACTAATTATCATTCTTAATCTAACTAGTTTCAAATGAAAATTTGAAGCAGAAAATTGGTAAGATTGATTTATCTGCTTGTTTGTGATGAACTTTGATAGACATCTTTTACAAATATAAAAAAGAATTTATATAAAGGGACTAAGATTTGTTGGAAAAAATTCAAAATATATTTTTTTAAAATTTGTTCATTAATTTTGGATTTCAGTTAATTTACTTTCTTTGCATGTTTTGTAACTTTAAAGAAATTGAATTTTTCTTTAAAAATAAACTGATTAGTTCATAGAGATGAAATCCCTATCTTATTTATGAATGCCATTGTTCCTTGTGAAATGTTTTTATAGTTTTTCTAAATGGTGTATGCTGTATTATTCAGCACATTTTTTTAAAAAATATATCTTATATATTTATGATATGGAGCCAAAAAAAGAAAGAAATTGTACATTATTGTAAATATTTGTCTGATTCTGAGTTGGATGTGTAAATATTTTTAGTATCTATATGTCACTGTTACTTTTATTTTTTTTTGCCTTATGTGTAAATTAATTAATACACATAGGAAGACTAACTTTGTAAGCCATATATTATTTTGTGTATAATAATTATCATGCATTCCATTATTCTTTCACCTAATAAATGACTAAGTTCATACTTGTAATGATAAATAAAATTCCTTACAGATATGCTTACTAATGTATATATTTTCAGGTATTTGAAATAATTGTCTAAGTAAAGTGGCCTTCATATCACCTTATCCAAGCTTTTTTGTTGGAAATAAAGTTACTTCAAATAGGTAGAAATGTTCATGTAACAGAGGTTGTACACTTTCGAAATAGAACAATGGATTATTCACTGATGCATTTGCCTGACACATTTTAGTAGCTATGAAACATCAAATAGCTAGACTTAGAGACATTGACATCGTATAAAAAACATTATGGGAATTCTATCATGTCGATTCGAGACGTTAGGATTCCCATAATGTTTTTATATACAATGCCTTATCCAGGTATTGACTGCTGCAAGCAGTCAGCATTCATTCACTGCACATCTCCAAACTCACAGAACCAAGTTTTCCTATTTCCCATTTATCCCCTTTGTTGTCTGGAACAGCCTTTCTTCACATGTGTTTCTTGAACATTACACCCTACAGAAATTTAATTCTAATGTCAACAAGTATAACTGTCTTCTCAGCCTTCAAACCATGTGTGGACTGTGCTATAGATTCTAATACTTTTTTTTAATTTTTTTTTTATTATTATTATTCTTTTATCTGGTGAGCGATTGTTTATAACAATAACTAGAATTCCTGATGGTTTTGGTACAGTATTGTTTTGCTGATACTTCATTAGAGCCAAATCATTACTCATTATTTATCACTAACAATATATAACTTATTAATCAAGAATGGTAATGAATTTGATTAATACCTTTGGCAATATAGGGTATATAGATTATATAGCTAAAAGTATCTGGACACTCCTCAGGAAAAATGAACCATACCCACCATCTGCATGTCAGCAATAAGTATAAAAGCAACTACATTCATGCTAAGTAAGCAGATTGTAGATGGATTGAGTTTCTGACTTCTGAAGTGTGGTCCTAATAGACTAATATTAGCAATTGCTCTATTCATTCCATTTTAGCAAACCACAATGCCCTAGACCAGTGGTGATGACAATCACTAAATAGAAATGTAATAGTACTACACCCAGAATTGTGGTACATCAGTTCTTGTTAAATACTATCAACTAAGTTCAGGGGACCAACAGGAACTGATAATACAAGGGTGATACTTAGCTGCACAACTTTGGATTTTAAAGAATAGCTTGCAAACACACGCTATTTCATAAAAATTAATCATACCTGCCATCCACATGCAAGGAATAAGTATAAAAGCATTTACAGTCAAATTCAGTTGCTTTTCACAACACAATGTATAATATCTATTTCCTGGTGCATAAACTATTGTAGACTCTGGAACATTGGAAATTTGTGTTATGAAGTGATGAACTGCAGCACACAATTTTCCAGTCATTGGCTTAGTTTGAAGGAAGTACTGTCAGTGTCAGTTTCTCATGGTTTAGACTTTTAACCATTTGAAATAACAAATTACATTCAGTATGCTGATGATGTTAAGGAAAATCTACACTGGCATTAGTAATTTTTAATTTATTTATTATTTTTTTTATGAAAGCCCCAAACACAAAGGTATTAGAGTCCATAGTACATGGCATCAGACATAAGTTGAAGGCTGAGAAAACATAAGATAATTTTTGAGTTTAGACTTGAATTTCTGTAAATTGTAATTTTTTGGAAATATGTTAGATGTAAGGTTCCAGAAAACAAGTAGAAGGGATCAATAAGTAAGAGAAGAGGTTGGGGTTGAACAGGTGCTGACTGACTGCAGTGTGTTTGGAAGAGAGTTGGAGGAATTACAGATGCCACTTCAGAACAATACCCATGGAAGTATGTGTAACCTGGGCATGCAGTAGAAATGTCTGTGAGATGAAAAATGGAAAGACTAAGAGATGGGTCATTAATTAACTTGACTGCTCTCTTTTGAATGGAACTCAGAAGCTTCAGAGAAGTTTTGTGGGCACCATGGGAGGACAAATTAGACATTTGTACAGAGTGAGTAATTGCTTAAAGCAAGCAAAGGGTGAGAGCAAAAAAAAAAAACTTTTTTTTGATGCAGAGGAAATAATATTTGTGATGTGCTAATGCCAAACGAGAGGGATTAAAAATATTTTCTGTTTAAAATTGAATGATAATTTTGAAGGAAAAAAAATTTCTGTAAATTTTAGTTAATGGGTATTTCAATTGCTTGTGCTGACATCACAAGGAGCACTAGCTAGGGCCTTAACTCTTGAGTTGCAGGTAAGAAGTACACACTGACCCCCCATTAGTACCAAAGTAAAGTGTATTTAGTGTCTAATGGCACCAGGGGTTTTCCCCCATCTCTGTGTTGCTTTCATTGTAGGTGTAAGACAGTACCCTGTCAAGGCCAGAGATTTTAAAAGTGTATGGATATTGGATATGTGTAGCGTTATTTTCTGTTGTTCATGTGGCCATTTAGCCATTGGGTCCCTCCTGAGGCCCAACATTGCCCACATGGAGGCAGGCCAAGTACCCAGTAGTTTGAAAGAAATTTTTACTCTGGTAGGCCCTGCAACCTAATTTCCTGAAATTTCAGTGGCTAGGGCCTTAAAAAAAAAAAAAAAAAAAAAAAAAAAAAAAAAAAGATTCTGGGAATTTGGTTAGGCCGAGAGACAAGCGGTTTGAATTTTAATTTTTGATGCGTGGGGCATCTGCTGATGATTTAGAGGGTAGGGGGAAATAGAGAAGGCACCCCCAAGGAATGGCAGTGAGGCAGGCCCACTGACCCCCCCACCAGGAGGTAAAAGGGGGGGGGGACAAGGATGGCAAACCATCCCATCCCTCCAGGGAGAGAGAATGAAAGTGGCCAGGCAAGGTGCCTGGTCCAGATTGCCAGGTCGCATGTTGGCAGCAAGGTGCTATGGGGTCATGGATAGAGTTAGTGCAGGGGAAGTATTTCTGCACTCAAATTCAGCTCCTCCAGGATGTTGAGGCATCGGACAGAATCTCCCATCCAGGTTTGGTTGTTGCATTCAGTATGTTTTCCTTTCTTTCTTTCAAAGCATTTCCCTTCTTTCCTTCTACCTTATTCTTTTCTTATTCTCTCCTCTGGTTCTTTTAGTGTGTTATCTTTTATGAGACGCTGTATTTGGATTGATCGTTGTGGGCTTGTAGACTTGCTGAGAAGCCATGCTGATAGCCTTACGAGGTGTCAGTCTGTGGGAGTTTTTTTTTTTTTTTTTTTTTTGTCTTGAAAAGAGCTCCTGCGCAAAGAGTGTGAAGGCACGGTAGTGTTCCTCATTTTGCAACACGGGTTCCTGAGTGCGAACTGGGTCTTTGTCATGAAGATGCGGCACAGATCCTCGTAGGTAGGATATTCATGTATAGGTGGTCCCAGGTTTCTTCCTCTCTGCAGTGATGTCAATTTGAGAGACCAAAGTCAGAGTTTTCTCCTGAAGGAACCATATCCCATGAGGAAAAAGGTGGTATGGAGGCCTGGAGTGAACCATTGCAGACTAGCTTGGGTATGTCCGATGTACATCCAGGAAGAATTTCCGTGTTATGGCTCCTTTGGGGGAGTCGGACCATTGGGCCTGCCAGATCTGCTGTTAGACACCTCTTTTCAGCATATCCGAAGAGTCCCTCAAGAGGATTGAACTTGTTTTTTCTGATGAAATTCTGAGATGGTTCTCTCGGGTCCAGTGCAGCAGTGTTGAGATGCTCGATTTGGTGTTGATTCCATTTGGGCTCTACTGTTTGCCTCAAGCGTCATTATCAAGTCATCGGCATAGGCTTGCATTTTTACTGTGTTCAGGTCAAAGTTTAAGAACTTGTAAGTCCTACAGCATTGAAAAAAAGAATTATCTGGGCCAGCAAAAAAAAAAAAAATTTGCACTAGCCATTGCCCAGAGAGGGCATCCACTACAGTCAGCTCAAGTGTCCCAGACTTGACCGCAGTAGCAGATAAATGCCACCCACTGAAAACTGGTGGGCTGGCACAAAAATGGAGAAGGGAAAGGAAAGGTACTAGTGAATGTACAAACATTTAAATGCTCCTGCACTACAAGAAACATCTCATAGGGATGGGAGAAGAAAGAGTTCTCAATACACTGCCTTACCATTAATGTCTGGACACCCCCTCTTTGATGACCATTTCCTACCTATGCACCATATGTCACAACTATGAATGTGTTCATAGGTCCTTGAGGAAACTGCGATTGGGAATGCAAGATGCAATCAACAGAGTTAACTGACTTCCAGCACAGAATGATACAGGATGCCACATAAGTAATCAATCTGTACATGATGTTTCAACAGCACTGAAGATTATTCATAATGTGATATGCCAAGGGAAGTGGACTGGTGCTGCAACTCATGAAATTACACAGAAAAACCCCCAGATGACAAAACATGACAGGAGAGCAATGCAAAGAATAATCCACTCAGAATGCAGGTCAACTTTGCAGCACATCTGCATGTCAGCACCAGTACATTGCACAGGATGGCATATAAGGTGGGTTACTACAGTTGTGCAGCCGTCCACAAGCCACTAATCACCCAACTAATGCCAGATGACATCCAGCTTGATTGTCATCTGGACAACCAAGGCTCGGACTGTAGCTCAATAGAAAGCTGTGCTTTTAAGTGTACATGATCTGAAAGTCATATCTGGGTGTAACAGATGCCTGTAGAAAGCTACCTGCTGGACTGTATTGTTGCACCAGTGAAGTTTGGCAGCAGCAGCTTGAGTTGGTTGGCCTGGGACCATTGGTTTTGGACAAAACCATGAATAGATGTCCTGGACGATTTTGTTTGCTGTCATTTGAGCAACATCCTGCATTACCTATGTGGCAACATATTACAGAAGGCCCATACCTGTATCAACAAGACAATGCTCTGTGTCATACTGCTCAATTAATGAACTGTATTGAGGATGAGCATTGAATAGTTGGACCAGCCAGACCAGAGCCTGCCCTTAACCCTATGGAGAACCTCTAGGGTGAACTGAATTGTTGAGTGTATATGAGAAGAGACTACCAAAACAACAGCTGAAATGGTAGGCTGAATGGTGAAAATATCAAACCTTTAAAAAGAAAGTGGTGGAGGGTGTTTCATGCTTCCTGGAGGCTGTAATAAAGGCCAAAGGTTTCAGCACATTAGTTTTCCTGTAAATAAAAGTTATTTGCAGATATACAGGTGTCTGGATATTAATTGTAGGACAGTGTATGTCAATGAGTAAAGCTGTCTTCAAGGGAAAGAGTTCATTTTTGGCAAGTAAACAATAATGATAGCTCTGAAGAGCAGGGAAAGATTCATAGTCAACAGATTTTCATTGGATTACAAATGTGTATTGAGTAGTAGAAGCTAATCGAGTTCAGCATAATGCAGACACTTAAGCACTTAAATGCCAAACCTTTTGGTTTACTGCCCAAGGATCAAAATATAAGTTAGCACACCATGCTGACTTTTATTTTGAGCCATCATTTGAATCACTTGCCTTCTGTTGTGCTATGATGATGAGCATTCCATTTCATAAAATTTATTCCAGTCTCTGGTTATACCTATTCAGTTTTTTGTAACAGCCCCACATTAATTTATCATTCAAACAAAGCTACTCTGAGAGATAACCATTACATAGCCGAATGGTAATTTCATGCAGCCACATTCAGTGCAGTGAGAGGAAGGCTGGTATTAGCTATAGGGCCAGCGTTTGCTGAATCAGTCAAAAATAAACTTTACTATCTCTCCCTCTGATCAGTGTTCTGCCAGGGAAGATTCAAGCACACAGCTCCCAATCATATTGCCATATCCATCATCTCTTACTTCACAGCTATCCTCAATCTCCCTCTGGGCTACTTCAGTCTCTGCTTTTCAAGCCATGTCAAATCCAATTTCATTTCTATCTTCTGATTATTTCAAATATCTTACCCCCTTCCAAAAAACATTTCTTACTTTATCAACCTATCTTATCCTCCACTGTAGCACATCTCACTTTCCAATCTAATATCTTCCATTTTCAATGTCTGTGAATTACTACACCTGATGCCAACTTAAACCACTTTCTGACCTCCCACAAAACAGTCTTTGCTTCTCAAAAGTGTTTTTTACACATTGGTAAATATTTGCATGTTTGCTTCCTCCATTAGGCTTCCCTAAAATCTACCATTCTCTCCCCTCCTGGCTCAGTAATGCTTATAAATTTTATATTTCATATTAGGATTACTTGAGAGAACAAATTTATCCACTGATGTGTATAAGTTCATAAACTGCATGCATTTTCTTGATTTCGTTGCATTAAAATATAACTGCTACTTATATTTTATATACTGCGTAGTTATAAAATGTTTCCCTATTCAGGAGACCCTAGTGTCAAAATGGTCAGAGCTGAAGCTGTGAGAATTGGGTGTGATTTAGGTATGAGGAAGTGATTTGTAGAAGAAGAAAAACGTTTAAATTTCTGCCATCGGGGTGGTAAAATGGTGTGCAGACATGTAAAAGTTGTCATTTACTTCAAGACACGCTGCTTACACAAATGACATCCCACTAGATAAAAGCAGAAAGTCCAATGCTACCATCAATAAACATTATGGCTCTTACAAAAAAGGAACGTGCTCTTTTAGTAAAACTTTCTACCAGAATAATAGTAACGCTAGTGCAGCACTTCAAGGTTTGTATAAAGGACCTTAGACATCAGTTGTGCTTTGAAAACTAATAAAGAAATTTTGAGCGACCAGGGAGTTAGGTGTAATTCCAGGCAGGGGACGACCATGTATCAGAACAGTAGTGGATGAAGTGGCAGTTGTACTGTTCAGAATGCAAAACACTACCAGTCAGTAGTGCTAGAGGTGTGCCAAGAGACTTGAACCTTCCTTGGTCTAATGTACGTAAAGTGCTTTGAATAATTTTACGCTAGTTCCTGTACAAGAACTAGTCTTGTGATAAGCAACAATAAATAGACTTTGCTCTGTGATTTCTGGCTATGGAATGGCGATACATGGGCTCGAATGATCGTGTGGTCTGATGAGGCACATTTCACTCTTCATGGGGCTGTAAATGCACAAAGTGGCCGAATACAGGGAACGTCTTGTCCATCTGCTGTGCATGAAAGACTACACCATGAAACTTCGGACAGGTATAAGGTACATTTACAGCGGTTGTATAAGAATTAACAAAAAGGTCGCATTACAGAAGTCGATACAAGATGCTCAAAAATATGGTCACATGACATCAGTATGCTGTATGATCCCCTCCAATGCGTAAACAGGCCTGACAGTGGTGAACCATGCTTAATATAAGCCTACAAGATTCTGTGGCAACATCCCATTCTTTTACTATCAGACAACCCACCAAGTGTCCGAGGAGTTGGCTGTTGGTGTGCAGTGCAGCACCCAAGGGCATCCCGTACAAGTTCGATCGGTTTTAACTCTGCTGATCGCGCTGGCCACAGCAATTGGATATCTTCAGTTTCAAGATATTCCTGTACCACTTGAGCTCTATGTGCAGTGGCATTGTTGTGCATGAAAAAAATCTGGGTCCACTGCACCCCTAAAAAGTTGCACACAGGGTCCGAAGATCTGTTCTTGGTAGTCTGTGCAGTTACAGAAACCCTATCAAAACATGGAGGGGTGTGGCCATTGATCATATTTCTGTCCCACATGAGAACACCGCCTCCACCATAAATACCCCGTTCTCCAATGTTGGAAGGATGGTACTGCATTTCTCATCTCCAGATGAAATAACATCTAGAATCTGTTTATTGGCTAAAACAGGACTCAGAGAACCAAACTGTACCCCATATGTCAGGGCTCTAAGTCACATGTTTAGGGCACCAGTTTCGACGAGCCCTGTGGTGGTTTGGGGTTAATGGGATACAAACCATTGGCTTCCTTGCATAGAGTCCACTTGAATTTGGTTTTCTTAATAGTCCTTTTGGAAGCATTTTCACCTGTAGTCACAGTAACCTCAAGAGACAGCTGACAGGATATCTTGTCTTGCTGTTAGAGTTCTGTTCTGGTTGCCCTTAGACGACCTTGGCCAAATCTTGTAATGGTTCCTGTCTCCCGAAAGTGCCAAAATGACACTGGCGTTATTCACCTATGGCGATGCTGATAGGGATTCTTCCTCTTGCTCAGAACTCACACGAGGAGTACAAATTCAAATTGAAGGATGGTTGTAGAATACATATTAGGAATTTGCCTTTAGCCAGCAGGCGGTTGATTGCTGGAACAAACTTCCATCTGTTGTTGTGGAAGTTGATAATTTAAATAAATTTAAGGAAGAACTAGACAAACTATTGGGCAGAATGAATAGGTGAAATGGGAGGTGTTTATTTTTTTTTTTTGGCTGATGCTTTCTTGCAACATTTCCCACTGCTAATAATAAATATATTAGGATAATATTTCATCATATGCAACTATCAGCAATTGGGCGGTACAATTTAAATGAGACAATCAATATTGACAAAGAACTCAGTGGAGATCCATCAACAGCAACTAAACCAGCAAAGATCAAGTTCAAGATATAGCGATGGATAATTGGAAAGCTTAGCAGAGGCTATAGGTATTTCAATTGAAGAGTGTAAAATGTTCTGTCAAATTAAGTAAAAAAGGTTTCTTTGCAATGGGTCTCCTCCTTTTGACTCCCATCTCTGATTCAAAAGTAATTTTTTGCTTCGAATTTTTGACTATCAAGCAGATACTAAAAACATTTTGACTAGATATGTAACTCTGGATAAAATATGATGAAACACTCTTCATTGCTAGCAACCAGTCAAAAGTGTAACAAACAGTGGCGGAGCGATAGTTCACTATCTACAAAGAATGTCGGGGCAAAACATGGAACCTATCTTCTAAAGATAACAGTGTTAATTCTTTGAAGATAATAAAGCACTCAAAACCTATGTTGGTATTATTATGTTTATTTTGAATTGGAAATATGCAAATAATGGGGTAAAGTCTTTACTGGCATTTTCTTACCACTTCTTCAATGACTGCATGGACAGTAACTAAAGATTGTTATTGTGGAATTCTCAAATTTTTTTTTCAGTAGAATTAAAAGTTTTAGTAAACTTAGATCTAATTCAAAGATTTTCTTTTGAGGTTAATTTTATATACTAAACAACAATATGTAAATATGTGACAATACGTATTGTTATTTATTATATAAAATTATCATTAGCTACATAGGCACGATGAGTAGTTATCATTTATGTCATTTTAAACTACAGCGGTGGATAGTTAAGCTACTAACATTGCTTTTACTTCAGTTGTTTCACCTGCAAACAGAACAAATCATTTCGTTGAACTGAGGTTATTATTTTATATTTCATTATTTACTATATAGTTTCCAACAGAATTTAAATTTAAGCTCATGGAGCACATTTACCTTAAAATTGAATCTACTTTCATTATTAATAATGTATATTGCTATATTTTCTATTTTTGATTCAAACACCCAATCCCCCCATTAATATAAATTTGATCATTAGAAAACCCTTTTAACTGTAACAGATGTCTGGCAGTAAAAGGGGGAACCCTCGGGATTTTCAAAATCGTAAAAGAAAGATGAAAGTAAGTAATTTGTTTCAGTAGAAAATTATTTTAAATGTGGTAGCCAAAAGATACAGTAGATGAACCCCAAGCCCAAGAGAATACTGGCAAACCTCAAGATGCAGTAGAGATCAATGAAAATTGCTACAATTAATAAATATATTGATGTTGAGAATGGACAAGGTGCAACAGATGATAAATCTGAAGACAGTGCAACAAAACCACAAGAATGTAACGGGCAATGCTGAAGATGCAATTCAAAAATCAATTGACATGGAAAACAAAAACAAGACGACAAAATTGAATTTGAATGAACGAATGGAGAAAGTTATTTGCAAATGGCCTTTTTTTTTTTTGTTGCAAACTATTTGAAAACAAAAAAATTGTTAACTAATCCAAGAGGATGCTGCAATTGGAATAATTTGTCTTTTGTATTAGTGAAACATGAACAAACAAAATAAATTTGGAAAATTACATAAAATACCTCTGATCTACAAAAGGGGTTAGTTGAAAATTGTACAATTGATAAAGATCGACACATTTTTGAGTTACAAAAAACCTGGTATCGGTATGGAGTAATAGAATGAGAACGAGGGACTCACATCTGGTGAGTATGGGCTTGGCACACCCAGGGCACTGGGCTGGACATCATCATTCTTCTCTTCCTTGGTGATTCCCTTTTATCTCTCTCTCTCTCTCTCTCTCTCTCTCTCTCTCTCTCTCTCTCTCTCTCTCTCTCTCTCTCTCTCAGGGTTGTTCAGAAATTTTTTTTTTTTTTTTTTTTTGGCTGGTGCAGCATAAGCCTCTGGCTTCCTTGCACCATATGGTTAATAATAATAATGATGTCAAAAGTAAAGAAAGCCAACACAAGCACCATGGCACACACATGGGAAAACTTACCAGACAAACTGATTTCCCGTTACCGTATCGTATTTTCCTCCCTGCATTTTCAGTAAATAGACAGTGCATGTTATCGGTATTGGCAGTAGAAGTCAATAACGTTGTATTGATTAGTTTTTTCTCATTATTAAAAGCAGATTATTGGAATTCATGAGTGTAATGCCTTCGCGGTTGAAATTTACTTCTGGTATACCCCCCTTCCCAGGCTGCCCCCATATTAGGGTGTTTATCCCCCTTCCTGCTGTTTTAAAATAGGAAAACGACTTCTACTGATGGTGCATGTTATCAGTAGTGGCAGTAGAAGTCGTTTTCCTATTTTAAAACAGCGGGAGGGGGTGGGATAACACTCTACGACTGTACCTGTAAGTAAATTTCAACCACGAAAACACTCATTAACTCTAATAATCTGCTTTATTGGAGTTCATGAGTGTGTAGCTGCAATAATCAGCTACACAGTGCTGAGCATTTAGAGTACATCAAATACTTTGGAAAAAGAAGTAATGGTAATTTTTTAAGGTTGTCAAAATTCTTTTAAAATTTGATAGTTATTGCAAGTCATTAAAAATATTCATACCTCACTATTCAGGTAATAAATTCCAAAACAAAATATCTTTACTGGCTAACAAAACTAGAGAATAATGGATTCATTAAAAAAAAAAAAAATGAAGCAAATATTATTCCATTATTTTAAGACTGCACGTCGATGCTGGCTAGTTGAACAATTAAACATGGTTAAGTTTGCATCATAATGTCAAAATACGAGAAAATTGAATTTTTTTCCCTTTCAAATTTACAGCTACAACGGGAGGTCTTTTTAATTTTTTTTTTTATTAGAAACAGTTAATCTAGATATTCATGATATGTGGGAGCAAAGTTGCAACAATGGGGCAAATATGTGAGGAAACAGGTGGGTCTTGGGTTTTAGGAGCATCAGTGACTGAGGCTACATTGCATCATGTCTATTGTCTGTAAATTGCATTTGTTCTGGGGTCGATTTTCTGTTTGCTTAATGAAAAACCATGCTACCCTCTCCCGAGACTGACTAACTCAGCCACATTATGAAAAATACCCATAAAAATTCCTCCCATCATCAACAAATTCCGCGACCCAAGTCTTTTCTACCCGGGCAGGGAGGATGTAGATTCTACCAAGTGTGCTACCCATGAGGTTTACAGAAAAGAATTTTAAAAATAAATCACACCATGCTCAGCCCACATTTTAAATTTAGTGGAAACAATGCAGCTAAAATGACTCACAAGACGGTTGATTTTTAAAATATCATTCAGGAAATTTATGTAATTCATGTATCTTTTACATATAGATGGAACACATTAAGAAAACACATTTAAAGTTTAACATTAAAACTCATTAGGAAAGCCGAATTAAAGCAATTACTCCTTTACGTTTCCAGTTAGGGGAAATTGACAATAGTTTGATAGCAAATGACACAACAGATATGAACACAAAACGTATAGCAGTCTTGGGGACTAAAAATTAAAACACTTAAATTTACTTGTTCTCTAATAATTTGGAATGTTTTATTGAAAATTAATTCCATAAGTAAACTTATGCAGGATCCTAAAGTTAATATACAATTGAGTGTAGATATGTTGAATCACTTGATCACGTAATTTAATGAAAAAAGAAATGGTTATATTTAAAAACAAAGGAGTTAGCAAATGGAACTGCTGTCAATCAAGAATTTCCTTCATTTCATAGTTTAAGAGCTATACTTAAAAAGAAACAATTTTCTTAAAAAAAAATTTCGATTTTCTTATGATGATGAACCAGCTTTTATTACATCATTATAGACAGCTTTACAGTCAATCGAAGAACGTCTTCCATTATTAAGAGCATTGTAATTTATTTAGTTTTTATATAATTATTCAGATATTGAAGAAAAATATTTCATTAACTATTGTAAAGATTTGCATTGCAAGTTATCATATGAAGAAACAAATCAGGTATAAATGACACAAGATTATGTGAATTAAAATCATTAAAAATTGCACTTCTAATAGAAGATGACACCAATGGAACTCATACAATATCTATATAGAAATAATTTATCTATCATATATCCAAATACAAACATAGCGTTAAGAATCTTACCAGCACTTCACATTTGTGCAGCATTTGGAGAGCACTCATTTGAAAATTTTTAAAAATTGCCTTCATTCCAGAATGTTACAGGAATGATTAACTATCGTGCATTAAATTCTATCAAAAATGGTTTTGATGGAATTAATATACATATTATTTCAACATTTGTATCAATAAAAGCTTGTAAACCTTTTTAGAATAAAAAAAAAATAGTGTACATAGTTTGTTTGTATCCAGTCTTGATATTATTATTACCTATATGGTGCAAGGAAGCCTGAGGCTTATGCTTCACCAGCCAAAAAAAAATTCCCAAGTTACCCTGACAAGAAGAATGATGATATCTTAAAATTTTGTTAATATTTCAATGTTTAATAGATAAAAATTTATGAAAATACTGTAAATTTATTTTTATCATTACCGATTATCAACGAAAAAGGGAACATGGAAAAAAGGGGAGCACAATATCTAGGAATAGGTCCCATCTTATTTCCACCTATTCTCAAAACTAAAATCCAACTTGCAGAAGGTAATTTGAATCAGATGACGTGATAGTGGTAGCATTTACTCTTCAGAACTTTCAAGAAAGTGACTACAAAACAGACTGAATCTGGAACATTGTTTGGGTGGGTAGCATTGTGGTATCATCAATCCTCCCCACACTGGGTGGAAAAGGCCTGGATTCGAATCCCGTCGATGATATGATGAACTTTTATGGATTTGTCACTCCGTGGTTCAGTTAATCAGTCTTAGGTGTACATAGAAAAGTCCCCCTCCCACCCCAGAAATTCGGGATTTTTTGTCCAGCAAAATAGGTAAATCGACCAGAGAGGATGTCCAATTTACAGAGGTAGATGAAATAACTTTCCTGGTGACCCTAATGAAAGTTTTTTTTTACAAGGAGACATCGAAAAATATAGTCAACGTCAGATGATTCATCGTATGCCAAGCTAGAAACTTATCAAGCAACCCACACACATCTAAACTTCGTCCCCATTTAAATGATCAATAGCTCTTTTGGCTATCTAAGTTAGGGGTTAGGTGTGTTCAGCACCAGAGCAAATAAGTTACCAATAATTGGGTTTATTCTTCGGTCAGTTTGCTGAATGCAAAATCACTCAGTCCTCATCTGAGACTAAACTCAGCCAATGTGCAAAAAAAAAAAAAATTCCTCCAGCTTGGGAAGGAGTGATTATAACCATCATACAGCAAGAGCACTTAGCCAATTTCTCATAATCAACCTCCACCAGCCGTGCGTACTATTACAACCAGAAAGTTTAGCTTGCATTTCAAAAAAGCTTTTCCCATTTCGTGTGTGAGAATGATGATAACTGCTGTGCTACCTGTGAGGGTCCTAGTAGTCATATTTTATTTCCTAAATGGCATATGTGCATTCTTGTATTCATCCTCCCTGTTCTATCTGCCCAGTTAGTAGAGACCATGTACCACTTCAAGCTGTCTGTTCTTCCTGAAATTAAAATTGGTATTTGCCTCTAACAACCGTGTCCACAATCTCTCTCTCTCTCCTCTCATTGACCTATGTTCATGGCAGCACATTAGTTATAATTATAATCACCATCCCCCCCACACTGGCTGGAAAAGGCCTGCCTTTGCACCCCTGTCAAAGATGAGAGAGGAACTTTCAAGGTCATTCTCCCAGAAAGTGGGGTTTTTCAAATTTCAGTATAAGTTTTCTATAATAATGGAATCCTTCCTTTGGTTCAGACTACACGCAAAGGAGCATAAATTCAAACTGAGGAAGGATAGTTTGAATGAATTCAAGGAAGAAATAGACAAACTATTAGAGAGGATAGACAAGTGGTCTGTATTTTTTTTTTGATACTTTTTTGAATTTTGTCCATACTAATAATAAAATTATTCATAGACTCTTCTTGAATTACTTTTAATAATGTCAATAAATGCTTATTTAGGCATTTTGTGCATGTGTGATCTTTGGTCGTGTAGAAACGAACCAAATCACTGGTATACAGAACTTGCTCAACTTTCACTGGTTAAGTAGTGTCATTTTGCCTTTCCTCTATACTGGAATAAGTTACCTGAATGGGTGGTAGAGGAAGTTTGGGGAAATGCATAGAATGTCTCTTTTTTTTTATTATTTTATTTGGCTGGTGCAGTATAAGACATAGGCTTTCTTGCACCATGTGGCATTGCTAATACAGTGGATTCCGGTTATTTGGGCCACCGGTTAATCGGGGCAAATCTTAAAAAACAGAAACCAATCGAGAAAATAGCCAGGGTTTACTTCGCTTAATTGGGACAGCATGCTGTGTAATCGGGGCAGGAGACCACAGCACTGGAGATAACCCTACGATTGTCTCCGACGGTACCACGTAGTTCGGTCGAAATTCTGGAGGTCACAACCATAAAACAATTAGCAGTCACCCCTTTATTGGGCTTTTCTGTTAGTGAAATCTATCATAAACGGACAATAAACTCGATCTTACTGAAATTGCGATAATACAGACAGCTGGAATTCTGTGGGTTGTTATGATGAAATGTGTTTACACTTCCATGAAATCTTCAATCATATAAAAAAATTAATTTTCAGATCTCTTCATTCCTATTTTTAAAGCTTTGTAACTCATTACTCCGTTCTCATATCGTGTTACTTGCAATTTGTGTATGCCATGTTCTTTGTTATTGATTGCTTACCTTTTTATTGTTTTAAATTTTAACCCCCACCCACTAATGTCAGTGAACAGAAATGTCAACAAGTTTAGTTAGTATGTACATATTACAGTACGTATTAATTATTACGATTATCACGTATCTTTTAATTGGGTAATAAAAGGTAAATCTGTGCTTAATATATCTTTGCTTTTATAGCCTGTGGATAAATTTCCTCCTATTTTTGCTAATTAGAATTGCTGTTTAATAGAATTAAAATTCAATTCACAAACGTGATCACAATGACCGGCACTTACTATACATAGTATAGTGAACGGTACATTGCTATGGTGAGTTTGTCGTAATGTGATTTGATTGTACAGTGAACCAATTGTAAGGGGGGGGGTACATTGTATTTTTAACTATTTATGTGAAACTTCGGATAATTGGGGCAGCCGCTTAATCGGGCCAAAATGCACTAGTCCCGACGTGTCCCAAATAACCAGAATGGACTGTTCTAATATACAGACTGGCTTTTTGCTAATATTTGTATACTTCAGATTCTTATCATTTTTTAATTTAAAGTGCCTGGCCCATTTTGAAAATGACCTAGGTCTCACTGTTCATGCTTGATCATTCACAGAAATGCCAATCATACAGAGAAATTTTTCAGTGTACTGTAAATATTTTATTTTACCCTTCAATACATGCTAGTTTTAATATATTTATTAACCACACATCCCACAAGAAAGTTGCCTCATGGGTAATGGACATGCATGCTAGTAACCAACATAAAATAAATCCATGCATATGGTTCTATCTTTATAATAGAAGTTTTTTTTGTCTCAAAAACTAGTTAAAAAAAAAAAAACTTTTGTTTAGCTGTTATGGGTATTTGTTGGTACATCAACTACTCCAGTCATAGCATGTCAAATTCATATGGCTCTAAATGTCATCTTTATCACATGTATACATCTACACATATGAAAAAGTTGAGGTCCTCTATATCCACATTATATGCATTTCTATCAATGTTGCTAGCAAGTAAGGTACGCATGCACCATGTTCTTCCTATCCCATTGTAAATGAAATATATTGCTTTCCTCAGTGGGAACAGCAGTAGTTCTGTTGGAAGCAGCATCCATCCTTTTGCCTTAAGCCAACTATGTAAATAGTAAAATAATGGGACAATTTTATAAACAATGATAAATTCGAGCTTTCCACAACTGGGAAAACTCTACCTTTTAAGAACGACTAACTACTTACTAGGTGTAAAGTCCTAATTAATCTTATTACTAGAATTTCGTGGCTTCCGTAGCCGAGTGGTCAGGAGCGGGAGTGCAATGGCACACGCTCTTTGAGTAGACCAGGGTTCAAGCCCCTGACTCCTAAATACGGTCGATCTGCCAACCCGCACTGGACCAGCGTGGCAGATTATGGTCCATTTCCCTCAGCATGAATTGTTGAGGAGGCTTCCATCCTGCAGTGGGTTGATAATGGCTGCAATTTACTTTACTTTTTTTACTAGAATTTCAACACCAAATCACTTCATTCAGCAAGATATATTACTGACTAAATAAATGCAATTTGAAACTGTTATTGTGTCTACTGTTCTAGTGTCACTGCTAAGATTATCATCACAATCTCTATGTTGTGACAGATACTAGGTTTTGCAAATGGTGATATAAATAGTGAGATAATACAAAAATTAATGCAATCATACTTGCATGAGGAAGCAAGTTGACAGCGAATTCTTGAGGTCTGTTTTTAAACAGATTGCCTAGTTTAAATAACTCTTAATGAGGGTATGCAATCCTCATTAAGAGCTATTTAAACTAGGCAATCTGTTTAAAAACAGTAGAGTAACTGATAGTTTGGGAAACTGCCTTTCTCGATAGCAAAATGTTGCTTGAATTGGTAAAGAAATAGCTGTCTATACAGGGTGTTTCAGTTAAACGTTTCAGAACTTCTAAGAGGGGTAGGGTACATCCTGACAACTCGAAATTATATAGCAATGTGGGGTCGGAAATGCTTTCCTGAAGCGGTGTTGTACACAGAAGCACCATAAAGAAAAGAGACCGTAAGTGAGAAATTGTTTTAATAATACATGAAAAGAAGCAAAAGGTACATGGATTAAAGTAAGTGTTCAGAGTTTCTTCCACGGGCTACAATGCACGCCTCACATCTCCGACGCATGGACATCCGAACATTCTGGAATACTCCAGGCGAATTTCGAATTTCTTGAACAAGAACGCCAAGTTAGTAGGATGGATGATTACACGAACGCAGAGTTAGCCGATATGCATTTGGCGTACGGGGCTGCAAATTGTAGTGGGCCAGCCGCACAGCGTTTGTACGCGGAACGATATCCGACGAGGCGTATTCCCAGTCATAATTTCTTTGCAAGACTGCACCAGAGGTTAGCTGAGAGAGGTTCATTTGAAAGAGCTGACAGGGACAGGGTAAGAACAGCACGGACTCCAGCCGTCGAACAGAATGTGCTGCAGCATGTACAGGGGAATACAAGAACGAGTACACGAAGTCTAGCAAACGCAGTCGGGGTTTCCCATTGCAGCGTCTGGAGGATTCTCCGAGAACAAGACATGCATCCGTTTCATGTGCAGCGTGTCCAGACACAGCAACCGGAGGATTATGCACCTCGTATTGCTTTCGCACAGTGGTACCTTGGAAAATGTGCTACAAATCCCCTTTTTCCTGCTGAAGTGTTGTTTTCCGATGAGGCATCCTTCACAAGGGAAGGAATTTTCAACACGCATAACGACCATATCTGGGCGGTCGAGAACCCACATGCAATACGACGTCGTGCAGCACAGATTCGATTTTCGGTCAATGTATGGGCCGGTATTATGGGAGATCACCTCATCGGACCTTACCTGTTACCGTGTCGTCTAACCGGACCTATCTACTTGATCTTTCTGCAGCAAGTATTGCCACAACTTTTGAGAGATGAACAGATTTCTGCATTGACGCAACAGACAATGTGGTTCCAACACGATGGAGCCCCTGCCCATTATAGCGGAGATGTTCGTAACTACCTGGATGTCACATTTGGTCAACAGTGGATTGGACGTGGTGGTCCCGTGCGTTGGCCTGCTCGGTTACCCAACCTATCATGTCTTGATTTTTATTTCTGGGGTCATATGAAATCGCTAGTTTATGACACCCCTGTTGACAATGCTGAGGAGCTGGTTGCAAGAATCGCAGTAGCTGCCGAAGAAATTCGAAATTCGCCTGGAGTATTCCAGAATGTTCGGATGTCCACGCGTCGGAGATGTGAGGCGTGCATTGTAGCCCGTGGAAGAAACTTCGAACACTTACTTTAATCCATGTACCTTTTGCTTCTTTTCATGTATTATTAAAACGATTTCTCACTTACGGTCTCTTTTCTTTATGGTGCTTCTGTGTACAACACCGCTTCAGGAAAGCATTGCCCACCCCACATTGCTATATGATTTCGAGTTGTCAGGATGTACCCTACCCCCTCTTAGAAGTTCTGAAACGTTTAACTGAAACACCCTGTATATTTCTGTATTATTTTTTTTTTTTTTATGTGAACCCCAAACACAAGAGGTATTAGAATCTATAGTACTACTGTGCTTGGGTTAAATGTATGAATTAGTTTAAAAAAAGGAATTTCTTGAAAAATGCAAAGTGCTATTAAAATAATACTAGTCAACAAAATGCAACTTGTTTTTTTTTTTTTTTAAATCAAAGAATGCTGAACTGGAATTTGGGGAGTACAATGTGTACAGAAATGATAGAAAGGGAGGAGGTGTTATGCTGTTAATTAAGAAAAACATAAAAATCAAAAGAAGTGCATCCAGTTGATATAGATGAACAGTGTACTGTTGAGTCAGTTTGGTGTGACATAAGCACTGTGAAAGAAAAAATAAGAGTAGGAGTGAGTTATAGGCCTAATGACTCGAATGAGTACAATGAACAGTTGTACAGAGAAATAGAGTGGGCTAGTAAATCGGAATGTCTTATAATAGAGGATTTTAACTTCCCTGATATTGACTGGAACTTGTGGGTTGGGCACTCACACACTAGTCAGACTTTTGTGGATTTATTGGATGATTGTTTTCTGCAGCAGCATGTTCGAGAGGCAACCAGAGAAAGTAATACTCTTGATCTGGTTATCAGCAGTGATCATTTGTGTATTAAGAATTTCCAGATAAAGGAACAACTAGGTAGCAGTGATCACAGTGTACTGATGTGGGGTTTAATTAAGGATTTAATTACCATCAGGGGTAAAGGAAAGGGTTTTTGCTTCCGTAAAGGTGAGTACAGTGGTCTCCGACAGTTTTTAAATTCTGTACAGTGAGATCAACTGACGATGTTACCAACAGTAAATTCTAAGTGGGAAGCATTCAAGGAATTAATCGTGGATGCTACTAAAAGTTTCTTACCTATTAAGAAATATTGTTCAAGGTCTAAATGGTTATCTAATGAACTAATGAGACTCGTAACAGAGAAGAAAAATGCATGGGATGCATATAAATTATCAAGCGACTCAGAAGCCTATGGCAGATTACGAGAAATACTTGGCAAAAGATGCTAAGAAAAACAGCAAGGATTCCTTTACTTATATAAACTAAAAGGAAGGGGATGAATCTGATTGGTCCATTTGACATCGATGGTTTGACTGTTGATGATCCTGCTCAGATAGCAAACAAACTGAATGAGTATTTTGCATCTACATTCACACATGAGGAATTATTAAGGTTTGAAAATGGCAAAAGGTTATCAAATTGTAGCAGGATACTTAATGATTTTCTAATAACTGAAAGCAAAGCAGAGGAGAAATTGTTGAAGTTAAACATAAGAAAAGCACCTGGGGTGGATGGGATCTATCCAGTTATATTAAAGGAGGCGGCAAAGCAACTAAGCAAACCCTTAGCCATAATATGAGAGCATCCTTGGATTCAGGGGAGGTCCCCATGGACTGGAGATGTGCAAATGTATCCCCAATTCACAAAGGGGGATCAAAGGGTGACAGGAGCAATTACAGACCAGTTAGTTTAACTTCTGTTCTGGGCAAAATAATGGAGTCACTTGTTAAAGATGCATTGCACGATCATCTAGACAAGGCTGCAGCAATAATTCAGACACAGCATGGGTTTGTTAAGGGAAAGTCTTGTCTGACAAATTTGATAGGATATTATGATGTGGTTACAAAGGAACTGGATGCAAAAAATAATTTTGATATCATATATTTGGATTTCAGGAAAGCTTTTGACACTGTTGCACATGGAAGACTATTGTACAAATTGGAGCAGAATGGTATTAAGGGTAAGTTGCTACAATGGATAAAAGGATGGTTAAGTGGGAGAAGACAGAGGGTGGTAATCAATGGTTGCTGCTCTTCGTGGACTAATGTTATTAGTGGAGTCCCACAGGGTTCGGTGTTAGGTCCACTGTTGTTTTGTATATTTATCAATGATATTGATGAAGGTATATCAGGCTTAATGTCGAAATTTGCAGATGATACAAAGGTTGGCAGGGTTGTTAATGACAGTAATGGCAGTGTGCTACTGCAACAGGATCTAGATAATTTGGGCAGATGGACTAAGAAGTGGCAACTGAAGTTTAACCTTGACAAATGCAAAGTACTGCATATGGGTAGAAGTAATCCCAGAGAAACTTACCATCTGTGTGGTACTACACTTAAGGTGGTAGAAAATGAAAAAGACCTGGGAGTAATTGTGCAGTCAGATATGAAGTTTTCTGAGCAATGCAGACAGCCTGCAAGGCAAGTCATGGGGTTTTGTCAATGATATATAGGACTTTTGCTAGCAAGGAAAAGGAGGTGATTGTCCCTCTGTATAAAGCAATGGTCAGGCCACGCCTTGAGTACTGTGTACAGGTCTGGAGGCTTCATTTTAGGAAGGATGTAGATTTGCTTTATCGTGTACAGAGAAGGGCAACAAGATTGGTGAGAGGAATGAAGGGATCCTCTTACCAAGAGAGGCTTAAGTTCTGCAAATTGCAGTGGCTGGAGACTAGGCACCTGCGCGGTGATCTGATTGAGGTATATAAGGCCTTGAATGGGTTGAGCACGCTGAATTCTGATGGGATCCTTCCACTTGTTCAGATTACGAACCTAAGGGGGCATAAATTCAAATTAAGAAAAGACAGATGTAGAATAGATGTGCGGAAATTTGCCTTTAGCCAGCGGGTGGTTAGTTGCTGGAATAAACTTCCATCTGTCGTTGTGAAAGTTGATAGGTTAAATAAATATAAAGAGGAACTGGACAGGCATTTGGAGGGAATGGTGCGATTTTTTTTTTTTTTTTGGCTGATGCTGCATAAGCTTATACACTTGCTTTCTTGCATCACATGCCACTACTACTACTTTTTTTTAAATCAGTTTTTGCACACTGATTTCAAATATTTTCTTAGTTTTTTCCTGCATGTATAGTTTCTACATTATGAAACTATACATCCTAATGAATTTGTTTGTTGTTTGTTATTAGGAGCATTAGCAACTAAGGCCATATTGCTCCGGGGATACGCAGTGGTCATTCCCTGACCTTTGCACATCCTCTGTATTTGGTGGTGACGGGCTCAAACCCCGGTCTAATCAAGAAGCGTGTGCTACGCACTGCTGCTCCTTCCCACCTGGCTAGGGAGATGCCTTAATGAATTTGTACTTATGTCAATCATTACATCAACTTGCATAAACTGCACCATCAGTACAGTTTATGCAAGTCATAAACATCAGTACATCATCAGTTTTACATCAGTACAAGTTAATTAAAACAATTTCATTACAAAACACGAGACTGGTTACAATTACATATGAATTTTTTATATTTATTTATCACTTTTACAGTTTAAATCCAATAAACTTTATATACATAATTAAAATAATACAGTACACTATTGTGAAAAAAAAGATATGAAATTGATATTGTGAAAAAAAAAAAAAGCTTGCTTTCTTTTATCATCTACTAATGCTAATATCTTTGATTAAAAATGTTTGCAGATGATTTCCTTTGGTATGCTTTATCCAGAAAGTCACCGAACAACATCCAGCAATATTCTGCTAATGTACATTTGTTCCAAAAACCGTAGTAGTGATTTTTCATAGACGTAATATCTTGATTTAATCATTTCTGCCGATCACTCACTGTGCCAAGATTTTTGGGAAAGAAGTCTAAATGTGAATGCAAGAAACGAAGTTTCCATGATATATGAAATCCCAATTTCTTTATATGCAGGAGACCTGTGGTTACCACAAAGTTTACACAGACATTTGAAAGCATGCCACGCTTTAGTTGTAATACACTGAGGCCCACAAATCTCTTTTGCTTTTGCAGCCAGCATGATTTTTGAAATTTCTCATTTAAGTTCTTTGAGGCCAGTCACACCTGGTTTAATAATCTGCAGTAGGACGGCTGTCCTATAGGTATAGGAAACAAAAATATATTTTGTGAATCTTCTTTGCACACCCATTAACATACCAATGACTTTGAGGTCACTGCAGATATTCCACTGATGGGTGTTGTATTGAATTTCTACCAGCAGTGTCTTCATGCTATAGTGTATCTCCTTTGGATAAACAGTGGGCAATAGGGGTGGATGGTTTTAAGTTCCCATTATTCAGAACAGCTTTCAACCTTTGCTACAAAGATTAAATGAAGAAATATGTAAATCAAATAAAACATCTTGTGACAATTCCCCTAAAACTCCATTGATATCACAATAGTAGCAGAGCAGACCATTTACTGTAAAGAATGCCACCAAAATCTGTTTCTTTTTTGATAGTGAGACACTTAGCCATTCTTCTTAATCATGTGCTTTAGTCTCTAGGTAGCAGTTCAGCTTTCTTTGGAAATGGCTAGATTGCTAATGAGGTTATTCAAATCAACTTGGGTTAAAAGGTCCAATGCCGATGTCACTTCATTGGATGTGTACTCAGGTCACCACCAATCAAACCTTCATTGGATTCCATTTAGTCTTCTAAAACGGGGGTTGCAGAAGAAGATCGAGGAGTTGCAAGGAAGGGACATCAATTAAAGAACATTGAAAAATAAATTACACCCAAACATAATACTTTTTTTCATATTGCTTGACAATGTCACCTGATATGATAAAATTAGGTGACAATGATATGTAACCCTATCACTGTCACCTAAATTTAGGGGTTGCAAGTAGGAAAAGACTGTGCACCCCTGTTCTAAAGAATCTAGTCCAAGCTGTGGAGGTGTTAGAATTGGCATACTGTCATTTTAAGGATTGGTCTAATCATTGAATCCAGGTTCAGATAAAAAATCTTGCGTTTATTCTTCACTATGATTCCAGTTACATTCACATTACAAAAATAACAATCCCCATTATGGTTTTGTGGCTCCCCTCCATATCATAGGTATAGCACGCTGCATTGGCTTTTTTTCTTCAACCAGTCCTGTAATCCATTCAAATAAGCAGCACAAATAATGTGGTGTTTGCACCTTATTCTGGTAACCTGGAGGACAGCCAAAGTATAACTGATAAATTTTCTGAATGTCCATCATGATTAAAGGCCACTGTGATTTAGATAGGAAAGAGCCATACACATAGCAGAATTTGTTGAGGCAATTTTTACTTTGAAGAATGATGATGTGTTTCAGTAATTCACTGGATCCCACCTGAAAAAAATTATATTTAAATCACTACATAAATATGAATGTATAAACAATAATAATTATATTGATGTAATCAGCATCAAAAGACCAACCTAGTATACTTTTTTTTTGGATGAAAAAAAAAAATACTTGATCTGTGTTATTGTATATTGTTGCTTCTTGAATCTTTATTTCCTGTTAATAAAAACATGACTGGGGCATGAAATTTTTCAGTCTGCATTTCTTGGAGAGGTTTAGTCCAAGTATCAAAGAGCCATGGTTTGACCCTGTCTGCCCTAAATTGCTGTTCAGAAATCCTGCCATCTCTAACAAGAATAAATCTCTAGTCTAGAATAAATTTCTACTCTGAGAACAAATTATCCTATGACCTTTCTGACAGGAGCCAAGCGGTGTGGAACTACTCTACTTTGTACTCCTCCATCCACTGCTGTGGAGGGAGTAGTACAAAAAGAACAGATGATAAAATTATTTCTGCACCAAATCAATCAACAAACTACTGCTCCCGTGGCAGTGCAGTAATCAGCTTCAGGACTGCATCAGTGGCAAATACGTATTTGTAATCTATTAAAAATGGCTGATCCAACAGCACGTACTGAATAAAACACAAAGCATACTATAACATATACAAGAATCTAAGCATGACAACATTTCTAAACATTATTCTGCTGGGAAAGTCTTTTACTTACAACCAGCTAATCAAAAGAGGTCATGCACTCAGCAACAAAACCAATAACAGGTTTTACTCAAAACTTAAGTTTCAAACCAGTTGCATAACATATAATTTCAGGCATAATCAATCCCTTAAAATTAATTGAATTTTTTCATTTTCTGTGATTAATGAAATGCCAGTTAACCCTTTTGGCAGAGAATTAAAATTCAACTTCATGTTCTGTGGGTATTTTTAAGAACATAATTTTGATAGCATTAGCACTAGATAATGCACTAGATAATGCAAGAAAGCAAGCTTATAGAGCATCACCAAAAAAAAAAAACCCTTCCATTTCACCCATCTGGTCACTCCAAATGTTTGTCTAGTTCAGCCTTAAATTTATTTAAGCTTTC
This sequence comes from Mastigoproctus giganteus, assembly GCF_048544385.1. Taxonomy (NCBI): domain Eukaryota; kingdom Metazoa; phylum Arthropoda; class Arachnida; order Uropygi; family Thelyphonidae; genus Mastigoproctus; species Mastigoproctus giganteus. The sequence continues at coordinate 26,636,702 of NC_143575.1, forward strand.
AGCTTCCACAACAGATGGAAGTCTGTTCCAGCGATAAACTATCCGCTGGCTAAAGGCAAGCTTCCACACATCTATTCTACAACTGTCTTTCCTCAATTTGAATCTATGCCCCCTTAGGTTCTTAACCTCAGCAAGCGGAAGTATCCTATCAGCATTGAGCCTACTACGAACCCATTTATTCCTCTCACCAATCTTGTTGCCCTTCTCTGTACTCTTTCTAGCAACTCTACATCCTTCCTAAAATGAGGCTTCCAGACCAAATCAATCAAGGTGTGGCCTGACCATTGCCTTATACAAAGGTATAATCACGTTGTCTCTGCTAGCAAAATTCCTATATATCATTGACAAAACTCCATGACCTGCTCTGGCAACCTGTCTGCACTGTTGAGAACTGCACACTTCATACCCAACTGCACAATTACCCCCAGGTCTTTTTCATTCTCCACCTCATTGAGTGTAGTACCACAAAATTGGTACGTTTCTCTTCGGTTACTGCTACCCATATGCAGTACTTTGCATTTGTCAACATTAAACTTCAGTTGCCACTTCTCAACCCATCTACCTAACTTTTCTAGATCCTGTTGCAGTAGCATAGTCTTTACATTAACAACTCTGCAAACTTGGACATTAAGCCAGATATACATTCATCAATATCATTAATAAATACACAAAAGAACAATGGGTCCAGCACCGAACCTGGGGGACTCCACTAATAACATTAGTCCATGAAGAGCAGTGTCCATTTATTACCACCCTCTCTGTCGTCTTCCACTCAATCATCCCTTTATGCATTGTAGCAAGTCGCCCTTAATGCCATACTGCTCCAATTTGTACAGTAGTCTTACATGTACAACAGTATCAAAAGCTTTCCTGAAATCCAAGTATATGAAATCAAAATTATTTTTTGCATCCAGTTCCTTTGTGACCACATTGTAATATCCAATCAAATTGGTCAGACAAGACTTCCCCTTAACAAACCCATGCTGTCTGAGCTATTACTGTAGTCTTGTCTAGGTGATCCTGCATCACTTCTTTAACCAGTGACTTCATTATTTTCCCTGGAACAGAAGTTAAACTAACAGGTCTATGATTATTTATGTCACCCTTTGTGAATTGGGGATACATTTGCATTTCTCCTCCACTTTGCTCTCCATTATTACAAAATCGTTTAGCTCCCTGTTAGAGTTTAGTAAACTTCTGTCCTCCCCTTCCTTACAGAATTCCTCATTTGTGAATGTAGATGCAAAATACTCATTTGATTTATCAGCTACCTGAGCATGATCATCAATAGTCAACCCATCTATGTTAAGTGGTCCAATCTGATTAATCCCTTTCCTTCTAGAGTTTACATAAGTAAAGAACTCTTTGCTGTTTTTCGTTGTATCCTTTGCCAAGGATTTCTCGTAATCTGCCTTCGCCTGCCTAACCTCCTTTGTGACTTGATTGCAGACTAGCTTATATCTGCTGTAGGTTTCTGTGTCACCTGCTAATTTATATACATCCGATGCATTTTTCTTCTCTGCCACGAGCCTCATTAGTTCGTGTGACATCCATTTAGGCCTAAACCATGAACAATAGTTCTTAATTGATTTGAAAACATAGTAGTAACCTCCAAGATTAATTCCCTGAAGGTCTCCCATTTAGAATTCACTAATTTGGCATCATCAGTTGATCTCACTGTATAGAATTCAAAAACTGCCTGAGACCACTGTTGTCACCTTTACAAAAACCTTTACCCTTGATGGAAATTATATCTTTAAGTCAGTAGACTGTGATCGCTAGTAGATCACCACATCACTAGACTGTGATCACTGTCACCTAGTGATTCCTTTATCTGCAAATTCCTAATACATGTGTCATTACTGCTGATAATATAATCAAATCAAGAGTATTACCACCTCTGGTTGCCCCTCAAACATGTTGCTGTAGAAAACAATCCTCCAATAAATCCACAAAAGTTTTGCAAGCATGCGCGAGTGACCAATGCGCCGAGTTCCAGTCAATATCTGAAAATCTCCCATTACAAGACATTCTGATTTAGTGGCCCACATTATTTCTCTGCACAATTGTTCGTTATACTCATCAGAGTCATTAGGCCAATATCACACTCATACTCTCGTTTTCCCTTTCCTAGTGTTTATGTCACACCAAATTTACCCATGTCAACTGGATGCACTTCCTTAGATTTTATACTTCTTAACTAACCCCTCCTTCCTTCCTACCCTGTCTATCCAGATTGTACTCCCCAAATTCCAATTCTGAACTGCTTATATCTGCGTGACACTATGTCTCTGATATCCCAACAGTATCTGCATTTAATGCCTTGATCAGCACTTCAAATTCATTAAATTTTTTTACTATACTTCTAGCATTGGTGTACATTCACCTGTTCTTACTCTTAGTTACTCTAACACAGCCCATGTATTTATTTGTTCCATGACTCCCAGCAGCTCTTGAAGTCCTCTGGAAATTTGCTCTCTAGCAGGGGTGGCCGTCCATAGGCATGCAGCACCTCCAGCTATTTAAATCTTGATATACAATGGAGTTATATGAAATTTTGTGAAGAACAATGCAATGCAATGAATATATTTTTTTTTTAACAGGACCTGCATCCTCTATTTCCAGTAATCATTTCAATAATAAACTAATAAAAACACGAAATCGTTTCCAACTTTGAAGTTTAATCGTAGGCCTCACTTGTGCACCAGGCAGTGACACATTTTGCATTCCAGTGAATATCTGGTAGTGGCTGCCATTGGCAACTTGCCAATATACATTTTTTATAGGTGAAATGAATCAGTCACTGTAATGTACGCAATGCAGATTTCATCATTTACCATGATGGGTGTGTAGCCACAATGGTGTCTTTTTGTTATTTGCCCGAATTCCCATTAAGTAATATCACTGTTGAGTCAATACTCAACAGTGTAATTATGTGATTACAGCTTAGTTGCAAATTGAGCTTGAACTTGGTAAGTTGAAGTTATATTATGAGGTGATGTGTAAGTAAAACATTATTTCTACAACACACAATTTTGTGAAATTTGATTCGATCATAGCCCCCATGCTTCTCCATGAAGTAAATCACGTGACAGTGAATAAACTTCAGCAACTTAATTTTTCACAATTCTCTCTCCAAGAAAAAAATGCGATTAAAAAAGAAGGCCGCCCCACACAAAGATTCAAATTTCTCAGTGGGGAATAGTAGTAGTAGTGGCATGTGATGCAAGAAAGCAAATGTATGAGCTTATGCAGCATCATCCAAAAAAAAAAAAAAAAAATCACACCATTCCCTCCAAATGCCTGTCCAGTTCCTCCTTAAATTTATTTAACCTATCAACTTCCACAACGACAGATGGAAGTTTGTTCCAGCAATTAACCACCCGCTGGCTAAAGGCAAATTTCCGCATATCTATTCTACATCTGTCTTTTTCTTAATTTGAATTTATGCCCCCTTAGGAATAAGTAATATATTTGCAGTTTTAAAACTGAATGGTACCAAAGGAAAAGTTGGCTTTGTAGTTGTGAAGTTAAAAATGCATTGTTTTGTTTTCCATGTTTACTGTTCGGAGGTGACTTAAAGTGGCCAAACTGTGGCTTTACAAACAAACACAATGAAAGAAAAATTCTAAAACATGGGAGTTCAAAGAAACATATTGATAATGTGATTTCACTATCGCTTTTAGGAAGCATAAATATTAAAGAACAGCTTAGTGAGGTCTACAGACTTTCGATCTGCAAAAATAACAGAAAGTTATCATGAATCGTGAGGTATTATCTAAAATAATAGACTAAATTTTGTGGACAGTTTGAAATTCCTTTACATGGACATGACGAAAAAGCGATCCAGGAGTATTCAGAGGATTATAAATTTCAGCTGTATATTAGATACCAATTTAAAGAACCATTTAGGAAGTAATGCAGCATTTAAAGGCATTTCAAAAACTATTTAGAAGGATATTCTTGGCTGTTTGCTGCAAATATGCCAGATGAAATAAAAAGAGAAATTAAAGAAGCTTCATTCGTAGCTGTCATGGCTGATGACACAACAGATGTTTCAGAACATATACAAATGGTAATTGTTCTGAGATATGAACTGAATGGAGACATTTTTGAGCGTTTTTGGAATTTTTTCACTCCGGAAAACCTAATGGCAGACAGAATATCAAAGTGCATTCTAGATCAGTTAGACATAATCCTTGAAGGAAATACTCAAAATCTGGTTACTCAGACATTTGATGGCACAAGTGTGATGAAAGGCAAGAAAGGGGTAGATCGGGCTACGATAAAAGAAGTGTACAAAAATGCACATTTTATTAACTGCTATGTACACCAACTGAATCTGATGAGAAATGCAGCAAGTAGTACCCGAGATTCAAGAATATTCTTTTTGAACCTCATATCGATATCAACATTTTTCTCAAGATCACCACAGCATCTCTGTTATCAGAAAACATATGGACAGCCGTGTTGCCCAAACTTCCCCTACAAGATGAAACTTCAATATACGCACAGTGAATAGCATTTATGAAAATTTTGAATCCCTAAAAAAGTGCATGGAGGAACTACAAGTGACAGCAAACACAAATAAGACGATTTCAGAAGCAACTGGAATTTTGCACATCTTGAGTAATGAAAAATTTGAGTTCTGGTCAGAACCTTTTCCATCAGATAATGGAAATTGTCTGATGGAAAAGCCTCACGTGGAAATTATTTATAATCAAATGCAATCTTGAGAAATTGAGGCAGATAAAATACATGAATATATAAGAAACTTTAAGAATGCCATTCTAAAAATCAGGAATTCAATGTACTGTGAAAATCCTTCAAAAACACTCATGATTGAAGCAACACTTATATGACTATATAAGTGTTGACATAGGTGAGAGTATTCTTTTACAAAGCAATTAATTGTTTAACAAGGAGAACTTTATTTTTTGTATGAAAATACCCATTGAAGAGGTATAGGAGACTACTGAGGCACATCCCATGATTGAAAGAGAAAAACTTCTTATGGAATTACAAGTTTTCTATAGCAGACATGATCTACACAATTATTTCAAATTAACTGACTTGCTGAAATTTATCTTAGAAAAGAATCTAGCTGAAGTTTTTGGTGAACTTACAAAATTCGTAAAAGTTCTTTCGACCATTCTGATGACTACTTCAGAGCCCGAACGCTACCATTTGACATTAAAAAAAATAACAACATTTTTAAGGAGAACTATGAATCAGGGTAGGCTAAATGCTCAAGCAATGCTTTCAATAGAGAAAAGCTTGGTCAACAGTGCACCAAACTTGAATGAAAAGGTTATTAATCTGTTTTCTACAAATGAAAACCAAAGAATGAATTTTGTTTTTAATTAAAAGTTCAAGTCTGTTAATGGTAAATGTTCTAGTTAATGATTTGTAGTAGTTTTAACTTGCTTATTATTATTACTGTGTATATCTAGATGTCTTATAACTAAGGCAATTTAATGTAACTTTAACACGCAGCACCCCCAAACATCAGTCACGAGCTGCCACTGCTCTCTAGGCTCATTACAATAGAAGCAGTGCAAGAATCGCTTTCATCTCTACCTGCGGCTACTGTTAATATTTTAGTCAGTGAATTCCCCCCCCAAGCTAGCAGTTTTCTGACCCACCTAACACTGCCTCAATAGCATAAGAAAATATTTTTGCACCCTTTCTATTTAATAGTATTCTAAAAAATACTATTTAAGTATATCCCATCCCTGTAGAAGCAGTCTCTCTTGTTAGCAAGCACAGACCACGCTGAAAGAAATTTTCTATCCCATGAGCCTTGCACAATCTCTCCAGGGCCAAATTGATTGACAAGGCTCTCATTATATGCTCCCTCCTATTGCGTCTGGGAAGAATTGCGGACACTTTCAAAATTGAACCCTAGATCGCGACTTTTTTTAAACATTGACCTGTACTTGTTAAGTAAATCTGCAGATCTCGTACTCTTAAGGTCGTTAGTACCAACGTGTACCACAATATCACCTTTTGTGCCCTTAAAACATGATATCTGCTCTACAACGTCAACCTTTGCCCCTGGTAGACATACTCTGGTCCTGTTCCACCTATCCTTTTTACACAATATATTCCTCATTTCCCTGTCAATAGAATCACCGACAACAACCTGTTCCTGTGGGACCAGAGCACTAGAGATTGCAACTCTGTTGCCTGATGCACAGGAGTGAGCTCTGGCTGGGCCCCCTCTTATTAATTTCCTCGAAGGCATCCACCCTACACCTCAAACTCTTATAGACACCCATTAGAACACTGAGTTGGCACTTAACAAAGACACCCTCCTTGGCTAGATCATGTCCTGTTCTAGACAGGTCCGCAAACATTTCACATTTCGTGCATATTTTTAGACTGTGATGCGTTGGAGAATCGCCCCCTTCAGTTCTCCCCCGAGCCACAGCACTCTGGCTAACCTGTGAGCATTGCTTTGCTGCTCTAGTCTGGGTCATGATTCCATTTAAGTACAATTTAATTGACAATGAAATTTAATAAGATTAATAAATTTTACTGATTAATTGATAATACTATACTATACTAAGCTAAGCTAACAGATTTCTGTTTTTTTTTTTTTTTTTTAAGTAGTTGGCGCATCGGCTTCATAATGCACAGATTTCTAATATACAGATTTCTATATTTCTAATATAGATAGCATAAGGTTTATCTAGTTCAGGATATAACATTGTATTGTATAACAATGGTGGCAAGTTACGGACACTAAGTATTAACTTTCAAAATAAACCAAGCAGCTTGACTAGGACTATAAGCTACTTATAGAAAATAATTTAATATAAGGATTAAGTCAATAAAATCGATAAATATAATTAAAAACTTAGCGTTCACCGGAGCTGCAAAATCTTGTCCAACACGTGGATTGGATACCCTTACCGATACTAAGTAATCATTATTTTAGTACATATGTAATATTGAGAAAATAATAGCAGTGAATAAAAAAAAAAAAAAAATACTAATGTAATAATTTTATTATGCCTGCTGCCAACTTTCAAAAACAACTGCTCTTAAATGCTTTAAAAAAACCCAGAAACGTCTTGGGGTATAGTATGGCAAGCACTATACTGAGCATGGAACTATTCAGTTCAATACAGAGTTGAAACTTGTAGCAAATCACAGAACTTTTCAGAACTTCACTGAAGAGGTTAAATGTAAATTAATCAACTAATAATACATTAAAACATAAAATCATTTTCTCTTCAGCATATCTTCCTCAACTTAATTATTCACTCTAATTTCTGTGAAGTAAGGTACTTATTTCCTCCTGAAATTTAATAAAAATTGAAATGTTGGTAGTGGATTTTGTGGGCAAGTTTATTCATTAAATTTTGAAAATTTGTAAAAATGAAAATGTGCATAAATTCTTTTAAAATTAATTTGTTCTTATTTTGATTTCGTTGTCCAATATTAGAATGCGATGCAAGATGTGTAGCTGAAACCAACAATTTATTTTTATGCATCTACCATAGTACCCATTCATTTCCCCAATCAGCAGGCCACACACATAGGGCACCAGTTGCAACATCTCATCTTGAAATCTAGCAACGTACTAAGAATAATCTCAGCTGATGTGTAGTACACAAAGCGAAAACTGATTTACCATTGAGTTAAAAAAGAAATCTTGTGTGTTTGTTTTAACATATAAACTACTATGGCCACTGTGAATCATTATGGTATTCTGTAGTGTGTATACATGTATTATGTCTGTTTATGACATGTGTGCCAGAGACTGATCTGCACCTGCTGAAAACCTTATTTTCTCTGCATGAGGTTTCCAGCACATATAGCATACAGATCAGTTAACTATGATATATACACTGAGTGATCACTGAATTATGATCACCTACCTAATACTTTGTTAAGGTCCTCCTTTTGCCCTCAGTACAGCTATCTGACGTGGCACTGATTCAACAAGATGTCAGAAGAGTTCAGGAGGTATGGCCAACCAAGCTGTGTGTAATGCAGTCAGCAATACAGGTATGGAGGTGATTGGTGTATCGAGATACCTGATATGCCTTTCCCTAGCATCCCACAAGTGCACTATGGGATTGATAGAGGGAGTTCAGAGACCAATCGATATGCTGAAAGTCAGAACTGTGTTCCTCAAACCATTCCTGCACAAGTGCCTGATGGCTTGGTGCATTGTCATCTTGGAAGACACCATCGCCATTTGGAAAAAAGTGTAACATAGCGGGGTGTAAACAGTCAGCAAGCAGTTGACGATAAAAGAGACCACTGACACACTGTTCCACATGCACCAGGGGTTCAAGTTCCTGCCAGTGAAACATGCCCCACACCACACAACTGCCTCCACCGGCCTGCACTTTTAGTACCATGCATGGTGGATCAAGACCCTCATGTTGTTGATGCCAAATCCATATACAACCATCAATGATATGAAGTAAATAACGTGAATCATCCAACCAGCACACCTTCTTCCAGTTTTCTAATGTCCATCTTGCATGCTCTTTGCACCAGGTGAGTCTTTTACGCTGATGAACCTTGGTTAGGAGAGGATGCCGTAGGAGTCATCTGCTGGTATAGCCCATACTGTTTTGGTTTTATTGGCGCATTAGCTACTAAGGCTATAATGCGCCAAGACCATGTCATTTATAAAAAAAATTTAAACTTTCAGTGACCTAATTAGTTAGGTCACTATGTCAAAAGGTATAACAAATATATAAAAGAAAAATGTAAATTTTATATACGAGTAAAAATATTTATTGATTTTAAAAAGCTAAAAACAGCAGACACATTGTCATTGTCAGATAAAATCTGACTGAGTGTATACGGCTCAGTCAGATGGTTAAAAGCGGTAAAACGGATATTGTTAAAATCTGGACATTCAATTAAAATGTGTCTAATTGATAAAATTGTGCCACAAGACTCACACATAGGAGGGTCATCAGCCCTCAGCAAAAAAGAATGAGTCAAATGACTACGTCCTATGCGGGTCCGGGCAAGAACAACTTCCTCCTTACGATTCCTGCGCAGACTAGACTGCAACGGTTCAATTACAGGCTTTATACGATATAGTTTATTCCCAGTCTGTCCATTCCACAAATCCTGCCATTGGGAATGTATCTTCTGCTGTATTGTTTGCCTGTAGTCTGTATAGGGGACTGACAGGCAGCGATTATTATTGGGGATTGTTGATTTGGCTGTGGTGTCAGCCAAATCATTTCCCCTAATCCCAATGTGGCTGGGAATCCAGCAGAAGCGGATATCATATTCACGTCCACGGAGGAAGTGAATCTTCTGCTGGATACTAGACAGAACTGGATGAGGATTATATCTCACAGATATTAAAGCCTGTAACATGCTGAGCAAGTCGGAATATAAAATGAACCATTGGTATTGGCATTCACTAATGTGATCCAAGGCTAACTCTATAGCGTGCAGCTCTGCAGTAAATATGCTGCATTCAGAGGGAATCTGCTCCGATGTAGTAGTGTCTGTAAAGACAGCAGCAGATCCCACATATGATTCCAACTTCGAACCGTCTGTGTAGACTGGCACGAAGTCAGAATATTCAGTTCGGTGTGCTGAATGAAGCTGCAGGTAGACAGATGATGGAGTGTCTGACTTTCCCCAATTTCTAAGGGACAAGTCACATGCCGGGACATGAGCATGCCAGGGTGGAAAGGGTTGCTTTGGTGTTTGGGCAACCTTGTCTACCTTGATATTGAGTTCTTTGAGTAGCTCTTGGAGACGAATACCAAAAGGACGATTGGCAGTCTTACGGGTATTGTACAAATTTTCCTATCGTGGCCACGTTGGATGGTCTGGCAGGATTTCAGTTTTAAAGCGTACTTTAAAGACAACTGCTTGCGTCGAAGCGATAACGGTGGTTCGTTTGCTTCGACGTATAAGCTCTGGACAGGAGATGTGCAATATGCTCCAGTAGCAATACGTAGGGTCTGATGATGGACGGAGTCCAGCCATCGCAGGACACTGTCTCTAGCTGAGGAATATACCTGGGACCCATAGTCTAGTTTGGATCGCATAAGTGCACAGTAAAGCCGAAGAAGGATACATCGGTCTGCTCCCCAAGATGTAGAGGTGAGCGAGCGGAGAATATTAAGTCCACGTGTGCACTTTGTGCGGAGTTGACAGATATGATCCAAAAAAGTCAGTTTTTTATCAAATATGAGTCCCAAGAATTTTATGTTCGCTGCTACTGGAATAGCATATTGTCCGAGCCTTAATTCGGGTTCTGGATGAAGATTACGCTTATGACAAAAGTGTACGCAAACGGTCTTCTCCGGCGAGAACCTGAAGCCATTAGCAAGTGCCCAGAAATTCAGATTATCAATGGCTTTCTGCAGTTGTCTTTCAATAACCCTCATGTTGCACGACTGACAAAAAATGCTAAAGTCATCAACATAGAGGGCACTGTTTACAGTTGGAGGAAGTTGTTCTGTGATTGAATTTATTTTGATGGCGAAAAGCGTGACACTTAATACTGATCCTTGTGGTACTCTCTCCTCTTGACTGAAGGAAGGAGAGAGTGAGGATCCCACGCGAACTTGGAAACATCGATTGGCTAGAAAGTATTTAATAAAAATTGGGAGTTGCCCCCTAAGACCAAGGCTATGCAGATCTTTTAAGATGCCAAATTTCCAAGTTGTGTCATACGCTTTCTCCATGTCAAAGAACACCGACACCAAGTGTTCGCGTTTTAGAAAGGCATCCTGGATGGATGCTTCCAATCTAATAAGATGGTCCAAAGTGGCCCAGTTCCTTCGGAAGCCGCACTGGATGCTGGACAGAAGGTCATTTGATTCTAGATACCATATTAAACGAGAATTAATCATTCTCTCCAGGATTTTGCACAGACAGCTAGTCAGAGCAATAGGACGATAATTGGTGTTGACTTTTGGATCCTTTCCTGGCTTAGGAAAGGCAAGAACGATTGCCTTTCGCCAGGAGTCCAGAAACCGCCCTTCAATAAAGATTCTGTTATACAGAAGGAGCAGACAATCCACAGATTTTGGTGAAAGATGTTTAATCATTTCATAATGGATGCCATCTGGTCCAACAGCACTTGCTTTGGAAAGAGTGAGGGCTCTTTTCAGTTCCTCTATAGTGAACGCCCCGTTGTAGGGATAGAGGCCCTTGGACTTAAAATTAAGTGCTTGTTTTTCCAGTTTATGTTTCAGGACCAGGAACTCTGGGGAGTACGAGGAGGTTGCGGAGATGTTAGAGAATGTTTCCCCAAGAGCATTGGCTATTGCAGTTGGATCTCCAATAGTGCATCCATTATAATCTAGGATTGAAGAAGGGTGGGATGTATATTTCCCCTTTATTTTCCGGATTTTATCCCAGACTACCTTAAAGTTGGTAGACTGGTTGATAGATGATGTAAAACGGATCCACGATTCCTTTTGACTCTGACGACGGATGTAGCGTGCTTTGGCTCGTGCACGTTTGAAGGCTATAAGGTTGTTCGTGGTAGGATATCGGCGAAATATCCCCCACGCTTTGTTTTGAGCCTTTTTTGCTGCTGTGCACTGTGAATTCCACCAAGGTTTGGGAAATGGTGGAAACCGGGCAGATGTTTTTGGGACAGCATTAGCAGCTGCTTGGACGATGATTTCTGTGATGTACTTTACTGCGTCATTGATCGGCTCCCGACTGACTGTACTGAGGTTGAAATTTGCCTGATGTTGGAAGGCATTCCAGTTACCGTGATCAAACTTCCACCGTGGTAACCTAAAAGGAAGACATGGTCTCCCACTGTGTAACAAGGTTATCACAGGGAAGTGATCACTTCCATATGGATTCTCCTCCACTTCCCAAGTGAGTGAAGGGAGTGGAGAAGGGGAGCAGATAGAGAGATCAATGGCAGAAAAAGTACGGGTAGGCATGTGGAAGAAGGTGTTTGTTCCAGTATTTAGAAGGGAAAGGTCATTGTCATTGAGCATACGCTTTATGACTCGTCCCCTTCCGTTGATGTTAGCACTACCCCACAGGGTGTTATGTCCATTCATATCCCCGAGAAGTAAGTAATGGGAAGGCAACTGTTTTAAAAGATCATCAAGGTCTTCCTGGGAGATGTCAGTCCCAGGTGGCAAATAGATAGAGCAGACCGTTAATAAAAATCCCACCGTCAGGCGAATTGCAACAGCTTCTATGCTAGTTGTAATTAGCAAGGGCTGCACTGTCGTCTGGTTACCCACAAGGATAGCCACTCCCCCATGAGCAGAGCCATCCGCAATTCTATCCTTTCGAAAAATTGTGATGTTGTGCATGGTGGGATCATCATTTGCCTTTAGATATGTCTCCTGCAAGCAAAAGCAAACTGGCTTGTGCTTTTGCAGGAGGGCCTTGATGTCATCAATATTTCGCCGGAATCCATGACAATTCCATTGTATCAATTTAGCCATTATTTGGGCTTGGTGGGTCCATCAGGCGGCTTCCGAGGTGCTGAGGGCTTATTTTTATCAGTCTTGGGTTTATCTTTTTTGGGAAAGAATGGACACTGTCCCGTGTCCATTTCTTCCTCCGCAAAGAGTTCCAAGACTGAATCTTCGAGTACGTCCTTCTGCTCGACATCCATGTTGTCGTGGGTACTAGGGGAGACTTCCCCTTTCTTATTCTTTTCTTTCATAGTTACCTTTGTTACTTGTGGAGCATTAGGAGGTACCGATATAGGAGTAGCAGCTGATTGGTCCTTCTGTACAGGTTTTTGAGAACTTAAAAGATAACGCGTGATGGGAGTGAAAGACTCCTTTGGAGGAATGGTCATGTCCGTCTGAGTTCCGACGGAACATCTCCCTGCTACCTTCTGGGCGTAGGTAGGTTTGTTGATATTCAGGGGTTTCACCGATTTCCTGGCCTCCTGGTACGATATATTTAGCTCTGCCTTCAGCCGTTGAATTTCTTTTTCTTCTTTCCACCTCTGGCATGCTCGTGAGTAGGCCGGGTGTTCGCCTTCACAGTTAATACAGGTGGGTTTTGCAGCTGAACATGCTGTTGTTTCGTGGTACTTTGCACCGCATCGAGCGCATGCAAGGACTCCACGGCAGGCCATTTGAGAATGTCCATACTTCTGGCATTTAAAACACCGTAAAGGGTTCGGAACGTATGGACGCACTGAATAGTTGATGTATCCAGCTTTAATCTCATCAGGAGGTTTAGGAGAGTTAAAAGTCAGGATAACGCTCCTGGTTTTAACAATTTTCCCATCCCTTCGCGCAGTAATTCTCTTGACGGCAATGACTCCCTGTGGTTTTAATTCGGAGCAGATTTCCTCCTCGGTTACGTCGAGAAGGTCCCACTCCGAAATGACACCTCTCGATGAATTGAGTGTTCTGTGTGGTGTCACTGTTATGGGTATTCCTCCAATTGATGTTACTTGGAGTAGATGTTCAGATTGCCTGTCATTTTTAGTTTCAATTAAGAGGTCTCCAGAACGGAGCCTCTTAACCGATTTGGGTGACCCTGCTAACCCATCTAACCCTTTCTGTATGAAGAAGGGCGACATTTTGCCAATCTTTCTGTGGTAGAATGAATAATTAAAAATCTTGGAACAGGCCCAGATGATATTTCTGTTCGCTGCCTCTTTGTAGCAATAATGCTATCTGTCTCTCCGTCTGTATTTTCAGATAGGGACCGGGTTGGGGCCCTTGAAGAAGTAAGTTTATCAGGATTCATATAAGTTTTTAGTTGTTCAGTGCCCGGGCTCCCCACCCACCACGGAGCCCAAAGGGACGCCCACTACCCGGCATGCAATAAATGCGCTCGGGAGTGGAACGCCAGGGCTACCCAGACACTATACCCGCACTGCCGCCAGCCTGAATCCTGTCCCTCGGACCATGAGCGTAGGGGCGTGGCATTGACACGGTTGACCCTCGCAGGTGAGCCTACTAGCCGATTGATCCTAGCCGGGCCTTCCAGGACCACCCGTCTTGTCGAAGCAGGGGCCAAAGTGGTGTATTGAAGCTGGGCCCCTCAACCACCAGGATCCCCCTTTCCGAATTTCCATGGGTCGCAGCGCACGGCAAACACGCTGGATTCCATTGATGTAAGCCTGGAACCTGGGCTGTGGGCGTTGGATCCCGGTGATGCTAGTCTGGAAGTCCAGCAGCGTCACTGGGAGGTCCCCTCACCACGTACAGGTGCCCACGTCGAGGGGGGTATAGCCCATACATGTGAGCGTGCAATGCATGCCAGATATTGTTCAGGGTTGGCCCATATTGTATTGGGTAATCAACTCTTCAACAGTGCTGAGCCTATACTCATCGGACCTGGCACTCACCTATCAACCAACATCAACCTTTGCAGCTTTGCCGTCGGGTCGTTGTTTGACCATTTTGATGCCAGTCCTGGTACACTAACTACAGCGACTCTCGAACACCCCACCAGTTCAGCCGTTTGGGAAATCAAGGCACCACTTTGAGTAACCAAAATCTGTGCTTTATCAAAGTCCAATAAATCCTTCCTTTTACCCATCACGCTCGGAATTTTACTACCCACTGAACCACTGACACCTTATCTATGCTATGTAGGTCAACTAACTCTGCACTCTTGTACCTCACGTGGTGGTCATAATTCAGTGATCACTCAGTGTATATTCCCAAATGAAGAGAATTTTAGGAATTCCTCTTTGAGTTCAAATCTCTGGCAGGATTTGAACCCAAACCTTTCCAAATAACTGAGAAACCGACTATATTGTCATGGAGGACAAGAGAGACCAGTCATTGTGTATTAGTGTATAAAAACAGAAGTAAATGAGACAAGTACAAAAAAGTATACCCTTTACTGCTTCTCACTCAATGGACAGAATGCCAAAAGACAGACTTTCCAAGGTCAATTGACATGATTTTAGTACATCCCATTTTATAAACTAATACAACTTTTTGTTATGCAAAAAAAGAAAATTCTTGATAAAAAAACAAATTGTAGGAAATTCACAGGGTTTCATGATGCAAATATCAATTATAATGACTTATGGCTAAAATTATTCTCAATATTAGGATTAACTGGCTCTGATAAATACATAAATGCCAACCAACTGACCTTGGTTATACACTGTAAACTGTGACAACAAAACCTTATAGTTTAGTCTTTCTGGTTCTAGACCAAATCTAAGGCACAAAGACATTTAATAGTCAACTTTACTTAAGTACTCATTAAACTGACATATAAATCACACAAGATGTGGTGTAAATATCACATACCAAGAAAGTTATATTTGCTTTCAACCTTTGGCAGACACAACTGGATAATTAAACAACTTTCATGGAAGCAATGTCTAGTCAAAATCCATCATTTGACAATAATTATTAATATATTTTGCATACCTTTTAAATATTTTTTAGTACTAGTGACTCATTTTTGAATAATATAAAATCAGTATCCAAACTGCACATACCATGTGAAACCAGTCAAACAATTGTCAATAAGAATTCTCTCATTTTCTTATCATATACAAATAACTATACATGTCTGCCAAAGGTCTCTCCACATGGGAGCAACACTTATCTCTCAACATACAGTAAGGAACACTACATCCAACAACACAGAGTAGTTATTTATATACATATATATATATGCATACACACAAACATATATATATCTATATATATATATATCTGCATATACATATGTATGAATGTATATATACATATTGCCAAACAACAAGTCCTACACTCCACTAACCAACAGTCAAAGGGAACAATTCTGAGCTTTTCTATTTCTTACAACAAAAGGGAGTTAAAGTTTTCATCATCTATCATTGATACATACTACACACACAGATATGAAAACAAAATAAAGAAGATGCTTTGAATCTCTCTATTAAAACCACATGTAGATATCTGTACCACTAACATTTCAACTTCCAATAAAACTTACCAAGTTGGTCCACAAACACAGTTTATAAAAAAGTTTCTAACACAGCAATAAATCACCGACTGGGTACAATAAAAGTTATACCAAGAAGAGTTAACAGTTTAAACCAACTCCACAACGTTTACAATGCAAAGCTGCAAACAGGGGTGACAGAGTAGACACCCACTCATTAAATGGCAGCTGCGCCAAAATTTAATTAGCAAAACAAGAACACAGTTCTCAATTGTGGTGGAATTAATAACATTAATTCCAATAACTGTGTATGAGCATTTCACTTACACTGTGTCATACATTTGGTTTTTTTTTTTTTTTTTTTTTGGGGTTTTTTTTTTTTTTTTTTTGGTTTTTTTTTTTTTTTTTTGGTTTTTTTTTTTAATTTAGAAAATCACAAACTAAACTCAAGATGAACACTGTTAGGTAAACAGCACATATCCTACATTAACCTAGAACAAGCAACATTGTATGCCACCCACACTTAGTTTCAAAATTCTTCAGACATTCATGCAAAAACAAATAAAAAAAAATAAAAAAACTGGAAACACCTTTTCAGATTGGAGGATATAACCTGAAGCGTGCAATGATTCACCTCTACATGCAGTTTATATGTAATATAAATGACCACTCACAGATAATCAAATACTAGCATTGGATATTGCATACTGAATACTTTACAATTCTGATATTATTCTTTCCATGGAGGACATGGTGCAAATGTCACAATCATCTGGTTTATAGAAAAGCTTGCAGTTTACAAAAGTTATATATATATATATATATATATATAATGCTGCTACACCTCATTTGTGTAGAATATTTTTACAGTTCTCTCTATATATGATGTATAGATTTGTCCCTCAGTTTTTGACAGCATATACATCTCTCTCTCTCTCTCTCTCTCTCTCTCTCTCTCTCTCTCTCTCTCTCTCTCTCTCTCTCTCTCTCTCTCTCTCTCCATCTTTCCAAGTAGTTTTTTTAGTAATTTATCATGCTCTAATATTCTAAGTCATTCAGCATAATAGAATTATGCTCGTAAGTAACACCACACCCATTTTAAAAAGAAGACTAAACAGATTTTAATCTGGTATCTAAAATTGAAAGGTACTATTTTTAAATTAAAAATAAAATTTTACCAAACTAATGGAATATATAATGCTTAAATAATTTTTAATAATATCAAATACGTATTTTTTTTAAAAGCAGGCCCATAGAACAATATGTTAAAATACAATTAATCCACTATCATACACATCTGGATGAATTTCAATTATAAACAAATAATTTTCTATCATATCATCCCATAGAAGTTTATAGGATCCCCATAAAAATATACAAAATCGAAGAATCACTGTATTTTTTTTATGTATAATTTACTGATTTTCAATATGGAAATCATCACTACTAATTCAAAATTGTTGTCTTCTTGGAATTACAACATTAATAATGAAATCAGAAAGTAAAGATGTTAATTTAAATTTGAAGTGTTTAGTTATAACTCATAATTCAGTTCAACAACTTGTGCACCTGTGTGTATATTAGAACATAAGTTGAGTAATACAACTGGAGGGGATAAGGGAGGTAATTTGTTCTATCTGGATATAGTAGCAGCAGTCATTTCCTGTAAAATTCACTACATAATTTTATCTTAGACCTAAACTCAAAAGCCTAACTACTGCTAAAGTTTCTAGACGTACTGATGTTCCAACTATCCTACACTTAAAAATGCATATATGCATTTTTATTATTAAAAAAAATAATAATAATAAAATAACAGTACATTCTGGAAGATGAGAAATCCTATTTAAAACCATCCGTAGCACACCTTGTTTTTTTCTATAATTGGTTAGAGCAGCCATCTTAGGACCGAATGCCACGATCTGTTCCACCCAGTTCAAGCTGTCCTTTGCTAACCTCCAAATGTAGGAGTTGAAAGACTGATGGCTCGGTTTTCAATGATGGTTATCAAGGAGGATGATGATGATGATAAAATGACGCTCCCTCTTATTATCATCTTTCCTACAGCTTCCACATTAATCTCTACATGTATCAGCATAAACTATGAAATGAGATCATATAATCTGAGCAATGTATGACATTTTCACCTTGACTGCTGGGATCAATTCTTAAATGAAAATACAGTACTGCCTGTTAGATATAAAAAATACTGGAAATTAATATTAATTTTGCACACACATTTCTGCATGCAAAATACATATTTATAAAGGCAGAGCAACATCAAGTTAGGAAAATTTTCCTACTTTAAAACATAATAGTGCATTTTTTTCTTACAAGACAAATTAAACCACTTCTAGCAACTTGTTTCATCAACAGTAGTACAAAAATGGCTTCAGATCTATTTCCTGAGATTTTGGGATACTGAGTGACTAGTTCAGTAAAAACTTACCAACTTACTTTAACAAGTAATTAGCTACACTTGGAGTAAATGGCAAAACATGCACAGAATGAAATTTTAGGCCATGAAATTTTAAGGTAGGAATTCACATAAAAAGGAGACAAAAGGCACTCAAGTGGGTATATTGAAATGGTCTTTTAACAATGATAGATTGCTGTTGCAATGTACATGCCTCTTTATTATGAGCAGAAGTCAACGAGGCATGAACAAATATTTAATGTGCAGTGAGGCACAAGTCAGACTATGGTGAAGAATGTGGCCCATACTGCCAGGTGGCACATGTCCCAGTTGCTGAGGGATGCCACAAACCCTGGAAGAATGAGAATGGTCCAGAATAGCTGATATTCTGTGTGTTCAAAGATTGCTGAGGCCACAAAAAAGATGAGACGGTACACGATGCAGGCAGTTCCTGGAGGCTCACGCTAGCTTGTGGGGAGCAGCTAGCGTGAGCGTGGTGCTAGCAATGACGACCTCTTCTGAAATCTTTGTATTCTTGATAACTAACTGTCAGCTTTTCACTTTGGTAGCGGGTAAGACGAATGGATTTGCGCACTTCAGTGGTGATGATTCCTTTATAGCCTCCTTTACGTAGTAAAGAGTCTATCGTTTGTATGTGATCCCATCCTATATATATATAAAAATATATATAATAAAAATAAAACAAAGAATAGTTGTATTTATTTGCCACAATAAATGAAAATCTAATGAATTCCCTCCCGATAACCACCAATAAGCAGTTTCAATGAAGAATGAATGAAAATTGCCTTTCCACAGTTTGCTGCAATTTTCATAAAAGACATTCTGTAATCACACTTATAGATATGGTGTTTGGAAATGTAATCACCACAACTTGTGGGGGGATGGGGTGGATCAAGTTTGTTAATCAGGTTTTATTTTTGTTATAATGTTCATTAACTGAATGAGAAAAATATCTTAATATGCATACTGAATATAATGCAAATAATGAGTATTATTCTACATTTTTTATACTATTCAGATCAGTGATCCCCAACCTTGTCTGTGTAACTTGACAATAAAACAGCAATTTTTTTTGGTAAGCAACAATCCCATTAGGTTGTCATGGATGTGCTTATAACAACTTAACACATACTGAACATGTTAAGCATGAGTAAATATAATTACATTTATAAACCATTTAATAATACATTTGCATACATAGTTTCATATTTTTTGTGGTCTGTGGCCACAAAAAATATGAAACTTAAATATAAATATGGTCCATGGTTTCTACCTCAAATATAAGTGCTCTGTGTCTGAAAAAGGATTGGGAAACACTGATTTAGCTTGCTCAGCAAGTTGATTTCATGTGATTATAACAAAACTTTAATTTCTGATTATTATTTATTTTTATTTAAAAAAAAAGAACCCCTCAAACATGAAAGAACCTATATACTTAAGACTAGGCATGGTTTTAAGGTCAAGAAGATAGAAGAAGGTACTTGAATTTCTGTAGACTGTAATTTTCAGAAAAATACACATGAAGACAATTGTCTTCATGAGTTTGAAGCTGGATAGTAAATGAATGTTGACTAGTTTGGAAGAGAGAGAGAGCGAGGGATAGAGAGAGGAAATTACAGAAGCCAGTTCAGATGAACATTGCCCATGGAGGTATCTAGAGAAAAGAAAATACAGCAGAAATAGAACATCTATAAGACAGGGAGCAGAGAGACTTTGGGGGGACACCACCACAGATGTGGGCATAATATTTCATGGTAGGGCAGATTGTACAGAGTGAATATTGTTTAGAAGAAAAGTAAAGCCAAGAGTGAAAGAGAAACCCCAGTTTTTTAGATGCAGAGGAAACAATATTTAATGTGCTTGTGCCAAGAGAGATTAGAATTCGGGGTAATCTCTTAAATATGTGATCTTGTCTAGAAATCTGAGTGTCACCATATAGAAGAAGGAGCAGTAGAATCCTTTTTGCAAGGTATAAAACACGACTGAAACAATTAAGTTTTCTTTGCTCTGTTAGAGAATTACCTAGAGATGAACATTTAAGGAAATGGTGCTGGGTATTCAAGAAATTGAAGCTGCTTGTGCACTGCAAGGTTTCTCAAACTGGAAGGTGGAAATGTAATGTGCTGTCATCAGCAAATCTATGGATATGATTTTCAGTCAACAAAAGAAGTTCATTAATATATAAGAGGAAAAGATCAGGAGAAAGGACTGAACCTTGGGGAACACCAGCATTAGCAGAGAGGTCAGAAGATGGAAAGCCATCTACTATTACCTGCACAAATCACACTGCAAAAAATAGTCTGCAATCCAGAAAACGGAAACTTATTTAGAAGACCTTTATGCCAAACATGACAAGTCTTAGAAATGTCAAGAGCAACTCCCTGAGTTTCACCAAGCTTTTCCACTGAATTTGTTCATAGATGGATAACAAGCCAATTTATCACCAGTAGATCAACACTAACAGAATCCATATTGGTGATCATTTTTTAAGGTTTCAAAACAGTTTAGGAGTTGGCAATTAATGGATTTCTCCATTACTTTGGAAAGAGTATAAGTAAGTGCAATGGGATGTTAATTGGATTAGAGAAATTTGTTGCCCTTTTAAGGAATTGGTTAGATATGAAAAAATTTCCAAGCAGAAGGAAAAACACCAGTGTAAATAAGAAAGAGTAAAAAAAAAAAGTGATATAGAACAGGTCTATATATATCTCAGGACTTGAAACTTTCTTGGCATCAAGATTGTTTTAAAATTCTCCTGACATCCTTTTGATGGAAGACCACAGCATTGAGTGGAGTGTACTGGGAATGGCAGAAGGTGGTTTACCAAGATCATTGTTCTCCCCAGAAAATTTTCCAGTCAGATGGGGAAATGTAATACAGGCAACCCCTGTATAACATGGTTTCACCCTAACACAATTGATAAAGTGCAGCAATCCTCACACAGCACAGTACTTATATAACACGGTTAGAGAATTGTGGTAACCTCGCATAATTCGGTATTTTTGAGATTTTGTGTGGGGAAAAACTGCTATGATGTTGTATGTAATTTTTCAAAATTTCCTTTCTTTTTTTGTCAATCCCGCTTTTGGCTTGCTAATCGTTATGCAAGGGAAATAAAAAAAAAATTATTGGCAAATTCCCCTGTTAGGTTCTGTGCTATTGAACTTGTGGAAAGTCTAGTTAAAATTTTTTTTATTACTATTGGATAACATGCCAGGCCATCCAAAAGATTTAAGTCATCCAAACATTGAAGTAATGTTAGGTTCTGTGCTATTGAACTTGTGGAAAGTCTAGTTAAAAATTTTTTTATTACTATTGGATAACATGCCAGGCCATCCAAAAGATTTAAGTCACCCAAACATTGAAGTAATGTTCCTACCACCAAGTAAAACTTCTTTAATTATATCAAGGCATTATATCTACCTTTGACACTCATTACATTAGAAAATCGTTACAATGGATTTTGGAAAAAATTGATTCCGAATTGAATTGATAGAAAATTGAAGTGATGGAGGCATGGAAATATTTTTCAATTGTGGACTGTATTGGAATCATAGCTTTATCGCTCCAAGAAGTAAAACTGTCAACATTAAATGCATGTTGGAAAAATGTATGGCTAGAATCAGTTCATTCAGGGAATATGGTCGAACTAACAGAAAACAGAATCCATGCAATAGTAGAAGTTGCTAAGTCGGTAGGAGGGAAAGGTTTTGATGATATGACTACTGAAGCCCTTGTGGGTAGCACACGTGGTAGAATCGCCATCATCCCCACACTGGGTGGAAAAGACCTAAGTTTGAATGGGAGGAATTTTTATAGATCTTTTTAACAATGTGGCTGAGTTAGTTGGTCTCAGGCGAGAGTAGCATGGTCTTATTTTCTCCTGGAAACTGGGTTTATCGTCCAGAAAAATAGAAAATTGACCTCAGAACACAAGCAATTTGAACACACAGGGCAACATAAGCTTAGTTGCCAATGCTACTAAAAAAAAAAAAAAAAGATACGATTACCGAAGACATTCAAGGATTACTGATAGAAAGAGAGAGGTTGGTGAAGTGGATTTGGTGGAAATGGCATCGAAGGAAAATCAAATCAATTCAGAGGACGGAAATTTATTTATATTATGTGTGTATGCAGATGAAAATTCTGAACTTCCAAATTTTACACTAAAAAGTATATGAAAGGCATAAAGTTAGCTGAGCAATTAGAATCTTATTTTTTGAATTCAGTTTCTTCCACCAAAAGGAGCCCAAAATTCAAAAGGGAGCTTCAAAAATGCTTAGTTCCAAATGACTAAATTACAAAGATCTATCAAGCAAAAGCAAACAAACCCAGATTAATGATTTTTTAGAGCAGAAGATACACGAAATCTACAATGGTGTATTTTTGTCAGTTTTGTTAATGAAATGATGTATTTTTGTTAGCTCTTGGAACGTAACCCCCCCCCCCCCTTTTGTACTGGCTCTTAGTCCTGTATAACATGGTTATCTGTACTTCACAATATTATAAAATTTTCTGTTATTTATAAATTTGACTTAAGCAATACAGAGCAAAAATTAATTGCATAATTTAACATTATATGCTCCTGTCGCATTGACTTCAATCGCATAGTATGTTTGAATGAATATTGATCAAGATCAGTGAGCAATACCATACGGTACCGCTTAAATTTTAGCTGGGGTCAGTTAAATTCACCGAGACATTGCATCCATTCGATAGATCCTGGGGAGAACAAGTTAAAAGAAAAGTAGAATGACAGTAAGTTGGCTTTATTTTTAGCCCAGGAGGCAAAAAAACTATCATTGAGCTATTCTCATTTATAAACAAAACATTATGTTAATAATAAAATAATAATTAATAAAGTAATAGTTTATAAATAAAATAAAACTATTCTCATTACATTAATACAATACCAACTGCTGAACACTGTTCCACTAGCAGCACACCTTACTTGTTACTTATGATAACCAATTATATAATATCGGTGTTTAGATACACCATAGACACTCTTAAAAAAACTACTAAATAGTTGTTGTGGGCATCATTTGCTCTTTCTCATATTGTGCTCTGCCTTCACGACGAGTTGCCATGATACTGCACTAACTCAAATAAGTAACGCTTCACTAATAGAGAAGACTATTGTTACTTATTCTCAGTGAGTACCACCACCCAGACATGTTTCAAGGCTATTGGCCTATCATCAGTGGGTGGGCAGGTACCCTAGTATTGCAGACATGACGACCCAGTTGTGAAGTTAATCGCACAATATGAGAGATGCCAAAAGGTGTATAAGATAATATTTAAAATAATTAAATGCACATGGCATAATACTTTAAGAGTTTGGTATCTAGTATAGAGTTTGGTAAAAAAAAGATAACCAATTATGTAAAATAACAGTATACATGACTGTTAGCAATGTACTATACAGTTAAACTTCATTTTAGTGTCATTAATTGGACTATGATATTCTTGAAATTATAACTGTTAACCCCAATTCTCTATGTTTCTGTCAATAAGGTTATTTTTAGTTTGTAAGAAAAACATGTTACACAGTCAACTGAAGAAAACTGTAAGGAATATTTATGGAAAATCAGTAGAACAACTTGAAAGACAAGTTATATAGAGTGAAACTGTTGGATTACTGCCATCTCAAGAGCTTTGGTGTGTAGTATGACAAAAGAAATCAAAAGATAACAACCACTGGCAAAGGTGGTAAAATGAATTGGTATTACCAATCAGCATAAGGTAATGAATGTATGAATTCACAAAATCAGCGATACATCAAAAACACACATGCCTATTTTTAATGCCTTACCACAAATTACTTGCTGACAGAGTTAACTACATTATCAAGAGAAACAATCATATAGTGCACACGCACAAGATTACTTTTCAAATACTGTATTGCTGTTAAGTTTACTAGAAAGTTTGACCTTACAGCAGAGATATGTAATTTTGAAATGATCTTGCAACAAAAAAAAAAAAAAAAAAAAAAAAACAGCACAAATTAAATAGAGATGGGAGATATAAAAGGAGTGTAACTCCTTAAAGTAAGCTGATAGCCATCAGCAATAGATAAAAAACAAAACTGATGTACAATAGAGAATATATATTTGAATGCAAATGTGGAAAATTAAGGTTTGATTCTAAATTTAACATCATCACCTAGTAATTAATAATAACCAAGCTAAAACCTATAAAACTAATTAAATGTATAAAAATAATTAAAGACTATTGTATTTACATACTGATAGGCTGTTCACTGGGACCAAAGCTGATCAATGAATAAGCATTAGGTAATTAGCAGAACTACTACCCTGTTTCTGTACCAGCATTAAAAAGGACTAAATATGAAAGCTTTGAATAACACCTTACTTATATACTACTGTTAAACTACCGGTGATATATTACTGTTTAAAATTAGGGCAGATTTCACCATATTTTAGCATAAAGGGAGTTGATGCTACTTGGCCACTGGTTACTGGAATACAACAAAAGTCTCTCCCTAATGTACAAAATATTGTTTAAAACATTTTTATTAATGGCAATAACACAGCATCACAACTAAATAAGTTATTAAAAACTTTCATATTGAGGCCTAAATAATGCTAGTATGAGGTTCACAAAAATAGATTGTAGTTTTACTAATTACTTATTATTTAAGCATTGATATGGGTGTGGTCCCAGTCAAAGTGCCAATCACTATGTATATACAGTAATTAGTCTTAATTTTTTAATTAGTTTTATACCTTTAGCTTGATTATTTTTAGCTTATTCAGTATGCATATATCCCCCCCCCAATTTAACAGTATTATGTCTATTTTTTTAGATTTACTACTGATTGTTGATATTATGGACATTAAATTTAGGATCAAAACTTAAATTTTCCACATGCACACTAATAGATTGTTTTATGGTTAAATTCAAAACAGCAAAAATTATGCAAAGAAGAAAGCTTATACAACATTGACAAAAAAAAAAAAAAAAAAAAACACCTCTTCCCACATCACCTGTGCATTCCTTCTAATAATTTGTCTAGTTTTTTCTTAAACTTATTCAAACTATCCACTTCAAGAGTAAGAATGCTCTCAACATCTAGATTACTCAATCCATTCAACACCTCAAACAGGTTTCCTTCCACACAGGTATCTAATTTTCAGACACTACAATTTGCAGAACTGAAGCCTTTTATGTTAAAAGTACCCTTTTGTATTCCTCACACTAATCTCATTGCTCTTCTACATACCCATTCCAACTGATCCACATCCTTTGTAAAAGGAAACTACCAGACCTATATGCAATACTCAAGATGTAGCCAAACCACTGCCTTATACAAAGGGATAATGACCTCCTTATCTTTGCTAGCAAAACCCCATGAGGTGTCCTGACAGCCTGTCTGCACTACTCAAAGAACTTCATATCTAACTGCACAATTGTCCCCAGATCTTTTTCATTTTCCACTATCCTGAGTGCAGTACCACACAGTTGGTACGTTAATCTCAAATTACTGCTACCCATATGAAGTAACTGACATTTGTCAACATTAATCTTCAATTGTCACTTCTTGGCCCACCTGCCTAATTTACCTACTAGATCTTATTGCAGTAACATACCCTGATTACCATCATTAACCACAGTGCCAGTCTTCGTATTACCCACAAACTTAGACAACGAGCTTGATATGCCTTCATCGATACCATTAATAAATATTGAAAACAGTAAGGGTTCAGCAACAAACTCTGAGGGACATCACAAATAACATTAGTCCAGGAAGAGGAGTGTCTATCCCATTTAGGATGAAATTATTCAAAGGATCACCACTCAACCAACCCTTTATGCACAGTATTAACTTGCCCATAATGCCACACTGTTCTAATTTGTACAGTGGTCTTTTGTGCGGAACAGTATAGAAAGTGTCATTGAAATCTAAGTATATGATGTCAAAATTATATTTTGCATCCAGTTTCGTCACTATTTCATTGTAGCTAATCAGTTGGTTAGATAATGATTAACAAATCCATGCTGTAATTTCCATATACCTCTACCTCCATTCCTATCAAGATGATCCTTCAATACTTTAATGACTGACTCCATTAGTTTCTATGACAGAAGTCAAGCTTACAGGTCTATAACTGCTCACTTCACCTTTTGATTCCCCCATCTGAATCCAAGGATATGCTTGTAATTATGAGCAAAATGTGTACTTGTCTCTCTTGCTGCTTATTTTAATATAATTGGAGAGATCCCACCAGCCCCAGGTGTCTTGTTTACTTTTAGCTTCTCCAATATTTTTTTAAGTTATCACAATCTTTTAGCTGCCAGTTATAAATGATTAGCTTCTGGTGTTCCCATCCCTAAAACCTTCTTCACAGGTGAATGTGAATGAAAAACAACCTGAACAGGCCATTAATAATTATGCTATTCATATCTAGCATGCCAATATGATTCTTCTCTTTCTTTCTAGTGTTAACATGAGCAAAAAATTCTTTGCTATTTTTCTTTGCATTCTTAGCCAAAGACTTTTCATAATCTGCTTTAGCCTGCCGAATTCCCTCAGTGACTTGGGTGTACTTGCTGTAGTACTCCATGTTCCCTAATAATTTATAATCATCCCATGCAATTTTTTCCTCTGAAACTAGTTTCATAAGTTCATCTGATATCCATTTATGTCTAAACCTTGAACAATATTTGTTTGTTGGTATAAAAACCTTAAAAGCTTCTATAATTACTTCCCTGAACACTTCCCATTTATCATTTGCAGTTGTTAACAATGTAAGCTAGTCCCACAGAAAAGCATAGTAGCCTCTATGATTACTTCCCTGAAAGCTTCCCATTTAGCATTTGCAGATGGTAATAGCATTCAATTGGTCCCACCGAAAGGAATTTAAAACTGGCTAAGACCACTGTAATCATCCTTTATGAAAGCAAAATCCCTTTGTTTTACTCTTGACATATCTTTAAGTAGATCCTCATCAATATATTATGATCACTATTGACTATTTCTTGTTTTATCTGAAGATTCTTAATGCATGATGAGTCAATATTGATAATAGGATCAAGAGAAGAGAGGAGATAAAATTACTTTCTCTTGTTGTCTCTCTAATATGCTACTGGAGAAAGCAGTCATCCAATAAATTCAGAAATTTTTTTCTATATGAAAGTGACCATTTCTTCTACTGTGCAAGTGACACCAATACAATACACTTAATACTTGGAAAGTTAAGGTTCCTCATTATAAGACATCAATTCACTTCTATTTGTCTATGTAATTGTAGTTTCCACTGCTATGTCACACCAAACAACTCCACACTGCACTGTCACCAACATCTACTGGGTGCACAGCTTTAGATTCTACGGGCTTCTTAATGAAGAGCATAAGTCCCCCTGTCCTTCCTTACATAATAAAGTCTAGTTCATAATGCAGCCCACCACTCTGAGCCATGGTTTAGTCCAATAAACAGTTATACTACTCAAAAGTAAGGAGGTAATTGCAGAAACAGAACCCAGTCCAATCCTAGAAATCATCTTCAATAGGACAAATGACTATTCATCTTCGAAGCAAGAAGCCTGTTCATCGGTGTTCATCTCCCTCCACCTCCATCATTACAATGAACTTCTCAGGGGTGAATGATTCTTTTTTCCTATACAGAAATTTCACTCTAATGAATATTGCTGAAAATAATTTCAAAGGACTCTTTATTTGCATAGGTAAATCATGCTGCATCTTCCTAATGTGTATAAATTATATATATAATTATTACAGTATTTATATAATTATATAAATATGCATACACAAGGGGATATTGAAAATTTTGTAGCCCTATACAGATATAACGACAATAAAATTGTGAATATCTTGTTTGGTTATGACCCTTGCAGTGGGTGACCAATAGCAGTCTAACTGCCAAGAAAACATTGATGAAATACACAATATGATGACAGACTCGTGATTATCAATCCACAAAACAGTACAGGCTATAAGCATCTCATATGAATGGGTGAAACAATATCCTGACAAAAGAATTGAGTTCAAGGTTTTGTGCAATATGGGTCCCATGACTTTCAGACACCTGGCAAAAAGCAGTTTTGTACAAGACTTCCTTATGATAGTTGGTGTATTACAAAGCAGAACTAGGAAATTTTTGGCAAGATTTGTAACCACGAACAAGACGTGGATCTGCCACAAATAGCTAGCAGAATAGAATAACTAGCTACCAAGCTCTATAGCCCACATACTTGAGGTCCCTACTTGTATGAGCAGCTTCTGCTAATCTCATCAGGCACATCATCCATTTTTGGGCCTTTTAAAGAAGCTCAATCTTGTTATTTTTGATGTGGTCTACATATCTGGAGACAATATTCTCAGTGAAGTTTCATAATTGTTTTATATAGTGGAAGTATGAACTCCCTATCTCTACAAGCAAATGTTCAATAAATCATCAATGACACCACAAGCCTTCCTCTCTACTTGTTTGCATTATATCAAGAGCTTTGTATCTGCCTGGATCAGAACTACTAAATAAACCTTGCATTTTGCAGCATTAAGACAAAGCTGACACTAATCCAACCATTGCTGAAGGCTATCCAAGTCATACTAGAGGAGTGTTGCCTGGTTCTGGCAATTACCACACTCCCAATCTTTACACCTGCAAATTGACAACATGTCTCACATCCCTTCATCTAGGGTAACCACATTTTTCTTAGAGAAACTAGGACATTCCCATTTTTAAAAAGAGGACAAAACTAGGACATTTTAAACTTTTTTATTAACAAAAAATTATGAACGTAATATGATTTATTGATAAAATAGAAATTTCTTTCGATAAAATAAAACAGACATTCTTTTAAAAATACATTTAATACTTTTAAAAAAATTAATATTTTCTAAGATTTTCGGCTGTTTAGTTATTTGATCTTAAAATTCTTGGCATTTCTTTTTCATATTATGTGTAGTAAACAATAAGCCTTTATTTACTTCAAACTGTAACAGGTTTCTTCCCTTGTGGTCATTGAATGTTCATCAATGAAGACCGAATATAGAAGGAATAAATACTATAATTTTTAATAATTCAGAACTTAATTCTAAAGTTTGACAAAAAAACACATTCCTTATGTGTTTTTTCATCAATTTCATCAGTAGTTCATCAATTACTTATTTTTTCCATGAATTTTATACCATGAAATTAACTGAACAGCCTTGAAGAATGGATAGGGTGACTATATATTTTTTATGAAAACTAGGATAGCAGAGGAAGAAATTAATTTTAGGAAGAATACAAAAATAGGACTGTAAATTTTTTTATTGCAAAAGATAAAAAACAGAAAATAGTGGCAAACTAAAATACATCTTGTTGACATAAAAATTAAATAGGTATTCTTTTAAATAAACATTTAATAAATCATTGAAATTAATATTTACTCGAAGATAAAATTTCTGCTAAAACTTTTGGTTCATTAATTATGTGGGTGTAAAATTCTTCACATGTCATTTGCATATTATATATAGTAAATAATATTCCTTTAACAGCTTCAATTTTTAATTGGTTTCTTTCCTTTGTCCAGTGACAATTTATCAATGAAAATACATGTTCAAGATTTGCATTGTGGCCAAATACACAAAAGATGAATTGTACAATTTTTAGTAACTCTGAAGTTAATGCAGAAGTTTTACTTTGTTTAAAAAACATCACCCATTTCTCATTTGCAGTTAATGTATTCCATTTCTCATTTTCTTGTTGTGTTTCCAAGAATAACTTTAAATTATGCCATTGATCAAACAGTTTTACATCATCGACTGCGACTCCCTTCTCACAAAGATATTCTAAGCAGGAATGAACATTGTCCCAAGAAGGAATTTCTGCCAAATCGATCCACTCTAAGATTTGAAACTCATCTAATGGTTTTAACCATGATTCAATATATTTTAAAGTACGGCCATACAAATTCTCAATTTCAACTCTAAACTGTGTGACTTCATTTTCCTTACCCTTTTCTGTCGCAATTTTTGGTATTGAGCACACTTTTAACAAAAGAAATTTATTGGTTTTCCTCTCCTTGAGCAAATGAAAAACAGTCTTAAGAATTTTCCGCACTTCAATTATTGAAATACAGTCTCTTTCAGTACGTTTTATATTTTCTTGAAAGACTGACATGAATGAATGAGTGAATGAAAGGTATGCCTCATTCATATCATCTTCAAAAAATGTTTGCAATATTGCTGGTGAATCTTCCAGTGACAGAAAATAGGATTTAAACCCTTCATAAAGTTCTAAAATGCGATTTATGGCTGGAAAGAGAGATAACCATCGTGTTTTGGTGTAGTATAAAGGTTGCTTATACTCTGTCTCTACAAAATTGCAAAAGTCCTTTAGTGATTCAACTCTCAAAGTATAAATAGAGAAATGATTGTAGATTACCCTAACCAGCATTTCTATACTGACTGGTAGCCCATCAAAACTATAATGTATAGTATTATTTAACACGTGTGCTGGACAACCAATTCCAATTAATTTATCATTAAGTTTTTCTTTTAGTTTAAAATACACATTATTTCTTCCAGCTCTTTTGACACCACCGAAGTTAGTATTACAGTTATCACCAGAAAAAGAGATACATTTAGTTATGTTCTTTTTTGTTAAAACATCACATATCATATTTGCAATTTTGTGTGATTGCTCATTGGGTTGATTAATTATATCTAATAATTTACATTTAGTTCCACTGTTTTGATAGTCAAAGTACTGAATTAAAATTGGGAATATTTTCAGTGAACCATGATTGCTAGCATCTGTTGAAATGCTTTTATATGGTATGTGGTTTATGATTGCCTCAGCCCTGCCACACATTTTTTGACAAATATGTGAATCAGGAAACATTCTTTTCATTAGGGGAATCCAACAATCCAGCGAGCGGTATGATTGGTGATGCATTACTGTATGATATGCTGCCACGCCTTCAGAAGCTCTGATGAGGTTAACATCCTTGTTAGGTACAATAAATTTTTCCAAAACATTTGATGAAGCCGATGCACATCTGGTGTTACGCTTATGTTTTTCTGAACATTTGTTCAGATGTTCTTTCAAATCAAGTTTTCCTTTATTTGCAACAGAAATAACACTATTGCAAATGATACAGATTACATCGTGTTTAGTTTTACCTTTCTTGAATGAAGGATGTTCTTGAAGCATTTCATTAGTTACTATGCACTTCCTTTTTCCCATGTTTTTGCAGCAATACTGCATACCATACATTGCTTTCTTTTGAAAAACAGTAGCAACTACTTACGTTTTATGTTTTTGCCAGAGACAAAAACATAAAACGATACTTTGATATTATCGATGTTTTTGATGCAATAGTGCGTACTGCGGCACTTTTCTGTTATAGCCACCATAACTTCTGCGCTATCTATTGGCAGCCGCGTAAGCTATAGCGCTCTCCATTGACAGCAGGCACGGTGGATATAACAGAAAAGTACCTGTACTGTATGTACCATAATTTGTTTGGGTATCACTCACATTCTTATAAGTGATGCTTAAATGAATACAGAGGTTGTAAAAATTTAAAGTGAATGTAAATCTCGAGATGTAAATAGAAAAACTAGGACAAACGAAGACAAATTTTAAAAAACCGCAAGGACGTTCGAGGACACTTAAATAAAAAAGAGGACACGTCCTCAGAAACCTGGACGTATGGTCACCCTACTTCATCAATGTTTTTGAGAAAACTGGAAACAACAGAGTCTCAACAACACAAATTCTTGAAGGACCCCAACTTCTATGACAAGACCAACCAATGTGAAGAGTAACCATTAATCACAACTGCCTATCTCCTGTATTCCACTTAAGGATCTTACCCATAATCCATCCTATATGGGAGATCACAATAACCATACAGGACTAGGCTGAACATTTTGCTAAAGTTCAAATAAGCAATGTTGAAATTAGTTTCTACATACAACTCATGACTGACAACATCAAAATAGTAAACCACATTAGTTAAACAAGATTTTACCATTTACAAAAAAAACTGTTTTTTCAACCATTTTGCAGAGCCAGGGATTGGTGACTGAAACAAACAAAGGTGCCTCCCACCCCAAACTAATAAATTTTAAGATCGGCAAACTTTGAGTAACAGGATTTGACTGTATTATTTTCTTTTGTTAATTTTTTTCTATGATCCTTATCATTTTTCAAAGCTATTTAGTATAGTTTTGATTTATATTATACATATTATTATTTTCTTTAGTTAGTTTGCCTGATGCATTAGTATAACAGACATCACTTCAAAAATACTTTCCACTTCCCTGAGTGTAGTACGATACAGTTGGTACATTTCTCTTCGGTTATTGGTACCCACATGCAGTACTTCGCATTTGTCAATGTTAAACTTCAGTTGCCACTTCTCAGCCCATTTGCTCAACTTATCTAGATCCAGTTGGAGTAGCATACTGTCATTACCATTGTTAACAACCCTGCCAACCTTTCTATCATCTGCAAACTTGAACATTAAACCTGATATACCTTCATCAATAGCATTGATAAATATACAAAACAACAATGAGCCCAACACTGAACCCTGGGAAACTCCACTAATAACATTTGTCCACGGAGAGCAGTGTCCATTGATTACCACTCTCAGCTGTCTCCCACTCAACCATCCTTTTATCCACTGTAGGCAACTTACCCTTAATGCCATATCTCTCCAATTTGTACAGCAGTCTTCCATGTGCAACAGTATCAAAACCTTTCCTGAAATCCAAGTATATGATATCAAAATTATTTTTTTCATTCAGCTCCTTTGTGACCACATTATAGTATCCAATCAAATTGGTCTTGTCTGATCCCTTTAACAAACCCATGCTGTGTCGTAACTATTACTGCAGTCTTGTCTGGATGATCCTGTAATGATTCTTTAGCCAGTGATTCCATTATTTTCTCCAGAACACAAGTTAAACTAACAGGTCTGATTGGTGATACATTTGCACACCTCCAGTCCATGGGGACCTCCCCTGAGTCCAAGGAAGCTCTCATAATTATGGCTAAGGGTTTGCTTACTTCCTTTGCTGCCTCCTTTAATATAACTGGATAGATCCCATCCACCCCAGGTGCCTTTTTTATGTTTAACTTCAACAATTTCTCCTCCACTTTGCTATCAGTTATTACAAAATCACTTAGTTCCCTGTTAGAGTCTGATAAACTTCTGGCACTCCCCTCATTGAATACCTCCTCATGTGTGAATGTAGATGCAAAATACTCATTTGGTTTATCAGCTACCTGAGCATGATCATCAATAGTCAACCCATCTATGTTAAGTGGTCCAATCTGATTAATCCCTTTCCTTCTAGAGTTTACATAAGTAAAGAACTCATTGCTGTTTTTCTTAGTATCCTTTGCCAAGGATTTCTCGTAATCTGCCTTCGCCTGCCTAACCTCTTTTGTGACTTGATTACAGACTAGTTTATATCTGCCATAAGCTTCTGTGTTACCCGATACTTTATATGCATTGCACACATTTTTCTTCTCTGCCACAAGCCCCATTAGTTCATCTGACATCCATTTAGGCCTAAACCTTGAACAGTATTTCTTAGTTGGAATGAAAAGCCTAGTAGCCTCCACAACCAAGTCCCTGAAGGCTTCCCATTTAGAATTCAACGTTGATAACATCATCAGTTGATCCCACTTCACAGAATTTAAAAAAACTGTCTGAGACCCTGTAGTCACCTTTACAAAAGCAATAGCCCTTCCCTTTAGCCTTGATGGTAGTTACATCTTTAAGTAACTCCCACATCAGTACATTGTGATCACTGTCACCCAGTGGTTTCTCTATCTGCAAGTTCTTAATGCATGAATAATCACTGCTGATAATCAGATCAAGAGTATCACTCCCTCTAGTTGCCTCTCAAACATGTTGCTGTAGAAAACAGTCATCCAATAAATCCACAAAAGTCATGCTAGTGTGCAAGTGACTTTAATTTGATTTGGGTTTTATTGGTGCATTAGCAACTAAGGCTATAATGCGCCTGTGTGCAAGTGACCAACCCACAAGTTCCAATCGATATCTGGAAAGTTAAAATCCCCCATTATAAGACATTCTGATTTACTGGCCCACTATTTCTCTGCAGAATTGCTACTCATCAGATTCATTAGCCTATAACACACACCTACTCTCATTTTTCCCAAATTAAAATTCTATGTGAGCAAAACTGATGAATATGTACTAAAACTAGTAAGTGATCTATTACCCATAATGCAAATTAAATGCTCTAAACACAGCCATTTATATTCATTTTTACTAAAAGTTAATTAATTGAAACATATGTATAATACTAATAAATAAAAAAACCATCAGTAAACAGCCCTCTGTATAGTGGAGACTTTCTTTTGACCTAATGGTGTCTGTTTTAGAGAGGTTTCACTGAACTATGGTGCATGGTTTTTCAGTTTTATTTAAAAAACGTTTTGGCAATATGCTTAAAACAGTGTCTCCAGAAATATAGTAAATATTATTGTGGGTTTTACTACATATTTATATAATTTTTATAAACCCCCACATCCCACCCAGGTACTATGCTTTGATAATGAAGCTTAGTTTGGCATTAACTATATACACACTACAATAAAAATGGCTGAAATAAAAAATTAATGGAAAAAATGACACAAAATCAAAATTTAAAAAAATCTGTGATTGCAAAAAAAAAAAAAAAAAAAAAATTGAGACGGGAAGAGC
Organism: Mastigoproctus giganteus; assembly: GCF_048544385.1. Taxonomy (NCBI): domain Eukaryota; kingdom Metazoa; phylum Arthropoda; class Arachnida; order Uropygi; family Thelyphonidae; genus Mastigoproctus; species Mastigoproctus giganteus. The sequence continues at coordinate 26,671,716 of NC_143575.1, forward strand.
TGTGTTGGGGGGGGGGGGATGTGACTGAATTAATAATAATAATGCTAGTACAGATAAATTCTGTTTTGCATACATCAGTGACAAACGGTATTATCTGCAATTTCAACTCCTTGTTTCTTGCTCTGACTTCATCCTTGAAATGAAATCCCCTTCACTTTGTAGAAATGAAGTCTTTTGTTCCTTATTCCGCTCTGAACTCTTGTCCATTATCTCAATCTAATCTTGGTTTTTCAGAAGAATAAATCTTATAACAAGTAACAAATTAAAAAATCTCAGCATATCCAAAAGAAGGAAAAACTAGTCACTTGTCCAGATTTTATAGTCCCTCACCAAAGTGTTTGATATTTTCAATACAAGTAATGGGAGCATATGCACCAGCAAACTCATCTAAGCATCTTAACCTTTACTCAATTTAATCAAAGTAGCCTACTCAAAATATTTTAATTACAGGTAAAGACTTATGTTAGCATTTTCAAAAAGAAAAACGTTCACATCTTTTATGATACTATGAAATATTAATGTCTTATTTTAATATTGATAAAGGAAAACTGAGATACCTTCTACATTACTATAAGATATTAACATATAATATTCTACAAATTTTTTGTAATATAATCAATACATCAAAAATTATATGGACAACACACCTTGTTCTGGAGCAACTTCAGGAAGATAGGTGGCAGTGCGTCTGGAACCTTTTTCTGTGGTAAATTCTATTCTGATACCGTGAACACCAACCTAAATATGACATTAATATGTATAATCACAAATATGATAAAATTTGCAAGGAGTACATACCTTGGATAAAATCTAGATCTCTGTAGATTCACATCATATAATATCTATTAAACCATTTTGCATATGCCATTAGTTCTATTCGGTGTTGAGACTAGCAGGAAAAAAAACAACAAACCTCAAGTTTTAAAATTGTAAATTCACTAAACTGAATGAAACCCGTTTTTTGCAGCAAGCTTGAAGTCACATACTAGGGACCAGCAAAATTATGCAATGCTGAAAGTGCATTTAAAGAATTTATATAAGCTTCCAGTTACTATTATCATGGCAATGCACAGATTATGAGAATAATTTGTTGTTAATAAATCCAAACCTGCAACTTTGTGGTTGTTTATTTCATATCTGCTAGAATATTTATTGAAAAATGCAAGTAGTATGCTTAATATTTCATTGATAGCAAAGAAAGAAGGGGAAAAAAAAAAAAAAAAAAACCCTCTTAGAAAGTGTAACCAGCTACTGAAATGGTTTCCAGAGTGTGTGGACCACTGAGCTATTATATTATCTTTAATAAGCCTTCAATTATATGATTAAATTTTTATAAACAGTACTTATCCAAGAGTAATTATTGTAATGTTCAGTTTCTCCCCATCTCAACTGGAATTAGTGGCAAATGATGCCAGTTAGCAAGTTTATAAACGCGTGCGTGCGCACACACTACTAACCTAATTTGCTGCCATCTGTTTCGTAAAATGTACAATAAAAACAAAAAAAATACAGCTAAAAATATTTCCTCAGAAGGGGAACCAACTCCGTATTTGTCAGTTGTAATACGTTCAATTATAAATTTCTATAAACAACAGGAACACATTTTATATATTTTTATATTTTGCTATTATTGATTGTAGTTAGTGTTCTCCATAATTATATACAGTACCACAAGTTTCACTTGTATTGTTTATAGTCCAATGAAGTTACATTCTGGAACTGACTATGTTCCAGAATGAACCGATAACCTATGTACAGAATGTAACCCAGCCATATCACACTATTTTCTATGGAAAATGATTTCTGAGATATTGTTATTCAGCTACTTGGCGATTTACGTGAATACCTTATATCATGTAATTCAAGGGGTACCCTGTTAAGAAAAATTAAAGCACTTTTTTGGTTAGTAGCATGGGAAAGTGTACATCTTTCTTCTGAAGTGCAAACTTCTTACATTGTGATTACTGGTTAAATTTTATTACACTCTGCATTCCAGCATTTCGAAAAGGATTTCAGAAGGCACTATACCATTGTACAATGGTATAGTGCCATTGTACCACTGTACCATTGTTCAATTCTGCTTCTTTTTTTTTTTTTTTTTTTTTGGTTTTTAGGAGCATTAGCAACTAAGGCCATATTGCTCCGGGGATATGCGGTGGTCATGGGCTTGAACCCCGGTCTAATCAAGAAGCGTGTGCTACACACTGCTACTCCTGCCCACCTGGCTACGGAGGCGCCTATTCAATCCTGCTATGCAATAACACACACACACACACACAAATACACTTATGCCATACAATTTGTTTGCTGAAAAAAGTTCATAACTGCTTTATTAGAATAAAATGATTTGATACGTTTTATTCTAATTTGCTTGTTATCTTGTGACATCAAATGGGGATTGGAAAGGTGATGTTTATCCTCACGATTAAATGTAAACAACCCGTTGCAGCACAAATTTAGAGTCTAACCCTTCATAAAAGACTATCGAGTATAATAAAGTTGCATACACATGTGGGAAGCTACAATTATGTAGCTGATTGGTTCCTTATTTATATGCTATACTGAAAATTGGGTTCTCTATAAACATATCTTATTCGGGAAGCATGGGATCATTACAAGAAAATTACAATTTTGTAATTTTATTTTATTAAGTATATGAAGTATTGCTGTTTAATATATTTTTTTAAAGAATAGAATTTTATATATATAGTTGATTAAAAAAAAAGATCAGGTGAAAAATGCAATTTCTTCCATAAAAACACCTGCTTAAAAGGACATCTTTTAGTCATTGTGCATTCATGTTAAAAAAAATTGGTGGGGAGGGGATATATATATGGGAAATAAACAGTGTGTATATATATATAGGCAAAGGTATATTTTCAGTGTATTGGGTAGGGGTGATGACCTGTCAAGTATAATTACCGTGGAAAAAATTGAGAAAGCCAGCAAGGTAAAAGCAGATAACCTGAAATTAAATTCAATTAACATAAAAATAATAACGATAACAATGATGGCACCTAAAGCAGTGGGTTCTAGGGCTTTACAAACTTCTTCAAGGGGTCGGCAGCCAAAATTGTAGGAGCCACCACAATAAGCAGGGTCTCTGTTTCTGTTATGATGTATACATATGAAGCGCATACATCATAGCCAACCCAACAGAGACCAAAATGAAGAAATAAAATTCAAACATAAATAAAAATAAATATAAAATAGAGCCAATTAAATCTTGTTAAAGGAAAAATGAATGAAAGTAACTTTAGATAACGGAATAAAGTCAGGTCAACTTACTGTGTGCTTAGACCGGAATCAGTGAAATTAGCTGCGTGTAGTGATTACAGAGCAACATCGGAGACCCAAAGATGAAAGTCAATAGTTCTCTGTATGGCATATTTATATCATTCGAAGTAACCCCGAGTGGGGGGATTGAAGAAGGTAAGAAATCGTCAGTTTCGTCGGCCTCATTTTAGGAAGGATGTAGATTTACTTGAGCGTGTACAGAGAAGAGCAACAAGATTGGTGAGGGGAATGAAGTTATCCTCTTATAAAAGAGGCTTAAGTTCTGCAAATTGCAGTGGTTGGAGACTAGGCACCTGCGCGGTGATCTGATTGTGGTGTATAAGGAAGGCCTTGAATGGGTTCAGCACGCTGAATTCTGATGGGATCCTTTCACTTGTTCAGATTACGAGCCTAGGGGGGCATAAATTCAAATTACGAAAGGACAGATGTAGAATAGATGTGCGGAAATTTGCCTTTAGCCAGCGGGTGGTTAATTGCTGGAACAAACTTCCATCTGTCGTTGTGGAAGTTGATAGGTTGAATAAATTTAAGGAGGAACTGGACAGGCATTGGGAGGGAATGGTGTGATTTTTTTTTTGGCTGATGCTGCATAAGCTCATACATTTGCTTTCTTGCATCACATGCCACTACTACTACTACTAAGTCAGCACAACTGACAATATGACAATAACTAACAAGAAGATAAAAAATCAAATTGTATTATCTATTATGGAGCAAAGGCGAAGAAAGTCAGTTTATGCATCGAACTGGAAGTGACATGGGATGAGGGACTTGCCTTCCAAAGGCATTTTCAGAACACCAGATCAAAAATTCTTGCCGCCATATGGGCTGTAAGACAGGAGATAACTGGGATTCGAAACCAGTAACTAGTTGTTGTTGTTGTGTTTAACGACACATAGGCTGCTAGGGCCATATTGTGTCTTTCTAATAGTGAATATAACTATATTTTATGATATATTCCTATACGATTTAGGAAAATAAATAGTTCTTTTTCATTAGAATCATCACCCAGAATCTGTAATAAATTTATTGATGACTGTGTATTAGCTATTGATTTAAAGGTGTTTAAGCGGATATTTGGAAAGTGGGGACAGTCCACTAACAAATGGCGAATGGTCAGTTGTACTTGACAGAATGTACATTGTGGAGCGCTGTCATTAGTTAATAGATATAGGTGAGTGAGGTGAGTATGCCCAATCCTTAGCCTTCCTAAAATTATTTCATCTCGCCTGTTTTTGCTGAAGCTGGATTGCCATAGCTTTGGTTCCGGTTTGATTTGGTAGAGTTTATTTCCTGGATAACCTTTCCAGATTAATGACCAACTGTTATAACATGCTTTACGGATAATGTATTTGTAATCTGTATATGGAACTTGAAAATTCTGCAAAATGGTGGTTTCTGGTTGTTTGGCTGCATGATCCGCTCTTTCATTGCCAGCTATTCCAGAATGTCCTGGGATCCAGCAGAATGTCACAGTTTGGTTCAATTCCTTACAGGCAAGTAGCTTAGAACGAATCTGTTTTATTACAGGGTGAGAAGAGTTGTTACCACTTATTATAGCAGTGACAGCACCGAGTGAGTCGGTGTATATTAAAGTGGTCGTAATTAAAAATTCAGTTATCCGATCGAGAGCTAAATTAATAGCATAAAGCTCAGCAGTAAAGATACTGCATTCTATTGGTAATGAAACAGAAATGGTGAATGAAGGGAAGACTGCTGCAGCACCTACTCGGGTCTCAGTTTTTGATCCATCTGTATATATTTTGCAGGCCTCTGAGTTAGAAGAGTGATTTTCATGTAATTGTGCAATATTGGAGGGCGACAAGGTGTTCTTACCCCACTGTTGAAAATAATCGTCGTAATTAACAGAAATATTTGTCCAAGTCGGATCAGGAGGTGTCATGTCCTGAAATATATTGCTGATGTCTATATTCCATGCTTGAGTGAGTTCTCTAAGTCTAAGTGCAGCAGGTCGGTTTTCATTTGGCTTACTGTTGTAAAATGACTCCCATTCGGTATTATACAGATATTTCCAACTAGGGGGGGAGGGCAAACTGCGAATTTTTGCGGCAAACATCAAAAGTAATGTTTTCCTCCGAAGATGTAAAGGTGGCTCATGAGCTTCGATATAAAGGCTCTGAACAGGGGAGGTTCTGAAAGCTCCTAGAGAAACTCTCAGCGCACTGTGCTGGATCGTGTTTAATCGCTCTAAAGTAGTTCTTCTCGCAGAGTCATACACTGGAGAGCCATAGTCTAAGCAGGATCTGATGAGGGCTCGATAAAGATGGATCAGGGTATGTCGATCAGCACCCCATGATATAGATGACACACACCGGAGAATATTCAACTTTTTCAAGCAGATAGTTCTAAGATAAGCTATATGTGCTTGAAAGTTCAGTTTCTTATCAAGTACGAGGTCAAGAACACGGACAGTGTGAACAAGAGGAATTGAAATGTTATTGATCTTTAGCTCAGGATCGGGATGCAGTGACCGTAATTTGCAAAAATGAGTAGTGGTGGATTTCTGCTCAGCTAGGCGGTATCCATTACATAAGGTCCACGATTCTATTCTGGAAAGAGCAATTTTTAACTGTCTTTCAACAGTATTCATACTTTGTGACTGGCAGGATATGGTGAGGTCATCTGCATACATGTATATTTGTATGGATTTTGGAAGTTCTTCCAATATGTGGTTGACCCGAATAGCAAATAGGGTAGCACCCAGTATGGAACCCTGAGGAACACCCTCTTCTTGAATGTGAGTTGCTGATGGCATGTTTTGGTATCGGACTTGAAAGGTGCGTAACCTTAAAAAGTTCTGATGAATTGTGGAAGGTAGCCTCTCAGCCCCGACTGATGTATATCTTTAATAATACCATGACGCCAAGTGGTATCAAATGCTTTCTGAATATCTAGGTTCACCATCACCAGATGTTGTCTCGTGACAAAAGCGTTACGTATGTTAGATTCAATTTTGAGTAGTAAATCTAGGGTAGATCTGTTTTTACGGAAGCCATATTGGTGATCGGAAAGAACGTTTTGGGAGTATAGCACCCACATGAGCCTCTTATGCACCATCCTTTCAAAGATTTTGCCCAAACAGCTTGTCAAGGATATTGGTCTGTAATTCTCAACTATGGAAGGATCTTTACTTGGTTTTAGAATAGCACAAATGTAGGAATGACGCCATGAGAGAGGATATGTATTTTCTGAGAAGATCCGGTTATAAAAGAGTAATAGTATGTAGAGATCAGCTTCACATAGATTCTTCAGCATACTGTAGTGAATGCCGTCTGGTCCTGCTGCACTATTTGGAGATTTGCTCAAGGATTCTTTGAGTTCAGCTATAGAAAAGGGTTGATTATACGGAAGTGAGAGTCTAGTTGAAAAATTAAATTTATGACGTTCCTCAACAGATTTAATGCGTTGAAAGGAGGTGACATAAGAAGAGGAGGTGGAAATTTTATAGAAAGATTCTGCTAAAGCATTTGCAATGTCAGTAGAAGAGGATAGGTCCTGCCCATTCCATTGTATTATCGGGGACTGCTGGGGAGGAAATTTTCCATTGAGAGCTTGTATTTTTTTCCATATAATTCGTGTGTCAGTATTTTTGTTAATAGTTGATGCAAAGCTTATCCAGGAGTCACGTTTTGCTTTCTTCCTAATTTGCCTTGCTTTGGCTCTGAGTTTTTTGTATAAAATTAGATTGGCAGTAGTTGGGCATTTGCGGAACCGGTTCCAAGCACGGTTTTTTTCTACTTTTGCTTTAGAGCAATCCGTATTCCACCACTGGTTTTTGTGTACATGTTTGCATTGGTCTGATTTTGGGATGGAAATTTCTGCTGCATATAGGATTTGGCTGGTAATGTGGTCAGTTACGTCATCAATATGTTGATGTTGAACATATTGAGTGTCGAGAAGGACACAAGCTGAGTAGTTTACCCAGTCTGCTTTATAAAAATTCCAAGAAGTACAGCCTTTTGGACATGACACAGCCTGGGTTTCAATTGAATTGATAATAGGAAAATGGTCACTGTGCAATGGATCATTCAACACTAACCATTTCATGCTTGCAAAAAGAGATGCTGAACAGATGGACAAGTCTATGGCTGAGGTAGTACCTGTAGGTAGTTGTATATAAGTTGGAGAGCCAGAATTCAGCAGAGTCAGGTTATGGTTATCCAGGAATGATTCAATTAATTGGCCTCTCCTATCCATGGTGGAAGATCCCCACAATGGATGGTGGCCGTTGAAATCACCGAATAAGCAGACAGGAGGTGGCAGTTGTGAGATTAGATTGTCAAGTTCAGCCAGGGAGCAAGGATAATTGGGCGAGATATAAATGGATGCAAGCGTTAATGATATTCCCAATGCCATCCGAACTGCAACAACTTCTAAGGAAGTTTGTAGCTGGAGATGTCTTGACGGTATAGTAGATTTTACAAGAACAGCTACGCCCCCACGGGCAGGACCATCAGAATCTCTGTCTCGTCTAAACATGGTGTAATTTTTGAATCTGAGAGAGACTTTTGGTGATAGAAATGTTTCCTGTAAGCATACACCTACTGCATTTGTTTGAAAAAGTAAATCACTCAGGTCATCAAAATTACTACGTAATCCTCTATAATTCCATTGTATGAATTTATTCATTGTTTGGATTTGATTGAATAAGATTGATCTGACTGTTTTTTCTGAGAAGGTTTCAGTCTGCTTTGTTTTGATTTTTCATTCTTTGAAAAGGTTGGGCGTCCTGTTTCTATGGTATCATTAGCATATAATTCTAAAACTGACTCTTCATTCTCTGGTTGAATATCAATTTCCATTTTCCTATTGCATTGTTTCCCTTTTTCTTGGTCTTCAACATTTGCTGATTTTGCTGTTTCGGGCAATGATGAGATAGTATCAGTTGGGATACTAATTGGTGTGTTGTTGGTCTCATTGACTGTAAGTTTCTTTTTGGATGTTAGCAGTGCAGTTTTGGCCCAGGTGGAAAAAGAACTGCTTGGTTCTATGGAGACATTTGTTTGTGTTGCAATTGAGCGGCTACTTCTGGTCACTGATGCGTATGATCTGCTAGGCATGGTTAATAGCACTTGCTTTCTTGCTTCAGGATATGTAACTTTATGCTCCACTTTATATTTCTGGATTTTTTTTCCTGTTTTCCAGAGGTCACATGCTTTAAAAAATGCAGGGTGGCTTCCTTTACAGTTTGGGCAAGTAGGAGTGGAAACTGTACACTCTCCTTGGGAATGCTCCTTAGAGCCACAAATAGGACACACAGCATCGCCTCTGCATGCAGTCTGTGCATGGCCGTACTTCTGGCACGTAAAACAGCGAATGGGATTCGGGCTGTAAGGTCTAATCTTGCAGTTTAAATAACCTGCTTTGACAGAAGATGGAAGATTCGGAGTGCTGAACGTCAAAATAATAGACCTAGTTGGTAGTAGGTTGCCATCTTTTTTGGTCATTATTCTCCGTGCATGTGTCACCTTTTGTTCGCTAAGCTCTTGTACTATTTCTTCTTCAGAAACAGTTAATAGGTCCCATTCACTGATAACGCCTTTAGACGTGTTCAGGGTGTTATGGGGCATAACTGACACTGGAATATTGTTGAATGTTGTTAAATTTAACAATTTTTCCGAATGAGATGTTTTTGAGGTTTCAATTAAAAGGTCTCCTGATTGGAGACGCTTCACCATTTTAGGGGATCCAACAACCAATTCTAAACATTTCTGTATCAGAAAAGGCGATAGCTTGCCGACAGGTTGTGTGGACAATGAGTGCATTATAAGAAATTCTGGCATATCTGAAATCTGTTTTTCCGTCCGAAGTCTCTTCGGACGATTGGACTCGTGTTCTGAGACAGAGTTAACAACTTTGCCGCCTGTGGGCTCCAGAGACGGATATTCATTACAATCCATCGTTGCTCCTTTTAGTCCTGGAAGAGGGAAATCCTTCTCCCAGATCACCGGCCCCGCCACGTGGAGGCAGGAGCGGTGCCAACCAGTGACCAAGCGATCAGCAGAAGAGGAGAGCAGTACGTTGCTAGCGATAGCAGTGACGTTGCAAGCGGGGTTAGCAGTAACGTTGCTAGCGGTGAAGCAGTGACGTTGCTCAGCGAGGGAAGCAGTAACGTTGCGAGCGGTGGAGGGTTTATCAAAGCACTAGTACTCGCCCTAGAAAAATCGCTAGAAAATCGCACTAGAAAGATCGCTTGGGAACTATCGCTTGGCACTCGGGGCCCCAGTAACTAGTGACCCAATGTATCCAAAGATGTATCATTCCTGTATCCCTATATGCTTCGACAATTTGGTCCTCTCTCCCAAATACTTATATTAGGAAATCTCTCAACCTGGAATACCGGCTGCTCCGGTGTCACTTCACAATTTCAAAATCCGTACTGTATGCATACTTAAACTAGCTCCGTGGATTCAGACCCTATGTAACATCTGCATGCTCGCAAAACTTCTGACTGGAAGTTTAGATGTCCCTCGCCTGGCAACCCAAGGTCGCAGGTTCGAATCCCGCCTCGGGCTTGAATCAAAGTTAAAAAAAAAAAACTTTGGGAGGTGCATTATGGCCACAGAAGCCGATGCATCAACAACTAACAAAAAAAAAGATGTCTCTCAAATGGAAAATCTCGTGGTCAGGCCCCCGCCCTGGAGCCCGGCTCCACTACCTTCAATCTCCATAGCACTATTCATTACTCGGACGAATTAAGGCAGCTGTTTCCTGCCAATACTCTGGAGCTTTTAAGTCTACAAAATAGACCTGGACAGTACTGCCATGACAAAACCTACAGGAAGCTCACTGCAGGGGATCTGTACACTAAACTACATATATAAAGAAGAATGTATTTTAAGAAAGAAGAGTTTTGTTCATAGCAAAAGACTCATAGGACTGACGATATTCCATTCAGCAGAATGACTATGACATTCAATTCAGGTGTAAAATGACTGTAGTTATTCTTATTTATTTATTAATTTAAATGTTTTTTCTGATATTTTATTTTATGTAACTATATGTGTTCCTATCTAAAATGTTATGTTCGATGTATGTATGAGCCACCCTCCTAGATAACTTCTGTACATGGGTGTTTGATTAATAAACGGATAATAATAATAATGTTCTTTTATACGCACACTGCCCCTTAAAATAATATTCACTGTTGAAGCAGTGAGACCTAATTCCATGCAATAGATGACAAACTTTGTCCTGCTTCATAATTCTTAATTAATCATCTTTTCTAAATCAATTTTTTTTTCATTTCTTAGCACTGCCAGCACTTGCAAATTTCTGTTGGTCCTGTTTCCTTCAATATTGTAATAAGTAAATAGGAATGAAGAGAGGATTCTGAGAATTTATTTATGTTTTTTCTTTGATTGAAGACTTCAGTAAAGGAGAACTCATTTCACCATAATACCATAACGTAAAAACCCCACAAAATTCCAGTTATCAGTATTATGGCAAATGAAATAAGATAGGGTTTACTACCCGTTTATAATAGGTTGCACTAAGAGAAAGGCCTAATATGCCAGAAAGTGATTTTATTGTTTTATGGTCATGACCTCGAGAAATGTGTTTTAGAAAATTATCAAAGGCGTTCAAAAATTGATTCTTATAATGGATAATGATGGAAAGGTAATGCAATTTCCATTATAAAAATGATCTTTTAGCTAAAAGAGATAAACAGTTTAGTTATATAGCAAAAATTTCAACTTCCAAGGTATTGGAACCAATTACAAAAAAAAAAAAAAAAACTGTGTTATTGGGTTCACATTATGATACCTCCATTTATTCTTACGTGATGCAAAATATGTTTCCACGATATTTTTAGGTTTACACCGGCCGGCAAAAACTTACGTGAAGTCAAATTTCTGTACGTCAAATATTATGTAAGCCAGGGAGTGCCTGCACGTATATACAGGTAGACCTCATCTTGCGCTGGTCCAATTTGCAATAGCAACGATCACAGACCAGACCACAACGGCAATTTTATTTATTTATTTTGGAATTTTTTTTTTTTTTGCAATTTTTTTATAAATTGAAAGTTTAAAATCATCAGACAAAATTCATCGGCATCATACTGTGCTTTATGTATCATGCACTGTTCATGTGATTTGGGAGAATCTGAACCAATCAGCAATTAGCGCATCCATATCAAAGACAAGAAAGATTCCCGCCCTCAAAGTAGCCACTTGTGGATGCAGATGGTAAAGGTCAATGCAGTGAAGCATTCAGTTGGTTGTTTACGCTAACATTTTTTTATAATTCTGCTATTAATAAATTAAATATAATAATAGTGATAGTCGTATGCAGTTTTGCCATCGTGTTATGAAGTTTTTAATGGAATAAAGAGACGCCATACCTAGTAAAATTAGTTCATTGAATTCTAGTGTAATATTTGGAGGATGGAATCTGGTGAAAGCCACTGTAATGTGTGTAGGGCTATTAATATGCCTCCTTCGACTATTACTACAACTATGAAGAATGCTAATAAAAAAAAAAAAAAAAAAAAAAAAAAATATATATATATATATATATACAGTAAACCCCCGCTATTCACAGGGGTTACGTTCCTGAGAAATGCTGTGAATACCGAAAACGCGAATACTGAGTTATGGCTCCCATAGTAATAAAGGGGTTCCGTTCCAAAGTATGAAATATATAAGAAAAACTAGTCTAAAATTTTGTCTATGTATGTATTATATGTACCTTCATAATATGACTATGTACATAGACAGCACATAGTGAAATGCAAGCATATGGCATCAAAATGAAAATAAGAAACAATTTAATATTAAATGTAATATTTATTGGAAATTTCAAACAACTCTTTCAATCCAGCACCTTTGCTTAAGCTAAAAAACTTCTCACCAGTGCTATCACCAGTTTCGCTAAAGTTTTGATAAAGGAGTTTTGCCTTTTCACGAATGATGAGTGAACTTAACGGAATTTTATTTTGAGTTCGGTCTTCTATCCACGGATTTAAAGCCTTTTCTAATTTAACATCATGATTTACAGAGCAAATTTTTGAAGCAATTAGCACATTTTCACGGACACTACGGCGGATTTTTTCTTCCAATTCTTGATTGATCGTACCGTTGACTCATTGATTTTATGTTTTGCCACTGAGGAGACACTTTCACCATTAGAAATTTTATCTAATAACTCAATTTTATTCGCTAATGTCATCACCTTTGATCTTTTCACATTTCCCTTGTTATTCATAGCCATATTTTTGTACGGGTTAGAAAGAACTTGTCCACAATAAAGTCACTTTCTTCCATTAACACACTCGTAAAAGTCTGTTTTACACTGCAAAACGGTAAATTTATCACTTTTGTAAGCATATCAATTTATAAATTGATAAATTTATTCAATTTATAAACATATAAATTAAAAGCAAACGAGGAAACCTTCCATGGCAAGCGCATAACACATACCGAACAAGGATTAGCGAGAAACATCCACGCTCGCGATTTTGTCACACCTCTCCCCCCACCCACTGAGCGCTGTTTTGACCGGGAAAGGTAATTTTAGCCACGCCCATGTTTTTTTATGGCAGAAAATGTTCACGGCACTTTAAAATTCAAATTTTTTTAGGTTTCATTTTATATTAAATCAGCGACCACGAATAGCAGGGGTTTACTGTATATATATATATATATATATATATATATAGAGGCTCTAAGTGCATTATATTGGTTAGCTTATATGTTAAAATTGTTCCCAGGCATCCACATCACAAGGTGTAGCCACCTGCAAAACAAAAGCATAGTTGTTGACCTTGAACCTTTCGCTAGTTGTCTGCCAAGCCACGTGTCAACATGCTCATTCGCTTTGCAGTGAGGCAGATTCTCATTATCATTACCTTGTGTTTTTGAAGTTTGCAGCAAAATTACAAACAAACAAAAGAAACTAACAACAAATCAACCTCAAATTTTTACCAAAACTAAAGGAAAAAAAAAAAAACAACTGAAAGTTACGAATTATGTCAAGTTTATGGGGAAGATACTAAGTCAAGGTCTTGAATGTTTGAATGGCATAAAAGATTTTTAGAAGGAAGGAGAATGTGGACCAGGTAAGGACACTGATTTGAAGTGATTGTCTTATAAGCATTAGAATGATTGCATCAGAACTCAATAGAGACAAAGAAACAGTTAAGACAAATTTCAACTGAAAATTTAGGCAAGAGAAAAGTGCGTGCCAAGATGGTGCAAAAATTTTGAATGAAGATCAAAGAATGAGAAACTCAAAGTTTGTGAAGATGTTTTGAAAAAAAAAAATTGAAGATCCATACGTAGAGTACTGTAATTACTTTACTTATGATGAAAGTTGGCTGTTCCAGTACAACCCAGAAACTAAAAGACAATTAATGCAATGGAAGACAAAACAATCTGCAAGAATACTTCCCACCAAATCAAAACTGACTAGGCTGCATGAAAAAATTCAAGGGAAGAGACCTGAATTGTGGAAGGATGGTTGATTACTTGTCCAGCACACAACATGCTCCATTTACCATTTTCTGGCCAAAAAACAAATCCCTGTGTATGAAACATGTACCCTACTTGCCAGACCTAGCCCCTTGTGCCTTTCTGTTCCCTAAACTGAAAAGTATACTTAACGGAGCTCATTTTCAGTCTACTGAAGACATTCAAAAAAAAGTGACCTAAGTGTTTAAAAGGGATTACAGCAAGTGAGTGACTAAGGAATTTTTCTGCACTTGGAATAAATGTATGGAACAGTGTGTGCAAGCAGAAGGCAATTATTTTGAAGGGGGATAGATAACTTGTAAGGTACGAAATATTTCATTGCAATGGTCTCATTACTTAATAGCCACACCTCATATGTCAAGGTTGCCCTATATAATAATTTTTTTCTTTTTCTTCTCTCTCTCTCTCTCTCTCTCTCTCTCTCTCTCTCTCTCTCTCTCTGTTCATAAAAAAGACCAAGCACACTAGCTAGAAATTTAAAGTGGGACATACAAACCCCTGGTTTAGTGCCATGAAGGATTTGTAAAGGTTGGGTGCATGTACCTAGGAACCTTGCAATAAAGATCATATTTAAAGAGAACTGTTGTTAAGGGTAAAAAGGAAGAATTTTAATTTTTGCGTGGGAAATTACAATGGTTTGGACATTGACTTCTGTTCACTGAGAACAGTTCAAAGAAGTAATTCTAGAAGCTACCTATCTTTTTATAACTGTAAAGCACTATTTTAATGAAATTAAATATTTCATTCTTATCACTAAAAAGACCAAAAACTCAGCTGATGAAGTCAGTAACATAAATAAAATTGCATGGGATGAAAACAGGTTATCATGTATAAATTACCTAATCATGAAGTATAAATTAAACTTTAGGAAGAAATGGTAAGGTTAACTTTGAACCACACTGCTCTACTATTTAGCAGAGGTGCAATTTTGTGGTAGAATTTTTCTTAGTGTGGTCTGTGCTTGCTAACAGGAGAGAGTGCTTCTACAGGGATGGGATTCACTTAAATAGAAAACATGCAAGAATATTTGCTGATGCGATTGAGGCAGTGTTAGGTGGGTCGGAAAACTGCTAGTTTGGGAGTATACACAGACTAATAGATTAACAATAGCTGCAGGCAGAGGTGAATGTGATTCTTGCACTGCTTTCTATTGGAACGAGCAGCAGCCTGGAAAGTAAGGTGCTGGGGACTTCTGGGAGTCATCATGGAACAAGTAAAACACGGGCAGTGTTAGGGTAACTAAGAACAAGAACAGGTGCACATTAAAAATGTACACCATTATAAATGCTACTAGGAACATAGTAAATAAATTTGAGGAATCTGAAGTTCTGGTCAAGTCATCAAATGCAGATACTATATATATATATATATATATATATATACACACACACATACTCAAAAGGAAGGGGGAGGGGGTCAGCAATAGTCATCTCGTCCTGGTTTGTGGGTAAAATGGTATTGATGCAATCCTACCTGAAGGTGAGGCCATCACTGATCCTGAACCAGCAGAAAGGATAGAGGGAACAGGAAAGGAGGAGGGGGTTATAATCTTAATTTAAACTATATACTGCCGAACCTGGTTATAACAAGGAAATAATGAGATCGTGGCTGTAACGAGCAAAAAGCCATAATCATTTTAATTTATACGTATTCCCATACTGTTATAACAAGCATACTACACGAATAGACTGAAAAAATTTGGTTACTAGGTAAACATTCTTAATTGCTCAGATAGTCGAAAAAACCTAATTCTTGTAATAGACAAGAATGAAAAGGGCGACTTAGCTTTTATGACGACTAAGAATTTGGTCAACGGAACTTCTAAGAACTTTGCATGCAGATCGCATTACTGTCATTTAAAATTAAACCACTTATAAACGAACTCTTCCTTTGGAAACATATCTACTAACAAAAGAAAGTGTCTCTCGAGTAGCGAAAAGGTCGAAATTATTCATGAGTTTGAACGTGGTGCAAAAAAATGTGGAAGTGTGTAAAAAGTTTCTTTGTCCTCTTCAACAGTAATGCCATTGTGGAAGAATAAACAGATTTGGCTAAACTCCATTATTTGAGCACCACTTAGTAAGGCACTAGCTGTCGGGCCATACCTAGAGTACTGTGTACAGGTCTGGAGGCCTCATTTTAGGAAGGATGTAGAGTTGCTAGAATGAGTACAAAGAAGGGCAACAAGATTGGTGAGGGGAACAAAGGGGTGCTCTTATCAAGAAAGACTTAAAATCTGCAAACTGCTGTGCCTAGAGAGTAGGCACCTGTGAGGTGTATAAAGCCTTGAATGGGTTGAGCAAGCCGAATGCTGATGGGATTCTTCCTCTTCCTCAGATTAAAAACCTGAGGGGGGCATAGATTCAAATTGAGGAAAGACAGTTGTAGAATAGATGTGCAGAAATTTGCCTTTAGCCAGCAGGTAGTTGATTGGTGGAACAAACTTCCATCTTTTGTTGTGGAAGTTGATAGCCTTAATAAATTTAAGGCTTAGCTGGACAGGCATGTAGAATGAATGAAGGGGTGAAATGGGAATTTTTTTTTTTTTTTGCTGATTCTGCATAAGCTTGTTTTCTTGCATCGTATGCCTCTACTCATTGTAACCAAGTTCGACTATACACAATCTAAGGCAATGTGCCCAGTTAACATGGGTGGCCAATGCAACATAGAGTCAGTTTGTTGTAACTATATAATATCGGTGTGTAGATACACCATAGACAACTCTTAAGAAACTACAAAGTAGTTGTTGTAGGCATCATTTGCTCTTTCTCATATTGTGCTCTGCCTTCACGACGAGTTGCCATGATATTGCACTACCTCGATTAAGTAACGCTTCACTAATAGAGAAAACTATTGTTACTTATTCTCAGTGAGTACCACCACCACCACCACCACCCAGACATGTTTCAAGGCTATTGGCCTATCATCAGTGGGTGAGCAAGTACCCTGGTATTGCAGACATGATGACCCAGTTGTGAAGATAATCACACAATATGAGAGATGTCAAAAGGTGTATATGACAATATTTAAAATAACTAAATGCACAAGGCATAATACATTAAGAGTTTAATATCTATATAATATCGGTGTGTAGATACACCATAGACAACTCTTAAGAAACTATGGAGTAGTTGTTGTAGGCATCATTTGCTCTTTCTCATATTGTGCTCTGCCTTCACGATGATTTGCCATGATATTGCACTACCTCAAATAAGTAACGCTTCACTAATAGAGAAGACTATTGTTACTTATTCTCAGCCTTGAAACATGTCTTGGTGGTGGTACTCACTGAGAATAAGTAACAATAGTCTTCTCTATTAGTGAAGCGTTACTTATTCGAGGTAGTGCAATATCGTGGCAACTCGTCGTGAAGGCAGAGCACAATATGAGAAAGAGCAAATGATGCCTACAACAACTACTTTGTAATTTCTTAAGAGTTGTCTATGGTGTATCTACGCACCGATATTATATAGATATTAAACTCTTAATGTATTATGCCTTGTGCATTTAGTTATTTTAAAGTTTGTTGTAACATAAACACTATGATGGTCACTTAAAAAAATTTTTTTTCATATGGATGAATCTGCACTTTTTTTTGAAACACTTGTGATCATCCCACGAATCATTTCTCAACCACCAATGGCCTCCTTTATTTTTTTTCTTTTTTCCCGTAGTTTTGATATCTTGATGTAATCTTTCACCATACCCTTCACTCACTACAAAAAAGTACTGTGAAAAATATTCAAGTTGGCTGCGCATGAAAAGAATCTTCATGCTCATCTTGCAACCTAGTTTTTTTTGTTGGAACTAGTAAGCATGTTTATGCCAATCCTCTCGCAGTCCTCTTGATTTATAAAGGCTTAAAAGGTTTCTCGCAACACATAAATGCTAATAAAGTCTCCACTACTTTCAGGCACACATCAGTTGTGAAATCATCATCTTGCAATAAGCTCTCAAATTTGTGGTCTGTTGAAAACACCAGAATGGAGTTTAGCATCACTTATCTCAAGAAATTTTGAACTGTGCCAAGAACAGCCTCCCTCTTTATCTACAACTTTACAGGTAGCATCAACAGAAGAACTTTGCTTGCAGTGATAAGTGGCTTAACGAAATTAATAATGTTTATGCTTCCATGTATGAAAATAATCCTTTTTTGGCCATGTATTTCTAATCCAATGATCAGCTTTAGCCCCGCAATCTCATTTGCACCAAAAGCAAGGAAATTCTGTATAATTCAACTGCTGGCTAACAAGTATGGTTAATAACCAAATCATCACAAACTATTTGCTCATGAACACAACATTTCGCCTTTTCTAACAAGAATTTTAGATTTTAAGTTTTCTTTAAGTGCACGGAATAAGCAACTGAAATTGAGGGCAACGGGTTCCTGTCAAGTCGCAGAAGTTTTTAAGCTCATCATTGAGCTGTGAATGAAGAATCTTCATTCTGGTAAATTATGCACAACATCCAGAATTAATCAAAATGAGACTATCCACCTGCAGAGAGAAGATTTGATTTAGGTGTTTAAAGCCTTGAACAGATTGAGTAAGCCAAATGTTAAAAGGATTCTTCCACTTGCCAAGAATACACGAGGGGGCATAAATTCAAGTTGAGAAAGGATGGTTACAGGATAGATGTGCGGAAGTTTGCATTCAGCCAGTTGGTGGTCGGACATTTTTTATTGTTCCTAATGTAAAAAAAAAAAGCTTTAATACAATATACAGTACAGTACTGTACAATATAAAATTATGTGCAATTTGGCCTTTGATTTACAGATATCAGAAAGTTTGTTTTTTTATGCCGTAAATTTCACAAACACATGCTACTGAGACAGCTTGTTCTAATTTCTGTGCCACATTTAAGTTCATATGCTTTCTTTTAACTCCTCTATCACTTGATGCCATTTTAAATTGTAAGGATTACAAAATTATTTAATAAATAAAGTGACAATCCAGAAATCACAGAAACACTCTGTATACAACCTGACCACACGATAGCTTGAGGCAGACTGAGACCGAAACAAAGCAAGTCGGTAGACCTGCAGTTTAGTGTCCCGAGTCACCGCCTGCTGTTATCTGTAATCTGGAAAAACAGCTATTTGAACAAGTTTTCAGAAAGAATAAAAAACAATTTCCTGAATTTGATTATAAAAATAAAAGTAGGTAATTATGAAAACAATGGAAATAGGTAATTATTATTAATTTTTAATTAATAGTAACACTGAAGTTTTGTATAACTGAAAAAAAATAATATGGTTGAGAATAATAGCTACATTACTGTATAAATTACAGTATTTGTCCAGTCCATTAAAGCTGAAATCTGTTATATCAGGGTCCTTTAAATCAAGGGTTTACTGTATCATAAAAAGATGACTGTAAAAAGGGCTTTAAACGGCACAAAACCTATGTAACCAATATGAATAGTGTTTTTTTTTTATTTGGTTATGAATAACTATTATGGTATTATACATATTAGCAGTATCAACATGTCCACTATTTGAGTTGCTCGTAGTATGGCATTTGTTAAACTGATATAATGGGATGCTACAAATCTACTTTCTTCAAGCTATTTTAATTTATGGTGAGGTTTAAGAATTCCATAGCTGCTTTTTACAGGTAGGCTGAAAAATTTTCAATTCAGGTACAGGTTGTTCCCGATTTTACGAGTTAATTCATTCCTAGCGTGCGCTTGTAAAGCAGGAATTTATTTCCAATAGACAATGTTAAAAATAGGGGTTACGTTATCAACAATGAAATTAGCTAATTAGTTTATGTTTAAACAATGATATGAAAACATAGCCTGTAAAATCAAGCAAATTATAATAATAGAGAAATTATTTATGACTTACAAATGTTAAAGAATGTTTATTCTTCACCATCATCATCGACTAAATGCACACTCGTTTATCACTCATTATTGGCTCAGCACTCATTGGTTTGTTGCACAAGGTTTGTTATCTTCTTCAGAAATGCTTATTTCCAGGATAATCTTCTGTTTTCTTTATAAATTTCAATAGCATGCATAAGCATTTTTTAACAAAATGCACAAACTGCAACTAACATAATTTGCGTGGAGTAACAAGTTTACAAAGCTTAAAGAAAAAAAAAGGGGGAATGAAGAGAAGATTCTGAAAATTTATTTGGTTTTCTATACGATTGAAGATTTTCAGTAAAGGGGAAACACTTTTCACCAACGTAAAAAACCACACAATTCCATCTATTGATATTTTCTCAAATGCAATAACACTGAGTTTACTACCCGTTTATAATCGCTTTCAGTAACAGAAAAGCCCAATAAATCGGAAAGTGCAAATTGTTTTTATTGTTTTATGGTCGTGACCTCCAGAAATGTACTTCAGATAGAAAAATATCACAAAGCCGTTCAAAATTGGTTCTTATAACAGAACATATGATAACGATGAAAGTGTAGTCCACTTTTTAATGATTTGAATTGGTAACTAATACAATTTACACTATAAAAACGACCTTTTAGAGAGTTATATAGCAAAAATTTCAACTTCCGAGGTCGTGGAATGAATTACTAAAAAGAAATGTTATTGGGTTCACATTATATTTTCATGATACAATGGTAACGGATTAATATCATAAAGCGGAGTACACTGTATTACATAGCTACGCACATGGTTTGAAATGCAGTATTTATGGATGTATTAATGTTCATATTTTCAATTTTATTGATACTTGGGGGGAAAAAAATTGTAAACCCGGGAACTAGTAAAGCGAAAATTCATAAATCGGAAAACATTTGGTTCCGTGGAGAGACAACTTTGAGAAACAGGTACAGTGTGTTAGTTGTCTGGTGACACCAGTGGTTTCCCCATCTCCATGGAGAAACAGTTACACTGAAACCATTGAGAAAATGCTGGTAGAGGAAGATATTTCAATGACCTGCACATGCTGAAGAGCAATTACTCTTCCTTTGTATCAACAGCTCCTAGCATAAGTACCAGATAATTGTCAAGTTCTAAAAAGCAATATGTTATTTTCACAGGCATGCCTACAAAAGAATCGTTGCCACAAATCTAAATAAATGCAGGATCTTTTGTCAGGGGATCATTTTACAATGTACGTGTGATACTCAATTTGTCTGCTACGTTCTGGTTACAGACAAATGTAATACACGAAAGAGAATTCTAAACTCTTTAAATACTCATACCTGGGCTGAAAAAAACCAATGTACTCACTGTCATTATCAACATATCTTTTCCTTTAATGATTGGTATGATGTTTTTGTAAGTACAATTTTATTGGTCTTTAATTTTTTTTTCTATCAACAAGGCTTTCAGGAATGGGATACCTACATTCAATGATCATTGAATCGTGACCACCCTATCCATAGCGGATTATGCCAGCGATTCCCAAACTGTGCACAGCGGCACCCCAGGGCACAGCGGAATATTTTAAATTTTTGAGGGAAACACAGCAACACTTGACATCTGTCAGACACCATATGAACTACTAGCTCGAGGTAGTTCACATTTTCAACATTACTTATGAAGTTGTTTGGAGCTAATTGTATAATAAAGTAGTTAGATCCAAACTGTTGGGATATCAGAAAGGGGGTGTCATACAGGTATAAGCAGTGCAGAATTGGAATTTGGGCAGTACAATGTGTACAGAAAGGATAGACAGGACAGGAAGGGAGGAGGGGTTATGCTGTTAGTTAAGAAACACAAAATCTAAGGAAATGCATCCAATTGACATTGGTGGACAATGCAATGTGAGTCAGTGTGGTGTGATATTGGTTGGGAATGGGAAAATGAGAGTAGGTGTGTGTTATAGGCCTAATGACTCTGATGAGTATAATGAACAATTGTGCAGAGAAATAGAGTGGGCCAGTAAATCAGAATGTCTTATAATGGGGAATTTTAAATTTCCCAGATATTGACTGTAACTTATGGGGTGGTCACGCGCACACTAGACTAGCAAGACTTTTGTGGATTTATTGGATAACTGTTTTCTACAGCAATATGTTCGAGAGGCAACCAGAGGGAGTAATACTCTTGATCTGCTTATCAGCAGCAATTATTCATGCATTAAGAATTTGCCGATAAATGAACCATTGGGTGACAGTGATCACAGTGTACTGATGTGGGATTTACTTAAAGATGTAACTACCATCAAGGGTAAAGGGAAGGGCTTTTGCTTTCATAAAGATGACTACAGTGGTCTCAGACAGTTTTTAAATTCTATACAGTGGGGGGGTCAACTGATGATGTTACCAACGATGAATTCTAAATGTGAAGCCTTCGGGGACTTAATCTTGGAGGCTACTAGGCTGCGATTGTTCATCCTCACTTTGAAGTGTGACAATATTGTTTGTTTTCATTGACCACAGTTGCAATACTAGAAGTGATTGCATCTCGTTTTAAAGTTCCTTTTTTCAATCACAAATCCATGGTCATTTATTTTAATAATATTTTGAAATACTGATAATTATCAAAAAAAAATTATACAAGGAAGTGAGTTTAGTTATGATATCGGTTCGCTTACATCCCCTCCTTCAAACATGTGTACTCCAGGCTAAATTGCATGCGAATGCCATATTAGATCACTACATCGATACATTTTCGTAGATGTCATTACCTCTACGCATACTTCTCTATGAAAAAGCCCGCCAAAATAAAGTGTTACGTGGTCTATTTTATTATTAGTCTATGTCAGTATATTAATAACAAAAAAAAAAAAAAAGAATGTTAAAAATTATAATGACAAAAGTGGTGCGCCCTACAAATATGCAAAATTTATTCATTTTATTTTATTTTTTAAATTATTAATTATGATTTTTCACAGAACACAGTTTGGGAAACATTGGCATAGACCAATGTTTCTATTGGCTCAAAGATCTACTGGCAGCTCTTAGGAGACCATGTACACCCTGTCATGTCGCATTTTTCCCTGGATAGAAACAAGATCTTCCAAGACAATGTGCAGTGTCATTGGGCCCACACTGTGCATGAGTGGTTTGAGGAACATAGTGATGATATCACCCACTTGAATTGGCCACCAAATTCGCCTGTTCTCAATCCAATTGAACTGTTATGGCATGTTTTGGAATGAGAAGTGATGTGTATGGACAGGCAACTATCATCTATTCAGACAGAATGGCTGCAGATCCCTATGGGCATCTTCAGACATCTAGTGGAGTCGATGCCTAGACAAATGGTGGCTATTATCTGTACAAACAATGGCCCAATATGGTATTAGGTAAGTGGTCACAATCCTGTGATCACTGAGTGTATATTTTTTGAAGAACATGCCGATATTTGGAAACACCACTTGAAAATCAGCATATGATGTATTTTATGCACGTGAGTGCACCAGCCTACTTTTCCCCAGATGTTTCTGACTTTAAATACAGAGTACAATAATTTATGGACTGATTGGAAAAGCCTTGTACAATGGCCACCACATGCACCCTACCTCACGCCCTTAGATTAATTTCTGTGATCACATGATATTCATGGTTTATTCTGTATATCACCATGCAAGATAAACTGAGATAATGTATTTTGGAATCTGCTGATTGAAACCATAAGAATAGTCCTGAAATAAGGTACAACAGTCATGGTTTTGTCACGCTGAAATGAACAAAATGGCGGTCACTTTGAACAGCTGCTTTAGATGTTTTTCCTTTCAGAGGTTATTTCAGTTTCTTATTATGTTTGCAATAAATGCACCATACAAAAATGTTAACATGCACATTTTCTTTTCTTTTCATGTATACATGGTTCCATCAGACTCCCCCAACAATTAGTTATTGCTTTCACTCCTTGTACACAGGTCTAAGAGGCTGGATTTAAGTTGTCCAGGACCTCAGTACACATTTTTACAAGCCCTAAAAATAAGGTTTGGGGGGCTGGGCCAGCACTAATTGTATTGCCATTACCTTTCTGGGATTTCCTGTGAGTTTGAAGACTGAAGTAATCTTGGCACTGCACACTTAATAAATCCACCTTGTAGGGTGTGTGGCACAAAAGGTATGAATCTTTTTTTACATTTTAATCTCTCAATAACATACTCATTGGTACCATAATAACAAAAAATTTTCTTAATGCTTTGAAGATTATCATGTTTGCTATACAGTGATGCATAATTAATATTTATTATTATTATTAGCCATATGGTGCAAGGAAGCCTGAGGTTTATGCTGCACCAGCAAAAAAAAATTTCCAAGTTACCCTGAGAGAGAGAGAGAAGTAGAAAGGAATCACCAAGAAAGAGAAGCATGATGATATCCAGCTTGGGACCCTGGGTGTGCCAAGCCCATACTCACCAGATGTGAATCCCCCGGGGTATTTCACTATTCAGTTCTCTAAATGTTCAATAAGTTTTGAAAGTGAATGTGTGAGTGTGTGTGTGTGGTTGGGGATTTATTTGGCACATTAGCATCTATGGCCATAGTGCGATATATGTGTGCATGTGTGCGTACTCATGCATGCAGCACATATCTGGCTCCATTAACTTGCTCTTAACTTTTCTCATTGTATTATCAACTTTATCATCATTTTTATGTTGTATAAATGAAAAATGAAATTTACTGTATTTTATTACATATTTTATTGCGCTAATTTTTTCCCCTAACCCCCTATTTCCTATAGGATTATAATCTTGCCAAATACAATAATTATGAGAATGTACCCTTTGCAGTTGGCAAGGGATATCTGCATCTTGGTACTGAAGACTTTTGAGATGTGTTTATAAATGTATAAACATGTCTCAAAGAGAAGGAAAGTAATAAAAGGAAGAGAAGTGAAAATCTAAGCATATTATATAAGTAATGCAAAAAGCAAAAAAAAATTAAAAGTGAAATATACTGTATATACAGGTTGTTTATAAATGGTGGGAACACTTTCAGTGATTTATTGCAAAAAGTATAGGACAGATATCAGTGTCATATACATACCGTGTGAAAGAGAAAATGTCAGTTTTTTTTTTTTTTCATAACATCACTTCACAACAATTCAATGTGGGAACCACGTGTAACAATGCAAATGTTTTCAAGGAACATTCATTCCTTTCTCCAGCACTTGTGTAGCTTGGTGTTAAGGTAGGACCAAACATCATTATGGAAGTGGGGAGGGGGTCCTGTCTTGCTGGTAAATAAAGTCATCACTATCTTCCTGAACTTGAGGCATCAACCATTGCTGCATCATATTGAGGTAGGATTGCCCAGTTACAGTGGTAGAGGTACGACAGGTAATGCCAACTTGAGGTGAATGATGGAACTACACACCTCGGCAGGAACAACTGGGGAAACTTTCATGTTTTCTCTTTCACATGGTATAAGTAAATGGTATCTCTCTTACACCATGTGCAATAAATTATTGAAACTGTTCCCAACATTTATAAACACCCTGTATTTAAAAAAGTGAAATGGTGGTTATGGTATTAACATAACATGGAATAAATTTATAAATTTTTTTTGATATAGACAGCCAAGTAAGATAGAGAGGAATTAGTCAACACAAAGAACATTAATACCAAAATAATTAATTTGATAGATCATCATGGCTAATATCTTTAAGGAAGTCAAGATTTGGGACAGCATTTTGAAAATCCAGACTATAACAAAAAGGTCAAAAAGGATAAAAACAAAATTAACAAAACAAGGGAAATGAATTTTCTATCTGCAGTCATGTGGAGAGTAGCTCCAATGCACCATGGCTGTCCTGAATAGACCATGATAAAGACAAATGCAGATATTAGCCACAATGATCTATCTGTTAACTTACTTCTCCATCATGCATTTCTATATCAGAAATTTTTAATAAATTTCTTCCCATTATATTAATACTCTTAAAGACTAATTTGCTTTCAATGTATTATTTCTGAATTTTTATTTTATTGTTATTATTTTTTATTACTTATTTATTATTATAATATGCTTAAGTTTTCACTATCTTTATCCTTTTTCACTTTTCTTACTTTCTTTCATATTCCTTCCCTTAGGTCTGGCAACTTGTACATTGAGCATTATTACCTACCATTATTTTACCAAATGTGTGCATATATATTTTACAAATAAGAATAAATGAATGAAAAATGTGAAGGTAAACTGTAGAGGAAAAATATTAAATACTTAGCAGATATGAAGATGCAAAAGACAGCAGAAATGTATATCACTAGCAGTGTTCCATCTCAGCTATGTGCCTGTGCAGCACACTAAATTTTTTTAGCACACACTAGATTCTGGCTGCACCTGGATCCCATCCTGCCAGGGACTCCTCATGAAGGTTTTGCATATTTCTATTATTACTGGAATATAAAATATTCTTTATATATCTATTAGGAACCATAAATGCAGGAAAACTCAGAAGAACCACAACACAAACAATTCAAAAAAAATTTTCACGGAAAATGTGCCTCCCAATCCTCAATCAATAAGAGATTGCACTGTCTTACTGTGAGTCAAGGATGTATGGGAGTCATAAGAATTATTTTCCAAATGTTTACTCTGTAGTTTTTAAAATTTGTTAAAAACTATCAGGAATGGTTTCATAAAGCTAATTTTATATTTGTAAAATCTATATTTAATCCAATTTTATTTTATGATTCACTTGTAGTTGGTTGGTTGATTTGGGATTTATTTGGCACATCAGCATCTATGGCCATAGTGTGCCAGATTCACTTGTAAAAATTATACATATTATAATTAATGACTATAAGCAGCAATTATTTTTGTATGGTGATCAGCACCAAAACAGCAAAGGTAAGTGCACTAAGTGATCTCCATTCTGTACGCTGAGGGAAAAAAAGTAGGGGGCACTAGGACTGCCAGAAATATAAATACAGTGAAACCACAATCTAATGTGAGTGTTGGGGGACAACCCTAACACCCTCAAAGCTTGACATAGCTGAGAATAAAATTCAAACAGCTGTTTCAATTTTTTAACATGAACATGCAATGACTGAAAAGCAAACTATTAAGCAATCATTTGTATATAAGCAAATTAAATGTCACTTTTTTTTCTTCTTACTTTTAATTTTCCTTTTTAGCCTTCATTGGAACAAAATGGGCCAAATGTTTTTAAATGGCAAATGCAGTTACCGTAGTTTTTTTTTTAAAAATAATTCTGTACTTTAAAATGAAAACATTAAACTAATGCTTTACATGCTTAGTCTCCAAATTGTCAATTTATAATGAATCCATGCTTCCAAATGAGACATGTATGTTTACAGAGAATCTGATTTACAGCATCAATTGGAAACAAGAACTCTGAATCAGATTATGGGACCCCCTTCTTCCAAAGGTTGTACTACTTTAGGATTACTTCAACCGTGTCTGCATATGGGTAGAAGTAAACCCACAGAAACCTACCAACTGTGTGGTACCACACTCAGGGTGGTAGAGAATGAAAAAGTCTTGGGGATAATTGTGCAGTCAGATATGAAAGTTTCTGAGCAGTGCAAACAGGCTACCAGAGCAGGTCATAGTAGGTAAGGGGAACAAAGCGATCCTCTTACCAAGAAAGCATTAGAATTAGTAGAGGCATATGATGCAAGAAAGCAAGCTTATCCAATCATTAATTATGTGCAGAAATACAGAATCAGCCAAAAAAAAAAAATTTTTTTTTTACTTTCCCATTTCGCCCATCCATTCCCTCCAAACGTTTGTCTAGTTCTGCCTTGAATTTATTTAAGGCTGTCAACTTCCACGACAGACAGAAGTTTGTTCGAGCAATCAACCACCCACTGGCTAAAGGCAAATTTTCAGCACATTTATTCTACAATTATTTTACCTCAATTTGAATTTATGTCCCCTCAGGCGATTAATCTGGGCAAGAGGAAGATCTTGCTCAAACCATTCAAGGCCTATACACCTCAATCAGATTACCTCGCAGGTGCCTAGTTTCCAGACACTGCAATTTGCAGAACTTGGGCCTTTCTTCATAAGAGCAACCCTTTGTTCCATTCACCAATCTTGTTTCCCTTCACTGTTCTCATTCCAGCAACTCTACATCCTTCCTAAAATGAGGCCTCCAGACCTGTATACAATACCCAAAGTGTAGCCTAACCATTGCCTTAAAGAAGGGGATAATCACCTCATTATCCCTGCTAGAAAAATTCCTATATATCATTGACAGGACACCATGAGCTACACTTGCAGATTGTCTACACTGCTCAGAAAACTTCATATCTGACTGCACAATTACCACCTGGTCTTTTTCATTCTCTACTATCCTGAGTGCAGTACCACACAGTTCATGTTACTCTTGGGTAAATGCTATCCATATGCAGTGGTGCCTCCGTAGCCAGGTGCGTAGCACACACTTCTTGTTTAGACCGGGGTTCGAGCCCACGACCACTGCATATCCCTGGAGCAATATGGCCTTAGTTGCTAATGCTTCTAAAAACCAAATAACAAACAAACAACAAACCATATGCAGTACTTTACATTTGTCAATGTCAAATTTCAGTTACCAACTCTCAGCCCATCTGCTCAATTTTTTTAGATGTTGTTGGTAGTGCACTGTGATTAACAACTTTGTATCGTCTGCAAACTTGAATATTAAGCCTGCCATACCTTAATCAATATCATTAATAAATACAGAAAACAACAATAGGTCCAATGCCGAACCCTGGGGGACACCACTAATAACAGTCCATGAAGAGCAGTGTACACTGATTACCACTCTGTCTTCTCCCACTCAACTATCCCTTTATCCATAGCAGCAATGCCATACTGCTCAAATTTGTACAGTAGCCTTCCATGTGCAACAGTATCAAAAGCTTTCATAAAATCCAAGCATATGATGTTAAAATTATTTTTTGCATCCAGTCCTTTCTGACCACATTGCAGTATCCAATCAAATTGATCAGAGAAGACTTTCCTTGAAAAACTCATGCTGTGTCTGAACTATAACTGCAATCTTGTCCAAATGATCCTGCGGTGCTTCTTTAACCAGTGCCTCCATTAACTTCCCCAGAACAGAAGTTAAACTAACAGGTCTGTAATTACTCATCTCACCCTTTGATCCCCTTTGTGAATTGGGGACACATTTGCACATCTCCAGTCCATGGGTACCTCCCCTGAATCTAAGGATGCTCTCATAATCATTGCTAAGGGTTTGCTTACTTCTTTTGCTGTCTCCTTTAATATAACTGGATAGATCCCATCCACCCAGGTGCTTTTCTTATGTTAACTTCAATAATTTCTCCTCCACTTTGCTCTCAATTATTACAAAATCATATCATTTGGATCCCTGCCAGAGTTTGATAAACTTCTGGCATTCCCCTCCCTGAATATCTCATGTATGAATGTAGATACAAATACTCATTCAGTTTATCAGCTACCTGAGGAGAATCATCAACAGTCAAACCATCGATATCATGTGGACCTATCTGGTTCATCCCCTTCCTTCTAGAGTTCACATAAGTAAAAGAAATCTTTGCTGTTTTTCTTTACATCTTTTGCCAAGGATTTCTCATAATCTGCCTTTGCCTGTCTAACCTCCTTTGTGAATTGATTAGAGTCACAGCTTATATCTACCATAGGCTTCTGATAATTTATATGCATCCTATGCATTTTTCTTCTCTGCTACGAATCTCATTAGTTCATCTGACATCCATTTAGGCCTAAACCTTGTACAATATTTCTTAGTTGGTATGAAAAGCCTAGTAGCTTCCCATTTAGAATTCACTGTTTTTAACATCATCAGTTGGTTCCACTGTATAGAATTTAAAAACTGTCTGAGACCACTGCAGTCACCTTTATGAAAGCAAAACCCTTCCCTTTTACCATTGATGGTAGTTATATCTTTGAGTAAATTCCACATCAGCACACTGTGATCACTGCCACCTTGTGGTTCCTTTATCTACGGATGCAAAGGTTTAAGTTCTGCAAATTGCAACATCTGGAGACTAGGCACCTGCAAGGTGATCTGATTATGGTGTATAAGGCCTTGAATGGGTTGAGCAGGCTCGATGCTGATGGGCTTCTTTCTCTTGCTCAGATTACAAACCTGAGGGGGAATAAATTCAAACTGAAGAAAGACAGTTGTAGAATATATGTGCAGAAATTTGCCTTTAGCAGGCAGGTAGTTGATTGCTAGAACAAACTTCTATCTGCTGTTGTGGAAGTTGATAGCCTAAATAAATTGAAGGAAGAACTGAACAAACTTTTAGAGCGAATGAATGTGTGAAATTTTTTTTTTATTATTTTTTTTTTTTTGGCTTATGCTGTAGAAGCTTGCTTTTGTGCATCATATGCCTCTACTAATACTACTTTAAGTTATAAACAATGCAAGTGAATTTACAGTACTCCAGTATAATTATGGAGAATGCTCACTGTGGTCAATAGTAGCAACTTATAAAAATATACAAACTATTTGTTAATTTATACACAGTTGCATTATGCCTTTAGCAGTTTTTGCCATTATAAAGCAATTTTATCCTTAAAAAGAATTTCACATGCTGTTTACAAAAATTTTATAATGAATGATAAATATCCAATTCTCACATCTCTGAGAAAAATATTGAGTTAATGTACAATTAATATTTCACCAATGTATTTTTTACTGCATCTCTAATTGAGGTGAGCCAGGAGAGAAGCTAAACATGTTCAGCTTCTCACCTGGCTCACCTCAATTAAAGTTAACGAAAAAGGATAGTAGTTATCGAACAGTAATTACTGTTCGATAACTACTATTGTTTATAAAAATTTAATTGCCTAATTGGGGGAATATGCCACAGAAGTAGCTCAGTGGTCCACAAACCATTGCAGTATCTGGTTCTACTCTGTAAGATACAGGGTTTGCTTTTGCTACGTTAATGTCTATTGTGAAATTTGTATTGCCATAAACTGTGTGTATGCATGCTTTTTTTTTTTTTTTTTTTACATCCCTGTTTGGGGACATGGTCACACATGTATTATATCTAAAATTAAGGTATAATCAGGTGCGGTATATTAAGGTTGCACAGTATTAAGAAATGAATAATAACATATCCAAATATTTAAGAACCTAAAGGGATAAAATAGAGTACTGAATTCAAGTCTGGAGACTTGCATCTAAAAGACAGAACTTCTGGAGAGGGTTGCATGAAGGATGATCAGATTACTGATGAATAAACTGTAATTATACACATGAAGATTGATTTAGAAGGTATGGACTGCAAAGTTTGACAACTAGACATCTAAGGGAAGATCTTAATGAAGTATAAAAAGTGTTGAAGGGGTTAAGTGAAATGAATGAAGGTCTGTCTCCACAATAGGTGATATCAGAATGGGGGGGGGGGAGATATATAAAATCTCTGGTAATAACAGAAGGCTGGATCCCATGAAATTCGCTGTGGGCAGCAGGTTGTTGAACACTGAAATAAGTTGCCTCCCAAAGTGGTGGAGGTAACAAGTCTGGCTAAATTTAAACTGGAATTGAATGGTTACTTTTTGGGAATGTGAGTAGAATGAATGCTCCTTTTTTTTATTATTTTATTTATTTTTGGCTGATGCAGAAAAAAAGTCTACTTCAATTTAACATTTGGCCTTATTAATACTACAGTCAAAGCTCTTTATAGCAACCCTCTTTTTATTGTCCCAACACGTTATAATGTCCTATGTGGTTGGTCATGGCCAATTTCTCATTAACTTAATGCTATCTTGCATTCAATATAATGACACTGAAAACAAAAGGATTTCTCTATAACGATCATAAATTTCTACCTCTTAATCTGAATTTTTACTTTTTTATTACAATATTTGCATTTAAAAATGAGAGAATGCTTCAAATATATTGAAGTAATTGAGGAGTTTGCAGCCTGACCGTGAAAAATTATTTGTTAAGATTTCCCACACTCTTTTCTCTCTCACAGTGCAGTAATGAAATGAACATCAGCTAGAAGTTAATTTCATTAGTTAGAGCGTGTTTATTGGTACGGCCCCAAGAAAGCAGGTAGCTTTGCCAATCACAGATATCAAGGATTTTGCAAGCTGTAGATAATGGTGAGCATTCTAAGACTAACCCTGCCAAACATTTTGGCATTCCCAAGAGTACCCTGTTCACTATTCTCAAAGATTGTAAAAAGATTGAAAGTTTAGAGAAATCTGCTGCACCAGGTAGGATTCGAGCACGAAAGGCGAAGTATTCAGATCTTGAAAAGGTACTTTTGGATTGGCCAATGATGATGCGTGCAAAAAACGTTCCCACAGATGGTAAGCTGTTAAAAGCTAAGGCTGAACTGCTTGCGTATTGAATGGATATTAAAGAATTTAGAAGTTCAGATTGGTAGTTCCAGAAATATAAGACTCGTCATGGCCTGTCTTTCAAAAAAGTGTGGCAGAAGTGCAATCATGGACATTGAAGCTAAAAAGGAATGGAAGGAAACCATTTAAAAAATGTTTTGCTGACATACGACCACAATGACAATGGACTCTTTTTTTTTTTTTTTTTTAAATTGCTACCGGATAAAACACTTACATTTAAAGGCAAGAAATGTAGTGGTGGAAAAAAGGCCAAACAATGGATTACCATTCTCCTAGCAACAAACATGCCTGACACAGAGAAGCTTCCTCTATTAATCATTGGAAAAGCCCAGAAGCCTCAATGCTTTAAAGGTTTGAAGACATTACTGACTATGTATTGAGCAAACCAAAAGGTATGGTTGAGATCACAAATCTATGAAGAAGGGATCAGATACTTAGATCGCAGGATGAGCGAGAACAGAAAAAGTTTGCTGTTTGCGGATAATTGCGTCCCTTCATGTCAAGCAAAAGACCTAAGTGCAATCACTGTCAAGTATCTACCACCAAATATGGCGTCAGTTCTTCAGCCGCTTGATCAAGGTGTAATCCAATGTTTTTAAGAAAAACTATCAAAGAATGCTATTAAACAAAATCGTGCTGTCTTCAAAACAAAATTATGCGAAATCTACATCCACAGGCACTTTATTTATGCATTTCAGCATGGGATGAAGTTTATGAAAAAGTGATTGCCAACTGCTTCAAACATTCCAGAATTACCGCCTTGAATGATGCAATGTGTGAAGTTTTGCATGCTTCTTCCTCTATTAATTGCAAAGAACAGCCTGACAGTAGAGAAGAAATATTTGAGCATGTCTGTCATCACTTAAACTAACAGGAAAACTTAAGCTTCAAATATTACACAGAAGTGGATGTGGACATCGAATATTTCAGGATATGCATGAATGAAGAGGAACTCATTGCAAACGTAATGGAATCTTCTGAGGTTGAACAAGAAGTTTCAGTGAAAGATGCTCATCGTGAACTTGTATGTCGATTTTTTCAAGCGCAGCCTAACTGCGCCAGTGAAATAACTGCTATCATGCATCTTCATAATTCTCTTATAAAAGATACTCTACCATTGGAAACAGCGTGTTTTGACAGATTATTTTAAAGTATGAAACAATTCTCTTGTTAGGTCTTGATAGGTATGTAGCCCATGCAGTGAAATTTACAATTTAATTGTAACATTACTGCACTCTACAATCAATGCAAAATTTACAATCATAATTTTCTTGTTTAACACTGTAGTACATATTATAAATAACATTATACTATATTGTATTAGTAGAATTACACTAAATGTTCAAGCTTTTACTTGTTTTGTTGCAGATTTTATGAACGATCGATATAACGTCCTTCCGATATAACGACCGTTTTTCTCATTCCCCTGGGGGGTCGTTATATAGAGCTTCGACTGTATATAGAAGCCACTGAAGAGACTGTCTAAAAATCCAATGAAAGTAAAAAAATCCCAGATTATAAACAGTATAAGTACACCTTAAAATCATAAGAACTGTAAATGGCAAAGCATACAGAAAATAATGATATAAAATAAAAACTGTCCCTCATGACTAAAAGGCAAAATAAAGAATTTAGTTGACTATAGAAATGCTGGGACACAAAACAAAAGTAAGCAAAAGTAAACAAAACAAATATCAGTAATGATAATCCAACGACATCAAAAATGGAAAGGAAGGACTGTCAGCCATAAATCCAGTTTCTTCAGAAAGCTGCTGGTTCCATAACTGACAGGCAACATTTTGACAGAAAGATAACCAAGAACCTGTCTAACTTATTTGCATTACTGCAGCTTTCATACTGCAGAGAGGAAAGAGACACTAAAAAAAAAAACAAAACTAGAACTCGCTATAACTTATGAATGAAAATAGCACAAACTATAGGTGAAAATACATTGACTGCATACGAATACAATCATGAATTCAAAACTGAAAAGGAAGAGTAATTTATGCCTTTAGGTTTGTAAATAGTTTGGTCTTTGCCTTTTTCCAACTAAATTCTATTACTCCACAGTTTCTATACCGTAGTCCATCTCTGTTGACAAAGTATTTTTAGGTATTGCAATATGTAATTATAAATAATTATGCATGATTTTTAGACTAGGGCTATTGCCAAAGCAATTGACCTCCACAACCATAATGAACATGTTGTTGGGTATGCATATGGATTGGAAGAGATTAACTGAACAAGAATGACATAACTCAATGAATCCATTTAGTATGCAATTAAAATTCAATACTACAAGTTAAAAATGTGTTAAATATGCACAATGGCACATTGTCATAAACCAACCAATTGCCATGTTGTTTTTCATTGGACCTTTGAAATTGAGGGGAAAGTGCAATATGCATGCCCTCTGTTTCAATAGTAAATACTACAATGGAGGCTGAATAATGATACTTATTTGGTATCCACTTGACCTAACCTTCATAAGCCTGCATATTTAGGTTCTCTCTTTCAAAAGTTGATCCCCGAAAATGCCATTGTATATATTTAACTCATATTTTTAATCTTTAGTACTGAATTTTATTTGTGTACTCTGTAGATTCAGTGGGTAGATATAGCCAGTTAGAACAAACTTAGTGGTGACATTCAAGGGCACCACTAAATCTGCTCTAATTGGCTATAATTTGTTAATTTTTTAATCCTCTAAAATACCCTTAACTCTTAATTTATCCCCCACGATTGTCTTTTGTTGCTGTAGTTAAGTACTGTTTTTATATTTTGCTTGGCCTTTCTGAATACATATTCTTAATTTAGTTCATTATTGCTTTATTCAAGAACATGCAGTGGTAAGTGCGTTGCAGTTGCTGATGATTGCTTAACTACAATGTATATTTTGTTTATTTTTATAAAAACTTAATTTCCTTGTATGTGAGTGGGAAAGATTTCAGTTTCATGGGTTGCAAATTTTTGAGACCAGACATAGTGTAGTGACTTGACATAACTTTGAAGCACTTGAGTAAGTTAAATGAAAATAGCCTTTTTTATTTTTCCTGGTACCACAATGTATAAAATATACACTTAACTCTTTCAGGTTTATATTCACATATTTTCAAGACTATTTCAAATAATTTGCCTCTTTTACAAGTTATGACAAAGTGGTCTCTTACTGATGGTTCCTTTCCTTAGGTCTGTTTAATAAATCCACTGTTTGGTTGCTAACTTTCAAACCACTGTTTTTTTTTTTTTTATTATTTTTTTTTTTTTGATATCATCACTACTGAATGTAGTGATGATAACGTACATAATGGAATACTTTTAACAGAACACTGGAAGCTGGCCACCAATCCACTACTTGGTTACCAACTTCCAAACCACCGTTATCTTTTTGCCAGTTAATGTAGTGATGATAATGTATATAAATACTTTTAACAGCACACTAAAGTTTATATATATTAAGAATATGTTCACTCAGCAATTTCATTAAAGAGATATCTTAAACTGTAAATCAGTGGAGATGCTATCTGAAGTATCTTTTTTATAAGGCATACTCATATATTGTGCCTAACAACTCTACTCTCAGTGGATGGATTTGTAAGAAATTTTATATTAAGTTTTAGAAAAATTTGTTGAGCCCTCACAAATTTCATTACAATTTACAAATCTGGCAATTATTTCTTTTCTTTTTCCATACAATTTGTACTGAAAAAAGAAAATTGCTAGATTAAAAATGGTTTTTATGCAAATGGACTAATTCAGAATACAGACAATTTGGTCAAGTTATCATGCTGAAACATGTGTACTGATGCTTCATTTTCAATTTTTTAGTGTCCACTTATGTGTTGCAATGAGTATTAAGTGCCATTGGATTTGTCATGTTGTCCCCTGTAAGAAGACCACTACAAACTAGCAGCCACATGAAGAGGTAATCTTATATCTCATATTTTTGCATTTGAGTTATTTTGTATAGATTCATAATCTATACAAAATAACAAAATCTATACAAAATGCAAAGACAAGCCAGCTTTGTCCAGCTACATCCTAAACTAT
Source organism: Mastigoproctus giganteus (assembly GCF_048544385.1). Lineage (NCBI taxonomy): Eukaryota > Metazoa > Arthropoda > Arachnida > Uropygi > Thelyphonidae > Mastigoproctus > Mastigoproctus giganteus. The sequence goes on from NC_143575.1 coordinate 26,707,781, forward strand.
CCCCTCTAGGGTCTTTATTTTAAGCTGGCTACTGGGAATATATCCACCCCACTCCTTTGAGTATCCTACAGCATATTCCTTAATAGCCTTACCAAACTTAGAAGTCACTGAAAGTTGACTCATTACCAAGGCATCCCACTAAGTGCAACTGGAGTTTTCACCTATCTGCTTAAACACAGATAAGCATTTTCAGCACCTAAAGTGAATGCCTACCAGTGAAGGCATTCACTTTATGCCTTCACTGAGATATACCCTGAGAAAGAGATTTACCCTTCACCCCCACCTGAGAAAGCAGCAACAAAAGGTGAACTTTCACCCACCAAAGGAATTCAAATCTGATCTCTCTGATACTGTCTTAACTAAAAATATCTCAACAAATCAATACCACAAAAATATCTCTGAATAATTACATTGGCAGGGACTTCAAAAAAGATTAAAACCTTTCAGTAGACCAACACTTGGTTCACAGAAAACCTAAACCTTTTTACAGAGCCAAGCAACAAGCCTTCAGGATCTCAGAAGTCCCTGACCCTTGAATAACTTCATCAAATACAAAAAAGTCTTCACGTGTGCTAAGAGATAAGCTTATCAAACACTCTTGTGGGGAGCTCAAAGAGAATTTTTTTTTTTTCTAAGTCAGGTAATGACTGCTCTCTAGACCAAAATATGCTCAATTGGGCAGATCACACCTTTCTGAGGTTGGTCCCAGATCCCCCCCCCCACTTCATGTGATGGTGAATTTATCTTGATTACTAATAAAACTGCTTTCCTCCATCAGCCTGATAAAATATCTTGTCTGCACAATAAACAACCTGCCAAAAAATGCACTGTCGGACTAGATGGATTTGCTTTATTCATGGTAAAAATCTGCAGTCCATTCATAATAGATGCCCTCCTGTTCACCTTCAACAGGATTCTCACATCTGCAACTATACCTTCCATCTGGAAACAGTATATTACTGTGCTCATACCAAAGAAAAAAGAAGCAAAAAATCCAGTAAGGAATATAGACCAATTTATAGGTATTGCAATATGCTAAAAAAAATTTTTGAAAAAGCAATCTCTGGAATTATTCTTAAAATTTGCAAAGTTCAGTCTGATATTAAAAGTATTCCAATTCTCAAAATACATTATCATCACTCCATTTAGAAGCATAAAAAGAACCATGCGTTGGAAGGTGGTAACTAAACAGCGAATTTATTAAGCATACTAAAAAAAAAAAAAAAAAAAAAGAGAGAGAGAGAGAGAACATTTTTTAACAGATAGGAACTACTTGGTCATAGCTTGTGAACATATTAATCTTTAATGTTAACAAACTTTGAATGTTTATATTAATGAATGCAAATTAATGCAAAAGAAGCCAGATCTATTCAATAACAATCTTAAAAAAAAAAAAAAACGATTACTCACCCACCCCATCCCCATGTCTATTTATGAATATGATATAGTCAACTTAGGAACAACTCTTAGCACTTCTAACCAATCTTAACTACCCTTCTTTGACCTTATTCTAGAAGGTTTTTTTTTTTTTTTTTTTCAAGAGTAAGGTCTCCAAGACCTGAATACTACATTCTAAATCTGATCACCCAATTGTTTTATAAAGAGGAATAATAACATCTTTCTTCCTACCTAACAAAGCTTCTACAGAACACTGAGTATACCCTGAGCCTTCCTGGCTACTTGCTTACACTGCAGGGAAGGCTTCACAACTGCTTACAGCATAACCTTTAAGTCATTCTACCCTAAGCCACCTTTTCCTCTGTGCCCCCCCCCCCAGTCTATAGGTTACTCCTGGATTTTTTTCCCTAAGTAAATCATCAAAAGACTTTGACAGCATCATCTAGTATACTGTCAATATTACTGAGGAGGAAAAGAAATGAGGAACCCCAACTTTTTAGTTTTTATTTTGAGCATTATGAAACTGGCAATATTAACAATATTAACTCTTATACTTGAAAACTTGCTCTGCTTTTTTTTTTTTTCAGTGAAGTTCCACAAGATATCACCACCTAGCAAATATTTATATTCAGCTCAAAACTTTACTTGGCATATCTCAAATTTTCAAAACTGATCAATACCTCAGTTCTGTTAATGTAACCTTCTTTCTACATAACCACAGTGAAATGCGTAATCAGAAAAAAAACAGTATTGACTGTTAACTACACAACATAATCAGTCATGCTGTAGAATGCTGAGGAATATCACATCTTGTCCCATTCTCTTAACTCCATTCATTTGACACTGAAGAAGACAACTTTTCTAAGCCAATCTTGTGTAATTCAGCAAATTTATGTCCAAAATAAACAACCATTTGCATTTCACATTAGACGGAAGTAAATATACTTATAAATCTTTAATGAGTAATATTATCAAACTGATATGTTTATACCTCCCAGTCTAGATAGTCTTGTCCATCTTCAAAATGTCGCAAGATTGATACTGATACATGGAGTTTGGGGAATTCCTCTCGAGTTATTGGAGTGAAACGGCTATCTCTGAATGCACTGGAAAAACACATCACCAGTCTCTTTAAATATATAATTACATAAAAATCAAGGAAAGTTAACTAATTATATCATCAGCAACATGGTATTTATGGTCTATTATTAATAAAATTATCAAAACAATTTAATTTTAAATTACAAATTTTAATTAATAGATCCTCTACTCCTCTTGAACTTCTGAAACTAATTAAACAGAAGTTATTTTATAAGATTGAAAATTAACAATGATCTAAGTTAGGAGTCTCAAACTTGCACTCAACACATGATTTGTCAACTTTTGCAATTAATACTAAGTCTACATGAAAACAGATATACATGAAACTTAAAGGGATACCTAAATTTTATAAACTTGTATAAATTATACCAGGCTTCACAAGTCTTGTTATTCAGAAGGCTCTATTCTTGTATAAGGGATCACCATACTAAAGTATTTGATATATTTCTTTCATTAATATTAACACTGATGACCCAAAGGGTTGTTGTGACTTGCAAGAATGGTTAATGCATCTAGGAAGAAACTTATTATAAATTTCTCTTTGGCATTAAGTTCTCACATATACAAAACAAAATTTATATTAGACAAACAAATCTGCATTGCATAATTTTGTGCACTGGAAAAAAGTTGGAGCTCAAAACCCTCACCAAAATTAAGGGAAGCAGAACTCTTAACTAGACACCACCCATCTTTGGCACTGAAGGTAATTATTAATGAAAGTTGTTTGTGTTCTAGATAAAAGTAAGAAAGTTCAAGGATAAGCCTTGCAGTCCAAAAATTAATATTTACAAATTAATATTTGTAAATTAATATTTACAAATACTGTACAGGCAAATTACAACACAGTGTATTCATACACATGAATTTAAATTTCGTTACACAGCTCAAATATGCAGCATAACATTTGGCTTTTATAGTAGAGTTATAATAAAGAGCCTTGCAAAAATTGTAATATTTTATTCTAGACTACTGGTCTAGAATAAAATATTCTAAAAGTTTTTGAAATAGATCATTCTTGTCTAACGGAAATGTAATTATTCACAATACTTTAACTGATAAAATCATAACAAATTTTTAAATAATTTAGTCTCACAATTACTGATTTTATCTAAGTAAGTTTGGAAGCTAAAGTAAAACGTGTCACACACAGTTCACATTTCAAAATACTTAAGGTTTTTTGCTACAAAACCTACTATACAAGGTGTAGCAATAAAGTTCCCAGCCTGGTGCTGTTGTGGTCATGTTCAATGAGTTTGAAAATAAACAGAAATAGTATGCTGTAGTTAAAACTTCCTCCAGATGGTGATACAGACTGCCTAGAAGGCCGACAGGCTGCAAGTAACAACCAGTTTCATTAACGTTCTGTGTTGTGATTTTGCAATAGAGCAACAAATGAACATTAAATTTTACTTTAAACTGAGACAATCTGCAACAGAAACATACGAAATGCTAAAAACTGTTTATGGTGATGTTATTGTTATTTGGTTTTTAGGAGCATTAGCAACTAAGGCCATATTACTCTGGGGATATGCAGTTGTTATTCCCTGACCTTTCCGCATCCTCCGTATTTGGTGGTCACAGGCTCGAACCCCAGTCTAATCAAGAAGCGTGTGCTACGCACTGCTGCTCCTGCCCACCTGGCTACGGAGGCGTCAGTTTGTTTATGGTGATGGAATCTTAAGTTGTACCAGTGTTTTGAATGGCATAAGTAGTTTAAAAGGTGGACACGAGGATGTCCATGATGACCCAAGAAGTGGGTGACCATCAACCTCCAAAATGAGTCCAGAGTTGCAAAATTTTGAGAAATTTTGGCAAGAGATTATCGTTTGACCCTCAGAATGATGGCTGATGAGTTGGATATAAATAAGGGTACAATTCATCAAATTCTACATGAAGATTTAGGGAAAAGGAAGGTCTGTAAATTGTGCCACACAACCTCACAGATGAACAGAAACAATAAAGAGTGTCATCATGCAAAGACTTCATACAGACTTGTCAAGGTAATCTTAATTTCCTCAACTGCATTATTACTGGAGATGAGTGTTGGGTGTTTCAGTACAACACAGAGATGAAATGTCAGAGCATGCAGAGGACTTCAAAATCATCACCAAGGCCCAAAAAGTTTTGTTTACAGAAATCCAGAATGAAAAAAATGCTGATCATGTTTTTTGACAAACGGTGTGATTCACAAGGAATTTGTACCTGAAGGGGAGAGAAAGTCAATGCTGTGTTCTACATACAGATACTTAAAAGACTACTTAAGTGCATTTTCTGGAGGAGGCTGCAATTTCAAGAGAAAGGCAGCTGGTTCTTGCAGCATGACAATGGCCCACTTATTCCACAATTTCTATGAAGATATTTCTGACGAAACATGGCATTGTACAGTTCAACTATCTAGCCTACTCTCCTGATCAAAAACCAGTGAACTTCTTTCTCTTTCCCAAGGTGAAAACTATCCTCAAAGGAAAGAGATTTCAGGATGTTGAGAAGAAAGGAAAAATGTAACTGCCAGACTGAATATCATATCTTTGGATGACTTAGTTGACTCTTTTCAGAAACTTTTAGAAAGGTGTAACAAGTGCATTCAATCAGGTGGTGATTACTCTGAATAAAAACCATTTTTGAGCTCCTTTACTTTCTGTTCTTTTTATTGCACAAATCCAAGAACTTTATTGTCACACCTCGTATACTCAACAATATTCTTAATACTCTGTGTAAGAATAATTTTGGCATATTCACAATGGCTTTAAGATATTATACTTAAGATATATCCAATTTGTAGAGGAAGGCAATTTCCACCTGTAATATATTTTATTTCTGATTTATTAAAGTTTACCTATAGGCTGAATGTCTCAGCCAGGAATTTAGTTTCTGATATTAACCACAATTAAATTAGTAAACTTTTAAACACTAAATTAACATAATTAAGTAACTGATGCATTTATGCAAATAACTGACATTATAAAGCATGATATTATAAGCACAATAATAACAATTAAACTAAGTAATGTAATGGATATAAGTTTCATGTTACTTCACACACACACATACACACGATCAAATCCAGATATGGGTGTTCCCCCCACTACCCCTAGGATTGTCCTTTGGTGTTTACAAGCCCTAGGTACTCTATTCCAAGATCTCACTACATGATATAAAATAAATTAAGGTGCCCTTGCATTAAATCTAATTCGATTATCATAAAAATCTGTTTTAAAATTAGTTTCTAGAATTCTAGAAACTAATTTTAAAGAATATAAATTTAAAGAATTTTTCTAGAATATAATTCTACCTTTCCAGGTCTCTGCTTTTTTAGTAGGCCATAAAAACTTCATAGGCTCCAGGCCTAGCATCTGAAGTGCCTAATAAAAGACTGCCCCCCCCCCCCAATCCAAAGTATTTTTTGATTTTTTTGAAGAAAATTTGAAAGAAGCAATATAAATGAACTAAATAAAATAAAATAAATTTACTTCAAGTGTACCACTAAGAAGGGAATGTATTGATTAAATAAACTACCACCGTAAATTAAACTGAGTATTCATATCTTTAATTTGGTAACTAAATATTTTTGAAATTTGACTTTATATATTTATATATATATTTTTTATTTATTTTTTTTTAAATAGAAAGGCATAAATATGCCTTTCTATTTAAAAAAATTACTAACAGTAATTGTTAGTAAACTACAACGAAAACTATCTGCTCTTCTATTTCCTAACAAACCCATAATAATAAAAGTGTGTATGCGTGATTGAGCTCATTTATAAACAATGGTGCTGACATACAGATCAACTATGAAACTTTGTCTGAACACTAAGGAATCCTAGGGATGTATACCTACTTGTTATTATGTTTTTAATGCACAATTTCTTTCTGAGCTAAAATTTTTAACTTATAACTGGCACCATTATCAATTACAATATAATTAAATATTATCAATGTTACAAATGAAAGAAATTTTTAAACCAATCTGTGATATTAATAAATGTTGCCATCGTCATCAAATTCTGTTATAGTTAGTGGGCATACAAGTCAATATGACAGTACAAATCAGTCCTGGACAATCAGCCTTCCATTCATTATTTTCAACCATGCCATCCTATTTGCTATGAGATCTTTTTTCCTAGCCAGAGCTCTCTTTCCTCTGTGTCTGGTGGATCAAAGGTGTCTGATTGATACCACTGATCCACCTTCCTCTTGGTCTGCCTATAGGCCTTAAGGTTGCTTCAGAAACTAAGTTTAAAAATTTTTAAAAAGTTTAATTAAAAAACATACATTTTAATAACTTTATTACACAGTCCGTAACGTATCACAGAGTTCTGTATCACACAGCATACACAACACGGAGATGGGGGAAACCCCTAGTGCCATCAGACAATTAACACACTTTACCAGTCCATAACGTATGACATTAATATTCGTAGAGCTTTTAGTGTCAGTGATTTGGTGTAGATATAATATCGCAAATAGCTCACTCGAGAGCTCAAATCGCGTAGATTGGCGATAGATAGTTACATTTATTATCTACTATAACTACTTAGAATTTACAAACATAACTTTATAGAATAATATAACTTAAACTTAATAGGAGACATGGAATTCATGTAACCTTGGTAGAAAATAAGAAATATATACACCGTAAGCTCAATATTGAAATATATATATACAGTATACTCAATAACAAACTTCATAGCATAAAAAATTTATTATTATTATTATTATTAGCTATATGGTTCAAGGAAGCCTGAGGCTTATGCTGCACCAGCCAAAAAAATTCCCGAGTTACCCTAAAAGAGAGAGAGAGAGAGAGAGAGAGAGAGAGAGACAAAAGTAGAAGGGAATCACCAAGAAAGAGAAGAATGATGACATCCAGCTGAGGACCCTGGGTGTGCCAAGCCCATACTCACCAGATGTGAGCCCACAACCATTGCATAGTGTTATTACAGCATTAGGATATAAGTTTAGGGTAGTATTTTTAATTTTATTGAATTTATACCGAAATCATGCCTGAGACCAGAGCAGCAAATCAAAAGCCTCAAGGCAGCAGGCGTACCGTGGCTTGGGGGAGAACCAAGAAGGATCATTGCCCTCTGAAATACAGCCTTAGGAAATGTACTGCTTGTTTGATGTTTGTGGACTATCAGGAATGGGACATAATATTGCCAAAGGGGGGGGGGGGTATCACTGTGTGTGTGTGCTCGATGTAAAGAGTGCGAGGATGTTAGGTGCCAACTCACCACATTGTTATGGACCTTTATGAGAGCTTGAAGAACAAGAAGGATGCCCTCAATGGATTTAAATCGGGGAACCATCAGGCTCTCAACTCCCCATAATAATGCCAAAGCTTGCACTTGATCATCAGACAACACAGTGGTGATCCCTAAGGCAGAATGCACTGGTCCCACAGGAGCTAGTTGTTATATCAATGACTCTATTGTCAGGGAAATGGGAAATATATTGTGCAAAAAGGATATGTCCAGGATATACCTCCAGGGGCAAGTTTATGACATTGTAGAGCAGATATCATCTTTTAAGGGTACAAAACATGATATTGTTGTACACATTGGCACTAATGACATTGTTTCACTTTACGTGAAAACATCCTTGGCTTGGACGAGGTTAAAGGGATTTAGAATGAAATTAATCCGAACAGGTTTAACATTTTAAAGCTTTTTTTTTTGACAGTTTCATGAATTTGAGGTTGCGATACACGTTCAATAGGTAATTTACTTACAATGGGTTTGTGACAACTAAAATATGATGCATACACTTGAGATTGTAAAGAGTGTAAATGTCTTTGAAACACAGCAATTATAGTTTCATGATTAGTAGTCAATACAGACCTAGAAGTATTTAACATTAATCCAAATTTATTTCCTAAGAAATGAGTCAAAGGTTTGGATTGAGTATCTGCAAAATTAGTGTTGAAATCTCCACTAAGTATCATTGGCATTTAGTTGCATTTTTTTGAGAAAATTGTTTTTGCAGTGCAGCTCCTTCAATCGCATAAGGAAGTAAAAAGAAATGGACGAATTCAATGATGTGTTCAATCTTTTATTTCGGTGAAATGTAAATGCCTACCGACAATATCGTTTGACTATCGGGAAAAAGGCATTCAGCTGCACATGACTCCAACAGGTCTAACACTCACGGATTCTCCAACAGTTTGCAATAAATTACTTCCATATGAGAAGTAACAAAATGAGTATGATTTTTCTCTCTTATGATAAACTGCTACTCTGCCAGCTTGTTGATCTTCTCTTTGAATGAAAAGACATAATCGAAGTTAGGTATGATTACTTTTTTGTTATTTAGTCACATTTCAGAAAGTAGAAGTAAATTGGATTGTTGGGTGACCGAACCAGTGACATCATCACCATGAGCACATAAACTTTGACAATTTAAAGTTACAATAAGAGCTTGTCATTTAATGACGAACTCATATAAACTATCTTGCACAGTAAGTAGAGGATTACTCAACAGCCTGGTCATTTCAGCTTGAAGTGCAAGTGGTGAATGTAGCATTTCTCAGTCGATGAAAAAATCTTTTTTCCATTTGCAGTAATAACGTAAAGATCGCTGATATCGATAACTCAAGATAATACAACATAAACTGGTTATTGTTCATTATATTTAACGTATTCATAAACTACAGAATCGAAAGTACCTCCCTGAGATTTATGGATAATAATAGTACAAGTCGGTATTAGTGGAAAATAATTTTGTTTAGCCGAGATCGTTCTGTTGTTATTCAACGAAATACTCTTACTTCTTGCGATCAGTATGCCTTCTAAATCGATTTCGAGCCACATCAAACAGACGAGACCATCGGATACATCAATGTTAGTGGTTATCAAGTATGGTTTGCTAATAAAGGAAGTTCACACGGTAATCCACAGGTGTCTAATACTGCCATTTTATGAAGGTTTTTGTCGTACAAAAACCTCACATTCTGCACCTGACATAATGGTATCCGAAGACGAATTCCATCACAACACAAATTGTCTGCTTCTTTGCTCATAAATCTTGACTAGAATAAGGTTCTGTTTGTCATTGGTTAACTGAACTGAACACCTTTTCCAATTTTAGTGAACACTCTCGAGAATTCTAAATTCAACTGTCTCATCACTTCACTGAATTCATAATATTGTAACCCACGTCAAAGATTGAGGCCTGTGACGCATTGCTTAATCTGTTATTGAATATACATTACTCGTGTGGGGGGACAGTGTCGCAAATCACCAATAAAAAAATATCTATAATTTGTCACAGGCGAACATCTATCTGAGGTAAAAGTTCAGATCCAATTATACTAACTTCGTCAATAATTAAAACGTGTACATATTTGAAAAGTACAATATTGTTAAGCAACTTCATAAGACAGATAAATTCTTTGATATCGAAATTTTCAATGCAGTGTGCACAAAAGTACCATTAATAGCTACAGCAGCTTTTCCAGTAGAAGCACAAGTTATATAAGCATTACAGAAATTATCGGAACTAGTAACGCAATCATAAACTTCCATCAATAATTATATCACGAACATCTTGCCACAGCCAGCAGGGCCAGTAAGGAATACAGTAACCCCCGCTATTCGCGGAAGTTACGTTCCTGAGAAATGCCGCGAATACTGAGTTATGGCTCCCAGAGTAATAAAGAGGTTCCCCGTTCCAAAGTATGAAATATATGTATGTATTATATGTGCCTTCATAATGTGACTATGTACATAGTGAAATGCAAGCATATGGCATCGAAATGAAAATAAGAAACAATCTAATATTAAATGTAATATTTATTAGAAATTTCAAACAAATCTTTCAAACCAGCGCCTTTGCTAGCAAAAAAAACTTATCCCGCCAGTGCTATCACCAGTTTCGCTAAAGTATTGATAAAGGAGTTTTGCCTTTTCACGAATGATGAGTGAACTGAACGGAATTTTATTTTGAGTTCTGTCTTCTATCCACAGATTTAAAACTTTTTCTAATTTAACATCACGATTTACAGAGCAAATTTTTGAAGCAATTAGCACGTTTTCACGGACACTACGGCGGATTTTTTCTTCCGATTCTTGATTGATCGTACCGTTGACTCATTGATTTTATAATGTTTTGCCACCGAGATGACACTTTCACCATTAGAAATTTTATCAATTTCTCAATAACTCAATTTTATTCTCTAATGTCTCTCCTTTGATCTTTTCACATTTCCCTTGTTATTCGTAGCCATATTTTTGTACGGGTTAGAAAGAACTTGTCCACAATAAAGTCACTTTCTTCCATTAACATACTCGAAAAAGTCTGTTTTACACTGCAAAACGGTAGATTTATCACTTTTGTAAGCATATCAATTTATAAATTGATAAATTTATTCAATTTATAAGCATATAAATTAAAAGCAAACGATGAAACCGTCCGTGACAAGCGCATAACACATACTGAACAAGGATTAGCAAGAAACATCCACGCTCGCAATTTTGCCACCCCTCTCACCCCACCCACTAAGCGCTGTTTTGAATGGGAAAGATAATTTTAGCCACGCTCATGTTTTTTATGGCTGAAAATGTTCACGGTGCTTTAAAATTCACATTTTTTAGGTTTCATTTTATATTAAATCAGCTACGGCGAATACGCGAAACTGCAAATACAGATACTGCGAATAGCGGGGGTTTACTGTATTTGGATAAGTTGACGATTAGGTTGAAGCAAAGTATAGATGATATGCAATAAAATTCCTTCCTGTTTTAAATTAACTTTTCACATTAAATACAAAAACTGATCATTTAGTATTAAATTTTCTCATTTCTTTGCTATTACACCAAGCTAATTTAGAGTTGCCAGTCGAAGATTAGTATTGATTTCACTGTGTGGGTGTTCGTAGAAATCTTTAGTGGATCAGCATCTTCACGAATCAACATTGCAAAGTTTTGTATAGCACCAATGAGGGCTGCATCGGTTTCTATGTCCGTATGGTATATTTCATGACAGATCTCCATAGTTTTGTGAATATCTAAACCAGATTCATAATTTTTACAATGTTCTAAATAACTTGTTCGTGTTCATCATACAGAGTGATAAATTTCATTTCGGAAACTATTTCCTCTTCTTCGCTTTGAAAAGGTAAAGGAAGAGTAACCATCTCTCTCCTGCTGACGAGGCTACTAGGGACGGTTGTGTTCAAAGCCGCTAAGTGGATTTTTCTTATTTATTGATTTGAAATTATTGTTTTTCTAAAACTTTTGATTTAAATTTAGTAGTATAACATTATTTTGTGATTTTCTGATTAATTTGGTGTATTTATTCTTTACTCTGCCTTGAAATTGCATAAAAGTATCAGTAAAGGTTTCCACGTGTTTCAACTCCGCTACCGTTCGTAATTTTCCCGCCTTTGTGATACGATAGTTATATACCGTACTAGATAGCGTTAGTTGAACTTCGTTCGCAGTTAAATTGAACGTTTAAATAAATACATATAACGACTTAGATTACAAACTTAATATAATTAATTATATTTAACATAATTAATAACATAACATAATTAATTATAATTAATTAATAAATTAATAGAATCATGACTCAGACCAGAGCAGCAAAGCAAAAGGCTCAAGCTAATGGAAGTGCTGTGGCTCAGAGCAGAACTGAGGGGGGGCAGTTGTCCTCTGATTCACAGCCTTATAAAATGCACTGTTTGCTTGATGTTTGCAGAGCAATCGGGTATGGGACATGATACTGCCAAGAGGGATGTCTTTGTGTGTGCGCGATGCAAGGAGTGTATCGATATCAGGCAACAACTCGGCGTTCTTGTGGGCCTATATGAGAGCTTGAAGGACAGGGTGGATGCCCTCGAAGAAACTAGATTGAGGGGCCCATCAAGCTCTCAGCTGCCTACATCAACGCCAGAGCTTGCACTTCGGCATCGCGTGACACAGAGACAACCCCCAAGGCAGAATGCGCTGGTCCCGAAGGAACTAGTAGTTGTTGGTGACTATTGTCAGGGAAACAGGGAACATGCTTTGTAAAAAAGATAGGTGGAACAGGACCAGGGTATGTCTGCCAGGGGCAAAGGTTGATGATGTTGTAGAGCGAATATCATCTTTTAAGGGCACAAAAGGTGATATAATTGTACATGTTGGCACTAATAATATTAAGAATAGGAGACCGGCAGAATTACTTAACAAGTACAGGTCACTGTTGAACAAAAGCCGAGAATTAGGGTTGAATTTGAAAGTGTCTGCAATTCTGCCCAGACACGATAGGAGGGAGTATATGATGAGAGCCTTGTCGATCAATTCGGCCCTGGAAAGATTGTGCAAGGCTCAAGGGGTAGAATTTTTTTCAGCCTGGACTGTACTTGTTAACAGGAAAGATTGCTTCTACAGGGATGGGATACACTTAAATAGAAAGGGTGCAAGAATATTTGCTGATGCTATCGAGGCAGTGTTAGGTGGGTCGGAAAACTGCTAGCTTGGGGGGAGACAAAGACCAATAGATTGACAGTAGCCACTGGCAGAGGTGAAAGAGATTCTTGCACTGCTTCTATTAGAATGAGCAGAAGCCTGAAAAACAAGATGCATGGTATTTCAGAGACTGCTGGGAGCCATTGCGTTACAAGTAAACACATGGGTTGTGTTAGGGTAGCTAAGAATAGAAACAGGTGCAGGTATACTTGCGTGTACACCAATGCTAGGAGTTTAGTAAATAAATTTGATGAATTTCAGGTACTGCTCAAAACATCAAAGGCAGATATTGTTGGGATATCAGAGTGGTGTCACACAGATATAAGGGATGCAGAACTGAAATTTGGGGAGTACAACGTCTACAGAAAGGATAGACAGGATAGGAAGGGGGGAGGGGTTATGCTATTAGTTAAGAAACACATAAAAACCAAGGAAGTGAAGCCAGTCGACATCGCTGGACAGTGCAGTGTTGAGTCAGTTTGGTGTGACATAAGAATTGGGAGATCAAAATTGAGAGTAGGAATGTGCTATGGGCCTAATGACTCTGATGAGTATAATAAGGAACTGTACAGGGAAATAGAGTGGGCCAGTAAATCAGAGGGTCTTATAATGGGAGATTTTAATTTCCCAGATATTGACTGGAATTTGGGGGCTGGTTACTCACACACTAGCAGGGCTTTTGTGGATTTATTGGATGATTGTTTTCTATATCAGCATGTTCGGGAGGCAACTAGAGGGAGGAATACTCTTGATTTGATTATCAGCAGTGATTCTTCATGCATTAAGAATCTGCAGATAAATGAACCACTAGGTGGCAGTGATCACAGTGTGCTGAAGTGGGATTTAATCAAAGAGGTAACTACCATTAGGGGTAAAGGGAAGGGTTATTGCTTCCTTAAAGGCGACTATGATGGACTGAGACAGTATTTAAATTCTATACAGTGGGACCAACTGATGATGTTACCAACAGCAAATTCAAAATGGGAAGCATTCAAAGAACTTATCTTGGAAGCTACTAGGCTTTACATACCAACTAAGAAATATTGTTCAAGGTTTAGGCCAAAATGGATGTCAGATGAACTAATGAGGCATATGGCAGAGAAGAAAAATGCATGGGATACTTACAAATTAACACATGACACAGAAGCCTATGATAGATACAAGTTGATATGCAACCAAGTTACAAAGGAGGTTAGCCAGATTACGAGAAATCTTTGGCAAGGGATGCAAAGAAAAACAGCAAAGAGTTCTTTACTTATGTAAACTCTAGAAGGAAGGGGATGAATCAGATTAGTCCGCTTGATATTGATGGGTCAAGTGTTGATGATCCTGCTCAGGTAGCTAACAAACTAAATGAATATTTTGCATCAACATTCACACATGAGGAGTTATTCAGCAAGGGGAATGCCAGAGGTGTATTCAACTCTAGCAGTAAGCTACAGAATCTTGAAATAACTGGGAGTAAAGTGGAGGAGAAACTGTTGAAGATAAACACAAGAAAGGCACCCGGGGTGGATGGGATCTATCCAGTTATATTAAAGGAGGCAGCAAAGGAAGTAAGCAAACCCTTAGCCATAATTATGAGAGCTTCCTTGGACTCAGGGGAGGTACCCATAGACTGGAAATGTGCAAATGTGACCCCAATTCACAAAGGAGGATCAAAGGCTGACACAAGTAATTATAGACCTGTGAGCTTAACTTCTGTTCCAGGAAAATTAATGCAGGCACTGGTTAAAGAAGCACTTCAGGATCATTTAGACAAGACTTCAGTTATAGCTCAGACACAGCATGGTTTTGTTAAGGGGAAGTCTTGCCTGACCAACTTGATTGGATACTATGATGCAGTCACAAAAGAACTGGATGCAGGGAATAACTTTGATATTATATACTTGGATCTTAGAAAGGCATTTGATACTGTTGCACATGGAAGACTGCTACACAAATTGGAGCAGTATGACATTGGAGGCAAATTGCTGCTATGGATAAAGGGGTGGTTGAGGGAGAGAAGACAGAGAGTGGTAATCAATGGACACTGCTCATCGTGGACTAATGTTATTAGTGGAGTCCCTCAGGGCTCAGTGTTGGGTCCATTATTGTTTTCTGTATTTATAAATGATATTGATGATGATATATCAAGCTTAATGTCCAAGTTTGCAGATGATACAAAGGTTGGCAGGGTTGTCAAGGACACTACTGACACTATGCTGCTGCAACAGGATCTGGAAAGGTTGAGCAGATGGGCTGAGAGGTGGCAAATGAAGTTTAACATTGACAAATGTAAAGTACTACACATGGGAAACAGCAACCCCAGAGCAACGTATCAACTCTGTGGTACTACACTGACAGTGGTAGAGAATGAAAGGGACTTGGGGGTGGTTGTGCAGGCAGATATGAAGTTTTCTGAGCAGTGCAGATGGGCTGCAAGAGTAGCTCATGGAGTATTGTCAATGATATACAGGAATTTTTCCAGCAGGGATAAGGAGGTGATTATTCCCTTGTATAAGGCAATGGTCAGGCCACACCTAGAGTACTGTATACAGGTCTGGAGGCCTCATTTCAAGAAGGATGTAGAGCTGCTGGAACGAGTACAGAGAAGGGCAACAAGATTAGTGAATGGAACAAAGGGGTGCTCTTACGAAGAAAGGCTTAAGTTTTGCAAATTACAGTGTCTGGAGACTAGGCACCAGCGAGGTGATCTGATAGAGGTGTATAAAGCCTTGAATGGTTTAAGCATGCTCAATGCTGATGGGATTCTTCCTCTAGCTCAGAAAAATCACCTGAGAGGGCATAAATTCAAATTGAGGAAAGACAGATGTAGGATAGACGTGCGGAAATTTGCCTTTAGCCAGCGGGTGGTTGGTTGGTGGAACAGACTCCCATCCCTTGTGGTGGAGGTTGATAGCCTAAATAAGTATAAGGCTCAGCTGGACAGGTATTTTGAACGAACAGAGGGGTGAAGTGGAAGTGGGTTTTTTTTTTTTTTTGGCTGATGCTGCATAAGCTTGCTTTCTTGCATCAAATGCCTCTACTAATGCTAATGCTAATAATCATTCAAGTATTTGGCCATATCATAATTTTGATTTCGAAGTATTTTTCGATATTGACATCCTGAGGTGCAAGTGTAATTGACAATGAGGTCAGCGAAGGTAACATTTTCTAGTTCTGGAGGTCTTTTCTAGTACTTATCAAATCAATTCACTTTCCAAATATTGGTAGAATCATCACCCATGTTTTCTCATTTCATTTCTTCGTTCAATTTTCTATTATGCTGTCACCTGATAGGCCACATTGTAGGTATATAAGTTGCAACAACTGAACTCTCGGGCACTGGTTGACAAAGCAAATACCAAGCAGCCTACTGACTAGTAATTTCAAAAGAGTTAAGCATGTGAATGCTTAATTTTTTTGTAATTTCAACGATGTCAATTTTTTTTTTTTTTTTTTATGTAAACCCCAAACACGAGAGGTATTAGAACCTATAGTACATAGTACCATGCTTGGGTTTGAGGTTGAGAAGACGAAAGAAGATATTTGTTGACATTAGACTTGAACTTCTGTAGACTGTAATTTTCAAGAAATTATGAAGAAAGGTTGTTCCAGAAAACAGCAGTTGAATAAAAAATGAGGAAGAAGAAAAGTCAGTTCTGTGAGTTTGAAGTTGGACAGTAAATGGATGTTAGCTGGTGGCGGCACGTGTTCGGACTGTTTTGAAAGAGAGAGCGGGAATTATAGAAGCCAATTCAGAAAAACAGTGCCCATGGAAGCATCTGTAGAAGAGGCACGGAGCAGAAACAGTACGTCTATGGGAGAGCGAGTGGACACCTCTGTTAGAGTTGAATCATTAATTAACCTAACCTAACTGCCCTCTTCTGAATGGAATCAAGAAGCTTGAGAGAGGTTTTGAGGGCACCACCCCAGATGTGGGAACAATATTCCATGGCAGGGCAGATTTGCGATTTATACAGAGTGAACAGCTGTTTGGAAGAAAAGTAACACTGAGAGCGAAAGAGAAAACCAAGTTTTTTCATTGCAGGGAAAGCAATATTTGTAATGTGCTTGTACCAACAGAGATTAGAAGTCAGGGTAATCCCCAAAAGAGATATATCATTTTGCCTAGAAATTGGTGTCACTAAAGATAAGCATAGGAGCAGAAGAATCCTTTTTGCGAGATATAAGACAAGACTGAGTTTTAGAAGGGTTGAAATCAACTAAGTTGTCTTTGCCCCACTGGAGAATTACCTGAAGATCGGAGTTTAAGGAATTGGTAGCAGATTTTTGAAAAATTGAAGGTGATTGAGCAGGACAAGATTTCTCAAAATGTAAAGTGGAATGCAATGTGCTATCATCGGCAAAACTATGGATAGGATTTCCAGTCAATGGAAGAAGGTCATTAATATACAAGAGGAAAAGAGTGGGGGGAAAGAACTGAACCTTGGGGGACACCAGCATTAGTGGAGAAGTTAGAAGACAGAGAGCCATCTACCATCACCCTCAGTGAGCGATCACAGAGAAAACTGGATAACCAATTACTAAAAACAGTTGGCAAACTATAAGATGGAAGCTTGTTTAGAAGACCTTTATGCCAAACACGATCGAAAGCCTTAGAGATGTCAAGAGCAACTACTTGTGTTTCACCGAACCTTTCCATTGAATTAGTCCATAAATGGGTAGCATAAGCCAGAACATCACCAGTGCATTGACACTGACGGAATTCATACTGGCTATCGTTGATCAGATGTAAGGTTTCTAGGTAGTTTAAGAGGTAGCAGTTAATTGATTTCTCCATTGCTTTAGAAAGAGTAGAAGTAATTGCAATGGGACGATAATTGGATGGAAGGAATTTGTCACCCTTTTTTGGGAACTGGCTGGATATGAGCAAATTTCCAAACAGAAGGAAAAACACCTTTGGAATATGAAAGTGAAAAAAGGCAGCAAAGAATATTAGTAAGTTCAGGAGCACAGGTTTTGAGAACAAGTGGAATAATACCATTGGGACCTGGAGCTTTCTTAGCATCAAGATTCGTCAAAATCCTTCTGACATCCTTTTGACGGAAGACCATAGGAGGCACTGAATGGAGCATGTTGGGAATGGTGGGAGGTGTTTTACCAAGATCATTAATACGTGAGATGGGATGCTAGCAGGTCAGCTTTATCCTTGGCGGAAGTGGCAACACAACTATCTGGTTTGGATAGAGGTGTGAGCAGAATGGGCAAAGGTTGTGGCCAATAGTTTTGGCAAGAGACCAGAATGCTAGGCTACCAATAGGGCAAGAAGCAAGTTTTCTACTTTTAGCCTGTTCAAACTCTAGTTTGGACTGATTAATAACTGCTTTACAATTGGTGCGAGCTTTGGTGTAGGCAGAAAATGAAACTGGAGAATTAGAAACAAGCCAATTACGATATGCAACATTCTACTCTTGAACAGCCTTAGCACATTTATTGGAAAACCAAGGTTTATGTAAAAATTTCATAAAAGATGAAATTTTAAAATAGAGTGTGGGATAAAGGATTCCATTCCTGCAAGAATAATTTCACTGACACGATCTGAGCAAACGTTGACATCAGATGTTTTGAAAACAGTAATCTGACCAAGGAAAAGAAGAAAAGAAATCTCGCAGGTCATCCCATTTTGCATTCTTGTAATGCCAAACAACACGAGGTTGGGAATAGCCATGAGATTAAGGTTCCACTGTAGGAGAGACAATCACCAAGTTGTGATCTGAAGTGCCTAAAGGACCTCTCACTTCGGCCGTGTACTTAGAAGGGTTGTTTGTGAGAAAAAGATCAAGCGTATTGGCTGTATGATCAGGATTGTCCAATATTCTTGTAGGTAAATGAACAATCTGTGCAAGGTCATTAGTAATTGGAGAAGCCTCAGCATCTCAACCAGCTGGGTCGGTGGGCTAGAAAATGGAAGCCAGCTGGAGCTGTGAACATTAAAATCACCAAGGAAAATTACCTCACTGTTAGGAAAGTTGGACTGGAGAAAGTCAAGTTGCAAAGAGAGGAAGTCAAAGAGTTCCAAGTGATTAATGGAACTGGGAGAACAGTAGAGACAACAGATGAATTTGACACAATGAGGTAGGGAGATTTTAAGCCAGAGAAGATCAAAGAGAGGAGATTCCAAATTGCCAAGTCTCTGACATGGAATATCAGAACGGACATATGCACAAGTACCACAATTGAGGCGAAAGGAATCATACAGCGAATAATTTGGGCATCTGAGATAAGCAGTAGTTGAATCAACCAATAACTGAGATTCTGTCAGAAAAAGTAAATGGGGTTTGGCAGACAGCAAGTTGAAATGGACATCGTTGAGATTAGAATTGAGACCACTTATATTTGTGAAACGAATTAGGAAGTGCTTAGGATACTCTTTCGTAATTTCAACAATTTTATGTTGTAAATTGCTAATCTGCAACTGGTCTTATTTATGTATGCAATTACATGAACAGCACAAGAATATTCTTCCGTGATGAATTGAATGTCCATGTTAGACTTTAAAAGGCTAAACTCAAAAGGATCGAAGTGGTTATACCATATTTAATGAGATTTTCGTTTCAAAAAGACTTTTGGCCGAGTTATACCAGCTCGAAGTAGTAGTAGTAGTAGTCAAGGCGTGGCCTGACCACTGCCTTATACAGAGGGACAATCACCTCATTTTCCCTGCTAGCAAAATTCCCATATATCATTGACAAAACCCCATGACCTGCCCTGGCAGCCTGTCTGCATTGCTCAGAAAACCTCCTATCTTACTGCACAATTACTCCCAGGTTTTCTTCATTTTCTACCACCTTAAGTGTAGTACCACACAGTTGGTACGTTTCTCCGGGGTTACTTCAACCCATATGCAGTACTTTGCATTTGTCAAGGTTAAACTTCAGTTGCCACTTCTTAGCCCATCTGCCCAAATTATCTAGATCCTGTTGCAGTAGCACACTGCCATTACTGTCATTAACAATCCTGCCAACTTTTGTATCATCTGCAAACTTCGACACTACGCTTGATATACCTTCATCAATATCACTGATAAAAATACAAAACAACAGAGGACCCAACACCGAACACTGTGGGACTCCACTAATAACATTAGTCCATGAAGAACAGCACCCATTGATTACCACCCTCTGTCTTCTCCCGCTCAACCATCCTTTTATCCATTGTAGCAACTTACCCTTGATTCCATTCTGCTGCAATTTGTACAATAGTCTTCCATGCGCAACAGTGTCGAAAGGTTTCTTGAAATCCAAATATATGATATCAAAATTATTTTTTGCATCCAGTTCCTTTGTAGTCACATCATAATATCCTATCAAATTTGTCAGACAAGACTTTCCCTTAACGAACCCATGCTGTGTCTGAATTATTGCTGAAGTCTTATCTAGATGATCCTGCAATGCATCTTTACCCAGTGACTCCATTATTTTAACAGGAACAGAAGTTAAACTAACTGGTCTGTAATTACTTGTGTCACCCTTCGATCACCCTTTGTGAATTAGGGATACATTTGCATATATCCAGTCTGTGGGGACCTCCCCTGAGTCCAAGGATGCTCTCATAATTATGGCTAAGGGTTTGCTTAGTTGCTTTGTCGCATCCTTTAATATAACTGGATAGATCCCAACCACACCAGGTGACTTTCTTATGTTTAACTTCAACAATTTCTCCTCCACTTTGCTCTGTTATTACAAAATCATTAAGCACCCTGCTACGATATGATAACCTTCTGCCATTTTTAAACATTAATAACTCCTCAGGTGTGAATGTAGATGCAAAATACTCATTCAGTTTGTTTGCTATCTGAGCAGGATCATCAACAGTGGAACCATCGATATCAAGTGGACCAATCAGATTCATCCCCTTCCTTTCAGAGTTTATATAAGTAAAGAAATCCTTGCTGTTTTTCTTAGCATCTTTTGCCAAAGATTTCTCGTAATCTGCCTTCAACTGCCTAACCTCCTTTGTCACCTGATTACAGACTAGCTTATATCTGCCATAGGCTTCTTAGTTGCTTAATAATTTATATGCATCCCATGCATTTTTCTTCTCTGTCACGAGTCTCATTAGTTCATTTGATAACCATTTAGGCCTAAACCCTAAACAATATTTCTTAATAGGTATGAAACTTTTAGTAGCTTCCACGATTAATTCCTTGAATGCTTCCCACTTAGAATTTACTGCTGGTAACATCGACAGTTGATCCCACTGTACAGAATTTAAAAACTGTCTGAGACCATTGTACTCACCTTTACGGAAGCAAAAACCCTTTCCTTTATCCCTGATGGTAATTATATCTTTAAGTAAATTCCGCATAAGTACACTGTGATCACTGCCACCCAGTGGCTCCTTTATCTGCAAATTCTTAATACACGAATGATCACTGCTGATAACCAGATCAAGAGTACAGATGACCCCCGCTTAACGCTGATAGTTCGTTCCAGGAAAACAGAGCGCTAAGTGAATCCACGCTAAGCGAACGCCATATTCCCATAAGGTAACATATGTATTTGTGAGTTGTGGTCTATTCCATAGGATATTTTCTAATCAATAATAAATGGTAGTGAAAATATGCACCAATGTCGATTAAAAATATTTAATGTTCAAAATTTTGTACATATAAAATATTCTACATTATATACACATATAATTATGAGGTAATTAACTAACGAAAATCATGAATTTATTAATTCGATGGCCCTGTGCTCTCGAGTTTTCGTATCTTTGGACTGAAAAATGTCAATTTTGGGTTGTGCTTTGGCCCTCTTCCTCTCATTGTACAACATCATGTAGGGATTCATTTCTTTTTTCAAATTTCTTATTACCTTGGCACTTCGTTCCATGTGAGGGTCGTTCTCCCGGAAATAATCACACATTTTTTCGAAGTGTTCAAAAGCTTCACTAAGTCCTTTTGCAGTCAGCGACTTCATCAGTTCTTCATCTATAGTATCTTGATCATCATCTCCCTCAATAGCAAGCTCTTGTTCTTTTATAATTTCCATTAGTTGTTCATTAGAGAGGCCATCCCTGTCGTTGTCGATCATCTCTTGTACGATGTCTTCGTCAATTTCGTGTAATCCTGCTTCTTTTCCGAGCTCAACAATTTGTGTTTTAACATTTTCAACGGAATCATCAGGTTCCTGGCAATGCTTTATGCAATTTTTCCAAACTTTCCTCCACACTCCATTCATGGTTTTCTGAGTCACTTCATCCCAGGCACTTGAAATGTTGTAGATGGCGGTTTTAATGTTATAGGATTTCCAAAACTCCTTTAAGCTCGGTACATTTTCAGTGTTGATGGCTTTAATAGCTTGGGAAAAGGTGTTCCTTATGTAGTACGCTTTAAATATTGCAATTACTCCTTGGTCCATTGGTTGGATCAGAGACGTAGTGTTTGGAGGCATGTAAAAAACTTTTATGTGATTGTTCAAGTCTTCTAAGCTCTCTTTGCTTGGGTGTCCTGGCGCATTGTCCATGATTAGAATAGCTTTATAACCAATGTTATTTTTTGCACAATATTTTTCCACTGCAGGACAGAAGAACTTAGCATACCAATCAATGAAAAGCGGCCTGGTTACCCATGCTTTTTTATTAGCCTTCCAGATTACAGGTAGGTTTGATTTAGCTAAACCTTTAAGAGCCCTTGGATTTTCGGAATGGTAAACTAAAAGGGGTTTTAATTTAAAATCCCCCACAGCGTTACCACCCAACAACAAAGTTAACCGATCCTTCGCCGCTTTGAAGCCTGGCATGTTTTTTTCTTCTTTCGATATGAAACTTCTTTTAGGCATTCGTTTCCAAAAAAGACCTGTTTCATCTATGTTAAAAACTTGTTGAGCAGTATAACATCCCTCTTCAATAATTTTAACAAATTCTTTTTTGAAAGTTTCGGCTCCTTGTTGATCTGCACTTGCAGCTTCTCCCTGTATTGCTACGTTGTGCAGGTTATAGCGCTTTCTAAATCTATCAAACCAGCCCTTACTAGCGTTAAATGGTTCCACATTTTTTTCGGGGTGAGCTTCCTTTAAATCTTCATATAGGCTCTTTGCTTTTTCTTTAATAATAATTGAACTTAAAGGAATTCTACGTTGAATGTTGTCTTCAATAAAATTATGTAGAAGTTTCTCCATTTCAATCATAATAGCCGGCCTAGCCCTGGTCAATTTAGTTGCCTGCAGGGGAACAGCTGTTTTTCCAGCTGCTAAAATTGATTCTTTATTTATTATGATTGTTCTTACAGTTGAACCTGCCAGTCCTAAATTATTGCACACATCCACTTGTCTTTGACCGGAATCAATTCTCTTCAAAACGTCTAATTTAATTTTCAAACTCAATGTTTTTCTTACCTTTCCAATCTTTGCACCGTGTCCAGACCTTGTGGCTTTTTCATTCTTATCCGCCATAACTCTCTGCAAATGTAACTGCGTTGCACTGATTGTGATACGATGTTCGAGTACAGTAAACTGTCTGTATGTCTAACATTGTATGCACTGAATGATATCTAGAATTCCTCTGGCAAGTGAGCTGAAGACGGTGACAAATGTTTTATTTATCTGAAAAGTCTGATTTTACCATGCAGTAAAATCAAATGATTGTTTATTGCAGGAAAAGTACTGTAAATCAATTATGGTGTGACTCATGGAGAATGTTTATGGAATTTCCAAAACAGTAAAACAAACAAATTTTATGTACTTCGGGTAACCATAACCACGAGGTCAGAGGAGTTCAGAAGACAAGAGAATACTGTACAAGAAACAGCACCGCATTTAGCACTGATGGGATTGATTGTGTGAAAAACATTTCGCAAGTTATAGTTCCCACAGTAAAACAAAAGAAGAGATAGGGAGTAAATCTATTTTTAGTATCTTTCTATTACAGGTCAGAACAGAAAATGCAGACTTCGTAACAACATATGACACTGGATGGTAAATTTTTTCAACTTGAGTACAGTACTAAAAAAGAATTTCTCCCTTGAAATTATCCACACCAAGAAATTAAGAGCATATTGAAAGTTTCAATTTTGTACATAGAGTAGAAATTATAAAAAATAATTACTGTAGTTAATTTCATGGTGGCTATTTTCTCCTTTTGCCAAAAAAAAAAAAAAAGGCTCAAAACAGACTGGACTGAAGACGGATTTGCCAAAAATTCAATCTGTATGCTAGTAAAATAGCGTTACAGTGAGTTTTGACGGCGTTATAATCAGATACGGATTATAATGTAAGAACAGTGTTATAGCGAATCAGCGTAAAGCGAACCGCGTTATAACGGGGGCCTGCTGTATTACCCTTTCTGGTTGCCTCTCGAACATACTGCTGCAGAAAACAATCATCCAATAAATCCAAAAAAGTCTTACTAGTATGTGAGTGATCAACCCACAAGTTCCAGTCAATATCTGGGAAGTTAAAATCCCCCATTATAAGACATTCTGATTTACTAGCCCACTATTTCTCTGTACAATTGTCCATTGTACTCATTTGAGTCATTAGGCCTATAACACACTCCTCCTACTCTTATTTTTACTTTCGCAGTGCTCATGTCACACCAAACTGACTCAACAGTGCACTGTTCATCTATATCAACTGGATGCACTTCTTTTGATTTTAAGTTTTTCTTAATTAACAGCATAACACCTCCTCCCTTCCTATACTGTCTATCCTTTCTGTACACATTGTACTCCCCAAATTACAGTTCTGCATTCCTTATATCTGAGTGACACCATGTCTCTGATATCCCAACAGTATCCGCCTTTGATGTCTTGACCACTTCAAATTCATCAAATTTATTTACTATACTTCTAGCATTGGAATATATGTACCTATTCTTATTCTTAGTTACCCTAACGCATCCCATATACCCACCTGTTTCAAGATGACTGCCATCAGTCCCTGAAAACCCCAGCACCCCTCGTTCCAGGTCGCTAGTTATTCTAATAGTTGTGCAATAATCACCTTCACCTCTGCCTGCGGCTACTTTTAACCTTTTAGTCTGTGAATCCCCCCCATCTAGCAGTTTTCCGACCCACCTAACACTGCCTCGATAGCATCAGCAAATATTCTTGCAACCTTTCTATTTAAGTGTATCCCATCCCTGTAGAAGCAGTCTCTCCTGTTAACAAGCACAGACCACGCTGAAAAAAATTTTACCACTTGAGCCTTGCACATCTTTCCAGGGCCGAATTGATTGACAAAGCTCTCATCATCAAATTTTGTCCCTCGCAGACATACTCTGGTCCAGTTCCATCTATCCTTTTTACACAATACAAAGGGTACTGCAAAGTAATTTTGTATGTTACTGGCGGTATCCAGGGTTCCCCCTATGTCCGCCGTGTATTAAGCATTTATGGTTGCCAGCAGTGCGCGAAGTTCCTCTAAGAATGTTTAAATTATGGTCTGATATACGTTCCGTTTAGAGTTTTAAGATTAGTTTACGTTCATGTTAGGGTTTAAGTTTGTGATTGAGCTAACGTTATTGTTCAGGTAAGGTTGACGTTTATATGATGTTCATTTGAGTTACTTTAGAATTAGTTTTAAGCTTAGGTTCCTCTAAGGATATTTAGATTTTAGTCTGATTTAGTTCAAGTTCAAGTTCGAATTTAGTTTGAGTTAACGTTCCTGTTTGGTTTGCTTTGAGTATAAGTTAATGTTTTGGTTGAGTTAGGGTTGGCGTTTGCGATGATGTTCAATTTAAGTTAAGTTAGGATTAGGCTAAGTTTGAGTTAGGTTAGGGTTTGTTACGTTTGTATTTAGTTTTAGGTTTTAGTTTATGTTGAATTAATGTTTCGGTTTTAAGTTAATTTCAGTTTAGTGATTACTCTGGTTGGGTAGTTTAGTGTGAGTTATATGTTGTCTCATGTTGTTTGTGGCTGGCGTCTGGCGTTTAGCAGCAGGGGGTCGAGGGCCAGGTATGCCCCGACCCCCCGCTCCCATCCCTAGCCACGTGGAGGCAGCCAGATTCTACTTCTACAACTTAGGGAAGGGAATACACATGCCCCCTACACGCCGGACACAGACCCGACCTGCAGCAGGCATGCGAAGGAATAAATTCGTTGCAAGTCCCCTCCAAGCGGGGCCCGGCCCGCCCGCAGTGGACCCGCAACAAGGAGTATTTCTTAAAGTTTAAAACAGGCATAGTCAAGTTATCCTGCTTTAAGCCTAGATTATTCCTAATTGCCTAAGCGCCAGCACTCGCAGGGCGCATCCTGACCTAGGGCCGGCGCCTGGCACACTGACGGTTTACCAGGCTTCCACACTCGCAGGGCCCAATCCTGTCCTAGCGGGAAGCCCGGCAATCTTTTCTCTAATTCGACACCGATCAGTGAACAGATTTATGGTCTCACTATTCATATTGTATTCAATGTCACAAAAATTACATATTGTTCAAAATATGGCACTGTGGTCCAAGATGTTATTTCTCACTCACTTCCTATTTGCCTAAGCGCCAGCTCTCGCAGGGCACATCCTGACCTAGAGCCAGCGCCTGGCACACTGACGATTTGACCGGGCTTCCACACTCGCAGGGCCCAATCCTGTCCTAGCGGGGAGCCCGGCATCTTTTTCTCTAATTCTACACCGGTCAGTAAACAGATTTATAGGCTCAATATTCATTTAGTGTTCAATGTCACAATTATTACATATTATTCGTACTATGGCACTGTGGTCCAAGATGTCATTTCCCATTCACTATCAGGATTGTGGTCACTTTGTTTCTATATTGTTGTTAGTCAACAAGTGTCTGTTTTGTTCAATCAGCACTCAGCACTGCTGTGTTTTATGTGCTCAATATTCATTCAGTATTCAATGTCACAATTGTACCTAATGTTCATAATATGGCACTGTGGTCCAGGATGTCATTTCCCACTCTCTCCCAGGTTTGTGGTCACTTTGTTTCTATATTGTTACTATGGTCACGAGTGTCTGCTGTGTTCAGTCAGCACTCAGCACTGCTATGAATGAGGATGAGCATCCTTCTCTATGCTCACCAACTTCCTTAGGCTTGGCAGGCAGTTTGTTGGTCTTGGTACGCTTGGGTCTGAAGGTTGTGGCCCCTATTGGTTATTCTCCAGTCGGTACTTGAATGTCACTGTTTGCCCTGGTGTTCCATTCAGGACTTGTGTATTCCTGAAATTTGGTGTATTCAGTTAGCATAGTCAGGCCTTAATTTGCAATATGACGCAACAATGAATCACAGGAAGCTGCTTGTTGAGACATGTTCATACGTGCATAGTAGCCGCCGCGCCAAGTCGATGGGCTCAGTTATTCATTAGTCGTGAGAGTGTAAAGTGCTTGCGATGGCATCGTGGTCACGAAATGAGATAAGGACAGTTTTGCGGTATAATTTCGTACGTGGTTTAACCATAAACCAGTGCTTAGAAGAAATGACTCTTGCACTAGATGATGATTGTCCACATCGTACAACGATATTCAGGTGGTATAGAGAATTCCAAAGGGGAAATTTCACTCTGGAGGATTCGGAGAAGCCGGGAAGGCCACGAACGTCAGTTACGGAGGAAAACATTACTGCTGTGAGGAAAATGCTTGACGAAAACAGGTGAGTGACCTACAAACAGAAAGAGGATACTTGGGGCCTAAATGCACCAGCAATTCGTTCGATTCTGCAAGAACATTTGCATGTGAAGAAACTTTGTTCTCTCTGGGTGCCGCATCAACTGACTGAAGAGCAGATGACACGACGTGCGACTTGGTGCCGGGAGATGTTAAAAAAGTTTGATAAGGGACAATCTCGGTATGTGAACAACATCGTGACAGGTGACGAGACTTGGCTGTACTATTACGATCTGCCGACCAAGGCTCAAAACAAAGTTTGGGTCTTTGATGATGACGACACACCCGTAATTGTCAGAAAATCCCGATCTGTAAAGAAGAAAATGATAGCTGTATTTTTCAAATCAAGTGGAATTGTGGAACGTGTCGTTTTGGACACGCAGAAGACAGTCACAGCTAAGTGGTATACTGAACAATGCCTGCCTAAAGTCATTGGATCTATGAAAAACCTGCGGCCAAAGTCAAGAATGGACACCTGGTACCTCCATCACGATAATGCTCCACTCACTGCGTCAAAGCCCGCACCGAATATTTGACCACGACAGGACTGAAACTTCTCGAGCACCCTCTCTACAGTCCAGACCTTGCTCCCTGCGACTTTGCACTGTTCCCGCATGTGAAAATGAAGCTAAAAGGGAGGCGGTTTTCCAGTGATGAGGACCTTTCTACGGGCTTGGGACAACGAGTGTGCTTTACTCCCTAGTGAAACTTGCCACAACTGGTTTAAAGATTGGTTTCGGAGGATGGAGAGGTGTATTGAATGTAGAGGAAATTACTTTGAAAAAATTAAATAAACAAAGCTGTATTGCAAAACTTTCCTAGTACCCTTTGTATATTCCCCATCTCCCTGACAATAGAGTCACCAACAATAACTAGTACCTTTGGGACCAGCACATTCTGCCTTGGAGATTGCCGCTGTGTTGCCTGATGCCCAGGAGTGAGCTCTGGTGTTGAGTTGGGCAGGTGAGAGCTTGACGGGCCCCTCATTAATTTCTTCAAGGGAATCTACCCTACACCTCAAGCTCTCATAGACGCCCAGTAGAACGCTGAGTTGATGCCTAATTTCTAGACACTCTCTGCACCTGGCACACACAAAGACATCCTCCTTGGCTAGATCATGTTCTGCTCCAGAGAGTTCGGCAAACATTTCACAAGTTGCACATTTTTTTAGGCTGTGATGAGTTGGAGAATTGCCCGCCTCAGTTCTCCCCCGAGTCACAGCACTCCTGCCATTTTGTATCCTTTGCTTTGCTGCTCTAATCTGAGGCATGATATTTTAAATTAATAAGATCAATAAATTTAATTAATTGATTGTCAATACTATTCTATCTAACAGAATCCTAAATGCAGTGATGCGTATTACACTATATAATTATACGTTAGAGCTACATAGTTACCACAATTAAAAATTTGACTTCCCTACTACTCTATATAAAAACAATGGCTGCAAGATTCGAACGAAATAACGGTTTTACGTATATTAAGCAGTAATCTACAAAAACTCTTTATTTAAATTAAAAATAAAAATAACCAGCGTAACAATAACTATAAGGCTACGTTTAAAGTACAATATAAAATAACAATTAGGTAAATAAAAAGTCAAACACATCGCTTTTTCGGAGCCTGTAATTCACAGCTGTAATTTTTAAAGAGAGTCAGTGCCCTCTCTATAATATGATTATAGAGAGGGCTATATATTTGGATTCATATTATAATAGTATAATATGATTCCAAATGAATGCGATTTTCTTTAAAGTGATTGATACTAGTATATTCATTGTCCTCTAGATTCTTTAACAATTTCTTGTATTCAGCATTAAATTTAACTCAAGTGTCTGCTTTTGGCATGGGAATTAAAATCATTGTTGATCATGATGGCACAAATAGAGTTTCGAAACCACAACTATGTTTGTCGGTAGCTAGGATTTCCAGTCAAGGATTTCCAAGAGGAAAAGAGTTGTAGAAAGAACTGAACCTTGGGGAACACCAGCATTAGTGGATAAGTTAAAAGCCAGAGCCATCTACCATCACCCACAGTGAGCGGTAGTATTCTGATGAGTTTGGAGTTTATATTCCCAGAAGCTTTTGCAGTAGAAACAGACATGAGCTGATTTATCATAGCTATCGTTGCACTCATACTGTTTCCCATAGGTTCTTTGGGAGCATTATTAAGCCACAAAAGAATGTGAGGACTGCCACAATGTTGAAATTCGAGCCGTTTAAAATAGTTGATGATGTACACTGAGTGATCACTGAATTATGACCACCCCTATGAAAACTGAATGCGACCCATTGACCACGTGAGGTATGACAGTGCAGAGTTAGTTGACCTATCTAGCATAGATAAGGGATCAGTTGTTCAGTACACAATAAAATTCCAAGTGTGACGGGTAAAAGGAAGGATTTATTGGACTTTGATAAAGGACAGACTGTGGGTGCTTGACGAGCTGGTGCCTCGATTTCCTGAACGGCTGAACTGGTGGGGTGTTCGAGAGCTGCTGTAGTTAAATTGTACCAGGACTGGCATCAAAATGGTCAAACAATGACCCGATGGCAAAACTACAAAGGTTAGCGAAATGTTATGTTAGAGGTGAGTGCTGGGTCCAATAACTCGTACAGGTGAACAGTACTGTTGAAGAGTTGGCTACCCAATACAACATGGGCCAACCCGGAAAAATATTTGGCATGACCATGCGTCGCACATATGGGCTATACCAGCAGACAACATCTACAGCATCCAATCCTAACCAAGGTTCATCAGCATAAAAGGCTTGCCTGAGTCAAAGAGCATGCAAGTTGGACATTAGAAGAAGTTGTGCTCGTCAGATGAGTCACATTATTTACTCCACACCGTGGATGGTCGTGTATGCATTTGGCGTCAACAACATGAGGCTCTTGATCCATCATGCATGGCATCAAAAGTGCAGGTCGGTGGAGGCAGTTGTATGGTGTGGGGCATGTTTCACTGGCAAGAACTTGGACCCCTGGTGCATGTGGAACAACGTATCAGTGGTTTCCTCTATTGTTAACTGCTTGCTTACTGTGTACACCTCGCTGTCACACCTTTTCCCGAATGGCAATGGTGTGCAGGAATGGTCTGAGGAACACAGTTCTGACTTCCAGCATATCGATCCAAACTCCCCAGATATCAATCCCATAGAGCACGTGGGACACTGTGGTGGAAAAGCATATCAGGTATCTGGATACACCAATCACCTCCATACCCGCATTGCTGACCGCATTACACAGAGCTTGGTTGGCCTTACTTCCAGAACGCTTCCAACCTTCTTGAATCAATGCCACGTTGGATAGCTGTTGTACTGGGGACCTAAGAAGTATTAGTTAAGTAGTCATAATTCAGTGATCACTCAGTGTATATTGTCAAAATGGACTGAAACGCTTAGACTGAAGCTAAAATACAATCCACTAGTTTATTAAAATGAATCACACATGTTATCACATCTACATTAACTAATGTTGCCTTTTCCATAAAATGAAGAAATTCTGCTTGCTCGTCAGGGATATCCAAACCAACGTGTTTTAATTTGTATAAAAATTTTAGCAATTTAGGTCAACCGATATTGTTTGCACTCAAAGTTAAGAAGAAAGTAGGTTTATGCAATTGTCTGATTTGTCGGATAATGTTTCTAATTGTTTCAATGCAGACTCAAATGGATCTTTTTACATTGTGTCCAGTAATACGTTGAATTAGGAATCAATTTCAAAAACAGCAAATTGTTTTCAATGCAGTTGACATATTCTCGAGATTGGAATCATTCTTTGGTGGGCTTACTGTTTTTCTGAAGTATTTAAAACCAACTGTTAACAAATCTTGAGTTCTTTGTCTCATTTTCCTGGTCATATAAAGATGATAAGCCATCAGTCCACGCCAATCTGAACGATGAGGTTTACTCGATGCCATCATAAAGGTGTAACTTTTAAATTAACTGTAAACTCTTGATACCGACCAAAAATGCTAGGAAAGGAAAATTCTCTGGCATTTGTCAAAAGTAACTTTGAGGAGCATTTCGTTCACCAGGAGCTATTCGTAAGTTTGTTGAGCAACTAAACTTTCTTCAATAGGTATACCTTCACTCATTTCATCACATATGGAGCATCATCGTGTTCCATGTCTTCACTGAAGAATGCTTCGTCTCGATACCATACAA
This sequence comes from Mastigoproctus giganteus, assembly GCF_048544385.1. NCBI lineage: Eukaryota > Metazoa > Arthropoda > Arachnida > Uropygi > Thelyphonidae > Mastigoproctus > Mastigoproctus giganteus. Next base: position 26,739,464 of record NC_143575.1, read on the forward strand.
ACGATACAAAAGAGTCTTAAGTAGATACTTTAACCAAACCCTAACATCTTGTTTACAAACCAAGCCCATTATATAACTCTGTGTATTTTTTTACATGTGATATGAACATTAATGCAATAATCAAGGATAACTTCCTGGAGTGCACAATTTTACATGATTTTCATACCATTACCGATCGCAGATATCAAAACCAGTTCCAAATGTATTTTTCAGAAATTGTCGTTCAACTTCTTTATACGAGTTACGGTCATGTTCTTACAAGAGGCTTCTTCGGTGGCTTTGAAGCTTTTATTCTTGCATAATATTACTACCTGCTTATTCTACCGAATCAACGTTAGTGACTGGGTTGGCGTAATTTCCGTATCTTAGTATGAACATACTCTACCAAATCAACTTTATTGACTGAGTTACCATCGTTAGTGCCATTTAGGATCTGACGTGATTTGCATCATTTAAAATCTAATGCCCACCTAATAGTGACGTCAATTGCACCATTTCTGTATCAAAATTTCAGCAATACAGTTTTACTTATGGGTAGATCTTTTCTCAGTGCAATCTGCACTTGTTAACAGGGGAGAATGCTTCTACAGGGATGGAATACACTTAAAAATAACAGTGCAAGAATATTTGCCGATGCTATAGAGGCAGTGTTAAGAGAATCAGAAACTGCTAGCTTGGGGGGGGGGGAGAGAATATACAGACTAATAGATTAACAATAACTGCAGGCAGAGGTAAAAGTGATTCTTGCACTGCTTCTATTGGAATGAACAGCAGCCTGGAAAGCAAGGTGCTGTGGAATTCAAGAACTGCTGGAAGTCATCATGGAACAAGTAAATACAAGTTTACTTGTTTTAGGGTGACTAAGAGTAAGAAAAAGTGCATGTACACCAGTTTTTAGGAGCATAGTAAATAAATATGACAAATTTGAAGAGCTGGTAAAGATATCAACGAGAACATTGTTGAGATATCAGAGATGTGTCACAGTTATAGGAATTCAGAATTTGAATTTAGGGAATAAATATGTACAGAAATGACAGACAGGATAGGAAAGAAGGAAGGATTACCCTGTTAGTTATGAAACTAACAGCATAATCCTGTTGCACATGGAAGATTGCTGCACAAATTGGAGCAGTGTGGCATTGGAGGCAAATTGCTGCTATGGATAAAGGGATGGTTGAGGGGGAGAAGACAGAGAATGGTAATCAATGGACACTGCTCATTGTGGACTAATGTTATTAGTGGAGTCCCTCAGGGTTCAGTGTTTGGTCCATTATTGTTTTCTGCATTTATAAATGATATTGATGATGGTATATCAAGCTTAATGTCCAAGTTTGCAGACGATACAAAGGTTGGCAGGGTTGTCAAGGACACTACTGACACTATGCTGCTGCAACAGGATCTGGAAAGGTTGAGCAGATGGGCTGAGAGGTGGCAAATGAAGTTTAACATTGACAAATGTAAAGTACTACACATGGGAAACAGCAACCCCAGAGCAACGTATCAACTCTGCGGTACTACACTGACATTGGTGGAGAATGAAAGGGACTTGGGGGTGGTTGTGCAGGCAGATATGAAGTTCTCTGAGCAGTGCAGACGGGCTGCAAGAGTAGCTCATGGAGTATTGTCAATGATATACAGGAATTTTTCCAGCAGGGATAAGGAGGTGATTATTCCCTTGTATAAGGCAATGGTCAGGCCACACCTTGACTATTGCCACACCATGAGTACTGTATACAAGTCTGGAGGCCTCATTTCAAGAAGGATGTACAGCTGCTGGCACGAGTACAGAGAAGGGCAACAAGGTTAGTGAACACAACGAAGGGTTGCTCTTACGAAGAAAGGCTTAAGTTTTGCAAATTACAGTGTCTGGAGACTAGGCACCGGTGAGGTGATCTGATAGAGGTGTAGAAAGCCTTGAATGGTTTGAGCATGCTCAACACCGATGGGATTCTTCCTCTTGCCCAGAATAATCACCTGAGAGGGCAAAAATTCAGATTGAGGAAAGACAGATGTACGATAGATGTGCAGAAATTTGCCTTTAGCCAGCAGCTAGTTGGTTGGTGGAACAGACTTCATCCCTTGTTGTGGAAGTTGATAGCCTAAATAAATTTAAGGCTTAGCTGGACAGGTATTTCGAACGAACGCAGGGGTGAAATGGAAGTGGGGGTTTTTTTTTTTTTTTTTTTTTGGCTGATGCTGCATAAGCTTGCTTTCTTGCATCATATGCCTCTACTAATGCTAATGAAACAAATTCTAAGGCAGTACATCCAGTTGACATGGTGGCCAGTGTAATGTTTAGTCAGTTTGGCATGATATAAGCACTGGGAAAGCGAAAATGAGAGTAGGAGTACGTTATAGACCTAGTGGCTGATGACTACAACCAACAGTTCCTGACCAGTGGTTGGCAAAAGTGTTCCAGGGAGTTCGCACTAAAAATTCTGTAATGGCACCTGCTTAGATTTACATAGGTATATTTTTGGAAACTACAAAATACAGTCGAATTTGGTTATAACGAGCTTCAAGGGACCGACAAAATTTCCTCGTTATAACCGTTACTCACTATATCATTGACGAGTTAAACTATCTCCTGTTTTTTTAAAATTCTCAATAACTTGATAAAAAGATAGATTCAAAAAACAAAAGAAATATTAGAGAGAAAAAAATAATACAGTATTAGTATATACAGTACCTACATATTATTTGTATTAATATGCTTGTATTCGGTTTTTAAATCGATCCAGCCAACCGTTGTTACATACAAAATCGTTGTGTCAAAATTGAGCCTTCAAGACCAGACTGTCTATTGAAAATCCAGCACTTCTTTGTGTAAAGTGTTTTTAGGGTCTCATGGCACCAGGGGTTTCCCCCATCTCATTGTGAGTGTGAGACAGTACTGTCAAGGCCAGAAGTTTTTAAAATGTGTGGGCTGTGTATATTGTAGTGTTGTGTTCCATTGTTCTTCTGGCCATTTAGACGTCGGGCCCAACCATTTCCACATGGAGGCAGGTCCTGCAGCCTAGTTTCCTGAAATTTCAGTGACTAAGGCCTAAAAAAATGGGGGGGGGAGGTTTATGCAGGTGTGATTTTGATTTTCATAGCTTGTGTGGGCGAGTTAGGCAGAGTAGGGGAGGGGGAGACTGCAGGCTGGGGGAGAAAGATAAAAGTATGGGGACAATAGAGAAGACAACCCCAGATGGTCAGTGAGGCAGGTCCATGCCCATTAGGAAAAAAGAGGGGCAACAGGGAGGGAGGAGGAGATGATAGGGAGATGCAAGGGAGTGTGGTTTGGAGGGCCAATATGGCCGACAGCAGGGCTGTGCTGGGTCTTGGTCGTTGTATTCCTATGTTCAGGTGTAGTGAACCATTGAAACAATGCCTCTTTGGCATTTGTAAGCTCACACTTTCCATTTTTTTTTTTTTTTTTTTTTCAGTTATGTTCTTTTTCAGTGCCGATATGTATCTTGGGTACTAGTCCATATTTCGACAAATGGACAGGAACAAAGCAGCTCAATTCAACAAACAAGAAAAGGATATTTTCGACCTTTTTGCGAATCAAGAAACACTGTTTTGTTAGTAGACATGTTTCCAAAGGAAGGGTTTGTTTCTAGCTGGTTTTATTTTAAATGATAGTAAAGTGCATACAAAGTTCTTTGAAGTCCTGTTGACAAAATTCCTTGAAGTCCTGTTGACAAAATTCTTAGTCGTCCTTTTCATTTTTGTCTATTTCAAGAATTGGGTTTTTTCAACTACCCAAGCAATTAAAAATGTTTGCATAGTTACCAAAATTTGTTTGGTATATCCTGGTTATAACAGTGAGCAGTTGTATGGGAATATACGTAAATTAAAATCATTATGGCTTTTTGCTCGTTAAAACCAAGTTCGACTGAAGTTTGATATTAATTTTTGTAGTTTGGTTCAAAATTTATATTTAGTTGTGGTTAGGACCACATGCCCTTACATAGCAAACATGTGCGACAAGATGTTAGTGGGAGAGGGAGACTGGGTGCGAACGTGTTAATATGTATCACACCTTTCAGTCACAGTCAGACAACTCTGGTAAACATTATCAGTGGCTGCACCATGCCATGTGTTGCATTTGAACATTATACACTATTAAATTGTTTTTAATGTGAATTCATAGTATTTTTAAACTGTAAATTACTTAAAATCACTTATTAAAATGTAGTACAGTACTGAAAATATTTTACAATAAAAATTCAGAACTATTATATGATTTCAGAATATAGGCTTAGTGGTTCGTGATAAAAATATTATGTTGAAAGGGATTCACAAGCCAAAAAAAAAAAAAGGTTGGGAACTGATGAGTACAATGAACACCTGTACAGAAAAAGAGAGTGGCCAGTAAATCAGAATGTCCAATAATGGGGGATTTTAACTATCCAGATATTGATTGAAACTTGTGAATTGGTCACTCACGAACTAGCAAGACTTTTGTGGATCACTGGATGAGTGTGCTTTTACAGTAGCATGTTCGAGACGCAATCAGAGGGAGTAATACTCTTGATCTGAGTATCATCAGTGATTATTCATGCATTAAGAATCTGCAGATAAAGGAAAACCCCTAGGTCGCAGTGATAACAATGTAGAGATGTGGAATTTACTCAAAGATATAACTACCATCAGGGGTAAAGGGAAGGGTTTTTGCTTTAGTAAAGGTGACTATGGTGGTCTCAGACAGTTTTTAAATTCTATACAGTGAGACCAACTGATTATGTTACCAAGAGCAAATTCTAAATGGGAAGCATTCAAGGAATTAGTTTTGGAAGCTACTAAGTTTTTTGTACCAACTAAGAAATACTTTTCAAGGTTTAGGCCTAAATGGATGTCAGATGAACTAATGAGCCTGAGGGCAGAGGAGAAAACTGGATGGGATGCATATAAAGTATCAAGTGACACAGAGGGCTATGGTAGATATAAGCTGGTCTGTAATCAGTCACAAAAGAGGTTAGGCAAGAGAAGGCAGATTTACGAGAAATCTTTGGCAAAGGATGCAAAGAAAAATTGAGGACTTTTTACTTATGGTTTGTTACTTATTGGTTTATTATTTATTACTCTATGGTTTGATGATCCTGCTCAGATAGCAGACAAACCAAATGAGAATTTTGCATCTACATTCACACATAAATGTAGATGTAGAGGAATTAAAGGTAAGTAGCAACAATGGATAAAGGAATGGTTGAGTGGTAATCAATGGACACTGCTTTTCGTGGACAAATGTTATTAGTGGAGTTCCCGGGGTTCGGTGCTGGGCCAATCGTTGTTTTGTGTATTCATCAATGATATTGATGAAGGTATATCAGAATTAATGTCCAAGTTTGCAGATGATACAAAGGTTGGCAGGGTTGTTAACAACAATAAAGACAGTGTGCTAGATCCAGTGCTACTCCAACTGGATCTAGATAAGTTGGACAAATCAGCTGAGAAATGGCAACTGAAGTTTAACATTGAGAAATGCAAAATACTGCATATGGGTAGCAATAACCCAAGAGAAATGTGCCAACTGTGCGGTACTACGCTCAGGGAAATGGAAAGCAAAAAAGACCTGGGGGGTAACTGTGCAGTCATATATGAAGTTTGCTAAGCAGTGCAGACAGGCTGCTAGGGCAGGTCATGGAGTCTTGTCAGTGATATATAGGAATTTTGATACAGGTCTGGAGGCCTCATTTTAGAAAGGATGTAGAGTTGCTAGAACGAGTACAAAGAAGGGCAACAAGATTGGCGAGTGGAACAAAGGAGGTGCTCTTACCAAGAAAGGCTTAAGTTCTGCAAATTGTAGTACCTGGAGTGTAGGCACCTGCGAGGTAATCTTACTGAGGTGTATAAGGTCTTAAATGGGTTGAGCAAGATGAATGGTGATGGGATTTTTCCTCTTGCTCAGATTAAGAGCCTGAGGGGGCATAGATTCAAATTGAGGAAAGAGTTGTAGAATGGATGTGTGGAGGTTTGCCTTTAGCCAACATGTAGTTGATTGGTGGAACAGACTTCCATCTTTTGTTGTGGAAGTTGATAGCCTAAATAAATTTAAAGCTGAGCTGGACAGGCATTTGGAATGAATGAAGGGGTAAAATGGGAGGTTTTTTTTTTTTTTTTTTTGTTTTGTTTTTTTTTTGGCTGATGCTGCATAAGCTTGCTTTCTTGCATCGTATGTCTCTACTAATGCTAATGAGGAATTCTACAGGGAAGTGGAAGATAGAAGCTTATTAAACCCTAACAGGGAGCTAAATGATTTTGTAATAAGGAATACCTCAGAAGCAATTCAGTCCTAAGGAATACTTTGGAGGCAGTGATTAAGAAGGCAATCCAGGGACATTTAGATAGAAATGGCTTTCTACAGGACAAACGACATGGTCTTGTTAAGGGGACAATTATGTTTAACCAACCTGATCAGCTATTTTGACAGTTACAAATGAGCTAGATATGGGGAGCAATTTTGAGTTTACTTGGATTTTTTCAAGCCATTTGAATGTGTTGAAATCGTAGGCATGACTCTAAGATGAATCACAGGGTAGCTGCAGGGCAGAGGGTTGTAATTAATGGATATTCTTCACATTGGTGTAACATCAGAAGTCAGGTGCCCTAAGGATCAGTTTTTGAACCACTGCTGTTTCTGATTCTCATAAACAATGCTGACAGGTCATGATGTTAAAATTTGCAAGTGAAGTAAAAACTGGAAGAGTGGTTAATGAGTGTCAAGCAGTACTCTTCCATGATGACTTGAACAGATTTCAAGGATGGTCAGAAAAGTGGCAGCTATATCTTAATAAAGCAAAATGCAAGGCCTTACACTTGGGGAATAACAACCCCAAAAATTAACCTATAAATGCAATGTAGACAGGCAGTTGGGAAAGCCCGTGATGTTCTATCCATGATTTATCAAACAATAGCCTGTAAAGATAGGGAAGTCATAACCCCACCGTACAAGGCAATTGATCTGCAAAAGAGTGATTGTATGAGGAAAGAATTCGATTATGTGGATTATAGAGCTTGGAAAACCTTAGGGGAGGGCATGATTGATGTCTCAAAGGCTTTGAGGAGATAGTAAAATGAATGAAGGTGATATTTTTACTGTTTTGAAGGATTCCAGAACTAGCTGCCATAAATCCAAATTATGGGGAAAGAAGTTTAGACTGGATTGCAGGAAGTTCTCTTTTACTTTTATCTAGAACAAGCTGCTACCTCACAGGTAACTTGTTCCAGGCTGAGAGCTTGGAGAAATTCAAAGGTCAACTGGATAGTTATTTATGCGAGAAGGGAAGCATATAATTAGTCTATTTTCTGGAACTTCTGTAACATTCTATTAAAGATTTTGCAATTCAGAGTGATGCTGCTACAGCTTAGTATGGCATGTCGAATGGTGTCAAATGATACACTGCAGGTATTAATGGGAAGAATTCCTCTTGATTTGAACTACTGTTTAAGTCAGTGTGCTTTTACCACTGGAACAGACAAATGTATGAAAGAATGTCCATTGCAGTGCAATGTTATCATGGCTACAAGGAAGAGGATATGGGCTTGCCTGGCATGGTTATGGCAGGAACGGGAAAATAGCAGCATCAAAGGACTGATAACAAAAAACATTTCTCCTATATGTCAACAAGGCTCGCAGAGGTAGGCATGACTGGCTCACAATTCAAATTTGCAATCTATATTCTTTATTACTGGACACACTTCTTTTTTTGCTAAATTAAATGCCTTTGGGGTCGGTGAGCATATGTGTGTTTGTGGAATACGGGGGAACTAGAAACACATCTTGTTTAACTGCCACGAGTATCAAGACCTGAGAGAAGAGCTAGTAGGCATGTGCCTTATCTTCAGTCATTGGTACCAGGATGTGGGGCATGTCTCATTGCAACAAAGGAAACTTTTTTAGCATTCCAATCCTTTGCCTTGAAGGTTTTTCAAAGATGTGTACTCCTAAAACTGGAGCAGACCCAAGATGATTAGGCTAGATTAAAATGACTGGCATCAGCCTGATTATGTTAAGAACTGTGTTGGAGATCAATGGCAGAATATGCAAAAGTTGGCCTCTAGCTACTGGAACGGAAGTCATAATGGATTAAGGTAGATATAGGATGTGTGGTACTTTTATGAGTTGCTTACCCTTAAATAACATCATTCCTGATGCCTAGAAGAAGGAGAAAGCTATTATTCTATAAGCATCTCCTTGTGATGTTATTGTCTGAATCGGGCATCTCCTTGCTGTGCTGGGTATGGTTCTTGCTAGGCCCAGCAACTCGTGCTGTTCAGTTCTGGACTGCCAAAATTTGCGGGTGCGGTTCTTACAATTTTTGGAGAGTGTGCTGGATGAACTTTGGACGGACATTGTTCCATAATTTTGAATGGCTGTAGCTCATTTTCTGTATAATAGTGTAAATTGTAATAAATATTGTAGGTACAGTATCGTAATTTATGGCAGGATGTCAGAATTTGGAAGGGAATGCCTGGTGTAATAAATAAATAAATAAATATATATATACAGTGGAACTTCTCTATTACGAACTTCTATTTAACGAATTTTTTCGCAAAACATTGCACCTTGAAATGAAATTACATGTAAAATTAACCCCATATAGCGAAGTATTAGTCTCTCTATAACGAATTTTTAAAGAAATTAGTAAAAGCATTTTTGAAGATTTTCAAGCATTTACTGCTAAACAGCCACTCATATATACCATCTCCTTCCTTCCGAAATTGCGCACTAGCATCTGGAATTAAATAATCATCCTTTTAGTGAACACTTGTGGCCATTGATGCCGGTAGGAGGGTCTTTGTTTCATTTTGGTTACAGTTATTAAACCAAATGGGTTTTCTTAAAAGTGATCGTAAACTTTACAACAAATAGGGTAGATTTGTAAATTGATGTTGGCTCAGGGGAAAACGAAATTCGCTGCGGTAAACCTTTAGCATGCTGCGGCGGCAATACATAGAATGCTACCATAGTCAGTTTTTAGTAACACCTACTGAGTGACATTCGTTTCTCACCTAAACTGTACCATGTGACCTTCATGTCAATCATTATATGATATGTCCGTTCTCGTCTAACTGGACTCCCAGTAGATGGTTTTCATGATTTTTTTTTTTTTTTTTTATTTCCTTCGTCATCAATCACATAGGCTATACGCTCTTGTATTTTTTTTTTTTTTTTTCTGAAAAGTAACATACAGCATACGTTAATCATAAATTTTCTTTCGGGTATATATGAATGAAAGCAGAATAAAAGAAATTCACAAAGTCGTATATTTCTTCAAAGTGAGTGATACTGTTGAATTGGCAAGCAAACATCATTGAGTAGGCGGTACCTGTACTAACAATTCACTATATGGCAGCGCAGCAAAGTTTGCAGTGTATGTATCGGCAAGAGCTGCAGTCCAGTAATTTTTACAATTGCAAAAACAATGTCGAAGAGAAAGTGTTTAAGTATTAATGATAAAGTAAAGATTGTTATGATATTGACCAGTGTTTTAAGGAAAAAGATATTGCGGAGAAATATGGCATATATGCAAGCAGTTTATCTACGATTTTAAAAAAAATCGAGAATCAATTTTCAATGCAATTGAAGGAGGAGCAGACAAGAAGCGAATTAAGTTGTGTATATACCAAGATGCTGATAAAGCTGTTCTAAAATGGGTGCAAATGATATGTGAAAAGAATATCCAAATATCGCGCCTAATAAATAAGCAACAAGCTCTGAAATTTGCAGTCCCTTGGACATACAGAATTTAATGCGAGCACTGGGTGGCTAGATAAATTTAAGAAGCGCCACAGAATTGTGTAAAAGGTTATTTGTGGAGAAAGTGTTAATGTAAGCGAAGAAGATTGCGACAGTTGGAGGAACAATACCTTAAAGAAGATTTGGGAAGAATATGAGCATAAGAATGTTTTTAATGCTAACAAAATGGGTTTATTCTTTAAATGTTTACCGAATAGAACACTTGCTTTTAAGGGTGATAAATGTTTTGGCGGAAAACAAAGCAAAGAAAGAATCACTGCTAGTTGGAGCAAATATGACAGGAAGTGAAAAATTGACTTTTAGTCATTGGAATATCAAAAAGCCCAAGATGTTTTACAGGCACAAAATCTTTGGAAGTTATTTATATATATAAAAGGTGTAGACCTTTTAATAAAAAAGCATGGATGACAAGTGATATTTTTGAAGAATGGATATTAAAACTAGACAAGCGTATAACAAAAGAAAAAAGGAAAATCGTGTTGGTAACTGTCCGGCACATTCTGCCAAACTTAAAAGTGCGAAGTTGTTTTTACCACCAAATGTAACGTCAAAACTCCAGCCAATGGACCAAGGCATTATTAAAAATTTTAAATTTCATTATCGAAAGAGAATAATAATGAAGATTGTCAATGCGTTATCAGAAAATAGAAACTTGGAGGTTACAATTAACCTTAGAGATTGCATCTCTGAACTGGCAAAAGTTTGGACAAACGATGTCACTGAATACACTATTCAAAAATTGTTTTTCGAAAGCGGGATTTGCATTGAATACAGAAGTCGAACAACGACTGGATGAACAACATGAACTGCCCCTTTCACAACTGAAAAACTTTTGGACATTATTAGAATCATCTGGAAACATCGAAAATGAAATAACACTGGATAGTATGTTTATGTAGATCACAGCAGAACATCCAAATGAAGATGAAATACTGATGAACAGTGTTAGACGAGACCATGATCACGAAGAAATTAATGATTACGCTAAAGAGACGGATCAGAACAACCCGTAGAAAAGCCAACTCGTGAAGAAATCATTAAGCTTTTAAAACGGTTCGTATGGGTCTACAGTTTTGTGAAAATGTTCCTGATAATGTTTTTAATGCTCTGAATAAATGTGAGGTTTTCTTTGAGAATCAGACAATTTTTTAATTGTACTGTGTAGACGAAAATTACAGATTTTTTTTAATTTGTAATACTTACCGGCAAAAATTGTGTAAACGTAATTTAAATAAGTATGTTTTTGAAATAAAATACATTAAAAATAAATGTAGATTCGTTTTCATTCTCTAATTAGATAACAATTTCTAATAAAAAAGATATTCTCTGTATAACGAAATTTCTCTATAACGAATTTTTTCACTGGATTTATCGAATTCGTTATAGGGAAGTTCGACTTATATATATATATATATATATATATATATATATATATTGTAATATATATATATATATATTGTAATATATAAATATATATTACAAGTCTAACTTACACTGTCTAACATAACCTAACTTATGTATACATATAGATTACACTGATTAGGTTAAGTTAGATTTACTTATAACTTACACTGATGAAAAGTCAATAACCTATTTTTTTTTATCTACTTTGTTTATATATTTTCTTCAATTTTTTTTTCTCTTTTATATATATTTTTAATTAATTTATTATTATTATTTTAATTTTTTGGCTGATGCATCAAAATCCTATGGCTTCTTTGGAATATACGGCCGACACTAATTAATTGCAGATACAAGTGTACACAGAGGATGTAAGATTGAAGTGACCATTATGTTATTGCACAAATTAACCCTTTCACATGAAAGTGTGTATATACAGGGTGTCTCAAAAAATATTGGTACAAACATTTAGCGGAGGCAGGTAACATCTAAAGGAATGTGAATCGCATAGGAACTAGGGTGACCATACGTCTGAGTTTCCGATGACATGTCCTCTTTTTTTAAGGTGTCCTAGGACGTCCTTGTGGGATTTTAAAATTTGTCCTCGTTTGTCCTAGTTTTTCTATTTACAACTCGAGATTTACATTCACTTTAAATTTTTACACCCTCTGTATTCATTTAAGCATCACTTATAAGAATGTGAGTGATACCCAAACAAATTATGGTACATACAGTACGGGTACTTTTCTGTGATATCCACTGTGCCTGCTGCGCTATCGTCGGGTTTTCATTAAATATCACAAACCACACGTGCTGTCATATCTACGTCAATGGAGAGCGTTATAGCTTACGCGGCCGCCAATAGATAGCGCAGAAGTTATGGTGGCTATAACAGAAAAGTGCCACAGTACGCACTATTGTAGCAAAAACATTGATAATATCAAAGTATCGTTTTATGTTTTTTGTCCCTGGCAAGTAGTTGCTACTGTTTTTCAAAAGAAAGCAGTGTATGGTATGCAGTATTGCTGCAAAAACATGGGAAAAAGGAAGTGCATAGTAACTAATGAAATGCTTCAAGAACATCCTTCATTCAAGAAAGGTAAAATTGTGTTATTTCTGTTGCAAATAAAGGAAAACTTGATTTGAAAGAACATATGAACACTGAAAAACATAAGCGTAACACCAGATGTGCATCGGCTTCACCAAATGTTTTGGAAAAATTTATTGTACCTAACAAGGATGTTAAACTCATCAGAGCTTCTGAAGGTGTGGCAGCATATCATACAGTAATGCAAAACCAATCATACCGCTCGCTGGATTGTTGGATTCCCCTAATGAAAAGAATGTTTCCCGATTCACATATTTGTCGAAAAATGTTGTGTGGCAGGACTAAGGCTGAGGCAATCATAAATAATATTTTTGCACCATATACAATTGATCTTGTAATGAATGATTTAAAGAACATACCATATATAAGCATTTCAACAGATGCTAGCAATCATGGTTCACTGAAAATATTCCCAATTTTAATTCAGTACTTTGACTATCAAAACAGTGGAACTAAATGTAAATTATTAGATATAATTAATCAACCCAATGAGCAATCACACACAATTACAAATATGATATGTGACGTTTTAACCAAAAAGAACATTATAACTAAATGTATCTCTTTTTCTGGTGATAACTGTAATACTAACTTCGGTGGTGTCAAAAGAGCTGGAAGAAATAATGTGTATTTTAAACTAAAAGAAAATCTTAATGATAAATTAATTGCAATTGGTTGTCCAGCACACGTTTTAAATAATACTGTGCATTATAGTTTTGATGGGTTACCAGTCAATACAGAAATGCTGGTTAGGGTAATCTACAATAATTTCTCTATTTATACTGTGAGAGTTGAATAGCTAAAGGACTTTTGCAATTTTCTAGAGACAGTATAAGCAACCTTTATACTATACCAAAACACGATGATTATCTCTTCTAAAATGTGATAAATCACATTTTAGAACTTTATGAAGGGTTTAAATCATATTTTTTGTCGCTGGAAGATTCACCAGCAATATTGCAAACATTTTTTGAAGATGATATGAATGAGGCATGCCTTTCATTCGTTCATTCATGTCAGTCTTTCAAGAAAATATAAAACGTACTGAAAGAGACTGTATTTCAATAATTGAAGTGCGGAAAATCCTTAAGACTGTTTTTCATTTGCTCAAGGAGAGGAAAACCAATAAATTTCTTTTGTTAAAAATGTGCTCAATACTAAAAATGCAACAGAAAAGGGTAAGGAAAATGAAGTCACACAGTTTAGAGTTGAAATCGAGAATTTGTATGGCCGTACTCTAAAATATATTGAATCATGGTTAAAACCATTAGATGAGTTTCAAATCTTAGAATGGATCGATTTGGCAGAAATTCCTTCTTGGGACAATGTTCATTCCTGCTTAGAATATCTTTGTGAGATGGGAGTCACAGTCGATGATGTAAAACTGTTTGATCAATGGCATAATTTAAAGTTATTCTTGGAAACACAACAAGAAAATGAGAAATAGAATACATTAACTGCAAATGAGAAATGGGTGATGTTTTTTAAACAAAGTAAAACTTCTGAATTAAATTCAGAGTTACTAAAAATTGTACAATTCATCTTTTGTGTATTTGGCCACAATGCAAATGTTGAACGTGTATTTTCATTGATAAATAGTCAGTGGACAAAGGAAAGAAACCAATTAAAAATTGAAGCTGTGAAAGGAATATTATTTACTATATATAATATGCAAATGACATGTGAAGAATTTTACAACCACATAATTAATGAACCAAAAGTTTTAGCAGAAATTTTATCTTCAAGTAAATATTAATTTCAATGAATTATTAAATGTTTTTTTTAAAATAATACCTATTTAATTTTTATGTCAACAAGATGTATTTTAGTTTGCCACTATTTTCTGTTTTTTATCTTTTGCAATAAAAAAATTTATAGTCCTATTTTTGTATTCTTCCTAAAATTAATTTCTTCCTCTGCTATCCTAGTTTTCCTAAAAAATATATAGTCACCCTACCCATTCTTCAAGGCTGTTCAGTTAATTTCATGGTATAAAATTCATGGAAAAAATAAGAAATTAATGAACTACTGCATAAGGAATGTGTTTTTTTGTCAAACTTTAGAATTAAGTTCTGAATTATTAAAAATTATAGTATTTATTCCTTCTATATTGTCTTCATTGATGAACATTCACAATGACCAAAAGGGAAGAAACCTGTTACAGTTTGAAGTAAATAAAGGCTTATTGTTTACTACACATAATATGAAAAAGAAATGCCAAGAATTTTAAGATCAAATAACTAAACAGCCGAAAATCTTAGAAAATATTAATTTTTTAAAAGTATTAAGTGTATTTTTAAAAGAATGTGTTTTATTTTATCAATAAATCATATAACGTTCATAATTTTTTGTTAATAAAAAAGTTTAAATTGTCCTACTTTTGTCCTCTTTTTAAAATTGGGAATGTCCTAGTTTCTCAAAAAAAAATATGGTCACCCTGATAGGAACCCATAACCGGAAACATCACGGGAAAGCAGGAGCAGAGGCACAAGAAGCAGAAATGACACAAGACAGTAATTAGTGACAAACATTTATTTGACATAATATTAACAATGGAGTACGAGATGGATGCATTTCATGATATTACAACAGATGCTCGAAGGTTCCACCATGAGACGCGATGCATGCATGACACTGACGCAGCATGGATTGGCGGACATGGTCGAACACACCTGGAGTTTCTTTGACAGTAGCAGCAGCGCTGACGAGTCTCACCACGAGATCCATTTCCGTCTCCATAGGCGATTCTCATACACAATAGATTTGAGGGACCCCATAAAAAGAAATCAAGGCTCGATAAATCAGGTGAGCGTGGGGTATGGGGGGACAGGCAACAGGTCCACCACGGCCAAAACGCCTGTTCAAATGGTCACGAACACATCTTCCATAACAGGCAGGCGCCCTGTCACGTTGAAACCAAGTAACCCTGGTAGAACTTGTTCAAGAAAGATCCGATATTTAGCGGAGTTCATGCGGTATGGTAACAGGTATGGGCCGACTAAGCAGTCACCGACCATACCTGCTCACACATTTATTGCGAAGCGATATTGTGCTGCATGGGGGCACGCACCGTGTGGGCCCTCTGCTAATCCATACACTAGGTGCATGTCTGCCAGCTCAAAGTTCGTATATCGATGCATGCTCTTCGTGCGGCGACTACTGCTTGAATGAGTAAACCAGAAATTTTCCCTCTCGCGAACTGATGAACAGCGCCGTCTACCTACTTACGATAACGTTTCCGGTTATGGGTTCCTATGCGATTCACATTCCTTTAGATGTTACCTACCTCCCCTAAACGTTTGTACCAATATTTTTGAGAGACCCTCTATATGTTTTGAAGGCTGTTTCAAATTTTCTAGAAATATTCAAGTAATTGATGCATAACTTATTCATGTTTCCACAGTTTATAAACAATGGCAGTCAGAAAATACCTTTTAAAACTTAAAGAAAAGGTCACACTTTAGGTTTCCAATTACAGAAGCTGGAAATTAATAAATTCTCTGATTTCTGATCTAGAAATTTCTGACTGCTGCCACTGGAAACTCGTTTCCCATAGCCCAAGCATTCCAAGAGCTTCTATTAAATAATTAACCCTTTGTGCACACACAAGTTTTAATGGTTGTTTCCTATAATGGATTCATTTACAAACAAATGTTATCTAGAAATATTCAAGTCAGTCTTGCTATACCTATTTTGTGTGCCCAAGTAATTACACAGTTTACAACAGATGGTGGTCAGGAAAAGAGATTTGAAAATTGAAAGAAAATCCTCATACCTGTTAGCTTAAGTTGGACAATCCGAAATTACAAAAGCTGAAACTGAACAAATTCTGTGGAATTTTTGAAGTTGTATAGGAAACTCATAGCACATGCATGTCCAGGTATGCACATGTGAATGGGGTTAAAAGTGGTTATTAGTGCAAAAAAAAAAAAAAAAAAAATACAAAAGTTTTAAAATAAAAATTTAAAAGCTCACAGATTTGCCAACAACCATCAGTAATGGTATTAACGATGCTAGTCTAACCTCAGTGATGAAGAATATCAAATATTCAATAGAACTTTATTAGAAGTGACAAAAAACATTAGTATTTAGTAGTGTATTAGTACTTACCAGCCCATCCCTTCTAATAATTTGCCCAATCCTTATAAATTTACTCAAATAGCCAACTTCCACAAAACCAGATGTTTTTCTAACAATTAAGCACTCTCTGGCTAAAAACAAATTTTCACTGATCTATACTGCAACCATCCTTTTTCAATTTATGTTCCCTTGTGTATCTTTTCTGAGATAGGGTAAGGATGCCACTAGCATTTAGTTTATTCAATCCATTTAAAGACTTAAACACTTCAAATAGATCTCCTTGCAGTTCCCTAGTTACCAAGCATAGCAATTTGCAGAACTGAAGTCTTTTGTGGTAAGGGTACTCTTCTGTGTCCTTGACTTATCTGGTTGCTCTTCTCTGCCCTGTTCCAGAGATCTACATCCTTTTTAAAATAAGGCTTCCAGAACTGCATTCAGTACTTAATATATAGTCTAACCACTGCCTTATACAATGGGACAATTACATCCTTGTCCCAGCTGGCAAAATCCACACTGCTCAGAAAACTTAAAGTCAGACTGTACACTTAGGTCTCTTTCATTCTGCACCACACGTGTAGCAGCCGCCTCCATAGCCGGGCGGGCAGGAGCAGCAGTGCATAGTACACGCTTCTTGATCAGACCAGGGTTTGAGCCCCGTGACCACCAAATAAAGACGATGCGGAAAGGTCAGGGAATGACCACCGCATATCCCCGGAGCAATATGGCCTTAGTTGCTAATGCTCCTAAAAACCGAATAACAATAACAACAACAACCATATGTGTAGTACTACTCAAATGGTATGTTATTCAGAGATTACCAATGCCACATATAGTACCTGGCATTTATCAAAGTTAAAACTCAACTGCCACTTTGCAGCCCATCTGTTCAATTTTTCTAGATTTTGCTGCAAAATTATTCCTTGATTTCTTTCATTAATCACTCTGCCAATCTTTGTATTAGCAAATATTGGCACCAAACCTGATATGCCTTCGTCAATATCATTCACAAATACTGAAAACAGTATGGTAGCCAGCACTGAACCTTGAGCAACTACATTAATAACATTAGTTCAAGGAGAGCAATTCCCATTTATAACCATTCTCAGATCTACCACTCAATTATCCCTTTATCAATAACAATAACTTGCTCCAAATACGAAGCGGCTCCAATTTATATTGCAGTCTTTTGTGTGGAACAACGTCAAAAGCTTTACTGAAATCTACTGTTGTAGATTTCAGTAAAGGATCCCTCCCTGCTTTAAAAAACAGGATCCCTCCCTGCTTTAAAAAACCAAGAGGTGTGATTTACATAAAATTGCATTCCTGTCAAAATAATCCTGAAATATTTCTTTAACCACTGACTGTTATTTTCTTTCTTTTAATAGAAATGAATAGATCCCATCAGCACTACATGGTTGTTTACTTTCCAGCTACAACAATTTTTCATCCAGTTTCTTCTCAGTTAAGGATCATCAATAGTTTTGCCATTCATATATAGTAGACCACATAAATTAATTCCTTTCCTTCTAGTGTTAATTTAAAAGATTTCTTTGCTACTTTTCTTTGCATTCACGGCCAAAGACTTCTCATAATCTGCCTTAGTTTTCCTAACCCCCCTAGTGAGTTGATTGCAGACTAGTTTGTACTTACTATAAGTTTCATTATATGTCCCCACTGGTCTTATCAGTTAAACTGATGAGACTAGTGGCACAGAAGGCCTAATAAAATCCAATTAGGTCTAAACATTGAAAAGTACCTTTCTGTTGGTATAAAAAGCATAGTAGCTTCTACAATTATTTCCCTGAAAGCTTCCAATTAAGAATTTGCAGCTGGTAACATCATCAGTTGGTTCCACTGAAAGAAATTTAAAACTTGCTAATACCACTGTAGTCACCTTAAGGAAAGCAAAATTTCTTCCCGTTACCCTTGACAGTAGTAATACCTTTAAGCAAATGCCACATCAATATATTATGATCACTGCTGCATACTAGTTTCTTTATCTGGGTATTCTAAATGCATAACTACTCATAACCAGATCAAAATTATTGCTCTTTCTTTCCTATTTAACAAACTACTAGAGAATAGTCATCCAATAAATTTAGAATATTTTTGTTTCTTTGTGAATGACTAAACTACAAGTTCCATTCGATATCTGGAAATTTAAAATCCTTAGATGTCTGTCACAAAATAAAATGCATGAATAGCAAGCTTATACAACACCAGCCAAAAAATAAAATAAAACCACTTTTCCCATTTCACCCATCCATTCACTCCAAAACTTTGTCTAGCACTTCCTTGAATTTATTTAAGCTATCAACTTCCACAGCAACAGTTGGAATTTTGTTCCACCTATCAACTACCAGCTGGCCGAAGGCAAATTTCTGCACATCTATTCTACAACTGACTTTTTTCAATTTGAATTTATACCAGCTCAGGTTTGTAATCTGAACAGGAGGAAGAATCCCATCAGCATTGAGTCTGCTCAAACCATACAAAGACTTATATACCTCAATCACATCATCTCTCAGGTGCCTAGTCTGCAGATGTCGCAATTTGCAGAACTTAAGCCTTTCTTGGTAAGAGGACCCCTTTGTTCCTCTTATCAATCTTGTTGCCCTTCTCTGTACTCGTTCCAGAAACTCTACATCCTTCCTAAAATGGAGCCTCCAGACCTGTATGTAGTGCTCTAGGATGGCCTGACCATTGTCTTATACAATGAGAAAATCACTTCATTTTCCCTACTAGCAAAATTCTAGTATATAATTGACAACACCTGATGGCCTGCTGTGCTCAGAAAATGTATCTCACTGCACAATTGCCCCCCCCCCCAAGATCCTTTCCATTCTCTACCACCCTGATTATAGTACCACATACCACACAGCTGGTATGTTACTTTGGGGTTACTGCTACCCATATACAGTACTTTGCATTTTTTAAGGTTAAACTTCAGTTGCCACTTCTCAGCCAATCTGGCCAACTTTTCTAGATCCTGTTACAGTAGCATACTGTCATTACTATCATTAACAACATTGCCAACCTTTGTATGCTTGGACAAACTTGGACATTAAGCCTGATATATATTCATCAATATCATTAATAAATACAGAAAACACCAAACCCTGGGGGACTCCACTAGTAACATTAGTCCACAAAGAGCCATGTCCATTGGTTACTACTCTCTGTCGTCTCCCACTCAACCATCCCTTTATCCATTGTAGCAACTTGCCCTTAATGCCATAATGCTCCAATTGTACAGTAGTCTTCCATGTGCAACATTATCAAAAGTTTTCCTAAAAGCCAAGTACATGATATCAAAATTATTTTTTGCACCCAGTTCCTTTGCGACCACATCACAGTATCCAATCATATTGGTCAAATAAGACTTATGCTTAACAAACCTATGCTGTCTGAATTATTACTGTAGTCTTGTCTAGATGAAACTGCAATTTTCTTTAACCAGCGACTCCATTATTTTCCCTGAACAGAAGTTAACTAATAGGTCTGTTATTATTGGTGTCACCCTTTGTGAATTGAGGATACATTTGCACATCTCCAGTCTGTGGGGCCCTCCCCCAAGCCCAAGGCAGCTCTCATATTTATAGCTAAGGGTTTGCTCACTTCATTTATCACCACTTTTAACATAACTGGATAGATCCCATCTACACCAGGTGCCTTTCTTATGTTTAACTTCAACAATTTCTCTTCCACTTTCCTCTCAGTTATTACAAAATCATTTAGCTCTCTGTTAAGAGTTTGATAAGTGTCTGGCATTCATTTCCCTACTCATTCAGTTTGTCATCTATCTGAGCAGGATCATCAACAGTCGAACCATAGATATCAAGTGAACAAAACTGATTCATCTCCTTTCTTCCAGAGCTTATACAAGCAAAGAAGTCTGCTGTTTTTCTTTGCATCCTTTGCCAAAGATTTCTCATAATATGCCTTTGCTTGCATAACCTCGTTTGTGACTTGATTACAGACTAGCTTATATCTACCATAGGCTTCTGTGTCAACTGATAATGCATATGCATGCCATGCAATTTTCTTATCTGCCACGAGTCTCCTTAGTTCATCTGACTTCCATTTAGGTCTAAACTTTGAACAGTATTTCTTAGTTGGTATGAAAAGTCTAGTAGCTTCCAAATTAATTTCTTGAATGCTTCCCATTTAGAATATGCTGTTGTTAGCATCATCGGTTGTTAACACCACCCTGCTATATTGTGCACTTTGGTTTACTGCTCTAGTCTGGGGCATGATATCGGTTTGAATACAATTGATTAATAATGAAAATTAATAAGATTTATAAATTTAATTAATTAATTATCAATACTACACTAATCTAATAGATTCCTTAATGTAGTGATACATATTACGCTATCTAGTTTTACGTTATACCTTGACCTAATAAGTTCGGAATATTTGTTACGCTATACTGTAACGATCACAATGTTAAATTAGTTATATCCTTAGCTAAACAAAAAGATACATGACCACCAAGTGAATTGGAATTAAGTTAATTATAATATATACAAATTCATCCAACTAATGCCAACCTAACTGATTTGAACTTTAGAGGTACCTATTTACCACAATTAAAAATTTTGAATTCCCCCTACCACTCTCCCTATACTATAACAATAGCGGCAAGATTGGAATGAAACAACGTTCTACATATATTAAGTAGTAACCTACACAATCTCTAGCTAAATTAAAAATAAAATTAGCTCATTTATGAAACCAGCTCATTAAGCTGAATTTATTATTATTATTATTAATAATAATGGCAAATGATGCAAAAAAGCAAGCTTATACAGCATTAGTCAAAAAAAAAAAAAAAAAAACCTTTCCATATCACCTGTCCATCCCCTCATATCTTGGCTAGTTCTTCCTTGAATTTATTCAAACTATCCACTTCGAAAACACCAGATGGAAGTTTGTTCCGACAATTAACTATCTGCTGGCTGAAAGCAAACTTCTGCACATCTATCCCGCGACCATCCTTCCTTGATTTGAATTTATGCTCAATTGTGTCTACCCTGAATAGGACGAAGGATTCTATTAGCAATTAAGCTTACTGAATCCATTCAAATCCTTAATAAACTCAATCAGATCTCCTCACAGGTACCTTGTCTTTAAGAGTACTGTGCAAATCACGTGTGATAAGGAACTCAATGTAAGCATCAGATCTGTTTTTCATAATGTCCATATAAGGATTCAATTGTGTTTGTAAGACTTAGAGATGAGCCAAAACAACGGGGTTCACGTGTACTATGTTGCTGGCTCAGTATAACACTGAAGAGGATAATTTCCTATGCCACAGAGTTAGTGGAGATGAGTCATGGGTGCATTACCTTCATTCCAAAAGTGAGGCAATAAAGACGGTATCATTTAGCACCACAAAGTCAAATAAATTTCATGACTTGCCATTGTGTATTTGGAGTCAACAATTTTGTAAGGTTGCACAAAGCGTAAACTATCAACAAGCATTGACAGTTGTCTGCCTCTCACATAACTTATGAACCACCATCGAAAATCTGAAATTTAGAACACTGTAAGTTGATCTCAAAAAGATTTTATTTATAGCATGCCAGTACTCATCCTCAGTGTCCACACAACAGTTTACACCATTCAAAATCTGTTTCCAATAATTTATTATTCAACATATTTCAGGAGTAACTTAATTTTATTATTAGTTTTATAAACAAGATTCTTTCTACTCATCTCATATTAGTCAGCAATCTAAACTTTGCAACAGCTTGACTTTTGTTTCCGCTCCAAACTACTTTTAACACCTTTCCTTTCCCCATACATTGTTTGCTGTCTAATCTTTTCTCTTTCACTTCCTCAGCTATCTGAGTACTCGAGGTGAAGAAAATATTCCACCTGTTCTAGCCAACCTGGGTATACCATAGACTTAAAATCATAACCCCACACTCCTTCTCCACCTTCTTAACAGACAACTAGTTTTAATTAAATTATAATAATAGTTTAAAATTTAATTCATAGAGGGTCATCAAAAAAAGATGCAACATTTTCAAATATCTAATTTTTTTTTTTTTTCTTTCTTAATGTACTGTATTACACTGGCAAGTCTGGTACCATTAAACAATAACACATGTTTTTTTATTATTCAAATACAAACATATTCAATGTGTGATCCAAGATTATAGACATCAACTGAAGTTTACCAAAAATGCAGCTAGTGTTTCTTCAGTGTCACTCCAAAACAGTTATGATTTAGCTTCTCAATTTTTCAATGGCATGTAGATTATTCCTGTAAATGTTGCACTTCATGAATTCCTATGAGAAATAATCATAGGGATTCAGATCTAGCAAGTACAGTAGCCAAATCCATCCAATTACCAGCATATCAATTAATTATAAATGGCCCTATCATTAAAATGTTCCTTCAGGAATCAAACTGCATTCACGTGTGGTTTTGCCCAGTCGTTCGAATATCAGGCATTTCAGACTGTATCATCCAGGAAAACAGGTCCATGGATTACAGCTGATGAAATGTGCACCACACCATGTATTTTTTCAGGATTTATAGGTATATCTCTATGACTGTCTTGGGGTTCTTACTACCTCATGCATGAAGTCTCATATATAATCTTCTCACTAATGTAGCTGCTGAAGTGGAAGTGTGCTTCATCACTGAATGGCATGGTGTATGATTGTTGTGCTATTTGTCAAACGTTGACAAAATTGAATCAAAAAGTAAATCGTCTTTCTATGTTAACATTGTTCAGGGACTGGTGCATCTGAATTTTGTAAGGAAGCAGTTTTAAGTCTTGTTAAACAATGCTTAAATCTGCACTCTTTTTAATCCAGCTATTGCAACAATTTCACAGATTTCCTTGGGCTACAAATACTTGCTTTCCTGTACACATTCAGTATTTTAAAGCATATTCACACATATCTGGCATAAACACAAGTTCTTCTTATTGTCTATTACAAAGCCAGACAGTTCAAACATCTTTACTGAGCTCAAAATTGATCTGTCTTGACCTCTTTTTTGCAACCAAATCTCACTTTAAATACACAACAAAACACTACTGAGTATTCCATCTTAATTACAAAATTTTCCCACTACATTAACATTAGTAAAAAAACTTCCATGTCTTGTGTTTAATAGCACCAAAATCATCAGTGGCAGCCCAATACATCAACAGATAGGAATTCAGAACATTTGCATCTTTTCTTGGTGACACTGTATAATTTTTAATGAAAGCATTAATACCTTCTGCACAAA
Organism: Mastigoproctus giganteus; assembly: GCF_048544385.1. NCBI lineage: Eukaryota > Metazoa > Arthropoda > Arachnida > Uropygi > Thelyphonidae > Mastigoproctus > Mastigoproctus giganteus. The sequence continues at coordinate 26,763,059 of NC_143575.1, forward strand.
ACTGACTGTGCCAAACTACAAGTAAATGACACAAGAAATTTCGTTTCCTATTAATATATAGACAATATTTACTATTGCTTAGCAATTGCTGAATATTTTTTCTCCGTCACAATTGATAATCTGCCAACTCTCCAATCATAAAAATGAAAATTATTAACAACAAAAAAATGAAAGTTATGGAGGGTTTAGTTCCTGTTATCAACGGAATTGTAGCTGAAGCTATTTTTAAATTTATAAATAAAACCAAAATTTGAAATGAATTCTCCAATTTAAAAAAGTGTAATGATTATAAGCCATAACTAAATGAAATCCAAAATTATTTTTTATTATTAAATATAATACAGACGAAGCCATAAGAAAATTTCTTTTTTTTTTTTTTTCTTAAATTTACTTACCTAGTAACAGAATATTCCCTGAGTCCTGCATGGAGATTCATGGAATTGAATGTTCCAATACAGCCTCTTAATTTACGATCTTTTCCAATCTTCCAGGTCACAAAGAGAGGGCTAAAAATTGACACAAAACTATAACTTCCTGTTTAGAACTATAGATTCTTTACAAAATTCTTATTTTTTCAAGAGCCCTATATAAAAATATAAACCAATTTTATGGTTACTGAAAACCATTGGCCACGCCAATGGTTTTCAGGAGCTAACAGGCTGGATAAACATGCACACAGCACACCAGTGTAGCATTATTGAAGGAAATTTAAGTACATTCATGTATTTCCTCCTGCACAAAAATATGTGATTTCACAACCAGCACCACTTATGAAGGTTTATGTAATTTATGAACTTTATTTAAAACTTATATCAGTGTATCTCTAAGTATTACCATTTACCATTCCCATATACATTGCCCTACCATTAAGAGGTTTTATTGTGTAATTTAATATTTTGTGCTGAAACCTTTTGCTTTCATGACGGCCTTCAAACTTCACGGCATAATCTCAACCAGCTTTTTATAAATGTCACGTGATATGTTCCTCTACTCGGCCTTTAACGCAGCCACCAGTTCAGCCTTGTTTTTGGGCGATCAACGTGCACATAACCGACGATCCAATACATTCCAAAGATGCTTGATAGGGTTCAGATCAGGCTTCTCTGGGCTGGTCAATCCAACTTTTCCACATCCATGTCCTCAAACCGGCACCTCCATAGCTAGGTGGGCAGGAGCAGCAGTGCGTAGCACACACTTCTTGATTAGACCGGGGTTCAAGCCCGTGACCACCAAATACGGAGGATGAGGAAAGGTCAGGGAATGACCACCACATATCCCCGGAGCAATATGGCCTTAGTTGCTAATGCTCCTAAAAAAAAACCAAACCAAAATGTCCTCAAACTGCTGTTACAGCCTGAGCAGTATGGCATGGAGTGTTGTCTTGCTGATACAGATATGGGGCTTCCTTGAAGTACTGCCATAATGTTGGAAGTGCATAATTTTCCAGGTTGTCCTGGTATTCGTGATTTTGCCGATAACAACTAATGGTCCCAAGCAAAGCTATGAAAAGCAGCCCCATACTATGACACTGCCTCCTCCAAACTTCATTGTTGGGAGGATACAATCAGGAAGGAACTGTTCCCCTGGCATTCCCCACACCCAGGAATGGCCATGAGACTGGTAGAGTTCTAACCTCGACTCATCTGTCCATAGGACTGCTTTCCACTGCTCTACAGTCCAGGAACTGCACTGCTTACACCATGTTAATTTGCATCTAGCATTTGTTGAGGTAATCAATGGCTTGTGAACAGCTGCACGACCATTGTAACCCACATCATGGAGTGTCCTTCGTATTGTACTAGTGCTGATATTAGTCCCAATACTCTCACAGAGGGTTTGTGTGACTTGAGACAATGGCAAATTAAAATTTGCACACAGTTCCTCACAGAATTCTCATCCCATTCTATTAGTTTTTGGGGTTTACCAGGCCATTTTTTGGCAGATTCAGTCCCATTCCTCTTCCATTTGCATATGACATCACTAACCTAGGGATCCCCTGAGTGACTGCAATGTCTCGTACGGAATGCTTGCTTATGTGGCATCCTACTGTCATTCCATGTTGGAAGTCTGTTAATTCTGTTGAACATGTCATCTTGCATGCCTACTTTTGCAACTGTCTGTTCGAAGCTCAGTATGCATATTTATAGCAGGTTCTGTGACGTGTTGCATGCACAGGACCTGTTTCCCCAACCATGGAGGGCTTTCCCGATATTTCTCCTCTGATACAGGTTAATAATGTAAACCCGCATACGGGTTTACATTATTAACCTGTAAAAGTTGACAACAGTTAAGAGCTACATAAAAAAATATTTTGAGGGCCACTAGTTTGACAGGCCTGTCACACAAAAAAAAAAAAAAAAAAAAAATTACAGTTGCACTATCACTGCAAGTTGTGTCAATGCTGCTGCACATTCAAGGTTAATTTCTATGCAAGCTACACACTTAAAAGCACAAATAAAACTTCCCATTGAATTGAAAATGGTTTCATAATAGATGTGCAGAAATTTGCATGCAGACGAAGCATAATCAGTTGTTGGAATAAACTTCCACTTAGTTTTGGAGATGGGTAGTTTGAATAAATTTAAGGATGTTTTGGACAAAAATATTGGAAGGAATAAGCAAAGAAATGTGTTTTGGATGGTACTGTATAAGCTTTACTTCCTTGCATCATGTTGCCAAATAATGCTAATAGTGCAATTTCCCCCTCCCCAAAGAAACAGCACTAACTACCAAAACAATGATTATTGCTGTCTTATTTTTTTCTTCTTCCACAGTAAAAATGTTCTCACTTTTTTATAATCTACAGTATAGCTATTAACTTGAGATTTTTTACCTACAAAGCGTAATCAATGTTGGTGGTGCAATTAACAGAAAAATTGCTCTTTTCACATAATTGCATTATTTGAGAAGAGCAGAAATTAAGTCTCACATATGCAACTTCTAGATTAATGAATAAGTATAAAAAAGGGTAATGAAGTGGATAAGGTACAAAGTGATTAGACAACAGGCTTTTTTTTTTTTTTTCAATTTCTTGTTATTTATTTTGAATACTTTGAAATCATTCATTTTAATAACAGAAATCTACAATAAAAAATGTCTTTTACAATTTACTTACTGTTGTTGCAGATTAGCATTAGCAGAGCCATATGATGCAAGAAAGCAAGCTTATGCGGCATCGGCCAAAAAAAAAAAAGAAAAGAAAAGGGGGGAAAAAAAAAATTTTCATTTCACCCATCCATTCGCTCCAAATATTTGTCTAGTTCTGCCTGCCTTGAATTTATTTAAGCTGTCAGCTTCTGCAACAGATGGAGATTTGTTCCAGCAATCAACTATTCGCTGGCTAAAGGCAATATCTGCACATCTATTCGAAAACTTTCTTCCCTCAATTTGAATTTTTATCCCCTCAAGCGATTAATTTGGGCAAGAAGAATCCCAATAGAGTTGAGTTTCCTCAAACCATTCAAGACCTTATACACCTCAATCAGATCACCTCACAGCTGCCTAGTCTCCAAACACTGTAATTTGCAAAATTTAAGCCTTTCTTCATAACAGCAACCCTTTGTTCCATTCACTATTTTCTTGCCCTTCTCTGTACTCATTCCAGTAGCTCTACATTCTTAAAATGAGGCCGCCAGACCTGTATACAGTACTCAATGTGTGGCCTGACCATTGCTTTATACAAGGGGATAATCACCTTATCCCAGCTAGAAAAAGTTCTGTCACTGACAAGACAGCATGATCTACTCTTGCAGACCATCTACACTGCTCTGAAAACTACATATCCGACTGCACAATTACCCCAAGGTCCTCTTCATTCTCTACCAGCCTCAGTGTAGTACCACACAATCGATGCATTACTCTGTGGTTACTGCTACTCACATACATTTTACATTTGTCAATTGCTTTACATTCAGTTGCCACCTCTCTCTCAACTGGATCTGCTCAGCTTTTCTACATCCTGTTGCAGCAGCATACTGTCATTAACACCCCTGCCAAGCTTTGTATCATCTGCAAATTTAGACATTAAACTTGATATACCTTCATTAATATGGACAGGGTGGATGCCCTCGAAGGATTAAAAGTGAGTGGCCTATCAAGCTCTCAGCTGCCCATACCAACGCCAGAGCTTGCAATTGGGCATCACACAACACAGTGGCAGCCCCCAAGGCAAAATGCGCTGGTCCCAAAGGAAATAGTAGTTGTTGGTGACTCTATTGTCAGGGGAACGGGAAACATGCTTTGTAAAAAGGATAGGTGGAACAGGACCTAGGTATGTCTGCCAGGGGCAAAGGTTAATGACATTGTAGAGCGGATATCATCTTTTAAGGGCACAAAAGGTGATATAGTTGTACATGTTGGCACTAATGATATTAAGAGTAGGAGACCGGCAGAATTACTTAACAAGTACAGGTCACTGTTGAAAAAAGCCGTGAATTACGGTTGAATTTGAAAGTGTCTGCAATTCTGCCCAGACACGATAGGAGGGAGTATATGATGAGAGCCCTGTAGATCAATTAGGCCCTGGAAAGATTGTGCAAGGCTCAAGGGGTAGAATTTTTTTCAGCCTGGACTGTACTTGTTAACAGGAGAGTGCTTCTATAGGGATGGGATACACCTAAATAGAAAGGGTGCAAGAATATTTGCTGATGCTATCGAGGCAGTGTTAGGTGGGTCGGAAAAATGCTAGATTGGGGAGATACAAGGACTAATAGATTAACAGTAGCCACTGGCAGAGGTGAAAGTGATTCTTGCACTGCTACTATTGGAATGAGAAGCAGCAAGGAAAATAAGATGCAGGATATTTCAGAGACTGCTGAGAGTCAATGGGGTACAAGTACAAAGGGTACTAGGAAAGTTTTGCAATATGACGCAACAATGAATCACAGGAAGCTGCTTGTTGCTGCATGTTGAGACATGTTCACACGTGCATAGTAGCCGCCGCGCCAAGTCGATGGGCTCAGTTATTCATTAGTAGTGAGAGTGTAAAGTGCTTGCGATGGCATCGTGGTCACGAAATGAGATAAGGACAGTTTTGCGGTATAATTTCGTGCGTGGTTTAACCATAGACCAGTGCTTAGAAGAAATGACTCTTGCACTAGATGATGATTGTCCACATCGTACAACGATATTCAGGTGGTATAGAGAATTCCAAAGGGGAAATTTCACTCTGGAGGATTCTGAGAGGCCGGGAACGCCACGAACGTCAGTTATGGAGGAAAACGTTACTGCTGTGAGGAAAATGCTCGACGAAAACAGGCGAGTGACCTACCAACAGATAGAGGATACTTTGGGCCTAAATGCACCAGCAATTCGTTCGATTCTGCAAGATCATTTGCACGTGAAGAAACTTTGTTCTCTCTGGGTGCCGCATCAACTGACTGAAGAGCAGATGACACGACGTGTGACTTGGTGCCGGGAGATGTTAAAAAAGTTTGATAAGGGACAATCTCGGTATGTGAACAACATCGTGACAGGTGACGAGACTTGGCTGTACTATTACGATCTGCCGACCAAGGCTCAAAACAAAGTTTGGGTCTTTGATGAAGACGACACACCCGTAATTGTCAGAAAATCCCGATCTGTAAAGAAGAAAATGATAGCTGTATTTTTCAAATCAAGTGGAATTGTGGAACGTGTCGTATTGGACACGCAGAAGACAGTCACAGCTAAGTGGTATACTGAACAATGCCTGCCTAAAGTCATTGGATCTATGAAGAACCTGCGGCCAAAGTCAAGAATGGACACCCGGTACCTCCATCACGATAATGCTGCAGCTCACAGCGCCAAAGCCCGCACCGAATATTTGACCACGACAGGACTGAAACTTCTCGAGCACCCTCCCTACAGTCCAGACCTTGCTCCCTGCGACTTTGCACTGTTCCCGCATGTGAAAATGAAGCTAAAAGGGAGGCGGTTTTCCAGTGATGAGGACCTTCTACGGGTTTGGGACAACGAGTGTGCTTTACTCCCTAGTGAAACTTGGCAGAACTGGTTTAAAGATTGGTTTTGGAGGATGGAGAGGTGTATTGAATGTAGAGGAAATTACTTTGAAAAAATTAAATAAACAAAGCTGTATTGCAAAACTTTCCTAGTACCCTTTGTAAACACATGGGTTGCGTCAGGGTAGCTAAGAAAAAGAACAGGTGCATGTATACTTGCATGTACACCAATGCTAGGAGTTTGGTAAATAAATTTGATGAATTTGAAGTATTGCTCAAAGCATCAAAGGCAGATATTGTTGGGATATCAGATACGTGGTGTCACACAGATATAAGTAATGCAGAACTGGAATTTGGGGAGTACAACATCTACAGAAAGGATAGACAGGATAGGAAGGGAGGAGGGGTTATGCTATTAGTTAAGAAACACATAAAATCCAAGGAAGTGAAACCAGTTGACATCACTGGACAGCGCAGTGTCAAGTCAGTTTGGTGTGACATAAGCATTGGGAGATCAAAATTGAGAGTAGGAGTGTGCTATAGGCCTAATGACTCTGATGAGTATAATAAGGAACAGTACAGGGAAATAGAGTGGGCCAGTAAATCAGAGTCTTATAATGTGGGATTTTAATTTCCCAGATATTGACTGAAATTTGTGGGTTGGTCACTCACACACTAGTAAGGCTTTTGTGGATGATTGTTTTCTAAATCAGCATGTTTGGGAGGCAACTAGAGGGAGCAATACTCTTGATTTGATTATCAGTAGTGATTCTTCTTGCATTAAGAATCTGCAGATACAGGAACCACTAGGTGGCAGTGATAAGTGTGCTGAAGTGGGATTTACTAAAGGAGGTAACTACCATCAGGGTTAAAGGGAAGGGTTACTGCTTTCGTAAAGGAGACTACGATGGTCTGAGACAGTATTTAAATTCTATACAGTGGGACCAACTGATGATGTTATCAACGGAAAACTCAAAATGGGAAGCATTCAAAGAATTTTTCTTGGAAGCTACTAGGCTTTACATACCAACTAAGAAATATTGTTCAAGGTTCAGGCCTAAATGGATGTCAGATGAACTAAAGAGACATATGGCTGAGAAGAAAAATGCATGGGATACATATAAATTAACATGTGATACAGAAGCCTATGATAGATATAAGTTAATCTGTAACCAAGTTAAACAGGAGGTTAGGCAGGCGAAGGGAGATTACAAGAAATCTTTGGCAAGGGATGCAAAGAAAAACAGCAAAGAGTTCTTTACTTATGTAAACTCTAGAAGAAAGGGGATGAATCAGATTGGTCCACTTGATATCGATGGTTCAACTGTTCATGATACTGCTCAGGTAGCTAACAAACTAAATCAATATTTTGCATCTACATTCACACATGAGGAATTATTCAGGAAGGGGAATGCCATAGATGAAGTAAACACTGGCAGTGAGCTAGATGATTTTGTAATAATTGAGAGTAAAGTGGAGGAGAAATTGTTGAAGATAAATACAAGAAAGGCACCTGGGGTGGATGGGATCTATCCAATTATATTAAAGGAGACAGCAAAGGAAGTAAGCAATCTGTTAGCCATAATTATGAGAGCTTCCTTGGACTCAAGGGAGGTACCCACAGACTGGAGATGTGCAAATGTAACGCCAATTCACAAAGGAGGATCAAAGGCTGACACAAGTAATTATAGACCTGTGAGTTTAACTTCTGTTCCAGGAAAATTAATGGAAGCACTGGTTAAAGAAGCACTGCAGGAACATCTTGAGAAGAATTCAGTTATAGCTCAGACACAGCATGGTTTTGTTAAGGGAAGGGTCTTGCCTGACCAATTTGATTGGATACTATGATGTAGTCACAAAAAATTGGATGCAGGGAATAACTTTGATATTATATATTTGGCTCTTAGAAAGGCTTTTGATACTGTTGCACATGGAAGACAGCTGCACAAATTGGAGCAGTGTGGCAAATTGTTGCTATGGATAAAGGGATGGTTGAGTAGCAGAAGACAGAGAGTGGTAATTAATGGACAAGGCTTATCGTGGACTAATGTTATTAGTGAAGTCCCTCAGGGTTCAGTGTTGGGTCCATTGTTGTTTTCTGTATTTATAAATAATATTAATGATGGTATATCAAGCTTAATGTCCAGGTTTACAGACGATACAAAGGTTGGCAGGGTTGTTAAGGACGCTACTGACGCTATGCTGCTGCTGCAAAAGGATCTGGAAAGGTTGAGCAGATGGGCTGAGAAGTGGTAAATGAAGTTTAACATTGACAAAAGTAAAGTACTACATATGGGAAACAGCAACCCCAGAGCAACATATCAACTCTGTGGTACTACACTGACAGTGATAGAGAATGAAAATGACCTGGGGGTAATTGTGCAGGCAGATATGAAGTTTTCTGAGCAGTGCAGATGGGCTACAAGAGAAGCTCATGGTGTATTGTCAATGATATACAGGAATTTTTCTAGCAGGGATAGGGAGGTGATTATTCCCTTGTATAAGGCAATGGTCAGGCCGCACCTTGAGTACAGGTCTACAGGTCTGGAGGCCTCATTTCAAGAAGGATGTAGAGCTGCTGGCACGAGTACAGAGAAGGGCAAAAAGGTTAGTGAACGGAACAAAGGGTTGCTCTTACAAAGAAAGGGTTAAGTTTTGCAAATTACAGTGTCTGGAGACTAGGCACCGGCTAGGTGATCTGATAGAGGTGTACAAAGCCTTGAATGGTTTGAGCATGCTCAATGCTGATGGGATACTGCCTCTTGCTCAGAATAATCACCTGAGAGGGCATAAATTCAAATTGAGGAAAGACAGATGTAGGATAGACGTGTGGAAATTTGTCTTTAGCCAGCGGGTAGTTGGTTGGTAGAACAGACTTCCATCCCTTGTTGTGGAAGTTGATATCCTAAATAAATTTAAGGCTCAGATGGACAGGTATTTTCGAACGAACGGAAGGGTTTTTTTTTTTTTTTTTTTTTGGCTGATGCTGCATAAGCTTGCTTTCTTGCATCATATGCCTCTACTAATGCTAATATCATTAATAAATACAGAAAACAACAATCAACTCTGGAGGACTCCACTAATAACATTAGTCCACGAAGAGCGGTGAACACTGATTACCACTCTGTCTTCTCCCATTGAACCATCCCTTTATCCATAATAGCAACTTGCCCTTAATGCCATACCTCTCCAATTTGTACAGCAGTCTTCCATGTGCAACAGTATCAAAAGCTTTCCTGAAATCCAAGTATATGATATTAAAATTTTTTTTGACATTCAGTTCCTTTGTGACCACATCATAGTATCCAATCAAATTTGTCACACAATACCACCCTTGAACAAACCCATGCTGTGTCTTAATTATTACTGCAGCCTTGTCTAGATGATCCTACAATGCTTCTTTAACCAGTGACTCCATTATTTTTCCCAGAATGCAAGTTAAACTAATAGGTCTATAGTTACTTGTGTCATCTTTGCACATCTCCAGTCCATGGGTATCTCCCCTGAGTCCAAGGAAGCTCTCATAATTATGGATAAGGATTTGCTTATTTCCTTTGCTGCCTCTTTTAATATAACTGGATAGATCCCATCCACCCCCAGGTGCTTTTCTTATGTTTATCTTCAACAATTTCTGCTCCACTTTGCTCTGTTATTACAAAATAAATTAGATCACTGCCAGAGTTTAATACACCTCTGGCATTCCCCTCCCTGAATAACTCTTCATGTGTAAACATAGATGCAAAATACTCTTTCAGTTTGTTAGCTACCTGAGAAGGATCATCAACCGTTGAACCTTCGATATCAAGAGTTTACATAAGTAAAGAATTCTTTGCTGTTTTCTTTGCATCCTTTACCAAAGATTTCTCATAATCTGCCTTTGCCTGCCTAACCTCCATTGTGATTTGGTTACAGACCAGCTTATATTTATCATAGGCTTCCGTGTCACCCATTAATTTATATGTATCCCATACATTTTTCTTCTCTCTCACAAGTCTCATTAGTTCATCTGACATTCATTCAAGCCTAAACCCTGAACAATATTTCTTAGTTGGTATGAAAATCCTAGTAGCCTCCAAGATTAATTCTTTGAATGCTTCCCATTTAGAATTTGCTATTGGTAACATCATCAGTTGGTCCCACTGTATAGAATTTAAAAACAGTCTTAGACCACCGCAGTCACCTTTATGAAAGCAAAACCCTTCCCTTTACCCCTGATGGTAGTTACCTCTTTGAGTAAATCCCACATCAGCACACTGTGATCACTGCCACCTAGTGGTTCCTTTATCTGCAGATTCTTAATGCACGAAGAATAAGGTGAACATTTTTTTTTTCAGGGTTTCCAGAGAACCGGGACCTTTTTTTTTTTTTTTTTTTTTTTAAGGCCCCCATCCCATACTCCTGGTAGAGGATGAGTCCTTTAATGGGCTATATAAATGCCCTCGGCATTTATATAGCCCATCTCAGCCCATTATGCTGCGGACCGACACTGACTGCCATAGAACGGTCACCTCTCCAACTACTGACCACGCCAGGTGGTGCTAACCCCAGCAATCAGAGAGGTGCACTCTAACACGAGCAGCCATCGCATGGCCTGATGCAGGACCTTAAATAATAATCATTTTATTTAAAACATTAAAAACCAATCTTACATAAATGTTTGCATTGCACTAATTAACTATTGTAATATGTCTAAAGAATGAATTTTTTTTCAATATACCAGGATTTGCTTATATTTTCACACTAAAGGCCTCACACGATAAACCCATGTTTATTTTAACAGCTATGATAGCTTGCATTGTTTCCACTTTCACCTGTAATTTTTCATCGCTCCAAATGTAGTTCATGCAAGAAAACACTCTTTAATACAAATATACAAAGCAACTTACAGCTTTAATCTTGTATAAAATTTTTATTAAATAACACAGTAAACATGTAGTAAATAGAAAGACAAGTGTTCAACGCTACAAAAATACTCCTATGAGAAACCTATCAACAAACCACTCTGATGTCTCTTTCATCACTGATCACAGCCCAGGGCAGAATGTTCGAGTTCAGACCTCAGGGATTCCCAGTATGGTTACACTGTTACTAGAATTTTAATAGCAAAATTGTGGCTCCAGTCCCATATTCATTATTTTATAACTTTACGGAAGAAATACAGAATCGGGGACAAAAATAAGACGGGGGACGGTCTTGTTTCGGGACTGTCCCCGAAAATCAGGGATGAATGGTCACCTTAACGAAGAATCACTACTGATAATCAGATCAAGAATATTACTCCCTCTGGTTGCCTCCCAAACATGCTGCAGTAGTAAACAATCATCCAATAAATCCAAAAAAAGGCTTGCTAGTGTGTAAGTGACCAACCCACAAGTTCCAGTAAATATCTGGGAAATTAAAATTCCCCATTATAAGACTCTTATTTACTAGCCCACTCTATTTCTCTGCACAGTTGTTTTTTTTTTTTTTTTTTTTTTTTTGGCTGATGCTGCATAAGCTTGCTTTCTTGCATCACATGCCTCTACAAATGCTAATTCTACTCATCAGGCCTATAACACACTCCTACTCTCAATTTTGCTTTCCCAGTGCTTATGTCACACCAAATTGACTCAACACTGCACTGTCCACCCATGTCAACTGGCTGCACTTCCTTAGATTTTGTTTCTCAATTAATAGCATAACCCCTCCTCCCTTCTTGTCTATCCTTTCTGTACACATTGTACTCCCCAAATTCAATTCGGCATTCCTTATCTCTGTTTGACACGACGTTTCTGATATCCCAACAATATCTGCCTTTAATGTTTTGACAAACACCTCAAATTCATCAAATTTATTTAACATTAAACTCCTAGGATTGGTGTACAAACAAGTATACATGCACCTGTTCTTATTCTTAGCTACCCTAACACAGGCTATATATTTACTTGTTCCACAATGACTCCCGGCAGTCTCTGAAATCTCCTGCACCTTGTTTTGCAGGCTGCTGCTCATTCGAATAGAAGAGGTATAAGAATCGCTTTCACCTTTGCCAGCGACTACCGTTAATCTATTAGTCTATGTATCCCCCCCCCAAGCTAACAGTTTTCCGACCCACCTAACAATGCCTCAATAGCACAGCAAATATTCTTGCACCCTTTTCTATTTAAGTGTATCCGATCCCTGTAAAAGCACTCTCCTGTTAACAAGTACAGACGAGGCTGAGAAAAATTCTACCCCATGAGCCTTGCACAATCTCTCCAGGGCCGAATTAATTGACAAGGCTCTCATTATATACTCCTTCCTATGTTATTTGGTTTTTAGAAGCATTAGCAACTAAGGCCATATTGCTCCGGGGATATGCAGTCATTCCCTAACCTTTCCGCATCCTCCGTATTTGGTCCCCGGTATGATCAAGAAGCGTGTGCTGCGCACTGATGCTCCTACCCACCTGGCTACGGAGGCACCCCAACTCGTTGTGAAGGTATTCACAATATGAGATATAACTTAAACGATGCCGCCTTTTCATATTTTTGCTAATTCGGAGTTTAGCTGCATACTAATATGATGCATTTGCACTAACTTGTATGTTGACAAAAAATAAACAATGAAATAAAAAGTAGTACAACCTGTTATTTTCAAATTCCACCTATGCATAAAATTTACTGGTTTTGCTGCATGATATAGCTCTACTAATGCTAATGAGGTGGCATAAATTTAAGTTGAGGATGGATGGTTGCAGGATAGATATGTAGAAGTTTGCCTTCAACCAGGAAGTGGTTCATTGTTGGAATAAGCATCCATCTGTTTGAATGATTTGTTTTTCAGTGGATGGTTTGAATAAAAGGAGACTATATCTGGTGAGTATGGGCTTGGCACACCCACGGTCATGAGCTGGATATAATCATTCTTCTCTTTCTTGGCAATTTCCTTCTATTTCAGACTCTCTCTCAGGGTACTCAGATTTTTTTTTTTTTTTTGGCTGGTGCATCATAAGCACCATATGGCTAATATAATAATAAATTCAAGGAAAAAGTAGCTTGCTTTCTTGCATCATTTTTTGTCCACTACTACTACACGAAAGAAAAACTATGTTAAAATCATGAATGGTGTGTAGTCTGGAACACTTTGTCAGGTACAACCAATATTGTCATTGTATTGCTAAGCAGGCAAGGATATAATAAAGAAAATGCCAATGCAATTTGCTTAAATTAATCAAAAAAATAATAATAATATGCAAACTTTTATAGATGTGGAAAAATATTTCAGTATCATAACTTTTTTTTGTTTTATATATTCCTAAAATGATGAATGTTAAACTTCAATTGTTGTAATCCAGTTGTTTTTTTTTTTTTTTTTCCCCTCCTCTCCCAGTGATGTAGACATCCTTTCGTTCGAGGGAGTGCAGGGAAGCATTGCATTCCATATTCTGTACTGGAGACAACAATAATGAAAAAGAATATTTCCAGAAGCGGTACACTCATTCAACATCAAAAGCATTATTCAATTTTAGTACATTCTTTGTCACTAAGAATTTTTTTGGAATTATTAATAATGGTGAATGATGCATGAAAGTAAGCTTAAAAAGCAACAGCCAAAAAAGAAGCCACTTCACCTGCCCATCCCCTCCAATGATTTGTCTAGTTCTTCCTTGAATTTATTAAAACTACTAGCTTCCAGAACAGCAGATGGAAGTTTGTTCCAACAACTAACCATAGGCAACTTCCACACTATCTTAAAACCAACCTTCCTCAATGCTTCCTCTTGCTGATTGAGGTGTTTTACACCTCAATCAGATCACCTTGGAGGAGCCTATTCTCCAGATGCTGCAATTTGCAACTGGTCTTTCTTATAAGACCACCCTATTGTTCCGTAGCCAGGTGGGAAGGAGCAGCAGTGCGTACCACACGCTTCTTGATTAGACCGGGGTTCGAGCCCGTCACCACCAAATATGGAGGATGCGGAAAGGTCAAGGAATGACCACCGCATATTCCGGAGCAATATGGCCTTAGTTGCTAATGCTCCTAAAAACCAAACAACAACAAACAACAACCCTATTGTTCAATTTGCCAATCTCATTGCTTCTCTCTGCACTCATTCCAGCAGATCTAGAGCCTTCCTAAAAATGAGGCCTCCAGACCAGAATGAAATACTCAAGATACAGCCTAACCATATCCCATCTAGTAAAGTGTATACCAGGGGTGGCCAACAAGTCAATCGTGGCTTTAATTTCAGTCGATCACGACGAATTTTAAATATATATTAGAAAGTAGATTAGTCAAAATCTAAATGTTATTATTATGCGCAGCACTGTATATGCTTATTACAAATCCATTGAACCACGTGACTACTCTTGTCGACGTGCAGCCAAAATTGACCCAAAAGGATGATGAATTCCAATTTTTTGAGTTACCACTGTATCATCCACCAACAAGTGTTAACCAGCAAAAGATTAAATACTAAAAGCATTATGGACATAGCTTTCAAAATTGTGAATTCCAACACAGAGAGGACAGTCTAACTAAAGGAGACTTTTCAAAATGCAACTCGATGAAAATGAACCAGATCTGACATTACACACAGATGTGAGGTGGTTGAATCGGAGTAAGTTTTTACAGAGATTTCGAAATTTGCTGAATGAAATTAAAAAATTTGTTGATCAAAGTGGAGATGATTATCAGCAGCTACAAGATTGGTTTGGTTTGGTTTTTTTTTTTTTTTAGGAGCATTAGCAACTAAGGCCATATTGCTCCGGGATATGCAGTGGTCATTCCCTGACCTTTCCGCATCCTCCGTATTTGGTGGTGATGGGCTCGAACCCTGGTCTAATCAAGAAGCGTGTGCTACGCACTGCTGCTCCTACCCACCTGGCTACGGAGGCGCCGCAGCTATAAGAAACAGAGTGGCTGTGTGATCTGGCTTTTGTTGGCAGATTTTACTAAATTAAGTGATCTGAATTTGGAATTACAAGGGAAAAAAATGTGAGTGACATGATTAGTAGTTTTTCTACATATATGCAAGATCATTTGCAAAAATATCCTGTTTTTGGATTTAACAGTGAGAAATATGTTTCTGAAATTGATAAAGTTGTGGATGATTTTGAAACCAGATTTGACGATTTTAAAACAATTGAAAACATTGTTCAATAAATTTCTTATCCTTTTAATGTCGACTTAGATACAAAACAAATTGCAGAAAAAAAAAAAAAAAAAAAAAAAAAATCGCTGGGATTTTTCACACAGAGAAAATATTACTTGAAAAAGAAATTATTACATGGTGAAACGATATCATCCTAAAAGCTATAACCATCAGAAAAAGACTTTGGGAAAAATGTTTGCCAAGAAAAGTACCCAAATGTAAAAAATGCAGTGAACTTTTAAATTCCTGTTTTGGTTCCACATATCAATGTGAATCGGCCTTTTCTTATTTGAAACAACAAAGACAAAGAATAGCTCTACTCTTCCGGACAGAAGATTCTTTACGGTTAGCCTTATCACAGTATATCCCCAATTTTGAAAGTTTAGCAGATGACATGAAGACACAAACTTCACATAAATTAAAAATTTAAATACGTATGAATTTAAAATAAGAATTCTGAATTATTTAATTTTAAAATTTATAAGCAACCATGTGCAATGAAATTCTTGAGATGGTAGATCACAGCACATTTTGAAGAAATGTTGTTGTTGTTTGTTGGATTTATTGGTGCAAGGGCTACAAAGGCCATAATGCACCTATTTCAATCTTATTTGATACATGATTGTTATATTAAATAAAAGGATTCAGATCAGGTGATATTTGTTTATCAATTTGAGGAAGGTAAAAACATCATTAATATCTTGTCGGTCTCCGAGAATCTGTTGTAAGGTAAGTTTATTAGAAGAATACAGATGTGAAGAGAAAGCTGTTTTTCGTTCTCTCAGATATAATGGGCATTCAATGATCAAGTGGTTTACTGTGAATTGAGTTTGACAGTTGTTGCATCGTGGAGGGTCATCCTGAGTGAGTAAATAACTATGAGTTAGGTGAGTATGTCCTATTCGAATTCTAGCAAGTACTACTTCTTCCTTTCTATTGCCTCGTAGGCTTGATAGCCACTTCTTGTGATCCTTTTTAATCTGAAAAAGCTTATTGCTCTTTTCTCCCTGCCAAATGGATAGCCATTTTTTTCTAACATTGGTATGTATGATGCGTTTTAAATCTGTGTAAGGTATCTGCATGTCTGATTTTATGTGACTGGCGTTCTTGGCTGCAAGATCCGCTTGTTCGTTTCCTCTGATTCCAGAGTGCCCAGGTATCCAACAGAAAATTAATTTTTGCCTGTTTGCAAGAAGCTGCGCTAACTTGGTTTGAATTTGTTGTAGAAACGGATGACTGGAAGGAAATTTACACTGAAGAGCAGATACAGCACTTAAGGAATCGGTGTAGATAATAGTTTGAGGATATAATGACTGTTTTACATTGTCTAGAGCCATCAGGATAGCATACAGTTCTGCAGTGTAAATACTGTACTCCAAAGGGAGCTGCTGGGATATTGTATTGTTTGGTAGAACTGCAGCTGCTCCAACTTTATTATCTGTCTTGGAACCGTCAGTGTAAATTTGGGTAAAACTAGAGAACTGAAAAGAGTGAGTTGCATGGATCTGCTGAATACTGAAATTTGGAAGTGCATTCTTTCCCCATTGTTGGAAATGTTGGTCAACATTGGCCAAGGGTATTTGCAATGGTGGCATAGCCGTGCTAATATCTTGAATTATGTCATTCATATTTAGTTCGCTGCACGTAGTTATGTTTTGTAATCTAATGCCACATGGTTTATTCTGCAAAGGTTTATTTTGGTACAAATTATGCCATTTTGGGGTGAATAAATACTGTTTTATAGGATGATATGGGAAACTTCTAATTTTTGCTGCATAACTTAATAACAGAGCTTGCCGTCGAAGAAATAGGGGTGGTTCATGTGCTTCCGTATAGAGACTCTGAACTGGCGATGTACGAAAAGCTCCCAGTGCAATTCGGAGGGCATTGTGATGTACTGGGTCGAGCCATTTTAATACACTTTCTCTGGCTGAGGCATATGCAGGTGATCCATAGTCTAGTTTGGATCTTATGAGCGACCGGTATAAGTGCAGCAGCATGTACCGATCTGCACCCCATGACATAGCGGAAATTGCCCTGAGGAGATTCAGCTTCTTTAGACAGGTTGTACGAATGTGTTTAATATGCTCTAAGAAACTAAGTTTTCTATCCAGAATTAGTCCAAGAAAGCTAATACTCTGTTGAAAAGAAATTGGATGAGAATCAAGATGTAAATCGGGATCTGGATGAAAATTCCGTTTACAGCAAAAATGAATTGCTGTTGTTTTTTGTTTTGAAAGTCTGTATCCATTATTTTTGGCCCACTGAACAAGCTTGTTAATTGTACCTTGAAGCTGTCTTTCAATGAAACGCATGTTTTGTGAGTGGCTTGAGATTGCCAGATCGTCAGCATACAGATAAGTTTCAACTGTGTCGGGAATAACTTTTGTAATGGAATTAATCCTGAGAGAGAAGAGCGTGGCACTAAGCACAGAACCTTGAGGGACCCCCTCTTCTTGCACAAAGGTTTGTGAGAGAGCAGAGTGAAATCGTACCTGAAAGGTCCTATTGCTCAAAAAGTTCTGGATAAATTTTGGAAGATGACCACGAATACCGGATTCATAGAGATCGTGAAGAATTCCATACTGCCAGGTTGTATCAAAAGCTTTTTCGATGTCAAGACATATCATCACTAGGTGTTCGTTCCTGAGAAATGCATTTCGGATATTTCCTTCAGCTTTGACCATAAGGTCAAGTGTTGATCTAGTTCTTCGAAATCCATATTGATTTTGACTTAGAATGCATTCAGTCTCTAGAAACCATGTCAATCTGGCATTAATTATTTTTTCTAATGCTTTTCCTATACAACTAGTTAACGCTATCGGTCGGTAATTTATTGGATCTGAATGGTCCTTTCCTGGTTTTGGGAAAGCTAGTATGATAGAATGACGCCAACTGGTAGGGTAGTAGTCTTCGCCAAAGATTCTATTATACAGTTTTAGCAGAGCAGAAAGGGATTCTTCACTCAAGTGATATATCATGGCATAGTACACTCCATCAGGGCCAGCAGCACTATTTTTGGATCTTGCAAGTGCGCTACGTAACTCTGCCATGGTAAGGGGTACATTATATGGATGCTGTCGTGAAGTACTGAAATTGAGATTATGTTTTTCTGCTTGTATTTTATGTGCCTGGAAACTTGGCTCAAATGCGGTTACAGCGGAGATTTTTTCAAAGGTTTCACCTAGTGTATTAGAAATATCGGGAGGATTGCAGATTTCTTTGCCTTTTAGATATATTATCGGAGTGGTTATAGGTGGATATTTTCCATTAATTCTTCGAACTTTAGTCCAAACAGTTCTGATATTTGTGGTCCTGTTTATAGAGGAGACATATTTAGACCATGTCTCTTTTTTGCTTATTCGTTGTATGTGACGAGATTTAGCTCTAGCTTTCTTGAACTGTATGAGGTTAGCTGTGGTTGGGTATTTACGAAATAAGTTCCAGTATCTATTCTTTTCTTTTTTCGCATTGCTACAGGCTTCATTCCACCATATTTTTGGGTGGGAGCGAGTTTTCATGGATGATCTGGGTATACTGGTTTCTGCAGCTGCTATCATTTGCTGAGTTATGTAAGTTACGGCAGAGTCAATGGTGAGGGTCTCGATAGTCTGAATATCTAGATGTGCCAGCTCTTGATATTTCTTCCAGTTAGCTTTGTCGAATTTCCAAACAGTTTTTATCTCAGTTTGAGGAGGAGAGTTAGCCGATAGTGTGCATATTACTGGCATATATAATCAGAGGAAGGAGGTTTGGCGAGCATATTGAAAGATCAATTGCGGAAGTTGACCTTGAGGAAAGATGCACGTACGTGTGAGTCCCATTGTTTAATAATGTTAAGTTGTGCCTTTCAAGAAATTTTTCAATTAACTGACCTCTCTTATCAAGGTGCGAGGAACCCCATAGGGGGTGATGCCCATTCCAGTCACCTAAGATACAGAAAGGTGGTGGCAGCTGAGTAACTAAATCATTCAAATCTGCTAGAGAGTATGAATAGTTTGGCGAAAGGTATATGGAAACAACTGTTACCGCTATCTTAACCATAACTCTAGCAGCAATTGCTTCTAAAGTTGTTTGCAGTGGGACTGGTCTGAAAGGAGTTCTGGAGTTTACTAGCAATGCTACACCTCCATGTGCTGTATTTGAGTCGTTCCTATCCTTTCTAAGCATTATATGGTGTTTTATGCTCATAGTTATTTTAGGGGCCAGGTTTGTTTCCTGTAGACAAAGAACAGCAGGCTTATATTCGGTAATTAAGTCATAAACATCGTCTAAGTTAGTTCTGAGTCCGCGACAATTCCATTGAATGATTCTGTGCATTATTGAGGATTATCGGGTGTGTCTGCTTGCTTACGGGATGTGGTCTGTTTGCGCCTGTCTAGTCTTTTTTCCCTTTTTGGGAAATTTGGTCTAGTGACGTCCATGTCCTCCTCTTCCGCATGAAGTTCAAGTAGTGGTTCATCTCGGTGTGAATTTCTATCTATGTCCATGGTATCAGTACTGGTTTTTTGATTATTTATTTCAGAGCTTGTTTGAAAAACTGGCTGTTTTACAGGATTTTTATCTGGCGGTATTGTCAATGGTGTGTTTACCGAATGAGTTGATTGCTGTTGGGTAGGCTGTTCTTTTAGTGTAGAGAGGACTAACTTGGCCCAATCAGAAATTGAGATACTTGGCGGAACTGAACAATCTGTTTGTACTGTTATGGATCGTTGCTTTTTAACAACTGAAGAATAAGATGGCAATTTATTTGAAATTAAACAATGTCTTTTTGCTTCTTGGTATGGCACCTTGTGTTCCACTTTGTACTTTTGTATATTCTTTTCAGTCTGCCACTGGATGCACTCCTTTGAAAATGCTGAATGATTCCCCTTACAGTTTGGGCAGCTTTGTATTTCAGTGGGGCAGTCTGTGTGAACATGCTCTTTTGAACCACAGGAGGCACAGGTGGTTACACCCCTGCAGACTGCTTGTGAGTGTCCAAATTTTTGGCATTTAAAACACCGGACTGGGTTTGGAATATAAGGGCGAATTTTGCACCTTAAATATCCAGCTTTAACAGTTGTTGGTAAAATTGGTGTTTTAAATGTAAGAATGACCGTTCGGGTAGGAGTAAGAACCCCATCTTTCTTAATGACTATCCTTTTGGCATTTATTACATTTTGATCGCCTAATTCCTGAACGATTTCCTCCTCAGATACGTTAAGGAGATCCCACTCGGCTATTACCCCTTTAGAGGAGTTTAAGGTGGCATGCGGGGTAACCTTTGTGGGAATTCCACCAAAAGTCGATATTTTTAATAGTTTTTCCGAGTGTTTATTCTCGTTCATCTCCACTAGAAGGTCTCCGGATTTTAATCTTCTAACCATTTTTGGTGGGCCCGCCACATTCTCAAGACATTTCTGTATTAAGAATGGGGAGAGCTTACTCAAAGGATTGTCAGTCAAAGAATGCAGTATCAAAAAAAGAGGAGCAGGGGTTTCTGTTCCTTCTTTTTTCTGCCGTTTTGCATTTCCTGCATTTAAGTCTTCTCTGTTTGAGAGATCTGGATCATGAGATCCATAAGTGGCATGTCTATTTATGTCCATCTTTGCTCCTTTTTGCCCCGGGAGAGTGTTTTTCTCCTCCCCGCCACGTGGAGGCAGGAGCGGTGCCACCAGTGACCAAGCGGTTTAGAGGTTTAGTTAGGTTAGTATTGGGTTATATATATATATACACAAAGAAAGAAAGGTGTATTTCCTTTCTGGATTCTACTTCAAAGCTTTTAAGTAAAGAATCACTTAAGAAAAACAAGAAGAATAGTGACACTGGAAAATAAATATAACTAATCCGCTGTGAAAGAACGCTATGTATCGCACAAAATATCGCTTGGGCACTATCGCTTGGCACTCGGGGCCATTTGGAAGAAATAAAGTAGATCGCATCACAAATTAAGTTGGCCACCCCTGCTGTATACCAATGACAAAACCACATGAGCTGTATGGCACCTGTCTGCACTGCTCAGAGAACTCCACATCTGACTGCACAATTATCCCTTATTCATTTTCCACTACCCTGAGTGTAGTAACATGCAGCTGGTATGTTACTTTGAGACTACTGCTACCCATATGCAGTATTTTGCATTTGTTAATGTTAAACTTCAATTGCCATTTCTCAGATCATCTGCCTAAATTTTCTAGACCTTGTCGCAGTAGGATACCTTGATTACTGTTATTATCCACCCTGCTGACCTTTGTAGACATTAAGCCTGATATACCTTATCATTATCATTAATAAATATAGAAAACAACAATGGGCCAGCAATTAACCTTACAGGACTCCACTAATCATCACTGTCTTCTCCCACTCAACTTGCCCTTAATGGCACACTGCCCCTGCTCCAATTTAAACAACAGTCTTTTATGTGCAACAGTATCAAAAGCTTTCCTGACATCCATTATATGATATCAAAATTACTTTTTTGCATCCAGTCCCTTTGTTATTGCATCACAGTATCCAATCAAACTGGTCAGACAAAGTCATTCCTGAACAAATCCATGCAGTGAGCATTATAACAACACTCCTATTTAGATTATCCTGAATTAATTCTTTAACTAGTGACACCATTATTTTCCTTGGAACAGAAGTTATAATCTAACAGGTCTGTAACTCATGTAGTGGTAATGGAGGCATATGATGCAAGAAAGCAAGTGTAGTGTATGAGCTTATGTAGCATCAGCCCAAAAAAAAAAAAAATTTCATACATCCATTCCCTCAAAACGTTTGTCCAGTTCCCCCTTGAATTCATTTAAGCTTGCAGACAATACAAAAGTTGGCATGGTTGTTAATCACACTAATGACAATACACTACTGCAAGAGCATCTAGAAACATTGAGCAGATGGACTGAGAGGTGGCAACTGAAGTTTAACATTGACAAATGTAAAGTACTGCATATGGTTAGCAGTCACACCAGAGTAACATATCAGCTGTGTGGTACTACACTCGAGTTGGTAGAGAATGAAAAGGACCTGGGGTAATTGTGCAGTCAGACATGAAGTTTTCTCAGCAGTGCAGACGGTCGGCAAGAGCAACTCATGGTGTCTTGTCAATGATATACAGGAATTTTTCTAGCAGGGTTAAGGAGGTGATTATCCCTTGTATAAGGGATAATCACCTCCTTAACCCTGCTAGAAAAGGCAATGGTCAGGTCACACCTTGAGCACTGTATACAGGTCTGTTTGTTTGTTATTTGGTTTTTAGGAGCATTAGCAACTAAGGCCATATTGCTCCGAGAATATGCGGTGGTCATTCCCTGACCTTTCTGCATCCTCCACATTTGGTGGCCACGGGCTCAAACCCCAGTCTAATCAAGAAGCATGTGCTACATGCTACTGCTCCTGCCCACTTGGCTACAGAGGTGCCATACAGGTCTGGAGGCCTCATTTTAGGAAGGATTTTTTTTTTTTTTTTTTTGGTTTTTAGGAGCATTAGCAACTAAGGCCATATTGCTCCGGGGATATGCGGTGGTCATTCCCTGACCTTTCTGCATCCTCCGTATTTGGTGGTGACGGTCTCGAACCCCAGTCTAATCAAGAAGCGTGTGCTACGCACTGCTGCTCCTGCCCACCTGGCTACGGAGGCGCCAATTTAGGAAGGATGTAGAGCTGCTGGAACAAGTACAGAGAAGTGCAACAAGATTAGCAAATGGAACAAAAGGTTGTTCTTATGAAGAAAGGCTTAAGAGTTGCAAATTACAGTGTCTGGTGACTAAGGCACCTGCAAGGTGATCTAACTGAGGTGTATAAGGCCTTGAATGGTTTGAGCAAACTCAATGCTGAAGGGATTTTGCCTCTTGCCCAGATTAATAAACTGAGGGGACAAATTCAAATTGAGGAAAGACAGTTGTAGAATAGATGTGCAGAAATTTGCCCTTAGTTAGCATGTGGTTGATTACTGGAACAAACATCTATCTTTCATTGTAGAAGTTGACAGCTTAAATAAATTCAAGGCAGAACTAGACAAATATTTGGAGTGCATGGTTGGGTGAATTAGGAAGATTTTTTTTTTTTCCCCCCGGCTGATGCTGTATAAGCTTACTTTCTTGCATCATATGCCTCTACTAATGCTAATGCTAAATGAAGTAATGCTAATCTAAGATTGGAAAAGGCAGGAAAACAACAAAATTTCAGTGAGATGGTACGCCTCCTTTCAGACTAAAGCTATCCTAAATAAATTATATAACTGACTAAAAGATAATTTTTAAAGTGCAAAACTCCAAAAAATTCTTGAAATATCTAATTTAGAGGACTGAAGCTCTCAACACACTGAAATGAATTTAGAAACAAAATAAAATAATATAAGAGAACAAAGGTTGTGTGATGTGTACAAAGAATGATGGAAAAAATATACCGGGAAAAATACAGAAGGAAAAATTTGGTCACTGATGCCATCTCTCTTTAAGGTAAGCCATGAGGCACTCCAGTGGGTGAAGGAAGTATGCTGTGTTTTGATAACTTATCATTCTAGAAAGGTCTAAGATGAGCAGCTATAGGCCCCTACACTACGACAACCAGTGTATGAGCAAACACATTCCTGACTAGCAATGCTTTAAAAATGAATTAAAAGCATGCAAATATGAATATAAATAACCATGGACAGCACCTCTAGTGGGAAAAAGAGTACCTAATAATTTTATTAAAAATTTTAATAAAATTATTTAATACAACTTCTCTTAACCTCGCACAAAAAATACATAATTTATATATAATATGTGTAAACTTTCATTCGTTAATAAAATTTACTAAAAAGGTATTGCACAGGAGCTGTTGAAGTATTTTAAATGAGAATACACTTAAACCACATGTTGGTAACAACCTTTAGTTAGCATTAGCAGAGGCATTTCATTTACCTACAAGAATACCAGATAATCATGACCATACAGCCACCGTGTTTGATCTTTTTCTCATAAACAACCCTTCTAAGTGCACGGTCGAAGTGAGTGGTCCTTTAGGCACCTCAGATCACAACTTGATGATTGTCTCTTCTTAAATGGAGCCTTTATCTCATGGCTATTCCCAACATCGTATTGTTTGGCATTACAAGAATGCAAAATGGGATGACCTGCGAGATTTCTTTTCGTCTTTTCCTTGGTCAGATTATTGTTTCAAAACTTCTGATGTCAGCTTTTGCTCAGATCATGTCAGTGAAATTATTCTTGTAAGAATGGAATCCTTTATTCCACACTCACTTTAAAATCTTATCCTTTATCTAAACCTTGGTTTACCAATAAATGTACAAAGGCTGTTCGAGAAAAGAACATTGCATATCGTAATTGGCTTGTTTCCAATTCTTCAGTTTCATTTTCTGCCTACACCAAAGCTTGCAACAATTATAAAGCAGTTATTAATCAGTCCAAACTAGATTTTGAACAGGCTAAGAGTAGAAAACTTGCTTCTTGCCCTAATGTTAGCCGAGCATTTTGGTCTCTTGCCAAAGCTATTGCCCACAACTTTTGCCAATCTCTGCTCCCACCTCTGTCAAAACCAGATGGTTCTGTTATCACTTCAGCCAAGGATAAAACTGACCTGCTAGCATCCCATTTTTCTTCCAACTCGTGTATTAATGACCTTGGTAAAAAAAAATCTCCAACCATTCCCAACACATTCCATTCAATGCCACCTGTGGTCTTCCGTCAAAAGAATGTCAGAAGGATTTTGACGAATCATTTTGATTCGTCAAAATGAGCCAAAGGGCCAAGTATTTAGGTAACCTAAGTTGGACTTCATTGTTGTACCCTAAAAATAAACACAGATTATAATAAAATTGTAAAATTATCAATAATTAGCTACATCATCGTTTTTATTTTACTATTTTATTATAATCTGTGTTCATTTATAGAGTACAATGAAGTTCAACTTAGGCTACCTAAATACTTGGCCCTTTGACCTCACTGGGTATAATTTTCACCCCCGCGGGTGCATAAGAACACGTGCCTTGAGTGACCGGGATTCAAGCCCGTGACTGCTGAATACAGTGCTGGCTCTTGTATTCTATCTATCTTGTGAACTCCTCTGACCGTTTGGTCATCCCGGAGTATAAACAGAAAATTTATTTATTTATTTATATTCTATATTCTTATTAAATTTCTCCAATTTATCGAGTTGGCATTAACTTTAAAAAATATAAAATAATGTAATATTACTGATGTAATGTTCAATCATTATTTTGATGGCATTAATCCATTCTGATTCTCATTTTCTATTTCTATTTCTCAAATTCCATATTCTTCCACATAATTTTGCATATATATATATATATATATAAGTTAGAAGTAATAAAGCAAGAGAAAGTGCAAAGGGATGGAATTGTAAAGAACACAAGATGCCAAACTATTAGGAAAAGGATCGTAGGAAATAGACAAATTAAGGTAGAAGAAAGGGAAAGAATGTGAAGAAACTAATAGAAGCATTGAATTATCTGAAATTAAGAGCTGAATTAATAAGCCAAAATTTTGTTTTATGAAAACCCTAAACACGGGAGGTATTAGAACCTATAGTATAGATGGTTCTTAATAATAAAGTAGCATAATGTATGGATACATCCAGCAGCAAAGCACATATGTTAAATTGTTATTATTATTTTTTTTTTATGTATGAACCGTAATGCTGTTGTAGGTGGTCATACTCTATGCTGTTTCATTAAGAACCATCAACCCCCACTCCCCATTTGGTATGAAGAAAGGTTCTATAAAAGAACCAGTGCAGCTATTTGGTCAAGGGCTTTCTAATTTCTCGTGTGTTTCAGAAAAACTAACTAGACAAACATTTAGAGTAAATGGATGTGTGAAATGGGATTTTTTTTTTTTTTTTTTGGCTAATGCGGTATAAGCTTACTTTCTTTTGTCGCATTTTTTTTTTTTTCTTTTTTTTGTTATGAAAACCCCAAACACGAGAGGTAATAGAACCTATAGTACTTGGTACCATGCTTGGGTTGGAGATTGAGAAGACAAAAGAAGATATTTGTTGACATTAGACTTGAACTTCTGTAGACTATAATTTTCAGGAAATATGTATGAAGGAAGGTTGTTCCAGAAAGCAGCAGTTGAAGGAATAAACAAGGAAGATGAAAAGTTGGTTCTGTAAGTTTCAAGCTGAACAGTAAATGGATGTTGGCTGGTGACAGCAGGTGTTCGGGCTGTTTTGAAAGAGAGAGCGCAAATTATAGAAGCCAATTCAGAAGAACAGTGCCCATGGAAGTATCTGTAGAAAAGGCATGCAGCAGAAACATTACATCTATGAGACAGCGAGTGGAGACACTGTTAGAGATGAGTCATAAATTAACCTAACGGCTAACTTCTGAATACAATCTAGAAGCCTGAGAGAGGTTTTGGGGGCACGCACACCCCAGATGTGGAAACAATATTCCATGGTGGGGAAAATTTACAATTTATACAGAGCAAACAGCTGTATGGAAGAAAAGCAATGCTGAGAGCGAAAGAGAAAACCAAGTTTTTTAGATGTAGAGTAAGCAATATTTGTAATGTGCTTGTGCCAAGAGAGATAAGAACTTAGTGTAATCCCCAAAAGAAATATATATTGCCTAGAATTCAGATTATCGCCAAAGATAAGCATAGGAGATGAAGAATCCTTTTTGTGAGATATAAGACAGGATTGAGTTCTAGAAGGATTGATATGAACTAAGTTGTCTTTCCACACCGGAGAACTACCTGGAGATGGGCATTTAAAGAATTGGTAGCGGATATTCGAGAAGTTGAAGCTCATTAAGCAGGGCAAGGTTTTTCAAAATGGAAAGTGGAATGCAATGTGCTATCATTGTCAAATCTAAGGATAGTAGTGGTGGCATGTGATGCAAGAAAGCAAGTGTATGAGCTTATGCAGCATCACCCGGAAAAAAAAAAAAAAAAAATCACACCATTCCCTCCAAATGCCTGTCCAGTTCCTCCTTAAATTTATTCAACCTATCAACTTCCACAACGACAGATGGAAGTTTGTTCCAGCAATTAACCACCCACTGGCTAAAGGCAAATTTCCGCACATTATTCTACATCTGTCCTTTCTTAATTTGAATTTATGCCCCCTTAGGTTCGTAATCTGAACAAGTGGGAGGATCCCATCAAAATTCAGCGTGCTCAATCCATTCAAGGCCTTATACACCTCAATCAGATCACCGTGCAGGTGCCTAGTCTCCAGCCACTGCAATTTGCAGAACTTAAGCCTCTCTTGGTAAGAGGATCCCTTCATTCCCCTCACCAATCTTATTGCCCTTCTCTGTACAAGGTCAAGCAAATCTACATCCTTCCTAAAATGAGGCCTCCAGACTCGTACGAAGTACTCAAGGCGTGGCCTGACCATTGCCTTATACAGAGGGACAATCACCTCCTTTTCCCTGCTAGCAAAATTCCTATATATCATTGACAAAACTCCATGACCTGCCCTGTTAGCCTATCTGCATTGCTCAGAAAACTTGATATCTGACTCCACAATTACTCCCAGGTCTTTTTCATTTTCTACCACCTTAAGTGTAGTACCACACAGTTGGTATGTTCCTCTGGGGTTACTTCTACCCATATGCAGTACTTTGCATTTGTCAAGGTTAAACTTCAGTTGCCACTTCTTAGTCCATCTGCCCAAATTATCTAGATCCTGTTGCAGTAGCACACTGCCATTAACAACCCTGCCAACCTTTGTATCATGGGCAAACTTCGACACTAAGCCTGATATACCTTCATCAATATCATTGATAAATATACAAAACAACAGTGGACCCAACACCGAACCCTGTGCGACTCCACTAATAACATTAGTCCACGAACAGCAGCACCCATTGATTACCAACCTCTGTCTTCTCCCACTTAACCATCCTTTTATCCATTGTAGCAACTTACCCTTAATACCATTCTGCTCCAATTTTAGTCTTCCATGTGCAACAGTGTCAAAAACTTTCCTGAAATCCAAATATATGATATCAAAATTATTTTTTGCATCCAGTTGCATCATAATAACCAATCAAATTTGTCAAACAAGACTTTCCTTTAACAAACCCATGCTGTGTCTGAATTATTGCTGCAGTCTTGTCTAGATGAGCCTGCAATGCATCTTTAACCAGTGACTCCATTATTTTACCCAGAACAGAAGTTAAAATAACAGGTCTATAATTACTCGTGTCACCCTCCGATCCCCCTTTATGAACTGAACTTCCCCTGAGTCCAAGGATGCTCTCATAATTATGGCTAAGGGTTTGCTTATTTGCTTTGCCACCTCCTTTAACGTAACTGGATAGATCCCATCCACCCCAGGTGCTTTTCTTATGTGTAACTTCAACAATTTCTCCTCCACTTTGCTCTCAGTTATTACAAAATCATTAAGTACCCTGCTGAAATTTGATAACCTTCTGCCATTTTCAAACCTTAATAATTCTTCATGTGTGAATGTAGATGCAAAATACTCATTCAGTTTGTTTGCTATCTGAGCAGGATCATCAACATTCAAACCATCGATGTTAAGCGGACCAATCAGATTCATCCCCTTCCTTTTAGAGTTTATATAAGTAAAGAAATCCTTGTTGTTTTTCTTAGCATCTTTTGCCAAGAATTTCTCTTAATCTGCCTTCGCCTGCCTAACCTCCTTTGATAGGATTTCCAATCAATGGAAGAAGGTCATTAATATACAAGAGGAAAAGAGCTGAACCTTGGGGGACACCAGCATTAGCAGAGAAGTTAAAAGACAGAGAGCCGTCTACCATCACCCTCACTGAAGCGATCAGAGAGAAAACTGGATAACCAATTACAAAAGACAGTTGGCAAACCATAAGATGGAAGCTTGTTTAGAAGACCTTTATGCCAAACACGATCAAAAGCCTTTGAGATGTCAAGAGCAACTGCTTATGTTTCATCAAACTTTTCCATTTAATTTGTCCATATATGGTTAACATAAGCCAGAATATCACCAGTGGATTGACACTGACGGAATCCATACTGACTATCGTTGATCAGATGGAAGGTTTCTAGGTTTAAGGGTTGGCGGTTAATTTATTTCTCCATTACTTTAGAAAGAGTAGAAGTAATTGCAAGGGGACAATAATTGGATGGGAGGGACTTCACCCTTTTTAGGAACTGGCTGGATGTGAGCAAATTTCCAAGCAGAAGGAGAAACACCTTTGGAATAACAAAGTCAAAAAATGCGGCAAAGAGTAAGTTCAGGAGCACAGGTTTTGAAAACAAGTGGAGAAATACCATCAGGACCTGGAGCTTTCTTAACACCATGATTCGTCAAAATCCTTCTGACATCCTTTTGACAGAATACCACAGGAGGCATTGAACAGAGAATGTGTTGGGAATGGTGGGAGGTGTTTTACAAAGATCATTAATGCATGAGTTGGAAGAAAAATAGGATGCTAGCAGGTCAGCTTTATCCTTGGCTGAAGTGACAATAGAACCATCTGGTTCTGACAGAGGTGGGAGCAGAGATTGGCCAATAGCTTTCGCAAGAGACCAGAATGCTCGGCTACCATTAGGGCAAGATGCAAGTTTTCTACTCTTAGCCTGTTCAAAATCTAGTTTGAACTGATTAATAACTGCTTTACAATTGTTGCGAGCTTTGGTGTGGGCAGAAAGTGAAACTAAAGAAATAGAAACAAGCCAATTATGATATGTAACATTCTTCTCTTGAACAGCCTTAGCACATTTATTGGAAAACCAAGATTTAGATAAAGGACAAGATTTTAAAGTGGAGTGTGGAATAAAGGATTCCATTCCTACAAGGATAATTTCACTGACATGATCTGAGCAAATGTTGACATCAGAAGTTTTGAAACAGTAATCCGACCAAGGAAAAGAAGAAAAAATCTCGCAGGTCATCCAATTTTGCATTCTTGTAATGCCAAACAATACGATATTGGGAATAGCCATGAGATAAAGGCTCCATTGGAGAGGAGACAATCACCAAGTTGTTATCTGAGGCGCCTAATGGACCACTCATTTCGACCGTGTACTTAGAAGGGTTGTTTGTGAGAAAAAGATCAAGAATGTTGGCTATATGGTTAGGATTGTCTGGTATTCTGGTAGGTAAATGAACAATCTGTGCAAGGTCATCAGTAATTGCAAAAGCCTCAGCATCTCGACCAACCGGGGCTGTGTAACTAGAGAATGGAAGCCAGCTGAAGTTATGAAAATTAAAATCAACAAGGAAAATTACCTCACTGTCAGGAAAGTAGTACTGGAGAAAGTCAAATTGCAAAGAGAAGAAATCAAAGAGTTCCAAGTGATTAGTGTTGTTGGGAGAACGGTAGAGTACCGTTCTCCCAACAACAGATGAATTTGACAGAATGAGGTAGAGAGATTTTAAGCCAGAGAAGGTCAAAAAGAGGAGATTCCAAATTACCAAGTCTCTGACAGGGAATATTGGAACGGACATATGCACAAGTACCGCCTATGAGATGAAAGGAATCATCAGCGAATAATTTCGGCAACTGAGATGAGCAGTGGTTGAATCAACCAATAACTGAGATTTTGTGAGAAAAAGTATATGGGATTTGGGAGACTGCAAATGGAAATTAGCAGGTAAGAAGTTATAAGGGAGAAAAAAAAAATTTTGAATAATTAATAAATTACAAAGTATCAAATAGAAGGTGGAAAAATAATTTGATGTCAAAAAAATCTAATAATAAGAGAAAGAAAAATAAAGTTTAAAATATTTAATGCTAGCTATGCAAGGCAGGTATTTCATAGGAGGACTACACCTGATTATGTATCAATAACTATATTTCTATGCATATGTATAATTATGGAAGCAATATCTTAAAAGGAAACTCTAAAAAAGGAGTGAAAAAAATTTTTTTGCTAACTAAAACAGGAGGGTAAAAGCAATAAATCTTTCATAAAAATAAGTATGGTAGTTAAAAAATGTATTTTTATATAAAATATTTTTTGATATAAAATAAAGCAATTTTTATTTTATTACATATTTGGATTTTTTTTTTTTAACTAACTAGTCTAAATGGTAATACTGAACACCGGAAGTAATCCACAGCTTTTGTAATCCAAAAATAGTGTTTTTGCATTATTTTTGCAGCGATTTTATTTGTGTGAATTATAAATATATATATATTTTTATTATTATTTCTGTAATTAATCTTTCTGAAAGGGTGGGAAAGAAATCAAGACATTTGTCTAATGATACAAAAAAACTCAATCAGCCGCTTTTCATTAACATCTTTGAAGTGTCTTATAGTCATATAAATCAACACTGAACTTATAAAAAAAATTACGAAACGTCTTTTAACATAAAAACTTGGTCATCATAAGCACCTCTGCTCACTTCTCTGACTTCCTGCTTTCAAGGGCGGCTCTATTTTTCTTGTAACGTTGCGCCTAACATCCACTTACGCTATAGGCTACTCCATCATCTGTTCACATCATTCATTCCTAGCTAATTCTCAATTAACCTTCTCAAAACAGTACTTTCTTCTACAGCTATCATAATCATACTGCACGATCACCCATTACATCCTAGAGAGGCTTATTGAATGTATAAACACTCAAAAAATATATATATTATATATACACATAAAAGATATTTCTTAGCCACAAGAAAGGAGGGGGAATAAAGGGGGAAGCACAAAGGACTCCAAAATCAAATTTAATTACATATTACTGAAACTTTGTAGCTCTCCAAAACAGACAGTGTATGTGCACGCCAAAGTTAAGTATCATTTACAGCAAATAACATAAATAATGTTAACATTATATAAACTTACTAGTTATCATTTGGAAAATTGGGTGGCTGCGGGGGCTCGAACTGATTCAAATGGCAGTAAAGGACATCGAAACAAAAGAAACACATTTCCATGCACACGACCATCCCATTTCGATATATACTTGGCTGAAAGGGATTTGGATGTACAACGGAGCCATTACAACAAGGATGAAAATGATAAGGGTATTGGTAATTATGCTTATGTTTCTTTGTTGTACAACAAACAGCCGCCATTCCTCTCCCACAGAAAAAAACACACTCCAACAGCTGAGAGCCTGAGATGACTAACAATAAAATGCGCGAAGACAGCGCCCTCTTAAAAGCGGAATACACTTTGACTTCAAACAAACTCCTTCTTTATCTTCACAAACCGACCCTGTCTTTACATCTTCATTGGCTGAATGGACACTCATTCAACAAACTGAATATTTTTAATTTTCTGTTATGTACGTCAACAGGCACACGGACAAATAAATACGAAGAGTGTACAAAGTAATTTCATTTTTCCACCAAGTTCAGGGACCAACTATTAAATAATATTCAAAGCAAACAACATTAAGAAATAGGATCAAACAAAATTAAATGAAAAGAAGCAGGCAAATTATATATGAAATAAAACAATTACAAAAGACTTGACCTTGATGTAACTTTGCAACATAATTGAATGAGAAAATAGACAAATAGTAAAAGAAAAGATTTTAATTCCATAGAACTGAAAGCTAGTATAAATATTTAAACTTCCAACTGATCAGAGGCGGATTTAACGGCGGGCGCGCCCTGGGCCCCGACTTCTGAAGGGCCCACGCAAAACCCCAACAAATTAGTTGAACATATTAGTTCAACTATAATAATATGTTCAACTATTAGTTCAAAACTTTGTGATTATTATTATGATATTATTAATTATATTATACATATATTATATTCAAATTTTATTGGAAATAAAACATTAATAGTACATAATATTTTTTATTTATTTAAAAAAATGATTAACATGTATTTTTATTTTCCCTGTCTCTCTTTCTTTTTTTTAAGGGGCCCAATATTTTCTTCTGCGGCCCGGGCCTCAATCGACCTTAATGCGCTCCTGCAACTGATAATATCTATGTTTTCTTAGTTGGTATGAAAAGCCTAGCAGCTTCTGTGAATCCTTTCCATTTAGAATTTGCTGTTGGTAACTTCAGCAAATTCTATTTTTTTTTTATTTTATTCATTTTTTTTTTTTCCAGCACTATGATTGGGGGGAAAAAAATCATATTAGAGCCTTTCGAGGATCATCACATCTACCCGTACCTATTATGTCTCTAAATTGTCTCTCTTCTGGTCCAAAAAAAAAAAAAAAAAAAAACTATTATTTTTAGCCCACCGGAATAATTAAATTCATCTGCCGTGCTGTGCCATGTTTGTTAATTGCGTGTGTTCTATGGGCGATTTGTCTGTTTTGCTGGACGAAAAACCCGAAATTCTGGGGAAAACCTTGGGATCGACTAACTCAGCCACGGTGCGAAAAAACACATTAAAGTTCCTCGAGTTATGGACGCGATTCGAACCCGAGCCTTTTCCACCCAGTGCGGAGAGGACGGTGACGATACCACTGTGCTATCCAACGGAGACTGTTTTCTGGTCCACGTGTCTGTTTTGCTCAACGAAAAACTCGAGTTTTTGGGATGGAAAACCTTGAATGCTCGCACCAGATGGACTCTACCTCTCGCCACGGGAGAATTATTGCGAAACAGAACTATAACTAACGCAGAGCGCAAAAATGTCAGATTTAAAAATAATATATATATATATATATAATTTTAAATGAGTAAGTATGACGGGATTTTGCAGTATTTCATTAGTTATTCATTCATTCTTAATCTATGTTGTTTGTTTATGTGATTGGGTAGGGAGGAATTCCAATTGTTCTTGGGGTGGAATAGTTAATTATAGCTTTGGAATATAAAAAATAAATAAACTAAATCATATATTGATAGGATATTTAAGCTCTGAATTTTTGGGGATTTTTTTAGCCTTCTAGAATAATATAGTTAGAGAAGGACGTTATTACTATATTAAATAATTTAGTATGATTATTAAGATTATTACTATATTTAATACCACTCATATATCACATGAAATTATTCACCTGAACTACAAACCCCTATCAGCATGGTCTGATGATGGTATTGGTAAGATGCCTGAATTGTATAGTAGTTTAGGCTAATAGCTTCATAAACTATATTATTAATTTCACGTGGTATATGAGTGGTATTAAATATGTTTCTGGAATAACTTTTAATTTACAGTTTGACATTCATTTGCAGAACCATGTGCAGACGATCAAATTTCAGGAAAGGGGGGATCAGTGAGTAGAGAAATACTATATTTATTTCCCTACTTTTA
Organism: Mastigoproctus giganteus; assembly: GCF_048544385.1. Lineage (NCBI taxonomy): Eukaryota > Metazoa > Arthropoda > Arachnida > Uropygi > Thelyphonidae > Mastigoproctus > Mastigoproctus giganteus. Next base: position 26,797,252 of record NC_143575.1, read on the forward strand.
GATATATTTCAATAATTTTATTAGCTAAATCTTTAAACAGATTTCAAACAAAGAGAATTAAATTACTAGTTTTTCATGATGCGCATGTAACTTTTATTACTGCAGCACTTTACCCTGCCTAAGTTAAAAATCTATCTCTGAAGTGATACAAGACATATCACAAATCAATATGGCTTAGAACTGTGCTAGAGTCCCATATCATAGAGTAATGGACACTACCACCATAACTGAATTAAAAATTACCAGATCTGGAAACAATTACAAAAAAACGTAAAATTCCGTGAATTTTTAACGAACATATTTTATTTCAAGTTTTAATTAAAACGTGATCATTATCTTAAGATGAATATTATTACAACCCTATACAACCAGTCTAGTTTTGAGGAAGAGCAATGTGGGCCGCATATAGTTCTTTAAACAGTGAGTAAAAGAAACTGCAAACGATTTTCGCATATGCCTATACTAACATAATTCATTTTATTACATTTTTCTTCCTGGCGTTTGAAATACATATGTTAAAGAAAATTTTCTGTATCAGTACAGAAAATGCCGCGCTGCCTCACAATTATTTTAGTCATTTGGCCATGTATCATCCTCTCTTATACGCCCCTTGTTTGCTAACCTGCAGAATTCGTCACATTAAATGGCACTTTACCATGTCAACGTTGTTTTAATTACTTTACTGGCTAGAAAAGGTTAAAACAATCAGTCACAAGATCATATACGATTCTGATCATATCCTTTCTGTCGAAGTGTTCGCCTGGGTAGTTTAATTTTCCACAATCGAATACCTTCAGAACCATAAACTTGGTCTGAACATGGAATTCAATACGGAAATCAGAAATTTATTTGCTTTGAATTTAGATATCAAGACACAAGGAATTATTGATGGTATCAGGTTCAAAGAGCCATATATTTATTTACTTTTATTATTATAAGGGACGTTAATATCTTCATTACAGGTAACTTTCCATTTTCGAGACCTAGCATTCCCAACAATCAGCAATACCTGATTAAGCAAAGATTTTAAGATTTGTTCGCTCCCAATACGGTTTTCATCGTTCGATGATATCCTTTTTATTATATACACTCCTTATTTAGTAGTTAGTTTAAAATTTTAGTTTAATGCTTCTTTTGTTTGCTCCTCTTTTCATTTGTTCATGACTGTTACAAGACTTAGCACGATCTTTTAGTTGTAGCTTTAGTACCATTGGCAGGGCTTCTATTCATACTCGAGTAGGATTGCTCTTGGCCAACTTCCATTTGTGTAATTTTGGCGTAGTCTGTTTTCTGAAACATTTTTACAAAACTCTAGTCTTGACTTGCAACAAATGGAGATCGATTGATTGGATTGGTTGATTAATTCTGACAGCCTTCGTTCTTGAATGATAAAGTTCACTGTTTGTATGGGCGATCATGTCTGTATAGGACTTGACCTAATCAAACGTATTGGTATACTTACTACTACCCTCCTGGGTAGACAGTTGGTATAACTCCCATCCCCTCCAACCAAATGGAAAAGACCTGAAATCGAATCGCAGCAATAACGCGAAGAATTTTTATGGCCTTTTCGTGTGGCTGAGTTAGCCGGGTGAGGCCCTGGTTTTTGGTCCAGCAAATAACAAATCAAACCATAAAATATGCGCAATGTATAGACATATACACCGATGAGACAAAACATTATGACCAGCCAGTCATTATGCAAATCGGAGCAACTCTAGTTGAACTACGGCGCGTGCACAGGTCAGGACACAGTATAAAACACAGTATTTTGAACAGAGGGGTGAAGTGGAAGTGGTTTTTTTTTTTGGCTGATGCTGCATAAGCTTGCTTTCTTGCATCAAATGCCTCTACTAATGCTAATGCTAACACACCTCATACTGAACTCCGTTAATCAGTGTTACTCTTGTTCTTCAGATGGGAAAGGCAGCTGACTTAAGTGAGTTTGACAAAGTCCAAATTGTAATGGCCAGATGACTGGGTCAGAGCATATCTCAAACGGCATGGCTGGTGGGATGCTGATGGTCAGCTGTGGTTAGTATCTACCAAAAGTGATCCGAGGAGGGGAACCCCCGAACCACCGGCGAGGTGTTGGATGGCCACGGGTCATCGATGCTCGAGATGAGCAAAGGCTCTCCCGGATGGTATGTGGCAACAAAAGGGCAATTCACCAGTAATTGGAATGCTGGTGACGGGAGTAATGTGTCACAACACACAGTACATTGAACCCTGTTGAAAATGAGATGGCATAGCTGCAGGCTTCTCCAAGTGCCCATGCTAACTACAGTTCACTGGTGACAGTGCCTACAACGGGCACATGAGCATCGAAACTGGACCTTGAGTGATCGGAAGGTAGTCTGGTCTGATGAATCATGTTTCCTGTGGCACCATGTGGATGGCCGGGTACACGTGCATTGTTTACCTCGGGAAGTGATAGTGCCTGGATGCACCATGGGACAAAACAAGCCGGTGGTGGCAGTGTCACGCTTTGGGTGATGTTCTGCTGGGATACCCTGGGTCCAGTCATCCATGTGCTGGGAACTCTGACATCTACCACCTACCTAAACATCATTGCTCACTAGGTACACCCTTTCGTGGCAACGGTCTTCTCCTCTGGCAGTGCCATCTCTCAGCAGGAATAATGCGCCATGCCACATCACCTGGATTGTTCAAGACTGGTTTGCGGAACACAGGAAAGACTTCCAGGTATTGCCCAGGCCTCCAAATTCTCCAGACATCAATCCCATCAAACATCTGTGGTTTGTGTTGGAACAGCAACTCCGATCTGCACCACCTCAACCACAGACCTTATAGGAGTTAAAGGATCTGCTGGTTACATGTTGGTACCAGATACCACAACACATTTAGAAATCTTGTAGTGTCCATGCCTCACTGGGTACGAGCTGTTTTGGCTGTACGTGGAGGACGAACATCATATTAGATAGTTGGTCATAATGTTTTGGCTCATTGGTGTGTATATATACCGTATATGGTGCAATATGGCCTAAATTGCTGATGCGCCTAAAACTGATGGTATAATTAGGTAATTATACCATCAGTTGGTATAATTACCTAATTACCGTCTTCCCCACAAGCAGCGGAAAAGATCTGATTCGAATTCCATCACTGATGCGAGGAATTTTATGGACCTTTTCACAGTCACTGAGTTAGTTGAAGGCAAAGTTAGTCTGTTTGTCCTCCCAGAAACTGGTTTTGTTTTGTTTTGTTTTTGTCCAGTAAAATAGCAAATTAGCCACATACCCCATTGTACATTCTACCCAATTCGGCAAAAATTGCTGATGCACCTAAAACATTACAAGCATCTTCCAGTTTAAATCTGATTGGCACATTATTTTCCTTTCTTTGAAATATTTATCGGTATGTCTGTTAATATCTGATTGATTCAGAGGACAGAATCTATGGGGGTGAAGAGCTACTTCCAAGTTGAAGCAGGCTGAGACAAAGCGTTCTGGGATTACTCTACTCGAAATGTTATTAATGAGTTATATCTGCTCAACTTTATCAAATTATTAAACATTGTAACAAATTTTTTGTTCTTTCTTCATGCATTCAGCTGTATTAAGGGACCTGAACTAATTAAATGTGAATAACACTTATCTGGTGAATTTTATTCTAGATTATGTTAATTTCTGAGACAAAAATACCATACCATTCACTCTTCCGCCGTGGAAGGAAGGGGGAGGGGGATAGTCAGAGAGTTGTTAAAGATCACGAGGCTATTTTGAGCAAACTGTGGGAGACACTGAATTTTAATTACACCTCTGCATACACACAACATAATTTAATAATTAGTAACATTTCTGGATTTCACGTTTATTCCAGTAATTTGAACTAATTAGGAAAGATCTAGTTCCTAACCGTGCATGGTAGAAGACTGAATTTAGAAAATATTTCAGATATCAGATTTCTATCTGTGTAACTTTCTCAGTAATTATTTTTTGGCTTGATTATTGCAAAATGAAAAGAAATCAGTAAAAACAAAGTTTTACTTCTAAAAATACTCTCAAAAGAATAAATAGTATCAGTGGCAAATAATGGAAGAAAGCATGCTTACTGAGCATCAGACAAGAAAAAAAAACCTTCCCACCTCACCTGTTCATCCCTTCCAAGTTTTAGTTCTTACTTGAATTTATTCAAATTACCCACTTCCAACAATCAACCATCCTCAAGCTGAAGGCAACCATCCTTCCTCAATTTGAATTTATTCTTCTCATCTCAATCAGATCACCTCACAGGTGCCTAGTCTTCAAACACTGCAATTTGCAAAACTGAAGCCTTTATTGGTAAGACTATCCTGTTATTCCCCTCGCCTAATTTTTTTAGATATTGTTTTATTTGCTTGCCTCGGTTACTGTCATCCACAAGCATGCCAACTTTTGGATCCTCTGCAAACTTAGACATTAAGTCTGACATATCTTTATCATTTCATCATAAATAAATGCAAAAAGCATTGGGCTCAGCACTGAACTGTGGGGAACTTCACTAATAATAGTAGTCCACGGATAACAGTCATTTCAAATTATACAGCTTTTAATCTGCAGTGGTAACTTGTCTTTAATGCCAATGCTCTGATTTGTACAGCAGTCATATGTACAACAGCATCAAAAGCTTTCCTGAAATTCATGTATATAATATCAAATTATATAATTAATATAATTCAAATTATATAATTAATATAATTTTTTGCACTCAGTTCCTTTCATAATCCATCACATCACATCACATTATCCATTCTAATTGGCCAGACAAGATCTGCCCATAACAAATTCATGCTGCATAAAGAAGTCATTCAGGACCATCTAGACAGGAATGCAGTATAGCTGCATTTGTGTTTAGATGGTCGTGAATTACTTTTTTAACCAGTAACTCCATTATTTTATCTGGAACAGAAGTTAAGATAACAGGTCTTTAGGATACTTGAGGATACATATGCACATCTCCGGTTCATAGTAATCTTCCCTGAATGGTGCCCTCAAAGTCACTTTCATTTTTTTTCCAGAAAATATTCCAAGTTTTAAGCACCTGATTGTATGCAATGTCTGTTTTGCATACACTAGTCCAGCGATCACTGCTCATTTCAGCTTCAACTCACAATGCTGTCAGGTATGGAAGATAGCATCTCCATGTGTTTTCCCAATTCCTACTTAAGATTAAGCTTTTCTACTTTGACTATTTTGACTCCTCTGTCAAACATATTACTTTACTCAAAAAAAAAAATAATAATAAATAAATCACGTTGCCGTTACATTCTAAACAAACTCCTCAACTTTTTCTTTACAGAAAATTCTCAAAAAAGGCAAAAATGTAAATTCTGCCTCCCTTCCCACTTAGCAGTATAGTGCTTTTGCCACTGATCTTAAGAGACCAGTGATAAAACTATAAATTCTCTCCCCACCAGGCCAAAGTTCCACATGACTTTTAAAAACCATATCAAACCAGTTATTTGATCACCTTAATTCCTTAGGCCTCCCTCATTATGGCAGACCTGGTGATATGGTTGTTTTATCACTCAGACAAGAATACATGCTTGATTCTATTTAAATTATAGTATTCTGAATGATCAACACCAAATGATTCTAGCTATTTCTTACACCATTTAAGTTGTTCATGTATTTTAGAATGTTCACTAAAACAAACGGCCATGAGTCAGTAACTTGTGTTTGTAAATTGCACCAAAGCAATTGTTCTTTGGCTAATATGGTGGAAGTGGAAAAACAACCAAAATCATCTAGAGAATAACAGCTGGCCCACTATGTGAAAAGAACAAAGCTTAAAAAATTTGTTTTGAATAATTGTAAGAATTCTTCAACTTTGGCCAGCAACAAAATCAAGCTCATGCATGTCTTATATGAATGTATAAAAGACAAGAAATCAACAATGTTACACATGAAGGTGAAATCATTTAGATCCCCCTGTATTCTAATATAACTGGCTCAAATTCATTCCACCAACACTTTACACACTAGAGGCCAACTTTTTTCTAGTATTTTTTAAAATTATTTTTTCATGTTAACTCCAAGTTCAATTATCTTTTCCTACTTCCAATTGGGTTTTATAGTAGTTATCATATAATTTTGTTCTTGGAATCAGAAGTTCCAAAATTAAATAAAGTTAAAATCAAATGTAATCTAAAGTGTACACTAGTTAACCACGTTATAGTTGCACAGCCATGTTGTTCATTACAACACGGCAGTTTGGCAATTTATGCAATAGCTTTTACTAGTTGCAAAACTACTATAACAAGATCTGTTACCACAGGAAGACCTGGATGATGTTAAAGAGCTGAAAGGAACAGTTAAAGGCCTCACTTTAGGAAGGATGTAATATATTAAATTAAACTTTATATTAAACTTTATATTAAAATATAAAATTTTAATATTACATATTAAAATTTTATAGCTTAAATAAATTCAAGGAGGAACTGGACAAACTTTTAGATGGAATGGTTATGTGAATTTTTTTTTTTTGTCTGCTACATAAGCTCATACGCTTGCTTTCTTGCATCATATGCCTCTATTATCAGATCACCTTGCAGGTGTCTTGTCCCCAGATGCTGCAATTTGTAGAACTTAAGCCTTTCCTGGTAACAGTAACCCCTTGTTCCATTCACTAATCTCGTTGCCCTTCTTTGTGTTTGTTCTAGCAGCTCTAAACCTTTCCTAAAATGAGGCCTCCAGACTTGTATGCAGTACTTAAGGTGTGGCCTGACCATTGCCTTATACAAGGGGATAATCACCTCCTTATTCCTGCTAGCAAAATACCTGTATATCATCGACAAGATGGCATGAGCTGCTCTGCTAGAACTGCTCAGAAAACTTCATATCTGACTGCACAATTATCCCCAGGTGTTTTTCATTCTCCACTACCCTGAGTCTAGTACTGAACAGTTGGTATGTTAGTCTGGGGTTACTTCTGCCCATATGCAGTACTTTGCACTTGTCAATGTTAGTTGCCACCTCTTAGCCCAACTGCTCAACATCTCCAAATCATGTTGCAATAACATACCATCCTTACTGTCAACCATTCTAACCTTTATATAGTCTGCAAACTTGGATATTAAGCCTGATATACCTTCTTCAATATCATTGATAAATACAGAAAACAACAATGGACCCAACACAGATGCCTGGTGAACACCACTAATAATATTAGTCCACAAAAAGCAGTATCCACTGATTACCACTTTGTATTGTCCCACTCAACCATCCCTTTATCCACAGCAGCAACTTGCCCTTAATGCCATACTGCTCCAACTTGTATAGTAGTCTTCTACATGCAACAGTATCAAAAACTTTCCTAAAATCCAAGTATATGGATATCAAAATTATTTTTTGCAGCCAGTTCGTGTGACCACATCATAGTATCCTATCAAATTTGTCAAACAAGGCTTCCCCTTAACAAACCCATGCCACGTGTGACTATAATTGCAGCCTTGTGAAGATGATTCTGCAGTGCTTCTTTAACCAGTGACTCGATTATTTTCCCCGGAACAGAAGTTAAAATAACACGTCTAATTACTCGTGTCATCTTTCAATCTGCCCTTGTAAATAGGGGATACATTTGTACATCTCCCGTCCATGAGTACCTCCTCTGAGTCTAAGGATTCCCTCATAATTATGGCTAAGGACCTGCTTACTTCCTTTTTTGCTTCCTTTAATATAACTGGATAGATCCCATCCACCTCAGATTCCTTTATGTTTAACTTCAAAAATTTCTCCTCCACTTTGCTCTGTTATTACAAAATCATTTATTTCCCTAAGAGTTAAACTTCAGAGTTAAACCAGAGGGAGTAATGATCTTGATCTGATTATCAGCAGTGATTATTCATGCATTAAGAATTTGCAGATAAAGGAACTACTAGGTGACAGTGATCACAGTGTACTGATGTGGGATCTATTTATTTTTTTTTATGAAATCCCCAAACACGAAAGGTATCAAAACCTATAGTGCTTAGTACAGTGCATGGGTTGAAGGAGAAGTATGGCAGGAGGGGGGTTTGCTGGAAACTTTGCTCTAGAAACTAAACATGGATTTAAACATGTAACTACCATCAAGGGTAAAGGGAAGGATTTTTGTTTTCGTAAAGGTGACTACAGTGGTCCCAGACAGTTTTTAAATTCTATACAGTGGGATTAACTGATGATGTTACCAATGGTGAATTTTAAATGGGAAGCTTTCAGGGATTTAATCTTGGAGGCTACTAGGCTTTTCATACCAACAAAGAAATACTGTTCAATGTTTAGGCCTAAATGGATATCAGATGAATTAATGAGGCTCATGGCAGAGATGAAAAATGCATGGGACGCATTTAAATTATCAGGCAACACAGAAGCCTATGGCAGATATAAGCTAGTCTATAATTAAGTCACAAAGGAGGTTAGGCAGGCAAAGGCAGATTACGAGAAATCTTTTGCAAAGGATGCAAAGAAAAACAGCAAAGAGTTCTTTACTTATGTAGGCTCTAGAAGGAAGGGGATGAATCAGATTTTGAGGAGTACACAGTGTACTCCCCAAATTCCAATTCTGCATTCCTTATATCTGTGTGACACCACATCTGATATCCCAACAATATCTGCCTTTGATGTCTTGATCAGCAACACAAATTCATCAAATTTATTTACTATACTCTTAGCATTGGTTTACATGCAAGTATACATGCACCTATAGTTACCCTAGCACAGTCCATGCATTTACTTGTTCCATGATGACTCTCAGCAGTCCTTAATCCCCAGCACCTCACTTTCCAGACTACTGCTCATTCTAATAGATGCAGTGCAAGAATCACTTTCACCTCTGTCTGCGGCTACTGTTAATATTTTATTCTGTGAATCCCCCAAGCTATCAGTTTTCTTAACACTGCCTCGATAGCATCAGCAAATGTTCCTGCACCCTTTTATTTAAGTGTATCCCATACCTGTAGAAACAATCTCTCCTGTTAAAAAGCACAGTGTACTTGTGAGAAAAATCCAACCCTAGGAGCCTTGCACTATCTCTCCAGTGCTGAATTGACGAGCATCTCAAATTCATAAAATTTATTTACTATACTCCTAAGCATTGGTGTATACATGCACCTATTCTTACGGTTACTTACCCTGAAACAGCCCGTGTATTTACTTATTTCATGATACACATAAAATATTTGTACAATATACTGGGTATTTATATACTGTATTATCTAACAGATTATCTGATATTTTCTTTTGTTTCCCAACCAGAAGTTTTTTTTTGTCATATTTAATTTTTGACATTTATGAAAAAATACTATGATTATCCTCTTCGTTTTCATAAATACGATCCCAAAATTTTAGCTGCTTGAAATGCTTTAATAGTTGGAATTTTGAGTTCTACATTTTCTTCAGTGTCTTATTTGCTTCAATCTCCATGTTTCTCACCCATCTGATTCTTCACTTCACCAGGAATGTCATTCTCAACCATAAAAAAAAAAAAAAAAAAGGTACTTATTTAAACCCATGAGATTTGTTTTGCAAATCCATTCTAATGAATGGCAAGTCTTCCTCATTAGTATTAGTTTCAACAGTATCAGTTGTAGGAGTTTCTGTACCTATCTTACATGATGAAATGCATTTCGGATGGTATTCTCAGATACTATGTTCCACATCTTTTTGTATTACACCCAGTTATCCACTTTTAGCTATTTCACATGTAAAATGTTCCTCTGCATTCAATGCAGCAGCAGCAACACTTTTCCTATGTAGTGTTAATTGTGAAAACTTAGCCATTGCAATAGCACAGAATACTGGGTTCATAGCTTATGCACTGCCATTAGGGTGTTGCAATCATGCATGGCACATGACATCATCTAAGAGAGCTTGCTAGAGATGGATGATGCAATAATGATGCTATTACAAAATATATATAATATATAGCCAAATTTCACCACCTCTATATATATATTGCTGGTTAGTTTGTTGGGAAGTTTGACATAAGTGAGGCATGCAATTTTGTAATGATGTAAATGAAGTAAAATGTTACAATTTATATTTAGATTTTTCTTAAATGACTCAATTGTAACATTATAGATGAGTTTTTATCATTTCTGATGTCACTTTAACTGAGTTTGACCAATATATATCTTATGTTTTAACTAGCATATAGTCATCCCCCGATTTGCGTGGGGGTTATGTTCCAGGAAAACATCGCAGTCCAAATCTGTGCAATGCGAAACATATTTTACATGACATAATGTGGATTCTGTACCTGTACACAAAAAAAAAAAAAAGTTTAAAAAAAAATTTTTTTTTTAAAGTTAAAAAAAAAAATTTTTTTAAAAAGTTAAAAAAAGTCTTCATTCGTAAGGAAAAAATGAGAAACATTTTAATTCTAGATTTTTAATCTAAATTGATTGTTTCTTCGTCACTGTTTTCCTGTGATAAACTAGCAACATTATCCGGCACTTTTTGAAAAAAATTAGTTAAAATTGTTTGCTTAGAAGCATACTTTTTCTCTATAAATTTCTTCATAAGGAACTAAAGCTAATGATAGAGTTGTGCAAAAATTTAAACTCCTCTCCAAATTACGATCTATATTTGCAAGTCTTAAAAACTCTGCTAGTTTCTTCGCAGTCACATTTTTGTGTGCATCTTCTTTATTTTTATCACTTTTGTTATCTTCTTTTCCATGTTGCAAAAAAATATTGTCCACTGATAATTGTTCTCTATGAGATTCAAGGACTTCAGTGATATCTGCTGGTTCCAGTTCTTCAAATCTCTCTCCGCTAATCATTTTTCCAATTCTCACAATCTCAACTATCTCTGGAATTTCGACCATGGCTTCTTTAGTGCAGCTTTGTGGCCACAGCTTTTTCCACATCGCATTCATTGTTGAGCTCTTAACTTCACCCCATGCGAATTCAATATTTACAGCATCAAGAATGTTATAATTCTGCCGATAATCTCGAATTGAAAGACTGTATATTCCATCAATAGCCTTTACCAATTGTAAAAAAAATCTTGGGTAGTAAAGTTTAAAGGAAGCTATAATACCTTGGTCCATTGGCTGAATTAACGAACTTTTATTCGCTGGAAGAAAGGTAACTTTCACATTTGGGTGCAGATTAGACAAATGTGCAGGATGACTGGGCCACTGTCGAGAATGAGCAAGATTCTGAATGCTACGCTCTTCTTCTTCTTTGGGCAATATCTTTTGGTTTCGACACAAAAGCAATTTAAAAACTAATCTGCGAAGATTTTATCTGTCATCCAGGATTTTTTGCTCGAATTCCAATGAATTGGTAAGGAGCTTTTTAATATTCCTTTAAAAGGATGAGGATTTTCTGATGTATAAATTAGAAGTGGTTTACACTTAAAGTCACCCTCTCACTGCCACATAACAAAAGTGTTAACCTATCTTTTGCAGCTTTGAAACCTGGGGCAGTTTTCTCTTCTTTTGAAATGAATGTTCGGCTTGGCATATGCTTACAAAATAAGCCAGTCTCATCAACGCTTGACTTGCCCGATAGCCCTCAGTAACAATAACATCCTTTAAAGTTTTTGGATGCAAAGAAGTAGCTTCCGTATTTGAACTGGCTGATTCGCCCATTAATTTTAGATTGTGAAGACTGTTTTTTAAAATTTTCAAACCAACCCTTACTGGTCTGAAAGACATCTGCATCAAATGGACTGGCTTCTTCTTCTTGTAAGCGATTAAAAATTTGCAGAGCTTTGGTGCAAATAATATCTGAAATAAGAAGATTCTTTTTTGATTAAGATCTTCTATCCAGAAAAAGTAATTTTTCAGTTTTCTCTATTATAGGATTTCTCACTTTTGTAGTGCATTTTGCAACCAATGATGTGGAACAGATAATTGAACTTTTAATTTTCTCAGCATTTTCCATAATTTGTCGAATGCTAGATTCATTTATGCTGTATTTCTTGGCCAATGTCACAAACCTTTTCACCATTTTGTAACTCCTTAATGATTTTTAATTTTTCCTCTAAATTAAATATTTTTTTTTGTTGTAGCTTAGTTAATTAAACACACTTTATACACACAAGAAATATTAAATCAGAAAAAAACAATGGTTACTGATTAAAACACTTTACATTACATAAACCAGAAAAAGATTTAGCTGTCTGAACAGCTAAAGTAGGATAACTGATGAAGGGGGTCCTGAATGAGGAAGTTGTTTCAAAAATAACCGGACAAACACACCACCATTTATTGCTATGTTTGGATATAAGAATCAGTTTTGAATGCTTTTGTGATTTTTTCTGAAGCACATTGGGCTTTTCTATTAGTGCAATCTAATTATAAACGGGTAGTAAACTCAATCTTATTGCATTTTCAATAATACCGACAGCTGGAATTCTGTGGGATTTTACGTTATTATGGAGAAATGTGTTTCTCTTTCAATGAAATCTTTAATCATGTAAAAACAAAGTAAATTTTCAAAATCTGCTCTTCATTCCTATTTTTGAAGCTTCGTAAACAAAAATCGCACAGGTAGCGAAACTCGCTGCACAATCTAAAATTTTAGTGGTAAATATCTGACTGCACAAATCGAGCGATGACTGTATTTGTATCTTTATTTTTATTACCAGGCAATGTTATTTGTATTTGAAGCAATACAACAGTTACCTTGATTTTTCACAACCACACATAAAAACAATAATGAATGTTTTATAGAACATTTTGAATGAAAAAAAAAAAATCTCCATATGTGAAATGAAAGAAATTTACGTTGTTGTAGGTGCCTGTCACTTTATACATTTGAAGAAAACAACACTTAGAGAAAATAAATGGAAACTTAGGTAAGCTGAAGAATATTTTTTTTTTCAAGCCAGAGAGAGTCCTTGTATAAAGAGAGAATGTATGGAGAAAAAAAAAACTAAAATAAGAGCATATGATCTACTAACAATCATATTCTTGGTGTATGTTCTCTATGTTAACTATGAGCAGAGTTAGCCAATGAATGGCAGCTTTAGGCAATAAATTTGAGAGATGCTTATTTTAAAAAAACAACACAAATCTGACTAAAATCTGGAAAAGTAAATTTTCTGTAAAATGAAAAGAAATGATTTCTGGAAATTGAGGAAAAACCAGAAAATTTATCAGGAATGCATTAGTAATGTGTAAAATGTTTTCTTTTGTAATTCCCTTTTATATGTGGTTTATGATATAGTGACCAAATAAAGATGGATGGATATTATCTGAAAACTGACAAAAAAATTTTAATCTTTCAAATTCACTGTCACTAATACTCAGCAAAACTCATTCTAAATGTTTATATAAAAGAAACAATAAAAATATGACTTAACAGCATGATCACATGTACAAATTCTTCAGCTAATTCAGACAAACAAAATGAATGATACACAAGCAAGAAACTGTTAACGTGTATTCAGTATGACTAAACAGTGATATGGACTTAAAACCATAAAAGAAATAATTTAATGACATTCAAAAATTCTACAATTTCTTTCAAGATGTCTCATAATCTGTACAACTTAAAACAGGCTTTAAATAACAACACTGCTACTGAACACTTATCAATAGCTGTCCAAGCTCATGTCCAATACTGTGAAAAATTTTGTTAAAAAATAGGAAATAAAACGAGATCAATCTTAGTCTTAATTTAGAATGTGCCATTTCTTAAAACCATACATATAAGAAAAAAGGTCATTTATTAAATATCTGGATATATATAAATGGAGTCACCTGAGAAATACTACACTGACAACTTCAACAAAAACATGTTGACAGTGTAAAATATATTCACATCAGACAAGCGCTGAAGATAATTTGAGTTATATAATAACTTTAATCTGTGATAAGATCACAATTGGATTATTTGTGAGCATATTTCTTAATTTAAGAAAAATTTTTCAAGCAATACTAAGGCAATAATTGATTACTTTTGAACATAAACATGTATACCACATTTTAGTAGTAACACAATATTTAATTTGTAAATAATTAAATTCTCCACAAACATGAGTATGGCTATTTTTTTTTACTAAAATACTCTATACAATTGTAAAATTCACTCTGTATAAATTGAATAAAGAATGCTCCAACTCAAACAGAAGTGTTTTGTATGTGAAATATTTGTCACGTCAGATGTAACAATTCCAATTCATTTAACAACTCTTGCTCCTTCTTTATTTTCTCAAGCTAGAATAAAAAAAAACAAGGTTTGGGGTTTACCACAGAGTGAAATTAGGGATCTATATTTAAGCAAATACTTTGTAACATTACAACTAATGATCATCATATGTAATCAAGTTTTTTTAAATCAAAAGAATCACAAAAATTACTGACAGCATCCCCAGATATTGATTATACTCGACAGAAATACAGTATTTTAGGAAAAAACATACTGGGTATTAAGAGAAAAGGCAACAATAGATTAGGGATCAGGTTTTAATCATGCAGTTTCATAGTTCCTATAATTTGACCTTTGTGGACTATGCTGGATTCTCATGTTACACCTTTAACTGGTTCCTGAGGATAAAGCATTAAGCATAAAGAATGGTCAATAAGGTCATTATAAAAATGGCATGCATGGAGATATGACCTCAACTTAACAGTTTTCTTATAAATGCTCCTGATATAATGGGTTTACCAAACAGGTTTAAAAAGAGAATGCTTCCTTGGGCATTGAAAGTGAAACATACTTAAGAAATACAGGTGTTGTGTGTGAATATGCAGTCACAAATGCAGATTCACACTCAGCAGTGGAAAAACGAAATTACTGAGTTTGTTACAATATCACTAACTCATTATACAAAATACCACCAACATAAGGAAGTGCATCCAGGTTGACATGGGTGGACAGTGCACGGTTGAGTCAGTTTGGTGTGACAAACACTGGGAAAGGGAAAATGAGAGTTGGAGTGTATTATAGGCCTAATGACTCTGATGAGTAACAAACAATTCTGCAGAGAAACAGAGTGGGCCAGTAATTCAGAATGTCTTGTAATGGAGGATTTTAACTTTCCAGATATTGACTGAAACTTGTGGGTTGATCACTTGCAAGTTAGCAAGACTTTTGTGGATTTATTGGAGGATTGTTTTCTACAGCAACATGTTTGAGGGGCAACCAGAGGGAGTAATACTCTTGATCTGATTATCAGCAGTGATTATTCATGCATTAAGAATTTGAAGATTAAGGAACCACTAGGTGACAGTGATCACAGTGTACTGATGTGGGATTTACTTAAAGATGTAACTACCATCAAGGGCAAAGGGAAGGGTTTTTGTTTTTGTAAAGGCGACTACAGTAGTCTCAGAT
This sequence comes from Mastigoproctus giganteus, assembly GCF_048544385.1. Lineage (NCBI taxonomy): Eukaryota > Metazoa > Arthropoda > Arachnida > Uropygi > Thelyphonidae > Mastigoproctus > Mastigoproctus giganteus. The sequence goes on from NC_143575.1 coordinate 26,812,526, forward strand.
AGTTTTTAAATTCTACACAGTGGTATCAACTGATGATGTTAAAAACAGCAAATTCTAAATGGGAAGCCTTCAAGGAATTAATCTTGGAAGCTACCAGGCTTTTCATACCAACTAAGAAACATGATTTAGACCTAAATGGATGTCAGATGAACTAGTGAGGTTCATGGCAGAGAAGAAAAATGCATGGGATGCATATAAATTATCAATCAGATTGGTCCAATTGACATCAATGGTCTGACTTTTGATGATCCTGGTCAGATAGCTGACAAACTGAATGAGTACTCTGCAGCTACATTCACACATGAGGAATTCTGTAAGGAAGGGGAGGACAGAAATTTACTAAACTAACAGGGAGCTAAATGATTTTGTAATAACAGAGAGTAAAATGGAGGAGAAATTGTTGAAGTTAAACATAAAAAAGGCACTTTGGTTGGATGGAATTTATCCAGTTATATTGAAGAAGGCAGTGAAGGAACTAAGCAAACCTTTAGCCATAATTTTGGGGGCATCCTTAGATTTGGGGAGGTCCTCATGAACTGGAGATTTGCAAATGTATCCCCAATTCACAAAGGGAGATGCAAATAATTATAGACCTGTTAGTTTTAACTTCTGTTCCGGGGGAAATAATGGAGTCACTGGTTAAAGAAGTAAGGCAGGATCACCTAGACAAAACTGCAGTAATATTTCAGACACAGCATGGGTTTGTTAAGGAGAAGTCTTGTCTGACCAATTTGATTGGATACTACAATGTGGTCACAAAACAAGTGGATGCAAAATATAATTTTGATATCATATACTTGGATTTTAGGAAATCTTTTGATACTGTTGCACATGGAAGACTGCTGTATAAATTAGAGTGGTATGACATTAAGGGCAAATTGCTGCAATGAATAAAGGCATGGTTGAATGGGAGACGGCAGAGAGTGGTAATAAATGGACACTGCTCTATATGGACTAATGTTATTAGTGGAGTTCCCCAGGGTTCAGTGCTGGGTCCATTGTTGTTTTGTGTATTTATCAATGATATTGATGAAGAAGGTATATCAATCTTAATGTCCAAGTTTGCAGATGATACAAAGGTTGGCAAGGTTGTTAATGACAGTAAAGACAGTATGCTATTGCAACAGGATCTAGAAAGTTAGGCAGATGGGCTGAGAAGTGGCACATTGACAAATGCAAAGTACTGCATATGGGTAGCAGTAACCCAAGAGAAATGTGCCAACTGTGTGGTACTACACTCAGGGAGGGGGAGAATAAAAAAGACCTGGGGGTAATTGTGCAGTCAGATATGAAGTTCTCTGAGCAGTGCAGATGGTCTGCCAGAGCAGATCATGGATTTTGTCAATGATATATAGGAATTTTGCCAGCAGAGATAAGGAGGTGATTATCCTTTTGTATAAGGCACTAGCTGTCAGGCCACACCTTGAGTACTGTGAACAGGTCTGGAGGCCTCAGTTTAGGAAGGATGTAGAGTTGCTAGAACAAGTACAGAGAAGGGCAACAAAATTGGTGAGAGGAACAAAGGGTGCATTTACCAAGAGTGGCTTAAGTTCTGCAAGTTGCAGGATCTGGAGACTAGGCACCTGCGAGGTGAACTGATTGAGGTGTATAAGGCCTTGAATGATTTGAGCAGGCTCGATGCTGATGGGATACTTCTGCTTGCTCAGATTAAGAACCTGAGGGGGCATAGATTCAAATCAAGGAAAGACAGTTGTAGAATAGATGTGCTGAAGTTTGCCTTTAGCCAGCGGGTAGTTTATTGCTGGAACAGGTTTTCATCTGCTGCTGTTGTAGAAGTTTATAGCTTAAATAAATTTATGGCTGAACTAAACAAACATTTGGAGTGACCGGATGTGTGAAATGGGAAGGTTTTTTTGTTTTATTTTTGGCTGATGCTGTATAAACTTGCTTTCTTGATTGTATGCATCAACTAATGCTAATATCAATCAGTCTAACAATATATGAAAAGCAGGTCAAAACCATATTTCACAGGTCAGTGCCCCCCCCCCCCCATAAAATACTCTTTAGGTTGTAATACCCCCAAGTTCTTCTATCTGGTGAAAACATTGTAAACAATTTTATATATAACTTCCATTTTATCAGAGGACAGTTTTTATGGGCACAACATCAGGATCATTGCACCTGTTACTGTGAATTAATTTTTCAAAGGTTTGTAGGTATATAGGTAGGCAGGTAGAGTTCTTGCTCACTTGTTATGGATTTGCACTGAGTCAACTAATGGCACAAGACAGGGCTGATCCCAAAGTTCATGAAGCCTAGGTGCAAGAATTATTGTTGTTGTTGAATATTACATCAGTTAGAACTAGGTTGCACTGTCCTATCCCCCCTCCCTTCACATAGTGACTCTTCCATGGACACAAGCTCAAGCAATGAGGAAGAACTGGTATATAATTTTTTTAAATGGTGTGTATTCTATGGTGGTTACAGTTTGCCTATTTTGGTGGATTGAAAACCAGATTTTCCAAGAATGAAAAAATCTATTCAATATTCACACAAGACTAACCAATTCAACCACATTGTGTAAAAAAAAAGCTCATAGGAGTTTCTTCTGTTAAGACAGGAGCTGAATCAACAAGGGAAATCTGCAGGAAGTAGATTGGTGTATAGGTTCCACACCTATCTATTGGAAATAGATAGGCAGGTAACCTTTACTAAGGTAATATAGTATGCATATACTCTGCATATAGTATGAACATTGACAACTGCTCCTGATGTTTCAGAACCTCTTGTACAAGTCTCTGACAAACTGGGCATAGTTTGTCAAATACAACTAGCTTTTTGAAATTTGTTATCAAAATGTAACCACCCTGATTGATATTTAACTCTAGAATGGATAACTTTCCACTGCTATTGAGAAGCATCCTACCACCATCCCATACTTGTATTCACCCAACCCTTTTGGTAAAAATGTAACAAAAATATTTTTTCACATAAAACCAACAAATGGAACTACTCCAAACTCCATTAGAAATGATGATTCTTACTACCACTAAGCTATGAATACCACTATGAATAGCAAGGCAAAAATGACTCATTTAAAGGAAATGAGGGAAACACTTCAGAATAAACTTTACATTGTGGAATATATTGAAGATATATAAGAAGTGTTATTTGCTGCAGTGAAGCACAGTGCAGTGTTCTTTTTACTTTTTATTTCTAGCAATCTTTTTGGGCAAAAGGAAATCTGATAATGAGTGTAAGTTCACTGTTTTATCTTGTTCTGAGTTTTTAATTCATTTTCATATGTGGGAACTTCCCCTAGGCTATCCTTGGTTTGTGGAGACTATTTGAGAGACCATTCCACTATATTAATGCAATTATGTGGTACCATGAACATGTACTGTATGTATGCAATACCATTTATACTTCTGCTGGTGGGTTGGGTGTTTTAGAATTTTTCAACAAGGATACTAAAAACAAAGTCTCAGTATAAGATGTTTGAAAATTGCATGTATTTTACAGGTGGTTTACACATTTCACACAATGGAAAAAAAAAAAGTCTCCATAGGGGAAACCATGCTAATCTCACTTGAGACTAACTTGACTACAGTGAAGAAAAAAGCTTAAGTATTCTGTCCTAATGGTAAGTATTTCTTAACAAATAATCTGCTTTATTACACATGAAGCTGGACTTATCCCAAACTATACAACAGAGCAGCAAAATGCTGTTCACTGTGGTGGCTCAGTTGACATGATACTTCACTGTCTGCCACTCATTTGGAGAAGTCTGGCTTCGATTCTTTGAAGACTGGAGTGGAGGACTTTCTGAAGTTCTCTTCAATCAGGGCTGTAGTTAGCTGATCTCAGGAAGAGGGATTAGGGTTTTCCTCACGAATTATTCTGGGTTTTTAGCTACACAAAATGCAAATTAGCCCATAAACACACAATGGTACACACAAACAGATATGAGTGATATAATTAATAGAATGTATTAAATGCTCCAGTGCCATTAAAATAATTTAAAAATTAGTTTACACTACCTACAAGGATTGTGCTTTTGTAGAAAATCATCAAAAAAGTGAGATGCTTATTTTTTTATTTTCTTTAACAGCAATCTCGATCATGGGTTTAATTGTTTTAGAATAAACAATGAGATAGTTAAGGCCATGAAACTTACACGTATATACATATATTAACAGCTTCATCCTATGTGTGTCTCCAGGCAAAGGAATATTGTATCTATACCCATGCATTTTATTGTCAGTTTGCAGGATGGAAACCCATAAGGAAGAATTGACACTGCTATGTGCCAGCTGTGAGGGAATGCCCAACGAAGTTCGGTAAAACCTTTAGAATGCTAATTGTGGATGATTAACTATAATTGTGGTTAGCTACAATTGAAATTTTGTTCAGATGTTTAGTAGCAATAACACTACTAAACATCTGAGCATAAGCACATGGGTATATTCACTATTTTCTCCATATGGATAAAGAGTTGCCATTCTTTAAATAAAATTACACACTAACAAAGATGGGTAAGCTAAGTTAACATATTTGCTAGGAGAATGCAAATTTGCCTCAAAATGAACCGTGTTGTGCCTTAAAGCAAATATGCATCCACCCAATTGTAGTCCTGTAAAAGGAAAGGCACACGAAATGAACAAGTGATCAATACTGGTACAATGCCTGTAACCACAGGCTATTTGCATTATGGCTGGGATTTTGTTTAGTGTCAATTGCATTTTCTAGAGAGAGCTATAAAAAGTTGTATACTTGGTTCACAGTTTCATATGTTCTTTGCTTTATTGATGTTATTTTATCTAGTTTAGTATTTTCCACAAGAAAAGGTAAAAAATTTTTGAAGATTATGCTCAATTTTAATTTTTTAGTTTGTGAGAAGTGTCCAGAGAAGCCAGTGTTTTGTTTCATCTGCTTTGTAGTTTATCATAAACAGCTACAACATAAAGAGCTGGTTACGTTCCCCAGAAATGTCGCGAATACCGAAAACACGAATACTGAGTTATGACTCCCATAGTAATAAAGGGGTTCCGTTCCAAAGTATGAAATATATAAGAAAAACTAGTCTAAAATTTTGTCTATGTATGTATTGTATGTACCTTCATAATATGACTATGTACATAGACAGTACATAGTGAAATGCAAGCATATGGCATCGAAATGAAAATAAGAAACAATTTAATATTAAATGTAATATTTATTAGAAATTTCAAACAAATCTTTCAAACCAGCGCCTTTGCTAGCAAAAAAAAACTTATCCCGCCAGTGCTATCACCAGTTTCGCTAAAGTGTTGATAAAGGAGTTTTGCTTTTTCACGAATGATGAGTGAACTTAATGGAATTTTATTTTGAGTTCAGTCTTCTATCCACAGATTTAAAGCCTTTTCCATTTTTTCTAATTTAACATCACGAGTTACAGAGCAAATTTTTTAAGCAATTAGCGCATTTTCACGGACACTACGGCAGATTTTTTTTTCCGATTCTTGATTGATCGTACCGTTGACTCAATGATTTTATAATGTTTTGCCACTGAGGAGACACTTTCACCATTAGAAATTTTATCTAATAACTCAATTTTATTCGCTAATGTCATCACCTTTGATCTTTTCACATTTCCCTTGTTATTCATAGCCATATTTTTGTACAGGTTAGAAAGAACTTGTCCACAATAAAGTCACTTTCTTCCATTAACAACACACTCGTAAAAGTCTGTTTTACATTGCAAAATGGTAGATTTATCACTTCTGTAAGCATATCAATTTATAAATTGATAAATTTATTCAATTTATAAGCATATAAATTAAAAGCAAACGATGAAACCTTCCATGACAAGCGCATAGCACATACTGAACAAGGATTAGCGAGAAACATCCACGCTCGTGATTTTGTCACCCTCTCCCCCCACCCACTGAGAGCTGTTTTGACTGGGAAAGATAATTTTAGCCAGGCCCATGTTTTTTTTATGACGGAAAATATTCATGGCGCTTTAAAATTTGCATTTTTTTAGGTTTCATTTTATATTAAATCAGCGATCGCGAATAGCGGGGGTTTACTGTATTCTATGATCTACCCGAGGCTGTCCCCAGGGCTCCATCCTGGGGCCAGCTGTCTGGAATATGATACTTGACGACTGGCTCCTGAGGGACTACCCACACACTACTTAGCTTTCTTATGCCGATGACATGGTTATCATCATCATCGAGGGCCCCACCCGCGCCACCATAGAAACCCAGGCTACAGTTGTTCTCTCTGCTCTGTCCGTATGGACCATGGAAAATAAACTCTCAGTCTCCACTGATGATCCTGAACTCTTTAATTTGAACTTTACCTATTCTCTTCTTCCTACCCACAGTCCTTCTCCAGGACTCCCACAACTGCACCTAGCATTCTTCCTTCTCCTTTTCGCCTGGGAGGATGCCTACGCTCTGTCATCCTCGCTATCTTGCCTGTCTTCCACTTTCCTGTCTCTTCTCTGCTCTTTACTTGGCCTTCCCCACTCTCGCTCCTGCAGGAGTGTGGACGACCCGGCAGAGGTCTTTTACTCCCTGGTCCGGCTCTTCGTGCCAGTGGATGGATGCTGGGAGGCTCCTTCCTGGTGATCACACCTCCCAGTAACGAAGAGGCCAGTCAAACAACACACTACTCACACATAACCCACACTGACTGGCTTTGCTATGTTAACAGAGTATTTAACGTGGATTTGTAGGAAACCACGGGAACCGCGTAACAATAACACTATGTATTCTATGATCTCTGCTTATTTTTCTAGATGAAAAATCTGAGTTTCCACAAGGTAAAAACCATACAACCCATGTCGGTGGCAAAGGGTTGCATGGTTTCTGCCCTGCACAATTCAGCCATGGTGTAAAAAAAGAAAAAAAAGTCCACAAAACGCAAACCATTTTGCCAGGATTTGAGTCCAAGTCTTTAAGACAAAAACTATAACTAATCATTACTTTGCTGAATGCATGTTACTGAACATGCATTCAAAGTTCATTTCCTCTGCTGGAGATGGAAATATGTGGCACTTTCTTTTGTGTTGGCAAAGACACTGATTCCTAAATATACTTATATCTAGAAAAAAATGTTATAAATTACACTAAAGGCACGCAGAAAGGACATTTGTAAATATAAGAATTAGTGAACATGTTAAGCATCTAAAATCTACAATATAGTTTTCAGTAGTTAACTATTTATCCACTAGTACTTATTTCTGAGGAGTTGGTTCCCTGATGTATTAATAGAAAGTCTATTCTGCAAAGAGATGAAAATATGCTATGAAATTTCCTGTTTAGCTTTTGTGTATCTTTCACAACTGCAGTTAGAGAAAGTGAAATGGTACTCAGAGTAAACTGCTATAGAATAAAAGATGCAAGAACAGGTTTTAGAAATCTGTTCGTTTTTTTTTTTTTTTTTCTTTACAAATTTGTCTGTTATAAGAGCAAAGTAAGAAAATT